>NW_027480443.1:3871118-5161491 GCF_051401765.1 Calliopsis andreniformis | reverse complement strand
CTCAATTCTCAATTCTCAACCCTCAATCCTCAATAATCATTCTTCAACCCTCAATCCTCAGTCTTCAAACCTCAATTCTGAATCCTCAATCCTGAATCCTCAATCTTCAGGCCTCAGTCCTCAGCAATCAGTTGACAATCCTCAATCCTCTATAGAATATCCTCAATTCACAGTTTTCAATACTCAATACTCAATCTGCAATCTTCAAACCTCTATCCACAAACATCAATTCTCATCACTGAACCCTCAACACTCAGTCCTCAATGTTCAATACACAATCTTCAACCCACAATCCTCAATCGTCAATCTTCAATCCTCAATACTCAATCTTCAATCCTCTATCCTGAATCCTCAATCCTCAATCCTCATTCTTCAATCCTCAATACCCAATCCTCAATCTTCAATCCTCAATCCTCAATCCTCAATTCTCAATCCTCAATCCTCAGTCCGCAGTCCTTAAACCTCAATCCTCAACCCTCAGCCCTCATCATCAATCCTCAATCCTCAATCCTCAATCCTCAATCTTCAATCCTCAATACTCAATCTTTAATCCTCAATACTCAATCCTCATTCCTCAAACCTCAATTCTGAATCCTCAACCCTGAATCCTCAATCTTCAGCCCTCAGTCCTCAATCCTCAATATTCAATCCTCAATACTCAATCTTCAATCCTCGATCCTCAATCCTAAATCCTCAGTCCTCATTCTTCAATCCTCAATACCCAATCCTCAATCTTCAATCCTCAATCCTCAATCCTCAATTCTCAATCCTCAGTCCTCAGTCCTTAAACCTCAATCCTCAACCCTCAGCCCTCATCATCAATCCTCAATCCTCAATCCTCAATCCTCAATCTTCAATCCTCAATACTCAATCTTCAATCCTCAATACTCAATCCTCATTCCTCAAAACTCAATTCTGAATCCTCAACCCTGAATCCTCAATCTTCAGCCCTCAGTCCTCAATCCTCAATATTCAATCCTCAATACTCAATCTTCAATCCTCGATCCTCAATCCTAAATCCTCAGTCCTCATTCTTCAATCCGCAATACCCAATCCTCAATCTTCAATCCTCAATCCTCAATCCTCGATTCTCAATCCTCAATCCTCAATCTTCTGACCTCAAACATCAACAATCAACCCTCAGTCCTCGTCCTCAATCCACAACCCTCAGTCCTCAATCCTCAATCTTCAATCATCAATATTCGATCTTCAATCCTCAACCCACAATCCTCGATCCTCAATCCACAATCCTCAATCTTCAATTCTCAATACTCAATCTTCAATCCTCAATCCTCAATCCTCAATACTCAATCCTCAATCCTCAGTCCTCAATCCTCACTCTTCAATCCTCAATACTCAATCTTCAATCCTCAATCCTCAATCCTCAATCCTCAATCCTCAGTCCTCAATCCTCAATACTCAATCTTCAATCCTCAATCCTCAGTCCTCAATCCTCAATCTTCAATCCTCAATACTCAATCTTCAATCCTCAATCCTCAATCCTCAATCCTCAATCCTCAGTCCTCAATCCTCAATACTCA
Organism: Calliopsis andreniformis; assembly: GCF_051401765.1. Taxonomy (NCBI): domain Eukaryota; kingdom Metazoa; phylum Arthropoda; class Insecta; order Hymenoptera; family Andrenidae; genus Calliopsis; species Calliopsis andreniformis. Next base: position 5,159,950 of record NW_027480443.1, on the reverse strand, counting down.
ATCTTCAATCCTCAATCCTCAGTCCTCAAACCTCAATTCTGAATCCTCAATCCTGAATCCTAAATCTTCAGCCCTCAGTCCTCAACAATCAGTTGCCAATCATCAATCCTCAATAGAATATCCTCAATTCACAGTCTTCAATACTCAATACTCAATCTGCAATCTTCGAATCTGCATATCTCTATCGACAAACGTCAATTCTCATCACTCAACCCTCAACACTCAGACATCAATGTTAAATCCTCAATCCTCAATTCTCTATCTTCAATCCTAAATACTGAATCTTCAACACTCAATCCTCAATCCTCAATCTTCAATCCTCAATCCTCAATCCTCAATCCTCAATCCTCAGTCCTCAATCCTCAATACTCAATCTTCAATCCTCAATCCTCAGTCCTCAATCCTCAATCTTCAATCCTCAATACTCAATCTTCAATCCTCAATCCTCAATCCTCAATCCTCAATCCTCAATCCTCAGTCCTCAATCCTCAATACTCAATCTTCAATCCTCAATCCTCAGTCCTCAAACCTCAATTCTGAATCTTCAGACCTCAGTCCTCAACAATCAGTTGCCAATCATCAATCCTCAATAGAATATCCTCAATTCACAGTCTTCAATACTCAATACTCAATCTGCAATCTTCGAATCTGCATATCTCTATCGACAAACGTCAATTCTCATCACTCAACCCTCAACACTCAGACATCAATGTTAAATCCTCAATCCTCAATTCTCTATCTTCAATCCTCAATACTGAATCTTCAACACTCAATCCTCAATCCTCAATCCTCAATCCTCAAACCTCAGTCCTCATCCTCAATTCTCAATTCTCAATCCTCAATCCTCAATCCTCAACCCTCTATCTTCAATCCTAAATAATCAATCTCCAATACTAGATCCTCAATCCCCAATCCTCAATCCTCAATACCCAATCCTAAATCTTCAATCCTCAATCCTCAATTATCAGTTCTCAATCCTCAATCCTCAATTCTCTGTCCTCAAACCTCAATCCTCAACCCTCAGTCCTCGTCCTCAAACCTCAACCCTCAATCCTCAATCCTCAATCTTCAATCCTCAATCGTCAATCCTCAATTCTCAATCCTCATTCTTCAATCCTCATTACCCAATCCACAATCCTCATTCCTCAATCCTCAATCCTCAATTCTCAACCCTCAATCCTCAATAATCATTCTTCAATCCTCAATCCTCAGTCTTCAAACCTCAATTCTGAATCCTCAATCCTGAATCCTCAATCTTCAGTCCTCAGTCCTCAGCAATCAGTTGACAATCCTCAATCCTCTATAGAATATCCTCAATTCACAGTTTTCAATACTCAATACTCAATCTGCAATCTTCAAACCTCTATCCACAAACATCAATTCTCATCACTAAACCCTCAACACTCAGTCCTCAATGTTCAATACACAATCTTCAACCAACAATCCTCAATCGTCGATCTTCAATCCTCAATACTCAATCTTCAATCCTCTACCCTCAATCCTCAATCCTCAATACTCATTCTTCAATCCTCAATACCCAATCCTCAATCTTCAATCCTCAATCCTCAATCCTCAATTCTCAATCCTCAATCCTCAGTCCTCAGTCCTTAAACCTCAATCCTCAACCCTCAGCCCTCATCCTCAATCCTCAATCCTCAATCCTCAATACTCAATCTTCAATCCTCAATACTCAATCTTCAATCCTCAATCCTCAATCCTCAGTCCTCAAACCTCAATTCTGAATCCTCAACCCTGAATCCTCAATCTTCAGCCCTCAGTCCTCAATCCTCAATATTCAATCCTCAATACTCAATCTTCAATCCTCGATCCTCAATCCTAAATCCTCAGTCCTCATTCTTCAATCCTCAATACCCAATCCTCAATCTTCAATCCTCAATCCTCAATCCTCGATTCTCAATCCTCAATCCTCAATCTTCTGACCTCAAACATCAATAATCAACCCTCAGTCCTCGTCCTCAATCCACAACACTCAGTCCTCAATCCTCAATCTTCAATCATCAATATTCAATCTTCAATCCTCAACCCACAATCCTCGATCCTCAATCCTCAATCCTCAATGTTCAATCCTCAATACCCAATCCTCAATCTTCAATCCTCAATCCTCAATCCTCAATCCTCAATTCTCAATCCTCAATTCTCAGTCCTCAGTCCTCAAACCTCAACCCTCAACCCGCAGCCCTCATCGTCAATTCTCAATCCTCAATCCTCAATCCTCAATCTTCAATCCTCAATACTCAATCTTCAATCCACAATCCTCAATCTTCAATCCTCAATGCTGAATCTTCAATCCTCAATCCTCAATCCTCAATACTCAATCCTCAATCCTCAGTCCTCAATCCTCAATCTTCGACCTCAATACACAATCTTCAATCCTCAATCCTCAATACTCAATCCTCAATCCTCAGTCCTCAATCCTCAATCTTCAATCCTCAATCCTCAATCTACAATCATCAATATTCAGTCTTCAATCCTCAATCCTCAATCCTCGATACTCAATCCTCAATCCTCAATGTTCAATCCTCAATACCCAATCCTCAATCTTCAATCCTCAATCCTCAATCCTCAATCCTCAATCCTCAATTCTCAATCCTCAATCCTCAGTCCTCAGTCCTCAAACCTCAATCCTCAACCCTCAGCCCTCATCGTCAATTCTCAATCCTCAATTCTCAATCCTCATTCTTCAATCCTCAATACTCAATCTTCAATCCACAATCCTCACTCTTCAATCCTCAATACTCAATCCTCAATTCTCAATCCTCAATCCTCAGTCCTCAGTCCTTAAACCTCAATCCTCAACCCTCAGCCCTCATCCTCAATCCTCAATCCTCAATCCTCAATCCTCAATCTTCAATCCTGAATACTCAATCTTCAATCCTCAATCCTCAATCCTCAGTCCTCAAACCTCAATTATGAATCCTCAACCCTGAATCCTCAATCTTCAGCCCTCAGTCCTCAATCCTCAATATTCAATCCTCAATACTCAATCTTCAATCCTCGATCCTCAATCCTAAATCCTCAGTCCTCATCCTTCAATCCTCAATACCCAATCCTCAATCTTCAATCCTCAATCCTCAATCCTCGATCCTCAATCCTCAATCCTCAATCTTCTGACCTCAAACATCAATAATCAACCCTCAGTCCTCGTTCTCAATCCACAACCCTCAGTCCTCAATCCTCAATCTTCAATCATCAATATTCAATCTTCAATCCTCAACCCACAATCCTCGATCCTCAATCCTCAATCCTCAATGTTCAATCCTCAGTACCCAATCCTCAATCTTCAATCCTCAATCCTCAATCCTCAATCCTCAATTCTCAATCCTCAATTCTCAGTCCTCAGTCCTCAAACCTCAACCCTCAACCCGCAGCCCTCAATCTGCAATCCTCAATACTCAATCTTCAATCCACAATCCTCAATCTTCAATCCTCAATACTGAATCTTCAATCCTCAATCCTCAATCCTCAATACTCAATCCTCAATCCTCAGTCCTCAATCCTCAATCTTCTACCTCAATACTCAATCTTCAATCCTCAATCCTCAATCCTCAATACTCAATCCTCAATCCTCAGTCCTCAAACCTCAATCTTCAATCCTCAATCCTCAATCTACAATCATCAATATTCAATCTTCAATCCTCAATCCTCAATCCTCGATACTCAATCCTCAATCCTCAATGTTCAATCCTCAATCCTCAATCCTCAATACTCAATCCTCAATCCTCAGTCCTCAATCCTCAATCTTCAATCCTCAATCCTCAATCTACAATCATCAATATTCAATCTTCAATCCTCAATCCTCAATCCTCGATACTCAATCCTCAATCCTCAATGTTCAATCCTCAATACCCAATCCTGAATCTTCAATCCTCAATCCTCAATCCTCAATACTCAATCCTCAATCCTCCGTCCTCAATCCTCACTCTTCAATCCTCAATACTCAATCTTCAATCCTCAATCCTCAATCCTCAATCCTCAATCCTCAGTCCTCAATCCTCAATACTCAATCTTCAATCCTCAATCCTCAGTCCTCAATCCTCAATCTTCAATCCTCAATACTCAATCTTCAATCCTCAATCCTCAATCCTCAATCCTCAATCCTCAGTCCTCAATCCTCAATACTCAATCTTATATCCTCAATCCTCAGTCCTCAAACCTCAATTCTGAATCCTCAATCCTGAATCCTAAATCTTCAGCCCTCAGTCCTCAACAATCAGTTGCCAATCATCAATCCTCAATAGAATATCCTCAATTCACAGTCTTCAATACTCAATACTCAATCTGCAATCTTCGAATCTGCATATCTCTATCCACAAACGTCAATTCTCATCACTCAACCCTCAACACTCAGACATCAATGTTAAATCCTCAATCCTCAATTCTCTATCTTCAATCCTCAATACTGAATCTTCAACACTCAATCCTCAATCCTCCATCCGCAATCCTCAAACCTCAGTCCTCATCCTCAATTCTCAATTCTCAATCCTCAATCCTCAATCCTCAACCCTCTGTCTTCAATCCTAAATAATCAATCTCCAATACTAGATCCTCAATCCCCAATCCTCAATCCTCAATACCCAATCCTAAATCTTCAATCCTCAATCCTCAATTATCAATTCTCTATCCTCAATCCTCAATTCTCTGTCCTCAAACCTCAATCCTCAACCCTCAGTCCTCGTCCTCAAACCTCAACCCTCAATCCTCAATCCTCAATCTTCAATCCTCAATCGTCAATCCTCAGTTCTCAATCCTCATTCTTCAATCCTCATTACCCAATCCACAATCCTCATTCCTCAATCCTCAATTCTCAATTCTCAACCCTCAATCCTCAATAATCATTCTTCAACCCTCAATCCTCAGTCTTCAAACCTCAATTCTGAATCGTCAATCCTGAATCCTCAATCTTCAGGCCTCAGTCCTCAGCAATCAGTTGACAATCCTCAATCCTCTATAGAATATCCTCAATTCACAGCTTTCAATACTCAATACTCAATCTGCAATCTTCAAACCTCTATCCACAAACATCAATTCTCATCACTGAACCCTCAACACTCAGTCCTCAATGTTCAATACACAATCTTCAACCCACAATCCTCAATCGTCAATCTTCAATCCTCAATACTCAATCTTCAATCCTCTATCCTCAATCCTCAATCCTCAATCCTCATTCTTCAATCCTCAATACCCAATCCTCAATCTTCAATCCTCAATCCTCAATCCTCAATTCTCAATCCTCAATCCTCAGTCCGCAGTCCTTAAACCTCAATCCTCAACCCTCAGCCCTCATCATCAATCCTCAATCCTCAATCCTCAATCCTCAATCTTCAATCCTCAATACTCAATCTTTAATCCTCAATACTCAATCCTCATTCCTCAAACCTCAATTCTGAATCCTCAACCCTGAATCCTCAATCTTCAGCCCTCAGTCCTCAATCCTCAATATTCAATCCTCAATACTCAATCTTCAATCCTCGATCCTCAATCCTAAATCCTCAGTCCTCATTCTTCAATCCTCAATACCCAATCCTCAATCTTCAATCCTCAATCCTCAATCCTCAATTCTCAATCCTCAGTCCTCAGTCCTTAAACCTCAATCCTCAACCCTCAGCCCTCATCATCAATCCTGAATCCTCAATCCTCAATCCTCAATCTTCAATCCTCAATACTCAATCTTCAATCCTCAATACTCAATCCTCATTCCTCAAACCTCAATTCTGAATCCTCAACCCTGAATCCTCAATCTTCAGCCCTCAGTCCTCAATCCTCAATATTCAATCCTCAATACTCAATCTTCAATCCTCGATCCTCAATCCTAAATCCTCAGTCCTCATTCTTCAATCCGCAATACCCAATCCTCAATCTTCAATCCTCAATCCTCAATCCTCGATTCTCAATCCTCAATCCTCAATCTTCTGACCTCAAACATCAATAATCAACCCTCAGTCCTCGTCCTCAATCCACAACCCTCAGTCCTCAATCCTCAATCTTCAATCATCAATATTCGATCTTCAATCCTCAACCCACAATCCTCGATCCTCAATCCACAATCCTCAATCTTCAATCCTCAATACTCAATCTTCAATCCTCAATCCTCAATCCTCGATACTCAATCCTCAATCCTCAATGTTCAATCCTCAATACCCAATCCTCAATCTTCAATCCTCAATCCTCAATCCTCAATCCTCAATCCTCAATTCTCAATCCTCAAACCTCAGTCCTCAGTCCTCAAACCTCAATCCTCAACCCTCAGCCCTCATCGTCAATTCTCAATCCTCAATTCTCAATCCTCATTCTTCAATCCTCAATACTCAATCTTCAATCCACAATCCTCACTCTTCAATCCTCAATACTCAATCCTCAATTCTCAATCCTCAATCCTCAGTCCTCAGTCCTTAAACCTCAACCCTCAACCCTCAGCCCTCATCCTCAATCCTCAATCCTCAATCCTCAATCCTCAATCTTCAATCCTCAATACTCAATCTTCAATACTCAATCCTCAATCCTCAGTCCTCAAACCTCAATTCTGAATCCTCAACCCTGAATCCTCTATCTACAGCCCTCAGTCCTCAATCCTCAATATTCAATCCTCAATACTCAATCTTCAATCCTCGACTCTCAATCCTCAATCCTCAATCTTCTGACCTCAAACATCAATAATCAACCCTCAGTCCTCGTCCTCAATCCACAACCCTCAGTCCTCGATCCTCAATCTTCAATCATCAATATTCAATCTTCAATCCTCAACCCACAATACTCGATCCTCAATCCTCAATACTCAATGTTCAATCCTCAATACCCAATCCTCAATCTTCAATCCTCAATCCTCAATCCTCAATCCTCAATTCTCAATCCTCAATTCTCAATCCTCAATTCTCAGTCCTCAGTCCTCAAACCTCAACCCTCAACCCGCAGCCCTCAATCTGCAATCCTCAATACTCAATCTTCAATCCACAATCCTCAATCTTCAATCCTCAATACTGAATCTTCAATCCTCAATCCTCAATCCTCAATACTCAATCCTCAATCCTCAGTCCTCAATCCTCAATCTTCTACCTCAATACTCAATCTTCAATCCTCAATCCTCAATCCTCAATACTCAATCCTCAATCCTCAGTCCTCAAACCTCAATCTTCAATCCTCAATCCTCAATCTACAATCATCAATATTCAATCTTCAATCCTCAATCCTCAATCCTCGATACTCAATCCTCAATCCTCAATGTTCAATCCTCAATCCTCAATCCTCAATACTCAATCCTCAATCCTCAGTCCTCAATCCTCAATCTTCAATCCTCAATCCTCAATCTACAATCATCAATATTCAATCTTCAATCCTCAATCCTCAATCCTCGATACTCAATCCTCAATCCTCAATGTTCAATCCTCAATACCCAATCCTGAATCTTCAATCCTCAATCCTCAATCCTCAATACTCAATCCTCAATCCTCCGTCCTCAATCCTCACTCTTCAATCCTCAATACTCAATCTTCAATCCTCAATCCTCAATCCTCAATCCTCAATCCTCAGTCCTCAATCCTCAATACTCAATCTTCAATCCTCAATCCTCAATACTCAATCTTCAATCCTCAATCCTCAGTCCTCAAACCTCAATTCTGAATCCTCAATCCTGAATCCTAAATCTTCAGCCCTCAGTCCTCAACAATCAGTTGCCAATCATCAATCCTCAATAGAATATCCTCAATTCACAGTCTTCAATACTCAATACTCAATCTGCAATCTTCGAATCTGCATATCTCTATCGACAAACGTCAATTCTCATCACTCAACCCTCAACACTCAGACATCAATGTTAAATCCTCAATCCTCAATTCTCTATCTTCAATCCTAAATACTGAATCTTCAACACTCAATCCTCAATCCTCAATCTTCAATCCTCAATCCTCAATCCTCAATCCTCAATCCTCAGTCCTCAATCCTCAATACTCAATCTTCAATCCTCAATCCTCAGTCCTCAATCCTCAATCTTCAATCCTCAATACTCAATCTTCAATCCTCAATCCTCAATCCTCAATCCTCAATCCTCAATCCTCAGTCCTCAATCCTCAATACTCAATCTTCAATCCTCAATCCTCAGTCCTCAAACCTCAATTCTGAATCTTCAGACCTCAGTCCTCAACAATCAGTTGCCAATCATCAATCCTCAATAGAATATCCTCAATTCACAGTCTTCAATACTCAATACTCAATCTGCAATCTTCGAATCTGCATATCTCTATCGACAAACGTCAATTCTCATCACTCAACCCTCAACACTCAGACATCAATGTTAAATCCTCAATCCTCAATTCTCTATCTTCAATCCTCAATACTGAATCTTCAACACTCAATCCTCAATCCTCAATCCTCAATCCTCAAACCTCAGTCCTCATCCTCAATTCTCAATTCTCAATCCTCAATCCTCAATCCTCAACCCTCTATCTTCAATCCTAAATAATCAATCTCCAATACTAGATCCTCAATCCCCAATCCTCAATCCTCAATACCCAATCCTAAATCTTCAATCCTCAATCCTCAATTATCAGTTCTCAATCCTCAATCCTCAATTCTCTGTCCTCAAACCTCAATCCTCAACCCTCAGTCCTCGTCCTCAAACCTCAACCCTCAATCCTCAATCCTCAATCTTCAATCCTCAATCGTCAATCCTCAATTCTCAATCCTCATTCTTCAATCCTCATTACCCAATCCACAATCCTCATTCCTCAATCCTCAATCCTCAATTCTCAACCCTCAATCCTCAATAATCATTCTTCAATCCTCAATCCTCAGTCTTCAAACCTCAATTCTGAATCCTCAATCCTGAATCCTCAATCTTCAGTCCTCAGTCCTCAGCAATCAGTTGACAATCCTCAATCCTCTATAGAATATCCTCAATTCACAGTTTTCAATACTCAATACTCAATCTGCAATCTTCAAACCTCTATCCACAAACATCAATTCTCATCACTAAACCCTCAACACTCAGTCCTCAATGTTCAATACACAATCTTCAACCAACAATCCTCAATCGTCGATCTTCAATCCTCAATACTCAATCTTCAATCCTCTACCCTCAATCCTCAATCCTCAATACTCATTCTTCAATCCTCAATACCCAATCCTCAATCTTCAATCCTCAATCCTCAATCCTCAATTCTCAATCCTCAATCCTCAGTCCTCAGTCCTTAAACCTCAATCCTCAACCCTCAGCCCTCATCCTCAATCCTCAATCCTCAATCCTCAATACTCAATCTTCAATCCTCAATACTCAATCTTCAATCCTCAATCCTCAATCCTCAGTCCTCAAACCTCAATTCTGAATCCTCAACCCTGAATCCTCAATCTTCAGCCCTCAGTCCTCAATCCTCAATATTCAATCCTCAATACTCAATCTTCAATCCTCGATCCTCAATCCTAAATCCTCAGTCCTCATTCTTCAATCCTCAATACCCAATCCTCAATCTTCAATCCTCAATCCTCAATCCTCGATTCTCAATCCTCAATCCTCAATCTTCTGACCTCAAACATCAATAATCAACCCTCAGTCCTCGTCCTCAATCCACAACACTCAGTCCTCAATCCTCAATCTTCAATCATCAATATTCAATCTTCAATCCTCAACCCACAATCCTCGATCCTCAATCCTCAATCCTCAATGTTCAATCCTCAATACCCAATCCTCAATCTTCAATCCTCAATCCTCAATCCTCAATCCTCAATTCTCAATCCTCAATTCTCAGTCCTCAGTCCTCAAACCTCAACCCTCAACCCGCAGCCCTCATCGTCAATTCTCAATCCTCAATCCTCAATCCTCAATCTTCAATCCTCAATACTCAATCTTCAATCCACAATCCTCAATCTTCAATCCTCAATGCTGAATCTTCAATCCTCAATCCTCAATCCTCAATACTCAATCCTCAATCCTCAGTCCTCAATCCTCAATCTTCGACCTCAATACACAATCTTCAATCCTCAATCCTCAATACTCAATCCTCAATCCTCAGTCCTCAATCCTCAATCTTCAATCCTCAATCCTCAATCTACAATCATCAATATTCAGTCTTCAATCCTCAATCCTCAATCCTCGATACTCAATCCTCAATCCTCAATGTTCAATCCTCAATACCCAATCCTCAATCTTCAATCCTCAATCCTCAATCCTCAATCCTCAATCCTCAATTCTCAATCCTCAATCCTCAGTCCTCAGTCCTCAAACCTCAATCCTCAACCCTCAGCCCTCATCGTCAATTCTCAATCCTCAATTCTCAATCCTCATTCTTCAATCCTCAATACTCAATCTTCAATCCACAATCCTCACTCTTCAATCCTCAATACTCAATCCTCAATTCTCAATCCTCAATCCTCAGTCCTCAGTCCTTAAACCTCAATCCTCAACCCTCAGCCCTCATCCTCAATCCTCAATCCTCAATCCTCAATCCTCAATCTTCAATCCTGAATACTCAATCTTCAATCCTCAATCCTCAATCCTCAGTCCTCAAACCTCAATTATGAATCCTCAACCCTGAATCCTCAATCTTCAGCCCTCAGTCCTCAATCCTCAATATTCAATCCTCAATACTCAATCTTCAATCCTCGATCCTCAATCCTAAATCCTCAGTCCTCATCCTTCAATCCTCAATACCCAATCCTCAATCTTCAATCCTCAATCCTCAATCCTCGATCCTCAATCCTCAATCCTCAATCTTCTGACCTCAAACATCAATAATCAACCCTCAGTCCTCGTTCTCAATCCACAACCCTCAGTCCTCAATCCTCAATCTTCAATCATCAATATTCAATCTTCAATCCTCAACCCACAATCCTCGATCCTCAATCCTCAATCCTCAATGTTCAATCCTCAGTACCCAATCCTCAATCTTCAATCCTCAATCCTCAATCCTCAATCCTCAATTCTCAATCCTCAATTCTCAGTCCTCAGTCCTCAAACCTCAACCCTCAACCCGCAGCCCTCAATCTGCAATCCTCAATACTCAATCTTCAATCCACAATCCTCAATCTTCAATCCTCAATACTGAATCTTCAATCCTCAATCCTCAATCCTCAATACTCAATCCTCAATCCTCAGTCCTCAATCCTCAATCTTCTACCTCAATACTCAATCTTCAATCCTCAATCCTCAATCCTCAATACTCAATCCTCAATCCTCAGTCCTCAAACCTCAATCTTCAATCCTCAATCCTCAATCTACAATCATCAATATTCAATCTTCAATCCTCAATCCTCAATCCTCGATACTCAATCCTCAATCCTCAATGTTCAATCCTCAATCCTCAATCCTCAATACTCAATCCTCAATCCTCAGTCCTCAATCCTCAATCTTCAATCCTCAATCCTCAATCTACAATCATCAATATTCAATCTTCAATCCTCAATCCTCAATCCTCGATACTCAATCCTCAATCCTCAATGTTCAATCCTCAATACCCAATCCTGAATCTTCAATCCTCAATCCTCAATCCTCAATACTCAATCCTCAATCCTCCGTCCTCAATCCTCACTCTTCAATCCTCAATACTCAATCTTCAATCCTCAATCCTCAATCCTCAATCCTCAATCCTCAGTCCTCAATCCTCAATACTCAATCTTCAATCCTCAATCCTCAGTCCTCAATCCTCAATCTTCAATCCTCAATACTCAATCTTCAATCCTCAATCCTCAATCCTCAATCCTCAATCCTCAGTCCTCAATCCTCAATACTCAATCTTATATCCTCAATCCTCAGTCCTCAAACCTCAATTCTGAATCCTCAATCCTGAATCCTAAATCTTCAGCCCTCAGTCCTCAACAATCAGTTGCCAATCATCAATCCTCAATAGAATATCCTCAATTCACAGTCTTCAATACTCAATACTCAATCTGCAATCTTCGAATCTGCATATCTCTATCCACAAACGTCAATTCTCATCACTCAACCCTCAACACTCAGACATCAATGTTAAATCCTCAATCCTCAATTCTCTATCTTCAATCCTCAATACTGAATCTTCAACACTCAATCCTCAATCCTCCATCCGCAATCCTCAAACCTCAGTCCTCATCCTCAATTCTCAATTCTCAATCCTCAATCCTCAATCCTCAACCCTCTGTCTTCAATCCTAAATAATCAATCTCCAATACTAGATCCTCAATCCCCAATCCTCAATCCTCAATACCCAATCCTAAATCTTCAATCCTCAATCCTCAATTATCAATTCTCTATCCTCAATCCTCAATTCTCTGTCCTCAAACCTCAATCCTCAACCCTCAGTCCTCGTCCTCAAACCTCAACCCTCAATCCTCAATCCTCAATCTTCAATCCTCAATCGTCAATCCTCAGTTCTCAATCCTCATTCTTCAATCCTCATTACCCAATCCACAATCCTCATTCCTCAATCCTCAATTCTCAATTCTCAACCCTCAATCCTCAATAATCATTCTTCAACCCTCAATCCTCAGTCTTCAAACCTCAATTCTGAATCCTCAATCCTGAATCCTCAATCTTCAGGCCTCAGTCCTCAGCAATCAGTTGACAATCCTCAATCCTCTATAGAATATCCTCAATTCACAGTTTTCAATACTCAATACTCAATCTGCAATCTTCAAACCTCTATCCACAAACATCAATTCTCATCACTGAACCCTCAACACTCAGTCCTCAATGTTCAATACACAATCTTCAACCCACAATCCTCAATCGTCAATCTTCAATCCTCAATACTCAATCTTCAATCCTCTATCCTCAATCCTCAATCCTCAATCCTCATTCTTCAATCCTCAATACCCAATCCTCAATCTTCAATCCTCAATCCTCAATCCTCAATTCTCAATCCTCAATCCTCAGTCCGCAGTCCTTAAACCTCAATCCTCAACCCTCAGCCCTCATCATCAATCCTCAATCCTCAATCCTCAATCCTCAATCTTCAATCCTCAATACTCAATCTTTAATCCTCAATACTCAATCCTCATTCCTCAAACCTCAATTCTGAATCCTCAACCCTGAATCCTCAATCTTCAGCCCTCAGTCCTCAATCCTCAATATTCAATCCTCAATACTCAATCTTCAATCCTCGATCCTCAATCCTAAATCCTCAGTCCTCATTCTTCAATCCTCAATACCCAATCCTCAATCTTCAATCCTCAATCCTCAATCCTCAATTCTCAATCCTCAGTCCTCAGTCCTTAAACCTCAATCCTCAACCCTCAGCCCTCATCATCAATCCTCAATCCTCAATCCTCAATCCTCAATCTTCAATCCTCAATACTCAATCTTCAATCCTCAATACTCAATCCTCATTCCTCAAACCTCAATTCTGAATCCTCAACCCTGAATCCTCAATCTTCAGCCCTCAGTCCTCAATCCTCAATATTCAATCCTCAATACTCAATCTTCAATCCTCGATCCTCAATCCTAAATCCTCAGTCCTCATTCTTCAATCCGCAATACCCAATCCTCAATCTTCAATCCTCAATCCTCAATCCTCGATTCTCAATCCTCAATCCTCAATCTTCTGACCTCAAACATCAATAATCAACCCTCAGTCCTCGTCCTCAATCCACAACCCTCAGTCCTCAATCCTCAATCTTCAATCATCAATATTCGATCTTCAATCCTCAACCCACAATCCTCGATCCTCAATCCACAATCCTCAATCTTCAATCCTCAATACTCAATCTTCAATCCTCAATCCTCAATCCTCGATACTCAATCCTCAATCCTCAATGTTCAATCCTCAATACCCAATCCTCAATCTTCAATCCTCAATCCTCAATCCTCAATCCTCAATCCTCAATTCTCAATCCTCAAACCTCAGTCCTCAGTCCTCAAACCTCAATCCTCAACCCTCAGCCCTCATCGTCAATTCTCAATCCTCAATTCTCAATCCTCATTCTTCAATCCTCAATACTCAATCTTCAATCCACAATCCTCACTCTTCAATCCTCAATACTCAATCCTCAATTCTCAATCCTCAATCCTCAGTCCTCAGTCCTTAAACCTCAACCCTCAACCCTCAGCCCTCATCCTCAATCCTCAATCCTCAATCCTCAATCCTCAATCTTCAATCCTCAATACTCAATCTTCAATACTCAATCCTCAATCCTCAGTCCTCAAACCTCAATTCTGAATCCTCAACCCTGAATCCTCTATCTACAGCCCTCAGTCCTCAATCCTCAATATTCAATCCTCAATACTCAATCTTCAATCCTCGACTCTCAATCCTCAATCCTCAATCTTCTGACCTCAAACATCAATAATCAACCCTCAGTCCTCGTCCTCAATCCACAACCCTCAGTCCTCGATCCTCAATCTTCAATCATCAATATTCAATCTTCAATCCTCAACCCACAATACTCGATCCTCAATCCTCAATACTCAATGTTCAATCCTCAATACCCAATCCTCAATCTTCAATCCTCAATCCTCAATCCTCAATCCTCAATTCTCAATCCTCAATTCTCAATCCTCAATTCTCAGTCCTCAGTCCTCAAACCTCAACCCTCAACCCGCAGCCCTCAATCTGCAATCCTCAATACTCAATCTTCAATCCACAATCCTCAATCTTCAATCCTCAATACTGAATCTTCAATCCTCAATCCTCAATCCTCAATACTCAATCCTCAATCCTCAGTCCTCAATCCTCAATCTTCTACCTCAATACTCAATCTTCAATCCTCAATCCTCAATCCTCAATACTCAATCCTCAATCCTCAGTCCTCAAACCTCAATCTTCAATCCTCAATCCTCAATCTACAATCATCAATATTCAATCTTCAATCCTCAATCCTCAATCCTCGATACTCAATCCTCAATCCTCAATGTTCAATCCTCAATCCTCAATCCTCAATACTCAATCCTCAATCCTCAGTCCTCAATCCTCAATCTTCAATCCTCAATCCTCAATCTACAATCATCAATATTCAATCTTCAATCCTCAATCCTCAATCCTCGATACTCAATCCTCAATCCTCAATGTTCAATCCTCAATACCCAATCCTGAATCTTCAATCCTCAATCCTCAATCCTCAATACTCAATCCTCAATCCTCCGTCCTCAATCCTCACTCTTCAATCCTCAATACTCAATCTTCAATCCTCAATCCTCAATCCTCAATCCTCAATCCTCAGTCCTCAATCCTCAATACTCAATCTTCAATCCTCAATCCTCAGTCCTCAATCCTCAATCTTCAATCCTCAATACTCAATCTTCAATCCTCAATCCTCAATCGTCAATCCTCAATCCTCAGTCCTCAATCCTCAATACTCAATCTTATATCCTCAATCCTCAGTCCTCAAACCTCAATTCTGAATCCTCAATCCTGAATCCTAAATCTTCAGCCCTCAGTCCTCAACAATCAGTTGCCAATCATCAATCCTCAATAGAATATCCTCAATTCACAGTCTTCAATACTCAATACTCAATCTGCAATCTTCGAATCTGCATATCTCTATCCACAAACGTCAATTCTCATCACTCAACCCTCAACACTCAGACATCAATGTTAAATCCTCAATCCTCAATTCTCTATCTTCAATCCTCAATACTGAATCTTCAACACTCAATCCTCAATCCTCCATCCGCAATCCTCAAACCTCAGTCCTCATCCTCAATTCTCAATTCTCAATCCTCAATCCTCAATCCTCAACCCTCTGTCTTCAATCCTAAATAATCAATCTCCAATACTAGATCCTCAATCCCCAATCCTCAATCCTCAATACCCAATCC
This sequence comes from Calliopsis andreniformis, assembly GCF_051401765.1. Taxonomy (NCBI): domain Eukaryota; kingdom Metazoa; phylum Arthropoda; class Insecta; order Hymenoptera; family Andrenidae; genus Calliopsis; species Calliopsis andreniformis. The sequence continues at coordinate 5,144,214 of NW_027480443.1, read as the reverse complement.
TAAATCTTCAATCCTCAATCCTCAATTATCAATTCTCTATCCTCAATCCTCAATTCTCTGTCCTCAAACCTCAATCCTCAACCCTCAGTCCTCGTCCTCAAACCTCAACCCTCAATCCTCAATCCTCAATCTTCAATCCTCAATCGTCAATCCTCAGTTCTCAATCCTCATTCTTCAATCCTCATTACCCAATCCACAATCCTCATTCCTCAATCCTCAATTCTCAATTCTCAACCCTCAATCCTCAATAATCATTCTTCAACCCTCAATCCTCAGTCTTCAAACCTCAATTCTGAATCCTCAATCCTGAATCCTCAATCTTCAGGCCTCAGTCCTCAGCAATCAGTTGACAATCCTCAATCCTCTATAGAATATCCTCAATTCACAGTTTTCAATACTCAATACTCAATCTGCAATCTTCAAACCTCTATCCACAAACATCAATTCTCATCACTGAACCCTCAACACTCAGTCCTCAATGTTCAATACACAATCTTCAACCCACAATCCTCAATCGTCAATCTTCAATCCTCAATACTCAATCTTCAATCCTCTATCCTCAATCCTCAATCCTCAATCCTCATTCTTCAATCCTCAATACCCAATCCTCAATCTTCAATCCTCAATCCTCAATCCTCAATTCTCAATCCTCAATCCTCAGTCCGCAGTCCTTAAACCTCAATCCTCAACCCTCAGCCCTCATCATCAATCCTCAATCCTCAATCCTCAATCCTCAATCTTCAATCCTCAATACTCAATCTTTAATCCTCAATACTCAATCCTCATTCCTCAAACCTCAATTCTGAATCCTCAACCCTGAATCCTCAATCTTCAGCCCTCAGTCCTCAATCCTCAATATTCAATCCTCAATACTCAATCTTCAATCCTCGATCCTCAATCCTAAATCCTCAGTCCTCATTCTTCAATCCTCAATACCCAATCCTCAATCTTCAATCCTCAATCCTCAATCCTCAATTCTCAATCCTCAGTCCTCAGTCCTTAAACCTCAATCCTCAACCCTCAGCCCTCATCATCAATCCTCAATCCTCAATCCTCAATCCTCAATCTTCAATCCTCAATACTCAATCTTCAATCCTCAATACTCAATCCTCATTCCTCAAACCTCAATTCTGAATCCTCAACCCTGAATCCTCAATCTTCAGCCCTCAGTCCTCAATCCTCAATATTCAATCCTCAATACTCAATCTTCAATCCTCGATCCTCAATCCTAAATCCTCAGTCCTCATTCTTCAATCCGCAATACCCAATCCTCAATCTTCAATCCTCAATCCTCAATCCTCGATTCTCAATCCTCAATCCTCAATCTTCTGACCTCAAACATCAATAATCAACCCTCAGTCCTCGTCCTCAATCCACAACCCTCAGTCCTCAATCCTCAATCTTCAATCATCAATATTCGATCTTCAATCCTCAACCCACAATCCTCGATCCTCAATCCACAATCCTCAATCTTCAATCCTCAATACTCAATCTTCAATCCTCAATCCTCAATCCTCAATACTCAATCCTCAATCCTCAGTCCTCAATCCTCACTCTTCAATCCTCAATACTCAATCTTCAATCCTCAATCCTCAATCCTCAATCCTCAATCCTCAGTCCTCAATCCTCAATACTCAATCTTCAATCCTCAATCCTCAGTCCTCAATCCTCAATCTTCAATCCTCAATACTCAATCCTCAATCCTCAGTCCTCAATCCTCAATCTTCAATCCTCAATACTCAATCTTCAATCCTCAATCCTCAATCCTCAATTCTCAATCCTCATTCTTCAATCCTCATTACCCAATCCAAAATCCTCATTCCTCAATCCTCAATCCTCAATTCTCAACCCGCAATCCTCCATAATCATTCTTCAATCCTCAATCCTCAGTCTTCAAACCTCAATTCTGAATCCTCAATCCTGAATCCTCAATCTTCAGGCCTCAGTCCTCAGCAATCAGTTGACAATCCTCAATCCTCAATAGAATATCATCAATTCACAGTTTTCAATACTCAATACTCAATCTGCAATCTTCAAACCTCTATCCACAAACATCCATTCTCATCACTGAACCCTCAACACTCAGTCCTCAGTGTTCAATACTCAATCTTCAACCCACAATCCTCAATCGTCAATCTTCAATCCTCAATACTCAATTTTCAATCCTCTATCCTCAATCCTCAATCCTCAATCGTCATTCTTCAATCCTCAATACCCAATCCTCAATCTTCAATCCTCAATCCTCAATCCTCAATTCTCAATCCTCAATCCTCAGTCCTCAGTCCTTAAACCTCAATCCTCAACCCTCAGCCCTCATCCTCAATCCTCAATCCTCAATCCTCAATCCTCAATCTTCGATCCTCAATACTCAATCTTCAATCCTCAATCCTCAATCCTCAGTCCTCAAACCTCAATTCTGAATCCTCAAACCTGAATCCCCAATCTTCAGCCCTCAGTCCTCAACAATCAGGTTACAATCCTCAATCCTCAATGGAATATCCACAATTCACAGTTTCCAATACACAATACTCATTCTGCGACCTTCAAATCTCTATCCACAAACATCAATACTCACCACTCAACACTCAACACTCAGTCCTCAATGTTCAATCCTCAATCCTCAGTTCTCAATTTTCAATCCTCAATAGTCAATCTTTAATCCTCAATCCTCAATCTTCAATCCTCAGTCCTCAATCCTCAATCCTCAATCCTCAATCTTCAATCCTCAATACTCAATCTTCAATCCTTGATCCTCAATCCTAGATCCTCAATCCCCAATCCTCAATCCTCAATACCCAATCCTCAATCTTCAATCCACAATACTCAATCTTCAATCCTCAATCCTCAATCCTCAATACTCAATCCTCAATCCTCAGTCCTCAATCCTGAATCTTCTACCTCAATACTCAATCTTCAATCCTCAATCCTCAATCCTCAATACTCAATCCTCAATCCTCAGTTCTCAATCCTCAATCTTCAATCCTCAATCCTCAACCTACAATCATCAATATTCAATATTCAATCCTCAATCCTCAATCCTCGATACTCAATCCTCAATCCTCAACGTTCAATCCTCAATACCCAATCCTAAATCTTCAATCCTCAATACTCAATTATCAATTCTCAATCCTCAATCCTCAATTCTCTGTCCTCAAACCTCAATCCTCAACCCTCAGTCCTCGTCCTCAAACCTCAACCCTCAATCCTCAATCCTCAACCTTCAATCCTCAATACTCAATCTTCAATCCACAATCCTCAATCTTCAATCCTCAATACTGAATCTTTAATCCTCAATCCTCAATCCTCAATCCTCAACCCTCAATCCTCAATCCTCAATCCTCAATCCTCAATCCTCAATCCTCAATCCTCAATCCTCAATCCTCAATCCTCAATCCTCTATCCTCATTCTTCAATCCTCAATACCCAATCCTCAATCTTCAACACTCAATCCTCAATCCTCAATCCTCAATCCTCAATCCTCAATCCTCAATCCTCAATCCTCAATCCTCAATCTTCAATCCTCGATACTCAATCTTCAATCCTCAATCCTCGGTCCTCAAACCTCAATTCTGAATCCTCAATCCAGAATCCTCAATCTTCAGCCCTCAGTCCTCAGCAATCAGTTGTCAACACTGAATCCTCAATAGAATATCCTCAATTCACAGTTTTCAATACTCAATACTCAATCTGCATTCTTCAAGCCTCTATCCACAAACATCAATTCTCATCACTCAAACCTCAACACTCAGTCCTCAACGTTCAATCCTCAATCCTCAATCCACAATCCTCAATCGTCAATCCTCAATACTCAATCTTCAATTCACAATCCTCAATCTTCAATCCTCAATCCTCAATCCTCAATACCCAATCCTCAATCTTCAACACTCTATCCTCAATTCTCAATTCTCAATCCTCAATCCTCAGTCCTCAGTCCTCAAACCTCAATACTCAACCCTCAGCCCTCATCCTCAGCCCACAATCCTCAATCCTCAATCCTCTATCCTCAATCTTCAATCCTCAACCTTCAATACTCAATCCTCAATCCTCAATCCTCAATTCTCAATCCTCAATCATCAATGCTCAGTCTTCAATCCTCAACACTCAATCGTTAGTCATCAATCCTCAATCCTCAACCTTCAATCCTCAATCCTCAATCCTGAATCCTCAATCCTCAATCTTCAATCCTCAATCCTCAATCCTCAATATTCAATCCTCAATACTCAATCTTCAATCCTCGATCCTCAATCCTAAATCCTCTGTCCTCATTCTTCAATCCTCAATACCCAATCCTCAATCTTCAATCCTCAATCCTCAATCTTCTGACCTCAAACATCAATAATCAACCCTCAGTCCTCGTCCTCAATCCACAACCCTCAGTCCTCAATCCTCAATCTTCAATCATCAATATTCAATCTTCAATCCTCAACCCTCAATCCTCGATTCTCAATCCTCAATCCTCAATGTTCAATCCTCAATACCCAATCCTCAATCTTCAATCCTCAATCCTCAATCCTCAATCCTCAATCCTCAACCCTCTATCTTCAATCCTAAATAATCAATCTCCAATACTAGATCCTCAATCCCCAATCCTCAATCCTCAATACCCAATCCTAAATCTTCAATCCTCAATCCTCAATTATCAATTCTCAATCCTCAATCCTCAATTCTCTGTCCTCAAACCTCAATCCTCAACCCTCAGTCCTCGTCCTCAAACCTCAACCCTCAATCCTCAATCCTCAATCTTCAATCCTCAATCCTCAATCCTCAATTCTCAATCCTCATTCTTCAATCCTCATTACCCAATCCACAATCCTCATTCCTCAATCCTCAATACTCAATTCTCAACCCTCAATCCTCAATAATCATTCTTCAATCCTCAATCCTCAGTCTTCAAACCTCAATTCTGAATCCTCAATCCTGAATCCTCAATCTTCAGGCCTCAGTCCTCAGCAATCAGTTGACAATCCTCAATCCTCAATAGAATATCCTCAATTCACAGTTTTCATTACTCAATACTCAATCTGCAATCTTCAAACCTCTATCCACAAACATCAATTCTCATCAGTGAACCCTCAACACTCAGTCCTCAATGTTCAATACACAATCTTCAACCCACAATCCTCAATCGTCAATCTTCTGACCTCAAACATCAATAATCAACCCTCAGTCCTCGTCCTCAATCCACAACCCTCAGTCCTCAATCCTCAATCTTCAATCATCAATATTCAATCTTCAATCCTCAACCCACAATCCTCGATCCTCAATCCTCAATCCTCAATGTTCAATCCTCAATACCCAATCCTCAATCTTCAATCCTCAATCCTCAATCATCAATCCTCGATTCTCAATCCTCAATCCTCAGTCCTCAGTCCTCAAACCTCAACCCTCAACCCGCAGCCCTCATCGTCAATTCTCAATCCTCAACCCTCAACCCGCAGCCCTCATCGTCAATTCTCAATCCTCAATCCTCAAACCTCAATCTTCAATCCTCAATACGCAATCTTCAATCCACAATCCTCAGTCTTCAATCCTCAATACTCAATCTTGAATCCCCAATACTCAATCCTCAATACTCAATCCTCAATCCTCAGTCCTCAATCCTCAATCTTCTACCTCGATACTCAATCTTCAATCCTCAATCCTCAACCCTCAGCCCTCATCGTCAATTCTCAATCCTCAATTCTCAATCCTCAATCTTCAATCCTCAATACTCAATCTTCAATCCACAATCCTCAATCTTCAATCCTCAATACTCAATCTTCAATCCTCAATCCTCAATCCTCAATACTCAATCCTCAATCCTCAGTCCTCAATCCTCAATATTCAATCCTCAGTCCTCAATTTACAATCATCAATATTCAATCTTCAATCCTCAATCCTCAATCCTCGATACTCAATCCTCAATCCTCAATGTTCAATCCTCAATACCCAATCCTCAATCTTCAATCCTCAATCCTCAATCCTCAATCCTCAATTCTCAATCCTCAATCCTCAGTCCTCAGTCCTCAAACCTCAATCCTCAACCCTCAGCCCTCATCGTCAATTCTCAATCCTCAATTCTCAATCCTCAATCTTCAATCCTCAATACTCAATCTTCAATCCACAATCCTCAATCTTCAATCCCCAATACTCAATCTTCAATCCTCAATCCTCAATCCTCAATACTCAATCCTCAATCCTCAGTCCTCAATCCTCAATCTTCAATCCTCAATACTCAATCTTCAATCCTCAATCCTCAATCCTCAATCCTCAATCCCCAACCCTCAATCCTCAATACTCAATCTTCAATCCTCAATCCTCAGTCCTCAAACCTCAATTCTGAATCCTCAATCCTGAATCCTAAATCTTCAGCCCTCAGTCCTCAACAATCAGTTGCCAATCATCAATCCTCAATAGAATATCCTCAATTCACAGTCTTCAATACTCAATACTGAATCTGCAATCTTCCAATCTGCATATCTCTATCCACAATCGTCAATTCTCATCACTCAACCCTCAACACTCAGACCTCAATGTTGAATCCTCAATCCTCAATTCTCTATCTTCAATCCTCAATACTGAATCTTCAATACTCAATCCTCAATCCTCAATCCTCAATCCTCAAACCTCAGTCCTCATCCTCAATTCTCAATTCTCAATCCTCAATCCTCAATCCTCAACCCTCTATCTTCAATCCTAAATAATCAATCTCCAATACTATATCCTCAATCCCCAATCCTCAATCCTCAATACCCAATCCTAAATCTTCAATCCTCAATCCTCATTCTTCAATCCTCAATACCCAATCCTCAATCTTCAATCCTCAATCCTCAATTCTCAATCCTCAATCCTCAATAATCAACCTTCAATCCTCAATCCTCAGTCCTCAAACCTCAATTCTGAATCCTCAATCCTGAATCCTCAATGTTCAGCCCTCAGACCTCAACAATCAGTTGACAATCCTCAATCCTCAATAGAATATCCTCAATTCACAGTTTTCAATACTCATTACTCAATCTGCAATCTTCAAACCTCTATCCACAAACATCAATTCTCATCACTGAACCCTCAACACTCAGTCCTCGATGTTCAATACTCAATCTTCAATCCACAAACCTCAAGCGTCAACCTTCAATCCTCAATACTCAATCTTCAATCCTCTATCCTCAATCCTCAATCCTCAATCCTCATTCTTCAATCCTCAATACCCAATCCACAATCTTCAATCCTCAATCCTCAGTCCTCAATTCTCAATCCTCAATCCTCAGTCCTCAGTCCTTAAACCTAAATCCTCAACACTCAGCCCTCATCCTCAATCCTCAATCCTCAATCCTCAATCCTCAATCCTCAATCTTCAACCCTCAATACTCAATCTTCAATCCTCAGTCCTCAATCCTCAGTCCTCAAACCTCAATTCTGAATCCTCAACCCTGAATCCTCAATCTTCAGCCCTCAGTACTCAATCCTCAATATTCAATCCTCAATACTCAATCTTCAATCCTCGATCCTCAATCCTAAATCCTCAGTCCTCATTCTTCAATCCTCAATACCCAATCCTCAATCTTCAATCCTCAATCCTCAATCCTCGATTCTCAATCCTCAATCCTCAATCTTCTGACCTCAAACATCAATAATCAACCCTCAGTCCTCGTCCTCAATCCACAACCCTCAGTCCTCAATCCTCAATCTTCAATCATCAATATTCAATCTTCAATCCTCAACCCACAATCCACGATCCTCAATTCTCAATCCTCAATGTTCAATCCTCAATACCCAATCCTCAATCTTCAATCCTCAATCCTCAATCCTCAATCCTCAATTCTCAATCCTCAATTCTCAGTCCTCAGTCCTCAAACCTCAACCCTCAACCCGCAGCCCTTATCGTCAATTCTCAATCCTCAATCCTCAATCCTCAATCTTCAATCCTCAATACTCAATCTTCAATCCACAATCCTCAATCTTCAATCCTCAATACTGAATCTTCAATCCTCAATCCTCAATCCTCAATACTCAATCCTCAACCCTCAGTCCTCAATCCTCAGTCTTCTACCTCAATACTCAACCTTCAATCCTCAATCCTCAATCCTCAGTACTCAATCCTCAATCCTCAGTCCTCAATCCTCAATCTTCAATCCTCAATCCTCAACCTACGATCATCAATATTCAATCTTCAATCCTCAATCCTCAATCCTCGATACTCAATACTCAATCCTCAATGTTCAATCCTCAATACCCAATCCTCAATCTTCAATCCTCAACCCTCAATCCTCAATCCTCAATCCTCAATTCTCAATCCTCAATCCTCAGTCCTCAGTCCTCAAACCTCAATCCTCAACCCTCAGCCCTCATCGTCAATTCTCAATCCTCAATTCTCTATCCTCATTCTTCAATCCTCAATGCTCAATCTTCAATCCACAATCCTCAATCTTCAATCCTCAATACCCAATCCTAAATCTTCAATCCTCAATCCTCAATTATCAATTCTCAATCCTCAATCCTCAATTCTCTGTCCTCACACCTCAATCCTCAACCCTCAGCCCTCGTCCTCAAACCTCAACCATCAATCCTCAATCCTCAATCTTCAATCATCAATACTCAATCTTCAATCCACAATCCTCAATCTTCAATCCTCAATACTCAATCTTTAATCCTCAATCCTCAATCCTCAATACTCAATCCTCAATCCTCAGTCCTCAATCCTCAACCTTCAATCCTCAATACTCAATCTTCAATCCTCAATCCTCAATTCTTAATCCTCATTCTTCAATCCTCATTACCCAATCCACAATCCTCATTCCTCAATCCTCAATCCTCAATTCTCAACCCTCAATCCTCAACAATCATTCTTCAATCCTCAATCCTCAGTCTTCAAACCTCAATTCTGAATCCTCAATCCTGAATCCTCAATCTTCAGGCCTCAGTCCTCAGCAATCAGTTGACAATCCTCAATCCTCAATAGAATATCCTCAATTCACAGTTTTCAATACTCAATACTCTATCTGCAATCTTCAAACCTCTATCCACAAACATCCATTCTCATCACTGAACCCTCAACACTCAGTCCTCAGTGTTCAATACTCAATCTTCAACCCACAACCCTCAATCGTCAATCTTCAATCCTCAATACTCAATCTTCAATCCTCTATCCTCAATCCTCAACCCTCAATCCTCATTCTTCAATCCTCAATACCCAATCCTCAATCTTCAATGCTCAATCCTCAATCCTCAATCCTCAGTCCTCAATCCTCAATCCTCAGACCTCAAACCTCAATCCTCAACCGTCAGTCCTCGTCCTCAATCCTCAACACTCAATCCTCAATCCTCAATCTTCAATCATCAATACTCAATATTCAATCCTCAATCTTCAATCCTCAATCCTCAATGCTCAATCTTCAATATTCAACACACAACCCTCAACCACCAATCCTCAATACTCAACCATCAATCCTCAATTCCTAATACTCAATAGTGTATCCTGAATTATCATGGTTCAATGCTCAATCCACAATATTCAATAATCAAATCTCAATCATCAAACATCAATTCTCAACACTCAATCCTCAATCCTCAGTCCTCAGTCCTCAAACCTCAATCCTCAACCCTCAGCCCTCATCGTCAACTCTCAATCCTCAATCCTCAATCCTCAATGTTCAATCCTCAATTCCCAATCCTCAATCTTCAATCCTCAATCCTCAATCCTCAATCCTCAATTCTCAATCCTCAATCCTCAGTCCTCAGTCCTCAAACCTCAACCCTCAACCCGCAGCCCTCATCGTCAATTCTCAATCCTCAATCCTCAATCCTCAAGCTTCAATCCTCAATACGCAATCTTCAATTCACAATCCTCAATCTTCAATCCTCAATACTCAGTCTTCAATCCCCAATCCTCAATCCTCAATACTCAATCCTCAATCCTCAGTCCTCAATCCTCAATCTTCTACCTCAATACTCAATCTTCAATCCTCAATCCTCAATCCTCAATACTCAAACCACAATATCCTATCCCCAATCCTCAATCCTCAATATTCAATTCTCGATCCTCAATCCTCAATCCTCAATACTCAATCCTCAATTCTCTACCTTCAATCATCAACCTGCAGCCATCAATCCTCATTCCTCAATCCTCAGTCCTCAATCCTCAATCCTCAATCCTCAATCCTCAATCCTCAAACCTCAATCCTCAATCCTCAATCCTCAGTCCTCAAACCTCAATTCTGAATCCTCAACCCTGAATCCTCAATCTTCAGCCCTCAGTCCTCAATCCTCAATATTCAATCCTCAATACTCAATCTTCAATCCTCGATCCTCAATCCTAAATCCTCAGTCCTCATCCTTCAATCCTCAATACCCAATCCTCAATCTTCAATCCTCAATCCTCAATCCTCGATTCTCAATCCTCAATCCTCAATCTTCTGACCTCAAACATCAATAATCAACCCTCAGTCCTCGTCCTCAATCCACAACCCTCAGTCCTCAATCCTCAATCTTCAATCATCAATATTCAATCTTCAATCCTCAACCCACAATCCTCGATACTCAATCCTCAATGTTCAATCCTCAATACCCAATCCTCAATCTTCAATCCTCAATCCTCAATCCTCAATTCTCAATCCTCAATTCTCAGTCCTCAGTCCTCAAACTTCAACCCTCAACCCGCAGCCCTCATCGTCAATTCTCAATCCTCAATCCTCAATCCTCAATCTTCAATCCTCAATACTCAATCTTCAATCCACAATCCTCAATCTTCAATCCTCAATACTGAATCTTCAACCCTCAATCCTCAATCCTCAATACTCAATCCTCAATCCTCAGTCCTCAATCCTCAATCTTCTACCTCAATACTCAATCTTCAATCCTCAATCCTCAATCCTCAATACTCAATCCTCAATCCTCAGTCCTCAATCCTCAATCTTCAATCCTCAATCCTCAATCTACAATCATCAATATTCAATCTTCAATCCTCAATCCTCAATCCTCGATACTCAATCCTCAATCCTCAATGTTCAATCCTCAATACCCAATCCTCAATCTTCAATCCTCAATCCTCAATCCTCAATCCTCAATCCTCAATTCTCAATCCTCAATCCTCAGTCCTCAGTCCTCAAACCTCAATCCTCAACCCTCAGCCCTCATCGTCAATTCTCAATCCTCAATTCACAATCCTCATTCTTCAATCCTCAATACTCAATCTTCAATCCACAATCCTCAATCTTCTATCCTCAATACTCAATCTTCAACCCTCAATCCTCAATCCTCAATACTCAATCCTCAACCCTCAGTCCTCAATCCTCACCCTTCAATCCTCAATACTCAATCTTCAATCCTCAATCCTCAATCCTCAATCCTCAATCCTCAGTCCTCAATCCTCAATACTCAATCTTCAATCCTCAATCCTCAGTCCTCAAACCTCAATACTGAATCCTCAATCCTGAATCCTAAATCTTCAGCCCTCAGTCCTCAACAATCAGTTGCCAATCATCAATCCTCAATAGAATACCCTCAATTCACAGTCTCCAATACTCAGTACTCAATCTGCAATCTTCGAATCGGCATATCTCTATCCACAAACGTCAATTCTCATCACTCAACCCTCAACACTCAGACCTCAATGTTAAATCCTCAATCCTCAATTCTCTATCTTCAATCCTCAATACTGAATCTTCAACACTCAATCCTCAATCCTCAATCCTCAATCCTCAAACCTCAGTCCTCATCCTCAATTCTCAATTCTCAATCCTCAATCCTCAATCCTCAACCCTCTATCTTCAATCCTAAATAATCAATCTCCAATACTAGATCCTCAATCCCCAATCCTCAATCCTCAATACCCAATCCTAAATCTTCAATCCTCAATCCTCAATTATCAATTCTCAATCCTCAATCCTCAATTCTCTGTCCTCAAACCTCAATCCTCAACCCTCAGCCCTCGTCCTCAAACCTCAACCCTCAATCCTCAATCCTCAATCTTCAATCCTCAATACTCAATCTTCAATCCACAATCCTCAATCTTCAATCCTCAATACTCAATCTTTAATCCTCAATCCTCAATCCTCAATAGTCAATCCTCAATCCTCAGTCCTCAATCCTCAATCTTCAATCCTCAATACTCAATCTTCAATCCTCAATCCTCAATCCTCAATTCTCAATCCTCATTCTTCAATCCTCATTACCCAATCCAAAATCCTCATTCCTCAATCCTCAATCCTCAATTCTCAACCCGCAATCCTCCATAATCATTCTTCAATCCTCAATCCTCAGTCTTCAAACCTCAATTCTGAATCCTCAATCCTGAATCCTCAATCTTCAGGCCTCAGTCCTCAGCAATCAGTTGACAATCCTCAATCCTCAATAGAATATCATCAATTCACAGTTTTCAATACTCAATACTCAATCTGCAATCTTCAAACCTCTATCCACAAACATCCATTCTCATCACTGAACCCTCAACACTCAGTCCTCAGTGTTCAATACTCAATCTTCAACCCACAATCCTCAATCGTCAATCTTCAATCCTCAATACTCAATTTTCAATCCTCTATCCTCAATCCTCAATCCTCAATCGTCATTCTTCAATCCTCAATACCCAATCCTCAATCTTCAATCCTCAATCCTCAATCCTCAATTCTCAATCCTCAATCCTCAGTCCTCAGTCCTTAAACCTCAATCCTCAACCCTCAGCCCTCATCCTCAATCCTCAATCCTCAATCCTCAATCCTCAATCTTCGATCCTCAATACTCAATCTTCAATCCTCAATCCTCAATCCTCAGTCCTCAAACCTCAATTCTGAATCCTCAAACCTGAATCCTCAATCTTCAGCCCTCAGTCCTCAACAATCAGGTTACAATCCTCAATCCTCAATGGAATATCCACAATTCACAGTTTCCAATACACAATACTCATTCTGCGACCTTCAAATCTCTATCCACAAACATCAATACTCACCACTCAACACTCAACACTCAGTCCTCAATGTTCAATCCTCAATCCTCAATTCTCAATTTTCAATCCTCAATACTCAATCTTTAATCCTCAATCCTCAATCTTCAATCCTCAGTCCTCAATCCTCAATCCTCAATCCTCAATCTTCAATCCTCAATACTCAATCTTCAATCCTTGATCCTCAATCCTAGATCCTCAATCCCCAATCCTCAATCCTCAATACCCAATCCTCAATCTTCAATCCACAATACTCAATCTTCAATCCTCAATCCTCAATCCTCAGTACTCAATCCTCAATCCTCAGTCCTCAATCCTGAATATTCTACCTCAATACTCAATCTTCAATCCTCAATCCTCAATCCTCAATACTCAATCCTCAATCCTCAGTTCTCAATCCTCAATCTTCAATCCTCAATCCTCAACCTACAATCATCAATATTCAATATTCAATACTCAATCCTCAATCCTCGATACTCAATCCTCAATCCTCAACGTTCAATCCTCAATACCCAATCCTAAATCTTCAATCCTCAATACTCAATTATCAATTCTCAATCCTCAATCCTCAATTCTCTGTCCTCAAACCTCAATCCTCAACCCTCAGTCCTCGTCCTCAAACCTCAACCCTCAATCCTCAATCCTCAACCTTCAATCCTCAATACTCAATCTTCAATCCACAATCCTCAATCTTCAATCCTCAATACTGAATCTTTAATCCTCGATCCTCAATCCTCAATCTTCAATCCTCAATACTCATTCTTCAATCCTCAATCCTCAATCCTCAATTCTCAATCCTCAATCTTCAATCCTCATTACCCAATCCACAATCCTCATTCCTCAATCCTCAATCCTCAATTCTCAACCCTCAATCCTCAATAGTCATTCTTCAATCCTCAATCCTCAGTCTTCATACCTCAATTCTGAATCCTCCATCCTGAATCCTCAATCTTCAGGCCTCAGTCCTCAACAATCAGTTGACAATCCTCAATCCTCAATAGAATATCCTCAATACACAGTTTTCAATACTCAATCCTCAATCCTCAATTTTCAATCATCAATACTCAATATTCAATCCTCAACCTTCAATCCTCAATCCTCAATGCTCAATCCTCAATATTCAACACACAACCCTCAACCACCAATCCTCAATACTCAACCATCAATCCTCAATTCCTAATACTCAATAGTGTATCCTGAATTATCATGGTTCAATGCTCAATCCACAATATTCAATAATCAAATCTCAATCCTCAAACATCAATTCTCAACACTCAATCCTCAATCCTCAGTCCTCAGTCCTCAAACCACAACCCTCAACCCGCAGCCCTCATCGTCAATTCTCAATCCTCAATCCTCAATCCTCAAGCTTCAATCCTCAATACACAATCTTCAATCCACAATCCTCAATCTTCAATCCTCAATACTCAATCTTCAATCCCCAATCCTCAATCCTCAATACTCAATCCTCAATCCTCAGTCCTCAAACCTCAATCTTCTACCTCAATACTCAATCTTCAATCCTCAATCCTCAATCCTCAATACTCAAACCACAATATCCTATCCCCAATCCTCAATCCTCAATATTCAATTCTCGATCCTCAATCCTCAATCCTCAATACTCAATCCTCAATTCTCTACCTTCAATCATCAACCTGCAGCCATCAATCCTCATTCCTCAATCCTCAGTCCTCAATCCTCAATCCTCAATCCTCAATCCTCAATCCTCAATCATCAACCCTCACTCCTCAATCCTCAATCCTCAATCCTCAATCATCAATCCTCAATCCTCAATCCTCAATCCTCAATCCTCAACCCTCAATCCTCAATCCTCAATCCTCAATCCTCAATCCTCAATCCTCAATCCTCAATCCTCAATCCTCAATCCTCAATCCTCTATCCTCATTCTTCAATCCTCAATACCCAATCCTCAATCTTCAACACTCAATCCTCAATCCTCAATCCTCAATCCTCAATCCTCAATCCTCAATCCTCAATCTTCAATCCTCGATACTCAATCTTCAATCCTCAATCCTCGGTCCTCAAACCTCAATTCTGAATCCTCAATCCAGAATCCTCAATCTTCAGCCCTCAGTCCTCAGCAATCAGTTGTCAACACTGAATCCTCAATAGAATATCCTCAATTCACAGTTTTCAATACTCAATACTCAATCTGCATTCTTCAAGCCTCTATCCACAAACATCAATTCTCATCACTCAAACCTCAACACTCAGTCCTCAACGTTCAATCCTCAATCCTCAATCCACAATCCTCAATCGTCAATCCTCAATACTCAATCTTCAATTCACAATCCTCAATCTTCAATCCTCAATCCTCAATCCTCAATACCCAATCCTCAATCTTCAACACTCTATCCTCAATTCTCAATTCTCAATCCTCAATCCTCAGTCCTCAGTCCTCAAACCTCAATACTCAACCCTCAGCCCTCATCCTCAGCCCACAATCCTCAATCCTCAATCCTCTATCCTCAATCTTCAATCCTCAACCTTCAATACTCAATCCTCAATCCTCAATCCTCAATTCTCAATCCTCAATCATCAATGCTCAGTCTTCAATCCTCAACACTCAATCGTTAGTCATCAATCCTCAATCCTCAACCTTCAATCCTCAATCCTCAATCCTGAATCCTCAATCCTCAATCTTCAATCCTCAATCCTCAATCCTCAATATTCAATCCTCAATACTCAATCTTCAATCCTCGATCCTCAATCCTAAATCCTCTGTCCTCATTCTTCAATCCTCAATACCCAATCCTCAATCTTCAATCCTCAATCCTCAATCTTCTGACCTCAAACATCAATAATCAACCCTCAGTCCTCGTCCTCAATCCACAACCCTCAGTCCTCAATCCTCAATCTTCAATCATCAATATTCAATCTTCAATCCTCAACCCTCAATCCTCGATTCTCAATCCTCAATCCTCAATGTTCAATCCTCAATACCCAATCCTCAATCTTCAATCCTCAATCCTCAATCCTCAATCCTCAATCCTCAACCCTCTATCTTCAATCCTAAATAATCAATCTCCAATACTCAATCCTCAATCCCCAATCCTCAATCCTCAATACCCAATCCTAAATCTTCAATCCTCAATCCTCAATTATCAATTCTCAATCCTCAATCCTCAATTCTCTGTCCTCAGACCTCAATCCTCAACCCTCAGTCCTCGTCCTCAAACCTCAACCCTCAATCCTCAATCCTCAATCTTCAATCCTCAATCCTCAATCCTCAATTCTCAATCCTCATTCTTCAATCCTCATTACCCAATCCACAATCCTCATTCCTCAATCCTCAATACTCAATTCTCAACCCTCAATCCTCAATAATCATTCTTCAATCCTCAATCCTCAGTCTTCAAACCTCAATTCTGAATCCTCAATCCTGAATCCTCAATCTTCAGGCCTCAGTCCTCAGCAATCAGTTGACAATCCTCAATCCTCAATAGAATATCCTCAATTCACAGTTTTCATTACTCAATACTCAATCTGCAATCTTCAAACCTCTATCCACAAACATCAATTCTCATCAGTGAACCCTCAACACTCAGTCCTCAATGTTCAATACACAATCTTCAACCCACAATCCTCAATCGTCAATCTTCAATCCTCAATACTCAATCTTCAATCCTCTATCCTCAATCCTCAATCCTCAATCCTCATTCTTCAATCCTCAATACCCAATCCACAATCTTCAATCCTCAATCCTCAGTCCTCAATTCTCAATCCTCAATCCTCGGTCCTCAGTCCTTAAACCTCAATCCTCAACACTCAGCCCTCATCCTCAATCCTCAATCCTCAATCCTCAATCCTCAATCCTCAATCTTCAATCCTCATTACTCAATCTTCAATCCTCAATCCTCAATCCTCAGTCCTCAAACCTCAATTCTGAATCCTCAACCCTGAATCCTCAATCTTCAGCCCTCAGTCCTCAATCCTCAATATTCAATCCTCAATACTCAATCTTCAATCCTCGATCCTCAATCCTAAATCCTCAGTCCTCATTCTTCAATCCTCAATACCCAATCCTCAATCTTCAATCCTCAATCCTCAATACTCGATTCTCAATCCTCAATCCTCAATCTTCTGACCTCAAACATCAATAATCAACCCTCAGTCCTCGTCCTCAATCCACAACCCTCAGTCCTCAATCCTCAATCTTCAATCATCAATATTCAATCTTCAATCCTCAACCCACAATCCACGATCCTCAATTCTCAATCCTCAATGTTCAATCCTCAATACCCAATCCTCAATCTTCAATCCTCAATCCTCAATCCTCAATCCTCAATTCTCAATCCTCAATTCTCAGTCCTCAGTCCTTAAACCTCAACCCTCAACCCGCAGCCCTTATCGTCAATTCTCAATCCTCAATCCTCAATCCTCAATCTTCAATCCTCAATACTCAATCTTCAATCCACAATCCTCAATCTTCAATCCTCAATACTGAATCTTCAATCCTCAATCCTCAATCCTCAATACTCAATCCTCAACCCTCAGTCCTCAATCCTCAGTCTTCTACCTCAATACTCAACCTTCAATCCTCAATCCTCAATCCTCAGTACTCAATCCTCAATCCTCAGTCCTCAATCCTCAATCTTCAATCCTCAATCCTCAACCTACGATCATCAATATTCAATCTTCAATCCTCAATCCTCAATCCTCGATACTCAATACTCAATCCTCAATGTTCAATCCTCAATACCCAATCCTCAATCTTCAATCCTCAACCCTCAATCCTCAATCCTCAATCCTCAATTCTCAATCCTCAATCCTCAGTCCTCAGTCCTCAAACCTCAATCCTCAACCCTCAGCCCTCATCGTCAATTCTCAATCCTCAATTCTCTATCCTCATTCTTCAATCCTCAATGCTCAATTTTCAATCCACAATCCTCAATCTTCAATCCTCAATACCCAATCCTAAATCTTCAATCCTCAATCCTCAATTATCAATTCTCAATCATCAATCCTCAATTCTCTGTCCACAAACCTCAATCCTCAACCCTCAGCCCTCGTCCTCAAACCTCAACCATCAATCCTCAATCCTCAATCTTCAATCCTCAATACTCAATCTTCAATCCACAATCCTCAATCTTCAATCCTCAATACTCAATCTTTAATCCTCAATCCTCAATCCTCAATACTCAATCCTCAATCCTCAGTCCTCAATCCTCAATCATCAATCCTCAATACTCAATCTTCAATCCTCAATCCTCAATCCTCAATTCTTAATCCTCATTCTTCAATCCTCATTACCCAATCCACAATCCTCATTCCTCAATCCTCAATCCTCAATTCTCAACCCTCAATCCTCAACAATCATTCTTCAATCCTCAATCCTCAGTCTTCAAACCTCAATTCTGAATCCTCAATCCTGAATCCTCAATCTTCAGGCCTCAGTCCTCAGCAATCAGTTGACAATCCTCAATCCTCAATAGAATATCCTCAATTCACAGTTTTCAATACTCAATACTCTATCTGCAATCTTCAAACCTCTATCCACAAACATCCATTCTCATCACTGAACCCTCAACACTCAGTCCTCAGTGTTCAATACTCAATCTTCAACCCACAACCCTCAATCGTCAATCTTCAATCCTCAATACTCAATCTTCAATCCTCTATCCTCAATCCTCAACCCTCAATCCTCATTCTTCAATCCTCAATACCCAATCCTCAATCTTCAATGCTCAATCCTCAATCCTCAATCCTCAGTCCTCAATCCTCAATCCTCAGACCTCAAACCTCAATCCTCAACCGTCAGTCCTCGTCCTCAATCCTCAACATTCAATCCTCAATCCTCAATCTTCAATCATCAATACTCAATATTCAATCCTCAATCTTCAATCCTCAATCCTCAATGCTCAATCTTCAATATTCAACACACAACCCTCAACCACCAATCCTCAATACTCAACCATCAATCCTCAATTCCTAATACTCAATAGTGTATCCTGAATTATCATGTTTCAATGCTCAATCCACAATATTCAATAATCAAATCTCAATCATCAAACATCAATTCTCAACACTCAATCCTCAATCCTCAGTCCTCAGTCCTCAAACCTCAATCCTCAACCCTCAGCCCTCATCGTCAACTCTCAATCCTCAATCCTCAATCCTCAATGTTCAATCCTCAATTCCCAATCCTCAATCTTCAATCCTCAATCCTCAATCCTCAATCCTCAATTCTCAATCCTCAATCCTCAGTCCTCAGTCCTCAAACCTCAACCCTCAACCCGCAGCCCTCATCGTCAATTCTCAATCCTCAATCCTCAATCCTCAAGCTTCAATCCTCAATACACAATCTTCAATTCACAATCCTCAATCTTCAATCCTCAATACTCAATCTTCAATCCCCAATCCTCAATCCTCAATACTCAATCCTCAATCCTCAGTCCTCAATCCTCAATCTTCTACCTCAATACTCAATCTTCAATCCTCAATCCTCAATCCTCAATACTCAAACCACAATATCCTATCCCCAATCCTCAATCCTCAATATTCAATTCTCGATCCTCAATCCTCAATCCTCAATTCTCTACCTTCAATCATCAACCTGCAGCCATCAATCCTCATTCCTCAATCCTCAGTCCTCAATCCTCAATCCTCAATCCTCAATCCTCAATCCTCAAACCTCAATCCTCAATCATCAACCCTCACTCCTCAATCCTCAATCCTCAATCCTCAATCATCAATCCTCAATCCTCAATCCTCAATCCTCAATCCTCAACCCTCAATCCTCAATCCTGAATCCTCAATCCTCAATCCTCAATCCTCAATCCTCAAACCTCAATCCTCAATCCTCTATCCTCATTCTTCAATCCTCAATACCCAATCCTCAATCTTCAACACTCAATCCTCAATCCTCAATCCTCAATCCTCAATCCTCAATCCTCAATCCTCAATCTTCAATCCTCGATACTCAATCTTCAATCCTCAATCCTCGGTCCTCAAACCTCAATTCTGAATCCTCAATCCAGAATCCTCAATCTTCAGCCCTCAGTCCTCAGCAATCAGTTGTCAACTCTGAATCCTCAATAGAATATCCTCAATTCACAGTTTTCAATACTCAATACTCAATCTGCATTCTTCAAGCCTCTATCCACAAACATCAATTCTCATCACTCAAACCTCAACACTCAGTCCTCAACGTTCAATCCTCAATCCTCAATCCACAATCCTCAATCGTCAATCCTCAATACTCAATCTTCAATTCACAATCCTCAACCTTCAATCCTCAATCCTCAATCCTCAATACCCAATCCTCAATCTTCAACACTCTATCCTCAATTCTCAATTCTCAATCCTCAATCCTCAGTCCTCAGTCCTCAAACCTCAATACTCAACCCTCAGCCCTCATCCTCAGCCCACAATCCTCAATCCTCAATCCTCTATCCTCAATCTTCAATCCGCAACCTTCAATACTCAATCCTCAATCCTCAATCCTCAATCCTCAATCCTCAATCATCAATGCTCAGTCTTCAATCCTCAACACTCAATCTTTAGTCATCAATCCTCAATCCTCAACCTTCAATCCTCAATCCTCAATCCTGAATCCTCAATCCTCAATCTTCAATCCTCAATCCTCAATCCTCAATATTCAATCCTCAATACTCAATCTTCAATCCTCGATCCTCAATCCTAAATCCTCTGTCCTCATTCTTCAATCCTCAATACCCAATCCTCAATCTTCAATCCTCAATCCTCAATCCTCAATTCTCAATCCTCAATCCTCAATCTTCTGACCTCAAACATCAATAATCAACCCTCAGTCCTCGTCCTCAATCCACAACCCTCAGTCCTCAATCCTCAATCTTCAATCATCAATATTCAATCTTCAATCCTCAACCCTCAATCCTCGATCCTCAATCCTCAATCCTCAATGTTCAATCCTCAATACCCAATCCTCAATCTTCAATCCTCAATCCTCAATCCTCAATCCTCAATTCTCAATCCTCAATCCTCAGTCCTCAGTCCTCAAACCTCAACCCTCAACCCGCAGCCCTCATCGTCAATTCTCAATCCTCAATCCTCAAACCTCAATCTTCAATCCTCAATACTCAATCTTCAATCCACAATCCTCAATCTTCAATCCTCAATACTCAATCTTCAATCCTCAATCCTCAATCCTCAGCACTCAATCCTCAATCCTCAGTCCTCAATCCTCAATCTTCTACCTCAATACTCAATCTTCAATCCTCAATCCTCAATCCTCAAACCTCAATTCTGAATCCTCAATCCTGAATCCTAAATCTTCAGCCCTCAGTCCTCAACAATCAGTTGCCAATCATCAATCCTCAATAGAATACCCTCAATTCACAGTCTTCAATACTCAATACTCAATCTGCAATCTTCGAATCTGCATATCTCTATCCACAAACGTCAATTCTCATCACTCAACCCTCAACACTCAGACCTCAATGTTAAATCCTCAATCCTCAATTCTCTATCTTCAATCCTCAATACTGAATCTTCAACACTCAATCCTCAATCCTCAATCCTCAATCCTCAAACCTCAGTCCTCATCCTCAATTCTCAATTCTCAATCCTCAATCCTCAATCCTCAACCCTCTATCTTCAATCCTAAATAATCAATTTCCAATACTAGATTCTCAATCCCCAATCCTCAATCCTCAATACCCAATCCTATATCTTCAATCCTCAATCCTCAATTATCAATTCTCAATCCTCAATCCTCAATTCTCTGTCCTCAAACCTCAATCCTCAACCCTCAGTCCTCGTCCTCAAACCTCAACCCTCAATCCTCAATCCTCAATCTTCAATCCTCAATACTCAATCTTCAATCCGCAATCCTCAATCTTCAATCGTCAATACTCAATCTTTAATCCTCAATCCTCAATCCTCAATACTCAATCCTCAATCCTCAGTCCTCAATCCTCAATCTTCAATCCTCAATACTCAATCTTCAATCCTCAATCCTCAATCCTCAATTCTTAATCCTCATTCTTCAATCCTCATTACCCAATCCACAATCCTCATTCCTCAATCCTCAATCCTCAATTCTCAACCCTCAATCCTCAACAATCATTCTTCAATCCTCAATCCTCAGTCTTCAAACCTCAATTCTGAATCCTCAATCCTGAATCCTCAATCTTCAGGCCTCAGTCCTCAGCAATCAGTTGACAATCCTCAATCCTCAATAGAATATCCTCAATTCACAGTTTTCAATACTCAATACTCAATCTGCAATCTTCAAACCTCTATCCACAAACATCCATTCTCATCACTGAACCCTCAACACTCAGTCCTCAGTGTTCAATACTCAATCTTCAACCCACAACCCTCAATCGTCAATCTTCAATCCTCAATACTCAATCTTCAATCCTCTATCCTCAATCCTCAACCCTCAATCCTCATTCTTCAATCCTCAATACCCAATCCTCAATCTTCAATGCTCAATCCTCAATCCTCAATCCTCAGTCCTCAATCCTCAATCCTCAGACCTCAAACCTCAATCCTCAACCGTCAGTCCTCGTCCTCAATCCTCAACACTCAATCCTCAATCCTCAATCTTCAATCATCAATACTCAATATTCAATCCTCAATCTTCAATCCTCAATCCTCAATGCTCAATCTTCAATATTCAACACACAACCCTCAACCACCAATCCTCAATACTCAACCATCAATCCTCAATTCCTAATACTCAATAGTGTATCCTGAATTATCATGGTTCAATGCTCAATCCACAATATTCAATAATCAAATCTCAATCCTCAAACATCAATTCTCAACACTCAATCCTCAATCCTCAGTCCTCAGTCCTCAAACCTCAATCCTCAACCCTCAGCCCTCATCGTCAACTCTCAATCCTCAATCCTCAATCCTCAATGTTCAATCCTCAATTCCCAATCCTCAATCTTCAATCCTCAATCCTCAATCCTCAATCCTCAATTCTCAATCCTCAATCCTCAGTCCTCAGTCCTCAAACCTCAACCCTCAACCCGCAGCCCTCATCGTCAATTCTCAATCCTCAATCCTCAATCCTCAAGCTTCAATCCTCAATACACAATCTTCAATTCACAATCCTCAATCTTCAATCCTCAATACTCAATCTTCAATCCCCAATCCTCAATCCTCAATACTCAATCCTCAATCCTCAGTCCTCAATCCTCAATCTTCTACCTCAATACTCAATCTTCAATCCTCAATCCTCAATCCTCAATACTCAAACCACAATATCCTATCCCCAATCCTCAATCCTCAATATTCAATTCTCGATCCTCAATCCTCAATCCTCAATACTCAATCCTCAATTCTCTACCTTCAATCATCAACCTGCAGCCATCAATCCTCATTCCTCAATCCTCAGTCCTCAATCCTCAATCCTCAATCCTCAATCCTCAAACCTCAATCCTCAATCATCAACCCTCACTCCTCAATCCTCAATCCTCAATCCTCAATCATCAATCCTCAATCCTCAATCCTCAATCCTCAATCCTCAACCCTCAATCCTCAATCCTCAATCCTCAATCCTCAATCCTCAATCCTCAATCCTCAATCCTCAATCCTCAATCCTCTATCCTCATTCTTCAATCCTCAATACCCAATCCTCAATCTTCAACACTCAATCCTCAATCCTCAATCCTCAATCCTCAATCCTCAATCCTCAATCCTCAATCTTCAATCCTCGATACTCAATCTTCAATCCTCAATCCTCGGTCCTCAAACCTCAATTCTGAATCCTCAATCATCAATGCTCAGTCTTCAATCCTCAACACTCAATCTTTAGTCATCAATCCTCAATCCTCAACCTTCAATCCTCAATCCTCAATCCTGAATCCTCAATCCTCAATCTTCAATCCTCAATCCTCAATCCTCAATATTCAATCCTCAATACTCAATCTTCAATCCTCGATCCTCAATCCTAAATCCTCTGTCCTCATTCTTCAATCCTCAATACCCAATCCACAATCCTCATTCCTCAATCCTCAATCCTCAATTCTCAACCCTCAATCCTCAATAATCATTCTTCAATCCTCAATCCTCAGTCTTCAAACCTCAATTCTGAATCCTCAATCCTGAATCCTCAATCTTCAGGCCTCAGTCCTCAAACCTCAACCCTCAACCCGCAGCCCTCATCGTCAATTCTCAATCCTCAATCCTCAAACCTCAATCTTCAATCCTCAATACTCAATCTTCAATCCACAATCCTCAATCTTCAATTCTCAATACTCAATCTTCAATCCTCAATCCTCAATCCTCAACACTCAATCCTCAATCCTCAGTCCTCAATCCTCAATCTTCTACCTCAATACTCAATCTTCAATCCTCAATCCTCAATCCTCAATACTCAATCCTCAATCCTCAGTCCTCAATCCTCAATCTTCAATCCTCAATCCTCAAACTACAATCATCAATATTCAATCTTCCATCCTCAATCCTCAATCCTCGATACTCAATCCTCAATCCTCAATGTTCAATCCTCAATACCCAATCCTCAATACTCAATCTTCAATCCTCAATCCTCAATCCTCAATCCTCAATCCTCAGTCCTCAAACCTCAATTCTGAATCCTCAATCCTGAATCCTAAATCTTCAGCCCTCAGTCCTCAACAATCAGTTGCCAATCATCAATCCTCAATAGAATACCCTCAATTCACAGTCTTCAATACTCAATACTCAATCTGCAATCTTCGAATCTGCATATCTCTATCCACAAACGTCAATTCTCATCACTCAACCCTCAACACTCAGACCTCAATGTTAAATCCTCAATCCTCAATTCTCTATCTTCAATCCTCAATACTGAATCTTCAACACTCAATCCTCAATCCTCAATCCTCAATCCTCAAACCTCAGTCCTCGTCCTCAATTCTCAATTCTCAATCCTCAATCCTCAATCCTCAACCCTCTATCTTCAATCCTAAATAATCAATTTCCAATACTAGATTCTCAATCCCCAATCCTCAATCCTCAATACCCAATCCTATATCTTCAATCCTCAATCCTCAATTATCAATTCTCAATCCTCAATCCTCAATTCTCTGTCCTCAAACCTCAATCCTCAACCCTCAGTCCTCGTCCTCAAACCTCAACCCTCAATCCTCAATCCTCAATCTTCAATCCTCAATACTCAATCTTCAATCCGCAATCCTCAATCTTCAATCGTCAATACTCAATCTTTAATCCTCAATCCTCAATCCTCAATACTCAATCCTCAATCCTCAGTCCTCAATCCTCAATCTTCAATCCTTAATACTCAATCTTCAATCCTCAATCCTCAATCCTCAATTCTCAATCCTCATTCTTCAATCCTCATTACCCAATCCACAATCCTCATTCCTCAATCCTCAATCCTCAATTCTCAACCCTCAATCCTCAATAATCATTCTTCAATCCTCAATCCTCAGTCTTCAAACCTCAATTCTGAATCCTCAATCCTGAATCCTCAATCTTCAGGCCTCAGTCCTCAGCAATCAGTTGACAATCCTCAATCCTCAATAGCATATCCACAATTCACAGTTTTCAATACTCAATACTCAATCTGCAATCTTCAAACCTCTATCCACAAACATCAATTCTCATCACTGAACCCTCAACACTCAGTCCTCAATGTTCAATACTCAATCTTCAACCCACAGTCCTCAATCTTCAATCCTCAATCATCAATCCTCAATCCTCAATCCTCAGTCCTCAATCCTCATTACTCAATCTTCAATCCTCAATCCTCAGTCCTCAAACCTCAATTCTGAATCCTCAATCCTGAATCCTAAATCTTCAGCCCTCAGTCCTCAACAATCAGTTGCCAATCATCAATCCTCAATAGAATATCCTCAATTCACAGTCTTCAATACTCAATACTCAATCTGCAATCTTCGAATCTGCATATCTCTATCCACAAACGTCAATTCTCATCACTCAACCCTCAACACTCAGACCTCAATGTTAAATCCTCAATCCTCAATTCTCTATCTTCAATCCTCAATACTGAATCTTCAACACTCAATCCTCAATCCTCAATCCTCAATCCTCAAACCTCAGTCCTCATCCTCAATTCCCAATTCTCAATCCTCAATCCTCAATCCTCAACCCTCTATCTTCAATCCTAAATAATCAATCTCCAATACTAGATCCTCAATCCCCAATCCTCAATCCTCAATACCCAATCCTAAATCTTCAATCCTCAATCCTCAATTATCAATTCTCAATCCTCAATCCTCAATTCTCTGTCCTCAAACCTCAATCCTCAACCCTCAGTCCTCGTCCTCAAACCTCAACCCTCAATCCTCAATCCTCAATCTTCAATCCTCAATCCTCAATCCTCAATTCTCAATCCTCATTCTTCAATCCTCATTACCCAATCCACAATCCTCATTCCTCAATCCTCAATCCTCAATTCTCAACCCTCAATCCTCAATAATCATTCTTCAATCCTCAATCCTCAGTCTTCAAACCTCAATTCTGAATCCTCAATCCCGAATCCTCAATCCTCAGGCCTCAGTCCTCAGCAATCAGTTGACAATCCTCAATCCTCAATAGAATATCCTCAATTCACAGTTTTCATTACTCAATACTCAATCTGCAATCTTCAAACCTCTATCCACAAACGTCAATTCTCATCACTGAACCCTCAACACTCAGTCCTCAATGTTCAATACACAATCTTCAACCCACAATCCTCAATCGTCAATCTTCAATCCTCAATACTCAATCTTCAATCCTCTATCCTCAATCCTCAATCCTCAATCCTCATTCTTCAATCCTCAATACCCAATCCACAATCTTCAATCCTCAATCCTCAGTCCTCAATTCTCAATCCTCAATCCTCAGTCCTCAGTCCTTAAACCTCAATCCTCAACACTCAGCCCTCATCCTCAATCCTCAATCCTCAATCCTCAATCCTCAATCCTCAATCTTCAATCCTCAATACTCAATCTTCAATCCTCAATCCTCAATCCTCAGTCCTCAAACCTCAATTCTGAATCCTCAACCCTGAATCCTCAATCTTCAGCCCTCAGTCCTCAATCCTCAATATTCAATCCTCAATACTCAATCTTCAATCCTCGATCCTCAATCCTAAATCCTCAGTCCTCATTCTTCAATCCTCAATACCCAATCCTCAATCTTCAATCCTCAATCCTCAATCCTCGATTCTCAATCCTCAATCCTCAATCTTCTGACCTCAAACATCAATAATCAACCCTCAGTCCTCGTCCTCAATCCACAACCCTCAGTCCTCAATCCTCAATCTTCAATCATCAATATTCAATCTTCAATCCTCAACCAACAATCCACGATCCTCAATTCTCAATCCTCAATGTTCAATCCTCAATACCCAATCCTCAATCTTCAATCCTCAATCCTCAATCCTCAATCCTCAATTCTCAATCCTCAATTCTCAGTCCTCAGTCCTCAAACCTCAACCCTCAACCCGCAGCCCTTATCGTCAATTCTCAATCCTCAATCCTCAATCCTCAATCTTCAATCCTCAATACTCAATCTTCAATCCACAATCCTCAATCTTCAATCCTCAATACTGAATCTTCAATCCTCAATCCTCAATCCTCAATACTCAATCCTCAACCCTCAGTCCTCAATCCTCAGTCTTCTACCTCAATACTCAACCTTCAATCCTCAATCGTCAATCCTCAATACTCAATCCTCAATCCTCAGTCCTCAATCCTCAATCTTCAATCCTCAATCCTCAACCTACGATCATCAATATTCAATCTTCAATCCTCAATCCTCAATCCTCGATACTCAATACTCAATCCTCAATGTTCAATCCTCAATACCCAATCCTCAATCTTCAATCCTCAATCCTCAATCCTCAATCCTCAAACCTCAATTCTCAATCCTCAATCCTCAGTCCTCAGTCCTCAAACCTCAATCCTCAACCCTCAGCCCTCATCGTCAATTCTCAATCCTCAATTCTCTATCCTCATCCTTCAATCCTCAATGCTCAATCTTCAATCCACAATCCTCAATCTTCAATCCTCAATACTCAATCTTCAATCCTCAATCCTCAATCCTCAATACTCAATCCTCAATCCTCAGTCCTCAATCCTCACTCTTCAATCCTCTATCCTCAATCCTCAATCCTCAATCCTCATTCTTCAATCCTCAATACCCAATCCACAATCTTCAATCCTCAATCCTCAGTCCTCAATTCTCAATCCTCAATCCTCAGTCCTCAGTCCTTAAACCTCAATCCTCAACACTCAGCCCTCATCCTCAATCCTCAATCCTCAATCCTCAATCCTCAATCCTCAATCTTCAATCCTCAATACTCAATCTTCAATCCTCAATCCTCAATCCTCAGTCCTCAAACCTCAATTCTGAATCCTCAACCCTGAATCCTCAATCTTCAGCCCTCAGTCCTCAATCCTCAATATTCAATCCTCAATACTCAATCTTCAATCCTCGATCCTCAATCCTAAATCCTCAGTCCTCATTCTTCAATCCTCAATACCCAATCCTCAATCTTCAATCCTCAATCCTCAATCCTCGATTCTCAATCCTCAATCCTCAATCTTCTGACCTCAAACATCAATAATCAACCCTCAGTCCTCGTCCTCAATCCACAACCCTCAGTCCTCAATCCTCAATCTTCAATCATCAATATTCAATCTTCAATCCTCAACCAACAATCCACGATCCTCAATTCTCAATCCTCAATGTTCAATCCTCAATACCCAATCCTCAATCTTCAATCCTCAATCCTCAATCCTCAATCCTCAATTCTCAATCCTCAATTCTCAGTCCTCAGTCCTCAAACCTCAACCCTCAACCCGCAGCCCTTATCGTCAATTCTCAATCCTCAATCCTCAATCCTCAATCTTGAATCCTCAATACTCAATCTTCAATCCACAATCCTCAATCTTCAATCCTCAATACTGAATCTTCAATCCTCAATCCTCAATCCTCAATACTCAATCCTCAACCCTCAGTCCTCAATCCTCAGTCTTCTACCTCAATACTCAACCTTCAATCCTCAATCCTCAATCCTCAATACTCAATCCTCAATCCTCAGTCCTCAATCCTCAATCTTCAATCCTCAATCCTCAACCTACGATCATCAATATTCAATCTTCAATCCTCAATCCTCAATCCTCGATACTCAATACTCAATCCTCAATGTTCAATCCTCAATACCCAATCCTCAATCTTCAATCCTCAATCCTCAATCCTCAATCCTCAATCCTCAATTCTCAATCCTCAATCCTCAGTCCTCAGTCCTCAAACCTCAATCCTCAACCCTCAGCCCTCATCGTCAATTCTCAATCCTCAATTCTCTATCCTCATCCTACAATCCTCAATGCTCAATCTTCAATCCACAATCCTCAATCTTCAATCCTCAATACTCAATCCTCAATCCTCAGTCCTCAATCCTCACTCTTCAATCCTCAATCCTCAATCCTCAATCCTCAAACCTCAGTCCTCATCCTCAATTCTCAATTCTCAATCCTCAATCCTCAATCCTCAACCCTCTATCTTCAATCCTAAATAATCAATCTCCAATACTAGATCCTCAATCCCCAATCCTCAATCCTCAATACCCAATCCTAAATCTTCAATCCTCAATCCTCAATTACCAATTCTCAATCCTCAATCCTCAATTCTCTGTCCTCAAACCTCAATCCTCAACCCTCAGCCCTCGTCCTCAAACCTCAACCCTCAATCCTCAATCCTCAATCTTCAATCCTCAATACTCAATCTTCAATCCACAATCCTCAATCTTCAATCCTCAATACTCAATCTTTTATCCTCAATCCTCAATCCTCAATACTCAATCCTCAATCCTCAGTCCTCAATCCTCAATCTTCAATCCTCAATACACAATCTTCAATCCTCAATCCTCAATCCTCAATTCTTAATCCTCATTCTTCAATCCTCATTACCCAATCCACAGTCCTCATTCCTCAATCCTCAATCCTCAATTCTCAACCCTCAATCCTCAACAATCATTCTTCAATCCTCAATCCTCAGTCTTCAAACCTCAATTCTGAATCCTCAATCCTGAATCCTCAATCTTCAGACCTCAGTCCTCAGCAATCAGTTGACAATCCTCAATCCTCAATAGAATATCCTCAATTCACAGTTTTCAATACTCAATACTCAATCTGCAATCTTCAAACCTCTATCCACAAACATCCATTCTCATCACTGAACCCTCAACACTCAGTCCTCAGTGTTCAATACTCAATCTTCAACCCACAACCCTCAATCGTCAATCTTCAATCCTCAATACTCAATCTTCAATCCTCTATCCTCAATCCTCAACCCTCAATCCTCATTCTTCAATCCTCAATACCCAATCCTCAATCTTCAATGCTCAATCCTCAATCCTCAATCCTCAGTCCTCAATCCTCAATCCTCAGACCTCAAACCTCAATCCTCGACCGTCAGTCCTCGTCCTCAATCCTCAACACTCAATCCTCAATCCTCAATCTTCAATCATCAATACTCAATATTCAATCCTCAATCTTCAATCCTCAATCCTCAATGCTCAATCTTCAATATTCAACACACAACCCTCAACCACCAATCCTCAATACTCAACCATCAATCCTCAATTCCTAATACTCAATAGTGTATCCTGAATTATCATGGTTCAATGCTCAATCCACAATATTCAATAATCAAATCTCAATCCTCAAACATCAATTCTCAACACTCAATCCTCAATCCTCAG
Source organism: Calliopsis andreniformis (assembly GCF_051401765.1). Lineage (NCBI taxonomy): Eukaryota > Metazoa > Arthropoda > Insecta > Hymenoptera > Andrenidae > Calliopsis > Calliopsis andreniformis. Next base: position 5,113,618 of record NW_027480443.1, on the reverse strand, counting down.
TCCTCAGTCCTCAAACCTCAATCCTCAACCCTCAGCCCTCATCGTCAACTCTCAATCCTCAATCCTCAATCCTCAATGTTCAATCCTCAATACCCAATCCTCAATCTTCAATCCTCAATCCTCAATCCTCAATCCTCAATTCTCAATCCTCAATCCTCAGTCCTCAGTCCTCAAACCTCAACCCTCAACCCGCAGCCCTCATCGTCAATTCTCAATCCTCAATCCTCAATCCTCAAGCTTCAATCCTCAATACACAATCTTCAATCCACAATCCTCAATCTTCAATCCTCAATACTCAATCTTCAATCCCCAATCCTCAATCCTCAATACTCAATCCTCAATCCTCAGTCCTCAATCCTCAATCTTCTACCTCAATACTCAATCTTCAATCCTCAATCCTCAATCCTCAATACTCAATCCACAATATCCTATCCCCAATCCTCAATCCTCAATATTCAATTCTCGATCCTCAATCCTCAATCCTCAATACTCAACCCTCAATTCTCTACCTTCAATCATCAACCTGCAGTCATCAATCCTCATTCCTCAATCCTCAGTCCTCAATCCTCAATCCTCAATCCTCAATCCTCACTCCTCAAACCTCAATCCTCAATCATCAACCCTCACTCCTCAATCCTCAATCCTCAATCCTCAATCATCAATCCTCAATCCTCAATCCTCAATCCTCAATCCTCAACCCTCAATCCTCAATCCTCAATCCTCAATCCTCAATCCTCAATCCTCAATCCTCAATCCTCAATCCTCAATCCTCTATCCTCATTCTTCAATCCTCAATACCCAATCCTCAATCTTCAACACTCAATCCTCAATCCTCAATCCTCAATCCTCAATCCTCAATCCTCAATCCTCAATCTTCAATCCTCGATACTCAATCTTCAATCCTCAATCCTCGGTCCTCAAACCTCAATTCTGAATCCTCAATCCAGAATCCTCAATCTTCAGCCCTCAGTCCTCAGCAATCAGTTGTCAACACTGAATCCTCAATAGAATATCCTCAATTCACAGTTTTCAATACTCAATACTCAATCTGCATTCTTCAAGCCTCTATCCACAAACATCAATTCTCATCACTCAACCCTCAACACTCAGCCCTCAACGTTCAATCCTCAATCCTCAATCCACAATCCTCAATCGTCAATCCTCAATACTCAATCTTCAATTCACAATCCACAATCCTCAATCCTCAATCCTCAATCCTCAATACCCAATCCTCAATCTTCAACACTCTATCCTCAATTCTCAATTCTCAATCCTCAATCCTCAGTCCTCAGTCCTCAAACCTCAATACTCAACCCTCAGCCCTCATCCTCAGCCCACAATCCTCAATCCTCAATCCTCTATCCTCAATCTTCAATCCTCAACCTTCAATACTCAATCCTCAATCCTCAATCCTCAATCCTCAATCCTCAATCATCAATGCTCAGTCTTCAATCCTCAACACTCAATCTTTAGTCATCAATCCTCAATCCTCAACCTTCAATCCTCAATCCTCAATCCTGAATACTCAATCCTCAATCTTCAATCCTCAATCCTCAATCCTCAATATTCAATCCTCAATACTCAATCTTCAATCCTCGATCCTCAATCCTAAATCCTCTGTCCTCATTCTTCAATCCTCAATACCCAATCCTCAATCTTCAATCCTCAATCCTCAATCCTCAATTCTCAATCCTCAATCCTCAATCTTCTGACCTCAAACATCAATAATCAGCCCTCAGTCCTCGTCCTCAATCCACAACCCTCAGTCCTCAATCCTCAATCTTCAATCATCAATATTCAATCTTCAATCCTCAACCCTCAATCCTCGATCCTCAATCCTCAATCCTCAATGTTCAATCCTCAATACCCAATCCTCAATCTTCAATCCTCAATCCTCAATCCTCAATCCTCAATTCTCAATCCTCAATCCTCAGTCCTCAGTCCTCAAACCTCAACCCTCAACCCGCAGCCCTCATCGTCAATTCTCAATCCTCAATCCTCAAACCTCAATTTCAATCCTCAATACCCAATCCTAAATCTTCAATCCTCAATCCTCAATTATCAATTCTCAATCCTCAATCCTCAATTCTCTGTCCTCAAACCTCAATCCTCAACCCTCAGTCCTCGTCCTCAAACCTCAACCCTCAATCCTCAATCCTCAACCTTCAATCCTCAATACTCAATCTTCAATCCGCAATCTACAATCTTCAATCCTCAATACTCAATCTTCAATCCTCAGTCCTCAATCCTCAATCTTCAATCCTCAATCCTCAAACTACAATCATCAATATTCAATCTTCAATCCTCAATCCTCAATCCTCGATACTCAATCCTCAATCCTCAATGTTCAATCCTCAATACCCAATCCTCAATGCTCAATCTTCAATCCTCAATCCTCAATCCTCAATCCTCAATCCTCAATCCTCAGTCCTCAAACCTCAATTCTGAATCCTCAATCCTGAATCCTAAATCTTCAGCCCTCAGTCCTCAACAATCAGTTGCCAATCATCAATCCTCAATAGAATACCCTCAATTCACAGTCTTCAATACTCAATACTCAATCTGCAATCTTCGAATCTGCATATTTCTATCCACAAACGTCAATTCTCATCACTCAACCCTCAACACTCAGACCTCAATGTTAAATCCTCAATCCTCAATTCTCTATCTTCAATCCTCAATACTGAATCTTCAACACTCAATCCTCAATCCTCAATCCTCAATCCTCAAACCTCAGTCCTCATCCTCAATTCTCAATTCTCAATCCTCAATCCTCAATCCTCAACCCTCTATCTTCAATCCTAAATAATCAATTTCCAATACTAGATTCTCAATGCCCAATCCTCAATCCTCAATACCCAATCCTAAATCTTCAATCCTCAATCCTCAATTATCAATTCTCAATCCTCAATCCTCAATTCTCTGTCCTCAAACCTCAATCCTCAACCCTCAGTCCTCGTCCTCAAACCTCAACCCTCAATCCTCAATCCTCAAGCTTCAATCCTCAATACTCAATCTTCAATCCGCAATCTACAATCTTCAATCCTCAATACTCAATCTTCAATCCTCAATCCTCAATCCTCAATACTCAATCCTCAATCCTCAGTCCTCAATCCTCAATCTTCAATCCTTAATACTCAATCTTCAATCCTCAATCCTCAATCCTCAATTCTCAATCCTCATTCTTCAATCCTCATTACCCAATCCACAATCCTCATTCCTCAATCCTCAATCCTCAATGCTCAACCCTCAATCCTCAATAATCATTCTTCAATCCTCAATCCTCAGTCTTCAAACCTCAATTCTCAATCCTCAATCCTCAATTCTCTGTCCTCAAACCTCAATCCTCAACCCTCAGCCCTCGTCCTCAAACCTCAACCGTCAATCCTCAATCCTCAATCTTCAATCCTCAATACTCAATCTTCAATCCACAATCCTCAATCTTCAATCCTCAATACTCAATCTTTTATCCTCAATCCTCAATCCTCAATACTCAATCCTCAATCCTCAGTCCTCAATCCTCAATCTTCAATCCTCAATACTCAATCTTCAATCCTCAATCCTCAATCCTCAATTCTTAATCCTCATTCTTCAATCCTCATTACCCAATCCACAATCCTCATTCCTCAATCCTCAATCCTCAATTCTCAACCCTCAATCCTCAACAATCATTCTTCAATCCTCAATCCTCAGTCTTCAAACCTCAATTCTGAATCCTCAATCCTGAATCCTCAATCTTCAGACCTCAGTCCTCAGCAATCAGTTGACAATCCTCAATCCTCAATAGAATATCCTCAATTCACAGTTTTCAATACTCAATACTCAATCTGCAATCTTCAAACCTCTATCCACAAACATCCATTCTCATCACTGAACCCTCAACACTCAGTCCTCAGTGTTCAATACTCAATCTTCAACCCACAACCCTCAATCGTCAATCTTCAATCCTCAATACTCAATCTTCAATCCTCTATCCTCAATCCTCAACCCTCAATCCTCATTCTTCAATCCTCAATACCCAATCCTCAATCTTCAACACTCAATCCTCAATCCTCAATCCTCAATCCTCAATCCTCAATCCTCAATCCTCAATCTTCAATCCTCGATACTCAATCTTCAATCCTCAATCCTCGGTCCTCAAACCTCAATTCTGAATCCTCAATCCAGAATCCTCAATCTTCAGCCCTCAGTCCTCAGCAATCAGTTGTCAACACTGAATCCTCAATAGAATATCCTCAATTCACAGTTTTCAATACTCAATACTCAATCTGCATTCTTCAAGCCTCTATCCACAAACATCAATTCTCATCACTCAACCCTCAACACTCAGCCCTCAACGTTCAATCCTCAATCCTCAATCCACAATCCTCAATCGTCAATCCTCAATACTCAATCTTCAATTCACAATCCACAATCCTCAATCCTCAATCCTCAATCCTCAATACCCAATCCTCAATCTTCAACACTCTATCCTCAATTCTCAATTCTCAATCCTCAATCCTCAGTCCTCAGTCCTCAAACCTCAATACTCAACCCTCAGCCCTCATCCTCAGCCCACAATCCTCAATCCTCAATCCTCTATCCTCAATCTTCAATCCTCAACCTTCAATACTCAATCCTCAATCCTCAATCCTCAATCCTCAATCCTCAATCATCAATGCTCAGTCTTCAATCCTCAACACTCAATCTTTAGTCATCAATCCTCAATCCTCAACCTTCAATCCTCAATCCTCAATCCTGAATACTCAATCCTCAATCTTCAATCCTCAATCCTCAATCCTCAATATTCAATCTTCAATCATCAATATTCAATCTTCAATCCTCAACCCTCAATCCTCGATCCTCAATCCTCAATCCTCAATGTTCAATCCTCAATACCCAATCCTCAATCTTCAATCCTCAATCCTCAATCCTCAATCCTCAATTCTCAATCCTCAATCCTCAGTCCTCAGTCCTCAAACCTCAACCCTCAACCCGCAGCCCTCATCGTCAATTCTCAATCCTCAATCCTCAAACCTCAATTTCAATCCTCAATACCCAATCCTAAATCTTCAATCCTCAATCCTCAATTATCAATTCTCAATCCTCAATCCTCAATTCTCTGTCCTCAAACCTCAATCCTCAACCCTCAGTCCTCGTCCTCAAACCTCAACCCTCAATCCTCAATCCTCAACCTTCAATCCTCAATACTCAATCTTCAATCCGCAATCTACAATCTTCAATCCTCAATACTCAATCTTCAATCCTCAGTCCTCAATCCTCAATCTTCAATCCTCAATCCTCAAACTACAATCATCAATATTCAATCTTCAATCCTCAATCCTCAATCCTCGATACTCAATCCTCAATCCTCAATGTTCAATCCTCAATACCCAATCCTCAATGCTCAATCTTCAATCCTCAATCCTCAATCCTCAATCCTCAATCCTCAATCCTCAGTCCTCAAACCTCAATTCTGAATCCTCAATCCTGAATCCTAAATCTTCAGCCCTCAGTCCTCAACAATCAGTTGCCAATCATCAATCCTCAATAGAATACCCTCAATTCACAGTCTTCAATACTCAATACTCAATCTGCAATCTTCGAATCTGCATATTTCTATCCACAAACGTCAATTCTCATCACTCAACCCTCAACACTCAGACCTCAATGTTAAATCCTCAATCCTCAATTCTCTATCTTCAATCCTCAATACTGAATCTTCAACACTCAATCCTCAATCCTCAATCCTCAATCCTCAAACCTCAGTCCTCATCCTCAATTCTCAATTCTCAATCCTCAATCCTCAATCCTCAACCCTCTATCTTCAATCCTAAATAATCAATTTCCAATACTAGATTCTCAATCCCCAATCCTCAATCCTCAATACCCAATCCTAAATCTTCAATCCTCAATCCTCAATTATCAATTCTCAATCCTCAATCCTCAATTCTCTGTCCTCAAACCTCAATCCTCAACCCTCAGTCCTCGTCCTCAAACCTCAACCCTCAATCCTCAATCCTCAAGCTTCAATCCTCAATACTCAATCTTCAATCCGCAATCTACAATCTTCAATCCTCAATACTCAATCTTCAATCCTCAATCCTCAATCCTCAATACTCAATCCTCAATCCTCAGTCCTCAATCCTCAATCTTCAATCCTTAATACTCAATCTTCAATCCTCAATCCTCAATCCTCAATTCTCAATCCTCATTCTTCAATCCTCATTACCCAATCCACAATCCTCATTCCTCAATCCTCAATCCTCAATGCTCAACCCTCAATCCTCAATAATCATTCTTCAATCCTCAATCCTCAGTCTTCAAACCTCAATTCTGAATCCTCAATCCTGAATCCTCAATCTTCAGGCCTCAGTCCTCAGCAATCAGTTGACAATCCTCAATCCTCAATAGCATATCCTCAATTCATAGTTTTCAATACTCAATACTCAATCTGCAATCTTCAAACCTCTATCCACAAACATCAATTCTCATCACTGAACCCTCAACACTCAGTCCTCAATGTTCATTACTCAATCTTCAACCCACAATCCTCAATCTTCAATCCTCAATCATCAATCCTCAATCCTCAATCCTCAATCCTCAGTCCTCAATCCTCATTACTCAATCTTCAATCCTCAATCCTCAGTCCTCAAACCTCAATTCTGAATCCTCAATCCTGAATCCTAAATCTTCAGCCCTCAGTCCTCAACAATCAGTTGCCAATCATCAATCCTCAATAGAATATCCTCAATTCACAGTCTTCAATACTCAATACTCAATCTGCAATCTTCGAATCTGCATATCTCTATCCACAAACGTCAATTCTCATCACTCAACCCTCAACACTCAGACCTCAATGTTAAATCCTCAATCCTCAATTCTCTATCTTCAATCCTCAATACTGAATCTTCAACACTCAATCCTCAATCCTCAATCCTCAATCCTCAAACCTCAGTCCTCATCCTCAATTCCCAATTCTCAATCCTCAATCCTCAATCCTCAACCCTCTATCTTCAATCCTAAATAATCAATCTCCAATACTAGATCCTCAATCCCCAATCCTCAATCCTCAATACCCAATCCTAAATCTTCAATCCTCAATCCTCAATTATCAATTCTCAATCCTCAATCCTCAATTCTCTGTCCTCAAACCTCAATCCTCAACCCTCAGTCCTCGTCCTCAAACCTCAACCCTCAATCCTCAATCCTCAATCTTCAATCCTCAATCCTCCATCCTCAGTCCTCAAACCTCAATTCTGAATCCTCAACCCTGAAACCTCAATCTTGAGCCCTCAGTCCTCTACAATCAGGTTACAATCCTCAATCCTCAATGGAATATCCTCAATTCACAGTTTTCAATACACAATACTCATTCTGCAATCTTCAAATCTCTATCCACAAACATCAATTCTCACCACTCAACACTCAACACTCAGTCCTCAATGTTCAATCCTCAATCCTCAATTCTCAATCTTCAATCCTCAAAACTCAATCTTTAATCCTCAATCCTCAATTCTCAATCCTCAACCCTCAGCCCTCATCCTCAATCCTCAATCCTCATCCTCAACCCTCAATCATCAATCCTCAACCTTCAATACTCAATCCTCAATCCTCAATCCTAAATCCTCAATCCTCAATCTTCAATCCTCAATCCTCAATCCTCAATCTTCAATCCTCAATACTCAATCTTCAATCCTCAATCCACAATCCTCAATCCTCAATCCTCATTCCTCAAACCTCAATCCTCAAACCTCAGTCCTCATCCTCAATTCTCAATTCTCAATCCTCAATCCTCAATCCTCAACCCTCTATCTTCAATCCTAAATAATCAATCTCCAATACTAGATCCTCAATCCCCAATCCTCAATCCTCAATAACCAATCCTAAATCTTCAATCCTCAAACCTCAATTATCAACTCTCAATTCTCAATCCTCAATCCTCTGTCCTCAAACCTCAATCCTCAACCCTCAGTCCTCGTCCTCAAACCTCAAACCTCAATAATCAATCCGCAATCTTCACGCATCAATACTCAATCTTCAATCCTCAATCCTCAATACTCAACCCTCAATCCTCTATACTCAATCCTCAGGCCTCAGTCCTCAATCTTCAATACTCAATCCGCCAATCCTCAATATTCAACACACAACCCTCAACCATCAATCCTCAATACTCAACCATCAATCCAAAATTCTCAATACTCAATAGAATATCCTGAATTCTCAGTTTTCAATACTCAATCCTCAATCTTCAATCTTCAAATCTCCATCCACAAACATCAATTCTCATCACTCAACCTTCAACACTCAGTACCCAATCCTCAATCTTCAATCCTCAATCCTCAATCCTCAATCCTCAATCCTCAATCTTCAATCCTCAATACTAAATCTTCAATCCACAATCCTCAATTCTCAATCCTCAATCTTCAATCCTCAATCCTCAATCCTCAATCCTCAATACTCATTCTTCAATCCTCAATACCCAATCCTCAATCTTCAATCCTCAACCCACAATCCTCAATTCTCAATCCTCAATCCTCAATAATCAATCTTCAATCCTCAATCCTCAGTCCTCAAACCTCAATTCTGAATCCTCAACTCTGAATCCTCAATCTTCAGCCCTCAGTCCTCAACAATCAGTTGACAATCCTCAATCCTCAATAGAATATCCTCAATTAACAGTTTTCAATGCTCAATACTCAATCTGCAATCTTCAAACCTCTATCCACAAACATCAATTGTTATCTCTGAACCCTCAACACTCAGTCCTCAATGTTCAATACTCAATCTTCAATCCACAATCCTCAATCGTCAATCATCAATTCTCAATACTCAATCTTCAATCCTCAATTCTCAATCCTCAATCCGCAATCCTCATTCTTCATTCCTCAATACCAAATCCTCAATCTTAAATCCTCAATCCTCAATCCTCAATTCTCAATCCTCAATCCTCAGTCCTCAGTCCTTAAACCTCAAACCTCAAACCTCAGCACTCATCCTCAATCCTCAATACTCAATCCTCAATCCTCAACCCTCAATCGTCCACACCCAATCTTCAATCCTCAAACCTCAATCCTCAATCCTCAATCCTCAATCCTCAGACATCAACCCTCAGCCATCAATACTCGATCCTCAACCCTCAATCCTCAATCCTCAATCCTCAATCCTCAATTCTCAATCCTCATTCCTCAAACCTCAATCGTCAAACCTCAGTCCTCATCCTCAATTCTCAATTCTCAATCCTCAATCCTCAACCCTCTATCTTCAATCCTAAATAATCAATCCCCAATACTAGATCCTCAATCCCCAATCCTCAATCCTCAATACCCAATCCTAAATCTTCAATCCTCAATCCTCAATTATCAATTCTCAATCCTCAATCCTCAATCCTCTGTCCTCAAACCTCAATCCTCAACCCTCAGTCCTCGTCCTCAAACCTCAACCCTCAATAGTCAATCCGCAATCTCTTCTCATCAATACTCAATCTTCAATCCTCAATCCTCAATACTCAATCCTCAATCCTCAATACTCAATCCTCTGTCCTCAGTCTTCAATCTTCAATACTCAATCCGCCAATCCTCAATATTCAACACACAACCCTCAACCATCAATCCTCTATGCTCAACCATCAATCAAAAATTCTCAATACTCAATAGAATATCCTCAATTCACAGTTTTCAATACTCAATACTCAACCTGCAATCTTCAAACCTCTATCCACAAACATCAATTCTCATCACTGAACCCTCAACACTCAGTCCTCAATGTTCAATACTCAATCTTCAATCCACAATCCTCAATCGTCAATCATCAATCCTCAATACTCAATCTTCAATCCTCAATACTCAATCCTCAATCCGCAATCCTCATTCTTCAATCCTCAACACCAAATCCTCAATCTTCAATCCTCAATCCTCAATCCTCAATTCTCAAACCTCAATCCTCAGTCCTCAGTCATTAAACCTCAAACCTCAAACCTCAGCCCTCATTCTCAATCCTCAATACTCAATCCTCAATCCTCAACCCTCAATCCTCAACACTCAATCTTCAATCCTCAATCCTCAATCCTCAACACTCAATCCTCAGTCATCAATCCTCAACCTTCAATACTCAATCCTCAATCCTGAATCCTCAATCCTAAATCCTCAATCCTCAATCCTCATTCCTCAAACCTCAATCCTCAAACCTCAGTCCTCATCCTCAATTCTCAATTCTCAATCCTCAATCCTCAACCCTCTATCTTCAATCCTAAATAATCAATCTCCAATACTAGATCCTCAATGCCCAATCCTCAGTCCTCAATACCCAATCCGTAATCTTCAATCCTCAATCCTCAGTTATCAATTCTCAATCCTCAATCCTCAGTCCTCAGTCCTCAAACCTCAGCCCTCAACCCGCAGCCCTCATCGTCAATTCTCAATCCTCAATCCTCAATCCTCAACCTTCAATCCTCAATACTCAATCTTCAATCCACAAACCTCAATCTTCAATCCTCAATACTGAATCTTCAATCCTCAATCCTCAATCCTCAATCCTCAATACTCAATCCTCAATCCTCAGTCCTCAATCCTCAATCTTCAACCTCAATACTCAATCTTCAATCCTCAATCCTCAATCCTCAATCCTCAATCCTCATTCTTCAATCCTCGATACTCAATATTCAATCCTTAATCCTCAGTCCTCAAACCTCAATTCTGAATCCTCAATCCTCAATCCTCAATCCTCAATCCTCAATACTCAATGTTCAATCCTCAATACTCAATCCTCAATCCTCAATCCTCATTCCTCAATCCTCAATCCTCATTCTTCAATCTTCAATACCCAATCCTCAATCTTCAATCCTCAATCGTCAATCCTCAATTCTCAATCAGCAATCCCCAGTCCTCAGACCTCGAACATCAATACTCAACCCTCAGTCCTCGTCCTCAATCCACAACCCTCAATCCTCAATCCTCAATCTTCAATCCTCAATACTCAATCTTCAATCCTCAATCCTCAATCCTCAATCCTCAATCCTCAATCTTCAATCCTCAATACCCAATCCTCAATGTTCAATCCGCAATACCCAATCCTCAATCTTCAATACTCAGTCCTCAATCCTCAATCCTCAATCCTCAATCCTCAATCCTCAGTCCTCAAACCTCAATCCTGAATCCTCAATCCTGAATCCTCAATCTTCAGCACTCAGTCCTCAACAATCAGTTGTCAATCCTCAATCCTCAATAGAATATCCTCAGTTCAGAGTTTTCAATACGCAATACTCAATCTGCAATCTTCAAATCTCTATCCACAAACATCAATTCTCATCACTCAACACTCAACACTCAGTTCCCAATCCTCAATCTACAATCCTCAATCATCAGTCCCCAATCCTCAATCCTCAATCTTCAATCCTCAATACTCAATCTTCAATCCTCCATCCTCAATCCTCAATCCTCAATCTTCAATCCTCAATCCTCAATCCTCAATCCTCAATCCTCATTCTTCAATCCTCAATACCCAATACTCAATCTTCAATCCTTAATCCTGAATCCTCAATTATGAATCCTCAATCCTCAGTCCTCAGTCCTCAAACCTCAATCCTCAACCCTCAGCCCTCATAGTCAATCCTCAATCCTCAATCCTCAATCCTCAATCTTCAATCCTCAATACTGAATCTACAATCCTCAATCCTCAATCCGCAATTCTTAATCCTCAATCCCCAATCCTCAATCTTCAATCATCAATACTCAATCTTCAATCCTCAATCCTCAATCCTCAATCCTCATTCCTCAAACCTCAATCCTCAACCCTCAGTCCTTATCCTCAATTCTCAATTCTCAATCCTCAATCCTCAATCCTAAATCTTCAATCCTCAATAATCAATATTCAATCCTAGATCCTCAGTCCCCAATCCTCAACCCTTATTCCTCAATCTTCAATCTTCAATCCCCAGTCCTCAATCTTCAATCCTCAATGCTCCATCCTCAATCCTCTATCCTCAGTCGTCAGTCCTCAACCCTCAATCCTCAAACATGAATCCTCAACAGTCTGTCCTCGTCGCCAACCCTCAACACTCAATCCTCAATCATCAATCTTCAATCATCAATACACAATCTTCAATCCTCAATCCTCAGTCCTCACTACTCAACCATCAATACTCAATTCTCAATACTCAATAGAATATCCTGAACTCTCAGGATTCAATACTCAAACCTCATACCTCAAACCTCAGCCCTCATCCTCAATCCTCAATACTCAATCCTCAATCTTCAACCCTCAATCCTCAACACTCAAACTTCAACCCTCAATCCTCAATCCTCAATCCTCAGTCCTCAATCCTTATACCTCAATCCTCATTCTTCAATCCTCAATACTCAACCTTCAATCCTCACTCCTCAGTCCTCAAACCTCAATTCTGAATCCTCAACCCTGAATCCTCAATCTTCAGCCCTGAGTCCTCAACAATCAGTTGTCAATCCTCAATCCTCAGTATAATATCCTCAATTCACAGTTTTCAATACTCAATACTCAATCTGCAATCTTCAAATCTCTATCCACAAACATCAATCCTCATCACTCAACCCTCAACACTCAGTCCTCAATGTTCAATCCTCAATCCTCAATTCTCAATCCTCGATCCTCAATACTGAATCTTCAATCCTCAATCCTCAATCCTCAATCCTGAATATCCAATCCACAGTCCCCAATCCTCAATCGTCAATCCTCAATCCCCATTCTTCAATCCTCAATACCCAATCCTCAATCTTCAATCCTCAATCCTCAATCCTCAATTCTCAATCCTAAATCCTCAATCCTCATTCCTCAAACCTCAATCCTCAACCCTCAGTCCTTATCCTCAATTCTCAATTCTCAATCCTCAATCCTCAATCCTAAATCTTCAATCCTCAATAATCAATATTCAATCCTAGATCCTCAGTCCCCAATCCTCAACCCTTATTCCTCAATCTTCAATCTTCAATCCCCAGTCCTCAATCTTCAATCCTCAATGCTCCATCCTCAATCCTCTATCCTCAGTCGTCAGTCCTCAACCCTCAATCCTCAAACATGAATCCTCAACAGTCTGTCCTCGTCGCCAACCCTCAACACTCAATCCTCAATCATCAATCTTCAATCATCAATACACAATCTTCAATCCTCAATCCTCAGTCCTCACTACTCAACCATCAATACTCAATTCTCAATACTCAATAGAATATCCTGAACTCTCAGGATTCAATACTCAAACCTCATACCTCAAACCTCAGCCCTCATCCTCAATCCTCAATACTCAATCCTCAATCTTCAACCCTCAATCCTCAACACTCAAACTTCAACCCTCAATCCTCAATCCTCAATCCTCAGTCCTCAATCCTTATACCTCAATCCTCATTCTTCAATCCTCAATACTCAACCTTCAATCCTCACTCCTCAGTCCTCAAACCTCAATTCTGAATCCTCAACCCTGAATCCTCAATCTTCAGCCCTGAGTCCTCAACAATCAGTTGTCAATCCTCAATCCTCAGTATAATATCCTCAATTCACAGTTTTCAATACTCAATACTCAATCTGCAATCTTCAAATCTCTATCCACAAACATCAATCCTCATCACTCAACCCTCAACACTCAGTCCTCAATGTTCAATCCTCAATCCTCAATTCTCAATCCTCGATCCTCAATACTGAATCTTCAATCCTCAATCCTCAATCCTCAATCCTGAATATCCAATCCACAGTCCCCAATCCTCAATCGTCAATCCTCAATCCCCATTCTTCAATCCTCAATACCCAATCCTCAATCTTCAATCCTCAATCCTCAATCCTCAATTCTCAATCCTAAATCCTCAGTCCTCAGACCTCAAACCTCAATCCGTAACCCTCAGCCCTCATCGTCAATCCTCAAACCTAAATCCTCAATACTCAATCGTCAATCCTCAATCCTCAATCTTCAATCCACAATACTCAACATTCAATCCTCAATCCTCAATCCTCAATCCTCAATATTCAATCCTCAATACTCAATTTTCACTACTCAATCCGCAATCATCAATGCTCAATCCTGAATCCTCAGTCATCAATGCTCAATCTTCAATACTCAATAAACAATTTTCAATCCTAGATCCTCAATACCCAATCCTCAATCCTTAATCCACAATCTTCAATCCTTAATACTCAATCTTCAATCCTCAGTCCTCAGTCCTCAATCCTCAATTCTGAATTCTCAATCCTGAATCCTCAATCTTCAGCCCTCAGTCCTGAACAATCAGTTGTCAATTCTCAATCCTCAGTAGAATATCATCAATTCACAGTTTTGGATACTCAATGCTCAATCTGCAATCTTCAAATATCTATCCACAAACATCAATTCTCATCACACAACCGTCAACACTCAGTCCCCAATCCTCAATCTACAATCATCAATCATCAGTCCTCAATCCTCAATCCTCAATCTTCAATCCTCAATACTCAATCTTCAATCCTCCATCCTCAATCCTCAATCCTCAATCTTCAATCCTCAATCCTCAATCCTCAATCCTCAATCCTCATTCTTCAATCCTCAATACCCAATCCTCAATCCTCAATCTTCAATCCTCAATACTCAATCTTCAATCCACAATCCTCAATCTTCAATCCTCAATACTCAATCTATAATCCTCAATCCTCAATCCTCAATACTCAATCCTCAATCCTCAGTCCTCAATCCTCAATCTTCAATCCTCAATACTCAATCTTCAATCCTCAATCCTAATCCTCAATCCTCAATCCTCATTCTTCAATCCTCATTACCCAATCCTCAATCTTCATTCCTCAATCCTCAATCCTCAATTCTCAACCCTCAATCCTCAATAATCATTCTTCAATCCTCAATCCTCAGTCTTCAAACCTCAATTCTGAATCCTCAATCCTGAGTCCTCAATCTTCAGCCCTCAGTCCTCAACAATCAGTTGACAATCCTCAATCCTCAATAGAATATCCTCAATTCACAGTTTTCAATACTCAATACTCAATCTGCAATCTTCAAACCTCTATCCACAAACATCAATTCTCATCACTGAACCCTCAACACTCAGTCCTCAATGTTCAATACTCAATCTTCAACCCACAATCCTCAATCGTCAATCTTCAATCCTCAATACTCAACCTTCAATCCTCTATCCTCAATCCTCAATCCTCAATCCTCATTCTTCAATCCTCAATACCCAATCCTCAATCTTCAATCCCCAATCCTGAATCCTCAATTCTCAATCCTCAACTCTCAGTCCTCAGTACTTAACCCTCAATCCTCAACCCTCAGCCCTCATCCTCGATCCTCAATCCTCAACCCTCAATCTTTTAATCCTCAGTCCTCTATCCTCAAGCCTCAATCCTCAATCCTCAATCCTCAATCCTCAATCCTCAATCCTCAGTCCTCAGTCCTTAAACCTCAATCCTCAACCCTCAGCCCTCATCCTCAATCCTCAATCCTCAATCCTCAATCCTCAATCCTCAATCCTCAATCCTCAATACTCAATCTTCAATCCTCAATCCTCAATCCTCAGTCCTCAAACCTCAATTCTGAATCCTCAATCCTGAATCCTCAATCTTCAGCCCTCAGTCCTCAACAATCAGGTGACAATCCTCAATCCTCAATAGAATATCCTCAATTCACAGTTTTCAATACACAATACTCAATCTGCAATCTTCAAATCTCTATCCACAAACATCAATTCTCATCACTCAACCCTCAACACTCAGACCTCAATGTTCAATCCTCAATCCTCAATTCTCAATCTTCAATCCTCAATACTCACTCTTTAATCCTCAATCCTCAATCCTCAATCTTCAATCCACAAACCTCAATCTTCAATCCTCAATACTGAATCTTCAATCCTCAATCCTCAATCCTCAATACTCAATCCTCAATCCTCAGTCCTCAATCCTCAATCTTCAACCTCAATACTCAATCTTCAATCCTCAATCCTCAATCCTCAATCCTCATTCTTCAATCCTCGATACTCAATATTCAATCCTTAATCCTCAGTCCTCAAACCTAAATTCTGAATCCTCAATCCTCAATCCTCAATCCTCAATCCTCAATACTCAATGTTCAATCCTCAATACTCAATCTTCAATCCTCAATCCTCATTCCTCAATCCTCAATCCTCATTCTTCAATCTTCAATACCCAATCCTCAATCTTCAATCCTCAATCCTCAATCCTCAATTCTCAATCAGCAATCCCCAATCCTCAGACCTCGAACATCAATACTCAACACTCAGTCCTCGTCCTCAATCCACAACCCTCAATCCTCAATCCTCAATCTTCAATCGTCAATACTCAATCTTCAATCCTCAATCCTCAATCCTCAATCCTCAATCCTCAATCTTCAATCCTCAATACCCAATCCTCAATGTTCAATCCGCAATACCCAATCCTCAATCTTCAATACTCAGTCCTCAATCCTCAATCCTCAATCCTCAATCCTCAATCCTCAGTCCTCAAACCTCAATCCTGAATCCTCAATCCTGAATCCTCAATCTTCAGCACTCAGTCCTCAACAATCAGTTGTCAATCCTCAATCCTCAATAGAATATCCTCAGTTCAGAGTTTTCAATACGCAATACTCAATCTGCAATCTTCAAATCTCTATCCACAATCATCAATTCTCATCACTCAACACTCAACACTCAGTTCCCAATCCTCAATCTACAATCATCAATCATCAGTCCTTAATCCTCAATCCTCAATCTTCAATCCTCAATACTCAATCTTCAATCCTCCATCCTCAATCCTCAATCCTCAATCTTCAATCCTCAATCCTCAATCCTCAATCCTCAATCCTCATTCTTCAATCCTCAATACCCAATCCTCAATCTTCAATCCTCAATACTGAATCCTCAATTCTGAATCCTCAATCCTCAGTCCTCAGTCCTCAAACGTCAATCCTCAATCCTCAATCTTCAATCCTCAATACTGAATCGTCAATCCTCAATCCTCAATCCGCAATTCTTAATCCTCAATACTCAATCCTCAATCGTCAATCCTCAATCCCCAATCCTCAATTCTCAATCCTCTATCCTCAATCCTCAGACCTCAAACATCAATACTCAACCATCAGACCCCGTCCTCAATCCACAGCCCTCAATCCTCAATCCTCAATCTTCAATCATCAATATTCAATATTCAATCTTCAGTCCTCAATCCTCAGTCCTCAATCCTCAATCCTCAATCCTCAATGTTCAATCCGCAATACCCAATCCTCAATCCTCAGTCCTCAAACCTCAATCCTGAATCCTCAATCCTGAATCCTCAATCTTCAGACCTAAGTGCTCAACAATCAGTTGTCAGTTCTCAATCCTCAATATTCAATCCTCAACACTCAATCTTCAATCCTCAATCCGCAATCATCAATCCTCAATTCTCAATCGTCAGTCATCAATCCTCAATCTTCAGTCCTCAATACTCAATCTTCAATCATCAATCCTCAATCTTCAATCCTCAACACTCAATCTTTAATCATCAATCCTCAATCCTCAATCTTCAATCCTCAATCCTCAATCCTGAATCCTCAATCCTCAATCCTCAATCCTCAATCCTCAATCCTCAATCTTCAATCCTCAATTCTCAATCCTCAATCCTCAATCTTCAATCCTCAATCCTCAATCCTCAATTCTCAATCCTCAATCATCAATAATCAACCATCAATCCTCAATCCTCAGTCCTCAAACCTCAATTCTGAATCCTCAATCCTGAATCCTCAATGTTCAGCCCTCAGACCTCAACAATCAGTTGACAGTCCTCAATCCTCAATAGAATATCCTCAATTCACAGTTTTCAATACTCATTACTCAATCTGCAATCTTCAAACCTCTATCCACAAACATCAATTCTCATCATTGAACCCTCAACACTCAGTCCTCGATGTTCAATACACAATCTTCAATCCACAATCCTGAAGTGTCAATCTTCAATCCTCAATACTCAATCTTCAATCCTCAATCCACAATCCTCAATACTCAATCCTCATTCTTCAATCCTCAATACCAAATCCTCAATCTTCAATCCTCAAACCTCAATCCTCAATTCTCAATCCTCAATCCTCAGTCCTCAGTCATTAAACCTCAAACCTCAAACCTCAGCCCTCATCCTCAATCCTCAATACTCAATCCTCAATCCTCAACCCTCAATCCTCAACACTCAATCTTCAATCCTCAATCCTCAATCCTCAACCCTCAATCCTCAGTCATCAATCCTCAACCTTCAATACTCAATCCTCAATCCTGAATCCTCAATCCTCAATCCTCAATCATCAATCCTCATTCCTCAAACCTCAATACTCAAGCCTCAGTCCTCATCCTCAATTCTCAATTCTCAATCCTCAATCCTCAATCCTCAACCCCCTATCTTCAATCCTAAATAATCAATCTCCAATACTAGATCCTCAATCCCCAATCCTCAATCCTCAATACCCAATCCTCAATCTTCAATCCTCAATCCTCAATTATCAATTCTCAATCCTCAATCCTCAATCCTCAGTCCTCAATCCTCAATCCTCAATCGTCAGACTTCAATCCTCAATACTCAATCTTCAATCCTCAATCCTCAATACTCAATCCTCAATCCTCAATCCTCATTCTTCAATCTTTAATACCCAATCCCCAATCTTCAACCCTCAAACCACAATCCTCAACTGTCAGTCCTCGTCCTCAATCCTCAACCCTCAATCCTCAATCCTCAATCTTCAATCATCAATACTCAATCCTCAATCCTCAATCCTCAATCCTCAATCCTAAATCTTCAATCCTCAATCCTCAATCCTCAATCTTCAGTCCTCAATCCTCAATCCTCAATCCTCAATTCTCAATCCTCATTCTTCAATCCTCAATACCCAATCCTCAATCTTCAATCCTCAATCCTCAATCCTCAATTCTCAATCCTCAATCCTCAATCTTCAATCCTCAATCCTCAATCCTCAATTCTCAATCCTCAATCATCAATAATCAACCTTCAATCCTCAATCCTCAGTCCTCAAACCTCAATTCTGAATCCTCAATCCTGAATCCTCAATGTTCAGCCCTCAGACCTCAACAATCAGTTGACAGTCCTCAATCCTCAATAGAATATCCTCAATTCACAGTTTTCAATACTCATTACTCAATCTGCAATCTTCAAACCTCTATCCACAAACATCAATTCTCATCACTGAACCCTCAACACTCAGTCCTCGATGTTCAATACTCAATCTTCAATCCACAATCCTGAAGTGTCAATCTTCAATCCTCAATACTCAATCTTCAATCCTCAATCCACAATCCTCAATACTCAATCCTCATTCTTCAATCCTCAATACCAAATCCTCAATCTTCAATCCTCAAACCTCAATCCTCAATTCTCAATCCTCAATCCTCAGTCCTCAGTCATTAAACCTCAAACCTCAAACCTCAGCCCTCATCCTCAATCCTCAATACTCAATCCTCAATCCTCAACCCTCAATCCTCAACACTCAATCTTCAATCCTCAATCCTCAATCCTCAACCCTCAATCCTCAATCCTCAATCCTCAATCCTCAATCCTCAAACCTCAGTCCTCATCCTCAATTCCCAATTCTCAATCCTCAATCCTCAATCCTCAACCCTCTATCTTCAATCCTAAATAATCAATCTCCAATACTAGATCCTCAATCCCCAATCCTCAATCCTCAATACCCAATCCTAAATCTTCAATCCTCAATCCTCAATTATCAATTCTCAATCCTCAATCCTCAATTCTCTGTCCTCAAACCTCAATCCTCAACCCTCAGTCCTCGTCCTCAAACCTCAACCCTCAATCCTCAATCCTCAATCTTCAATCCTCAATCCTCCATCCTCAGTCCTCAAACCTCAATTCTGAATCCTCAACCCTGAAACCTCAATCTTGAGCCCTCAGTCCTCTACAATCAGGTTACAATCCTCAATCCTCAATGGAATATCCTCAATTCACAGTTTTCAATACACAATACTCATTCTGCAATCTTCAAATCTCTATCCACAAACATCAATTCTCACCACTCAACACTCAACACTCAGTCCTCAATGTTCAATCCTCAATCCTCAATTCTCAATCTTCAATCCTCAAAACTCAATCTTTAATCCTCAATCCTCAATTCTCAATCCTCAACCCTCAGCCCTCATCCTCAATCCTCAATCCTCATCCTCAACCCTCAATCATCAATCCTCAACCTTCAATACTCAATCCTCAATCCTCAATCCTAAATCCTCAATCCTCAATCTTCAATCCTCAATCCTCAATCCTCAATCTTCAATCCTCAATACTCAATCTTCAATCCTCAATCCACAATCCTCAATCCTCAATCCTCATTCCTCAAACCTCAATCCTCAAACCTCAGTCCTCATCCTCAATTCTCAATTCTCAATCCTCAATCCTCAATCCTCAACCCTCTATCTTCAATCCTAAATAATCAATCTCCAATACTAGATCCTCAATCCCCAATCCTCAATCCTCAATAACCAATCCTAAATCTTCAATCCTCAAACCTCAATTATCAACTCTCAATTCTCAATCCTCAATCCTCTGTCCTCAAACCTCAATCCTCAACCCTCAGTCCTCGTCCTCAAACCTCAAACCTCAATAATCAATCCGCAATCTTCACGCATCAATACTCAATCTTCAATCCTCAATCCTCAATACTCAACCCTCAATCCTCTATACTCAATCCTCAGGCCTCAGTCCTCAATCTTCAATACTCAATCCGCCAATCCTCAATATTCAACACACAACCCTCAACCATCAATCCTCAATACTCAACCATCAATCCAAAATTCTCAATACTCAATAGAATATCCTGAATTCTCAGTTTTCAATACTCAATCCTCAATCTTCAATCTTCAAATCTCCATCCACAAACATCAATTCTCATCACTCAACCTTCAACACTCAGTACCCAATCCTCAATCTTCAATCCTCAATCCTCAATCCTCAATCCTCAATCCTCAATCTTCAATCCTCAATACTAAATCTTCAATCCACAATCCTCAATTCTCAATCCTCAATCTTCAATCCTCAATCCTCAATCCTCAATCCTCAATACTCATTCTTCAATCCTCAATACCCAATCCTCAATCTTCAATCCTCAACCCTCAATCCTCAATTCTCAATCCTCAATCCTCAATAATCAATCTTCAATCCTCAATCCTCAGTCCTCAAACCTCAATTCTCAATCCTCAACTCTGAATCCTCAATCTTCAGCCCTCAGTCCTCAACAATCAGTTGACAATCCTCAATCCTCAATAGAATATCCTCAATTAACAGTTTTCAATGCTCAATACTCAATCTGCAATCTTCAAACCTCTATCCACAAACATCAATTGTTATCTCTGAACCCTCAACACTCAGTCCTCAATGTTCAATACTCAATCTTCAATCCACAATCCTCAATCGTCAATCATCAATTCTCAATACTCAATCTTCAATCCTCAATTCTCAATCCTCAATCCGCAATCCTCATTCTTCATTCCTCAATACCAAATCCTCAATCTTAAATCCTCAATCCTCAATCCTCAATTCTCAATCCTCAATCCTCAGTCCTCAGTCCTTAAACCTCAAACCTCAAACCTCAGCACTCATCCTCAATCCTCAATACTCAATCCTCAATCCTCAACCCTCAATCGTCCACACCCAATCTTCAATCCTCAAACCTCAATCCTCAATCCTCAATCCTCAATCCTCAGACATCAACCCTCAGCCATCAATACTCGATCCTCAACCCTCAATCCTCAATCCTCAATCCTCAATCCTCAATTCTCAATCCTCATTCCTCAAACCTCAATCGTCAAACCTCAGTCCTCATCCTCAATTCTCAATTCTCAATCCTCAATCCTCAACCCTCTATCTTCAATCCTAAATAATCAATCCCCAATACTAGATCCTCAATCCCCAATCCTCAATCCTCAATACCCAATCCTAAATCTTCAATCCTCAATCCTCAATTATCAATTCTCAATCCTCAATCCTCAATCCACTGTCCTCAAACCTCAATCCTCAACCCTCAGTCCTCGTCCTCAAACCTCAACCCTCAATAGTCAATCCGCAATCTCTTCTCATCAATACTCAATCTTCAATCCTCAATCCTCAATACTCAATCCTCAATCCTCAATACTCAATCCTCTGTCCTCAGTCTTCAATCTTCAATACTCAATCCGCCAATCCTCAATATTCAACACACAACCCTCAACCATCAATCCTCTATGCTCAACCATCAATCAAAAATTCTCAATACTCAATAGAATATCCTCAATTCACAGTTTTCAATACTCAATACTCAACCTGCAATCTTCAAACCTCTATCCACAAACATCAATTCTCATCACTGAACCCTCAACACTCAGTCCTCAATGTTCAATACTCAATCTTCAATCCACAATCCTCAATCGTCAATCATCAATCCTCAATACTCAATCTTCAATCCTCAATACTCAATCCTCAATCCGCAATCCTCATTCTTCAATCCTCAACACCAAATCCTCAATCTTCAATCCTCAATCCTCAATCCTCAATTCTCAAACCTCAATCCTCAGTCCTCAGTCATTAAACCTCAAACCTCAAACCTCAGCCCTCATTCTCAATCCTCAATACTCAATCCTCAATCCTCAACCCTCAATCCTCAACACTCAATCTTCAATCCTCAATCCTCAATCCTCAACACTCAATCCTCAGTCATCAATCCTCAACCTTCAATACTCAATCCTCAATCCTGAATCCTCAATCCTAAATCCTCAATCCTCAATCCTCATTCCTCAAACCTCAATCCTCAAACCTCAGTCCTCATCCTCAATTCTCAATTCTCAATCCTCAATCCTCAACCCTCTATCTTCAATCCTAAATAATCAATCTCCAATACTAGATCCTCAATGCCCAATCCTCAGTCCTCAATACCCAATCCGTAATCTTCAATCCTCAATCCTCAGTTATCAATTCTCAATCCTCCATCCTCAGTCCTCAGTCCTCAAACCTCAGCCCTCAACCCGCAGCCCTCATCGTCAATTCTCAATCCTCAATCCTCAATCCTCAACCTTCAATCCTCAATACTCAATCTTCAATCCACAAACCTCAATCTTCAATCCTCAATACTGAATCTTCAATCCTCAATCCTCAATCCTCAATCCTCAATACTCAATCCTCAATCCTCAGTCCTCAATCCTCAATCTTCAACCTCAATACTCAATCTTCAATCCTCAATCCTCAATCCTCAATCCTCAATCCTCATTCTTCAATCCTCGATACTCAATATTCAATCCTTAATCCTCAGTCCTCAAACCTCAATTCTGAATCCTCAATCCTCAATCCTCAATCCTCAATCCTCAATACTCAATGTTCAATCCTCAATACTCAATCCTCAATCCTCAATCCTCATTCCTCAATCCTCAATCCTCATTCTTCAATCTTCAATACCCAATCCTCAATCTTCAATCCTCAATCGTCAATCCTCAATTCTCAATCAGCAATCCCCAGTCCTCAGACCTCGAACATCAATACTCAACCCTCAGTCCTCGTCCTCAATCCACAACCCTCAATCCTCAATCCTCAATCTTCAATCCTCAATACTCAATCTTCAATCCTCAATCCTCAATCCTCAATCCTCAATCCTCAATCTTCAATCCTCAATACCCAATCCTCAATGTTCAATCCGCAATACCCAATCCTCAATCTTCAATACTCAGTCCTCAATCCTCAATCCTCAATCCTCAATCCTCAATCCTCAGTCCTCAAACCTCAATCCTGAATCCTCAATCCTGAATCCTCAATCTTCAGCACTCAGTCCTCAACAATCAGTTGTCAATCCTCAATCCTCAATAGAATATCCTCAGTTCAGAGTTTTCAATACGCAATACTCAATCTGCAATCTTCAAATCTCTATCCACAAACATCAATTCTCATCACTCAACACTCAACACTCAGTTCCCAATCCTCAATCTACAATCCTCAATCATCAGTCCCCAATCCTCAATCCTCAATCTTCAATCCTCAATACTCAATCTTCAATCCTCCATCCTCAATCCTCAATCCTCAATCTTCAATCCTCAATCCTCAATCCTCAATCCTCAATCCTCATTCTTCAATCCTCAATACCCAATACTCAATCTTCAATCCTTAATCCTGAATCCTCAATTATGAATCCTCAATCCTCAGTCCTCAGTCCTCAAACCTCAATCCTCAACCCTCAGCCCTCATAGTCAATCCTCAATCCTCAATCCTCAATCCTCAATCTTCAATCCTCAATACTGAATCTACAATCCTCAATCCTCAATCCGCAATTCTTAATCCTCAATCCCCAATCCTCAATCTTCAATCATCAATACTCAATCTTCAATCCTCAATCCTCAATCCTCAATCCTCATTCCTCAAACCTCAATCCTCAACCCTCAGTCCTTATCCTCAATTCTCAATTCTCAATCCTCAATCCTCAATCCTAAATCTTCAATCCTCAATAATCAATATTCAATCCTAGATCCTCAGTCCCCAATCCTCAACCCTTATTCCTCAATCTTCAATCTTCAATCCCCAGTCCTCAATCTTCAATCCTCAATGCTCCATCCTCAATCCTCTATCCTCAGTCGTCAGTCCTCAACCCTCAATCCTCAAACATGAATCCTCAACAGTCTGTCCTCGTCGCCAACCCTCAACACTCAATCCTCAATCATCAATCTTCAATCATCAATACACAATCTTCAATCCTCAATCCTCAGTCCTCACTACTCAACCATCAATACTCAATTCTCAATACTCAATAGAATATCCTGAACTCTCAGGATTCAATACTCAAACCTCATACCTCAAACCTCAGCCCTCATCCTCAATCCTCAATACTCAATCCTCAATCTTCAACCCTCAATCCTCAACACTCAAACTTCAACCCTCAATCCTCAATCCTCAATCCTCAGTCCTCAATCCTTATACCTCAATCCTCATTCTTCAATCCTCAATACTCAACCTTCAATCCTCACTCCTCAGTCCTCAAACCTCAATTCTGAATCCTCAACCCTGAATCCTCAATCTTCAGCCCTGAGTCCTCAACAATCAGTTGTCAATCCTCAATCCTCAGTATAATATCCTCAATTCACAGTTTTCAATACTCAATACTCAATCTGCAATCTTCAAATCTCTATCCACAAACATCAATCCTCATCACTCAACCCTCAACACTCAGTCCTCAATGTTCAATCCTCAATCCTCAATTCTCAATCCTCGATCCTCAATACTGAATCTTCAATCCTCAATCCTCAATCCTCAATCCTGAATATCCAATCCACAGTCCCCAATCCTCAATCGTCAATCCTCAATCCCCATTCTTCAATCCTCAATACCCAATCCTCAATCTTCAATCCTCAATCCTCAATCCTCAATTCTCAATCCTAAATCCTCAATCCTCATTCCTCAAACCTCAATCCTCAACCCTCAGTCCTTATCCTCAATTCTCAATTCTCAATCCTCAATCCTCAATCCTAAATCTTCAATCCTCAATAATCAATATTCAATCCTAGATCCTCAGTCCCCAATCCTCAACCCTTATTCCTCAATCTTCAATCTTCAATCCCCAGTCCTCAATCTTCAATCCTCAATGCTCCATCCTCAATCCTCTATCCTCAGTCGTCAGTCCTCAACCCTCAATCCTCAAACATGAATCCTCAACAGTCTGTCCTCGTCGCCAACCCTCAACACTCAATCCTCAATCATCAATCTTCAATCATCAATACACAATCTTCAATCCTCAATCCTCAGTCCTCACTACTCAACCATCAATACTCAATTCTCAATACTCAATAGAATATCCTGAACTCTCAGGATTCAATACTCAAACCTCATACCTCAAACCTCAGCCCTCATCCTCAATCCTCAATACTCAATCCTCAATCTTCAACCCTCAATCCTCAACACTCAAACTTCAACCCTCAATCCTCAATCCTCAATCCTCAGTCCTCAATCCTTATACCTCAATCCTCATTCTTCAATCCTCAATACTCAACCTTCAATCCTCACTCCTCAGTCCTCAAACCTCAATTCTGAATCCTCAACCCTGAATCCTCAATCTTCAGCCCTGAGTCCTCAACAATCAGTTGTCAATCCTCAATCCTCAGTATAATATCCTCAATTCACAGTTTTCAATACTCAATACTCAATCTGCAATCTTCAAATCTCTATCCACAAACATCAATCCTCATCACTCAACCCTCAACACTCAGTCCTCAATGTTCAATCCTCAATCCTCAATTCTCAATCCTCGATCCTCAATACTGAATCTTCAATCCTCAATCCTCAATCCTCAATCCTGAATATCCAATCCACAGTCCCCAATCCTCAATCGTCAATCCTCAATCCCCATTCTTCAATCCTCAATACCCAATCCTCAATCTTCAATCCTCAATCCTCAATCCTCAATTCTCAATCCTAAATCCTCAGTCCTCAGACCTCAAACCTCAATCCGTAACCCTCAGCCCTCATCGTCAATCCTCAAACCTAAATCCTCAATACTCAATCGTCAATCCTCAATCCTCAATCTTCAATCCACAATACTCAACATTCAATCCTCAATCCTCAATCCTCAATCCTCAATATTCAATCCTCAATACTCAATTTTCACTACTCAATCCGCAATCATCAATGCTCAATCCTGAATCCTCAGTCATCAATGCTCAATCTTCAATACTCAATAAACAATTTTCAATCCTAGATCCTCAATACCCAATCCTCAATCCTTAATCCACAATCTTCAATCCTTAATACTCAATCTTCAATCCTCAGTCCTCAGTCCTCAATCCTCAATTCTGAATTCTCAATCCTGAATCCTCAATCTTCAGCCCTCAGTCCTGAACAATCAGTTGTCAATTCTCAATCCTCAGTAGAATATCATCAATTCACAGTTTTGGATACTCAATGCTCAATCTGCAATCTTCAAATATCTATCCACAAACATCAATTCTCATCACACAACCGTCAACACTCAGTCCCCAATCCTCAATCTACAATCATCAATCATCAGTCCTCAATCCTCAATCCTCAATCTTCAATCCTCAATACTCAATCTTCAATCCTCCATCCTCAATCCTCAATCCTCAATCTTCAATCCTCAATCCTCAATCCTCAATCCTCAATCCTCATTCTTCAATCCTCAATACCCAATCCTCAATCCTCAATCTTCAATCCTCAATACTCAATCTTCAATCCACAATCCTCAATCTTCAATCCTCAATACTCAATCTATAATCCTCAATCCTCAATCCTCAATACTCAATCCTCAATCCTCAGTCCTCAATCCTCAATCTTCAATCCTCAATACTCAATCTTCAATCCTCAATCCTAATCCTCAATCCTCAATCCTCATTCTTCAATCCTCATTACCCAATCCTCAATCTTCATTCCTCAATCCTCAATCCTCAATTCTCAACCCTCAATCCTCAATAATCATTCTTCAATCCTCAATCCTCAGTCTTCAAACCTCAATTCTGAATCCTCAATCCTGAGTCCTCAATCTTCAGCCCTCAGTCCTCAACAATCAGTTGACAATCCTCAATCCTCAATAGAATATCCTCAATTCACAGTTTTCAATACTCAATACTCAATCTGCAATCTTCAAACCTCTATCCACAAACATCAATTCTCATCACTGAACCCTCAACACTCAGTCCTCAATGTTCAATACTCAATCTTCAACCCACAATCCTCAATCGTCAATCTTCAATCCTCAATACTCAACCTTCAATCCTCTATCCTCAATCCTCAATCCTCAATCCTCATTCTTCAATCCTCAATACCCAATCCTCAATCTTCAATCCCCAATCCTGAATCCTCAATTCTCAATCCTCAACTCTCAGTCCTCAGTACTTAACCCTCAATCCTCAACCCTCAGCCCTCATCCTCGATCCTCAATCCTCAACCCTCAATCTTTTAATCCTCAGTCCTCTATCCTCAAGCCTCAATCCTCAATCCTCAATCCTCAATCCTCAATCCTCAATCCTCAGTCCTCAGTCCTTAAACCTCAATCCTCAACCCTCAGCCCTCATCCTCAATCCTCAATCCTCAATCCTCAATCCTCAATCCTCAATCCTCAATCCTCAATACTCAATCTTCAATCCTCAATCCTCAATCCTCAGTCCTCAAACCTCAATTCTGAATCCTCAATCCTGAATCCTCAATCTTCAGCCCTCAGTCCTCAACAATCAGGTGACAATCCTCAATCCTCAATAGAATATCCTCAATTCACAGTTTTCAATACACAATACTCAATCTGCAATCTTCAAATCTCTATCCACAAACATCAATTCTCATCACTCAACCCTCAACACTCAGACCTCAATGTTCAATCCTCAATCCTCAATTCTCAATCTTCAATCCTCAATACTCACTCTTTAATCCTCAATCCTCAATCCTCAATCTTCAATCCACAAACCTCAATCTTCAATCCTCAATACTGAATCTTCAATCCTCAATCCTCAATCCTCAATACTCAATCCTCAATCCTCAGTCCTCAATCCTCAATCTTCAACCTCAATACTCAATCTTCAATCCTCAATCCTCAATCCTCAATCCTCATTCTTCAATCCTCGATACTCAATATTCAATCCTTAATCCTCAGTCCTCAAACCTAAATTCTGAATCCTCAATCCTCAATCCTCAATCCTCAATCCTCAATACTCAATGTTCAATCCTCAATACTCAATCTTCAATCCTCAATCCTCATTCCTCAATCCTCAATCCTCATTCTTCAATCTTCAATACCCAATCCTCAATCTTCAATCCTCAATCCTCAATCCTCAATTCTCAATCAGCAATCCCCAATCCTCAGACCTCGAACATCAATACTCAACACTCAGTCCTCGTCCTCAATCCACAACCCTCAATCCTCAATCCTCAATCTTCAATCGTCAATACTCAATCTTCAATCCTCAATCCTCAATCCTCAATCCTCAATCCTCAATCTTCAATCCTCAATACCCAATCCTCAATGTTCAATCCGCAATACCCAATCCTCAATCTTCAATACTCAGTCCTCAATCCTCAATCCTCAATCCTCAATCCTCAATCCTCAGTCCTCAAACCTCAATCCTGAATCCTCAATCCTGAATCCTCAATCTTCAGCACTCAGTCCTCAACAATCAGTTGTCAATCCTCAATCCTCAATAGAATATCCTCAGTTCAGAGTTTTCAATACGCAATACTCAATCTGCAATCTTCAAATCTCTATCCACAATCATCAATTCTCATCACTCAACACTCAACACTCAGTTCCCAATCCTCAATCTACAATCATCAATCATCAGTCCTTAATCCTCAATCCTCAATCTTCAATCCTCAATACTCAATCTTCAATCC
Source organism: Calliopsis andreniformis (assembly GCF_051401765.1). Classification (NCBI taxonomy): domain Eukaryota; kingdom Metazoa; phylum Arthropoda; class Insecta; order Hymenoptera; family Andrenidae; genus Calliopsis; species Calliopsis andreniformis. The sequence continues at coordinate 5,084,317 of NW_027480443.1, read as the reverse complement.
TCCATCCTCAATCCTCAATCCTCAATCTTCAATCCTCAATCCTCAATCCTCAATCCTCAATCCTCATTCTTCAATCCTCAATACCCAATCCTCAATCTTCAATCCTCAATACTGAATCCTCAATTCTGAATCCTCAATCCTCAGTCCTCAGTCCTCAAACGTCAATCCTCAATCCTCAATCTTCAATCCTCAATACTGAATCGTCAATCCTCAATCCTCAATCCGCAATTCTTAATCCTCAATACTCAATCCTCAATCGTCAATCCTCAATCCCCAATCCTCAATTCTCAATCCTCTATCCTCAATCCTCAGACCTCAAACATCAATACTCAACCATCAGACCCCGTCCTCAATCCACAGCCCTCAATCCTCAATCCTCAATCTTCAATCATCAATATTCAATATTCAATCTTCAGTCCTCAATCCTCAGTCCTCAATCCTCAATCCTCAATCCTCAATGTTCAATCCGCAATACCCAATCCTCAATCCTCAGTCCTCAAACCTCAATCCTGAATCCTCAATCCTGAATCCTCAATCTTCAGACCTAAGTGCTCAACAATCAGTTGTCAGTTCTCAATCCTCAATATTCAATCCTCAACACTCAATCTTCAATCCTCAATCCGCAATCATCAATCCTCAATTCTCAATCGTCAGTCATCAATCCTCAATCTTCAGTCCTCAATACTCAATCTTCAATCATCAATCCTCAATCTTCAATCCTCAACACTCAATCTTTAATCATCAATCCTCAATCCTCAATCTTCAATCCTCAATCCTCAATCCTGAATCCTCAATCCTCAATCCTCAATCCTCAATCCTCAATCCTCAATCTTCAATCCTCAATTCTCAATCCTCAATCCTCAATCTTCAATCCTCAATCCTCAATCCTCAATTCTCAATCCTCAATCATCAATAATCAACCATCAATCCTCAATCCTCAGTCCTCAAACCTCAATTCTGAATCCTCAATCCTGAATCCTCAATGTTCAGCCCTCAGACCTCAACAATCAGTTGACAGTCCTCAATCCTCAATAGAATATCCTCAATTCACAGTTTTCAATACTCATTACTCAATCTGCAATCTTCAAACCTCTATCCACAAACATCAATTCTCATCATTGAACCCTCAACACTCAGTCCTCGATGTTCAATACACAATCTTCAATCCACAATCCTGAAGTGTCAATCTTCAATCCTCAATACTCAATCTTCAATCCTCAATCCACAATCCTCAATACTCAATCCTCATTCTTCAATCCTCAATACCAAATCCTCAATCTTCAATCCTCAAACCTCAATCCTCAATTCTCAATCCTCAATCCTCAGTCCTCAGTCATTAAACCTCAAACCTCAAACCTCAGCCCTCATCCTCAATCCTCAATACTCAATCCTCAATCCTCAACCCTCAATCCTCAACACTCAATCTTCAATCCTCAATCCTCAATCCTCAACCCTCAATCCTCAGTCATCAATCCTCAACCTTCAATACTCAATCCTCAATCCTGAATCCTCAATCCTCAATCCTCAATCATCAATCCTCATTCCTCAAACCTCAATACTCAAGCCTCAGTCCTCATCCTCAATTCTCAATTCTCAATCCTCAATCCTCAATCCTCAACCCCCTATCTTCAATCCTAAATAATCAATCTCCAATACTAGATCCTCAATCCCCAATCCTCAATCCTCAATACCCAATCCTCAATCTTCAATCCTCAATCCTCAATTATCAATTCTCAATCCTCAATCCTCAATCCTCAGTCCTCAATCCTCAATCCTCAATCGTCAGACTTCAATCCTCAATACTCAATCTTCAATCCTCAATCCTCAATACTCAATCCTCAATCCTCAATCCTCATTCTTCAATCTTTAATACCCAATCCCCAATCTTCAACCCTCAAACCACAATCCTCAACTGTCAGTCCTCGTCCTCAATCCTCAACCCTCAATCCTCAATCCTCAATCTTCAATCATCAATACTCAATCCTCAATCCTCAATCCTCAATCCTCAATCCTAAATCTTCAATCCTCAATCCTCAATCCTCAATCTTCAGTCCTCAATCCTCAATCCTCAATCCTCAATTCTCAATCCTCATTCTTCAATCCTCAATACCCAATCCTCAATCTTCAATCCTCAATCCTCAATCCTCAATTCTCAATCCTCAATCCTCAATCTTCAATCCTCAATCCTCAATCCTCAATTCTCAATCCTCAATCATCAATAATCAACCTTCAATCCTCAATCCTCAGTCCTCAAACCTCAATTCTGAATCCTCAATCCTGAATCCTCAATGTTCAGCCCTCAGACCTCAACAATCAGTTGACAGTCCTCAATCCTCAATAGAATATCCTCAATTCACAGTTTTCAATACTCATTACTCAATCTGCAATCTTCAAACCTCTATCCACAAACATCAATTCTCATCACTGAACCCTCAACACTCAGTCCTCGATGTTCAATACTCAATCTTCAATCCACAATCCTGAAGTGTCAATCTTCAATCCTCAATACTCAATCTTCAATCCTCAATCCACAATCCTCAATACTCAATCCTCATTCTTCAATCCTCAATACCAAATCCTCAATCTTCAATCCTCAAACCTCAATCCTCAATTCTCAATCCTCAATCCTCAGTCCTCAGTCATTAAACCTCAAACCTCAAACCTCAGCCCTCATCCTCAATCCTCAATACTCAATCCTCAATCCTCAACCCTCAATCCTCAACACTCAATCTTCAATCCTCAATCCTCAATCCTCAACCCTCAATCCTCAGTCATCAATCCTCAACCTTCAATACTCAATCCTCAATCCTGAATCCTCAATCCTCAATCCTCAATCATCAATCCTCATTCCTCAACCCCCTATCTTCAATCCTAAATAATCAATCTCCAATACTAGATCCTCAATCCCCAATCCTCAATCCTCAATACCCAATCCTCAATCTTCAATCCTCAATCCTCAATTATCAATTCTCAATCCTCAATCCTCAATCCTCAGTCCTCAATTCTCAATCCTCAATCCTCAGTCCTCAGTCCTCAAACCTCAATCCTCAACCCTCAGCCCTCATCGTCAATTCTCAATCCTCAATCCTCAATCCTCAATCTTCAATCCTCAATCCTCATTCTTCAATCCTCAATACCCAATCCTCAATCTTCAATCCTCAATCCTCAATCCTCAATCCTCAATCCTCATTCTTCAATCCTCAATACCCAATCCTCAATCTTCAATCCTCAATCCTCAATCCTCAATTCTCAATCCTCAATCCTCAATCCTCAGTCCTCAAACCTCAATTCTGAATCCTCAATCCTGAATCCTCAATGTTCAGCCCTCAGACCTCAACAATCAGTTGACAATCCTCAATCCTCAATAGAATATCCTCAATTCACAGTTTTCAATACTCATTACTCAATCTGCAATCTTCAAACCTCTATCCACAAACATCAATTCTCATCACTGAACCCTCAACACTCAGTCCTCGATGTTCAATACTCAATCTTCAATCCACAAACCTCAAGCGTCAATCTTCAATCCTCAATACTCAATCTTCAATCCTCAATCCACAATCCTCAATCCTCAATCCTCATTCTTCAATCCTCAATACCAAATCCTCAATCTTCAATCCTCAATCCTCAATCCTCAATTCTCAATCCTCAATCCTCAGTCCTCAGTCATTAAACCTCAAACCTCAAAAATCAGCCCTCATCCTCAATCCTCAATACTCAATCCTCAATCCTCAACCCTCAATCCTCAACACTCAATCTTCAATACTCAATCCTCAATCCTCAACCCTCAATCCTCAGTCATCAATCCTCAACCTTCAATACTCAATCCTCAATCCTGAATCCTCAACCCTCAATCCTCAATCCCCAATTCTCAATCCTCAATCTTTAATCTTCAGACCTCAATCCTCAATCCTCAATTCTCAGTCCTCAATCCTCAGGCCTCAGTCCTCAAACCTCAATCCTCAACCCTCAGCCCTCATCGTCAATTCTCAATCCTCAATACTCAATCCTCAATCTTCAATCCTCAATACTCAATCTTCAATCCTCAATACTCAATCTTCAATCCACAATCCTGAATCTTCAATCCGCAATACTCAATCTTCAATCCACAATCCTCAATTCTCAATCCTCAATCTTCAATCCTCAATCCTAAATCCTCAACCCTCAATCCTCAGTCCTCAATCGTCAAGCCTCAATCCTCAATCGTCAGACTTCAATCCTCAATACTCAATCTTCAATCCTCAATCCTCAATACTCAATCCTCAATCCTCAATCCTCATTCTTCAATCTTTAATACCCAATCCCCAATCTTCAACCCTCAAACCACAATCCTCAACTGTCAGTCCTCGTCCTCAATCCTCAACCCTCAATCCTCAATCCTCAATCTTCAATCATCAATACTCAATCCTCAATCCTCAATCCTCAATCCTCAATCCTAAATCTTCAATCCTCAATCCTCAATCCTCAATCTTCAGTCCTCAATCCTCAATCCTCAATCCTCAATTCTCAATCCTCATTCTTCAATCCTCAATACCCAATCCTCAATCTTCAATCCTCAATCCTCAATCCTCAATTCTCAATCCTCAATCCTCAATCTTCAATCCTCAATCCTCAATCCTCAATTCTCAATCCTCAATCATCAATAATCAACCTTCAATCCTCAATCCTCAGTCCTCAAACCTCAATTCTGAATCCTCAATCCTGAATCCTCAATGTTCAGCCCTCAGACCTCAACAATCAGTTGACAGTCCTCAATCCTCAATAGAATATCCTCAATTCACAGTTTTCAATACTCATTACTCAATCTGCAATCTTCAAACCTCTATCCACAAACATCAATTCTCATCACTGAACCCTCAACACTCAGTCCTCGATGTTCAATACTCAATCTTCAATCCACAAACCTCAAGCGTCAATCTTCAATCCTCAATACTCAATCTTCAATCCTCGATCCACAATCCTCAATCCTCAATCCTCATTCTTCAATCCTCAATACCAAATCCTCAATCTTCAATCCTCAATCCTCAATCCTCAATTCTCAATCCTCAATCCTCAGTCCTCAGTCATTAAACCTCAAACCTCAAAAATCAGCCCTCATCCTCAATCCTCAATACTCAATCCTCAATCCTCAACCCTCAATCCTCAACACTCAATCTTCAATACTCAATCCTCAATCCTCAACCCTCAATCCTCAGTCATCAATCCTCAACCTTCAATACTCAATCCTCAATCCTGAATCCTCAACCCTCAATCCTCAATCCCCAATTCTCAATCCTCAATCTTTAATCTTCAGACCTCAATCCTCAATCCTCAATTCTCAATCCTCAATCCTCAGGCCTCAGTCCTCAAACCTCAATCCTCAACCCTCAGCCCTCATCGTCAATTCTCAATCCTCAATACTCAATCCTCAATCTTCAATCCTCAATACTCAATCTTCAATCCTCAATACTCAATATTCAATCCACAATCCTGAATCTTCAATCCGCAATTCTCAATCTTCAATCCACAATCCTCAATTCTCAATCCTCAATCTTCAATCCTCAATCCTAAATCCTCAACCCTCAATCCTCAGTCCTCAATCGTCAAGCCTCAATCCTCAATCATCAATCCTCAATCCTCAATCCTCAACCCACAACCCTCAATCCTCAATCCTCAATCTTCAATCATCAATGTTCAATCTTCAATCCTCAAGCCCCAATCCTCGATCCTCAATCCTCAATCCTCAATCCTCAACCCTCTATCTTCAATCCTAAATAATCAATCTCCAATACTAGATCCTCAATCCCCAATCCTCAATCCTCAATACCCAATCCTAAATCTTCAATCCTCAATCCTCAATTATCAATTCTCAATCCTCAATCCTCACTCCTCTGTCCTCAAACCTCAATCCTCAACCCTCAGTCTTCAATCTTCAATACTCAATCCGCCAATCCTCAATATTCAACACACAACCCTCAACCATTAATCCTCAATACTCAACCATCAATCCAAAATTCTCAATACTCAATAGAATATCCTGAATTCTCAGTTTTCAATACTCAATCCTCAATCTTCAATCTTCAAATCTCCATCCACAAACATCAATTTTCATCACTCAACCCTCAACGCTCAGTCCCCAATCCTCAATCTTCAATCCTCAATCCTCAATCCTCAATACTCAATCCTCAATCTTCAATCCTCAATACTCAATCTTCAATCCTCAATCCTCAATTCTCAATCCTCAATCTTCAATCCTCAATCCCCAATCCTCAATCCGAAATCCTCATTCTTCAATCCTCAATACCCAATCCTCAATCTTCAATCCTCAATCCTCAATCCTCAATTCTCAATCCTAAAACCTCAACCCTCAATCCTCAATCCTCAATCGTCAGTCTTCAATCCTCAATCCTCAATACTCAATCCTCAATCCTCATTCTTCAATCCTCAATACCCAATCCCCAATCTTCAATCCTCAAACCACAATCCTCCACTGTCAGTCCTCGTCCTCAATCCTCAACCCTCAATCCTCAATCCTCAATCTTCAATCATAAATACTCAATCTTCAATCCTCAATCCTCAATCCTCATTCCTCAAACCTCAATCCTCAACACTCAGTCCTTAGTCCTCAAACCTCAATCCTCAACCCTCAGCCCTCATCGTCAATTCTCAATCCTCAATACTCAATCCTCAATCTTCAATCCTCAATACTCAATCTTCAATCCACAATCCTGAATCTTCAATCCTCAATACTCAATCTATAATCCTCAATCCTCAATCCTCAATTCTCAATCCTCAATCCTCAGTCCTCAGTCCTCAAACCTCAACCCTCAACCCGCAGCCCTCATCGTCAATTCTAAATCCTCAATCCTCAATCCTCAATCTTCAATCCTCAATACTCAATCTTCAATCCACAATCCTCAATCTTCAATCCTCAATACTCAATCTTCAATCCTCAATACTCAATCCTCAATCCTCAGTCCTCAATCCTCAATCTTCAACCTCAATACTCAATCTTCTATCCTCAATCCTCAATCCTCAATCCTCAATCCTCATTCTTCAATCCTCAATACCCAATCCTCAATCTTCAAACCTCAATCCTCAATCTTCAATCCTCAATCCTCAATCCCCAATTCTCAATCCTCAATCCTCAATTCTCAGACCTCAAACGTCAATACTCAACTCTCAGTCCTCGTCCTCAATCCTGAATCCTCAATCCTCAATCCTCAATCTTCAGACCTCAGTCCTCAACAATCAGTTGTCAATTCTCAATCCTCAATAGGATATCATCAATTCACAGTTTTCAATACCCAATACTCAATATGAAATCTTTAAATCTCTATCCACAAACACCAATCCTCATCACTCAACACTCAACGCTCAGTCCCCAATCCTCAATCTTCAATCCTCAAGCCACAATCCTCAATCCTCAATCCTCAATCTTCAATCCCCAATACTCAATCATCGATCCTCAATCCTCAATCCTCAATCCTCAATCCTCAACCCTCAATGGTCAGTCTTCAAACCTCAATACTCAATCTTCAATCCTCAATCCTCAATCCTCAATCCTCAAACCTCATTCTTCAATCCTCAATACCCAATCCTCAATCTTCAACACTCAATCCTCAATCCTCAATTCTCAATCCTCAATCCTCAGTCCTCAGTCCTCAAACCTCAATACTCAACCCTCAGCCCTCATCCTCAATCCTCAATCCTCTATCCTGAATCCTCAATCCTCAATCCTCAGTCCTCAAACCTCAATTCTGAATCCTCAATCCTGAATCCTCAATCTTCAGCCCTCTGTCCTCAACAGTCAGTTGTCAACCCTGAATCCTCAACAGAATATCCTCAATACATAGTTTTCAATACTCAATACTCAACCTGCAATCTTCAAACCTCTATCCACAAACATCAATTCTCATCACTCAACCCTCAACACTCAGTCCTCAACGTTCAATCCTCAATCCTCAATCCACAATCCTCAATCGTCAATCTTCAATCCTCAATCCCCAGTCCTCAATCTTCAATCCTCAATCCTCAATCCTCACTCCTCAATTCTCAATCCTCAATCCTCAGTCCTCAGTCCTCAAACCTCAATCCTCAACCCTCAGCCCTCACCGTCAATTCTCAATCCTCAATCCTCAGTCCTCAATCTTCAATCCTCAATACTCAATCTTCAATCCACAATCCTCAATCTTCAATCCTCAATACTCAATCTTTAATCCTCAATCCTCAATCCTCAATACTCAATCCTCAATCCTCAGTCCTCAACCCTCAATCATCAATCCTCAATGCTCAATCTTTAATCCTCAAACCTCAATCCTCAATCCTCATTCTTGAATCCTCAATACCCAATCCTCAATCTTCAATCCTCAATACTCAATCCTCAATTCGCAATCCTCAATACTCAATAATCAGCCTTCAATCCTCAATCCTCAGTCCTCAAACCTCAATTCTGAATCCTCAATCCTGAATCCTCAATGTTCAGCCCTCAGACCTCAACAATCGGTTGACAATCCTCAATCCTCAATAGAATATCCTCAATTCACAGTTTTCAATACTTATTACTCAATCTGCAATCTTCAAACCTCTATCCACAAACATCAATTCTCATCACTGAACCCTCAACACTCAGTCCTCAACGTTCAATCCTCAATCCTCAATTCACAATCCTCAATCGTCAATCTTCAATCCTCAATACTCAATCTTCAATCCTCAATCCACAATCCTCAATCCTCAATCCTCATTCTTCAATCCTCAATACCAAATCCTCAATCCTCAACCCTCAATCCTCAACACTCAATCTTCAATCCTCAATCCTCAATCCTCAACCCTCAATCCTCAGTCATCAATCCTCAACCTTCAATACTCAATCCTCAATCCTGAATCCTGAATCCTCAATCCTCAAACCTCAATCCTCATTCCTCTAACCTCAATCCTCAAACCTCAGTCCTCATCCTCAATTCTCAATCCTCAATCATCAATCCTCAACCCCCTATCTTCAATCCCAAATAATCAATCTCCAATACTAGATCCTCAATCCCCAATACTCAATCCTCAATACTCAATCCTAGATCTTCAATCCTCAATCCTCAATTATCAATTCTCAATCCTCAATCCTCAATCCTCAGTCCTCAATTCTCAATCCTCAATCCTCAGTCCTCAGTCCTCAAACCTCAATCCTGAACCCTCAGCCCTCATCGTCAATTCTCAATCCTCAATCCTCAATCCTCAATCTTCAATCCTCAATACTCAATCTTCAATCCACAATCCTCAATCTTCAATCCTCAATACTCAATCTTTAATCCTCAATCCTCAATCCTCAATACTCAATCCTCAATCCCCAGTCCTCAACCCTCAATCTTCAGTCCTCAATTCTCAATCCTCAATCCTCAGTCCTCAGTCCTCAAACCTCAATCCTCAACCCTCAGCCCTCATCGTCAATTCTCAATCCTCAATACTCAATCCTCAATCTTCAATCCTCAATACTCAATCTTCAATCCACAATCCTCAATCTTCAATCCTCAATACTCAATCCTCAATCCTCAACCCTCAATCCTCAACACTCAATCTTCAATCCTCAATCCTCAATCCTAAACCCTCAATCCTCAGTCATCAATCCTCAACCTTCAATACTCAATCCTCAATCCTGAATACTCAACCCTCAATACTCAATCCCCAATTCTCAATCCTCAATCTTTAATCCTCAGACTTCAATCCTCAATCCTCAATTCTCAATCCTCAATCCTCAGTCCTCAGTCCTCAAACCTCAATCCTCAACCATCAGCCCTCATCGTCAATTCTCAGTCCTCAATAATCAATCATCAATCTTCAATACTCAATACTCATTCTTCAAACCACAATCCTGAATATTCAATCCTCAATACTCAATCTATAATCCTCAATCCTCAATCCTCAATTCTCAATCCTCAATCCTCAGTCCTCAGTCCTCAAACCTCAACCCTCAACCCGCAGCCCTCATCGTCAATCCTAAATCCTCAATCCTCAATCCTCAATCTTCAATCCTCGATACTCAATCTTCAATCCACAATCCTCAATCTTCAATCCTCAATACTCAATCTTCAATCCTCAATCCTCAATCCTCAATACTCAATCCTCAATCCTCAGTTCTCAATCCTCAATCTTCAACCTCAATCCTAAATCCTCAATCCTCATTCTTCAATCCTCAATACCCAATCCTCAATCTTCAATCCTCAATCCTCAATCCCCAATTCTCAGTCCTCATTCTTTAATCCTCAGACCTCAAACATCAATACTCAACCCTCAGTCCTCGTCCTCAATCCTGAATCCTCAATCCTGAATCCTCAATCTTCAGACCTCAGTCCTCAACAATCAGTTGTCAATTCTCAATCCTCAATAGAATATCATCAATTCACAGACTTCAATACACAATACTCAATCTGAAATCTTTAAATCTCTATCCACAAACACCAATTCTCATCACTCAACACTCAACGCTCAGTCCCCAATCCTCAATCTTCAATCCTCAATCCACAATCCTCAATCCTCAATCCTCAATCTTCAATCCTCAATACTCAGTCATCAATCCTCAATCCTCAATCCCCAATCCTCAATCCTCAACACTCAATCGTCAGTCTTCAAACCTCAATACTCAATCTTCAATCCTCAATCCTCAATCTTCAATCCTCAATCCACAATCCGCAATCCTCAATCCTCAGACCTCAAACATCAATACTCAACCCTCAGTCCTCGTCCTCTATCCTGAATCCTCAATCCTGAATCCTCAATCTTCAGACCTCAGTCCTCAACAATCGGGTGAGAATCCACAATCCTCAATAGAATATCCTCAATTCACAGTTTTCAATTCACAATACTCAATCTGCAATCTTCAAATCTCTATCGACAAACATCAATTCTCATCACTCAACCCTCAACACTCAGTCCTCAGTGTTCAATCCTCAATGCCCAATCCTCAAACTTCAGTCCTCAATCCTCAGTCCTCAAGTCTCAACCCTCGATCCTCAATAATCAATCTTCAACCCTCAATCCTCAGTCCTCAAACCACAATTCTGAATCCTCAATCCTGAATCCTCAATCTTCAGCCCTCAGTCCTCAACAATCAGTTGACAATCCTCAATCCTCGATAGAATATCCTCAATTCACAGTTTTCAATACTCAATACTCAATCTGCAATCTTCAAACCTCTATCCACAAACATCAATTCTCATCACTGAGCCCTCAACACTCAGTCCTCAATGTTCAATACTCAATCTTCAATCCACAATCCTCAATCGTCAATCGTCAATCCTCAATCTTCAATCCTCAATCCTCAATCCTCAAGCCTCAATCCTCAATCATCAATCCTCAATCCTCAGTCCACAACCCTCAATCCTCAATCCTCAATCCTCAATCCTCAATCTTCAATCCTCAATACTCAATCTTCAATCCTCATTCCTCAATCCTAAATCCTCTGTCCTCATTCTTCAATCCTCAATACCCAATCCTCAATCTTCAATCCTCAACCCTCAATTCACGATTCTCAATCCTCAATCCTCAATCCTCAGACCTCAAACATCAATACTCAACCCTCAGTCCTCGTCCTCAATCCACAACCCTCAATCCTCAATCCTCAATCTTCAATCATCAATGTTCAATCTTCAATCCTCAAGCCCCAATCCTCGATCCTCAATCCTCAATCCTCAATTCTCAACCCTCAATCCTCAATAATCATTCTTCAATCCTCAATACTCAGTCCTCAAACCTCAATTCTGAATCCTCAACCCTGAATCCTCAATCTTCAGCCCTCAGTCCTCAACAATCAGGTTACAATCCTCAATCCTCAATGGAATATCCTCAATTCACAGTTTTCAATACACAATACTCATTCTGCAATCTTCAAATCTCTATCCACAAACATCAATTCTCACCACTCAACCCTCAACACTCAGTCCTCAATGTTCAATCCTCAATCCTCAATTCTCAATCTTCAATCCTCAATACTCAATCTTTAATCCTCAATCCTCAATCCTCAATCTTCAATCCTCAGTCCTCAATACTCAATCCTCAATCCTCAATCCTCAGTCCTCAGTCCTTAAACCTCAATCCTCAACCCTCAGCCCTCATCCTCAATCCTCAATCCTCAATCCTCAATCCTCAATCTTCAATCCTCAATACTCAATCTTCAATCCTCAATCCTCAATCCTCAGTCCTCAAACCTCAATTCTGAATCCTCAACCCTGAATCCTCAATCTTCAGCCCTCAGTCCTCAACAATCAGGTTACAAACCTCAATCCTCAATGGAATATCCTCAATTCACAGTTTCCAATACACAATACTCATTCTGCGACCTTCAAATCTCTATTCACAAACATCAATACTCACCACTCAACACTCAACACTCAGTACTCAATGTTCAATCCTCAATCCTCAATTCTCAATTTTCAATCCTCAATACTCAATCTTCAATCCTCGATCCTCAATCCTAGATCCTCAATCCCCAATCCTCAATCCTCAATACCCAATCCTCAATCTTCAATCCTCAATACTCAATCTTCAATCCTCAATCCTCAATCCTCAATACTCAATCCTCAATCCTCAGTCCTCAATCCTCAATCTTCTACCTCAATACTCAATCTTCAATCCTCAATCCTCAATCCTCAATACTCAATCCTCAATCCTCAGTTCTCAATCCTCAATCTTCAATCCTCAATCCTCAATCTACAATCATCAATATTCAATCTTCAATCCTCAATCCTCAATCCTCGATACTCAATCCTCAATCCTCAATGTTCAATCCTCAATACCCAATCCTAAATCTTCAATCCTCAATACTCAATTATCAATTCTCAATCCTCAATCCTCAATTCTCTGTCCTCAAACCTCAATCCTCAACCCTCAGTCCTCAATCCTCAATCTTCTACCTCAATACTAAATCTTCAATCCTCAATCCTCAACCCTCAATACTCAATCCACAATATCCTATCCCCAATCCTCAATCCTCAATATTCAATTCTCGATCCTCAATCCTCAATCCTCAATTCTCAACCCTCAATCCTCAATAATCATTCTTCAATCCTCAATCCTCAGTCTTCAAACCTCAATTCTGAATCCTCAATCCTGAATCCTCAATCTTCAGGCCTCAGTCCTCAGCAATCAGTTGACAATCCTCAATCCTCAATAGAATATCCTCAATTCACAGTTTTCATTACTCAATACTCAATCTGCAATCTTCAAACCTCTATCCACAAACATCAATTCTCACCACTGAACCCTCAACACTCAGTCCTCAATGTTCAATACACAATCTTCAACCCACAATCCTCAATCGTCAATCTTCAATCCTCAATACTCAACCTTCAATCCTCTATCCTCAATCCTCAATCCTCAATCCTCATTCTTCAATCCTCAATACCCAATCCACAATCTTCGATTCTCAATCCTCAATCCTCAATTCTCAATCCTCAATCCTCAGTCCTCAGTCCTTAAACCTCAATCCTCAACACTCAGCCCTCATCCTCAATCCTCAATCCTCAATCCTCAATCCTCAATCCTCAATCTTCAATCCTCAATACTCAATCTTCAATCCTCAATCCTCAATCCTCAGTCCTCAAACCTCAATTCTGAATCCTCAACCCTGAATCCTCAATCTTCAGCCCTCAGTCCTCAATCCTCACTCTTCAATCCTCAATACTCAATCTTCAATCCTCAATCCTCAATCCTCAATCCTCAATCCTCAACCCTCAAACCTCAATACTCAATCTTCAATCCTCAATCCTCAGTCCTCAAACCTCAATTCTGAATCCTCAATCCTGAATCCTAAATCTTCAGCCCTCAGTCTTCAACAATCAGTTGCCTATCATCAATCCTCAACAGAATATCCTCAATTCACAGTCTTCAATACTCAACACTCAATCTGCAATCTTCGAATCTGCATATTTCTATCCACAAACGTCAATTCTCATCACTCAACCCTCAACACTCAGACCTCAATGTTAAATCCTCAATCCTCAATTCTATATCTTCAATCCTCGATACTGAATCTTCAACACTCAATCCTCAATCCTCAATCCTCAATCCTCAAACCTCAGTCCTCATCCTCAATTCTCAGTTCTCAATCCTCAATCCTCAATCCTCAACCCTCTATCTTCAATCCTAAATAATCAATCTCCAACACTAGATCCTCAATCCCCAATCCTCAATCCTCAATACCCAATCCTCAATCTTCAATCCTCAATCCTCAATCCTCAATTCTCAATCCTCAATCCTCAGTCCTCAGTCCTTAAACCTCAATCCTCAACCCTCAGCCCTCATCCTCAATCCTCAATCCTCAATCCTCAATCCTCAATCTTCAATCCTCAATACTCAATCTTCAATCCTCAATCCTCAATCCTCAGTCCTCAAACCTCAATTCTGAATCCTCAACCCTGAATCCTCAATCTTCAGCCCTCAGTCCTCAACAATCAGGTTACAATCCTCAATCCTCAATGGAATATCCTCAATTCACAGTTTCCAATACACAATACTCATTCTGCAATCTTCAAATCTCTATCCACAAACATCAATACTCACCACTCAACCCTCTACACTCAGTCCTCAATGTTCAATCCTCAATCCTTAATTCTCAATTTTCAATCCTCAATACTCAATCTTTAATCCTCAATCCTCAATCTTCAATCCTCAGTCCTCAATCCTCAATCCTCAATCCTCAATCTTCAATCCTCAATACTCAATCTTCAATCCTCGATCCTCAATCCTAGATCCTCAATCCCCAATCCTCAATCCTCAATACCCAATCCTCAATCTTCAATCCTCAATACTCAATCTTCAATCCTCAATCCTCAATCCTCAATACTCAATCCTCAATCCTCAATCCTCAATCTTCAATCATCAATGTTCAATCTTCAATCCTCAAGCCCCAATCCTCGATCCTCAATCCTCAATCCTCAATTCTCAACCCTCAATCCTCAATAATCATTCTTCAATCCTCAATACTCAGTCTTCAAACCTCAATTCTGAATCCTCAATCCTGAATCCTCAATCTTCAGGCCTCAGACCTCAGCTATCAGTTGACAATCCTCAATCCTCAATAGAATATCCTCAATTCACAGTTTTCAATACTCAATACTCAATCTGCAATCTTCAAACCTCTATCCAAAAACATCCATTCTCATCACTGAACCCTCAACACTCAGTCCTCAGTGTTCAATACTCAATCTTCAACACACAATCCTCAATCGTCAATCTTCAATCCTCAATACTCAATCTTCAATCCTCAATACTCAATCTTCAATCCTCAATACTCAATCCTCAGTCCTCAAACCTCAATTCTGAATCCTCAACCCTGAATCCTCAATCTTCAGCCCTCAGTCCTCAACAATCAGGTTACAATCCTCAATCCTCAATGGAATATCCTCAATTCACAGTTTTCAATACACAATACTCATTCTGCAATCTTCAAATCTCTATCCACAAACATCAATTCTCACCACTCAACCCTCAACACTCAGTCCTCAATGTTCAATCCTCAATCCTCAATTCTCAATCTTCAATCCTCAATACTCAATCTTTAATCCTCAATCCTCAATCCTCAATCTTCAATCCTCAGTCCTCAATACTCAATCCTCAATCCTCAATCCTCAGTCCTCAGTCCTTAAACCTCAATCCTCAACCCTCAGCCCTCATCCTCAATCCTCAATCCTCAATCCTCAATCCTCAATCTTCAATCCTCAATACTCAATCTTCAATCCTCAATCCTCAATCCTCAGTCCTCAAACCTCAATTCTGAATCCTCAACCCTGAATCCTCAATCTTCAGCCCTCAGTCCTCAACAATCAGGTTACAAACCTCAATCCTCAATGGAATATCCTCAATTCACAGTTTCCAATACACAATACTCATTCTGCGACCTTCAAATCTCTATTCACAAACATCAATACTCACCACTCAACACTCAACACTCAGTACTCAATGTTCAATCCTCAATCCTCAATTCTCAATTTTCAATCCTCAATACTCAATCTTCAATCCTCGATCCTCAATCCTAGATCCTCAATCCCCAATCCTCAATCCTCAATACCCAATCCTCAATCTTCAATCCTCAATACTCAATCTTCAATCCTCAATCCTCAATCCTCAATACTCAATCCTCAATCCTCAGTCCTCAATCCTCAATCTTCTACCTCAATACTCAATCTTCAATCCTCAATCCTCAATCCTCAATACTCAATCCTCAATCCTCAGTTCTCAATCCTCAATCTTCAATCCTCAATCCTCAATCTACAATCATCAATATTCAATCTTCAATCCTCAATCCTCAATCCTCGATACTCAATCCTCAATCCTCAATGTTCAATCCTCAATACCCAATCCTAAATCTTCAATCCTCAATACTCAATTATCAATTCTCAATCCTCAATCCTCAATTCTCTGTCCTCAAACCTCAATCCTCAACCCTCAGTCCTCAATCCTCAATCTTCTACCTCAATACTCAATCTTCAATCCTCAATCCTCAACCCTCAATACTCAATCCACAATATCCTATCCCCAATCCTCAATCCTCAATATTCAATTCTCGATCCTCAATCCTCAATCCTCAATTCTCAACCCTCAATCCTCAATAATCATTCTTCAATCCTCAATCCTCAGTCTTCAAACCTCAATTCTGAATCCTCAATCCTGAATCCTCAATCTTCAGGCCTCAGTCCTCAGCAATCAGTTGACAATCCTCAATCCTCAATAGAATATCCTCAATTCACAGTTTTCATTACTCAATACTCAATCTGCAATCTTCAAACCTCTATCCACAAACATCAATTCTCACCACTGAACCCTCAACACTCAGTCCTCAATGTTCAATACACAATCTTCAACCCACAATCCTCAATCGTCAATCTTCAATCCTCAATACTCAACCTTCAATCCTCTATCCTCAATCCTCAATCCTCAATCCTCATTCTTCAATCCTCAATACCCAATCCACAATCTTCGATTCTCAATCCTCAATCCTCAATTCTCAATCCTCAATCCTCAGTCCTCAGTCCTTAAACCTCAATCCTCAACACTCAGCCCTCATCCTCAATCCTCAATCCTCAATCCTCAATCCTCAATCCTCAATCTTCAATCCTCAATACTCAATCTTCAATCCTCAATCCTCAATCCTCAGTCCTCAAACCTCAATTCTGAATCCTCAACCCTGAATCCTCAATCTTCAGCCCTCAGTCCTCAATCCTCACTCTTCAATCCTCAATACTCAATCTTCAATACTCAATCCTCAATCCTCAATCCTCAATCCTCAACACTCAAACCTCAATACTCAATCTTCAATCCTCAATCCTCAGTCCTCAAACCTCAATTCTGAATCCTCAATCCTGAATCCTAAATCTTCAGCCCTCAGTCCTCAACAATCAGTTGCCTATCATCAATCCTCAACAGAATATCCTCAATTCACAGTCTTCAATACTCAACACTCAATCTGCAATCTTCGAATCTGCATATTTCTATCCACAAACGTCAATTCTCATCACTCAACCCTCAACACTCAGACCTCAATGTTAAATCCTCAATCCTCAATTCTATATCTTCAATCCTCGATACTGAATCTTCAACACTCAATCCTCAATCCTCAATCCTCAATCCTCAAACCTCAGTCCTCATCCTCAATTCTCAGTTCTCAATCCTCAATCCTCAATCCTCAACCCTCTATCTTCAATCCTAAATAATCAATCTCCAACACTAGATCCTCAATCCCCAATCCTCAATCCTCAATACCCAATCCTCAATCTTCAATCCTCAATCCTCAATCCTCAATTCTCAATCCTCAATCCTCAGTCCTCAGTCCTTAAACCTCAATCCTCAACCCTCAGCCCTCATCCTCAATCCTCTATCCTCAATCCTCAATCCTCAATCTTCAATCCTCAATACTCAATCTTCAATCCTCAATCCTCAATCCTCAGTCCTCAAACCTCAATTCTGAATCCTCAACCCTGAATCCTCAATCTTCAGCCCTCAGTCCTCAACAATCAGGTTACAATCCTCAATCCTCAATGGAATATCCTCAATTCACAGTTTCCAATACACAATACTCATTCTGCAATCTTCAAATCTCTATCCACAAACATCAATACTCACCACTCAACCCTCTACACTCAGTCCTCAATGTTCAATCCTCAATCCTTAATTCTCAATTTTCAATCCTCAATACTCAATCTTTAATCCTCAATCCTCAATCTTCAATCCTCAGTCCTCAATCCTCAATCCTCAATCCTCAATCTTCAATCCTCAATACTCAATCTTCAATCCTCGATCCTCAATCCTAGATCCTCAATCCCCAATCCTCAATCCTCAATACCCAATCCTCAATCTTCAATCCTCAATACTCAATCTTCAATCCTCAATCCTCAATCCTCAATACTCAATCCTCAATCCTCAGTCCTCAATCCTCAATCTTCTACCTCAATACTCAATCTTCAATCCTCAATCCTCAATCCTCAATCCTCAATCCTCATTCTTCAATCCTCAATACCCAATCCTCAATCTTCAATCCTCAATCCTCAATCCCCAATTCTCAATCCTCAATCCTCAATCCTCAGACCTCAAACATCAATACTCAACCCTCAGTCCTCGTCCTCAATCCTGAATCCTCAATCCTGAATCCTCAATCTTCATACATCAGTCCTCAACAATCAGTTGTCAATTCTCAATCCTCAATAGAATATCATCAATTCACAGTTTTCAATACCCAATACTCAATCTGAAATCTTCAAATCTCAATCCACAAACATCAATTCCCATCACTCAACCCTCAACACTAAGTCCTCAATCTTCAATCCTCAACCCTCAATACTCAACCTTCAATCCTCAATACTCAATCTTCAATCCTCAATTCTCAATCCTCAATCCTCAATCCTCAAACCTCAAACATCAATACTCAACCCTCAGTCCTCGTCCTCAATCCACAACCCTCAATCCCCAATCCTCAATCTTCAATCATCAATGTTCAATCTTTACTCATCAATCCTCAATCCTCAATCTTCAATACACAATCCCCAATCCTCAATCCTCAATCCTCAATCCTCAATCCTCAATCCTCAATCCTCAATCTTCAATCCTCAATACTCAGTCGTCAATACTCAATCCTCAATCCTAAATCCTCAGTCCTCATTCTTCAATCCTCAATACCCAATCCTCAATCTTCAATCCTCAATCCTCAATCCTCAATTCTCAATCCTCAATCCTCTTTCCTCAGACCTCAAACATTAATGCTCAACCCTCAGTCCGCGTCCTCAATCCACAACCCTCAATCCTCAATCCTCAATCTACAATCATCAATATTCAATCTTCAATCCTCAATCCTCAATCCTCGATACTCAATCCTCAATCCTCAATGTTCAACCCTCAATACCCAATTCTCAATCTTCAATCCTCAATCCTCAGTCCTCAGTCCTCAAATCTCAATCCTCAACCCTCAGCCCTCATCGTCAATTCTCAATCCTCAATTCTCAATCCTCAATCTTCAATCCTCAATACTCAATCTTTAATCCTCAATCCTCAATCCTCAATCTTCAATCCTCAGTCCTCAATACTCAATCCTCAATCCTCAATCCTCAGTCCTCAGTCCTTAAACCTCAATCCTCAACCCTCAGCCCTCATCCTCAATCCTCAATCCTCAATCCTCAATCCTCAATCTTCAATCCTCAATACTCAATCTTCAATCCTCAATCCTCAATCCTCAGTCCTCAAACCTCAATTCTGAATCCTCAACCCTGAATCCTCAATCTTCAGCCCTCAGTCCTCAAGAATCAGGTTACAACCCTCAATCCTCAATGGAATATCCTCAATTTACAGTTTCCAATACACAATACTCATTCTGCAATCTTCAAATCTCTATCCACAAACATCAATACTCACCACTCAACCCTCTACACTCAGTCCTCAATGTTCAATCCTCAATCCTTAATTCTCAATTTTCAATCCTCAATACTCAATCTTTAATCCTCAATCCTCAATCTTCAATCCTCAGTCCTCAATCCTCAATCCTCAATCCTCAATCTTCAATCCTCAATACTCAATCTTCAATCCTCAATCCTCAATCCTCAATACTCAATCCTCAATCCTCAGTCCTCAATCCTCAATCTTCTACCTCAATACTCAATCTTCAATCCTCAATCCTCAATCCTCAATCCTCAATCCTCATTCTTCAATCCTCAATACCCAATCCTCAATCTTCAATCCTCGATCCTCAATCCTAGATCCTCAATCCCCAATCCTCAATCCTCAATACCCAATCCTCAATCTTCAATCCTCAATACTCAATCTTCAATCCTCAATCCTCAATCCTCAATACTCAATCCTCAATCCTCAATCCTCAATCTTCAATCATCAATGTTCAATCTTCAATCCTCAAGCCCCAATCCTCGATCCTCAATCCTCAATCCTCAATTCTCAACCCTCAATCCTCAATAATCATTCTTCAATCCTCAATACTCAGTCTTCAAACCTCAATTCTGAATCCTCAATCCTGAATCCTCAATCTTCAGGCCTCAGACCTCAGCTATCAGTTGACAATCCTCAATCCTCAATAGAATATCCTCAATTCACAGTTTTCAATACTCAATACTCAATCTGCAATCTTCAAACCTCTATCCAAAAACATCCATTCTCATCACTGAACCCTCAACACTCAGTCCTCAGTGTTCAATACTCAATCTTCAACACACAATCCTCAATCGTCAATCTTCAATCCTCAATACTCAATCTTCAATCCTCAATACTCAATCTTCAATCCTCAATACTCAATCCTCAGTCCTCAAACCTCAATTCTGAATCCTCAACCCTGAATCCTCAATCTTCAGCCCTCAGTCCTCAACAATCAGGTTACAATCCTCAATCCTCAATGGAATATCCTCAATTCACAGTTTTCAATACACAATACTCATTCTGCAATCTTCAAATCTCTATCCACAAACATCAATTCTCACCACTCAACCCTCAACACTCAGTCCTCAATGTTCAATCCTCAATCCTCAATTCTCAATCTTCAATCCTCAATACTCAATCTTTAATCCTCAATCCTCAATCCTCAATCTTCAATCCTCAGTCCTCAATACTCAATCCTCAATCCTCAATCCTCAGTCCTCAGTCCTTAAACCTCAATCCTCAACCCTCAGCCCTCATCCTCAATCCTCAATCCTCAATCCTCAATCCTCAATCTTCAATCCTCAATACTCAATCTTCAATCCTCAATCCTCAATCCTCAGTCCTCAAACCTCAATTCTGAATCCTCAACCCTGAATCCTCAATCTTCAGCCCTCAGTCCTCAACAATCAGGTTACAAACCTCAATCCTCAATGGAATATCCTCAATTCACAGTTTCCAATACACAATACTCATTCTGCGACCTTCAAATCTCTATTCACAAACATCAATACTCACCACTCAACACTCAACACTCAGTACTCAATGTTCAATCCTCAATCCTCAATTCTCAATTTTCAATCCTCAATACTCAATCTTCAATCCTCGATCCTCAATCCTAGATCCTCAATCCCCAATCCTCAATCCTCAATACCCAATCCTCAATCTTCAGTCCTCAATACTCAATCTTCAATCCTCAATCCTCAATCCTCAATCCTCAATCCTCAGACCTCAAACATCAATACTCAACCCTCAGTCCTCGTCCTCAATCCTGAATCCTCAATCCTGAATCCTCAATCTTCATACATCAGTCCTCAACAATCAGTTGTCAATTCTCAATCCTCAATAGAATATCATCAATTCACAGTTTTCAATACCCAATACTCAATCTGAAATCTTCAAATCTCAATCCACAAACATCAATTCCCATCACTCAACCCTCAACACTAAGTCCTCAATCTTCAATCCTCAACCCTCAATACTCAACCTTCAATCCTCAATACTCAATCTTCAATCCTCAATTCTCAATCCTCAATCCTCAATCCTCAAACCTCAAACATCAATACTCAACCCTCAGTCCTCGTCCTCAATCCACAACCCTCAATCCCCAATCCTCAATCTTCAATCATCAATGTTCAATCTTTACTCATCAATCCTCAATCCTCAATCTTCAATACACAATCCCCAATCCTCAATCCTCAATCCTCAATCCTCAATCCTCAATCCTCAATCCTCAATCTTCAATCCTCAATACTCAGTCGTCAATACTCAATCCTCAATCCTAAATCCTCAGTCCTCATTCTTCAATCCTCAATACCCAATCCTCAATCTTCAATCCTCAATCCTCAATCCTCAATTCTCAATCCTCAATCCTCTTTCCTCAGACCTCAAACATTAATGCTCAACCCTCAGTCCGCGTCCTCAATCCACAACCCTCAATCCTCAATCCTCAATCTACAATCATCAATATTCAATCTTCAATCCTCAATCCTCAATCCTCGATACTCAATCCTCAATCCTCAATGTTCAACCCTCAATACCCAATCCTCAATCTTCAATCCTCAATCCTCAATCCTCAATCCTCAATTCTCAATCCTCAATCCTCAGTCCTCAGTCCTCAAATCTCAATCCTCAACCCTCAGCCCTCATCGTCAATTCTCAATCCTCAATTCTCAATCCTCAATCTTCAATCCTCAATACTCAATCTTTAATCCTCAATCCTCAATCCTCAATCTTCAATCCTCAGTCCTCAATACTCAATCCTCAATCCTCAATCCTCAGTCCTCAGTCCTTAAACCTCAATCCTCAACCCTCAGCCCTCATCCTCAATCCTCAATCCTCAATCCTCAATCCTCAATCTTCAATCCTCAATACTCAATCTTCAATCCTCAATCCTCAATCCTCAGTCCTCAAACCTCAATTCTGAATCCTCAACCCTGAATCCTCAATCTTCAGCCCTCAGTCCTCAAGAATCAGGTTACAACCCTCAATCCTCAATGGAATATCCTCAATTCACAGTTTCCAATACACAATACTCATTCTGCAATCTTCAAATCTCTATCCACAAACATCAATACTCACCACTCAACCCTCTACACTCAGTCCTCAATGTTCAATCCTCAATCCTTAATTCTCAATTTTCAATCCTCAATACTCAATCTTTAATCCTCAATCCTCAATCTTCAATCCTCAGTCCTCAATCCTCAATCCTCAATCCTCAATCTTCAATCCTCAATACTCAATCTTCAATCCTCAATCCTCAATCCTCAATACTCAATCCTCAATCCTCAGTCCTCAATCCTCAATCTTCTACCTCAATACTCAATCTTCAATCCTCAATCCTCAATCCTCAATCCTCAATCCTCATTCTTCAATCCTCAATACCCAATCCTCAATCTTCAATCCTCGATCCTCAATCCTAGATCCTCAATCCCCAATCCTCAATCCTCAATACCCAATCCTCAATCTTCAATCCTCAATACTCAATCTTCAATCCTCAATCCTCAATCCTCAATACTCAATCCTCAATCCTCAATCCTCAATCTTCAATCATCAATGTTCAATCTTCAATCCTCAAGCCCCAATCCTCGATCCTCAATCCTCAATCCTCAATTCTCAACCCTCAATCCTCAATAATCATTCTTCAATCCTCAATACTCAGTCTTCAAACCTCAATTCTGAATCCTCAATCCTGAATCCTCAATCTTCAGGCCTCAGACCTCAGCTATCAGTTGACAATCCTCAATCCTCAATAGAATATCCTCAATTCACAGTTTTCAATACTCAATACTCAATCTGCAATCTTCAAACCTCTATCCAAAAACATCCATTCTCATCACTGAACCCTCAACACTCAGTCCTCAGTGTTCAATACTCAATCTTCAACACACAATCCTCAATCGTCAATCTTCAATCCTCAATACTCAATCTTCAATCCTCAATACTCAATCTTCAATCCTCAATACTCAATCCTCAGTCCTCAAACCTCAATTCTGAATCCTCAACCCTGAATCCTCAATCTTCAGCCCTCAGTCCTCAACAATCAGGTTACAATCCTCAATCCTCAATGGAATATCCTCAATTCACAGTTTTCAATACACAATACTCATTCTGCAATCTTCAAATCTCTATCCACAAACATCAATTCTCACCACTCAACCCTCAACACTCAGTCCTCAATGTTCAATCCTCAATCCTCAATTCTCAATCTTCAATCCTCAATACTCAATCTTTAATCCTCAATCCTCAATCCTCAATCTTCAATCCTCAGTCCTCAATACTCAATCCTCAATCCTCAATCCTCAGTCCTCAGTCCTTAAACCTCAATCCTCAACCCTCAGCCCTCATCCTCAATCCTCAATCCTCAATCCTCAATCCTCAATCTTCAATCCTCAATACTCAATCTTCAATCCTCAATCCTCAATCCTCAGTCCTCAAACCTCAATTCTGAATCCTCAACCCTGAATCCTCAATCTTCAGCCCTCAGTCCTCAACAATCAGGTTACAAACCTCAATCCTCAATGGAATATCCTCAATTCACAGTTTCCAATACACAATACTCATTCTGCGACCTTCAAATCTCTATTCACAAACATCAATACTCACCACTCAACACTCAACACTCAGTACTCAATGTTCAATCCTCAATCCTCAATTCTCAATTTTCAATCCTCAATACTCAATCTTCAATCCTCGATCCTCAATCCTAGATCCTCAATCCCCAATCCTCAATCCTCAATACCCAATCCTCAATCTTCAATCCTCAATACTCAATCTTCAATCCTCAATCCTCAATCCTCAATACTCAATCCTCAATCCTCAGTCCTCAATCCTCAATCTTCTACCTCAATACTCAATCTTCAATCCTCAATCCTCAATCCTCAATACTCAATCCTCAATCCTCAGTTCTCAATCCTCAATCTTCAATCCTCAATCCTCAATCTACAATCATCAATATTCAATCTTCAATCCTCAATCCTCAATCCTCGATACTCAATCCTCAATCCTCAATGTTCAATCCTCAATACCCAATCCTAAATCTTCAATCCTCAATACTCAATTATCAATTCTCAATCCTCAATCCTCAATTCTCTGTCCTCAAACCTCAATCCTCAACCCTCAGTCCTCAATCCTCAATCTTCTACCTCAATACTCAAT
This sequence comes from Calliopsis andreniformis, assembly GCF_051401765.1. Taxonomy (NCBI): domain Eukaryota; kingdom Metazoa; phylum Arthropoda; class Insecta; order Hymenoptera; family Andrenidae; genus Calliopsis; species Calliopsis andreniformis. The sequence goes on along the minus strand of NW_027480443.1, from coordinate 5,059,291 downwards.
CTTCAATCCTCAATCCTCAACCCTCAATACTCAATCCACAATATCCTATCCCCAATCCTCAATCCTCAATATTCAATTCTCGATCCTCAATCCTCAATCCTCAATTCTCAACCCTCAATCCTCAATAATCATTCTTCAATCCTCAATCCTCAGTCTTCAAACCTCAATTCTGAATCCTCAATCCTGAATCCTCAATCTTCAGGCCTCAGTCCTCAGCAATCAGTTGACAATCCTCAATCCTCAATAGAATATCCTCAATTCACAGTTTTCATTACTCAATACTCAATCTGCAATCTTCAAACCTCTATCCACAAACATCAATTCTCACCACTGAACCCTCAACACTCAGTCCTCAATGTTCAATACACAATCTTCAACCCACAATCCTCAATCGTCAATCTTCAATCCTCAATACTCAACCTTCAATCCTCTATCCTCAATCCTCAATCCTCAATCCTCATTCTTCAATCCTTAATACCCAATCCACAATCTTCGATTCTCAATCCTCAATCCTCAATTCTCAATCCTCAATCCTCAGTCCTCAGTCCTTAAACCTCAATCCTCAACACTCAGCCCTCATCCTCAATCCTCAATCCTCAATCCTCAATCCTCAATCCTCAATCTTCAATCCTCAATACTCAATCTTCAATCCTCAATCCTCAATCCTCAGTCCTCAAACCTCAATTCTGAATCCTCAACCCTGAATCCTCAATCTTCAGCCCTCAGTCCTCAATCCTCACTCTTCAATCCTCAATACTCAATCTTCAATCCTCAATCCTCAATCCTCAATCCTCAATCCTCAACCCTCAAACCTCAATACTCAATCTTCAATCCTCAATCCTCAGTCCTCAAACCTCAATTCTGAATCCTCAATCCTGAATCCTAAATCTTCAGCCCTCAGTCCTCAACAATCAGTTGCCTATCATCAATCCTCAACAGAATATCCTCAATTCACAGTCTTCAATACTCAACACTCAATCTGCAATCTTCGAATCTGCATATTTCTATCCACAAACGTCAATTCTCATCACTCAACCCTCAACACTCAGACCTCAATGTTAAATCCTCAATCCTCAATTCTATATCTTCAATCCTCGATACTGAATCTTCAACACTCAATCCTCAATCCTCAATCCTCAATCCTCAAACCTCAGTCCTCATCCTCAATTCTCAGTTCTCAATCCTCAATCCTCAATCCTCAACCCTCTATCTTCAATCCTAAATAATCAATCTCCAACACTAGATCCTCAATCCCCAATCCTCAATCCTCAATACCCAATCCTCAATCTTCAATCCTCAATCCTCAATCCTCAATTCTCAATCCTCAATCCTCAGTCCTCAGTCCTTAAACCTCAATCCTCAACCCTCAGCCCTCATCCTCAATCCTCTATCCTCAATCCTCAATCCTCAATCTTCAATCCTCAATACTCAATCTTCAATCCTCAATCCTCAATCCTCAGTCCTCAAACCTCAATTCTGAATCCTCAACCCTGAATCCTCAATCTTCAGCCCTCAGTCCTCAACAATCAGGTTACAATCCTCAATCCTCAATGGAATATCCTCAATTCACAGTTTCCAATACACAATACTCATTCTGCAATCTTCAAATCTCTATCCACAAACATCAATACTCACCACTCAACCCTCTACACTCAGTCCTCAATGTTCAATCCTCAATCCTTAATTCTCAATTTTCAATCCTCAATACTCAATCTTTAATCCTCAATCCTCAATCTTCAATCCTCAGTCCTCAATCCTCAATCCTCAATCCTCAATCTTCAATCCTCAATACTCAATCTTCAATCCTCGATCCTCAATCCTAGATCCTCAATCCCCAATCCTCAATCCTCAATACCCAATCCTCAATCTTCAATCCTCAATACTCAATCTTCAATCCTCAATCCTCAATCCTCAATACTCAATCCTCAATCCTCAGTCCTCAATCCTCAATCTTCTACCTCAATACTCAATCTTCAATCCTCAATCCTCAATCCTCAATCCTCAATCCTCATTCTTCAATCCTCAATACCCAATCCTCAATCTTCAATCCTCAATCCTCAATCCCCAATTCTCAATCCTCAATCCTCAATCCTCAGACCTCAAACATCAATACTCAACCCTCAGTCCTCGTCCTCAATCCTGAATCCTCAATCCTGAATCCTCAATCTTCATACATCAGTCCTCAACAATCAGTTGTCAATTCTCAATCCTCAATAGAATATCATCAATTCACAGTTTTCAATACCCAATACTCAATCTGAAATCTTCAAATCTCAATCCACAAACATCAATTCCCATCACTCAACCCTCAACACTAAGTCCTCAATCTTCAATCCTCAACCCTCAATACTCAACCTTCAATCCTCAATACTCAATCTTCAATCCTCAATTCTCAATCCTCAATCCTCAATCCTCAAACCTCAAACATCAATACTCAACCCTCAGTCCTCGTCCTCAATCCACAACCCTCAATCCCCAATCCTCAATCTTCAATCATCAATATTCAATCTTTACTCATCAATCCTCAATCCTCAATCTTCAATACACAATCCCCAATCCTCAATCCTCAATCCTCAATCCTCAATCCTCAATCCTCAATCCTCAATCTTCAATCCTCAATACTCAGTCGTCAATACTCAATCCTCAATCCTAAATCCTCAGTCCTCATTCTTCAATCCTCAATACCCAATCCTCAATCTTCAATCCTCAATCCTCAATCCTCAATTCTCAATCCTCAATCCTCTCTCCTCAGACCTCAAACATTAATACTCAACCCTCAGTCCGCGACCTCAATCCACAACCCTCAATCCTCAATCCTCAATCTACAATCATCATTATTCAATCTTCAATCCTCAATCCTCAATCCTCGATACTCAATCCTCAATCCTCAATGTTCAACCCTCAATACCCAATCCTCAATCTTCAATCCTCAATCCTCAATCCTCAATCCTCAATTCTCAATCCTCAATCCTCAGTCCTCAGTCCTCAAATCTCAATCCTCAACCCTCAGCCCTCATCGTCAATTCTCAATCCTCAATTCTCAATCCTCAATCTTCAATCCTCAATACTCAATCTTCAATCCACAATCCTCAATCTTCAATCCTCAATAGTCAATCTTCAATCCTCAATCCTCAATCCTCAATACTCAATCCTGAATCCTCAGTCCTCAATCCTCAATCTTCAATCCTCAATCCTCAATCTACAATCATCAATATTCAATCTTCAATCCTCAATCCTCAATCCTCGATACTCAATCCTCAATCCTCAATGTTCAATCCTCAATACCCAATCCTCAATCTTCAATCCTCAATCCTCAATCCTCAATCCTCAATTCTCAATCCTCAATTCTCAGTCCTCAGTCCTCAAACCTCAACCCTCAACCCGCAGCCCTCATCGTCAATTCTCAATCCTCAATCCTCAATCCTCAATCTTCAATCCTCAATACTCAATCTTCAATCCACAATCCTCAATCTTCAATCCTCAATACTGAATCTTCAATCCTCAATCCTCAATCCTCAATACTCAATCCTCAATCCTCAGTCCTCAATCCTCAATCTTCTACCTCAATACTCAATCTTCAATCCTCAATCCTCAATCCTCAATACTCAATCCTCAATCCTCAATCCTCAGTCCTCAATCCTCAATCTTCAATCCTCAATCCTCAATCTACAATCATCAATATTCAATCTTCAATCCTCAATCCTCAACCCTCGATACTCAATCCTCAATCCTCAATGTTCAATCCTCAATACCCAATCCTCAATCTTCAATCCTCAATCCTCAATCCTCAATCCTCAATCCTCAATTCTCAATCCTCAATCCTCAGTCCTCAGTCCTCAAACCTCAATCCTCAACACTCAGCCCTCATCGTCAATTCACAATCCTCAATTCTCAATCCTCAATCTTCAATCCTCAATACTCAATCTTCAATCCACAATCCTCAATCTTCAATCCTCAATACTCAATCTTCAATCCTCAATCATCAATCCTCAATACTCAATCCTCAATCCTCAGTCCTCAATCCTCATTCTTCAATCCTCATTACCCAATCCACAATCCTCATTCCTCAATCCTCAATCCTCAGACCTCAAACATCAATACTCAACCCTCAGTCCTCGTCCTCAATCCACAACCCTCAATCCTCAATCCTCAATCTTCAATCCTCAATCCTCAATCCTCAATCCTCAACCTTCAATCCTCAATACTCAATCTTCAATCCTCAATCCTCAATTCTCAATCCTCAATCTTCAATCCTCAATCCTCAATCCTCAATCCTCAATCCTCAATCCTGATTCTTCAATCCTCAATACCCAATCCTCAATCTTCAATCCTCAATCCTCAATCCTCAATTCTCAATCCTAAATCCTCAACCCTCAGTCCTCAGTCCTCAATCGTCAGTCTTCAATCCTCAATACTCAACCTTCAGCCCTCACCCTCGATTCGCAATCCTCAATCTTCAATCCTCAATCCTCAATCCTCAAGCCTCAATCCTCAATCATCAATCCTCAATCCTCAGTCCACAACCCTCAATCCTCAATCCTCAATCCTCAATCCTCAATCTTCAATCCTCAATACTCAATCTTCAATCCTCAATCCTCAATCCTCAATTCTCAATCCTCAATCCTCAATCTTCTGACCTCAAACATCAATAATCAACCCTCAGTCCTCGTCCTCAATCCACAACCCTCAGTCCTCAATCCTCAATCTTCAATCATCAATATTCAATCTTCAATCCTCAACCCTCAATCCTCGATCCTCAATCCTCAATCCTCAATGTTCAATCCTCAGTACCCAATCCTCAATCTTCAATCCTCAATTCTCAATCCTCAATCCTCAATTTTCAATCCTCAATCCTCAGTCCTCAGTCCTCAAACCTCAACCCTCAACCCGCAGCCCTCATCGTCAATTCTCAATCCTCAATCCTCAATCCTCAATCTTCAGTCCTCAATACTCAATCTTCAATCCACAATCCTCAATCTTCAATCCTCAATACTCAATCTTCAATCCCCAATCCACAATCCTCAATACTCAATCCTCAATCCTCAGTCCTCAATCCTCAATCTTCTACCTCAAAACTCAATCTTCAATCCTCAATCCTCAATCCTCAATACTCAATCCACAATATCCTATCCCCAATCCTCAATCCTCAATATTCAATTCTCGATCCTCAATCCTCAATCCTCAATACTTAATCCTCAATTCTCTACCTTCAATCATCAACCTGCAGCCATCAATCCTCATTCCTCAATCCTCAGTCCTCAATCAACAATCCTCAATCCTCAATCCTCAATCCTCAAACCTCAATCCTCAATCATCAACCCTCACTCCTCAATCCTCAATCCTCAATCCTCAATCATCAATCCTCAATCCTCAATCCTCAATCCTCAATCCTCAACCCTCAATCCTCAATCCTCAATCCTCAATCCTCAATCCTCAATCCTCAATCCTCAATCCTCAATCCTCAAACCTCAATCCTCTATCCTCATTCTTCAATCCTCAATACCCAATCCTCAATCTTCAACACTCAATCCTCAATCCTTAATCCTCAATCCTCAATCCTCAATCCTCAATCCTCAATGTTCAATCCTCAATACCCAATCCTCAATCTTCAATCCTCAATCCTCAATCCTCAATCCTTAATTCTCAATCCTCAATCCTCAGTCCTCAGTCCTCAAACCTCAATCCTCAACCCTCAGCCCTCATCGTCAATTCTCAATCCTCAATTCTCAATCCTCAATCTTCAATCCTCAATACTCAATCTTCAATCCACAATCCTCAATCTTCAATCCTCAATACTCAATCTTCAATCCTCAATCCTCAATCCTCAATACTCAATCCTCAATCCTCAGTCCTCAAACCTCAATTCTGAATCCTCAATCCTGAATCCTAAATCTTCAGCCCTCAGTCCTCAACAATCAGTTGCCAATCATCAATCCTCAATAGAATACCATCAATTCACAGACTTCAATACTCAATACTCAATCTGCAATCTTCGAATCTGCATATCTCTATCCACAAACGTCAATTCTCATCACTCAACCCTCAACACTCAGACCTCAATGTTAAATCCTCAATCCTCAATTCTCTATCTTCAATCCTCAATACTGAATCTTCAACACTCAATCCTCAAACCTCAATCCTCAATCCTCAAGCCTCAGTCCTCATCCTCAATTCTCAATTCTCAATCCTCAATCCTCAATCCTCAACCCTCTATCTTCAATCCTAAACAATCAATCTCCAATACTAGACCCTCAATCCCCAATCCTCAATCCTCAATACCCAATCCTAAATCTTCAATCCTCAATCCTCAATTATCAATTCTCAATCCTCAATCCTCAATTGTCTGTCCTCAAAGCTCAATCCTCAACCCTCAGTCCTCGTCCTCAAACCTCAACCCTCAATCCTCAAACCTCAATCTTCAATCCTCAATCCTCAATCCTCAATCCTCAATCCTCATTCTTCAATCCTCATTACACAATCCACAATCCTCAATCCTCAATCCTCAATTCTCAACACTCAATCCTCAATAATCATTCTTCAATCCTCAATCCTCAGTCTTCAAACCTCAATTCTGAATCCTCAATCCTGAATCCTCAATCTTCAGGCCTCAGTCCTCAGCAATCAGTTGACAATCCTCAATCCTCAATAGAATATCCTCAATTCACAGTTTTCAATACTCAATACTCAATCTGCAATCTTCAAACCTCTATCCACAAACATCAATTCTCATCACTGAACCCTCAACACTCAGTCCTCAATGTTCAATACTCAATCTTCAACCCACAATCCTCAATCGTTAATCTTCAATCCTCAATACTCAATCTTCAATCCACAATCCTCAATCTTCAATCCTCAATACTGAATCTTCAATCCTCAATCCTCAACGCTCAATACTCAATCCTCAATCCTCAGTCCTCAATCCTCAATCTTCTACCTCAATACTCAATCTTCAATCCTCAATCCTCAATCCTCAATACTCAATCCTCAATCCTCAGTCCTCAATCCTCAATCTTGAATCCTCAATCCTCAATCTACAATCATCAATATTCAATCTTCAATCCTCAATCCTCAATCCTCGATACTCAATCCTCAATCCTCAATGTTCAATCCTCAATACCCAATCCTCAATCTTCAATCCTCAATCCTCAATCCTCAATCCTCAATCCTCAATTCTCAATCCTCAATCCTCAGTCCTCAGTCCTCAAACCTCAATCCTCAACCCTCAGCCCTCATCGTCAATTCTCAATCCTCAATTCTCAATCCTCATTCTTCAATCCTCAATACTCAATCTTCAATCCACAATCCTCACTCTTCAATCCTCAATACTCAATCCTCAATTCTCAATCCTCAATCCTCAGTCCTCAGTCCTTAAACCTCAATCCTCAACCCTCAGCCCTCATCCTCAATCCTCAATCCTCAATCCTCAATCCTCAATCTTCAATCCTCAATACTCAATCTTCAATCCTCAATCCTCAATCCTCAGTCCTCAAACCTCAATTCTGAATCCTCAACCCTGAATCCTCAATCTTCAGCCCTCAGTCCTCAATCCTCAATATTCAATCCTCAATACTCAATCTTCAATCCTCGATCCTCAATCCTAAATCCTCAGTCCTCATTCTTCAATCCTCAATACCCAATCCTCAATCTTCAATCCTCAATCCTCAATCCTCGATTCTCAATCCTCAGTCCTCAATCTTCTGACCTCAAACATCAATAATCAACCCTCAGTCCTCGTCCTCAATCCACAACCCTCAGTCCTCAATCCTCAATCTTCAATCATCAATATTCAATCTTCAATCCTCAACCCACAATCCTCGATCCTCACTCCTCAATCCTCAATGTTCAATCCTCAATACCCAATCCTCAATCTTCAATCCTCAATCCTCAATCCTCAATCCTCAATTCTCAATCCTCAATTCTCAGTCCTCAGTCCTCAAACCTCAACCCTCAACCCGCAGCCCTCATCGTCAATTCTCAATCCTCAATCCTCAATCCTCAATCTTCAATCCTCAATACTCAATCTTCAATCCACAATCCTCAATCTTCAATCCTCAATACTGAATCTTCAATCCTCAATCCTCAATCCTCAATACACAATCCTCAATCCTCAGTCCTCAATCCTCAATCTTCTACCTCAATACTCAACCTTCAATCCTCAATCCTCAATCCTCAATACTCAGTCCTCAATCCTCAGTCCTCAATCTTCAATCTTCAATCCGCAATCCTGAATCTACAATCATCAATATTCAATCTTCAATCCTCAATCCTCAATCCTCGATACTCAATCCACAATCCTCAATGTTCAATCCTCAATACCCAATGCTCAATCTTCAATCCTCAATCCTCAATCCTCAATCCTCAATCCTCAATTCTCAATCCTCAATCCTCAGTCCTCAGTTCTCAAACCTCAATCCTCAACCCTCAGCCCTCATCGTCAATTCTCAATCCTCAATTCACAATCCTCATTCTTCAATCCTCAATACTCAATCTTCAATCCACAATCCTCAATCTTCAATCCTCAATACTCAATCTTCAATCCTCAATCCTCAATCCTCAATACTCAATCCTCAATCCTCAGTCCTCAATCCTCACTCTTCAATCCTCAATACTCAATCTTCAATCCTCAATCCTCAATCCTCAATCCTCAATCCTCAGTCCTCAATCCTCAATACTCAATCTTCAATCCTCAATCCTCAGTCCTCAAACCTCAATTCTGAATCCTCAATCCTGAATCCTAAATCTTCAGCCCTCAGTCCTCAACAATCAGTTGCCAATCATCAATCCTCAATAGAATACCCTCAATTCACAGTCTTCAATACTCAATACTCAATCTGCAATCTTCGAATCTGCATATCTCTATCCACAAACGTCAATTCTCATCACTCAACACTCAACACTCAGACCTCAATGTTAAATCCTCAATCCTCAATTCTCTATCTTCAATCCTCAATACTGAATCTTCAACACTCAATCCTCAATCCTCAATTCTCAATCCTCAAACCTCAGTCCTCATCCTCAATTCTCAATTCTCAATCCTCAATCCTCAATCCTCAACCCTCTATCTTCAATCCTAAATAATCAATCTCCAATACTAGATCCTCAATCCCCAATCCTCAATCCTCAATACCCAATCCTAAATCTTCAATCCTCAATCCTCAATCCTCAATCTTCAATCCTCAATCCTCAATCCTCAATTCTCAATCCTCATTCTTCAATCCTCATTACCCAATCGACAATCCTCATTCCTCAATCCTCAATCCTCAATTCTCAACCCTCAATCCTCAATAATCATTCTTCAATCCTCAATCCTCAGTCTTCAAACATCAATTCTGAATCCTCAATCCTGAATCCTCAATCTTCAGGCCTCAGTCCTCAGCAATCAGTTGACAATCCTCAATCCTCAACAGAATATCCTCAATTCACAGTTTTCAATACTCAATACTCAATCTGCAATCTTCAAACCTCTATCCACAAACATCAATTCTCGTCACTGAACCCTCAACACTCAGTCCTCAATGTTCAATACACAATCTTCAACCCACAATTCTCAATTGTCAATCTTCAATCCTCAATACTCAATCTTCAATCCTCTATCCTCAATCCTCAATCCTCAATCCTCATTATTCAATCCTCAATACCCAATCCTCAATCTTCAATCCTCAATCCTCAATCCTCAATTCTCAATCCTCAATCCTCAGTCCTCAATCCTCAATCCTCAATCTTCAATCCTCGATCCTCAATCCTAAATCCTCAGTCCTCATTCTTCAATCCTCAATACCCAATCCTCAATCTTCAATCCTCAATCCTCAATCCTCGATTCTCAATCCTCAATCCTCAATCTTCTGACCTCAAACATCAATAATCAACCCTCAGTCCTCGTCCTCAATCCACAACCCTCAGTCCTCAATCCTCAATCTTCAATCATCAATATTCAATCTTCAATCCTCAACCCACAATCCTCGATCCTCAATCCTCAATCCTCAATGTTCAATCCTCAATACCCAATCCTCAATCTTCAATCCTCAATCCTCAATCCTCAATCCTCAATTCTCAATCCTCAATTCTCAGTCCTCAGTCCTCAAACCTCAACCCTCAACCCGCAGCCCTCATCGTCAATTCTCAATCCTCAATCCTCAATCCTCAATCTTCAATCCTCAATACTGAATCTTCAATCCACAATCCTCAATCTTCAATCCTCAATACTGAATCTTCAATCCTCAATCCTCAATCCTCAATACTCAATCCTCAATCCTCAGTCCTCAATCCTCAATCTTCTACCTCAATACTCAATCTTCAATCCTCGATCCTCAATCCTCAATACTCAATCCTCAATCCTCAGTCCTCAACCCTCAATCTTCAATCCTCAATCCTCAATCTACAATCATCAATATTCAATCTTCAATCCTCAGTCCTCAATCCTCGATACTCAATCCTCAATCCTCAATGTTCAATCCTCAATACCCAATCCTCAATCTTCAATCCTCAATCCTCAATCCTCAATCCTCAATCCTCAATCCTCAATTCTCAACCCTCAATCCTCAATAATCATTCTTCAATCCTCAATCCTCAGTCTTCAAACCTCAATTCTGAATCCTCAATCCTGAATCCTCAATCTTCAGGCCTCAGTCCTCAGCTATCAGTTGACAATCCTCAATCCTCAATAGAATATCCTCAATTCACAGTTTTCAATACTCAATACTCAATCTGTAATCTTCAAACCTCTATCCACAAACATCCATTCTCATCACTGAACCCTCAACACTCAGTCCTCAGTGTTCAATACTCAATCTTCAACCCACAATCCTCAATCGTCAATCTTCAATCCTCAATACTCAATCTTCAATCCTCTATCCTCAATCCTCAATCCTCAATCGTCATTCTTCAATCCTCAATACCCAATCCTCAATCTTCAATCCTCAGTCCTCAATCCTCAATTCTCAATCCTCAATCCTCAGTCCTCAGTCCTTAAACCTCAATCCTCAACCCTCAGCCCTCATCCTCAATCCTCAATCCTCAATCCTCAATCCTCAATCTTCAATCCTCAATACTCAATCTTCAATCCTCAATCCTCAATCCTCAGTCCTCAAACCTCAATTCTGAATCCTCAACCCTGAATCCTCAATCTTCAGCCCTCAGTCCTCAACAATCAGGTTACAATCCTCAATCCTCAATGGAATATCCTCAATTCACAGTTTTCAATACACAATACTCATTCTGCAATCTTCAAATCTCTATCCACAAACATCAATTCTCACCACTCAACCCTCAACACTCAGTCCTCAATGTTCAATCCTCAATCCTCAATTCTCAATCTTCAATCCTCAATGCTCAATCTTTAATCCTCAATCCTCAATCCTCAATCTTCAATCCTCAGTCCTCAATACTCAATCCTCAATCCTCAATCCTCAGTCCTCAGTCCTTAAACCTCAATCCTCAACCCTCAGCCCTCATCCTCAATCCTCAATCCTCAATCCTCAATCCTCAATCTTCAATCCTCAATACTCAATCTTCAATCCTCAATCCTCAATCCTCAGTCCTCAAACCTCAATTCTGAATCCTCAACCCTGAATCCTCAATCTTCAGCCCTCAGTCCTCAACAATCAGGTTACAAACCTCAATCCTCAATGGAATATCCTCAATTCACAGTTTCCAATACACAATACTCATTCTGCGACCTTCAAATCTCTATTCACAAACATCAATACTCACCACTCAACACTCAACACTCAGTCCTCAATGTTCAATCCTCAATCCTCAATTCTCAATTTTCAATCCTCAATACTCAATCTTTAATCCTCAATCCTCAATCTTCAATCCTCAGTCCTCAATCCTCAATCCTCAATCCTCAATCTTCAATCCTCAATACTCAATCTTCAATCCTCGATCCTCAATCCTAGATCCTCAATCCCCAATCCTCAATCCTCAATACCCAATCCTCAATCTTCAATCCTCAATACTCAATCTTCAATCCTCAATCCTCAATCCTCAATACTCAATCCTCAATCCTCAGTCCTCAATCCTCAATCTTCTACCTCAATACTCAATCTTCAATCCTCAATCCTCAATACTCAATACTCAATCCTCAATCCTCAGTTCTCAATCCTCAATCTTCAATCCTCAATCCTCAATCTACAATCATCAATATTCAATCTTCAATCCTCAATCCTCAATCCTCGATACTCAATCCTCAATCCTCAATGTTCAATCCTCAATACCCAATCCTAAATCTTCAATCCTCAATACTCAATTATCAATTCTCAATCCTCAATCCTCAATTCTCTGTCCTCAAACCTCAATCCTCAACCCTCAGTCCTCAATCCTCAATCTTCTACCTCAATACTCAACCTTCAATCCTCAATCCTCAACCCTCAATACTCAATCCACAATATCCTATCCCCAATCCTCAATCCTCAATATTCAATTCTCGATCCTCAATCCTCAATCCTCAATTCTCAACCCTCAATCCTCAATAATCATTCTTCAATCCTCAATCCTCAGTCTTCAAACCTCAATTCTGAATCCTCAATCCTGAATCCTCAATCTTCACGCCTCAGTCCTCAGCAATCAGTTGACAATCCTCAATCCTCAATAGAATATCCTCAATTCACAGTTTTCATTACTCAATACTCAATCTGCAATCTTCAAACCTCTATCCACAAACATGAATTCTCATCACTGAACCCTCAACACTCAGTCCTCAATGTTCAATACACAATCTTCAACCCACAATCCTCAATCGTCAATCTTCAATCCTCAATACTCAGCCTTCAATCCTCTATCCTCAATCCTCAATCCTCAATCCTCAATCCTCATTCTTCAATCCTCAATACCCAATCCACAATCTTCGATTCTCAATCCTCAATCCTCAATTCTCAATCCTCAATCCTCAGTCCTCAGTCCTTAAACCTCAATCCTCAACCCTCAGCCCTCATCCTCAATCCTCAATCCTCAATCCTCAATCCTCAATCCTCAATCTTCAATCCTCAATACTCAATCTTCAATCCTCAATCCTCAATCCTCAGTCCTCAAACCTCAATTCTGAATCCTCAACCCTGAATCCTCAATCTTCAGCCCTCAGTCCTCAATCCTCACTCTTCAATCCTCAATACTCAATCTTCAATCCTCAATCCTCAATCCTCAATCCTCAATCCTCAATCCTCAAACCTCAATACTCAATCTTCAATCCTCAATCCTCAGTCCTCAAACCTCAATTCTGAATCCTCAATCCTGAATCCCAAATCTTCAGCCCTCAGTCCTCAACAATCAGTTGGCTATCATCAAGCCTCAACAGAATATCCTCAATTCACAGTCTTCAATACTCAACACTCAATCTGCAATCTTCGAATCTGCATATCTCTATCCACAAACGTCAATTCTCATCTCTCAACCCTCAACACTCAGACCTCAATGTTAAATCCTCAATCCTCAATTCTCTCTCTTGAATCCTCAATACTGAATCTTCAACACTCAATCCTCAATCCTCAATCCTCAATCCTCAAACCTCAGTCCTCATCCTCAATTCTCAATTCTCAATCCTCAATCCTCAATCCTCAACCCTCTATCTTCAATCCTAAATAATCAATCTCCAATACTAGATCCTCAATCCCCAATCCTCAATCCTCAATACCCAATCCTAAATCTTCAATCCTCAATCCTCAATTATCAATTCTCAATCCTCAATCCTCAATTCTCTGTCCTCAAACCTCAATCCTCAATGTTCAATCCTCAATACCCAATCCTCAATCTTCAATCCTCAATCCTCAATCCTCAATCCTCAATTCTCAATCCTCAATTCTCAGTCCTCAGTCCTCAAACCTCAACCCTCAACCCGCAGCCCTCGTCGTCAATTCTCAATCCTCAATCCTCAATCCTCAATCTTCAATCCTCAATACTCAATCTTCAATCCACAATCCTCAATCTTCAATCCTCAATACTGAATCTTCAATCCTCAATCCTCAATCCTCAATACTCAATCCTCAATCCTCAGTCCTCAATCCTCAATCTTCTACCTCAATACTCAATCTTCAATCCTCAATCCTCAATCCTCAATACTAAATCCTCAATCCTCAGTCCTCAATCCTCAATCTTCAACCCTCAATCCTCAATCTACAATCATCAATATTCAATCTTCAATCCTCAATCCTCAATCCTCGATACTCAATCCTCAATCCTCAATGTTCAATCCTCAATACCCAATCCTCAATCTTCAATCCTCAATCCTCAATCCTCAATCCTCAATCCTCAATTCTCAATCCTCAATCCTCAGTCCTCAGTCCTCAAACCTCAATCCTCAACCCTCAGCCCTCATCGTCAATTCTCAATCCTCAATTCTCAATCCTCATTCTTCAATCCTCAATACTCAATCTTCAATCCACAATCCTCACTCTTCAATCCTCAATACTCAATCCTCAATTCTCAATCCTCAATCCTCAATCCTCAATCCTCATTCTTCAATCCTCAATACCCAATCCACAATCTTCGATTCTCTATCCTCAATCCTCAATTCTCAATCCTCAATCCTCAGTCCTCAGTCCTTAAACCTCAATCCTCAACCCTCAGCCCTCATCCTCAATCCTCAATCCTCAATCCTCAATCCTCAATCCTCAATCTTCAATCCTCAATACTCAATCTTCAATCCTCAATCCTCAATCCTCAGTCCTCAAACCTCAATACTCAATCTTCAATCCTCAATCCTCAGTCCTCAAACCTCAATTCTGAATCCTCAATCCTGAATCCCAAATCTTCAGCCCTCAGTCCTCAACAATCAGTTGGCTATCATCAATCCTCAACAGAATATCCTCAATTCACAGTCTTCAATACTCAACACTCAATCTGCAATCTTCGAATCTGCATATCTCTATCCACAAACGTCAATTCTCATCTCTCAACCCTCAACACTCAGACCTCAATGTTAAATCCTCAATCCTCAATTCTCTCTCTTGAATCCTCAATACTGAATCTTCAACACTCAATCCTCAATCCTCAATCCTCAATCCTCAAACCTCAGTCCTCATCCTCAATTCTCAATTCTCAATCCTCAATCCTCAATCCTCAACCCTCTATCTTCAATCCTAAATAATCAATCTCCAATACTAGATCCTCAATCCCCAATCCTCAATCCTCAATACCCAATCCTAAATCTTCAATCCTCAATCCTCAATTATCAATTCTCAATCCTCAATCCTCAATTCTCTGTCCTCAAACCTCAATCCTCAACCCTCAGCCCTCGTCCTCAAACCTCAACCCTCAATCCTCAATCCTCAATCCTCAATCCTCAATACTCAATCTTCAATCCACAATCCTCAATCTTCAATCCTCAATACTCAATCTTTAATCCTCAATCCTCAATCCTCAATACTCAATCCTCAATCCTCAGTCCTCAATCCTCAATCTTCAATCCTCAATACTCAATCTTCAATCCTCGATCCTCAATCCTAAATCCTCAGTCCTCATTCTTCAATCCTCAATACCCAATCCTCAATCTTGAATCCTCAATCCTCAATCCACGATTCTCAATCCTCAATCCTCAATCTTCTGACCTCAAACATCAATAATCAACCCTCAGTCCTCGTCCTCAATCCACAACCCTCAGTCCACAATCCTCAATCTTCAATCATCAATATTCAATCTTCAATCCTCAACCCACAATCCTCGATCCTCAATCCTCAATCCTCAATGTTCAATCCTCAATACCCAATCCTCAATCTTCAATCCTCAATCCTCAATCCTCAATCCTCAATTCTCAATCCTCAATTCTCAGTCCTCAGTCCTCAAACCTCAACCCTCAACCCGCAGCCCTCGTCGTCAATTCTCAATCCTCAATCCTCAATCCTCAATCTTCAATCCTCAATACTCAATCTTCAATCCACAATCCTCAATCTTCAATCCTCAATACTGAATCTTCAATCCTCAATCCTCAATCCTCAATACTCAATCCTCAATCCTCAGTCCTCAATCCTCAATCTTCTACCTCAATACTCAATCTTCAATCCTGAATCCTCAATCCTCAATACTAAATCCTCAATTCTCAGTCCTCAATCCTCAATCTTCAACCCTCAATCCTCAATCTACAATCATCAATATTCAATCTTCAATCCTCAATCCTCAATCCTCGATACTCAATCCTCAATCCTCAATGTTCAATCCTCAATACCCAATCCTCAATCTTCAATCCTCAATCCTCAATCCTCAATCCTCAATCCTCAATTCTCAATCCTCAATCCTCAGTCCTCAGTCCTCAAACCTCAATCCTCAACCCTCAGCCCTCATCGTCAATTCTCAATCCTCAATTCTCAATCCTCATTCTTCAATCCTCAATACTCAATCTTCAATCCACAATCCTCACTCTTCAATCCTCAATACTCAATCCTCAATTCTCAATCCTCAATCCTCAATCCTCAATCCTCATTCTTCAATCCTCAATACCCAATCCACAATCTTCGATTCGCAATCCTCAATCCTCAATTCTCAATCCTCAATCCTCAGTCCTCAGTCCTTAAACCTCAATCCTCAACCCTCAGCCCTCATCCTCAATCCTCAATCCTCAATCCTCAATCCTCAATCCTCAATCTTCAATCCTCAATACTCAATCTTCAATCCTCAATCCTCAATCCTCAGTCCTCAAACCTCAATGCTCAATCTTCAATCCTCAATCCTCAGTCCTCAAACCTCAATTCTGAATCCTCAATCCTGAATCCCAAATCTTCAGCCCTCAGTCCTCAACAATCAGTTGGCTATCATCAATCCTCAACAGAATATCCTCAATTCACAGTCTTCAATACTCAACACTCAATCTGCAATCTTCGAATCTGCATATCTCTATCCACAAACGTCAATTCTCATCTCTCAACCCTCAACACTCAGACCTCAATGTTAAATCCTCAATCCTCAATTCTCTCTCTTGAATCCTCAATACTGAATCTTCAACACTCAATCCTCAATCCTCAATCCTCAATCCTCAAACCTCAGTCCTCATCCTCAATTCTCAATTCTCAATCCTCAATCCTCAATCCTCAACCCTCTATCTTCAATCCTAAATAATCAATCTCCAATACTAGATCCTCAATCCCCAATCCTCAATCCTCAATACCCAATCCTAAATCTTCAATCCTCAATCCTCAATTATCAATTCTCAATCCTCAATCCTCAATTCTCTGTCCTCAAACCTCAATCCTCAACCCTCAGCCCTCGTCCTCAAACCTCAACCCTCAATCCTCAATCCTCAATCCTCAATCCTCAATACTCAATCTTCAATCCACAATCCTCAATCTTCAATCCTCAATACTCAATCTTTAATCCTCAATCCTCAATCCTCAATACTCAATCCTCAATCCTCAGTCCTCAATCCTCAATCTTCAATCCTCAATACTCAATCTTCAATCCTCGATCCTCAATCCTAAATCCTCAGTCCTCATTCTTCAATCCTCAATACCCAATCCTCAATCTTGAATCCTCAATCCTCAATCCTCGATTCTCAATCCTCAATCCTCAATCTTCTGACCTCAAACATCAATAATCAACCCTCAGTTCTCGTCCTCAATCGACAACCCTCAGTCCACAATCCTCAATCTTCAATCATCAATATTCAATCTTCAATCCTCAACCCACAATCCTCGATCCTCAATCCTCAATCCTCAATGTTCAATCCTCAATACCCAATCCTCAATCTTCAATCCTCAATCCTCGATACTCAATCCTCAATGCTCAATGTTCAATCCTCAATACCCAATCCTCAATCTTCAATCCTCAATCCTCAATCCTCAATCCTCAATCCTCAATTCTCAATCCTCAATCCTCAGTCCTCAGTCCTCAAACCTCAATCCTCAACCCTCAGCCCTCATCGTCAATTCTCAATCCTCAATTCTCAATCCTCATTCTTCAATCCTCAATACTCAATCTTCAATCCACAATCCTCACTCTTCAATCCTCAATACTCAATCCTCAATTCTCAATCCTCAATCCTCAGTCCTCAGTCCTTAAACCTCAATCCTCAACCCTCAGCCCTCATCCTCAATCCTCAATCCTCAATCCTCAATCCTCAATCCTCAATCTTCAATCCTCAATACTCAATCTTCAATCCTCAATCCTCAATCCTCAGTCCTCAAACCTCAATTCTGAATCCTCAACCCTGAATCCTCAATCTTCAGCCCTCAGTCCTCAATCCTCAATATTCAATCCTCAATACCCAATCTTCAATCCTCGATCCTCAATCCTAAATCCTCAGTCCTCATTCTTCAATCCTCAATACCCAATCCTCAATCTTCAATCCTCAATCCTCAATCCTCGATTCTCAATCCTCAATCCTCAATCTTCTGACCTCAAACATCAATAATCAACCCTCAGTCCTCGTCCTCAATCCACAACGCTCAGTCCTCAATCCTCAATCTTCAATCATCAATATTCAATCTTCAAACCTCAACCCACAATCCTCGATCCTCAATCCTCAATCCTCAATGTTCAATCCTCAATACCCAATCCTCAATCTTCAATCCTCAATCCTCAATCCTCAATCCTCAATTCTCAATCCTCAATTCTCAGTCCTCAGTCCTCAAACCTCAACCCTCAACCCGCAGCCCTCATCGTCAATTCTCAATCCTCAATCCTCAATCCTCAATCTTCAATCCTCAATACTCAATCTTCAATCCACAATCCTCAATCTTCAATCCTCAATACTGAATCTTCAATTCTCAATCCTCAATCCTCAGTCCTCAGTCCTTAAACCTCAATCCTCAACCCACAATCCTTGATCCTCAATCCTCAATCCTCAATGTTCAATCCTCAATACCCAATCCTCAATCTTCAATCCTCAATCCTCAATCCTCAATCCTCAATTCTCAATCATCAATTCTCAGTCCTCAGTCCTCAAACCTCAACCCTCAACCCGCAGCCCTCGTCGTCAATTCTCAATCCTCAATCCTCAATCCTCAATCTTCAATCCTCAATACTCAATCTTCAATCCACAATCCTCAATCTTCAATCCTCAATACTGAATCTTCAATCCTCAATCCTCAATCCTCAATACTCAATCCTCAATCCTCAGTCCTCAATCCTCAATCTTCTACCTCAATACTCAATCTTCAATCCTCAATCCTCAATCCTCAATACTAAATCCTCAATCCTCAGTCCTCAATCCTCAATCTTCAACCCTCAATCCTCAATCTACAATCATCAATATTCAATCTTCAATCCTCAATCCTCAATCCTCGATACTCAATCCTCAATCCTCAATGTTCAATCCTCAATACCCAATCCTCAATCTTCAATCCTCAATCCTCAATCCTCAATCCTCAATCCTCAATTCTCAATCCTCAATCCTCAGTCCTCAGTCCTCAAACCTCAATCCTCAACCCTCAGCCCTCATCGTCAATTCTCAATCCTCAATTCTCAATCCTCATTCTTCAATCCTCAATACTCAATCTTCAATCCACAATCCTCACTCTTCAATCCTCAATACTCAATCCTCAATTCTCAATCCTCAATCCTCAGTCCTCAGTCCTTAAACCTCAATCCTCAACCCTCAGCCCTCATCCTCAATCCTCAATCCTCAATCCTCAATCCTCAATCTTCAATCCTCAATACTCAATCTTCAATCCTCAATCCTCAATCCTCAGTCCTCAAACCTCAATTCTGAATCCTCAACCCTGAATCCTCAATCTTCAGCCCTCAGTCCTCAATCCTCAATATTCAATCCTCAATACCCAATCTTCAATCCTCGATCCTCAATCCTAAATCCTCAGTCCTCATTCTTCAATCCTCAATACCCAATCCTCAATCTTCAATCCTCAATCCTCAATCCTCGATTCTCAATCCTCAATCCTCAATCTTCTGACCTCAAACATCAATAATCAACCCTCAGTCCTCGTCCTCAATCCACAACGCTCAGTCCTCAATCCTCAATCTTCAATCATCAATATTCAATCTTCAAACCTCAACCCACAATCCTCGATCCTCAATCCTCAATCCTCAATGTTCAATCCTCAATACCCAATCCTCAATCTTCAATCCTCAATCCTCAATCCTCAATCCTCAATTCTCAATCCTCAATTCTCAGTCCTCAGTCCTCAAACCTCAACCCTCAACCCGCAGCCCTCATCGTCAATTCTCAATCCTCAATCCTCAATCCTCAATCTTCAATCCTCAATACTCAATCTTCAATCCACAATCCTCAATCTTCAATCCTCAATACTGAATCTTCAATCCTCAATCCTCAATCCTCAATACACAATCCTCAATCCTCAGTCCTCAATCCTCAATCTTCTACCTCAATACTCAATCTTCAATCCTCAATCCTCAATCCTCAATACTCAATCCTCAATCCTCAGTCCTCAATCCTCACTCTTCAATCCTCAATACTCAATCTTCAATCCTCAATCCTCAATCCTCAATCCTCAATCCTCAGTCCTCAATCCTCAATACTCAACCTTCAATCCTCAATCCTCAGTCCTCAAACCTCAATTCTGAATCCTCAATCCTGAATCCTAAATCTTCAGCCCTCAGTCCTCAACAATCAGTTGCCAATCATCAATCCTCAATAGAATACCCTCAATTCACAGTCTTCAATACTCAATACTCAATCTGCAATCTTCGAATCTGCATATCTCTATCCACAAACGTCAATTCTCATCACTCAACCCTCAACACTCAGACCTCAATGTTAAATCCTCAATCCTCAATTCTCTATCTTCAATCCTCAATACTGAATCTTCAACACTCAATCCTCAATCCTCAATCCTCAATCCTCAAACCTCAGTCCTCATTCTCAATTCTCAATTCTCAATCCTCAATCCTCAATCCTCAACCCTCTATCTTCAATCCTAAATAATCAATCTCCAATACTAGATCCTCAATCCCCAATCCTCAATCCTCAATACCCAATCCTAAATCTTCAATCCTCAATCCTCAATTATCAATTCTCAATCCTCAACCCTCAATCCTCAATCCTCAATCTTCAATCCTCAATCCTCAATCCCCAATACTCAATCCTCATTCTTCAATCCTCATTACCCAATCCACAATCCTCATTCATCAATCCTCAATCCTCAATTCTCAACCCTCAATCCTCAATAATCATTCTTCAATCCTCAATCCTCAGTCTTCAAACCTCAATTCTGAAGCCTCAATCCTGAATCCTCAATCTTCAGGCCTCAGTCCTCAGCAATCAGTTGACAATCCTCAATCCTCAACAGAATATCCTCAATTCACAGTTTTCAATACTCAATACTCAATCTGCAATCTTCAAACCTCTATCCACAAACATCAATTCTCGTCACTGAACCCTCAACACTCAGTCCTCAATGTTCAATACACAATCTTCAACCCACAATTCTCAATTGTCAATCTTCAATCCTCAATACTCAATCTTCAATCCTCTATCCTCAATCCTCAATCCTCAATCCTCATTATTCAATCCTCAATACCCAATCCTCAATCTTCAATCCTCAATCCTCAATCCTCAATTCTCAATCCTCAATCCTCAGTCCTCAGTCCTTAAACCTCAATCCTCAACCCTCAGCCCTCATCCACAATCCTCAATCCTCAATCCTCAATCCTCAATCTTTAATCCTCAATTCTCAGTCCTCAGTCCTCAAACCTCAACCCTCAACCCGCAGCCCTCATCGTCAATACTCAATCCTCAATCCTCAATCCTCAATCTTCAATCCTCAATACTCAATCTTCAATCCACAATCCTCAATCTTCAATCCTCAATACTGAATCTTCAATCCTCAATCCTCAATCCTCAATACTCAATCCTCAATCCTCAGTCCTCAATCCTCAACCTTCTACCTCAATACTCAATCTTCAATCCTCGATCCTCAATCCTCAATACTCAATCCTCAATCCTCAGTCCTCAATCCTCAATCTTCAATCCTCAATCCTCAATCTTCAATCCTCAATACTCAATCTTCAATCCTCTATCCTCAATCCTCAATCCTCAATCCTCATTATTCAATCCTCAATACCCAATCCTCAATCTTCAATCCTCAATCCTCAATCCTCAATTCTCAATCCTCAATCCTCAGTCCTCAGTCCTTAAACCTCAATCCTCAACCCTCAGCCCTCATCCTCAATCCTCAATCCTCAATCCTCAATCCTCAATCTTTAATCCTCAATTCTCAGTCCTCAGTCCTCAAACCTCAACCCTCAACCCGCAGCCCTCATCGTCAATTCTCAATCCTCAATCCTCAATCCTCAACCTTCAATCCTCAATACTCAATCTTCAATCCACAATCCTCAATCTTCAATCCTCAATACTGAATCTTCAATCCTCAATCCTCAATCCTCAATACTCAATCCTCAATCCTCAGTCCTCAATCCTCAACCTTCTACCTCAATACTCAATCTTCAATCCTCGATCCTCAATCCTCAATACTCAATCCTCAATCCTCAGTCCTCAATCCTCAATCTTCAATCCTCAATCCTCAATCTACAATCATCAATATTCAATCTTCAATCCTCAATCCTCAATCCTCGATACTCAATCCTCAATCCTCAATGTTCAATCCTCAATACCCAATCCTCAATATTCAATCCTCAATCCTCAATCCTCAATCCTCAATCCTCAATTCTCAGTCCTCAATCCTCAGTCCTCAGTCCTCAAACCTCAATCCTCAACCCTCAGCCCTCATCGTCAATTCTCAATTCTCAATTCTCAATCCTCAATCTTCAATCCTCAATACTCAATCTTCAATCCACAATCCTCAATCTTCAATCCTCAATACTCAATCTTCAATCCTCAATCCTCAATCCTCAATACTCAATCCTCAGCCCTCATCGTCAATTCTCAATCCTCAATCCTCAATCCTCAATCCTCAGTCCTCAATCCTCAATACTCAATCTTCAATCCTCAATCCTCAGTCCTCAAACCTCAATTCTGAATCCTCAATCCTGAATCCTAAATCTTCAGCCCTCAGTCCTCAACAATCAGTTGCCAATCATCAATCCTCAATAGAATACCATCAATTCACAGTCTTCAATACTCAATACTCAATCTGCAATCTTCGAATCTGCATATCTCTATCCACAAACGTCAATTCTCATCACTCAACCCTCAACACTCAGACCTCAATGTTAAATCCTCAATCCTCAATTCTCTATCTTCAATCCTCAATACTGAATCTTCAACACTCAATCCTCAAACCTCAATCCTCAATCCTCAAGCCTCAGTCCTCATCCTCAATTCTCAATTCTCAATCCTCAATCCTCAATCCTCAACCCTCTATCTTCAATCCTAAACAATCAATCTCCAATACTAGACCCTCAATCCCCAATCCTCAATCCTCAATACCCAATCCTAAATCTTCAATCCTCAATCCTCAATTATCAATTCTCAATCCTCAATCCTCAATTCTCTGTCCTCAAAGCTCAATCCTCAACCCTCAGTCCTCGTCCTCAAACCTCAACCCTCAATCCTCAATCCTCAATCTTCAATCCTCAATACTCAATCTTCAATCCGCAATCCTCAACCTTCAATCCTCAATACTCAATCTTTAATCCTCAATCCTCAATCCTCAATACTCAATCCTCAATCCTCAGTCCTCAATCCTCAATCTTCAATCCTCAATACTCAATCTTCAATCCTCAATCCTCGATCCTCAATTCTCAATCCTCATTCTTCAATCCTCATTACACAATCCACAATCCTCAATCCTCAATCCTCAACTCTCAACACTCAATCCTCAATAATCATTCTTCAATCCTCAATCCTCAGTCTTCAAACCTCAATTCTGAATCCTCAATCCTGTATCCTCAATCTTCAGGCCTCAGTCCTCAGCAATCAGTTGACAATCCTCAATCCTCTATAGAATATCCTCAATTCACAGTTTTCAATACTCAATACTCAATCTGCAATCTTCAAACCTCTATCCACAAACATCAAATCTCATCACTGAACCCTCAACACTCAGTCCTCAATGTTCAATACACAATCTTCCACCCACAATCCTCAACCGAAAATCTTCAATCCTCAATACTCAATCTTCAATCCTCTATCCTCAATCCTCAATCCTCAATCCTCATTATTCAACACTCAATACCCAATCCTCAGTCCTCAGTCCTTAAACCTCAATCCTCAACACTCAGCCCTCATCCTCAATCCTCAATCCTCAATCCTCAATCCTCAATCCTCAATCTTCAATCCTCAATCCTCAATCCTCAATCCTCAATCCTCAATCCTCAATCTTCAATCCTCAATACTCAATCTTCAATCCACAATCCTCAATCTTCAATCCTCAATACTGAATCTTCAATCCTCAATCCTCAATCCTCAATACTCAATCCTCAATCCTCAGTCCTCAATCCTCAATCCTCTACCTCAATACTCAATCTTCAATCCTCGATCCTCAATCCTCAATACTCAATCCTCAATCCTCAGTCCTCAACCCTCAATCTTCAATCCTCAATCCTCAATCTACAATCATCAATATTCAATCTTCAATCCTCAACCCACAATCCTCGATCCTCAATCCTCAATCCTCAATGTTCAATCCTCAATACCCAATCCTCAATCTTTAATCCTCAATCCTCAATCCTCAATCCTCAATCCTCAATCCTCAATTCTCAACCCTCAATCCTCAATAATCATTCTTCAATCCTCAATCCTCAGTCTTCAAACCTCAATTCTGAATCCTCAATCCTGAATCCTCAATCTTCAGGCCTCAGTCCTCAGCTATCAGTTGACAATCCTCAATCCTCAATAGAATATCCTCAATTCACAGTTTTCAATACTCAATACTCAATCTGCAATCTTCAAACCTCTATCCACAAACATCAAATCTCATCACTGAACCCTCAACATTCAGTCCTCAATGTTCAATACACAATCTTCAACCCACAATCCTCAACCGAAAATCTTCAATCCTCAATACTCAATCTTCAATCCTCTATCCTCAATCCTCAATCCTCAATCCTCATTCTTCAATCCTCAATACCCAATCCTCAATCTTCAATCCTCAATCCTCAATCCTCAATTCTCAATCCTCAATCCTCAGTCCTCAGTCCTTAAACCTCAATCCTCAACCCTCAGCCCTCATCCTCAATCCTCAATCCTCAATCCTCAATCCTCAATCTTCAATCCTCAATACTCAATCTTCAATCCTCAATCCTCAATCCTCAGTCCTCAAACCTCAATTCTGAATCCTCAACCCTGAATCCTCAATCTTCAATCCTCAATACTCAATCTTCAATCCTCAATCCTCAATCCTCAACACTCAATCCTCAATCCTCAGTCCTCAATCCTCACTCTTCAATCCTCAATACTCAATCTTCAATCCTCAATCCTCAATCCTCAATCCTCAATCCTCAGTCCTCAATCCTCAATACTCAATCTTCAATCCTCAATCCTCAGTCCTCAAACCTCAATTCTGAATCCTCAATCCTGAATCCTAAATCATCAGCCCTCAGTCCTCAACAATCAGTTGCCAATCATCAATCCTCAATAGAATACCCTCAATTCACAGTCTTCAATACTCAATACTCAATCTGCAATCTTCGAATCTGCATATCTCTATCCACAAACGTCAATTCTCATCACTCAACCCTCAACACTCAGACCTCAATGTTAAATCCTCAATCCTCAATTCTCTATCTTCAATCCTCAATACTGAATCTTCAACACTCAATCCTCAATCCTCAATTCTCAATCCTCAAACCTCAGTCCTCATCCTCAATTCTCAATCCTCAATCCTCAATCCTCAACCCTCTATCTTCAATCCTAAATAATCAATCTCCAATACTAGATCCTCAATCCCCAATCCTCAATCCTCAATACCCAATCCTAAATCTTCAATCCTCAATCCTCAATTATCAATTCTCAATCCTCAATCCTCAATTCTCTGTCCTCAAACCTCAATCCTCAACCCTCAGTCCTCGTCCTCAAACCTCAACCCTCAATCCTCAATCCTCAATCTTCAATCCTCAATCCTCAATCCTCAATTCTCAATCCTCATTCTTCAATCCTCATTACCCAATCCACAATCCTCATCCCTCAATCCTCAATCCTCAATTCTCAACCCTCAATCCTCAATAATCATTCTTCAATCCTCAATCCTCAGTCTTCAAACATGAATTCTGAATCCTCAATCCTGAATCCTCAATCTTCAGGCCTCAGTCCTCAGCAATCAGTTGACAATCCTCAATCCTCAACAGAATATCCTCAATTCACAGTTTTCAATACTCAATACTCAATCTGCAATCTTCAAACCTCTATCCACAAACATCAATTCTCGTCACTGAACCCTCAACACTCAGTCCTCAATGTTCAATACACAATATTCAACCCACAATTCTCAATTGTCAATCTTCAATCCTCAATACTCAATCTTCAATCCTCTATCCTCAATCCTCAATCCTCAATCCTCATTATTCAATCCTCAATACCCAATCCTCAATCTTCGATCCTCAATCCTCAATCCTCAATTCTCAATCCTCAATCCTCAGTCCTCAGTCCTTAAACCTCAATCCTCAACCCTCAGCCCTCATCCTCAATCCTCAATCCTCAATCCTCAATCCTCAATCTTCAATCCTCAATACTCAATCTTCAATTCTCAATCCTCAATCCTCAGTCCTCAAACCTCAATTCTGAATCCTCAACCCTGAATCCTCAATCTTCAGCCCTCAGTCCTCAATCCTCAATATTCAGTCCTCAATACTCAATCTTCAATCCTCGATCCTCAATCCTAAATCCTCAGTCCTCATTCTTCAATCCTCAATACCCAATCCTCAATCTTCAATCCTCAATCCTCAATCCTCGATTCTCAATCCTCAATCCTCAATCTTCTGACCTCAAACATCAATAATCAACCCTCAGTCCTCGTCCTCAATCCACAACCCTCAGTCCTCAATCCTCAATCTTCAATCATCAATATTCAATCTTCAATCCTCAACCCACAATCCTCGATCCTCAATCCTCAATGTTCAATCCTCAATACCCAATCCTCAATCTTCAATCCTCAATCCTCAATCCTCAATCCTCAATCCTCAATCTTCAATCCTCAGTCCTCAATACTCAATCCTCAATCCTCAATCCTCAGACCTCAGTCCTTAAACCTCAATCCTCAACCCTCAGCCCTCATCCTCAATCCTCAATCCTCAATCCTCAATCCTCAATCTTCAATCCTCAATACTCAATCTTCAATCCTCAATCCTCAATCCTCAGTCCTCAAACCTCAATTCTGAATCCTCAACCCTGAATCCTCAATCTTCAGCCCTCAGTCCTCAACAATCAGGTTACAAACCTCAATCCTCAATGGAATATCCTCAATTCACAGTTTCCAATACGCAATACTCATTCTGCGACCTTCAAATCTCTATTCACAAACATCAATACTCACCACTCAACACTCAACACTCAGTCCTCAATGTTCAATCCTCAATCCTCAATTCTCAATTTTCAATCCTCAATACTCAATCTTTAATCCTCAATCCTCAATCTTCAATCCTCAGTCCTCAATCCTCAATCCTCAATCCTCAATCTTCAATCCTCAATACTCAATCTTCAATCCTCGATCCTCAATCCTAGATCCTCAATCCCCAATCCTCAATCCTCAATACCCAATCCTCAATCTTCAATCCTCAATACTCAATCTTCAATCCTCAATCCTCAATCCTCAATACTCAATCCTCAATCCTCAGTCCTCAATCCTCAATCTTCTACCTCAATACTCAATCTTCAATCCTCAATCCTCAATCCTCAATACTCAATCCTCAATCCTCAGTTCTCAATCCTCAATCTTCAATCCTCAATCCTCAATCTTCAATCATCAATATTCAATCTTCAATCCTCAACCCACAATCCTCGATCCTCAATCCTCAATCCTCAATGTTCAATCCTCAATACCCAATCCTCAATCTTCAATCCTCAATCCTCAATCCTCAATCCTCAATTCTCAATCCTCAATTCTCAGTCCTCAGTCCTCAAACCTCAACCCTCAACCCGCAGCCCTCATCGTCAATTCTCAATCCTCAATCCTCAATCCTCATTCTTCAATCCTCAATACTCAATCTTCAATCCACAATCCTCAATCTTCAATCCTCAATACTGAATCTTCAATCCTCAATCCTCAATCCTCAATACTCAATCCTCAATCCTCAGTCCTCAATCCTCAATCTTCTACCTCAATACTCAATCTTCAATCCTCGATCCTCAATCCTCAATACTCAATCCTCAATCCTCAGTCCTCAACCCTCAATCTTCAATCCTCAATCCTCAATCTACAATCATCAATATTCAATCTTCAATCCTCAATCCTCAATCTTCAATCCTCAATACTCAGTCTTCAATCCTCAATCCTCAATCCTCAGTGCTCAAACCTCAATTCTGAATCCTCAACCCTGAATCCTCAATCTTCAGCCCTCAGTCCTCAATCCTCAATATTCAATCCTCAATACCCAATCCTCAATCTTCAATCCTCAATCCTCAAACCTCAATCCTTAATTCTCAATCCTCAATCCTCAGTCCTCAGTCCTCAAACCTCAATCCTCAACCCTCAGCCCTCATCGTCAATTCTCAATCCTCAATTCTCAATCCTCAATCTTCAATCCTCAATACTCAATCTTCAATCCACAATCCTCAATCTTCAATCCTCAATACTCAATCTTCAATCCTCAATCCTCAATCCTCAATACTCAATCCTCAATCCTCAGTCCTCAATTCTCAATCTTCAATCCTCAATACTCAATCTTCAATCCTCAATCCTCAATCCTCAATCCTCAATTCTGAATCCTCAATCCTGAATCCTAAATCTTCAGCCCTCAGTCCTCAACAATCGGTTGCCAATCATCAATCCTCAATAGAATATCCTCAATTCACAGCCTTCAATACTCAATACTCAATCTGCAATCTTCGAATCTGCATATCTCTATCCACAAACGTCAATTCTCATCACTCAACCCTCAACACTCAGACATCAATGTTAAATCCTCAATCCTCAATTCTCTATCTTCGATCCTCAATACTGAATCTTCAACACTCAATCCTCAATCCTCAATCCTCAATCCTCAAACCTCAGTCCTCATCCTCAATTCTCAATTCTCAATCCTCAATCCTCAATCCTCAACCCTCTATCTTCAATCCTAAATAATCAATCTCCAATACTAGATCCTCAATCCCCAATCCTCAATCCTCAATACCCAATCCTAAATCTTCAATCCTCAATCCTCAATTATCAACTCTCAATCCTCAATCCTCAATTCTCTGTCCTCAAACCTCAATCCTCAACCCTCAGTCCTCGTCCTCAAACCTCAACCCTCAATCCTCAATCCTCAATCTTCAATCCTCAATCGTCAATCCTCAATTCTCAATCCTCATTCTTCAATCCTCATTACCCAATCCACAATCCTCATTCCTCAATCCTCAATCCTCAATTCTCAACACTCAATCCTCAATAATCATTCTTCAATCCTCAATCCTCAGTCTTCAAACCTCAAGTCTGAATCCTCAATCCTGTATCCTCAATCTTCAGGCCTCAGTCCTCAGCAATCAGTTGACAATCCTCAATCCTCTATAGAATATCCTCAATTCACAGTTTTCAATACTCAATACTCAATCTGCAATCTTCAAACCTCTATCCACAAACATCAAATCTCATCACTGAACCCTCAACACTCAGTCCTCAATGTTCAATACACAATCTTCAACCCACAATCCTCAACCGAAAATCTTCAATCCTCAATACTCAATCTTCAATCCTCTATCCTCAATCCTCAATCCTCAATCCTCATTCTTCAATCCTCAATACCCAATCCTCAATCTTCAATCCTCAATCCTCAATCCTCAATTCTCAATCCTCAATCCTCAGTCCTCAGTCCTTAAACCTCAATCCTCAACCCTCAGCCCTCATCCTCAATCCTCAATCCTCAATCCTCAATCCTCAATCTTCAATCCTCAATACTCAATCTTCAATCCTCAATCCTCAATCCTCAGTCCTCAAACCTCAATTCTGAATCCTCAACCCTGAATCCTCAATCTTCAGCCCTCAGTCCTCAATCCTCAATATTCAATCCTCAATACTCAATCTTCAATCCTCGATCCTCAATCCTAAATCCTCAGTCCTCATTCTTCAATCCTCAATACCCAATCCTCAATCTTGAATCCTCAATCCTCAATCCTCGATTCTCAATCCTCAATCCTCAATCTTCTGACCTCAAACATCAATAATCAACCCTCAGTCCTCGTCCTCAATCCACAACCCTCAGTCCACAATCCTCAATCTTCAATCATCAATATTCAATCTTCAATCCTCAACCCACAATCCTCGATCCTCAATCCTCAATCCTCAATGTTCAATCCTCAATACCCAATCCTCAATCTTCAATCCTCAGTCCTCAATTCTCAATCCTCAATTCTCAATCCTCAATTCTCAGTCCTCAGTCCTCAAACCTCAACCCTCAACCCGCAGCCCTCATCGTCAATTCTCAATCCTCAATCCTCAATCCTCAATCTTCAATCCTCAATACTCAATCTTCAATCCACAATCCTCAATCTTCAATCCTCAATACTGAATCTTCAATCCTCAATCCTCAATGCTCAATACTCAATCCTCAATCCTCAGTCCTCAATCCTCAATCTTCTACCTCAATACTCAATCTTCAATCCTCAATCCTCAATCCTCAATACTCAATCCTCAATCCTCAGTCCTCAATCCTCAATCTTCAATCCTCAATCCTCAATCTACAATCATCAATATTCAATCTTCAATCCTCAATCCTCAATCCTCGATACTCAATCCTCAATCCTCAATGTTCAATCCTCAATACCCAATCCTCAATCTTCAATCCTCAATCCTCAATCCTCAATCCTCAATCCTCAATTCTCAATCCTCAATCCTCAGTCCTCAGTCCTCAAACCTCAATCCTCAACCCTCAGCCCTCATCGTCAATTCTCAATCCTCAATTCTCAATCCTCATTCTTCAATCCTCAATACTCAATCTTCAATCCACAATCCTCACTCTTCAATCCTCAATACTCAATCCTCAATTCTCAATCCTCAATCCTCAGTCTTCAGTCCTTAAACCTCAATCCTCAACCCTCAGCCCTCATCCTCAATCCTCAATCCTCAATCCTCAATCCTCAATCTTCAATCCTCAATACTCAATCTTCAATCCTCAATCCTCAATCCTCAGTCCTCAAACCTCAATTCTGAATCCTCAACCCTGAATCCTCAATCTTCAGCCCTCAGTCCTCAATCCTCAATATTCAATCCTCAATACCCAATCTTCAATCCTCGATCCTCAATCCTAAATCCTCAGTCCTCATTCTTCAATCCTCAATACCCAATCCTCAATCTTCAATCCTCAATCCTCAATCCTCGATTCTCAATCCTCAGTCCTCAATCTTCTGACCTCAAACATCAATAATCAACCCTCAGTCCTCGTCCTCAATCCACAACCCTCAGTCCTCAATCCTCAATCTTCAATCATCAATATTCAATCTTCAATCCTCAACCCACAATCCTCGATCCTCAATCCTCAATCCTCAATGTCAATCCTCAATACCCAATCCTCAATCTTCAATCCTCAATCCTCAATCCTCAATCCTCAATTCTCAATCCTCAATTCTCAGTCCTCAGTCCTCAAACCTCAATCCTCAACCCGCAGCCCTCATCGTCAATTCTCAATCCTCAATCCTCAATCCTCAATCTTCAATCCTCAATACTCAATCTTCAATCCACAATCCTCAATCTTCAATCCTCAATACTGAATCTTCAATCCTCAATCCTCAATCCTCAATACACAATCCTCAATCCTCAGTCCTCAATCCTCAATCTTCTACCTCAATACTCAATCTTCAATCCTCAATCCTCAATCCTCAATACTCAATCCTCAATCCTCAGTCCTCAATCCTCAATCTTCAATCCTCGATCCTCAATCTACAATCATCAATATTCAATCTTCAATCCTCAATCCTCAATCCTCGATACTCAATCCACAATCCTCAATGTTCAATCCTCAATACCCAATGCTCAATCTTCAATCCTCAATCCTCAATCCTCAATCCTCAATCCTCAATTCTCAATCCTCAATCCTCAGTCCTCAGTCCTCAAACCTCAATCCTCAACCCTCAGCCCTCATCGTCAATTCTCAATCCTCAATTCACAATCCTCATTCTTCAATCCTCAATACTCAATCTTCAATCTACAATCCTCAATCTTCAATCCTCAATACCCAATCTTCAATCCTCAATCCTCAATCCTCAACACTCAATCCTCAATCCTCAGTCCTCAATCCTCACTCTTCAATCCTCAATACTCAATCTTCAATCCTCAATCCTCAATCCTCAATCCTCAATCCTCAGTCCTCAATCCTCAATACTCAATCTTCAATCCTCAATCCTCAGTCCTCAAACCTCAATTCTGAATCCTCAATCCTGAATCCTAAATCTTCAGCCCTCAGTCCTCAACAATCAGTTGCCAATCATCAATCCTCAATAGAATACCCTCAATTCACAGTCTTCAATACTCAATACTCAATCTGCAATCTTCGAATCTGCATATCTCTATCCACAAACGTCAATTCTCATCACTCAACCCTCAACACTCAGACCTCAATGTTAAATCCTCAATCTTCAATTCTCTATCTTCAATCCTCAATACTGAATCTTCAACACTCAATCCTCAATCCTCAATTCTCAATCCTCAAACCTCAGTCCTCATCCTCAATTCTCAATTCTCAATCCTCAATCCTCAATCCTCAACCCTCTATCTTCAATCCTAAATAATCAATCTCCAATACTAGATCCTCAATCCCCAATCCTCAATCCTCAATACCCAATCCTAAATCTTCAATCCTCAATCCTCAATTATCAATTCTCAATCCTCAATCCTCAATTCTCTGTCCTCAAACCTCAATCCTCTACCCTCAGTCCTCGTCCTCAAACCTCAACCCTCAATCCTCAATCCTCAATCTTCAATCCTCAATCCTCAATCCTCAATTCTCAATCCTCATTCTTCAATCCTCATTACCCAATCCACAATCCTCATTCCTCAATCCTCAATCCTCAATTCTCAACCCTCAATCCTCAGTCCTCAATTCTCAATTCTCAATCCTCATTCCTCAACCCTCAGACCTCAAACAGCAATACTCAACCCTCCGTCCTCGTCCTCAATCCACAACCATCAATCCTCAATCCTCAATATTCAATCATCAATATTCAATCTTCAGTCCTCTATCCTCAATCCTCAATCCTCAATCCTCAATCCTCAATGTTCAATCCGCAATACCCAATCCTCAATCATCTATCCGCAATCCTCAATCCTCAATCCTCAATCCTCAATCCTCAACCTTCAATCCTCAATACTCAATCTTCAATCCTCAATCCTCAATCCTCAATCCTCAATCCTCATTCTTCAATCCTCAACACCCAATCCTCAATCTTCAATCCTCAATCCTCAATCCTCAATTCTCAATCCTCAATCCTCAATCCTCAGACCTCAAACATCAATACTCAACCCTCAGTCCTCGTCCTCAATCCACAACCCTCAATCCTCGATCCTCAATCTTCAACCATCAATATTCAATCTTCAATCCTCAATCCTCAATCCTCAATACACAATCCTCAATCCTCAATGTTCTATCCTCAATACGCAATCCTCAATCTTCAATCCTCAATCCTCAATCCTCAATCCTCAATCCTCAACCTTAATCTTCAATCCTCAGTACTCAATCTTCAAACCTCATTCCTCAATCCCCAATTCTCAATCCTCAATCCTCAATCCTCAATCCTCAATCCTCAATCTTCAATCCTCAATACTCAATCTTCAATTCTCAATCCTCAATCCTCAGTCCTCAAACCTCAATTCTGAATCCTCAACCCTGAATCCTCAATCTTCAGCCCTCAGTCCTCAATCCTCAATATTCAGTCCTCAATACTCAATCTTCAATCCTCGATCCTCAATCCTAAATCCTCAGTCCTCATTCTTCAATCCTCAATACCCAATCCTCAATCTTCAATCCTCAATCCTCAATCCTCGATTCTCAATCCTCAATCCTCAATCTTCTGACCTCAAACATCAATAATCAACCCTCAGTCCTCGTCCTCAATCCACAACCCTCAGTCCTCAATCCTCAATCTTCAATCATCAATATTCAATCTTCAATCCTCAACCCACAATCCTCGATCCTCAATCCTCAATGTTCAATCCTCAATACCCAATCCTCAATCTTCAATCCTCAATCCTCAATCCTCAATCCTCAATCCTCAATCTTCAATCCTCAGTCCTCAATACTCAATCCTCAATCCTCAATCCTCAGACCTCAGTCCTTAAACCTCAATCCTCAACCCTCAGCCCTCATCCTCAATCCTCAATCCTCAATCCTCAATCCTCAATCTTCAATCCTCAATACTCAATCTTCAATCCTCAATCCTCAATCCTCAGTCCTCAAACCTCAATTCTGAATCCTCAACCCTGAATCCTCAATCTTCAGCCCTCAGTCCTCAACAATCAGGTTACAAACCTCAATCCTCAATGGAATATCCTCAATTCACAGTTTCCAATACGCAATACTCATTCTGCGACCTTCAAATCTCTATTCACAAACATCAATACTCACCAGTCAACACTCAACACTCAGTCCTCAATGTTCAATCCTCAATCCTCAATTCTCAATTTTCAATCCTCAATACTCAATCTTTAATCCTCAATCCTCAATCTTCAATCC
The DNA here is from genome assembly GCF_051401765.1 of Calliopsis andreniformis. NCBI lineage: Eukaryota > Metazoa > Arthropoda > Insecta > Hymenoptera > Andrenidae > Calliopsis > Calliopsis andreniformis. The sequence continues at coordinate 5,024,641 of NW_027480443.1, read as the reverse complement.
TCAGTCCTCAATCCTCAATCCTCAATCCTCAATCTTCAATCCTCAATACTCAATCTTCAATCCTCGATCCTCAATCCTAGATCCTCAATCCCCAATCCTCAATCCTCAATACCCAATCCTCAATCTTCAATCCTCAATACTCAATCTTCAATCCTCAATCCTCAATCCTCAATACTCAATCCTCAATCCTCAGTCCTCAATCCTCAATCTTCTACCTCAATACTCAATCTTCAATCCTCAATCCTCAATCCTCAATACTCAATCCTCAATCCTCAGTTCTCAATCCTCAATCTTCAATCCTCAATCCTCAATCTTCAATCATCAATATTCAATCTTCAATCCTCAACCCACAATCCTCGATCCTCAATCCTCAATCCTCAATGTTCAATCCTCAATACCCAATCCTCAATCTTCAATCCTCAATCCTCAATCCTCAATTCTCAATCCTCAATTCTCAGTCCTCAGTCCTCAAACCTCAACCCTCAACCCGCAGCCCTCATCGTCAATTCTCAATCCTCAATCCTCAATCCTCAATCTTCAATCCTCAATACTCAATCTTCAATCCACAATCCTCAATCTTCAATCCTCAATACTGAATCTTCAATCCTCAATCCTCAATCCTCAATACTCAATCCTCAATCCTCGATACTCAATCCTCAATCCTCAATGTTCAATCCTCAATACCCAATCCTCAATCTTCAATCCTCAATCCTCAATCCTCAATCCTCAATCCTCAATTCTCAATCCTCAATCCTCAGTCCTCAGTCCTCAAACCTCAATCCTCAACCCTCAGCCCTCATCGTCAATTCTCAATCCTCAATTCTCAATCCTCATTCTTCAATCCTCAATACTCAATCTTCAATCCACAATCCTCACTCTTCAATCCTCAATACTCAATCCTCAATTCTCAATCCTCAATCCTCAGTCTTCAGTCCTTAAACCTCAATCCTCAACCCTCAGCCCTCATCCTCAATCCTCAATCCTCAATCCTCAATCCTCAATCTTCAATCCTCAATACTCAATCTTCAATCCTCAATCCTCAATCCTCAGTCCTCAAACCTCAATTCTGAATCCTCAACCCTGAATCCTCAATCTTCAGCCCTCAGTCCTCAATCCTCAATATTCAATCCTCAATACCCAATCTTCAATCCTCGATCCTCAATCCTAAATCCTCAGTCCTCATTCTTCAATCCTCAATACCCAATCCTCAATCTTCAATCCTCAATCCTCAATCCTCGATTCTCAATCCTCAGTCCTCAATCTTCTGACCTCAAACATCAATAATCAACCCTCAGTCCTCGTCCTCAATCCACAACCCTCAGTCCTCAATCCTCAATCTTCAATCATCAATATTCAATCTTCAATCCTCAACCCACAATCCTCGATCCTCAATCCTCAATCCTCAATGTCAATCCTCAATACCCAATCCTCAATCTTCAATCCTCAATCCTCAATCCTCAATCCTCAATTCTCAATCCTCAATTCTCAGTCCTCAGTCCTCAAACCTCAATCCTCAACCCGCAGCCCTCATCGTCAATTCTCAATCCTCAATCCTCAATCCTCAATCTTCAATCCTCAATACTCAATCTTCAATCCACAATCCTCAATCTTCAATCCTCAATACTGAATCTTCAATCCTCAATCCTCAATCCTCAATACACAATCCTCAATCCTCAGTCCTCAATCCTCAATCTTCTACCTCAATACTCAATCTTCAATCCTCAATCCTCAATCCTCAATACTCAATCCTCAATCCTCAGTCCTCAATCCTCAATCTTCAATCCTCGATCCTCAATCTACAATCATCAATATTCAATCTTCAATCCTCAATCCTCAATCCTCGATACTCAATCCACAATCCTCAATGTTCAATCCTCAATACCCAATGCTCAATCTTCAATCCTCAATCCTCAATCCTCAATCCTCAATCCTCAATTCTCAATCCTCAATCCTCAGTCCTCAGTCCTCAAACCTCAATCCTCAACCCTCAGCCCTCATCGTCAATTCTCAATCCTCAATTCACAATCCTCATTCTTCAATCCTCAATACTCAATCTTCAATCTACAATCCTCAATCTTCAATCCTCAATACCCAATCTTCAATCCTCAATCCTCAATCCTCAACACTCAATCCTCAATCCTCAGTCCTCAATCCTCACTCTTCAATCCTCAATACTCAATCTTCAATCCTCAATCCTCAATCCTCAATCCTCAATCCTCAGTCCTCAATCCTCAATACTCAATCTTCAATCCTCAATCCTCAGTCCTCAAACCTCAATTCTGAATCCTCAATCCTGAATCCTAAATCTTCAGCCCTCAGTCCTCAACAATCAGTTGCCAATCATCAATCCTCAATAGAATACCCTCAATTCACAGTCTTCAATACTCAATACTCAATCTGCAATCTTCGAATCTGCATATCTCTATCCACAAACGTCAATTCTCATCACTCAACCCTCAACACTCAGACCTCAATGTTAAATCCTCAATCTTCAATTCTCTATCTTCAATCCTCAATACTGAATCTTCAACACTCAATCCTCAATCCTCAATTCTCAATCCTCAAACCTCAGTCCTCATCCTCAATTCTCAATTCTCAATCCTCAATCCTCAATCCTCAACCCTCTATCTTCAATCCTAAATAATCAATCTCCAATACTAGATCCTCAATCCCCAATCCTCAATCCTCAATACCCAATCCTAAATCTTCAATCCTCAATCCTCAATTATCAATTCTCAATCCTCAATCCTCAATTCTCTGTCCTCAAACCTCAATCCTCAACCCTCAGTCCTCGTCCTCAAACCTCAACCCTCAATCCTCAATCCTCAATCTTCAATCCTCAATCCTCAATCCTCAATTCTCAATCCTCATTCTTCAATCCTCATTACCCAATCCACAATCCTCATTCCTCAATCCTCAATCCTCAATTCTCAACCCTCAATCCTCAGTCCTCAATTCTCAATTCTCAATCCTCATTCCTCAACCCTCAGACCTCAAACAGCAATACTCAACCCTCCGTCCTCGTCCTCAATCCACAACCATCAATCCTCAATCCTCAATATTCAATCATCAATATTCAATCTTCAGTCCTCTATCCTCAATCCTCAATCCTCAATCCTCAATCCTCAATGTTCAATCCGCAATACCCAATCCTCAATCATCTATCCGCAATCCTCAATCCTCAATCCTCAATCCTCAATCCTCAACCTTCAATCCTCAATACTCAATCTTCAATCCTCAATCCTCAATCCTCAATCCTCAATCCTCATTCTTCAATCCTCAACACCCAATCCTCAATCTTCAATCCTCAATCCTCAATCCTCAATTCTCAATCCTCAATCCTCAATCCTCAGACCTCAAACATCAATACTCAACCCTCAGTCCTCGTCCTCAATCCACAACCCTCAATCCTCGATCCTCAATCTTCAACCATCAATATTCAATCTTCAATCCTCAATCCTCAATCCTCAATACACAATCCTCAATCCTCAATGTTCTATCCTCAATACGCAATCCTCAATCTTCAATCCTCAATCCTCAATCCTCAATCCTCAATCCTCAACCTTAATCTTCAATCCTCAGTACTCAATCTTCAAACCTCATTCCTCAATCCCCAATTCTCAATCCTCAATCCTCAATCCTCAATCCTCAATCCTCAATCTTCAATCCTCAATACTCAATCTTCAATTCTCAATCCTCAATCCTCAGTCCTCAAACCTCAATTCTGAATCCTCAACCCTGAATCCTCAATCTTCAGCCCTCAGTCCTCAATCCTCAATATTCAGTCCTCAATACTCAATCTTCAATCCTCGATCCTCAATCCTAAATCCTCAGTCCTCATTCTTCAATCCTCAATACCCAATCCTCAATCTTCAATCCTCAATCCTCAATCCTCGATTCTCAATCCTCAATCCTCAATCTTCTGACCTCAAACATCAATAATCAACCCTCAGTCCTCGTCCTCAATCCACAACCCTCAGTCCTCAATCCTCAATCTTCAATCATCAATATTCAATCTTCAATCCTCAACCCACAATCCTCGATCCTCAATCCTCAATGTTCAATCCTCAATACCCAATCCTCAATCTTCAATCCTCAATCCTCAATCCTCAATCCTCAATCCTCAATCTTCAATCCTCAGTCCTCAATACTCAATCCTCAATCCTCAATCCTCAGACCTCAGTCCTTAAACCTCAATCCTCAACCCTCAGCCCTCATCCTCAATCCTCAATCCTCAATCCTCAATCCTCAATCTTCAATCCTCAATACTCAATCTTCAATCCTCAATCCTCAATCCTCAGTCCTCAAACCTCAATTCTGAATCCTCAACCCTGAATCCTCAATCTTCAGCCCTCAGTCCTCAACAATCAGGTTACAAACCTCAATCCTCAATGGAATATCCTCAATTCACAGTTTCCAATACGCAATACTCATTCTGCGACCTTCAAATCTCTATTCACAAACATCAATACTCACCAGTCAACACTCAACACTCAGTCCTCAATGTTCAATCCTCAATCCTCAATTCTCAATTTTCAATCCTCAATACTCAATCTTTAATCCTCAATCCTCAATCTTCAATCCTCAGTCCTCAATCCTCAATCCTCAATCCTCAATCTTCAATCCTCAATACTCAATCTTCAATCCTCGATCCTCAATCCTAGATCCTCAATCCCCAATCCTCAATCCTCAATACCCAATCCTCAATCTTCAATCCTCAATACTCAATCTTCAATCCTCAATCCTCAATCCTCAATACTCAATCCTCAATCCTCAGTCCTCAATCCTCAATCTTCTACCTCAATACTCAATCTTCAATCCTCAATCCTCAATCCTCAATACTCAATCCTCAATCCTCAGTTCTCAATCCTCAATCTTCAATCCTCAATCCTCAATCTTCAATCATCAATATTCAATCTTCAATCCTCAACCCACAATCCTCGATCCTCAATCCTCAATCCTCAATGTTCAATCCTCAATACCCAATCCTCAATCTTCAATCCTCAATCCTCAATCCTCAATTCTCAATCCTCAATTCTCAGTCCTCAGTCCTCAAACCTCAACCCTCAACCCGCAGCCCTCATCGTCAATTCTCAATCCTCAATCCTCAATCCTCAATCTTCAATCCTCAATACTCAATCTTCAATCCACAATCCTCAATCTTCAATCCTCAATACTGAATCTTCAATCCTCAATCCTCAATCCTCAATACTCAATCCTCAATCCTCAGTCCTCAATCCTCAATCTTCTACCTCAATACTCAATCTTCAATCCTCGATCCTCAATCCTCAATACTCAATCCTCAATCCTCAGTCCTCAACCCTCAATCTTCAATCCTCAATCCTCAATCTACAATCATCAATATTCAATCTTCAATCCTCAATCCTCAATCTTCAATCCTCAATACTCAGTCTTCAATCCTCAATCCTCAATCCTCAGTGCTCAAACCTCAATTCTGAATCCTCAACCCTGAATCCTCAATCTTCAGCCCTCAGTCCTCAATCCTCAATATTCAATCCTCAATACCCAATCCTCAATCTTCAATCCTCAATCCTCAAACCTCAATCCTTAATTCTCAATCCTCAATCCTCAGTCCTCAGTCCTCAAACCTCAATCCTCAACCCTCAGCCCTCATCGTCAATTCTCAATCCTCAATTCTCAATCCTCAATCTTCAATCCTCAATACTCAATCTTCAATCCACAATCCTCAATCTTCAATCCTCAATACTCAATCTTCAATCCTCAATCCTCAATCCTCAATACTCAATCCTCAATCCTCAGTCCTCAATTCTCAATCTTCAATCCTCAATACTCAATCTTCAATCCTCAATCCTCAATCCTCAATCCTCAATCCTCAGTCCTCAATCCTCAATACTCAATCTTCAATCCTCAATCCTCAGTCCTCAAACCTCAATTCTGAATCCTCAATCCTGAATCCTAAATCTTCAGCCCTCAGTCCTCAACAATCAGTTGCCAATCATCAATCCTCAATAGAATATCCTCAATTCACAGCCTTCAATACTCAATACTCAATCTGCAATCTTCGAATCTGCATATCTCTATCCACAAACGCCAATTCTCATCACTCAACCCTCAACACTCAGACATCAATGTTAAATCCTCAATCCTCAATTCTCTATCTTCGATCCTCAATACTGAATCTTCAACACTCAATCCTCAATCCTCAATCCTCAATCCTCAAACCTCAGTCCTCATCCTCAATTCTCAATTCTCAATCCTCAATCCTCAATCCTCAACCCTCTATCTTCAATCCTAAATAATCAATCTCCAATACTAGATCCTCAATCCCCAATCCTCAATCCTCAATACCCAATCCTAAATCTTCAATCCTCAATCCTCAATTATCAACTCTCAATCCTCAATCCTCAATTCTCTGTCCTCAAACCTCAATCCTCAACCCTCAGTCCTCGTCCTCAAACCTCAACCCTCAATCCTCAATCCTCAATCTTCAATCCTCAATCGTCAATCCTCAATTCTCAATCCTCATTCTTCAATCCTCATTACCCAATCCACAATCCTCATTCCTCAATCCTCAATCCTCAATTCTCAACACTCAATCCTCAATAATCATTCTTCAATCCTCAATCCTCAGTCTTCAAACCTCAATTCTGAATCCTCAATCCTGTATCCTCAATCTTCAGGCCTCAGTCCTCAGCAATCAGTTGACAATCCTCAATCCTCTATAGAATATCCTCAATTCACAGTTTTCAATACTCAATACTCAATCTGCAATCTTCAAACCTCTATCCACAAACATCAAATCTCATCACTGAACCCTCAACACTCAGTCCTCAATGTTCAATACACAATCTTCAACCCACAATCCTCAACCGAAAATCTTCAATCCTCAATACTCAATCTTCAATCCTCTATCCTCAATCCTCAATCCTCAATCCTCATTCTTCAATCCTCAATACCCAATCCTCAATCTTCAATCCTCAATCCTCAATCCTCAATTCTCAATCCTCAATCCTCAGTCCTCAGTCCTTAAACCTCAATCCTCAACCCTCAGCCCTCATCCTCAATCCTCAATCCTCAATCCTCAATCCTCAATCTTCAATCCTCAATACTCAATCTTCAATCCTCAATCCTCAATCCTCAGTCCTCAAACCTCAATTCTGAATCCTCAACCCTGAATCCTCAATCTTCAGCCCTCAGTCCTCAATCCTCAATATTCAATCCTCAATACTCAATCTTCAATCCTCGATCCTCAATCCTAAATCCTCAGTCCTCATTCTTCAATCCTCAATACCCAATCCTCAATCTTGAATCCTCAATCCTCAATCCTCGATTCTCAATCCTCAATCCTCAATCTTCTGACCTCAAACATCAATAATCAACCCTCAGTCCTCGTCCTCAATCCACAACCCTCAGTCCACAATCCTCAATCTTCAATCATCAATATTCAATCTTCAATCCTCAACCCACAATCCTCGATCCTCCATCCTCAATCCTCAATGTTCAATCCTCAATACCCAATCCTCAATCTTCAATCCTCAGTCCTCAATTCTCAATCCTCAATTCTCAATCCTCAATTCTCAGTCCTCAGTCCTCAAACCTCAACCCTCAACCCGCAGCCCTCATCGTCAATTCTCAATCCTCAATCCTCAATCCTCAATCTTCAATCCTCAATACTCAATCTTCAATCCACAATCCTCAATCTTCAATCCTCAATACTGAATCTTCAATCCTCAATCCTCAATGCTCAATACTCAATCCTCAATCCTCAGTCCTCAATCCTCAATCTTCTACCTCAATACTCAATCTTCAATCCTCAATCCTCAATCCTCAATACTCAATCCTCAATCCTCAGTCCTCAATCCTCAATCTTCAATCCTCAATCCTCAATCTACAATCATCAATATTCAATCTTCAATCCTCAATCCTCAATCCTCGATACTCAATCCTCAATCCTCAATGTTCAATCCTCAATACCCAATCCTCAATCTTCAATCCTCAATCCTCAATCCTCAATCCTCAATCCTCAATTCTCAATCCTCAATCCTCAGTCCTCAGTCCTCAAACCTCAATCCTCAACCCTCAGCCCTCATCGTCAATTCTCAATCCTCAATTCTCAATCCTCATTCTTCAATCCTCAATACTCAATCTTCAATCCACAATCCTCACTCTTCAATCCTCAATACTCAATCCTCAATTCTCAATCCTCAATCCTCAGTCTTCAGTCCTTAAACCTCAATCCTCAACCCTCAGCCCTCATCCTCAATCCTCAATCCTCAATCCTCAATCCTCAATCTTCAATCCTCAATACTCAATCTTCAATCCTCAATCCTCAATCCTCAATCCTAAATCCTCAGTCCTCATTCTTCAATCCTCAATACCCAATCCTCAATCTTCAATCCTCAATCCTCAATCCTCGATTCTCAATCCTCAGTCCTCAATCTTCTGACCTCAAACATCAATAATCAACCCTCAGTCCTCGTCCTCAATCCACAACCCTCAGTCCTCAATCCTCAATCTTCAATCATCAATATTCAATCTTCAATCCTCAACCCACAATCCTCGATCCTCAATCCTCAATGTTCAATCCTCAATACCCAATCCTCAATCTTCAATCCTCAATCCTCAATCCTCAATCCTCAATCCTCAATCTTCAATCCTCAGTCCTCAATACTCAATCCTCAATCCTCAATCCTCAGTCCTCAGTCCTTAAACCTCAATCCTCAACCCTCAGCCCTCATCCTCAATCCTCAATCCTCAATCCTCAATCCTCAATCTTCAATCCTCAATACTCAATCTTCAATCCTCAATCCTCAATCCTCAGTCCTCAAACCTCAATTCTGAATCCTCAACCCTGAATCCTCAATCTTCAGCCCTCAGTCCTCAACAATCAGGTTACAAACCTCAATCCTCAATGGAATATCCTCAATTCACAGTTTCCAATACACAATACTCATTCTGCGACCTTCAAATCTCTATTCACAAACATCAATACTCACCACTCAACACTCAACACTCAGTCCTCAATGTTCAATCCTCAATCCTCAATTCTCAATTTTCAATCCTCAATACTCAATCTTTAATCCTCAATCCTCAAAACAATCCTCAATCCTCAATCCTCAATCCTCATTATTCAATCCTCAATACCCAATCCTCAATCTTCGATCCTCAATCCTCAATCCTCAATTCTCAATCCTCAATCCTCAGTCCTCAGTCCTTAAACCTCAATCCTCAACCCTCAGCCCTCATCCTCAATCCTCAATCCTCAATCCTCAATCCTCAATCTTCAATCCTCAATACTCAATCTTCAATTCTCAATCCTCAATCCTCAGTCCTCAAACCTCAATTCTGAATCCTCAACCCTGAATCCTCAATCTTCAGCCCTCAGTCCTCAATCCTCAATATTCAGTCCTCAATACTCAATCTTCAATCCTCGATCCTCAATCCTAAATCCTCAGTCCTCATTCTTCAATCCTCAATACCCAATCCTCAATCTTCAATCCTCAATCCTCAATCCTCGATTCTCAATCCTCAATCCTCAATCTTCTGACCTCAAACATCAATAATCAACCCTCAGTCCTCGTCCTCAATCCACAACCCTCAGTCCTCAATCCTCAATCTTCAATCATCAATATTCAATCTTCAATCCTCAACCCACAATCCTCGATCCTCAATCCTCAATCCTCAATGTTCAATCCTCAATACCCAATCCTCAATCTTCAATCCTCAATCCTCAATCCTCAATCCTCAATCCTCAATCTTCAACCCTCAGTCCTCAATACTCAATCCTCAATCCTCAATCCTCAGTCCTCAGTCCTTAAACCTCAATCCTCAACCCTCAGCCCTCATCCTCAATCCTCAATCCTCAATCCTCAATCCTCAATCTTCAATCCTCAATACTCAATCTTCAATCCTCAATCCTCAATCCTCAGTCCTCAAACCTCAATTCTGAATCCTCAACCCTGAATCCTCAATCTTCAGCATTCAGTCCTCAACAATCAGGTTCCAAACCTCAATCCTCAATGGAATATCCTCAATTCACAGTTTCCAATACGCAATACTCATTCTGCGACCTTCAAATCTCTATTCACAAACATCAATACTCACCACTCAACACTCAACACTCAGTCCTCAATGTTCAATCCTCAATCCTCAATTCTCAATTTTCAATCCTCAATACTCAATCTTTAATCCTCAATCCTCAATCTTCAATCCTCAGTCCTCAATCCTCAATCCTCAATCCTCAATCTTCAATCCTCAATACTCAATCTTCAATCCTCGATCCTCAATCCTAGATCCTCAATCCCCAATCCTCAATCCTCAATACCCAATCCTCAATCTTCAATCCTCAATACTCAATCTTCAATCCTCAATCCTCAATCCTCAATACTCAATCCTCAATCCTCAGTCCTCAATCCTCAATCTTCTACCTCAATACTCAATCTTCAATCCTCAATCCTCAATCCTCAATACTCAATCCTCAATCCTCAGTTCTCAATCCTCAATCTTCAATACTCAATCCTCAATCTTCAATCATCAATATTCAATCTTCAATCCTCAACCCACAATCCTCGATCCTCAATCCTCAATCCTCAATGTTCAATCCTCAATACCCAATCCTCAATCTTCAATCCTCAATCCTCAATCCTCAATCCTCAATTCTCAATCCTCAATTCTCAGTCCTCAGTCCTCAAACCTCAACCCTCAACCCGCAGCCCTCATCGTCAATTCTCAATCCTCAATCCTCAATCCTCAATCTTCAATCCTCAATACTCAATCTTCAATCCACAATCCTCAATCTTCAATCCTCAATACTGAATCTTCAATCCTCAATCCTCAATCCTCAATACACAATCCTCAATCCTCAGTCCTCAATCCTCAATCTTCTACCTCAATACTCAATCTTCAATCCTCAATCCTCAATCCTCAATACTCAATCCTCAATCCTCAGTCCTCAATCCTCAATCTTCAATCCTCAATCCTCAATCTACAATCATCAATATTCAATCTTCAATCCTCAATCCTCAATCCTCGATACTCAATCCACAATCCTCAATGTTCAATCCTCAATACCCAATGCTCAATCTTCAATCCTCAATCCTCAATCCTCAATCCTCAATCCTCAATTCTCAATCCTCAATCCTCAGTCCTCAGTCCTCAAACCTCAATCCTCAACCCTCAGCCCTCATCGTCAATTCTCAATCCTCAATTCACAATCCTCATTCTTCAATCCTCAATACTCAATCTTCAATCCACAATCCTCAATCCTCAATCGTCAATCCTCAATCCCCAATCCTCAATCTTCAATTCTCAATCCTCAATCCTCAATCCTCAGTCCTCAATCCTCGATCCTCAATACTCAATCTTCAATCCTCAATACTCAATCCTCAATCCTCAATTCTCAATCCTCAATCCTCAATCCTCAATCTTCAATCCTCAATACTCAATCTGCAATCCGCAATCCTCAGTCCTCACTCCTCAACCCTCATTCTTCAATCCTCAATACCGAATCCTCAATCTTCAATCCTCAATCCTCAATCCTCAATTCTCAATCCTCAATCCTGAATCCTTAGACTTCAAACATCAATACTCAACCCTCAGTCCTCGTCCTCAATCCACAACACTCAGTCCTCAATCCTCAATATTCAGTCATTAATATTCAACCTTCAATCCTCAACCCTCAATCCTCTATCCTCAACACTCAATCCTCAATGTTCAATCTTCAATACCCAATCATCAGTCTTCAATCCTCTATCCTCAATCCTCAATCCTCAATCCTCAATCCTCTGTCCTCAAACCTCAATCCTGAATCCTCAACCCGGAATCCTCAAACTTCAGCCCTAAGTCCTCAACAATCAGTTGTGAATCCTCAATCCTCAATAGAATATCCTCAATTGACAGTTTTCAATACTCAATACTCAATCTGCAATCTTCAGACCTCTATCCACAAACATCAATTCTCATCACTCAACCCTCAATACTCAGTCCCCAATCCCCAATCTTCAATCCTCAATCCTCAATCCTCAATCCTCAACCTTAATCTTCAATCCTCAGTACTCAATCTTCAATCCTCGAACCTAAATCCTCAATACTCAATCCTCACTCTTCAATCCTCAACACCCAATCCTCAATCTTCAATCCTCAATCCTCAATCCTCAATTCTCAATGCTCAATCCTCAATCCTCAGACCTCAAACAGCAATACTCAACCCTCAGTCCTCGTCCTCAATCCACAACCGTCAATCCTCAATCCTCAATCTTCAATCATCAGTATTCAATCTTCAGTCCTCAATCCTCAGTCCTCAATCCTCAATCCTCAATCCTCAATGTTCAATCCGCAATACCCAATCCTCAATCTTCTATCCGCAATCCTCAATCCTCAATCCTCAATCCTCAATCCTCAATCCTCAATCTTCAATCCTCAATACTCAATCTTCAATCCTCAATCCTCAATCATCAATCGTCAATCCTCATTCTTCAATCCTCAACACCCAATCCTCAATCTTCAATCCTCAATCCTCAATCCTCAATTCTCAATCCTCAATCCTCAATCCTCAGACCTCAAACGTCAATACTCAACCCTCAGTCCTCGTCCTCAATCCACAACCCTCAATCCTCGATCCTCAATCTTCAATCATCAATATTCAATCATCAATCCTCAATCCTCAATCCTCAATCCTCAATGTTCTATTCTCAATACGCAATCCTCAATCTTCAATCCTCAATCCTCAATCCTCAATCCTCAATCCTCAATCTTAATCTTCAATCCTCAGTACTCAATCTTGAATCCTCAATCCTCAATCCTCAATCCTCAATCCTCAATCTTCAATCCTCAATACTCAATACTCAATCTTCAATCCTCAATCCTCAATCCTCAATCCTCAATCCTCATTCTTCAATCCTCAATACCCAATCCTCAATATTCAATCCTCAATCCTCAATCCTCAATCCTCAATCCTCAATCCTCAATCCTCAATCCTCAATCTTCAATCCTCAGTCCCAAATCCTCAATCTTCAACACTCACTCCTCAATCCTCAGTCTTCAATCCTCAATGCTCAATCCTCAATCCTCAATCTTCAATTCTCAATCCTCAATCCTCAATCCTCAGTCCTCAATCCTCGATCCTCAATACTCAATCTTCAATCCTCAATACTCAATCCTCAATCCTCAATTCTCAATCCTCAATACCCAATCCTCAATATTCAATCCTCAATCCTCAATCCTCAATCCTCAATCCTCAATTCTCAATCCTCAATCCTCAGTCCTCAGTCCTTAAACCTCAATCCTCAACCCTCAGCCCTCATCCTCAATCCTCAATCCTCAATCCTCAATCCTCAATCTTCAATCCTCAATACTCAATCTTCAATTCTCAATCCTCAATCCTCAGTCCTCAAACCTCAATTCTGAATCCTCAACCCTGAATCCTCAATCTTCAGCCCTCAGTCCTCAATCCTCAATATTCAGTCCTCAATACTCAATCTTCAATCCTCGATCCTCAATCCTAAATCCTCAGTCCTCATTCTTCAATCCTCAATACCCAATCCTCAATCTTCAATCCTCAATCCTCAATCCTCGATTCTCAATCCTCAGTCCTCAATCTTCTGACCTCAAACATCAATAATCAACCCTCAGTCCTCGTCCTCAATCCACAACCCTCAGTCCTCAATCCTCAATCTTCAATCATCAATATTCAATCTTCAATCCTCAACCCACAATCCTCGATCCTCAATCCTCAATGTTCAATCCTCAATACCCAATCCTCAATCTTCAATCCTCAATCCTCAATCCTCAATCCTCAATCCTCAATCTTCAATCCTCAGTCCTCAATACTCAATCCTCAATCCTCAATCCTCAGTCCTCAGTCCTTAAACCTCAATCCTCAACCCTCAGCCCTCATCCTCAATCCTCAATCCTCAATCCTCAATCCTCAATCTTCAATCCTCAATACTCAATCTTCAATCCTCAATCCTCAATCCTCAGTCCTCAAACCTCAATTCTGAATCCTCAACCCTGAATCCTCAATCTTCAGCCCTCAGTCCTCAACAATCAGGTTACAAACCTCAATCCTCAATGGAATATCCTCAATTCACAGTTTCCAATACACAATACTCATTCTGCGACCTTCAAATCTCTATTCACAAACATCAATACTCACCACTCAACACTCAACACTCAGTCCTCAATGTTCAATCCTCAATCCTCAATTCTCAATTTTCAATCCTCAATACTCAATCTTTAATCCTCAATCCTCAAAACAATCCTCAATCCTCAATCCTCAATCCTCATTATTCAATCCTCAATACCCAATCCTCAATCTTCGATCCTCAATCCTCAATCCTCAATTCTCAATCCTCAATCCTCAGTCCTCAGTCCTTAAACCTCAATCCTCAACCCTCAGCCCTCATCCTCAATCCTCAATCCTCAATCCTCAATCCTCAATCTTCAATCCTCAATACTCAATCTTCAATTCTCAATCCTCAATCCTCAGTCCTCAAACCTCAATTCTGAATCCTCAACCCTGAATCCTCAATCTTCAGCCCTCAGTCCTCAATCCTCAATATTCAGTCCTCAATACTCAATCTTCAATCCTCGATCCTCAATCCTAAATCCTCAGTCCTCATTCTTCAATCCTCAATACCCAATCCTCAATCTTCAATCCTCAATCCTCAATCCTCGATTCTCAATCCTCAATCCTCAATCTTCTGACCTCAAACATCAATAATCAACCCTCAGTCCTCGTCCTCAATCCACAACCCTCAGTCCTCAATCCTCAATCTTCAATCATCAATATTCAATCTTCAATCCTCAACCCACAATCCTCGATACTCAATCCTCAATCCTCAATGTTCAATCCTCAATACCCAATCCTCAATCTTCAATCCTCAATCCTCAATCCTCAATCCTCAATCCTCAATCTTCAATCCTCAGTCCTCAATACTCAATCCTCAATCCTCAATCCTCAGTCCTCAGTCCTTAAACCTCAATCCTCAACCCTCAGCCCTCATCCTCAATCCTCAATCCTCAATCCTCAATCCTCAATCTTCAATCCTCAATACTCAATCTTCAATCCTCAATCCTCAATCCTCAGTCCTCAAACCTCAATTCTGAATCCTCAACCCTGAATCCTCAATCTTCAGCCCTCAGTCCTCAACAATCAGGTTCCAAACCTCAATCCTCAATGGAATATCCTCAATTCACAGTTTCCAATACGCAATACTCATTCTGCGACCTTCAAATCTCTATTCACAAACATCAATACTCACCACTCAACACTCAACACTCAGTCCTCAATGTTCAATCCTCAATCCTCAATTCTCAATTTTCAATCCTCAATACTCAATCTTTAATCCTCAATCCTCAATCTTCAATCCTCAGTCCTCAATCCTCAATCCTCAATCCTCAATCTTCAATCCTCAATACTCAATCTTCAATCCTCGATCCTCAATCCTAGATCCTCAATCCCCAATCCTCAATCCTCAATACCCAATCCTCAATCTTCAATCCTCAATACTCAATCTTCAATCCTCAATCCTCAATCCTCAATACTCAATCCTCAATCCTCAGTCCTCAATCCTCAATCTTCTACCTCAATACTCAATCTTCAATCCTCAATCCTCAATCCTCAATACTCAATCCTCAATCCTCAGTTCTCAATCCTCAATCTTCAATACTCAATCCTCAATCTTCAATCATCAATATTCAATCTTCAATCCTCAACCCACAATCCTCGATCCTCAATCCTCAATCCTCAATGTTCAATCCTCAATACCCAATCCTCAATCTTCAATCCTCAATCCTCAATCCTCAATCCTCAATTCTCAATCCTCAATTCTCAGTCCTCAGTCCTCAAACCTCAACCCTCAACCCGCAGCCCTCATCGTCAATTCTCAATCCTCAATCCTCAATCCTCAATCTTCAATCCTCAATACTCAATCTTCAATCCACAATCCTCAATCTTCAATCCTCAATACTGAATCTTCAATCCTCAATCCTCAATCCTCAATACTCAATCCTCAATCCTCAGTCCTCAATCCTCAATCTTCTACCTCAATACTCAATCTTCAATCCTCGATCCTCAATCCTCAATACTCAATCCTCAATCCTCAGTCCTCAACCCTCAATCTTCAATCCTCAATCCTCAATCTACAATCATCAATATTCAATCTTCAATCCTCAATCCTCAATCTTCAATCCTCAATACTCAGTCTTCAATCCTCAATCCTCAATCCTCAGTGCTCAAACCTCAATTCTGAATCCTCAACCCTGAATCCTCAATCTTCAGCCCTCAGTCCTCAATCCTCAATATTCAATCCTCAATACCCAATCCTCAATCTTCAATCCTCAATCCTCAAACCTCAATCCTTAATTCTCAATCCTCAATCCTCAGTCCTCAGTCCTCAAACCTCAATCCTCAACCCTCAGCCCTCATCGTCAATTCTCAATCCTCAATTCTCAATCCTCAATCTTCAATCCTCAATACTCAATCTTCAATCCACAATCCTCAATCTTCAATCCTCAATACTCAATCTTCAATCCTCAATCCTCAATCCTCAATACTCAATCCTCAATCCTCAGTCCTCAATTCTCAATCTTCAATCCTCAATACTCAATCTTCAATCCTCAATCCTCAATCCTCAATCCTCAATCCTCAGTCCTCAATCCTCAATACTCAATCTTCAATCCTCAATCCTCTGTCCTCAAACCTCAATTCTGAATCCTCAATCCTGAATCCTAAATCTTCAGCCCTCAGTCCTCAACAATCAGTTGCCAATCATCAATCCTCAATAGAATATCCTCAATTCACAGCCTTCAATACTCAATACTCAATCTGCAATCTTCGAATCTGCATATCTCTATCCACAAACGTCAATTCTCATCACTCAACCCTCAACACTCAGACATCAATGTTAAATCCTCAATCCTCAATTCTCTATCTTCGATCCTCAATACTGAATCTTCAACACTCAATCCTCAATCCTCAATCCTCAATCCTCAAACCTCAGTCCTCATCCTCAATTCTCAATTCTCAATCCTCAATCCTCAATCCTCAACCCTCTATCTTCAATCCTAAATAATCAATCTCCAATACTAGATCCTCAATCCCCAATCCTCAATCCTCAATACCCAATCCTAAATCTTCAATCCTCAATCCTCAATTATCAACTCTCAATCCTCAATCCTCAATTCTCTGTCCTCAAACCTCAATCCTCAACCCTCAGTCCTCGTCCTCAAACCTCAACCCTCAATCCTCAATCCTCAATCTTCAATCCTCAATCGTCAATCCTCAATTCTCAATCCTCATTCTTCAATCCTCATTACCCAATCCACAATCCTCATTCCTCAATCCTCAATCCTCAATTCTCAACACTCAATCCTCAATAATCATTCTTCAATCCTCAATCCTCAGTCTTCAAACCTCAATTCTGAATCCTCAATCCTGTATCCTCAATCTTCAGGCCTCAGTCCTCAGCAATCAGTTGACAATCCTCAATCCTCTATAGAATATCCTCAATTCACAGTTTTCAAGACTCAATACTCAATCTGCAATCTTCAAACCTCTATCCACAAACATCAAATCTCATCACTGAACCCTCAACACTCAGTCCTCAATGTTCAATACACAATCTTCAACCCACAATCCTCAACCGAAAATCTTCAATCCTCAATACTCAATCTTCAATCCTCTATCCTCAATCCTCAATCCTCAATCCTCATTCTTCAATCCTCAATACCCAATCCTCAATCTTCAATCCTCAGTCCTCAATTCTCAATCCTCAATTCTCAATCCTCAATTCTCAGTCCTCAGTCCTCAAACCTCAACCCTCAACCCGCAGCCCTCATCGTCAATTCTCAATCCTCAATCCTCAATCCTCAATCTTCAATCCTCAATACTCAATCTTCAATCCACAATCCTCAATCTTCAATCCTCAATACTGAATCTTCAATCCTCAATCCTCAATGCTCAATACTCAATCCTCAATCCTCAGTCCTCAATCCTCAACCTTCTACCTCAATACTCAATCTTCAATCCTCAATCCTCAATCCTCAATACTCAATCCTCAATCCTCAGTCCTCAATCCTCAATCTTCAATCCTCAATCCTCAATCTACAATCATCAATATTCAATCTTCAATCCTCAATCCTCAATCCTCGATACTCAATCCTCAATCCTCAATGTTCAATCCTCAATACCCAATCCTCAATCTTCAATCCTCAATCCTCAATCCTCAATCCTCAATCCTCAATTCTCAATCCTCAATCCTCAGTCCTCAGTCCTCAAACCTCAATCCTCAACCCTCAGCCCTCATCGTCAATTCTCAATCCTCAATTCTCAATCCTCATTCTTCAATCCTCAATACTCAATCTTCAATCCACAATCCTCACTCTTCAATCCTCAATACTCAATCCTCAATTCTCAATCCTCAATCCTCAGTCTTCAGTCCTTAAACCTCAATCCTCAACCCTCAGCCCTCATCCTCAATCCTCAATCCTCAATCCTCAATCCTCAATCTTCAATCCTCAATACTCAATCTTCAATCCTCAATCCTCAATCCTCAGTCCTCAAACCTCAATCCTGAATCCTCAACCCTGAATCCTCAATCTTCAGCCCTCAGTCCTCAATCCTCAATATTCAATCCTCAATACCCAATCTTCAATCCTCGATCCTCAATCCTAAATCCTCAGTCCTCATTCTTCAATCCTCAATACCCAATCCTCAATCTTCAATCCTCAATCCTCAATCCTCGATTCTCAATCCTCAGTCCTCAATCTTCTGACCTCAAACATCAATAATCAACCCTCAGTCCTCGTCCTCAATCCACAACCCTCAGTCCTCAATCCTCAATCTTCAATCATCAATATTCAATCTTCAATCCTCAACCCACAATCCTCGATCCTCAATCCTCAATCCTCAATGTCAATCCTCAATACCCAATCCTCAATCTTCAATCCTCAATCCTCAATCCTCAATCCTCAATTCTCAATCCTCAATTCTCAGTCCTCAGTCCTCAAACCTCAACCCTCAACCCGCAGCCCTCATCGTCAATTCTCAATCCTCAATCCTCAATCCTCAATCTTCAATCCTCAATACTCAATCTTCAATCCACAATCCTCAATCTTCAATCCTCAATACTGAATCTTCAATCCTCAATCCTCAATCCTCAATACACAATCCTCAATCCTCAGTCCTCAATCCTCAATCTTCTACCTCAATACTCAATCTTCAATCCTCAATCCTCAATCCTCAATACTCAATCCTCAATCCTCAGTCCTCAATCCTCAATCTTCAATCCTCAATCCTCAATCTACAATCATCAATATTCAATCTTCAATCCTCAATCCTCAATCCTCGATACTCAATCCACAATCCTCAATGTTCAATCCTCAATACCCAATGCTCAATCTTCAATCCTCAATCCTCAATCCTCAATCCTCAATCCTCAATTCTCAATCCTCAATCCTCAGTCCTCAGTCCTCAAACCTCAATCCTCAACCCTCAGCCCTCATCGTCAATTCTCAATCCTCAATTCACAATCCTCATTCTTCAATCCTCAATACTCAATCTTCAATCCACAATCCTCAATCTTCAATCCTCAATACTCAATCTTCAATCCTCAATCCTCAATCCTCAACACTCAATCCTCAATCCTCAGTCCTCAATCCTCACTCTTCAATCCTCAATACTCAATCTTCAATCCTCAATCCTCAATCCTCAATCCTCAATCCTCAGTCCTCAATCCTCAATACTCAATCTTCAATCCTCAATCCTCAGTCCTCAAACCTCAATTCTGAATCCTCAATCCTGAATCCTAAATCTTCAGCCCTCAGTCCTCAACAATCAGTTGCCAATCATCAATCCTCAATAGAATACCCTCAATTCACAGTCTTCAATACTCAATACTCAATCTGCAATCTTCGAATCTGCATATCTCTATCCACAAACGTCAATTCTCATCACTCAACCCTCAACACTCAGACCTCAATGTTAAATCCTCAATCCTCAATTCTCTATCTTCAATCCTCAATACTGAATCTTCAACACTCAATCCTCAATCCTCAATTCTCAATCCTCAAACCTCAGTCCTCATCCTCAATTCTCAATTCTCAATCCTCAATCCTCAATCCTCAAACCTCTATCTTCAATCCTAAATAATCAATCTCCAATACTAGATCCTCAATCCCCAATCCTCAATCCTCAATACCCAATCCTAAATCTTCAATCCTCAATCCTCAATTATCAATTCTCAATCCTCAATCCTCAATTCTCTGTCCTCAAACCTCAATCCTCAACCCTCAGTCCTCGTCCTCAAACCTCAACCCTCAATCCTCAATCCTCAATCTTCAATCCTCAATTCTCAATCCTCAATCCTCAGTCCTCAGTCCTTAAACCTCAATCCTCAACCCTCAGCCCTCATCCTCAATCCTCAATCCTCAATCCTCAATCCTCAATCTTCAATCCTCAATACTCAATCTTCAATTCTCAATCCTCAATCCTCAGTCCTCAAACCTCAATTCTGAATCCTCAACCCTGAATCCTCAATCTTCAGCCCTCAGTCCTCAATCCTCAATATTCAGTCCTCAATACTCAATCTTCAATCCTCGATCCTC
Source organism: Calliopsis andreniformis (assembly GCF_051401765.1). Lineage (NCBI taxonomy): Eukaryota > Metazoa > Arthropoda > Insecta > Hymenoptera > Andrenidae > Calliopsis > Calliopsis andreniformis. The sequence continues at coordinate 5,004,055 of NW_027480443.1, read as the reverse complement.
AATCCTAAATCCTCAGTCCTCATTCTTCAATCCTCAATACCCAATCCTCAATCTTCAATCCTCAATCCTCAATCCTCGATTCTCAATCCTCAATCCTCAATCTTCTGACCTCAAACATCAATAATCAACCCTCAGTCCTCGTCCTCAATCCACAACCCTCAGTCCTCAATCCTCAATCTTCAATCATCAATATTCAATCTTCAATCCTCAACCCACAATCCTCGATCCTCAATCCTCAATCCTCAATGTTCAATCCTCAATACCCAATCCTCAATCTTCAATCCTCAATCCTCAATCCTCAATCCTCAATCCTCAATCTTCAACCCTCAGTCCTCAATACTCAATCCTCAATCCTCAATCCTCAGTCCTCAGTCCTTAAACCTCAATCCTCAACCCTCAGCCCTCATCCTCAATCCTCAATCCTCAATCCTCAATCCTCAATCTTCAATCCTCAATACTCAATCTTCAATCCTCAATCCTCAATCCTCAGTCCTCAAACCTCAATTCTGAATCCTCAACCCTGAATCCTCAATCTTCAGCCCTCAGTCCTCAACAATCAGGTTACAAACCTCAATCCTCAATGGAATATCCTCAATTCACAGTTTCCAATACACAATACTCATTCTGCGACCTTCAAATCTCTATCCACAAACATCAATTCTCACCAGTCAACCCTCAACACTCAGTCCTCAATGTTCAATCCTCAATCCTCAATTCTCAATCTTCAATCCTCAATGCTCAATCTTTAATCCTCAATCCTCAATCCTCAATCTTCAATCCTCAGTCCTCAATACTCAATCCTCAATCCTCAATCCTCAGTCCTCAGTCCTTAAACCTCAATCCTCAACCCTCAGCCCTCATCCTCTATCCTCAATCCTCAATCCTCAATCCTCAATCTTCAATCCTCAATACTCAATCTTCAATCCTCAATCCTCAATCCTCAGTCCTCAAACCTCAATTCTGAATCCTCAACCCTGAATCCTCAATCTTCAGCCCTCAGTCCTCAACAATCAGGTTACAAACCTCAATCCTCAATGGAATATCCTCAATTCACAGTTTCCAATACACAATACTCATTCTGCGACCTTCAAATCTCTATTCACAAACATCAATACTCACCACTCAACACTCAACACTCAGTCCTCAATGTTCAATCCTCAATCCTCAATACTCAATCTTCAATCCTCAATACTCAATCTTTAATCCTCAATCCTCAATCTTCAATCCTCAGTCCTCAATCCTCAATCCTCAATCCTCAATCTTCAATCCTCAATACTCAATCTTCAATCCTCGATCCTCAATCCTAGATCCTCAATCCCCAATCCTCAATCCTCAATACCCAATCCTCAACCTTCAATCCTCAATACTCAATCTTCAATCCTCAATCCTCAATCCTCAATACTCAATCCTCAATCCTCAGTCCTCAATCCTCAATCTTCTACCTCAATACTCAATCTTCAATCCTCAATCCTCAATCCTCAATACTCAATCCTCAATCCTCAGTTCTCAATCCTCAATCTTCAATCCTCAATCCTCAATCTACATTCATCAATATTCAATCTTCAATCCTCAATCCTCAATCCTCGATACTCAATCCTCAATCCTCAATGTTCAATCCTCAATACCCAATCCTAAATCTTCAATCCTCAATACTCAATTATCAATTCTCAATCCTCAATCCTCAATTCTCTGACCTCAAACCTCAATCCTCAACCCTCAGTCCTCAATCGTCAATCTTCTACCTCAATACTCAATCTTCAATCCTCAATCCTCAACCCTCAATACTCAATCCACAATATCCTATCCCCAATCCTCAATCCTCAATATTCAATTCTCGATCCTCAATCCTCAATCCTCAATTCTCAACCCTCAATCCTCAATAATCATTCTTCAATCCTCAATCCTCAGTCTTCAAACCTCAATTCTGAATCCTCAATCCTGAATCCTCAATCTTCAGGCCTCAGTCCTCAGCAATCAGTTGACAATCCTCAATCCTCAATAGAATATCCTCAATTCACAGTTTTCATTACTCAATACTCAATCTGCAATCTTCAAACCTCTATCCACAAACATCAATTCTCATCACTGAACCCTCAACACTCAGTCCTCAATGTTCAATACACAATCTTCAACCCACAATCCTCAATCGTCAATCTTCAATCCTCAATACTCAACCTTCAATCCTCTATCCTCAATCCTCAATCCTCAATCCTCATTCTTCAATCCTCAATACCCAATCCACAATCTTCGATTCTCAATCCTCAATCCTCAATTCTCAATCCTCAATCCTCAGTCCTCAGTCCTTAAACCTCAATCCTCAACCCTCAGCCCTCATCCTCAATCCTCAATCCTCAATCCTCAATCCTCAATCCTCAATCTTCAATCCTGAATACTCAATCTTCAATCCTCAATCCTCAATCCTCAGTCCTCAAACCTCAATTCTGAATCCTCAACCCTGAATCCTCAATCTTCAGCCCTCAGTCCTCAATCCTCACTCTTCAATCCTCAATACTCAATCTTCAATCCTCAATCCTCAATCCTCAATCCTCAATCCTCAATCCTCAAACCTCAATACTCAATCTTCAATCCTCAATCCTCAGTCCTCAAACCTCAATTCTGAATCCTCAATCCTGAATCCCAAATCTTCAGCCCTCAGTCCTCAACAATCAGTTGGCTATCATCAATCCTCAACAGAATATCCTCAATTCACAGTCTTCAATACTCAACACTCAATCTGCAATCTTCGAATCTGCATATCTCTATCCACAAACGTCAATTCTCATCTCTCAACCCTCAACACTCAGACCTCAATGTTAAGTCCTCAATCCTCAATTCTCTCTCTTGAATCCTCAATACTGAATCTTCAACACTCAATCCTCAATCCTCAATCCTCAATCCTCAAACCTCAGTCCTCATCCTCAATTCTCAATTCTCAATCCTCAATCCTCAATCCTCAACCCTCTATCTTCAATCCTAGATAATCAATCTCCAATACTAGATCCTCAATCCCCAATCCTCAATCCTCAATACCCAATCCTAAATCTTCAATCCTCAATCCTCAATTATCAATTCTCAATCCTCAATCCTCAATTCTCTGTCCTCAAACCTCAATCCTCAACCCTCAGCCCTCGTCCTCAAACCTCAACCCTCAATCCTCAATCCTCAATCTTCAATCCTCAATACTCAATCTTCAATCCACAATCCTCAATCTTCAATCCTCAATACTCAATCTTTAATCCTCAATCCTCAATCCTCAATACTCAATCCTCAATCCTCAGTCCTCAATCCTCAATCTTCAATCCTCAATACTCAATCTTCAATCCTCGATCCTCAATCCTAAATCCTCAGTCCTCATTCTTCAATCCTTAATACCCAATCCTCAATCTTGAATCCTCAATCCTCAATCCTCGATTCTCAATCCTCAATCCTCAATCTTCTGACCTCAAACATCAATAATCAACCCTCAGTCCTCGTCCTCAATCCACAACCCTCAGTCCACAATCCTCAATCTTCAATCATCAATATTCAATCTTCAATCCTCAACCCACAATCCTCGATCCTCAATCCTCAATCCTCAATGTTCAATCCTCAATACCCAATCCTCAATCTTCAATCCTCAATCCTCAATCCTCAATCCTCAATTCTCAATCCTCAATTCTCAGTCCTCAGTCCTCAAACCTCAACCCTCAACCCGCAGCCCTCGTCGTCAATTCTCAATCCTCAATCCTCAATCCTCAATCTTCAATCCTCAATACTCAATCTTCAATCCACAATCCTCAATCTTCAATCCTCAATACTGAATCTTCAATCCTCAATCCTCAATCCTCAATACTCAATCCTCAATCCTCAGTCCTCAATCCTCAATCTTCTACCTCAATACTCAATCTTCAATCCTCAATCCTCAATCCTCAATACTAAATCCTCAATCCTCAGTCCTCAATCCTCAATCTTCAACCCTCAATCCTCAATCTACAATCATCAATATTCAATCTTCAATCCTCAATCCTCAATCCTCGATACTCAATCCTCAATCCTCAATGTTCAATCCTCAATACCCAATCCTCAATCTTCAATCCTCAATCCTCAATCCTCAATCCTCAATCCTCAATTCTCAATCCTCAATCCTCAGTCCTCAGTCCTCAAACCTCAATCCTCAACCCTCAGCCCTCATCGTCAATTCTCAATCCTCAATTCTCAATCCTCATTCTTCAATCCTCAATACTCAATCTTCAATCCACAATCCTCACTCTTCAATCCTCAATACTCAATCCTCAATTCTCAATCCTCAATCCTCAGTCCTCAGTCCTTAAACCTCAATCCTCAACCCTCAGCCCTCATCCTCAATCCTCAATCCTCAATCCTCAATCCTCAATCTTCAATCCTCAATACTCAATCTTCAATCCTCAATCCTCAATCCTCAGTCCTCAAACCTCAATTCTGAATCCTCAACCCTGAATCCTCAATCCTCAATCCTCAATTCTCAACCCTCAATACTCAATAATCATTCTTCAATCCTCAATCCTCAGTCTTCAAACCTCAATTCTGAATCCTCAATCCTGAATCCTCAATCTTCAGGCCTCAGTCCTCAGCTATCAGTTGACAATCCTCAATCCTCAATAGAATATCCTCAATTCACAGTTTTCAATACTCAATACTCAATCTGCAATCTTCAAACCTCTATCCACAAACATCCGTTCTCATCACTGAACCCTCAACACTCAGTCCTCAGTGTTCAATACTCAATCTTCAACCCACAATCCTCAATCGTCAATCGTCAATCCTCAATACTCAATCTTCAATCCTCTATCCTCAATCCTCAATCCTCAATCGTCATTCTTCAATCCTCAATACCCAATCCTCAATCTTCAATCCTCAATCCTCAATCCTCAATTCTCAATCCTCAATCCTCAGTCCTCAGTCCTTAAACCTCAATCCTCAACCCTCAGCCCTCATCCTCAATCCTCAATCCTCAATCCTCAATCCTCAATCCTCAATCTTCAATCCTCAATACTCAATCTTCAATCCTCAATCCTCAATCCTCAGTCCTCAAACCTCAATTCTGAATCCTCAACCCTGAATCCTCAATCTTCAGCCCTCAGTCCTCAACAATCAGGTTACAAACCTCAATCCTCAATGGAATATCCTCAATTCACAGTTTCCAATACACAATACTCATTCTGCGACCTTCAAATCTCTATTCACAAACATCAATACTCACCACTCAACACTCAACACTCAGTCCTCAATGTTCAATCCTCAATCCTCAATTCTCAATCTTCAATCCTCAATACTCAATCTTTAATCCTCAATCCTCAATCTTCAATCCTCAGTCCTCAATCCTCAATCCTCAATCCTCAATCTTCAATCCTCAATACTCAATCTTCAATCCTCGATCCTCAATCCTAGATCCTCAATCCCCAATCCTCAATCCTCAATACCCAATCCTCAACCTTCAATCCTCAATACTCAATCTTCAATCCTCAATCCTCAATCCTCAATACTCAATCCTCAATCCTCAGTCCTCAATCCTCAATCTTCTACCTCAATACTCAATCTTCAATCCTCAATCCTCAATCCTCAATACTCAATCCTCAATCCTCAGTTCTCAATCCTCAATCTTCAATCCTCAATCCTCAATCTACAATCATCAATATTCAATCTTCAATCCTCAATCCTCAATCCTCGATACTCAATCCTCAATCCTCAATGTTCAATCCTCAATACCCAATCCTAAATCTTCAATCCTCAATACTCAATTATCAATTCTCAATCCTCAATCCTCAATTCTCTGACCTCAAACCTCAATCCTCAACCCTCAGTCCTCAATCGTCAATCTTCTACCTCAATACTCAATCTTCAATCCTCAATCCTCAACCCTCAATACTCAATCCACAATATCCTATCCCCAATCCTCAATCCTCAATATTCAATTCTCGATCCTCAATCCTCAATCCTCAATTCTCAACCCTCAATCCTCAATAATCATTCTTCAATCCTCAATCCTCAGTCTTCAAACCTCAATTCTGAATCCTCAATCCTGAATCCTCAATCTTCAGGCCTCAGTCCTCAGCAATCAGTTGACAATCCTCAATCCTCAATAGAATATCCTCAATTCACAGTTTTCATTACTCAATACTCAATCTGCAATCTTCAAACCTCTATCCACAAACATCAATTCTCATCACTGAACCCTCAACACTCAGTCCTCAATGTTCAATACACAATCTGCAACCCACAATCCTCAATCGTCAATCTTCAATCCTCAATACTCAACCTTCAATCCTCTATCCTCAATCCTCAATCCTCAATCCTCATTCTTCAATCCTCAATACCCAATCCACAATCTTCGATTCTCAATCCTCAATCCTCAATTCTCAATCCTCAATCCTCAGTCCTCAGTCCTTAAACCTCAATCCTCAACCCTCAGCCCTCATCCTCAATCCTCAATCCTCAATCCTCAATCCTCAATCCTCAATCTTCAATCCTGAATACTCAATCTTCAATCCTCAATCCTCAATCCTCAGTCCTCAAACCTCAATTCTGAATCCTCAACCCTGAATCCTCAATCTTCAGCCCTCAGTCCTCAATCCTCACTCTTCAATCCTCAATACTCAATCTTCAATCCTCAATCCTCAATCCTCAATCCTCAATCCTCAATCCTCAAACCTCAATACTCAATCTTCAATCCTCAATCCTCAGTCCTCAAACCTCAATTCTGAATCCTCAATCCTGAATCCCAAATCTTCAGCCCTCAGTCCTCAACAATCAGTTGGCTATCATCAATCCTCAACAGAATATCCTCAATTCACAGTCTTCAATACTCAACACTCAATCTGCAATCTTCGAATCTGCATATCTCTATCCACAAACGTCAATTCTCATCTCTCAACCCTCAACACTCAGACCTCAATGTTAAGTCCTCAATCCTCAATTCTCTCTCTTGAATCCTCAATACTGAATCTTCAACACTCAATCCTCAATCCTCAATCCTCAATCCTCAAACCTCAGTCCTCATCCTCAATTCTCAATTCTCAATCCTCAATCCTCGATCCTCAACCCTCTATCTTCAATCCTAGATAATCAATCTCCAATACTAGATCCTCAATCCCCAATCCTCAATCCTCAATACCCAATCCTAAATCTTCAATCCTCAATCCTCAATTATCAATTCTCAATCCTCAATCCTCAATTCTCTGTCCTCAAACCTCAATCCTCAACCCTCAGCCCTCGTCCTCAAACCTCAACCCTCAATCCTCAATCCTCAATCTTCAATCCTCAATACTCAATCTTCAATCCACAATCCTCAATCTTCAATCCTCAATACTCAATCTTTAATCCTCAATCCTCAATCCTCAATACTCAATCCTCAATCCTCAGTCCTCAATCCTCAATCTTCAATCCTCAATACTCAATCTTCAATCCTCGATCCTCAATCCTAAATCCTCAGTCCTCATTCTTCAATCCTTAATACCCAATCCTCAATCTTGAATCCTCAATCCTCAATCCTCGATTCTCAATCCTCAATCCTCAATCTTCTGACCTCAAACATCAATAATCAACCCTCAGTCCTCGTCCTCAATCCACAACCCTCAGTCCACAATCCTCAATCTTCAATCATCAATATTCAATCTTCAATCCTCAACCCACAATCCTCGATCCTCAATCCTCAATCCTCAATGTTCAATCCTCAATACCCAATCCTCAATCTTCAATCCTCAATCCTCAATCCTCAATCCTCAATTCTCAATCCTCAATTCTCAGTCCTCAGTCCTCAAACCTCAACCCTCAACCCGCAGCCCTCGTCGTCAATTCTCAATCCTCAATCCTCAATCCTCAATCTTCAATCCTCAATACTCAATCTTCAATCCACAATCCTCAATCTTCAATCCTCAATACTGAATCTTCAATCCTCAATCCTCAATCCTCAATACTCAATCCTCAATCCTCAGTCCTCAATCCTCAATCTTCTACCTCAATACTCAATCTTCAATCCTCAATCCTCAATCCTCAATACTAAATCCTCAATCCTCAGTCCTCAATCCTCAATCTTCAACCCTCAATCCTCAATCTACAATCATCAATATTCAATCTTCAATCCTCAATCCTCAATCCTCGATACTCAATCCTCAATCCTCAATGTTCAATCCTCAATACCCAATCCTCAATCTTCAATCCTCAATCCTCAATCCCCAATCCTCAATCCTCAATTCTCAATCCTCAATCCTCAGTCCTCAGTCCTCAAACCTCAATCCTCAACCCTCAGCCCTCATCGTCAATTCTCAATCCTCAATTCTCAATCCTCATTCTTCAATCCTCAATACTCAATCTTCAATCCACAATCCTCACTCTTCAATCCTCAATACTCAATCCTCAATTCTCAATCCTCAATCCTCAGTCCTCAGTCCTTAAACCTCAATCCTCAACCCTCAGCCCTCATCCTCAATCCTCAATCCTCAATCCTCAATCCTCAATCTTCAATCCTCAATACTCAATCTTCAATCCTCAATCCTCAATCCTCAGTCCTCAAACCTCAATTCTGAATCCTCAACCCTGAATCCTCAATCTTCAGCCCTCAGTCCTCAATCCTCAATATTCAATCCTCAATACCCAATCTTCAATCCTGGATCCTCAATCCTAAATCCTCAGTCCTCATTCTTCAATCCTCAATACCCAATCCTCAATCTTCAATCCTCAATCCTCAATCCTCGATTCTCAATCCTCAATCCTCAATCTTCTGACCTCAAACATCAATAATCAACCCTCAGTCCTCGTCCTCAATCCACAACCCTCAGTCCTCAATCCTCAATCTTCAATCATCAATATTCAATATTCAATCCTCAACCCACAATCCTCGATCCTCAATCCTCAATCCTCAATGTTCAATCCTCAATACCCAATCCTCAATCTTCAATCCTCAATCCTCAATCCTCAATCCTCAATTCTCAATCCTCAATTCTCAGTCCTCAGTCCTCAAACCTCAACCCTCAACCCGCAGCCCTCATCGTCAATTCTCAATCCTCAATCCTCAATCCTCAATCTTCAATCCTCAATACTCAATCTTCAATCCACAATCCTCAATCTTCAATCCTCAATACTGAATCTTCAATCCTCAATCCACAATCCTCAATACTCAATCCTCAATCCTCAGTCCTCAATCCTCAATCCTCTACCTCAATACTCAATCTTCAATCCTCGATCCTCAATCCTCAATACTCAATCCTCAATCCTCAGTCCTCAACCCTCAATCTTCAATCCTCAATCCTCAATCTACAATCATCAATATTCAATCTTCAATCCTCAATCCTCAATCCTCGATACTCAATCCTCAATCCTCAATGTTCAATCCTCAATACCCAATCCTCAATCTTCAATCCTCAATCCTCAATCCTCAATCCTCAATCCTCAATCCTCAATTCTCAACCCTCAATCCTCAATAATCATTCTTCAATCCTCAATCCTCAGTCTTCAAACCTCAATTCTGAATCCTCAATCCTGAATCCTCAATCTTCAGGCCTCAGTCCTCAGCTATCAGTTGACAATCCTCAATCCTCAATAGAATATCCTCAATTCACAGTTTTCAATACTCAATACTCAATCTGCAATCTTCAAACCTCTATCCACAAACATCCATTCTCATCACTGAACCCTCAACACTCAGTCCTCAGTGTTCAATACTCAATCTTCAACCCACAATCCTCAATCATCAATCTTCAATTCTCAATACTCAATCTTCAATCCTCTATCCTCAATCCTCAATCCTCAATCGTCATTCTTCAATCCTCAATACCCAATCCTCAATCTTCAATCCTCAATCCTCAATCCTCAATTCTCAATCCTCAATCCTCAATCCTCAATCCTCAGTCCTCAAACCTCAATTCTGAATCCTCAACCCTGAATCCTCAATCTTCAGCCCTCAGTCCTCAACAATCAGGTTACAAACCTCAATCCTCAATGGAATATCCTCAATTCACAGTTTCCAATACACAATACTCATTCTGCGACCTTCAAATCTCTATTCACAAATATCAATACTCACCACTCAACACTCAACACTCAGTCCTCAATGTTCAATCCTCAATCCTCAATTCTCAATTTTCAATCCTCAATACTCAATCTTTAATCCTCAATCCTCAATCTTCAATCCTCATTCCTCAATCCTCAATCCTCAATCCTCAATCTTCAATCCTCAATACTCAATCTTCAATCCTCGATCCTCAATCCTAGATCCTCAATCCCCAATCCTCAATCCTCAATACCCAATCCTCAATCTTCAATCCTCAATACTCAATCTTCAATCCTCAATCCTCAATCCTCAATACTCAATCCTCAATCCTCAGTCCTCAATCCTCAATCTTCTACCTCAATACTCAATCTTCAATCCTCAATCCTCAATCCTCAATACTCAATCCTCAATCCTCAGTTCTCAATCCTCAATCTTCAATCCTCAATCCTCAATCTTCAATCATCAATATTCAATCTTCAATCCTCAACCCACAATCCTCGATCCTCAATCCTCAATCCTCAATGTTCAATCCTCAATACCCAATCCTCAATCTTCAATCCTCAATCCTCAATCCTCAATCCTCAATTCTCAATCCTCAATTCTCAGTCCTCAGTCCTCAAACCTCAACCCTCAACCCGCAGCCCTCATCGTCAATTCTCAATCCTCAATCCTCAATCCTCAATCTTCAATCCTCAATACTCAATCTTCAATCCACAATCCTCAATCTTCAATCCTCAATACTGAATCTTCAATCCTCAATCCTCAATCCTCAATACTCAATCCTCAATCCTCAGTCCTCAATCCTCAATCTTCTACCTCAATACTCAATCTTCAATCCTCGATCCTCAATCCTCAATACTCAATCCTCAATCCTCAGTCCTCAACCCTCAATCTTCAATCCTCAATCCTCAATCTACAATCATCAATATTCAATCTTCAATCCTCAATCCTCAATCCTCGATACTCAATCCTCAATCCTCAATGTTCAATCCTCAATACCCAATCCTCAATCTTCAATCCTCAATCCTCAATCCTCAATCCTCAATCCTCAATCCTCAATTCTCAACCCTCAATACTCAATAATCATTCTTCAATCCTCAATCCTCAGTCTTCAAACCTCAATTCTGAATCCTCAATCCTGAATCCTCAATCTTCAGGCCTCAGTCCTCAGCTATCAGTTGACAATCCTCAATCCTCAATAGAATATCCTCAATTCACAGTTTTCAATACTCAATACTCAATCTGCAATCTTCAAACCTCTATCCACAAACATCCGTTCTCATCACTGAACCCTCAACACTCAGTCCTCAGTGTTCAATACTCAATCTTCAACCCACAATCCTCAATCGTCAATCGTCAATCCTCAATACTCAATCTTCAATCCTCTATCCTCAATCCTCAATCCTCAATCGTCATTCTTCAATCCTCAATACCCAATCCTCAATCTTCAATCCTCAATCCTCAATCCTCAATTCTCAATCCTCAATCCTCAATACTCAATCTTCAATCCTCAATCCTCAATCCTCAGTCCTCAAACCTCAATTCTGAATCCTCAACCCTGAATCCTCAATCTTCAGCCCTCAGTCCTCAACAATCAGGTTACAATCCTCAATCCTCAATAGAATATCCTCAATTCACAGTTTTCAATACACAATACTCATTCTGCAATCTTCAAATCTCTATCCACAAACATCAATTCTCACCAGTCAACCCTCAACACTCAGTCCTCAATGTTCAATCCTCAATCCTCAATTCTCAATCTTCAATCCTCAATGCTCAATCTTTAATCCTCAATCCTCAATCCTCAATCTTCAATCCTCAGTCCTCAATACTCAATCCTCAATCCTCAATCCTCAGTCCTCAGTCCTTAAACCTCAATCCTCAACCCTCAGCCCTCATCCTCTATCCTCAATCCTCAATCCTCAATCCTCAATCTTCAATCCTCAATACTCAATCTTCAATCCTCAATCCTCAATCCTCAGTCCTCAAACCTCAATTCTGAATCCTCAACCCTGAATCCTCAATCTTCAGCCCTCAGTCCTCAACAATCAGGTTACAAACCTCAATCCTCAATGGAATATCCTCAATTCACAGTTTCCAATACACAATACTCATTCTGCGACCTTCAAATCTCTATTCACAAACATCAATACTCACCACTCAACACTCAACACTCAGTCCTCAATGTTCAATCCTCAATCCTCAATTCTCAATCTTCAATCCTCAATACTCAATCTTTAATCCTCAATCCTCAATCTTCAATCCTCAGTCCTCAATCCTCAATCCTCAATCCTCAATCTTCAATCCTCAATATTCAATCTTCAATCCTCGATCCTCAATCCTAGATCCTCAATCCCCAATCCTCAATCCTCAATACCCAATCCTCAACCTTCAATCCTCAATACTCAATCTTCAATCCTCAATCCTCAATCCTCAATACTCAATCCTCAATCCTCAGTCCTCAATCCTCAATCTTCTACCTCAATACTCAATCTTCAATCCTCAATCCTCAATCCTCAATACTCAATCCTCAATCCTCAGTTCTCAATCCTCAATCTTCAATCCTCAATCCTCAATCTACAATCATCAATATTCAATCTTCAATCCTCAATCCTCAATCCTCGATACTCAATCCTCAATCCTCAATGTTCAATCCTCAATACCCAATCCTAAATCTTCAATCCTCAATACTCAATTATCAATTCTCAATCCTCAATCCTCAATTCTCTGACCTCAAACCTCAATCCTCAACCCTCAGTCCTCAATCGTCAATCTTCTACCTCAATACTCAATCTTCAATCCTCAATCCTCAACCCTCAATACTCAATCCACAATATCCTATCCCCAATCCTCAATCCTCAATATTCAATTCTCGATCCTCAATCCTCAATCCTCAATTCTCAACCCTCAATCCTCAATAATCATTCTTCAATCCTCAATCCTCAGTCTTCAAACCTCAATTCTGAATCCTCAATTCTGAATCCTCAATCTTCAGGCCTCAGTCCTCAGCAATCAGTTGACAATCCTCAATCCTCAATAGAATATCCTCAATTCACAGTTTTCATTACTCAATACTCAATCTGCAATCTTCAAACCTCTATCCACAAACATCAATTCTCATCACTGAACCCTCAACACTCAGTCCTCAATGTTCAATACACAATCTTCAACCCACAATCCTCAATCGTCAATCTTCAATCCTCAATACTCAACCTTCAATCCTCTATCCTCAATCCTCAATCCTCAATCCTCATTCTTCAATCCTCAATACCCAATCCACAATCTTCGATTCTCAATCCTCAATCCTCAATTCTCAATCCTCAATCCTCAGTCCTCAGTCCTTAAACCTCAATCCTCAACCCTCAGCCCTCATCCTCAATCCTCAATCCTCAATCCTCAATCCTCAATCCTCAATCTTCAATCCTGAATACTCAATCTTCAATCCTCAATCCTCAATCCTCAGTCCTCAAACCTCAATTCTGAATCCTCAACCCTGAATCCTCAATCTTCAGCCCTCAGTCCTCAATCCTCACTCTTCAATCCTCAATACTCAATCTTCAATCCTCAATCCTCAATCCTCAATCCTCAATCCTCAATCCTCAAACCTCAATACTCAATCTTCAATCCTCAATCCTCAGTCCTCAAACCTCAATTCTGAATCCTCAATCCTGAATCCCAAATCTTCAGCCCTCAGTCCTCAACAATCAGTTGGCTATCATCAATCCTCAACAGAATATCCTCAATTCACAGTCTTCAATACTCAACACTCAATCTGCAATCTTCGAATCTGCATATCTCTATCCACAAACGTCAATTCTCATCTCTCAACCCTCAACACTCAGACCTCAATGTTAAGTCCTCAATCCTCAATTCTCTCTCTTGAATCCTCAATACTGAATCTTCAACACTCAATCCTCAATCCTCAATCCTCAATCCTCAAACCTCAGTCCTCATCCTCAATTCTCAATTCTCAATCCTCAATCCTCAATCCTCAACCCTCTATCTTCAATCCTAGATAATCAATCTCCAATACTAGATCCTCAATCCCCAATCCTCAATCCTCAATACCCAATCCTAAATCTTCAATCCTCAATCCTCAATTATCAATTCTCAATCCTCAATCCTCAATTCTCTGTCCTGAAACCTCAATCCTCAACCCTCAGCCCTCGTCCTCAAACCTCAACCCTCAATCCTCAATCCTCAATCTTGAATCCTCAATACTCAATCTTCAATCCACAATCCTCAATCTTCAATCCTCAATACTCAATCTTTAATCCTCAATCCTCAATCCTCAATACTCAATCCTCAATCCTCAGTCCTCAATCCTCAATCTTCAATCCTCAATACTCAATCTTCAATCCTCGATCCTCAATCCTAAATCCTCAGTCCTCATTCTTCAATCCTTAATACCCAATCCTCAATCTTGAATCCTCAATCCTCAATCCTCGATTCTCAATCCTCAATCCTCAATCTTCTGACCTCAAACATCAATAATCAACCCTCAGTCCTCGTCCTCAATCCACAACCCTCAGTCCACAATCCTCAATCTTCAATCATCAATATTCAATCTTCAATCCTCAACCCACAATCCTCGATCCTCAATCCTCAATCCTCAATGTTCAATCCTCAATACCCAATCCTCAATCTTCAATCCTCAATCCTCAATCCTCAATCCTCAATTCTCAATCCTCAATTCTCAGTCCTCAGTCCTCAAACCTCAACCCTCAACCCGCAGCCCTCGTCGTCAATTCTCAATCCTCAATCCTCAATCCTCAATCTTCAATCCTCAATACTCAATCTTCAATCCACAATCCTCAATCTTCAATCCTCAATACTGAATCTTCAATCCTCAATCCTCAATCCTCAATACTCAATCCTCAATCCTCAGTCCTCAATCCTCAATCTTCTACCTCAATACTCAATCTTCAATCCTCAATCCTCAATCCTCAATACTAAATCCTCAATCCTCAGTCCTCAATCCTCAATCTTCAACCCTCAATCCTCAATCTACAATCATCAATATTCAATCTTCAATCCTCAATCCTCAATCCTCGATACTCAATCCTCAATCCTCAATGTTCAATCCTCAATACCCAATCCTCAATCTTCAATCCTCAATCCTCAATCCTCAATCCTCAATCCTCAATTCTCAATCCTCAATCCTCAGTCCTCAGTCCTCAAACCTCAATCCTCAACCTTCAGCCCTCATCGTCAATTCTCAATCCTCAATTCTCAATCCTCATTCTTCAATCCTCAATACTCAATCTTCAATCCACAATCCTCACTCTTCAATCCTCAATACTCAATCCTCAATTCTCAATCCTCAATCCTCAGTCCTCAGTCCTTAAACCTCAATCCTCAACCCTCAGCCCTCATCCTCAATCCTCAATCCTCAATCCTCAATCCTCAATCTTCAATCCTCAATACTCAATCTTCAATCCTCAATCCTCAATCCTCAGTCCTCAAACCTCAATTCTGAATCCTCAACCCTGAATCCTCAATCTTCAGCCCTCAGTCCTCAATCCTCAATATTCAATCCTCAATACCCAATCTTCAATCCTCGATCCTCAATCCTAAATCCTCAGTCCTCATTCTTCAATCCTCAATACCCAATCCTCAATCTTCAATCCTCAATCCTCAATCCTCGATTCTCAATCCTCAATCCTCAATCTTCTGACCTCAAACATCAATAATCAACCCTCAGTCCTCGTCCTCAATCCACAACCCTCAGTCCTCAATCCTCAATCTTCAATCATCAATATTCAATATTCAATCCTCAACCCACAATCCTCGATCCTCAATCCTCAATCCTCAATGTTCAATCCTCAATACCCAATCCTCAATCTTCAATCCTCAATCCTCAATCCTCAATCCTCAATTCTCAATCCTCAATTCTCAGTCCTCAGTCCTCAAACCTCAACCCTCAACCCGCAGCCCTCATCGTCAATTCTCAATCCTCAATCCTCAATCCTCAATCTTCAATCCTCAATACTCAATCTTCAATCCACAATCCTCAATCTTCAATCCTCAATACTGAATCTTCAATCCTCAATCCTCAATCCTCAATACTCAATCCTCAATCCTCAGTCCTCAATCCTCAATCCTCTACCTCAATACTCAATCTTCAATCCTCGATCCTCAATCCTCAATACTCAATCCTCAATCCTCAGTCCTCAACCCTCAATCTTCAATCCCCAATCCTCAATCTACAATCATCAATATTCAATCTTCAATCCTCAATCCTCAATCCTCGATACTCAATCCTCAATCCTCAATGTTCAATCCTCAATACCCAATCCTCAATCTTCAATCCTCAATCCTCAATCCTCAATCCTCAATCCTCAATCCTCAATTCTCAACCCTCAATCCTCAATAATCATTCTTCAATCCTCAATCCTCAGTCTTCAAACCTCAATTCTGAATCCTCAATCCTGAATCCTCAATCTTCAGGCCTCAGTCCTCAGCTATCAGTTGACAATCCTCAATCCTCAATAGAATATCCTCAATTCACAGTTTTCAATACTCAATACTCAATCTGCAATCTTCAAACCTCTATCCACAAACATCCATTCTCATCACTGAACCCTCAACACTCAGTCCTCAGTGTTCAATACTCAATCTTCAACCCACAATCCTCAATCATCAATCTTCAATTCTCAATACTCAATCTTCAATCCTCTATCCACAATCCTCAATCCTCAATCGTCATTCTTCAATCCTCAATACCCAATCCTCAATCTTCAATCCTCAATCCTCAATCCTCAATTCTCAATCCTCAATCCTCAATACTCAATCTTCAATCCTCAATCCTCAATCCTCAGTCCTCAAACCTCAATTCTGAATCCTCAACCCTGAATCCTCAATCTTCAGCCCTCAGTCCTCAACAATCAGGTTACAATCCTCAATCCTCAATAGAATATCCTCAATTTACAGTTTTCAATACACAATACTCATTCTGCAATCTTCAAATCTCTATCCACAAACATCAATTCTCACCACTCAACCCTCAACACTCAGTCCTCAATGTTCAATCCTCAATCCTCAATTCTCAATCTTCAATCCTCAATGCTCAATCTTTAATCCTCAATCCTCAATCCTCAATCTTCAATCCTCAGTCCTCAATACTCAATCCTCAATCCTCAATCCTCAGTCCTCAGTCCTTAAACGTCAATCCTCAACCCTCAGCCCTCATCCTCAATCCTCAATCCTCAATCCTCAATCCTCAATCTTCAATCCTCAATACTCAATCTTCAATCCTCAATCCTCAATCCTCAGTCCTCAAACCTCAATTCTGAATCCTCAACCCTGAATCCTCAATCTTCAGCCCTCAGTCCTCAACAATCAGGTTACAATCCTCAATCCTCAGTAGAATATCCTCAATTCACAGTTTTCAATACACAATACTCATTCTGCAACCTTCAAATCTCTATCCACAAACATCAATTCTCACCACTCAACCCTCAACACTCAGTCCTCAATGTTCAATCCTCAATCCTCAATTCTCAATCTTCAATCCTCAATGCTCAATCTTTAATCCTCAATCCTCAATCCTCAATCTTCAATCCTCAGTCCTCAATACTCAATCCTCAATCCTCAATCCTCAGTCCTCAGTCCTTAAACCTCAATCCTCAACCCTCAGCCCTCATCCTCAATCCTCAATCCTCAATCCTCAATCCTCAATCTTCAATCCTCAATACTCAATCTTCAATCCTCAATCCTCAATCCTCAGTCCTCAAACCTCAATTCTGAATCCTCAACCCTGAATCCTCAATCTTCAGCCCTCAGTCCTCAACAATCAGGTTACAAACCTCAATCCTCAATGGAATATCCTCAATTCACAGTTTCCAATACACAATACTCATTCTGCGACCTTCAAATCTCTATTCACAAACATCAATACTCACCACTCAACACTCAACACTCAGTCCTCAATGTTCAATCCTCAATCCTCAATTCTCAATTTTCAATCCTCAATACTCAATCTTTAATCCTCAATCCTCAATCTTCAATCCTCAGTCCTCAATCCTCAATCCTCAATCCTCAATCTTCAATCCTCAATACTCAATCTTCAATCCTCGATCCTCAATCCTAGATCCTCAATCCCCAATCCTCAATCCTCAATACCCAATCCTCAATCTTCAATCCTCAATACTCAACCTTCAATCCTCAATCCTCAATCCTCAATACTCAATCCTCAATCCTCAGTCCTCAATCCTCAATCTTCTACCTCAATACTCAATCTTCAATCCTCAATCCTCAATCCTCAATACTCAATCCTCAATCCTCAGTTCTCAATCCTCAATCTTCAATCCTCAATCCTCAATCTTCAATCATCAATATTCAATCTTCAATCCTCAACCCACAATCCTCGATCCTCAATCCTCAGTCCTCAATGTTCAATCCTCAATACCCAATCCTCAATCTTCAATCCTCAATCCTCAATCCTCAATCCTCAATTCTCATTCCTCAATTCTCAGTCCTCAGTCCTCAAACCTCAACCCTCAACCCGCAGCCCTCATCGTCAATTCTCAATCCTCAATCCTCAATCCTCAATCTTCAATCCTCAATACTCAGTCTTCAATCCACAATCCTCAATCTTCAATCCTCAATACTGAATCTTCAATCCTCAATCCTCAATCCTCAATACTCAATCCTCAATCCTCAGTCCTCAATCCTCAATCTTCTACCTCAATACCCAATCTTCAATCCTCGATCCTCAATCCTCAATACTCAATCCTCAATCCTCAGTCCTCAACCCTCAATCTTCAATCCTCAATCCTCAATCTACAATCATCAATATTCAATCTTCAATCCTCAATCCTCAATCCTCGATACTCAATCCTCAATCCTCAATGTTCAATCCTCAATACCCAATCCTCAATCTTCAATCCTCAATCCTCAGTCCTCAATCCTCAATCCTCAATCCTCAATTCTCAACCCTCAATCCTCAATAATCATTCTTCAATCCTCAATCCTCAGTCTTCAAACCTCAATTCTGAATCCTCAATCCTGAATCCTCAATCTTCAGGCCTCAGTCCTCAGCTATCAGTTGACAATCCTCAATCCTCAATAGAATATCCTCAATTCACAGTTTTCAATACTCAATACTCAATCTGCAATCTTCAAACCTCTATCCACAAACATCCGTTCTCATCACTGAACCCTCAACACTCAGTCCTCAGTGTTCAATACTCAATCTTCAACCCACAATCCTCAATCGTCAATCGTCAATCCTCAATACTCAATCTTCAATCCTCTATCCTCAATCCTCAATCCTCAATCGTCATTCTTCAATCCTCAATACCCAATCCTCAATCTTCAATCCTCAATCCTCAATCCTCAATTCTCAATCCTCAATCCTCAGTCCTCAGTCCTTAAACCTCAATCCTCAACCCTCAGCCCTCATCCTCAATCCTCAATCCTCAATCCTCAATCCTCAATCCTCAATCTTCAATCCTCAATACTCAATCTTCAATCCTCAATCCTCAATCCTCAGTCCTCAAACCTCAATTCTGAATCCTCAACCCTGAATCCTCAATCTTCAGCCCTCAGTCCTCAATCCTCACTCTTCAATCCTCAATACTCAATCCTCAGTCCTCAAACCTCAATTCTGAATCCTCAACCCTGAATCCTCAATCTTCAGCCCTCAGTCCTCAACAATCAGGTTACAAACCTCAATCCTCAATGGAATATCCTCAATTCACAGTTTCCAATACACAATACTCATTCTGCGACCTTCAAATCTCTATTCACAAACATCAATACTCACCACTCAACACTCAACACTCAGTCCTCAATGTTCAATCCTCAATCCTCAATTCTCAATTTTCAATCCTCAATACTCAATCTTTAATCCTCAATCCGCAATCTTCAATCCTCAGTCCTCAATCCTCAATCCTCAATCCTCAATCTTCAATCCTCAATACTCAATCTTCAATCCTCGATCCTCAATCCTAGATCCTCAATCCCCAATCCTCAATCCTCAATACCCAATCCTCAATCTTCAATCCTCAATACTCAATCTTCAATCCTCAATCCTCAATCCTCAATACTCAATCCTCAATCCTCAGTCCTCAATCCTCAATCTTCTACCTCAATACTCAATCTTCAATCCTCAATCCTCAATCCTCAATACTCAATCCTCAATCCTCAGTTCTCAATCCTCAATCTTCAATCCTCAATCCTCAATCTTCAATCATCAATATTCAATCTTCAATCCTCAACCCACAATCCTCGATCCTCAATCCTCAGTCCTCAATGTTCAATCCTCAATACCCAATCCTCAATCTTCAATCCTCAATCCTCAATCCTCAATCCTCAATCCTCAATCCTCAATTCTCAACCCTCAATCCTCAATAATCATTCTTCAATCCTCAATCCTCAGTCTTCAAACCTCAATTCTGAATCCTCAATCCTCAATCCTCAATCTTCAGGCCTCAGTCCTCAGCTATCAGTTGACAATCCTCAATCCTCAATAGAATATCCTCAATTCACAGTTTTCAATACTCAATACTCAATCTGCAATCTTCAAACCTCTATCCACAAACATCCGTTCTCATCACTGAACCCTCAACACTCAGTCCTCAGTGTTCAATACTCAATCTTCAACCCACAATCCTCAATCGTCAATCGTCAATCCTCAATACTCAATCTTCAATCCTCTATCCTCAATCCTCAATCCTCAATCGTCATTCTTCAATCCTCAATACCCAATCCTCAATCTTCAATCCTCAATCCTCAATCCTCAATTCTCAATCCTCAATCCTCAGTCCTCAGTCCTTAAACCTCAATCCTCAACCCTCAGCCCTCATCCTCAATCCTCAATCCTCAATCCTCAATCCTCAATCCTCAATCCTCAATCTTCAATCCTCAATACTCAATCTTCAATCCTCAATCATCAATCCTCAGTCCTCAAACCTCAATTCTGAATCCTCAACCCTGAATCCTCAATCTTCAGCCCTCAGTCCTCAACAATCAGGTTACAATCCTCAATCCTCAATAGAATATCCTCAATTCACAGTTTTCAATACACAATACTCATTCTGCAATCTTCAAATCTCTATCCACAAACATCAATTCTCACCAGTCTACCCTCAACACTCAGTCCTCAATGTTCAATCCTCAATCCTCAATTCTCAATCTTCAATCCTCAATGCTCAATCTTTAATCCTCAATCCTCAATCCTCAATCTTCAATCCTCAGTCCTCAATACTCAATCCTCAATCCTCAATCCTCAGTCCTCAGTCCTTAAACCTCAATCCTCAACCCTCAGCCCTCATCCTCAATCCTCAATCCTCAATCCTCAATCCTCAATCCTCAATCCTCAATACTCAATCCTCAATCCTCAGTCCTCAATCCTCAATCTTCTACCTCAATACTCAATCTTCAATCCTCAATCCTCAATCCTCAATACTCAATCCTCAATCCTCAGTTCTCAATCCTCAATCTTCAATCCTCAATCCTCAATCTACAATCATCAATATTCAATCTTCAATCCTCAATCCTCAATCCTCGATACTCAATCCTCAATCCTCAATGTTCAATCCTCAATACCCAATCCTAAATCTTCAATCCTCAATACTCAATTATCAATTCTCAATCCTCAATCCTCAATTCTCTGTCCTCAAACCTCAATCCTCAACCCTCAGTCCTCAATCCTCAATCTTCTACCTCAATACTCAATCTTCAATCCTCAATCCTCAACCCTCAATACTCAATCCACAATATCCTATCCCCAATCCTCAATCCTCAATATTCAATTCTCGATCCTCAACCCTCAATCCTCAATTCTCAACCCTCAATCCTCAATAATCATTCTTCAATCCTCAATCCTCAGTCTTCAAACCTCAATTCTGAATCCTCAATCCTGAATCCTCAATCTTCAGGCCTCAGTCCTCAGCAATCAGTTGACAATCCTCAATCCTCAATAGAATATCCTCAATTCACAGTTTTCATTACTCAATACTCAATCTGCAATCTTCAAACCTCTATCCACAAACATCAATTCTCATCACTGAACCCTCAACACTCAGTCCTCAATGTTCAATACACAATCTTCAACGCACAATCCTCAATCGTCAATCTTCAATCCTCAATACTCAACCTTCAATCCTCTATCCTCAATCCTCAATCCTCAATCCTCATTCTTCAATCCTCAATACCCAATCCACAATCTTCGATTCTCAATCCTCAATCCTCAATTCTCAATCCTCAATCCTCAGTCCTCAGTCCTTAAACCTCAATCCTCAACCCTCAGCCCTCATCCTCAATCCTCAATCCTCAATCCTCAATCCTCAATCCTCAGTCCTCAAACCTCAATTCTGAATCCTCAACCCTGAATCCTCAATCTTCAGCCCTCAGTCCTCAATCCTCACTCTTCAATCCTCAATACTCAATCTTCAATCCTCAATCCTCAATCCTCAATCCTCAATCCTCAATCCTCAAACCTCAATACTCAATCTTCAATCCTCAATCCTCAGTCCTCAAACCTCAATTCTGAATCCTCAATCCTGAATCCCAAATCTTCAGCCCTCAGTCCTCAACAATCAGTTGGCTATCATCAATCCTCAACAGAATATCCTCAATTCACAGTCTTCAATACTCAACACTCAATCTGCAATCTTCGAATCTGCATATCTCTATCCACAAACGTCAATTCTCATCTCTCAACCCTCAACACTCAGACCTCAATGTTAAATCCTCAATCCTCAATTCTCTCTCTTGAATCCTCAATACTGAATCTTCAACACTCAATCCTCAATCCTCAAACCTCAATCCTCAAACCTCAGTCCTCATCCTCAATTCTCAATTCTCAATCCTCAATCCTCAATCCTCAATCCTCAATCTTCTACCTCAATACTCAATCTTCAATCCTCAATCCTCAATCCTCAATACTCAATCCTCAATCCTCAGTCCTCAATCCTCAATCTTCAATCCTCAATCCTCAATCTACAATCATCAATATTCAATCTTCAATCCTCAATCCTCAATCCTCGATACTCAATCCTCAATCCTCAATGTTCAATCCTCAATACCCAATCCTCAATCTTCAATCCTCAATCCTCAATCCTCAATCCTCAATCCTCAATTCTCAATCCTCAATCCTCAGTCCTCAGTCCTCAAACCTCAATCCTCAACCTTCAGACCTCATCGTCAATTCTCAATCCTCAATTCACAATCCTCATTCTTCAATCCTCAATACTCAATCTTCAATCCACAATCCTCAATCTTCAATCCTCAATACTCAATCTTCAATCCTCAATCCTCAATCCTCAATACTCAATCCTCAATCCTCAGTCCTCAATCCTCACTCTTCAATCCTCAATACTCAATCTTCAATCCTCAATCCTCAATCCTCAATCCTCAATCCTCAGTCCTCAATCCTCAATACTCAATCTTCAATCCTCAATCCTCAGTCCTCAAACCTCAATTCTGAATCCTCAATCCTGAATCCTAAATCTTCAGCCCTCAGTCCTCAACAATCAGTTGCCAATCATCAATCCTCAATAGAATACCCTCAATTCACAGTCTTCAATACTCAATACTCAATCTGCAATCTTCGAATCTGCATATCTCTATCCACAAACGTCAATTCTCATCACTCAACCCTCAACACTCAGACCTCAATGTTAAATCCTCAATCCTCAATTCTCTATCTTCAATCCTCAATACTGAATCTTCAACACTCAATCCTCAATCCTCAATCCTCAATCCTCAAACCTCAGTCCTCATTCTCAATTCTCAATTCTCAAACCTCAATCCTCAATCCTCAACCCTCTATCTTGAATCCTAAATAATCAATCTCCAATACTAGATCCTCAATCCCCAATCCTCAATCCTCAATACCCAATCCTAAATCTTCAATCCTCAATCCTCAATTATCAATTCTCAATCCTGAATCCTCAATTCTCTGTCCTCAAACCTCAATCCTCAACCCTCAGTCCTCGTCCTCAAACCTCAACCCTCAATCCTCAATCCTCAATCTTCAATCCTCAATCCTCAATCCTCAATTCTCAATCCTCATTCTTCAATCCTCATTACCCAATCCACAATCCTCATTCCTCAATCCTCAATCCTCAATTCTCAACCCTCAATCCTCAATAATCATTCTTCAATCCTCAATCCTCAGTCTTCAAACCTCAATTCTGAATCCTCAATCCTGAATCCTAAATCTTCAGCCCTCAGTCCTCAACAATCAGTTGGCTATCATCAATCCTCAACAGAATATCCTCAATTCACAGTCTTCAATACTCAACACTCAATCTGCAATCTTCGAATCTGCATATCTCTATCCACAAACGTCAATTCTCATCACTCAACCCTCAATACTCAGACCTCAATGTGAAATCCTCAATCCTCAATTCTCTCTCTTGAATCCTCAATACTGAATCTTCAACACTCAATCCTCAATCCTCAATCCTCAATCCTCAAACCTCAGTCCTCATCCTCAATTCTCAATTCTCAATCCTCAATCCTCAATCCTCAACCCTCTATCTTCAATCCTAAATAATCAATCTCCAATACTAGATCCTCAATCCCCAATCCTCAATCCTCAATACCCAATCCTAAATCTTCAATCCTCTATCCTCAATTATCAATTCTCAATCCTCAATCCTCAATTCTCTGTCCTCAAACCTCAATCCTCAACCCTCAGCCCTCGTCCTCAAACCTCAACCCTCAATCCTCAATCCTCAATCTTCAATCCTCAATACTCAATCTTCAATCCACAATCCTCAATCTTCAATCCTCAATACTCAATGTTTAATCCTCAATCCTCAATCCTCAATACTCAATCCTCAATCCTCAGTCCTCAATCCTCAATCTTCAATCCTCAATACTCAATCTTCAATCCTCAATCCTCAATCCTCAATTCTCAATCCTCATTCTTCAATCCTCATTACCAAATCCACAATCCTCATTCCTCAATCCTCAATCCTCAATTCTCAACCCTCAATCCTCAATAATCATTCTTCAATCCTCAATCCTCAGTCTTCAAACCTCAATTCTGAATCCTCAATCCTGAATCCTCAATCTTCAGGCCTCAGTCCTCAGCTATCAGTTGACAATGCTCAATCCTCAATAGAATATCCTCAATTCACAGATTTCAATACTCAATACTCAATCTGCAATCTTCAAACCTCTATCCACAAACATCCATTCTCATCACTGAACCCTCAACACTCAGTCCTCAGTGTTCAATACTCAATCTTCAACCCACAATCCTCAATCGTCAATCTTCAATCCTCAATACTCAATCTTCAATCCTCTATCCTCAATCCTCAATCCTCAATCGTCATTCTTCAATCCTCAATACCCAATCCTCAATCTTCAATCCTCAATCCTCAATCCTCAATTCTCAATCCTCAATCCTCAGTCCTCAGTCCTTAAACCTCAATCCTCAACCCTCAGCCCTCATCCTCAATCCTCAATCCTCAATCCTCAATCCTCAATCTTCAATCCTCAATACTCAATCTTCAATCCTCAATCCTCAATCCTCAGTCCTCAAACCTCAATTCTGAATCCTCAACCCTGAATCCTCAATCTTCAGCCTTCAGTCCTCAACAATCAGGTTACAATCCTCAATCCTCAATGGAATATCCTCAATTCACAGTTTTCAATACACAATACTCATTCTGCAATCTTCAAATCTCTATCCACAAACATCAATTCTCACCACTCAACCCTCAACACTCAGTCCTCAATGTTCAATCCTCAATCCTCAATTCTCAATCTTCAATCCTCAATACTCAATCTTTAATCCTCAATCCTCAATCCTCAATCTTCAATCCTCAGTCCTCAATACTCAATCCTCAATCCTCAATCCTCAGTCCTCAGTCCTTAAACCTCAATCCTCAACCCTCAGCCCTCATCCTCAATCCTCAATCCTCAATCCTCAATCCTCAATCTTCAATCCTCAATACTCAATCTTCAATCCTCAATCCTCAATCCTCAGTCCTCAAACCTCAATTCTGAATCCTCAACCCTGAATCCTCAATCTTCAGCCCTCAGTCCTCAACAATCAGGTTACAAACCTCAATCCTCAATGGAATATCCTCAATTCACAGTTTCCGATACACAATACTCATTCTGCGACCTTCAAATCTCTATTCACAAACATCAATACTCACCACTCAACACTCAACACTCAGACCTCAATGTTAAATCCTCAATCCTCAATTCTCTCTCTTGTATCCTCAATACTGAATCTTCAACACTCAATCCTCAATCCTCAATCCTCAATCCTCAAACCTCAGTCCTCATCCTCAATTCTCAATTCTCAATCCTCAATCCTCAATCCACAACCCTCTATCTTCAATCCTAAATAATCAATCTCCAATACTAGATCCTCAATCCCCAATCCTCAATCCTCAATACCCAATCCTAAATCTTCAATCCTCAATCCTCAATTATCAATTCTCAATCCTCAATCCTCAATTCTCTGTCCTCAAACCTCAATCCTCAACCCTCAGCCCTCGTCCTCAAACCTCAACCCTCAATCCTCAATCCTCAATCTTCAATCCTCAATACTCAATCTTCAATCCACAATCCTCAATCTTCAATCCTCAATACTCAATGTTTAATCCTCAATCCTCAATCCTCAATACTCAATCCTCAATCCTCAGTCCTCAATCCTCAATCTTCAATCCTCAATACTCAATCTTCAATCCTCAATCCTCAATCCTCAATTCTCAATCCTCATTCTTCAATCCTCATTACCCAATCCACAATCCTCATTCCTCAATCCTCAATCCTCAATTCTCAACCCTCAATCCTCAATAATCATTCTTCAATCCTCAATCCTCAGTCTTCAAACCTCAATTCTGAATCCTCAATCCTGAATCCTCAATCTTCAGGCCTCAGTCCTCAGCTATCAGTTGACAATCCTCAATTCACAGATTTCAATACTCAATACTCAATCTGCAATCTTCAAACCTCTATCCACAAACATCCATTCTCATCACTGAACCCTCAACACTCAGTCCTCAGTGTTCAATACTCAATCTTCAACACACAATCCTCAATCGTCAATCTTCAATCCTCAATACTCAATCTTCAATCCTCTATCCTCAATCCTCAATCCTCAATCGTCATTCTTCAATTCTCAATACCCAATCCTCAATCTTCAATCCTCAATCCTCAATCCTCAATTCTCAATCCTCAATCCTCAGTCCTCAGTCCTTAAACCTCAATCCTCAACCCTCAGCCCTCATCCTCAATCCTCAATCCTCAATCCTCAATCCTCAATCTTCAATCCTCAATACTCAATCTTCAATCCTCAATCCTCAAACCTCAGTCCTCAAACCCCAATTCTGAATCCTCAACCCTGAATCCTCAATTTCAGCCCTCAGTCCTCAACAATCAGGTTACAATCCTCAATCCTCAATGGAATATCCTCAATTCACAGTTTTCAATACACAATACTCATTCTGCAATCTTCAAATCTCTATCCACAAACATCAATTCTCACCACTCAACCCTCAACACTCAGTCCTCAATGTTCAATCCTCAATCCTCAATTCTCAATCTTCAATCCTCAATACTCAATCTTTAATCCTCAATCCTCAATCCTCAATCTTCAATCCTCAGTCCTCAATACTCAATCCTCAATCCTCAATCCTCAGTCCTCAGTCCTTAAACCTCAATCCTCAACCCTCAGCCCTCATCCTCAATCCTCAATCCTCAATCCTCAATCCTCAATCTTCAATCCTCAATACTCAATCTTCAATCCTCAATCCTCAATCCTCAGTCCTCAAACCTCAATTCTGAATCCTCAACCCTGAATCCTCAATCTTCAGCCCTCAGTCCTCAACAATCAGGTTACAAACCTCAATCCTCAATGGAATATCCTCAATTCACAGTTTCCAATACACAATACTCATTCTGCGACCTTCAAATCTCTATTCACAAACATCAATACTCACCACTCAACACTCAACACTCAGTCCTCAATGTTCAATCCTCAATCCTCAATTCTCAATTTTCAATCCTCAATACTCAATCTTTAATCCTCAATCCTCAATCTTCAATCCTCAGTCCTCAATCCTCAATCCTCAATCCTCAATCTTCAATCCTCAATACTCAATCTTCAATCCTCGATCCTCAATCCTAGATCCTCAATCCCCAATCCTCAATCCTCAATACCCAATCCTCAATCTTCAATCCTCAATACTCAATCTTCAATCCTCAATCCTCAATCCTCAATACTCAATCCTCAATCCTCAGTCCTCAATCCTCAATCTTCTACCTCAATACTCAATCTTCAATCCTCTATCCTCAATCCTCAATCCTCAATCCTCATTCTTCAATCCTCAATACCCAATCCTCAATCTTCAATCCTCAATCCTCAATCCTCAATTCTCAGTCCTCAATCCTCAGTCCTCAGTCCTTATACCTCAACCCTCAACCCTCAGCCCTCATCCTCAATCCTCAATCCTCAATCCTCAATCCTCAATCTTCAATCCTCAATACTCAATCTTCAACACTCAATCCTCAATCCTCAATTCTCAATCCTCAATCCTCAGTCCTCAGTCCTCAAACCTCAATACTCAACCCTCAGCCCTCATAATCAATCCTAAATCCTCAATCCTCAATCCTCAATCTTCAATCCTCGATACTCAATCTTCAATCCTCAATCCTCAGTCCTCAAACCTCAATTCTGAATCCTCAATCCTGAATCCTCAATCTTCAGCCCTCAGTCCTCAACAATCAGCTGTCAACCCTGAACCCTCAATAGAATATCCTCAATTCACAGTTTTCAATACTCAATACTCAATCTGCATTCTTCAAACCTCTATCCACAAACATCAATTCTCATCACTCAACCCTCAACACTCAGTCCTCAACGTTCAATCCTCAATCCTCAATCCACAATCCTCAATCGTCAATCCTCAATCCTCAATCCCCAGTCCTCAATCTTCAATCCTCAATGCTCAACCCTCAATCCTCAATCCTCAGTCCTCAATCCTCAATCCTCAGACCTCAAACATCAATCCTCAACCGTCAGTCCTCGTCCTCAATCCTCAACACTCAATCCTCAATCCTCAATCTTCAATCATCAATACTCAATATTCAATCCTCAATCTTCAATCCTCAATCCTCAATGCTCAATCCTCAATATTCAACACACAACCCTCAACCACCAATCCTCAATACTCAACCATCAATCCTCAATTCCTAATACTCAATAGTGTATCCTGAATTATCATGGTTCAATGCTCAATCCACAATATTCAATAATCAAATCTCAATCCTCAAACATCAATTCTCAACACTCAATCCTCAATCCTCAGTCCTCAGTCCTCAAACCTCAATCCTCAACCCTCAGCCCTCATCGTCAACTCTCAATCCTCAATCGTCAATCCTCAATCTTCAATCCTCAATACTCAATCTTCAATTCACAATCCTCAATCTTCAATCCTCAATCCTCAATCCTCAATACCCAATCCTCAATCTGCAACACTCTATCCTCAATTCTCAATTCTCAATCCTCAATCCTCAGTCCTCAGTTCTCAAACCTCAATACTCAACCCTCAGCCCTCATCCGCAGCCCACAATCCTCAATCCTCAATCCTCAATCCTCAATCTTCAATCCTCAACCTTCACTACTCAATCCTCAATCCTCAATCCTCAATCCTCAATCCTCAATCATCAATGCTCAGTCTTCAATCCTCTACACTCAATCTTTAATCATCAATCCTCAATCCTCAATCTTCAATCCTCAATCCTCAATCCTGAATCCTCAATCTTCAATCCTCAATCCTCAATCCTCAGTCCTCAAACCTCAATTCTGAATCCTCAACACTGAATCCTCAATCTTCAGCCCTCAGTCCTCAATCCTCAATATTCAAACCTCAATACTCAATCTTCAATCCTCGATCCTCAATCCTAAATCCTCAGTCCTCATTCTTCAATCCTCAATACCCAATCCTCAATCTTCAATCCTCAATCCTCAATCCTCGATTCTCAATCCTCAATCCTCAATCTTCTGACCTCAAACATCAATAATCAACCCTCAGTCCTCGTCCTCAATCCACAACCCTCAGTCCTCAATCCTCAATCTTCAATCATCAATATTCAATCTTCAATCCTCAACCCACAATCCTCGATCCTCAATCCTCAATCCTCAATGTTCAATCCTCAATACCCAATCCTCAATCTTCAATCCTCAATCCTCAATCCTCAATCCTCAATTCTCAATCCTCAATTCTCAGTCCTCAGTCCTCAAACCTCAACCCTCAACCCGCAGCCCTCATCGTCAATTCTCAATCCTCAATCCTCAATCCTCAATCTTCAATCCTCAATACTCAATCTTCAATCCACAATCCTCAATCTTCAATCCTCAATACTGAATCTTCAATCCTCAATACTCAATACTCAATCCTCAATCCTCAGTCCTCAATCCTCAATCTTCTACCTCAATACTCAATCTTCAATCCTCAATCCTCAATCCTCAATACTCAATCCTCAATCCTCAGTCCTCAATCCTCAATCTTCAATCCTCAATCCTCAATCTACAATCATCAATATTCAATCTTCAACCCTCAATCCTCAATCCTCGATACTCAATCCTCAATCCTCAATGTTCAATCCTCAATACCCAATCCTCAATCTTCAATCCTCAATCCTCAATCCTCGATCCTCAATCCTCAATTCTCAATCCTCAATCCTCAGTCCTCAGTCCTCAAACCTCAATACTCAATCTTCAATCCTCAATCCTCAGTCCTCAAACCTCAATTCTGAATCCTCAATCCTGAATCCTAAATCTTCAGCCCTCAGTCCTCAACAATCAGTTGCCTATCATCAATCCTCAACAGAATATCCTCAATTCACAGTCTTCAATACTCAACACTCAATCTGCAATCTTCGAATCTGCATATCTCTATCCACAAACGTCAATTCTCATCACTCAACCCTCAACACTCAGACCTCAATGTTAAATCCTCAATCCTCAATTCTATATCTTCAATCCTCGATACTGAATCTTCAACACTCAATCCTCAATCCTCAATCCTCAATCCTCAAACCTCAGTCCTCATCCTCAATTCTCAGTTCTCAATCCTCAATCCTCAATCCTCAACCCTCTATCTTCAATCCTAAATAATCAATCTCCAATACTAGATCCTCAATCCCCAATCCTCAATCCTCAATACCCAATCCTCATCCTTCAATCCTCAATCCTCAATCCTCAATTCTCAATCCTCAATCCTCAGTCCTCAGTCCTTAAACCTCAATCCTCAACCCTCAGCCCTCATCCTCAATCCTCAATCCTCAATCCTCAATCCTCAATCTTCAATCCTCAATACTCAATCTTCAATCCTCAATCCTCAATCCTCAGTCCTCAAACCTCAATTCTGAATCCTCAACCCTGAATCCTCAATCTTCAGCCCACAGTCCTCAACAATCAGGTTACAATCCTCAATCCTCAATGGAATATCCTCAATTCACAGTTTTCAATACACAATACTCATTCTGCAATCTTCAAATCTCTATCCACAAACATCAATACTCACCACTCAACCCTCAACACTCAGTCCTCAATGTTCAATCCTCAATCCTTAATTCTCAATATTCAATCCTCAATACTCAATCTTTAATCCTCAATCCTCAATCTTCAATCCTCAGTCCTCAATCCTCAATCCTCAATCCTCAATCTTCAATCCTCAATACTCAAACTTCAATCCTCGATCCTCAATCCTAGATCCTCAATCCCCAATCCTCAATCCTCAATACCCAATCCTCAATCTTCAATCCTCAATACTCAATCTTCAATCCTCAATCCTCAATCCTCAATACTCAATCCTCAATCCTCAGTCCTCAATCCTCAATCTTCTACCTCAATACTCAATCTTCAATCCTCAATCCTCAATCCTCAATCCTCAATCCTCATTCTTCAATCCTCAATACCCAATCCTCAATCTTCAATCCTCAATCCTCAATCCCCAATTCTCAATCCTCAATCCTCAATCCTCAGACCTCAAACATCAATACTCAACCCTCAGCCCTCGTCCTCAATCCTGAATCCTCAATCCTGAATCCTCAATCTTCATACATCAGTCCTCAACAATCAGTTGTCAATTCTCAATCCTCAATAGAATATCATCAATTCACAGTTTTCAATACTCAATCCCCATTCTTCAATCTTCAAATCTCAATCCACAGACATCAATTCCCATCACTCAACCCTCAACACTAAGTCCTCAATCTTCAATCCTCAATCCTCAATCCTCAACCTGCAATCCTCAATACTCAATCTTCAATCCTCAATTCTCAATCCTCAATCCTCAATCCTCAGACCTCAAACATCAATACTCAACCCTCAGTCCTCGTCCTCAATCGACAACCCTCAATCCTCAATCCTCAACCTTCAATCATCAATATTCAATCTTCAATCCTCAATCCTCAATCCTCAATCCTCAATCTACAATCATCAATATTCAATCTTCAATCCTCAATCCTCAATCCTCGATACTCAATCCTCAATCCTCAATGTTCAATCCTCAATACCCAATCCTCAATCTTCAATCCTCAATCCTCAATCCTCAATACTCAATCTTCAATCCTCAATCCTCAGTCCTCAAACCTCAATTCTGAATCCTCAATACTGAATCCTAAATCTTCAGCCCTCAGTCCTCAACAATCAGTTGCCAATCATCAATCCTCAATATTATATCCTCAATTCACAGTCTTCAATACTCAATCTGCAATCTTCGAATCTGCATATCTCTATCCACAAACGTCAATTCTCATCACTCAACCCTCAACACATCAGACCTCAATGTTAAATCCTCAATCCTCAATTCTCTATCTTCAATCCTCAATACTGAATCTTCAACACTCAATCCTCAATCCTCAATCCTCAAACCTCAGTCCTCATCCTCAATTCTCAATTCTCAATCCTCAATCCTCAATCCTCAACCCTCTATTTTCAATCCTAAATAATCAATCTCCAATACTAGATCCTCAATCCCCAATCCTCAATCCTCAATACCCAATCCTAAATCTTCAATCCTCAATCCTCAATTATCAATTCTCAATCCTCAATCCTGAATTCTCTGTCCTCAAACCTCAATCCTCAACCCTCAGTCCTCGTCCTCAAACCCCAACCCTCAATCCTCAATCCTCAATCTTCAATCCTCAATACTCAATCTTCAATCCACAATCCTCAATCTTCAATCCTCAATACTCAATCTTTCATCTTCAATCCTCAATCCTCAATACTCAATCCTCAATCCTCAGTCCTCAATCCTCAATCTTCAATCCTCAACACTCAATCTTCAATCCTCAATCCTCAATCCTCAATTCTCAATCCTCATTCTTCAATCCTCATTACCCAATCCACAATCCTCATTCCTCAATCCTCAATCCTCAATTCTCAACCCTCAATCCTCAGTGATCATTCTTCAATCCTCAATCCTCAGTCTTCAAACCTCAATTCTGAATCCTCAATCCTGAATCCTCAATCTTCAGGCCTCAGTCCTCAGCAATCAGTTGACAATCCTCAATCCTCAATAGAATATCCTCAATTCACAGTTTTCAATACTCAATACTCAATCTGCAATCTTCAAACCTCTATCCACAAACATCAATTCTCATCACTGAACCCTCAACACTCAGTCCTCAATGTTCAATACTCAATCTTCAACCCGCAATCCTCAATCGTCAATCTTCAATCCTCAATACTCAATCTTCAATCCTCTATCCTCAATCCTCAATCCTCAATCCTCATTCTTCAATCCTCAATACCCAATCCTCAATCTTCAATCCTCAATCCTCAGTCCTCAATACTCAATCCTCAATCCTCATCCTCAACCCTCAATCATCAATCCTCAACCTTCAATACTCAATCCTCAATCCTCAATCCTAAATCCTCAATCTTCAATCCTCAATGCTCAACCCTCAATCCTCAATCCTCAGTCCTCAATCCTCAATCCTCAGACCTCAAACATCAATCCTCAACCGTCAGTCCTCGTCCTCAATCCTCAACACTCAATCCTCAATCCTCAATCTTCAATCATCAATACTCAATATTCAATCCTCAATCTTCAATCCTCAATCCTCAATGCTCAATCCTCAATATTCAACACACAACCCTCAACCACCAATCCTCAATACTCAACCATCAATCCTCAATTCCTAATACTCAATAGTGTATCCTGAATTATCATGGTTCAATGCTCAATCCACAATATTCAATAATCAAATCTCAATCCTCAAACATCAATTCTCAACACTCAATCCTCAATCCTCAGTCCTCAGTCCTCAAACCTCAATCCTCAACCCTCAGCCCTCATCGTCAACTCTCAATCCTCAATCGTCAATCCTCAATCTTCAATCCTCAATACTCAATCTTCAATTCACAATCCTCAATCTTCAATCCTCAATCCTCAATCCTCAATACCCAATCCTCAATCTGCAACACTCTATCCTCAATTCTCAATTCTCAATCCTCAATCCTCAGTCCTCAGTTCTCAAACCTCAATACTCAACCCTCAGCCCTCATCCTCAGCCCACAATCCTCAATCCTCAATCCTCAATCCTCAATCTTCAATCCTCAACCTTCACTACTCAATCCTCAATCCTCAATCCTCAATCCTCAATCCTCAATCATCAATGCTCAGTCTTCAATCCTCTACACTCAATCTTTAATCATCAATCCTCAATCCTCAATCTTCAATCCTCAATCCTCAATCCTGAATCCTCAATCTTCAATCCTCAATCCTCAATCCTCAGTCCTCAAACCTCAATTCTGAATCCTCAACACTGAATCCTCAATCTTCAGCCCTCAGTCCTCAATCCTCAATATTCAAACCTCAATACTCAATCTTCAATCCTCGATCCTCAATCCTAAATCCTCAGTCCTCATTCTTCAATCCTCAATACCCAATCCTCAATCTTCAATCCTCAATCCTCAATCCTCGATTCTCAATCCTCAATCCTCAATCTTCTGACCTCAAACATCAATAATCAACCCTCAGTCCTCGTCCTCAATCCACAACCCTCAGTCCTCAATCCTCAATCTTCAATCATCAATATTCAATCTTCAATCCTCAACCCACAATCCTCGATCCTCAATCCTCAATCCTCAATGTTCAATCCTCAATACCCAATCCTCAATCTTCAATCCTCAATCCTCAATCCTCAATCCTCAATTCTCAATCCTCAATTCTCAGTCCTCAGTCCTCAAACCTCAACCCTCAACCCGCAGCCCTCATCGTCAATTCTCAATCCTCAATCCTCAATCCTCAATCTTCAATCCTCAATACTCAATCTTCAATCCACAATCCTCAATCTTCAATCCTCAATACTGAATCTTCAATCCTCAATACTCAATACTCAATCCTCAATCCTCAGTCCTCAATCCTCAATCTTCTACCTCAATACTCAATCTTCAATCCTCAATCCTCAATCCTCAATACTCAATCCTCAATCCTCAGTCCTCAATCCTCAATCTTCAATCCTCAATCCTCAATCTACAATCATCAATATTCAATCTTCAACCCTCAATCCTCAATCCTCGATACTCAATCCTCAATCCTCAATGTTCAATCCTCAATACCCAATCCTCAATCTTCAATCCTCAATCCTCAATCCTCGATCCTCAATCCTCAATTCTCAATCCTCAATCCTCAGTCCTCAGTCCTCAAACCTCAATACTCAATCTTCAATCCTCAATCCTCAGTCCTCAAACCTCAATTCTGAATCCTCAATCCTGAATCCTAAATCTTCAGCCCTCAGTCCTCAACAATCAGTTGCCTATCATCAATCCTCAACAGAATATCCTCAATTCACAGTCTTCAATACTCAACACTCAATCTGCAATCTTCGAATCTGCATATCTCTATCCACAAACGTCAATTCTCATCACTCAACCCTCAACACTCAGACCTCAATGTTAAATCCTCAATCCTCAATTCTATATCTTCAATCCTCGATACTGAATC
This sequence comes from Calliopsis andreniformis, assembly GCF_051401765.1. Taxonomy (NCBI): domain Eukaryota; kingdom Metazoa; phylum Arthropoda; class Insecta; order Hymenoptera; family Andrenidae; genus Calliopsis; species Calliopsis andreniformis. The sequence goes on along the minus strand of NW_027480443.1, from coordinate 4,968,112 downwards.
TTCAACACTCAATCCTCAATCCTCAATCCTCAATCCTCAAACCTCAGTCCTCATCCTCAATTCTCAGTTCTCAATCCTCAATCCTCAATCCTCAACCCTCTATCTTCAATCCTAAATAATCAATCTCCAATACTAGATCCTCAATCCCCAATCCTCAATCCTCAATACCCAATCCTCATCCTTCAATCCTCAATCCTCAATCCTCAATTCTCAATCCTCAATCCTCAGTCCTCAGTCCTTAAACCTCAATCCTCAACCCTCAGCCCTCATCCTCAATCCTCAATCCTCAATCCTCAATCCTCAATCTTCAATCCTCAATACTCAATCTTCAATCCTCAATCCTCAATCCTCAGTCCTCAAACCTCAATTCTGAATCCTCAACCCTGAATCCTCAATCTTCAGCCCACAGTCCTCAACAATCAGGTTACAATCCTCAATCCTCAATGGAATATCCTCAATTCACAGTTTTCAATACACAATACTCATTCTGCAATCTTCAAATCTCTATCCACAAACATCAATACTCACCACTCAACCCTCAACACTCAGTCCTCAATGTTCAATCCTCAATCCTTAATTCTCAATATTCAATCCTCAATACTCAATCTTTAATCCTCAATCCTCAATCTTCAATCCTCAGTCCTCAATCCTCAATCCTCAATCCTCAATCCTCAATCCTCAGTCCTCAGTCCTTAAACCTCAATCCTCAACCCTCAGCCCTCATCCTCAATCCTCAATCCTCAATCCTCAATCCTCAATCTTCAATCCTCAATACTCAATCTTCAATCCTCAATCCTCAATCCTCAGTCCTCAAACCTCAATTCTGAATCCTCAACCCTGAATCCTCAATCTTCAGCCCTCAGTCCTCAACAATCAGGTTACAATCCTCAATCCTCAATGGAATATCCTCAATTCACAGTTTCCAATACACAATACTCATTCTGCAATCTTCAAATCTCTATCCACAAACATCAATACTCACCACTCAACCCTCAACACTCAGTCCTCAATGTTCAATCCTCAATCCTTAATTCTCAATATTCAATGCTCAATACTCAATCTTTAATCCTCAATCCTCAATCTTCAATCCTCAATCCTCAATCCTCAATCTTCAATCCTCAGTCCTCAATACTCAATCCTCAATCCTCAATCCTCAGTCCTCAGTCCTTAAACCTCAATCCTCAACCCTCAGCCCTCATCCTCAATCCTCAATCCTCAATCCTCAATCCTCAATCTTCAATCCTCAATACTCAATCTTCAATCCTCAATCCTCAATCCTCAGTCCTCAAACCTCAATTCTGAATCCTCAACCCTGAATCCTCAATCTTCAGCCCTCAGTCCTCAACAATCAGGTTACAATCCTCAATCCTCAATGGAATATCCAAAATTCACAGTTTCCAATACACAATACTCATTCTGCAATCTTCAAATCTCTATCCACAAACATCAATACTCACCACTCAACCCTCAACACTCAGTCCTCAATGTTCAATCCTCAATCCTTAATTCTCAATATTCAATCCTCAATACTCAATCTTTAATCCTCAATCCTCAATCTTCAATCCTCAGTCCTCAATCCTCAATCCTCAATCCTCAATCTTCAATCCTCAATACTCAATCTTCAATCCTCGATCCTCAATCCTAGATCCTCAATCCCCAATCCTCAATCCTCAATACCCAATCCTCAATCTTCAATCCTCAATACTCAATCTTTAATCCTCAATCCTCAATCCTCAATACTCAATCCTCAATCCTCAGTCCTCAATCCTCAATCTTCTACCTCAATACTCAATCTTCAATCCTCAATCCTCAATCCTCAATCCTCAATCCTCATTCTTCAATCCTCAATACCCAATCCTCAATCTTCAATCCTCAATCCTCAATCCCCAATTCTCAATCCTCAATCCTCAATCCTCAGACCTCAAACATCAATACTCAACCCTCAGTCCTCGTCCTCAATCCTGAATCCTCAATCCTGAATCCTCAATCTTCATACATCAGTCCTCAACAATCAGTTGTCAATTCTCAATCCTCAATAGAATATCATCAATTCACAGTTTTCAATACCCAATACTCAATCTGAAATCTTCAAATCTCAATCCACAAACATCAATTCCCATCACTCAACCCTCAACACTAAGTCCTCAATCTTCAATCCTCAACCCTCAATACTCAACCTTCAATCCTCAATACTCAATCTTCAATCCTCAATTCTCAATCCTCAATCCTCAATCCTCAAACCTCAAACATCAGTACTCAACCGTCAGTCCTCGTCCTCAATCCACAACCCTCAATCCCCAATCCTCAATCTTCAATCATCAATATTCAATCTTTACTCATCAATCCTCAATCCTCAATCTTCAATACACAATCCCCAATCCTCAATCCTCAATCCTCAATCCTCAATCCTCAATCCTCAATCCTCAATCTTCAATCCTCAATACTCAGTCGTCAATACTCAATCCTCAATCCTAAATCCTCAGTCCTCATTCTTCAATCCTCAATACCCAATCCTCAATCTTCAATCCTCAATCCTCAATCCTCAATTCTCAATCCTCAATCCTCTTTCCTCAGACCTCAAACATTAATACTCAACCCTCAGTCCGCGTCCTCAATCCACAACCCTCAATCCTCAATCCTCAATCTACAATCATCAATATTCAATCTTCAATCCTCAATCCTCAATCCTCGATACTCAATCCTCAATCCTCAATGTGCAACCCTCAATACCCAATCCTCAATCTTCAATCCTCAATCCTCAATCCTCAATCCTCAATTCTCAATCCTCAATCCTCAGTCCTCAGTCCTCAAATCTCAATCCTCAACCCTCAGCCCTCATCGTCAATTCTCAATCCTCAATTCTCAATCCTCAATCTTCAATCCTCAATACTCAATCTTCAATCCACAATCCTCAATCATCAATCCTCAATAGTCAATCTTCAATCCTCAATCCTCAATCCTCAATACTCAATCCTGAATCCTCAGTCCTCAATCTTCAATCTTCAATCCTCAATCCTCAATCTACAATCATCAATATTCAATCTTCAATCCTCAATCCTCAATCCTCGATACTCAATCCTCAATCCTCAATGTTCAATCCTCAATACTGAATCTTCAATCCTCAATCCTCAATCCTCAATACTCAATCCTCAGTCCTCAATCCTCAATCTTCTACCTCAATACTCAATCTTCAATCCTCAATCCTCAATCCTCAATACTCAATCCTCAATCCTCAGTTCTCAATCCTCAATCTTCAATCCTCAATCCTCAATCTACAATCATCAATATTCAATCTTCAATCCTCAATCCTCAATCCTCGATACTCAATCCTCAATCCTCAATGTTCAATCCTCAATACCCAATCCTCAATCTTCAATCCTCAATCCTCAATCCTCAATCCTCAATCCTCAATTCTCAATCCTCAATCCTCAGTCCTCAGTCCTCAAACCTCAATCCTCAACACTCAGCCCTCATCGTCAATTCTCAATCCTCAATTCTCAATCCTCAATCTTCAATCCTCAATACTCAATCTTCAATCCACAATCCTCAATCCTCAATCCTCAATCCTCAATCCTCAATCTTCAATCCTCAACCTTCAATACTCAATCCTCAATCCTCAATCCTCAATCCTCAATCCTCAATCATCAATGCTTAGGCTTCAATCCTCAACACTCAATCTTTAATCATCAATCCTCAATCCTCAATCTTCAATCCTCAATCCTCAATCCTGCATCCTCAATCCTCAATCCTCAATCCTCAATCCTCAATCCTCAATATTCAATCCTCAATACTCAATCTTCAATCCTCGATCCTCAATCCTAAATCCTCAGTCCTCATTCTTCAATCCTCAATACCCAATCCTCAATCTTCAATCCTCAATCCTCAATCCTCAATTCTCAATCCTCAATCCTCAATCTTCTGACCTCAAACATCAATAATCAACCCTCAGTCCTCGTCCTCAATCCACAACCCTCAGTCCTCAATCCTCAATCTTCAATCATCAATATTCAATATTCAATCCTCAATACTCAATCTTCAATCCACAATCCTCAATCTTCAATCCTCAATACTCAATCTTCAATCCTCAATCCTCAATCCTCAATACTCAATCCTCAATCCTCAGTCCTCAATCCTCAATACTCAATCTTCAATCCTCAATCCTCAGTCCTCAAACCTCAATTCTGAATCCTCAATCCTGAATCCTAAATCTTCAGCCCTCAGTCCTCAACAATCAGTTGCCAATAATCAATCCTCAATAGAATACCCTCAATTCACAATCTTCAATACGCAATACTCAATCTGCAATCTTCGAATCTGCATATCTCTATCCACAAACGTCAATTCTCATCACTCAACCCTCAACACTCAGACCTCAATGTTAAATCCTCAATCCTCAATTCTCAATCTTCAATCCTCAATACTCAATCTTTAATCCTCAATCCTCAATCCTCAATCTTCAATCCTCAGTCCTCAAAACTCAATCCTCAATCCTCATCCTCAACCCTCAATCATCAATCCTCAACCTTCAATACTCAATCCTCAATCCTCAATCCTAAATCCTCAATACTCAATCATCAATCCTCAATCTTCAATCCTCAACACTCAATCTTTAATCATCAATCCTCTATCCTCAATCTTCAATCCTCAATCCTCAGTCCTTAAACCTCAATCCCGATTCCTCAATCCTGAATCCTCAATCTTTAGCCCTCAGTCCTCAGCAATCAATTGTCAATCCTCAATCCTCAATAGAATATCCTCAATTCACAGTTTTCAATACTCAATCCCCATTCTTCAATCTTCAAATCTCAATCCACAGACATCAATTCCCATCACTCAACCCTCAACACTAAGTCCTCAATCTTCAATCCTCAATCCTCAATCCTCAACCTGCAATCCTCAATACTCAATCTTCAATCCTCAATTCTCAATCCTCAATCCTCAATCCTCAGACCTCAAACATCAATACTCAACCCTCAGTCCTCGTCCTCAATCGACAACCCTCAATCCTCAATCCTCAACCTTCAATCATCAATATTCAATCTTCAATCCTCAATCCTCAATCCTCAATCCTCAATCTACAATCATCAATATTCAATCTTCAATCCTCAATCCTCAATCCTCGATACTCAATCCTCAATCCTCAATGTTCAATCCTCAATACCCAATCCTCAATCTTCAATCCTCAATCCTCAATCCTCAATACTCAATCTTCAATCCTCAATCCTCAGTCCTCAAACCTCAATTCTGAATCCTCAATACTGAATCCTAAATCTTCAGCCCTCAGTCCTCAACAATCAGTTGCCAATCATCAATCCTCAATATTATATCCTCAATTCACAGTCTTCAATACTCAATACTCAATCTGCAATCTTCGAATCAGCATATCTCTATCCACAAACGTCAATTCTCATCACTCAACCCTCAACACATCAGACCTCAATGTTAAATCCTCAATCCTCAATTCTCTATCTTCAATCCTCAATACTGAATCTTCAACACTCAATCCTCAATTCTCAATTCTCAATCCTCAATTTTCAATCCTCAACCCTCTATTTTCAATCCTAAATAATCAATCTCCAATACTAGATCCTCAATCCCCAATCCTCAATCCTCAATACCCAATCCTAAATCTTCAATCCTCAATCCTCAATTATCAATTCTCAATCCTCAATCCTCAATTCTCTGTCCTCAAACCACAATCCTCAACCCTCAGTCATCGTCCTCAAACCCCAACCCTCAATCCTCAATCCTCAATCTTCAATCCTCAATACTCAATCTTCAATCCACAATCCTCAATCTTCAATCCTCAATACTCAATCTTTCATCCTCAATCCTCAATCCTCAATACTCAATCCTCAATCCTCAGTCCTCAATCCTCAATCTTCAATCCTCAACACTCAATCTTCAATCCTCAATCCTCAATCCTCAATTCTCAATCCTCATTCTTCAATCCTCATTACCCGATCCACAATCCTCATTCCTCAATCCTCAATCCTCAATTCTCAACCCTCAATCCTCAATGATCATTCTTCAATCCTCAATCCTCAGTCTTCAAACCTCAATTCTGAATCCTCAATCCTGAATCCTCAATCTTCAGGCCTCAGTCCTCAGCAATCAGTTGACAATCCTCAATCCTCAATAGAATATCCTCAATTCACAGTTTTCAATACTCAATACTCAATCTGCAATCTTCAAACCTCTATCCACAAGCATCAATTCTCATCACTGAACCCTCAACACTCAGTCCTCAATGTTCAATACTCAATCTTCAACCCACAATCCTCAATCGTCAATCTTCAATCCTCAATACTCAATCTTCAATCCTCTATCCTCAATCCTCAATCCTCAATCCTCATTCTTCAATCCTCAATACCCAATCCTCAATCTTCAATCCTCAATCCTCAATCCTCAATTCTCAATCCTGAATCCTCAGTCCTCAGTCCTTAAACCTCAATCCTCAACCCTCAGCCCTCATCCTCAATCCTCAATCCTCAATCCTCAATCCTCAATCTTCAATCCTCAATACTCAATCTTCAATCCTCAATCCTCCATCCTCTGTCCTCAAACCTCAATTCTGAATCCTCAACCCTGAAACCTCAATCTTCAGCCCTCAGTCCTCAACAATCAGGTTACAATCCTCAATCCTCAATGGAATATCCTCAATTCACATTTTTCAATCCACAATACTCATTCTGCAATCTTCAAATCTCTATCCACAAACATCAATTCTCACCACTCAACACTCAACACTCAGTCCTCAATGTTCAATCCTCAATCCCCAATTCTCAATCTTCAATCCTCAATACTCAGTCTTTAATCCTCAATCCTCAATCCTCAATCTTCAATCCTCAGTCCTCAATACTCAATCCTCAATCCTCATCCTCAACCCTCAATCATCAATCCTCAACCTTCAATACTCAATCCTCAATCCTCAATCCTAAATCCTCAATCCTCAATCATCAATCCTCAATCTTCAATCCTCAACACTCAATCTTTAATCATCAATCCTCAATCCTCAATCTTCAATCCTCAATCCTCAATCCTGAATCCTCAATCCTCAATCCTCAATCCTCAACCCTCAATCCTCAATCTTCAATCCTCAATACTCAATCTTCAATCCTCGATCGTCAATCTTCAATCCTCAATCCCCAGTCCTCAATCTTCAATACTCAATCCACAATCCTCAATCCTCAATCCTCAATCCTCAATCCTCAATCCTCATTCCTCAAACCTCAATCCTCAACCCACAGTCCTCATATTCAATTCTCAATTGTCCATCCTCAATCCTCAATTCTCAATCTTCAATCTTCAATAATCTATCTCCAATCCTAGATCCTCAATCCCAAATCCTCAATCTTCAATCCTCAGTACTCAATTTCTATCTGCGATCCTCAATCCTCAAACCTCAATCCTCAATCCGCAATCCGCAATATTCAATCTTCCATACTCAATCTTCAATCCTCAATCCTCAATCCTAAAATCCTCAGTCCTCAATATTCGACACACAACCCTCAACCACCAATCCTCAATACTCAACCATCAATGCTCAATTCTCGATACTCAATAGAATATCCTGAATTCTCAGTTTTCAATACCCAATCCTCATTCTTCTATGTTCAAGTCTCCATGCACAAACATCTATTCTCAGCACTCAACCCTCAACACTCAGTCCTCAATCTTCAATCCTCAATCCTCAATCCTCAATCTTCAATCCCCAATACTCAATCTTCAATCCTCAATTGTCAGTTCTCAATCCTCAATCCTCAATCCTCAGTCACCAATACTCAATCCTCGATTCCCAATCCTCAATCCACAATCCTCAATCCTCAATCCTCAACCCTCAATCCTCAAACCTCAATCCTCAGTCATGAATACTCCATCTTCAATACTCAATCCACAATCCTCAATCCTCAATCCTCAATCCTTAACCCTCAACCTTCAATCCTCAATCCCCAGTCCTCAACCTTCAATACTCAATGCTCAATCGTCAATCCTCAATCCTCTGTCCACAATCCTCAATCCTCAAACCTCAATCCTCAACCGTCAGTCCTCGTCATCAATCCTCAACCCTCAATCCTCAATCTTCAATCTTCAATCATCAATACTCAATCTTCAATCCTCAATCCTCAATCCTCAATCCTCAATCCTCAATACTCAACACACAACCCTCAACCATCAATTCTCAATACTCAACCATCAATCCTCAATTCTCAATACTCAATACTCAATAGAATATCCTGAATTCTCATGGTTCAATACTCAATCCACAATATTCAATAATTAAATCTCAATCCTCAAACCTCAATACACAACACTCAATCCTCAACACTCAGACCTCTCTCTTCAATCCTCCATCCTCAGTCCTCAATCCTCAAGAGTCAATCCTCCGTCCTCAATCCTCAAACCTCAATTCTCAGTCCTCAAACCTCAATCCCGAATCCTCAACCCTGAATCCTCAATCTTCAGCCCTCAGTCCGCAAAAATCAATTGTCAATCCTCAATCCTCAATAGAATATCCTCAATTCACAGTTTTCAATACTCAATCACCATTCTTCAATCTTCAAATCTCAATCGACAAACATCAATTCTCTTCACTCAACCCTCAACACTCAGTCCTCAATCTTCAATCCTCAATCCTCGATCCTCAATCTTCAATCCTCAATACACAATATTCAATCCTCAATCCTCAATTCTCAGTCCACAATACACAATCCTCATTCGTCAATCCTCAATCCCCAATCCTCAATCTTCAATCCTCAATCCTCAATCCTCAATCCTCAATCCTCAATCTTCAATACACAATACTCAACCTTCAATCCTCAATCCTCAATCCTCAATCCTCAATCCTCGATCCTCAGTCCTCAATACTCAACACACAACCCTCAACCGTCAATCCTCAATACTCAACCATCAATACTCAATTCTCAATACTCAATAGAATATCCTGAATTCTCATGTTTCAATACTCAATCCACAATATTCAATAACCAAATCTCAATCCTCAAACATCAATTCTCAACACTCAATCCTCAACACTCAGTCCTTTCTCTTCAATCTTCCATCATCAATCCTCTATCCTCAAGCGTCAATCCTCAATCCTCAATCCTCAACCCTCAATCCTCAGTCCTCAAACCTCATTGCCGAATCCTCAATCCTGAATCCTCAATCTTCATCCCTCAGTCCGCAAAAATCAATTGTCAATCCTCAATCCTCAATAGAATATCCTCAATTCACAGTTTACCATACTCAATCCCCAACCTTCAATCTTCAAATCTCAATCCACAAACATCAATACTCATCACTCAACCCTCAACACTCAGCCCTCAATCTTCAATCCTCAATCCTCAATACTCAATCCTCTGTCCTCAATCTTCAATACTCAATCCTCAATCCTAAAATCCTCAATCCGCAATATTCAACACACAACCATCAAACATCCATCCTCAATACTCAACCATCAATCCTCAATTCTCAATACTCAATAGAATATCCTGAATTCTCAGTTTTCAATACTCAATCCTCACTCTTCAATCTTCAAGTCTCCATCCACAAACACCTATTCTCATCTCTCAGCCCTCAACACTCAGTCCTCAATCTTCAATCCTCAAAACACAATCCTCGATCCTCAATCGTCAATCCTCAATCCCCAATACTCTATCATCAATCCTCAATGTTCAATCCTCAATCCGCAATCCTCAATCATCAATCCTCAATCCTCAATCCTCAATCCTCATTCCTCAAACCGCAATTCTCAACCCTCAGTCCTCATCCTCCATCCTCAATCCTCAATACTCAGTCCTCAATCTTCAATCCTCAATCCTCAATCCTCAAACCTCAATCCTCAGTCATGAATACTCCATCTTCAATACTCAATCCACAATCCTCAATGATCGATCCTCAATCCTCAATCCTCAATCCTCATTCCTCAATCCTCAATCCTCAACACTCAGTCCTCATACTCAATTCTCAATTCTCAATCCTCAATCCTCAATTCTCAATCTTCAATCCTCAATAATCAATCTCCAATCCTAGATCCTCAATCCCCAATCCTCAATCTTCAATACTCAATGCTCAATCGTCTATCCTCAATCCTCAGTCCACAATCCTCAATCCTCAAACCTCAATCCTCAACCGTCAGTCCTCGTCATCAATCCTCAAACCTCAATCCTCAATCCTCAATCTTCAATCATCAATACTCAATCTTCAATCCTCAACCCGCAATCCTCAATCCTCAATCCTCAATCCTCAATATTCAACACACAACCCTCAACCATCAATTCTCAATACTCAACCATCAATCCTCAATTCTCAATACTCAATACTCAATAGAATATCCTGAATTCCCATGGTCCAATACTCAATCCACAATATTCAATAATCAAATCTCAATCCTCAAACCTCAATTCTCATCACTCAACCCTGAACACTCAGACCTCAATCTTCAATCCTCAATCCTCTATCCTCAATCTTCAATCCTGAATACACAATCTTCAATCCTCAATCCTCAATTCTCAGTCCTCTATACTCAATCCTCAACCGTCAATCCTCAATCCCCAATCCTCAATCTTCAATCCTCAATCCTCAATCCTCAATCCTCAATCTTCAATCCTCAATCTTCAATCCTCAATACTCAATCTTCAATCCTCAATCCTCAATCCTCAATCCTCAATCCTCAATCCCCAGTCCTCAATACTCAACGCACAACCCTCAACCGTCAATCCTCAATACTCAACCATCAATACTCAATTCTCAATACTCAATAGAATATCCTGAATTCTCATGTTTCAGTACTCAATCCACAATATTCAATAATCAAATCTCAATCCTCAAACATCAATTCTCAACACTCAATCCTCAACATTCAGTACTCACTCTTCAATCTTCCATCATCAAACCTCTATCCTCAAGCTTCAATCCTCAATCCTCAATCCTCAACCCTCAATCCTCAGTCCTCAAACCTCAATTCCGACTCCTCAATCCTGAATCCTCAATCTTCATCCCTCAGTCCGCAACAATCAATTGTCAATCCCCTATCCTCAATAGAGTATGTTCAATTCACAGTTTTCTGTACTCAATCCCCAAGCTTCAATCTTCAAATCTCAATCCACAAACATCAATTCTCATCACTCAACCCTCAACACTCAGTCCTCAACCTTCAAACCTCAATCCTCAACCCTCAATCGTCAATCCTCAATCCCCAATACTCTATCGTCAATCCTCAACCCTCAATCCTCAATCCTCAATCCTCAATCCTCAATCTTCAATCCTCAATACTCAATCTTCAATCTTCAGTCCTCAATCCTCAATCCTCAATCCTCAATCCGCAATCCTCAATCTTCAATCCTCAATACTCAATCTTCAATACTCAATCCTCAATGTTCTATCTTCAGGTCTCCATCCACAAACATCTATTCTCATCACTCAACCCTCAACCCTCAGTCCTCGTCCTCCATCCTCAATCCTTATTCTTCAATCCTCAACACTCAATCTTCATTCACCAATCCTCAATCCTCAATCCTCAATCCTCAATCCGCAATCCTCAATCTTCTATCCTCAATACTCAACCTTCAATCCCCAACCCTCAATCCAGAAATCCTGAATCCTCAATATTCAACACACAACACTCAACCCTCAGTCCTCAATACTCAGTCATCAATCCTCAATTCTCAATACTCAATAGAATATCCTGAATTCTCAGTTTTCAATACTCAATCCTCAATCTTCAATCTTCAAGTCTCCATCCACAAACATCTATTCTCATCACTCAACCCTCAACACTCAGTCCTCAATCTTCAATCCTCAATCCTCAATCCTCAATCTTCAATCCTCAATACTCAATCTTCAATCCTCAATCCTCAACCCACAATCCTCAATCCTCAATCCTCAGTCATCAATACTCAATCTTCGATACTCAATTCCCAATCCTCAATCCTCAATCCTCAATCCTCAATCCTCAATCCTCATTCCTCAAACCTCAATCCTCAACCCTCAATCCACAATCCTCAATCCACAATCCTCAGTCATCAATACACAATCTTCGATACTCAATCCCCAATCCTCAATCCTCAATCCTCAATCCTCAATCCTCAATCTTCAATCGTCAATCCTCAATCCCCAATACTCTATCATCAATCCTCAATCCTCAATCCTCAATCCGCAATCCTCAATCGTCAATCCTCAATCCTCAATCCTCAATCCTCATTCCTCAAACCGCAATTCTCAACCCTCAGTCCTCATCCTCCATCCTCAATCCTCAATACTCAGTCCTCAATATTCAATCCTCAATCCTCAATCCTCAAACCTCAATCCTCAGTCATGAATACTCCGTCTTCAATACTCAATCCACAATCCTCAATGATCGATCCTCAATCCTCAATCCTCAATCCTCATTCCTCAATCCTCAATCCTCAACACTCAGTCCTCATACTCAATTCTCAATTCTCAATCCTCAATCCTCAATTCTCAATCTTCAATCCTCAATAACCAATCTCCAATCCTAGATCCTCAATCCCCAATCCTCAATCTTCAATACTCAATGCTCAATCGTCTATCCTCAATCCTCAGTCCACAATCCTCAATCCTCAAACCTCAATCCTCAACCGTCAGTCCTCGTCATCAATCCTCAAACCTCAATCCTCATTCCTCAATCTTCAATCATCAATACTCAATCTTCAATCCTCAACCCTCAATCCTCAATCCTCAATCCTCAATCCTCAATATTCAACACACAACCCTCAACCATCAATTCTCAATACTCAACCATCAATCCTCAATTCTCAATACTCAATACTCAATAGAATATCCTGAATTCCCATGGTCCAATACTGAATCCACAATATTCAATAATCAAATCTCAATCCTCAAACCTCAATTCTCATCACTCAACCCTGAACACTCAGACCTCAATCTTCAATCCTCAATCCTCTATCCTCAATCTTCAATCCTGAATACACAATCTTCAATCCTCAATCCTCAATTCTCAGTCCTCTATACTCAATCCTCAACCGTCAATCCTCAATCCCCAATCCTCAATCTTCAATCCTCAATCCTCAATCCTCAATCCTCAATCTTCAATCCTCAATCTTCAATCCTCAATACTCAATCTTCAATCCTCGATCCTCAATCCTCAATCCTCAATCCTCAATCCTCAATCCTCAGTCCTCAATACTCAACGCACAACCCTCAACCGTCAATCCTCAATACTCAACCATCAATACTCAATTCTCAATACTCAATAGAATATCCTGAATTCTCATGTTTCAGTACTCAATCCACAATATTCAATAATCAAATCTCAATCCTCAAACATCAATTCTCAACACTCAATCCTCAAGATTCAGTACTCACTCTTCAATCCTCAATCATCAATCCTCAATACCCAATCTTCAATACTCAGTACTCAGTCCTAAAATCCTCAATCCTCAATATTCAACACACAACCCTCAAACATCAATCCTCAATACTCAAGCATCAATCCTCAATTCTCAATACTCAATAGAATATCCTGAATTCTCATTTTTCAATACTCAATCCTCACTCTTCAATCTTCAAGTCTCCATCCATAAACACCTATTCTCATGACTCAGCCCTCAACACTCGGTCCTCAATCTTCAATCCTCAAACCTCAATCCTTAATCTTCAATCCTCAATACTCAACCTTCAATCCTCAAACCTCAAACCTCAATCCTCAACCGTCAGTCCTCGTCCTCAATCCTCAACCCTCAATCCTCAATCCTCAATCATCAATCATCAACACTCAATCTTCAATCCTCAATCCTCAGTCCTCAATCCTCAATCCTCAATCCTCAATATCCAAAACACAACCCTCAACCACCAATCCTCAATACTCAAATATCAATCCTCAATTCTCAATACTCAATAGAATATCCTGAATTCTCAGTTTTCAATAGCCAATCCTCATTCTTCTATGTTCAAGTCTCCATGCACAAACATCTATTCTCATCACTCAACCCTCAACACTCAGTCCTCAATCTTCAATCCTCAATCCTCAATCCTCAATCTTCAATCCCCAATACTCAATCTTCAATCCTCAATTGTCAGTTCTCAATCCTCAATCCTCAATCCTCAGTCACCAATACTCAATCCTCGATTCCCAATCCTCAATCCACAATCCTCAATCCTCAATCCTCAACCCTCAATCCTCAAACCTCCATCCTCAGTCATGAATACTCCATCTTCAATACTCAATCCACAATCCTCAATCCTCAATCCTCAATCCTTAACCCTCAATCTTCAATCCTCAACCCTCAATCCTCAAACCTCAATCCTCAGTCATGAATACTCCATCTTCAATACTCAATCCTCAATCCTCAATCCTCAATCTTCAATCCTCAATACTCAATCTTCAATCTTCAGTCCTCAATCCTCAATCCTCAATCCTCAATCCGCAATCCTCAATCTTCAATCCTCAATACTCAATCTTCAATACTCAATCCTCAATGTTCTATCTTCAGGTCTCCATCCACAAACATCTATTCTCATCACTCAACCCTCAACCCTCAGTCCTCGTCCTCCATCCTCAATCCTCATTCTTCAATCCTCAACACTCAATCTTCATTGACCAATCCTCAATCCTCAATCCTCAATCCTCAATCCGCAATCCTCAATCTTCTATCCTCAATACTCAACCTTCAATCCCCAACCCTCAATCCTGAAATCCTGAATCCTCAATATTCAACACACAACACTCAACCCTCGGTCCTCAATACTCAGTCATCAATCCTCAATTCTCAATACTCAATAGAATATCCTGAATTCTCAGTTTTCAATACTCAATCCTCAATCTTCAATCTTCAAGTCTCCATCCACAAACATCTATTCTCATCACTCAACCCTCAACACTCAGTCCTCAATCTTCAATCCTCAATCCTCAATCCTCAATCTTCAATCCTCAATACTCAATCTTCAATCCTCAATCCTCAACCCACAATCCTCAATCCTCAATCCTCAGTCATCAATACTCAATCTTCGATACTCAATTCCCAATCCTCAATCCTCAATCCTCAATCCTCAATCCTCAATCCTCATTCCTCAAACGTCAATCCCCAACCCTCAATCCACAATCCTCAATCCACAATCCTCAGTCATCAATACATAATCTTCGATGCTCAATCCCCAATCCTCAATCCTCAATCCTCAATCCTCAATCCTCAATCTTCAATCGTCAATCCTCAATCCCCAATACTCTATCATCAATCCTCAATCCTCAATCCTCAATCCGCAATCCTCAATCGTCAATCCTCAATCCTCAATCCTCAATCCTCATCCCTCAAACCGCAATTCTCAACCCTGAGTCCTCATCCTCCATCCTCAATCCTCAATACTCAGTCCTCAATATTCAATCCTCAATCCTCAATCCTCAAACCTCAATCCTCAGTCATGAATACTCCGTCTTCAATACTCAATCCACAATCCTCAATGATCGATCCTCAATCCTCAATCCTCAATCCTCATTCCTCAATCCTCAATCCTCAACACTCAGTCCTCATACTCAATTCTCAATTCTCAATCCTCAATCCTCAATTCTCAATCTTCAATCCTCAATAACCAATCTCCAATCCTAGATCCTCAATCCCCAATCCTCAATCTTCAATACTCAATGCTCAATCGTCTATCCTCAATCCTCAGTCCACAATCCTCAATCCTCAAACCTCAATCCTCAACCGTCAGTCCTCGTCATCAATCCTCAAACCTCAATCCTCATTCCTCAATCTTCAATCATCAATACTCAATCTTCAATCCTCAACCCTCAATCCTCAATCCTCAATCCTCAATATTCAACACACAACCCTCAACCATCAATTCTCAATACTCAACCATCAATCCTCAATTCTCAATACTCAATACTCAATAGAATATCCTGAATTCCCATGGTCCAATACTGAATCCACAATATCCAATAATCAAATCTCAATCCTCAAACCTCAATTCTCATCACTCAACCCTGAACACTCAGACCTCAATCTTCAATCCTCAATCCTCTATCCTCAATCTTCAATCCTGAATACACAATCTTCAATCCTCAATCCTCAATTCTCAGTCCTCTATACTCAATCCTCAACCGTCAATCCTCAATCCCCAATCCTCAATCTTCAATCCTCAATCCTCAATCCTCAATCCTCAATCTTCAATCCTCAATCTTCAATCCTCAATACTCAATCTTCAATCCTCAATCCTCAATCCTCAATCCTCAATCCTCAATCCTCAATCCTCAGTCCTCAATACTCAACGCACAACCCTCAACCGTCAATCCTCAATACTCAACCATCAATACTCAATTCTCAATACTCAATAGAATATCCTGAATTCTCATGTTTCAGTACTCAATCCACAATATTCAATAATCAAATCTCAATCCTCAAACATCAATTCTCAACACTCAATCCTCAACATTCAGTACTCACTCTTCAATCCTCAATCATCAATCCTCAATACCCAATCTTCAATACTCAGTCCTCAGTCCTAAAATCCTCAATCCTCAATATTCAACACACAACCCTCAAACATCAATCCTCAATACTCAAGCATCAATCCTCAATTCTCAATACTCAATAGAATATCCTGAATTCTCATTTTTCAATACTCAATCCTCACTCTTCAATCTTCAAGTCTCCATCCATAAACACCTATTCTCATGACTCAGCCCTCAACACTCGGTCCTCAATCTTCAATCCTCAAACCTCAATCCTTAATCTTCAATCCTCAATACTCAACCTTCAATCCTCAAACCTCAAACCTCAATCCTCAACCGTCAGTCCTCGTCCTCAATCCTCAACCCTCAATCCTCAATCCTCAATCATCAATCATCAACACTCAATCTTCAATCCTCAATCCTCAGTCCTCAATCCTCAATCCTCAATCCTCAATATCCAAAACACAACCCTCAACCACCAATCCTCAATACTCAAATATCAATCCTCAATTCTCAATACTCAATAGAATATCCTGAATTCTCAGTTTTCAATACCCAATCCTCATTCTTCTATGTTCAAGTCTCCATGCACAAACATCTATTCTCATCACTCAACCCTCAACACTCAGTCCTCAATCTTCAATCCTCAATCCTCAATCCTCAATCTTCAATCCCCAATACTCAATCTTCAATCCTCAATTGTCAGTTCTCAATCCTCAATCCTCAATCCTCAGTCACCAATACTCAATCCTCGATTCCCAATCCTCAATCCACAATCCTGAATCCTCAATCCTCAACCCTCAATCCTCAAACCTCCATCCTCAGTCATGAATACTCCATCTTCAATACTCAATCCACAATCCTCAATCCTCAATCCTCAATCCTTAACCCTCAATCTTCAATCCTCAACCCTCAATCCTCAAACCTCAATCCTCAGTCATGAATACTCCATCTTCAATACTCAATCCACAATCCTCAATCCTCAATCCTCAACCCTTAACCCTCAATCTTCAATCCTCAATACTCAATCTTCAATCCTCAATCCTCAATCCTCAATCTTCAATCCCCAATACTCAATCTTCAATCCTCAATTGTCAGTTCTCATTCCTCAATCCTCAATCCTCAGTCACCAATACTCAATCCTCGATTCCCAATCCTCAATCCACAATCCTCAATCCTCAATCCTCAACCCTCAATCCTCAAACCTCAATCCTCAGTCATGAATACTCCATCTTCAATACTCGATCCACAATCCTCAATCCTCAATCCTCAATCCTTAACCCTCAATCTTCAGTCCTCAATCCCCAGTCCTCAACCTTCAATACTCAATGCTCAATCGTCAATCCTCAATCCTCAAACCTCAATCCTCAACCGTCAGTCCTCGTCATCAATCCTCAACCCTCAATCCTCAATCTTCAATCTTCAATCATCAATACTCAATCTTCAATCCTCAATCCTCAATCCTCAATCCTCAATCCTCAATACTCAACACACAACCCTCAACCATCAATTCTCAATACTCAACCATCAATCCTCAATTCTCAATACTCAATACTCAATAGAATATCCTGAATTCTCATGGTTCAATACTCAATCCACAATATTCAATAATTAAATCTCATTCCTCAAACCTCAATACTCAACACTCAATCCTCAACACTCAGACCTCTCTCTTCAATCCTCCATCCTCAATCCTCAATCCTCAAGAGTCAATCCTCCATCCTCAATCCTCAAACCTCAATTCTCTGTCCTCAAACCTCAATCCGGAATCCTCAACCCTGAATCCTGAATCTTCAGCCCTCAGTCCGCAACAATCAATTGTCAATCCTCAATCCTCAATAGAATATCCTCAATTCACAGTTTTCAATACTCAATCACCATTCTTCAATCTTCAAATCTCAATCGACAAACATCAATTCTCTTCACTCAACCCTCAACACTCAGTCCTCAATCTTCAATCCTCAATCCTCTATCCTCAATCTTCAATCCTCAATACACAATATTCAATCCTCAATCCTCAATTCTCAGTCCACAATACACAATCCTCATTCGTCAATCCTCAATCCCCAATCCTCAATCTTCAATCCTCAATCCTCAATCCTCAATCCTCAATCCTCAATCTTCAATCCACAATACTGAACCTTCAATCCTCAATCCTCAATCCTCAATCCTCAATCCTCGATCCTCAGTCCTCAATACTCAACACACAACCCTCAACCGTCAATCCTCAATACTCAACCATCAATACTCAATTCTCAATACTCAATAGAATATCCTGAATTCTCATGTTTCAATACTCAATCCACAATATTCAATAACCAAATCTCAATCCTCAAACATCAATTCCCAACACGCAATCCTCAACACTCAGTCCTTTCTCTTCAATCTTCCATCATCAATCCTCTATCCTCAAGCGTCAATCCTCAATCCTCAATCCTCAACCCTCAATCCTCAGTCCTCAAACCTCATTGCCGAATCCTCAATCCTGAATCCTCAATCTTCATCCCTCAGTCCGCAAAAATCAATTGTCAATCCTCAATCCTCAATAGACTATCCTCAATTCACAGTTTACAATACTCAATCCCCAACCTTCAATCTTCAAATCTCAATCCACAAACATCAATTCTCATCACTCAACCCTCAACACTCAGCCCTCAATCTTCAATCCTCAATCCTCAATACTCAATCCTCTGTCCTCAATCTTCAATACTCAATCCTCAATCCTCAATCCTCAATATTCAACACACAACCCTCAACCATCAATTCTCAATACTCAACCATCAATCCTCAATTCTCAATACTCAATACTCAATAGAATATCCTGAATTCCCATGGTCCAATACTCATTCCACAATATTCAATAATCAAATCTCAATCCTCAAACCTCAATTCTCATCACTCAACCCTGAACACTCAGACCTCAATCTTCAATCCTCAATCCTCTATCCTCAATCATCAATCCTGAATACACAATCTTCAATCCTCAATCCTCAATTCTCAGTCCTCTATACTCAATCCTCAACCGTCAATCCTCAATCCCCAATCCTCAATCTTCAATCCTCAATCCTCAATCCTCAATCCTCAATCTTCAATCCTCAATCTTCAATCCTCAATACTCAATCTTCAATCCTCAATCCTCAATCCTCAATCCTCAATCCTCAATCTTCATCCCTCAGTCCGCAACAATCAATTGTCAATCCCCTATCCTCAATAGAGTATGTTCAATTCACAGTTTTCTGTACTCAATCCACAAGCTTCAATCTTCAAATCTCAATCCACAAACATCAATTCTCATCACTCAACCCTCAACACTCAGTCCTCAACCTTCAAACCTCAATCCTCAACCCTCAATCGTCAATCCTCAATCCCCAATACTCTACCGTAAATCCTCAACCCACAATCCTCAATCCTCAATCCTCAATCCTCAATCTTCAATCCTCAATACTCAATCTTCAATCTTCAGTCCTCAATCCTCAATCCTCAATCCTCAATCCGCAATCCTCAATCTTCAATCCTCAATACTCAATCTTCAATACTCAATCCTCAATGTTCTATCTTCAGGTCTCCATCCACAAACATCTATTCTCATCACTCAACCCTCAACCCTCAGTCCTCGTCCTCCATCCTCAATCCTCATTCTTCAATCCTCAACACTCAATCTTCATTCACCAATCCTCAATCCTCAATCCTCAGTCCTCAATCCGCAATCCTCAATCTTCTATCCTCAATACTCAACCTTCAATCCCCAATCCTCAATCCTGAAATCCTGAATCCTCAATATTCAACACACAACACTCAACCCTCAGTCCTCAATACTCAGTCATCAATCCTCAATTCTCAATACTCAATAGAATATCCTGAATTCTCAGTTTTCAATACTCAATCCTCAATCTTCAATCTTCAAGTCTCCATCCACAAACATCTATTCTCATCACTCAACCCTCAACACTCAGTCCTCAATCTTCAATCCTCAATCCTCAATCCTCAATCTTCAATCCTCAATACTCAATCTTCAATCCTCAATCCTCAACCCACAATCCTCAATCCTCAATCCTCAGTCATCAATACTCAATCTTCGATACTCAATTCCCAATCCTCAATCCTCAATCCTCAATCCTCAATCCTCAATCCTCATTCCTCAAACCTCAATCCTCAACCCTCAATCCACAATCCTCAATCCACAATCCTCAGTCATCAATACACAATCTTCGATACTCAATCCCCAATCCTCAATCCTCAATCCTCAATCCTCAATCCTCAATCTTCAATCGTCAATCCTCAATCCCCAATACTCTATCATCAATCCTCAATCCTCAATCCTCAATCCGCAATCCTCAATCATCAATCCTCATACCCAATCTTCAATACTCAGTCCTCAGTCCTAAAATCCTCAATCCTCAATATTCAACACACAACCCTCAAACATCAATCCTCAATACTCAAGCATCAATCCTCAATTCTCAATACTCAATAGAATATCCTGAATTCTCATTTTTCAATACTCAATCCTCACTCTTCAATCTTCAAGTCTCCATCCATAAACACCTATTCTCATGACTCAGCCCTCAACACTCGGTCCTCAATCTTCAATCCTCAAACCTCAATCCTTAATCTTCAATCCTCAATACTCAACCTTCAATCCTCAAACCTCAAACCTCAATCCTCAACCGTCAGTCCTCGTCCTCAATCCTCAACCCTCAATCCTCAATCCTCAATCATCAATCATCAACACTCAATCTTCAATCCTCAATCCTCAGTCCTCAATCCTCAATCCTCAATCCTCAATATCCAAAACACAACCCTCAACCACCAATCCTCAATACTCAAATATCAATCCTCAATTCTCAATACTCAATAGAATATCCTGAATTCTCAGTTTTCAATACCCAATCCTCAATCTTCAATATTCAAGTCTCCATCCACAAACATCTATTCTCATCACTCAACCCTCAACACTCAGTCCTCAATCTTCAATCCTCAATCCTCAATCATCAGTCCTCAGGCCTCAATCCTCAATATTCAAACCACAATCCTCAACCGTCAGTCCTCGTCCTCAATCCTCAACCCTCAATCCTCAGTCCTGAACCTTCAATCATCAATACTCAATTTTCAATCCTCAATCCTGCAATCCTCAATATTCAATACACAACCCTCAACCATCAATCCTCAATACTCAATCATCAATCCTCAATTCTCAATAATCAATAGAATATCCTGAATTCTCAGTTTTCAATGCTCAATCCTCAATCTTCAATCTTCAAGTCTCCATCCACAAACATCTATTCTCATCACTCAACCCTCAACACTCAGTCCTCAATCTTCAATCCTCAATCCTCAATCCTCAATCTTCAATCCTCAATACTCAATCTTCAATCCTCAATCCTCAACCCACAATCCTCAATCCTCAATCCTCAGTCATCAATACTCAATCTTCGATACTCAATTCCCAATCCTCAATCCTCAATCCTCAATCCTCAATCCTCAATCCTCATTCCTCAAACCTCAATCCTCAACCCTCAATCCACAATCCTCAATCCACAATCCTCAGTCATCAATACACAATCTTCGATACTCAATCCCCAATCCTCAATCCTCAATCCTCAATCCTCAATCCTCAATCTTCAATCGTCAATCCTCAATCCCCAATACTCTATCATCAATCCTCAATCCTCAATCCTCAATCCGCAATCCTCAATCGTCAATCCTCAATCCTCAATCCTCAATCCTCATTCCTCAAACCGCAATTCTCAACCCTCAGTCCTCATCCTCCATCCTCAATCCTCAATACTCAGTCCTCAATATTCAATCCTCAATCCTCAATCCTCAAACCTCAATCCTCAGTCATGAATACTCCGTCTTCAATACTCAATCCACAATCCTCAATGATCGATCCTCAATCCTCAATCCTCAATCCTCATTCCTCAATCCTCAATCCTCAACACTCAGTCCTCATACTCAATTCTCAATTCTCAATCCTCAATCCTCAATTCTCAATCTTCAATCCTCAATAACCAATCTCCAATCCTAGATCCTCAATCCCCAATCCTCAATCTTCAATACTCAATGCTCAATCGTCTATCCTCAATCCTCAGTCCACAATCCTCAATCCTCAAACATCAATCCTCAACCGTCAGTCCTCGTCATCAATCCTCAAACCTCAATCCTCATTCCTCAATCTTCAATCACCAATACTCAATCTTCAATCCTCAACCCTCAATCCTCAATCCTCAATCCTCAATCCTCAATATTCAACACACAACCCTCAACCATCAATTCTCAATACTCAACCATCAATCCTCAATTCTCAATACTCAATACTCAATAGAATATCCTGAATTCCCATGGTCCAATACTGAATCCACAATATTCAATAATCAAATCTCAATCCTCAAACCTCAATTCTCATCACTCAACCCTGAACACTCAGACCTCAATCTTCAATCCTCAATCCTCTATCCTCAATCTTCAATCCTGAATACACAATCTTCAATCCTCAATCCTCAATTCTCAGTCCTCTATACTCAATCCTCAACCGTCAATCCTCAATCCCCAATCCTCAATCTTCAATCCTCAATCCTCAATCCTCAATCCTCAATCTTCAATCCTCAATCTTCAATCCTCAATACTCAATCTTCAATCCTCAATCCTCAATCCTCATTCCTCAATCCTCAATCCTCAATCCTCAGTCCTCAATACTCAACGCACAACCCTCAACCGTCAATCCTCAATACTCAACCATCAATACTCAATTCTCAATACTCAATAGAATATCCTGAATTCTCATGTTTCAGTACTCAATCCACAATATTCAATAATCAAATCTCAATCCTCAAACATCAATTCTCAACACTCAATCCTCAAGATTCAGTACTCACTCTTCAATCCTCAATCATCAATCCTCAATACCCAATCTTCAATACTCAGTCCTCAGTCCTAAAATCCTCAATCCTCAATATTCAACACACAACCCTCAAACATCAATCCTCAATACTCAAGCATCAATCCTCAATTCTCAATACTCAATAGAATATCCTGAATTCTCATTTTTCAATACTCAATCCTCACTCTTCAATCTTCAAGTCTCCATCCATAAACACCTATTCTCATGACTCAGCCCTCAACACTCGGTCCTCAATCTTCAATCCTCAAACCTCAATCCTTAATCTTCAATCCTCAATACTCAACCTTCAATCCTCAAACCTCAAACCTCAATCCTCAACCGTCAGTCCTCGTCCTCAATCCTCAACCCTCAATCCTCAATCCTCAATCATCAATCATCAACACTCAATCTTCAATCCTCAATCCTCAGTCCTCAATCCTCAATCCTCAATCCTCAATATCCAAAACACAACCCTCAACCACCAATCCTCAATACTCAAATATCAATCCTCAATTCTCAATACTCAATAGAATATCCTGAATTCTCAGTTTTCAATAGCCAATCCTCATTCTTCTATGTTCAAGTCTCCATGCACAAACATCTATTCTCATCACTCAACCCTCAACACTCAGTCCTCAATCTTCAATCCTCAATCCTCAATCCTCAATCTTCAATCCCCAATACTCAATCTTCAATCCTCAATTGTCAGTTCTCAATCCTCAATCCTCAATCCTCAGTCACCAATACTCAATCCTCGATTCCCAATCCTCAATCCACAATCCTCAATCCTCAATCCTCAACCCTCAATCCTCAAACCTCCATCCTCAGTCATGAATACTCCATCTTCAATACTCAATCCACAATCCTCAATCCTCAATCCTCAATCCTTAACCCTCAATCTTCAATCCTCAACCCTCAATCCTCAAACCTCAATCCTCAGTCATGAATACTCCATCTTCAATACTCAATCCACAATCCTCAATCCTCAATCTTCAATCCTCAATACTCAATCTTCAATCTTCAGTCCTCAATCCTCAATCCTCAATCCTCAATCCGCAATCCTCAATCTTCAATCCTCAATACTCAATCTTCAATACTCAATCCTCAATGTTCTATCTTCAGGTCTCCATCCACAAACATCTATTCTCATCACTCAACCCTCAACCCTCAGTCCTCGTCCTCCATCCTCAATCCTCATTCTTCAATCCTCAACACTCAATCTTCATTGACCAATCCTCAATCCTCAATCCTCAATCCTCAATCCGCAATCCTCAATCTTCTATCCTCAATACTCAACCTTCAATCCCCAACCCTCAATCCTGAAATCCTGAATCCTCAATATTCAACACACAACACTCAACCCTCGGTCCTCAATACTCAGTCATCAATCCTCAATTCTCAATACTCAATAGAATATCCTGAATTCCCAGTTTTCAATACTCAATCCTCAATCTTCAATCTTCAAGTCTCCATCCACAAACATCTATTCTCATCACTCAACCCTCAACACTCAGTCCTCAATCTTCAATCCTCAATCCTCAATCCTCAATCTTCAATCCTCAATACTCAATCTTCAATCCTCAATCCTCAACCCACAATCCTCAATCCTCAATCCTCAGTCATCAATACTCAATCTTCGATACTCAATTCCCAATCCTCAATCCTCAATCCTCAATCCTCAATCCTCATTCCTCAAACCTCAATCCCCAACCCTCAATCCACAATCCTCAATCCACAATCCTCAGTCATCAATACATAATCTTCGATACTCAATCCCCAATCCTCAATCCTCAATCCTCAATCCTCAATCCTCAATCTTCAATCGTCAATCCTCAATCCCCAATACTCTATCATCAATCCTCAATCCTCAATCCTCAATCCGCAATCCTCAATCGTCAATCCTCAATCCTCAATCCTCAATCCTCATCCCTCAAACCGCAATTCTCAACCCTCAGTCCTCATCCTCCATCCTCAATCCTCAATACTCAGTCCTCAATATTCAATCCTCAATCCTCAATCCTCAAACCTCAATCCTCA
The DNA here is from genome assembly GCF_051401765.1 of Calliopsis andreniformis. Lineage (NCBI taxonomy): Eukaryota > Metazoa > Arthropoda > Insecta > Hymenoptera > Andrenidae > Calliopsis > Calliopsis andreniformis. The sequence goes on along the minus strand of NW_027480443.1, from coordinate 4,942,763 downwards.
GTCATGAATACTCCGTCTTCAATACTCAATCCACAATCCTCAATGATCGATCCTCAATCCTCAATCCTCAATCCTCATTCCTCAATCCTCAATCCTCAACACTCAGTCCTCATACTCAATTCTCAATTCTCAATCCTCAATCCTCAATTCTCAATCTTCAATCCTCAATAACCAATCTCCAATCCTAGATCCTCAATCCCCAATCCTCAATCTTCAATACTCAATGCTCAATCGTCTATCCTCAATCCTCAGTCCACAATCCTCAATCCTCAAACCTCAATCCTCAACCGTCAGTCCTCGTCATCAATCCTCAAACCTCAATCCTCATTCCTCAATCTTCAATCATCAATACTCAATCTTCAATCCTCAACCCTCAATCCTCAATCCTCAATCCTCAATATTCAACACACAACCCTCAACCATCAATTCTCAATACTCAACCATCAATCCTCAATTCTCAATACTCAATACTCAATAGAATATCCTGAATTCCCATGGTCCAATACTGAATCCACAATATCCAATAATCAAATCTCAATCCTCAAACCTCAATTCTCATCACTCAACCCTGAACACTCAGACCTCAATCTTCAATCCTCAATCCTCTATCCTCAATCTTCAATCCTGAATACACAATCTTCAATCCTCAATCCTCAATTCTCAGTCCTCTATACTCAATCCTCAACCGTCAATCCTCAATCCCCAATCCTCAATCTTCAATCCTCAATCCTCAATCCTCAATCCTCAATCTTCAATCCTCAATCTTCAATCCTCAATACTCAATCTTCAATCCTCAATCCTCAATCCTCAATCCTCAATCCTCAATCCTCAATCCTCAGTCCTCAATACTCAACGCACAACCCTCAACCGTCAATCCTCAATACTCAACCATCAATACTCAATTCTCAATACTCAATAGAATATCCTGAATTCTCATGTTTCAGTACTCAATCCACAATATTCAATAATCAAATCTCAATCCTCAAACATCAATTCTCAACACTCAATCCTCAACATTCAGTACTCACTCTTCAATCCTCAATCATCAATCCTCAATACCCAATCTTCAATACTCAGTCCTCAGTCCTAAAATCCTCAATCCTCAATATTCAACACACAACCCTCAAACATCAATCCTCAATACTCAAGCATCAATCCTCAATTCTCAATACTCAATAGAATATCCTGAATTCTCATTTTTCAATACTCAATCCTCACTCTTCAATCTTCAAGTCTCCATCCATAAACACCTATTCTCATGACTCAGCCCTCAACACTCGGTCCTCAATCTTCAATCCTCAAACCTCAATCCTTAATCTTCAATCCTCAATACTCAACCTTCAATCCTCAAACCTCAAACCTCAATCCTCAACCGTCAGTCCTCGTCCTCAATCCTCAACCCTCAATCCTCAATCCTCAATCATCAATCATCAACACTCAATCTTCAATCCTCAATCCTCAGTCCTCAATCCTCAATCCTCAATCCTCAATATCCAAAACACAACCCTCAACCACCAATCCTCAATACTCAAATATCAATCCTCAATTCTCAATACTCAATAGAATATCCTGAATTCTCAGTTTTCAATACCCAATCCTCATTCTTCTATGTTCAAGTCTCCATGCACAAACATCTATTCTCATCACTCAACCCTCAACACTCAGTCCTCAATCTTCAATCCTCAATCCTCAATCCTCAATCTTCAATCCCCAATACTCAATCTTCAATCCTCAATTGTCAGTTCTCAATCCTCAATCCTCAATCCTCAGTCACCAATACTCAATCCTCGATTCCCAATCCTCAATCCACAATCCTGAATCCTCAATCCTCAACCCTCAATCCTCAAACCTCCATCCTCAGTCATGAATACTCCATCTTCAATACTCAATCCACAATCCTCAATCCTCAATCCTCAATCCTTAACCCTCAATCTTCAATCCTCAACCCTCAATCCTCAAACCTCAATCCTCAGTCATGAATACTCCATCTTCAATACTCAATCCACAATCCTCAATCCTCAATCCTCAACCCTTAACCCTCAATCTTCAATCCTCAATACTCAATCTTCAATCCTCAATCCTCAATCCTCAATCTTCAATCCCCAATACTCAATCTTCAATCCTCAATTGTCAGTTCTCAATCCTCAATCCTCAATCCTCAGTCACCAATACTCAATCCTCGATTCCCAATCCTCAATCCACAATCCTCAATCCTCAATCCTCAACCCTCAATCCTCAAACCTCAATCCTCAGTCATGAATACTCCATCTTCAATACTCAATCCACAATCCTCAATCCTCAATCCTCAATCCTTAACCCTCAATCTTCAGTCCTCAATCCCCAGTCCTCAACCTTCAATACTCAATGCTCAATCGTCAATCCTCAATCCTCAAACCTCAATCCTCAACCGTCAGTCCTCGTCATCAATCCTCAACCCTCAATCCTCAATCTTCAATCTTCAATCATCAATACTCAATCTTCAATCCTCAATCCTCAATCCTCAATCCTCAATCCTCAATACTCAACACACAACCCTCAACCATCAATTCTCAATACTCAACCATCAATCCTCAATTCTCAATACTCAATACTCAATAGAATATCCTGAATTCTCATGGTTCAATACTCAATCCACAATATTCAATAATTAAATCTCATTCCTCAAACCTCAATACTCAACACTCAATCCTCAACACTCAGACCTCTCTCTTCAATCCTCCATCCTCAATCCTCAATCCTCAAGAGTCAATCCTCCATCCTCAATCCTCAAACCTCAATTCTCTGTCCTCAAACCTCAATCCCGAATCCTCAACCCTGAATCCTGAATCTTCAGCCCTCAGTCCGCAACAATCAATTGTCAATCCTCAATCCTCAATAGAATATCCTCAATTCACAGTTTTCAATTCTCAATCACCATTCTTCAATCTTCAAATCTCAATCCACAAACATCAATTCTCATCACTCAACCCTCAACACTCAGTCCTCAATCTTCAATCCTCAATCCTCAATCCTCAATCTTCAATCCTCAATACACAATCTTCAATCCTCAATCCTCAATTCTCAGTCCTCAATACTCAATCCTCAATCGTCAATCCTCAATCCCCAATCCTCAATCTTCAATCCTCAATCCTCAATCCTCAATCCTCAATCCTCAATCTTCAATCCTCAATACTCAATCTTCAATCCTCAATCCTCAATCCTCAATCCTCAATCCTCAATCCTCAGTCCTCAATACTCAACACACAACCCTCAACCGTCAATCCTCAATACTCAACCATCAATACTCAATTCTCAATACTCAATAGAATATCCTGAATTCTCATGTTTCAATACTCAATCCACAATATTCAATAATCAAATCTCAATCCTCAAACATCAATTCTCAACACTCAATCCTCAACACTCAGTCCTTTCTCTTCAATCTTCCATCATCAATCCTCTATCCTCAAGCGTCAATCCTCAATCCTCAATCCTCAACCATCAATCCTCAGTCCTCAAACCTCATTGCCGAATCCTCAATCCTGAATCCTCAATCTTCATACCTAAGTCCGCAACAATCAATTGTCAATCCTCAATCCTCAATAGAATATCCTCAATTCACAGTTTTCAATACTCAATCCCCAACCTTCAATCTTCAAATCTCAATCCACAAACATCAATTCTCATCACTCAACCCTCAACACTCAGCCCTCAATCTTCAATCCTCAATCCTCAATACTCAATCCTCAGTCCTCAATCTTCAATACTCAATCCTCAATCCTAAAATCCTCAATCCTCAATATTCAACACACAACCATCAAACATCAATCCTCAATACTCAACCATCAATCCTCAATTCTCAATACTCAATAGAATATCCTGAATTCTCAGTTTTCAATACTCAATCCTCACTCTTCAATCTTCAAGTCTCCATCCACAAACACCTATTCTCATCTCTCAGCCCTCAACACTCAGTCCTCAATCTTCAATCCTCAATACACAATCATCAATCCTCAATCCTCAATTCTCAGTCCTCAATACTCAATCCTCAATCCTCAATCCTCAATCCTCAATCCTCATTCTTCAATCCTCAAAACCCAATCCTCAATCTTCAATTCTCAACCTTCAATCCACAATTCTCAATCCTCAATCCTCAATCCTCAGACCTCAAACATCAATACTCAACCCTCAGTCCTCGTCCTCAATCCACAACACTCAATTCTCGATCCTCAATACTCAACCATCAATATTCAATTTTCAATACTCAATCGTCAATCCTCAATACTCATTCCCCAATCCTCAATGTTCAATCCTCAATACCCAATCCTCAATCTTCTATCCTCAATCCTCAATCCTCAATCCTAAATCCTCAATCCTCAATCCTCAGTCCTCAAACCTCAATCCTTATTCCTCAATACTGAATCCTCAATCTTCAGCCCTCAGTAATCAACAATCAGTTGTCAATCCTCAATCCTCAGTAGAATATCCTCAATTCACAGGTTTCAATACTCAATACACAACCTGCAATCTTCAAATCTCTATCTACAAACATCAATTCTCATCACTCAACACTCAACACTCAGACCCCAATCCTCAAACTTCAATCTTCAATCCTCAATCCTCAATCCTCAATCCTCAATCCTCAATCTTCAATCCTCAATACTCAATCTTCAATCCTCGGTCCTCAATCCTCAATCGTCAATCTCCAATCCAGTATACTCAATCTTCAATCCGCAATCCTCAATCCTCGATTCCCAACCATCAATCCTCAATTCTCAATACTCAATAGAATATCCTGAATTTTCAGTATTCAATGGTCAAACCTCAACCCTCAACCCTCAGCCCTCATCCTCAATCCTCAATCCTCAATCCCCAATCCTCAATATTCAATCCTCAATACTCAATCTTCAATTCTCAATCCTCAATCCTCAATCCTCAATCCTCAACCCTCAGTCGTCAATCCTCAATCCTCAATCCCCAATTCTCAATCCTCAATCCTCAATCCTCAGACCTCAATCAGCAATACTCAACCCTCAGTCCTCGTCATCATTCCACAACGATCAATACTCAATCCTCAATCTTCAATCATCAATATTCAATCTTCAGTGCTCAATCCTCAATCCTCAATCCTCAATTCTCAACACTCAATGTTCAATCCGCAGTACCCAGTCCTCAATCTTCAATCCTCAATCCTCAATCCTCAATCCTCAATCCTCAATTTTCAAGCCTCAATACTCAATCTTCAATCCTCAATCCTCAATCGTCAATCCTCAATCCTCAATCCTCAATCCTCAATCTTCAATCCTCAATCCTCAATCCTCAATCCTCAATCCTCAATCCTCAATCTTCAATCCTCAATACTCAATCTTCAATCCTCAATCCTCAATCCTCGATCCTCAATCCTCAATCCTCAATCTTCAATCCTCAATGCTCAATCTTCAATCCTCAATCCTCAATCCTCGGTCCTCAATCCTCAATCGTCAATCTGCAATCCTGAATACTCAATCTTCGATCCTCAATCCTCAATCCTCAATCCTCAATCCTCAATCCTCATTCTTCAATCCTCAATTCCCAATCCTCAATCTTCAATCCTCAATCCTCGATCCTCAATTCTAAACCCTCAATCCTCAGTCCTCAGACCTCAAACCTCAATCCTCAAACCTCAGCCCTCACCCTCAATCCTCAATCCTCAATCCTCAATCCTCAAACTTCAATCCTCAATACTCAATCTCCCATACACAATCCTCACTCCTCAAACCTTAATCCTGAATCCTCAATCCCGAATCCTCAATCTTCAGCCCTCAGTCCTCAACAGTCAGTTGTCAATCCTCAATCCTCAATGGAATATCATCAATTCACAGTTTTCAATACTCAATACTCAATCTGAAATCTTCAAATCTCTATCCACAAACATCAATTCTCATCACTCAACACTCAAAACTCCGTCCCGAATCCTCAATCTTCAATCCTCAATCCTCAATCCTCAGTCTTCAATACTCAATGCCCAGCCCTCAATCTTCAATCCTCAATCCTCAATCCTCAATCCTCAATGCTCAATCCTCAATCCTCAATCCTCAACCCTCAATCCTCAATCCTCAATACTGAATCTGCAATCCTCAATCCACAATCGTCAATCCTCAATCCTCATTCTTCAATACTCAATGCCCAGCCCTCAATCTTCAATCCTCAATCCTCAATCCTCAATTCTCAATCCTCAATCCTCAATCATCAATCCTCAATACTCAATCCTCAATACTCAATCCTCAATACTCAATCTTCAATCCTCAATCCTCAATTCTCAATCCTCAATACTGAATCCTCAAACCTCAATCCTCAATCCTCAAACCTCAATCCTCATTCTTCAATCCTCAATACCCAATCCTCAATCTTCAATCCTCAATCCTCAATCCTCAATTCTCTATCCTCAATCCTCAATCCTCGGACCTCAAACATCAATCCTCATACCTCAGTCCTCAACCGTCAGTCCCCGTCCTCAATCCTCAAACATGAATCCTCAATCCTCAATCCTCAATCTTCAATCATCAATACTCAATCTTCAATCCTCAATCCTCAATCCTCAATCCTCAATCCTCAATACTCAATATTCAACACCCAACCCTCAACCATCAATCCTCAATACTCAACCATCAATCCCCAATTCTCAAAACTCAATACTCAATAGAATATCCTGAATTCTCATGGTTCAATACTCAATCCACAATATTCAATAATCAAATATCAATCCTCAAACCTCAATTCTCAACACTCAACCCTCAACACTCAGTCCTCTCTCTTCAATCCTCCATCCTCAATCCTCAATCCTCAAGAGTCAATCCTCCATCCTCGATCCTCAAACCTCAATTCTCAGTCCTCAAACCTCAATCCCGAATTCTCAACCCTGAATCCTCAATCTTCAGACCTCAGTCCTCAACAATCAATTGTCAATCCTCAATCCTCAGTAGAATATCCTCAATTCACAGTTTTCAATTCTCAATCACCATTCTTCAATCTTCAAATCTCAATCCACAAACATCAATTCTCATCACTCAACCCTCAACACTCAGTCCTCAATCTTCAATCCTCAATCCTCAATCCTCAATCTTCAATCCTCAATACACAATCTTCAATCCTCAATCCTCAATTCTCAGTCCTCAATACTCAATCCGCAATCGTCAATCCTCAATCCCCAATCCTCAATCTTCAATCCTCAATCCTCAATCCTCAATCCTCAATCCTCAATCTTCAATCCTCAATACTCAATCTTCAATCCTCAATCCTCAATCCTCAATCCTCAATCCTCAATCCTCAGTCCTCAATACTCAACACACAACCCTCAACCGTCAATCCTCAATACTCAACCATCAATACTCAATTCTCAATACTCAATAGAATATCCTGAATTCTCATGTTTCAATACTCAATCCACAATATTCAATAATCAAATCTCAATCCTCAAACATCAATTCTCAACACTCAATCCTCAACACTCAGTCCTTTCTCTTCAATCTTCCATCATCAATCCTCTATCCTCAAGCGTCAATCCTCAATCCTCAATCCTCAACCATCAATCCTCAGTCCTCAAACCTCATTGCCGAATCCTCAATCCTGAATCCTCAATCTTCATACCTAAGTCCGCAACAATCAATTGTCAATCCTCAATCCTCAATAGAATATCCTCAATTCACAGTTTTCAATACTCAATCCCCAACCTTCAATCTTCAAATCTCAATCCACAAACATCAATTCTCATCACTCAACCCTCAACACTCAGCCCTCAATCTTCAATCCTCAATCCTCAATACTCAATCCTCAGTCCTCAATCTTCAATACTCAATCCTCAATCCTAAAATCCTCAATCCTCAATATTCAACACACAACCATCAAACATCAATCCTCAATACTCAACCATCAATCCTCAATTCTCAATACTCAATAGAATATCCTGAATTCTCAGTTTTCAATACTCAATCCTCACTCTTCAATCTTCAAGTCTCCATCCACAAACACCTATTCTCATCTCTCAGCCCTCAACACTCAGTCCTCAATCTTCAATCCTCAATACACAATCATCAATCCTCAATCCTCAATTCTCAGTCCTCAATACTCAATCCTCAATCCTCAATCCTCAATCCTCAATCCTCATTCTTCAATCCTCAAAACCCAATCCTCAATCTTCAATTCTCAACCTTCAATCCACAATTCTCAATCCTCAATCCTCAATCCTCAGACCTCAAACATCAATACTCAACCCTCAGTCCTCGTCCTCAATCCACAACACTCAATTCTCGATCCTCAATACTCAACCATCAATATTCAATTTTCAATACTCAATCGTCAATCCTCAATACTCATTCCCCAATCCTCAATGTTCAATCCTCAATACCCAATCCTCAATCTTCTATCCTCAATCCTCAATCCTCAATCCTCAATCCTCAATCCTCAATCCTCAGTCCTCAAACCTCAATCCTTATTCCTCAATACTGAATCCTCAATCTTCAGCCCTCAGTAATCAACAATCACTTGTCAATACTCAATCCTCAGTAGAATATCCTCAATTCACAGGTTTCAATACTCAATACACAACCTGCAATCTTAAAATCTCTATCTACAAACATCAATTCTCATCACTCAACACTCAACACTCAGACCCCAATCCTCAAACTTCAATCCTCAATCCTCAATCCTCAATCCTCAATCCTCAATCCTCAATCTTCAATCCTCAATACTCAATCTTCAATCCTCGGTCCTCAATCCTCAATCGTCAATCTCCAATCCAGTATACTCAATCTTCAATCCGCAATCCTCAATCCTCGATTCCCAACCATCAATCCTCAATTCTCAATACTCAATAGAATATCCTGAATTTTCAGTATTCAATGGTCAAACCTCAACCCTCAACCCTCAGCCCTCATCCTCAATCCTCAATCCTCAATCCTCAATCCTCAATATTCAATCCTCAATACTCAATCTTCAATTCTCAATCCTCAATCCTCAATCCTCAATCCTCAACCCTCAGTCGTCAATCCTCAATCTTCAATACTCAATCGTCAATCCTCAATCGTCAATCTCCAATCCAGTATACTCAATCTTCAATCCGCAATCCTCAATCCTCGATTCCCAACCATCAATCCTCAATTCTCAATACTCAGTAGAATATCCTGAATTTTCAGTATTCAATGGTCAAACCTCAACCCTCAACCCTCAGCCCTCATCCTCAATCCTCAATCCTCAATCCTCAATCCTCAATATTCAATCCTCAATACTCAATCTTCAATCCTCGGTCCTCAATCCTCAATCGTCAATCTCCAATCCAGTATACTCAACCTTCAATCCGCAATCCTCAATCCTCGATTCCCAACCATCAATCCTCAATTCTCAATACTCAATAGAATATCCTGAATTTTCAGTATTCAATGGTCAAACCTCAACCCTCAACCCTCAGCCCTCATCCTCAATCCTCAATCCTCAATCCTCAATCCTCAATCTTCAATCCTGAATAATCAATCTGCAATCCTAGATCCTCAATCCCCAATCCTCAATCCTTAATCCTCAATCTTCAATCCTCAATCCCCAGTCCTCAAAATTCAATCCTCAATGCTCAATCCTCAATCCTCAGTCCTCAGTCCTCAATCCTCTATCCTCAATCCTCAAACCTCAATCCTCGACCGTCAGTCCTCTTCCTCAATAGTCAACCCTCAATCCTCAATCCTCAATCTTCAATCCCCAATACTCAATCTTCAATACTCAATCCTCAATCCTCAATCCTCAATCCTCAATCCTCAATACTCAATACCCAACCCGCAATCCTCAATCCTCATTCATCAATCCTCAATACCCAATCCTCAATCTTCAATCCTCAATCCTCAATCCTCAATTCTCAACCCTCAATCCTCAGTCCTCAGTCCTCAAACCTAAATCCTCAAACCGCAGCCTTCATCCTCAATCCTCAATCCTCAATCCTCAATCCACAATCTTCAATCCTCAATACTCAATCTTCAATCCTCAATCCTCAGTCCACAAACCTCAATTCTGAAACCTCAACCCTGCATCCTCAATCTTCAGCGCTCAGTCCTCAACAATCAGTTGTCAATCCTCAATCCCCAATAGAATATCCTCAATTCACAGTTTTCAATACGCAATACTCAATCTGCAATCTTCAAATCTCTATCCACAAGCAGCAATTCTCATCACTCAACCCTGAACGCTCAGTCCTCAATGTTCAACCCTCAATCCTCAATTCTCTATCTTCAATCCTCAATACTGAACCTTCAATCCTCAATCCTCAATCCGCAATCCTCAATCCTCAATCCTCAATCTTCAATCATCAATACTCAATCTTCAATCCTCAATCCTCAACCCTCAATCCTCAATCCTCAATCCTCAATCTTTAATCCTCAATCCTGATTCCTCAAGCCTCAATCCTAAACTTTCAACCCTCAATACTCAATCTTCAATACTCAATCCTCAATCCTCAATCCTCAATCCTCAATCCTCAATCTTCAGTCCTCAATGCTCAATCTTCAATCCTCAATCCTCAATCCTCAATCCTCAATCCTCAATCCTCATTCTTCAATCCTCAACACCCAATCCTCAATCTTCAATGCTCAACCTTCAATCATCAATTCTCAATCCACAATCCTCAATCCTCTGACCTCAAACATCAATACTCAACCCTCAGTCCTCGTCCTCAATCCACAACACTCACTCCTCGATCCTCAATCCTCAATCCTCAATCCTCAATCCTCAATCTTCAATCCTCAATACTCAATCTTCAATCCTCGGTCCTCAATCCTCAATCGTCAATCTCCAATCCTGAATACTCAATCTTCAATCCTCAATCCTCAACCCTCAATCCTCAATCCTCAGTCCTCAGTCCTCAAACCTCAATCCTCAACCCTCAGCCCTCATCCTCAATCATCAATCGTCAATCCTCAGTCCTCAGCCCTCAAACCTCAATCCTCAACCCTCAGCCCTCATCCTCAATCCTCAATCCTCAGTCCTCAATCCTCAATCCTCAATCCTCAACCCTCAATCCTCATTCCTCAAACCTCAATCCTCAACCCTCAGACCCCATCCTCAATTCTCAATTCTCAATCCTCAATCCTCAATCCTCAGACCTCAATCCTCAATCCTCATCCCTCAATCCTCATTCCTCAAACCTCAATCCTGAACCCTCAGTCCTCATTCTCAATTCTCAATTCTCAATCCTCAATCCTCAATCCTCAATCCTCAATCCTCAATGATCAATCTCCAATCCTAGATCCTCAATCCCCAATCTTCAATCCTTAATTCTCAACCTTCAATCCTCAATCCCCAGTCCTCAATCTTCAATCCTCAATGCTCAATCCTCAATCCTCAATCCTCAATCCTCAGTCCTCAATCCACAATCCTCAACCCACCAACCTCAATCCTCGACCGTGAGTCCTCGTCCTCAATCCTCAAACCTCAATCCTCAATCCTCAATCTACAATCATCAATACTCATCTTCAATCCTCAATCCTCAATAATCAATCCTCAATCCTCAATCCTCAATATTCAACACACAACCCTCAGCCATCAGTCCTCAATACTCAACCATCAATCCTCAATTCACAATACTCAATAGAATATCCTGAATTCTCATGGTTCAATACTCAATCCGCAAAATTCAATAATCAAATCTCAATCCTCAAACATCAATTCTCAGCACTCAAACCTCAATACTCAGTCCTCTCTCTTCAATCCTCCATCCTCAATCCTCAATCCTCAAGCGTCAATCCTCAATCCTCAATGCTCAACCCTCAATCCTCAGTCCTCAAACCTCAATCCGGATTCCTCAATTCTGAATCCTCAATCTTCAGCCGTCAGTCCTCAAGAATCAATTGTCAATCCTCAATCCTCAATAGAATATCCTCAATTCACAGTTTTCAATACTCAATCCCCATTCTTCAATATTCACATCTCAATCCACAAACATCAATTCTCATCACTCAACCCTCAACACTCAGTCCTCAATCTTCAATCCTCAATCCTCAATCCTCAATCCTCAATCCTCAATCCTGAATCTTCAATCCTCAATCCTCAATCCTCAATCCTCAGTAATCAATCCTCAATCTTCAATACTGAATCGTCAATCCTCAGTACTCAATCCTCAATCCTCAATTCTCTTTCCTCAAACCTCAATCCTCAACCCTCAGTCCTCATCCTCAATCCTCAATTCTCAATCCTCAATCCTCAATCCTCAATCCTCAATCCTCAATACTCAATCTTCAACCCTCAATCCTCAACCCTCAAACCTCAATCCTCATTCTTCAATCCTCAATACCCAATCCTCAACCTTCAATCCTCAATCCTCAATCCTCAATTCTCAATCTTCAATCCTCAGTCATCAATCCTCAATCTTCAATACTCAATCGTCAATCTTCAGTCCTCAATCCTCAATCCTCAATCCTTGTTCCTCAAACCTCAATCCTCAACCCTCAGTCCTCATACTCAATTCTCAATTCTCAATCCTCAATCCTCAATCCTCAATCTTCAATCATCAATAATCAATCTCCAATCCTAGATCCTCAATTCCCAATCCTCAATCTTCAATCCTCGATCCTCAATCCTCAATTCTCAATCCTCAATCCTCAATCCTCAGACCTCAAACATCAATATTCAACACTCGGACCTGATCCTCAATCCACATCGCTCAATCATCAATCCTCAATCTTCAATCATGAATACTCAATCTTCAATCCTCAATCCTCAACCCTCAATCCTCAATCCACAATCCTCAATCTTTAATCCTCAATCCTCAATCCTCAATCCTCAATCCTAAACCTTCAACCCTCAATACTCAATCTTCAATCCTCAATCCTCAATCCTCAATCCTCAATCCTCAATCTTCAGACCTCAATCCTCAATCTTCAATACTCAATCGTCAATCTTCAGTCCTCAATCCTCAATCCTCAATCCTCGTTCCTCAAACCTCAATACTCAACCCTCAGTCCTCATACTCAATTCTCAATTCTCAATCCTCAATCCTCAATCCTCAATCTTCAATCATCAATAATCAATTTCCAATCCTAGATCCTCAATTCCCAATCCTCAATCTTCAATCCCCAATCCTCGATCCTCAATCCTCAATCTTCAATCCTCAATCCTCGATCCTCAATTCTCAATCCTCAATCCTCAATCCTCAGACCTCAATCCTCAATCCTCAATCCTCAACCCTCAATCCTCATTCCTCAAACCTCAATCCTCAACCCTCAGACCTCATCCTCAATTCTCAATTCTCAATCCTCAATCCTCAATCCTCAGACCTCAATCCTCAATCCTCATCCCTCAATCCTCATTCCTCAAACCTCAATCCTCAACCCTCAGCCCTCATCCTCAATCTTCAATCCTCAATTCTCAGTCCTCGATCCTCAATCCTCAATTCTCAATCCTCAATCCTCAGTCCTCAGTCCTCAAACCTCAATCCTCAACCCTCAGCCCTCATCCTCAATCCTCAATCCTCAGTCCTCAATCCTCAATCCTCAATCCTCAACCCTCAATCCTCATTCCTCAAACCTCAATCCTCAACCCTCAGACCTCATCCTCAATTCTCAATTCTCAATCCTCAATCCTCAATCCTCAGACCTCAATCCTCAATCCTCATCCCTCAATCCTCATTCCTCAAACCTCAATCCTGAACCCTCAGTCCTCATTCTCAATTCTCAATTCTCAATCCTCAATAATCAATCTCCAATCCTAGATCCTCAATCCCCAATCTTCAATCCTTAATTCTCAACCTTCAATCCTCAATCCCCAGTCCTCAATCTTCAATCCTCAATGCTCAATCCTCAATCCTCAATCCTCAATCCTCAGTCCTCAATCCACAATCCTCAACCCACCAACCTCAATCCTCGACCGTGAGTCCTCGTCCTCAATCCTCAAACCTCAATCCTCAATCCTCAATCTACAATCATCAATACTCATCTTCAATCCTCAATCCTCAATAATCAATCCTCAATCCTCAATCCTCAATATTCAACACACAACCCTCAGCCATCAGTCCTCAATACTCAACCATCAATCCTCAATTCACAATACTCAATAGAATATCCTGAATTCTCATGGTTCAATACTCAATCCGCAAAATTCAATAATCAAATCTCAATCCTCAAACATCAATTCTCAGCACTCAAACCTCAATACTCAGTCCTCTCTCTTCAATCCTCCATCCTCAATCTTCAATCCTCAATCCTCCATCCTCAATCCTCAGTAATCAATCCTCAATCTTCAATACTGAATCGTCAATCCTCAGTACTCAATCCTCAATCCTCAATTCTCTTTCCTCAAACCTCAATCCTCAACCCTCAGTCCTCATCCTTAATCCTCAATTCTCAATCCTCAATCCTCAATCCTCAATCCTCAATCCTCAATACTCAACCTTCAATCCTCAATCCTCAACCCTCAAACCTCAATCCTCATTCTTCAATCCTCAATACCCAATCCTCAACCTTCAATCCTCAATCCTCAATCCTCAATTCTCAATCTTCAATCCTCAGTCATCAATCCTCAATCTTCAATACTCAATCGTCAATCTTCAGTCCTCAATCCTCAATCCTCAATCCTTGTTCCTCAAATCTCAATCCTCAACCCTCAGTCCTCATACTCAATTCTCAATTCTCAATCCTCAATCCTCAATCCTCAATCTTCAATCATCAATAATCAATCTCCAATCCTAGATCCTCAATTCCCAATCCTCAATCTTCAATCCTCAATCCTCAATCCTCAATTCTCAATCCTCAATCCTCAATCCTCAGACCTCAAACATCAATATTCAACACTCGGACCTGATCCTCAATCCACAACGCTCAATCATCAATCCTCAATCTTCAATCATCAATACTCAATCTTCAATCCTCAATCCTCAACCCTCAATCCTCAATCCTCAATCCTCAATCTTTAATCCTCAATCCTCAATCCTCAGTCCTCAATCCTAAACCTTCAACCCTCAATACTCAATCTTCAATCCTCAATACTCAATCCTCAATCCTCAATCCTCAATCTTCAGACCTCAATCCTCAATCTTCAATACTCAATCGTCAATCTTCAGTCCTCAATCCTCAATCCTCAATCCTCGTTCCTCAAACCTCAATCCTCAACCCTCAGTCCTCATACTCAATTCTCAATTCTCAATCCTCAATCCTCAATCCTCAATCTTCAATCATGAATAATCAATTTCCAATCCTAGATCCTCAATTCCCAATCCTCAATCTTCAATCCCCAATCCTCGATCCTCAATCCTCAATCTTCAATCCTCAATCCTCGATCCTCAATTCTCAATCCTCAATCCTCAATCCTCAGTCCTCAAACATCAATATTCAACACTCGGACCTGGTCCTCAATCCACAACGCTCAATCATCAATCGTCAATCTTCAATCCTCAATCCTCATTCTTCAATCCTCAACACCCAATCCTCAATCTTCAATCCTCAATCCTCAATCCTCAATTCTCAATCCTGAATCCACAATCCTCAGACCTCAAACATCAATACTCAACCCTCAGACCTCGTCCTCAATCCACAACCCTCAATCCTCGATCCTCAATATTCAATCATCAATACCCAATCCTCAATCTTCAATACTCAATCCTCAATCCTCAATACTCAATCTTCAATCCTCAATACTCAATCCTCAATCCTCAATCCTCATACTTCAATCCTCAATACCCAATCCTCAATATTCAATCCTCAATCCTCAACCCTCAATTCTCAATCCTCAATCTTCAATCCTCAATACTCAATCTTCAATCCTCGGTCCTCAATCCTCAATCGTCAATCTCCAATCCTGAATACTCAATCTTCAATCCTCAATCCTCAAACCTCAATCCTCAATCCTCAATTCTAAACCCTCAACCCTCAGTCCTCAGTCCTCAATCCTCAACCCTCAATCCTCAATCCTCAGTCCTCAGTCCTCAAACCACAATCCTCAACCCTCAGCCCTCATCCTCAATCCTCAATCGTCAATCCTCAGTCCTCAGCCCTCAAATCTCAACCCTCAACACTCAGACCTCATCCTCAGTCCTCAATTCACAATCCTCAATCCTCAATCCTCAATCCTCAATCTTCAATCATCAATAATCAATCTCCAATCCTAGATCCTCAATTCCCAATCCTCAATCTTCAATCCTCAATCCTCAATCCTCAATTCTCAATCCTCAATCCTCAATCCTCAGACCTCAAACATCGATATTCAACACTCGGACCTGATCCTCAATCCACAACGCTCAATCATCAATCCTCAATCTTCAATCATCAATACTCAATCTTCAATCCTCAATCCTCAACCCTCAATCCTCAATCCTCAATCCTCAATCTTTAATCCTCAATCCTCAATCCTCAATCCTCAATCCTAAACCTTCAACCCTCAATACTCAATCTTCAATCCTCAATCCTCAATCCTCAATCCTCAATCCTCAATCTTCAGACCTCAATCCTCAATCTTCAATACTCAATCGTCAATCTTCAGTCCTCAATCCTCAATCCTCAATCCTCGTTCCTCAAACCTCAATCCTCAATCCTCAATCCTCAGTCCTCAAACATCAATATTCAACACTCGGACCTGGTCCTCAATCCACAACGCTCAATCATCAATCGTCAATCTTCAATCCTCAATCCTCATTCTTCAATCCTCAACACCCAATCCTCAATCTTCAATCCTCAATCCTCAATCCTCAATTCTCAATCCTGAATCCACAATCCTCAGACCTCAAACATCAATACTCAACCCTCAGACCTCGTCCTCAATCCACAACCCTCAATCCTCGATCCTCAATATTCAATCATCAATACCCAATCCTCAATCTTCAATACTCAATCCTCAATCCTCAATACTCAATCTTCAATCCTCAATACTCAATCCTCAATCCTCAATCCTCATACTTCAATCCTCAATACCCAATCCTCAATATTCAATCCTCAATCCTCAACCCTCAATTCTCAATCCTCAATCTTCAATCCTCAATACTCAATCTTCAATCCTCGGTCCTCAATCCTCAATCGTCAATCTCCAATCCTGAATACTCAATCTTCAATCCTCAATCCTCAAACCTCAATCCTCAATCCTCAATTCTAAACCCTCAACCCTCAGTCCTCAGTCCTCAATCCTCAACCCTCAATCCTCAATCCTCAGTCCTCAGTCCTCAAACCACAATCCTCAACCCTCAGCCCTCATCCTCAATCCTCAATCGTCAATCCTCAGTCCTCAGCCCTCAAATCTCAACCCTCAACACTCAGACCTCATCCTCAGTCCTCAATTCACAATCCTCAATCCTCAATCCTCAATCCTCAATCTTCAATCATCAATAATCAATCTCCAATCCTAGATCCTCAATTCCCAATCCTCAATCTTCAATCCTCAATCCTCAATCCTCAATTCTCAATCCTCAATCCTCAATCCTCAGACCTCAAACATCGATATTCAACACTCGGACCTGATCCTCAATCCACAACGCTCAATCATCAATCCTCAATCCTCAATCATCAATACTCAATCTTCAATCCTCAATCCTCAACCCTCAATCCTCAATCCTCAATCCTCAATCCTCAATCTTTAATCCTCAATCCTCAATCCTCAATCCTCAATCCTAAACCTTCAACCCTCAATACTCAATCTTCAATCCTCAATCCTCAATCCTCAATCCTCAATCCTCAATCTTCAGACCTCAATCCTCAATCTTCAATACTCAATCGTCAATCTTCAGTCCTCAATCCTCAATCCTCAATCCTCGTTCCTCAAACCTCAATCCTCAACCCTCAGTCCTCATACTCAATTCTCAATTCTGAATCCTCAATCCTCAATCCTCAATCTTCAATCATCAATAATCAATTTCCAATCCTAGATCCTCAATTCCCAATCCTCAATCTTCAATCCCCAATCCTCGATCCTCAATCCTCAATCTTCAATCCTCAATCCTCGATCCTCAATTCTCAATCCTCAATCCTCAATCCTCAGACCTCAAACATCAATATTCAACACTCGGACCTGGTCCTCAATCCACAACGCTCAATCATCAATCGTCAATCTTCAATCCTCAATCCTCATTCTTCAATCCTCAACACCCAATCCTCAATCTTCAATCCCCAATCCTCAATCCTCAATTCTCAATCCTGAATCCACAATCCTCAGACCTCAAACATCAATACTCAACCCTCAGACCTCGTCCTCAATCCACAACCCTCAATCCTCGATCCTCAATATTCAATCATCAATACCCAATCCTCAATCTTCAATACTCAATCCTCAATCCTCAATACTCAATCTTCAATCCTCAATACTCAATCCTCAATCCTCAATCCTCATACTTCAATCCTCAATACCCAATCCTCAATATTCAATCCTCAATCCTCAACCCTCAATTCTCAATCCTCAATCTTCAATCCTCAATACTCAATCTTCAATCCTCGGTCCTCAATCCTCAATCGTCAATCTCCAATCCTGAATACTCAATCTTCAATCCTCAATCCTCAAACCTCAATCCTCAATCCTCAATTCTAAACCCTCAACCCTCAGTCCTCAGTCCTCAATCCTCAACCCTCAATCCTCAATCCTCAGTCCTCAGTCCTCAAACCACAATCCTCAACCCTCAGCCCTCATCCTCAATCCTCAATCGTCAATCCTCAGTCCTCAGCCCTCAAATCTCAACCCTCAACACTCAGACCTCATCCTCAGTCCTCAATTCACAATCCTCAATCCTCAATCCTCATTCCCCAATACTCAATCTTCAATCCTCAATCCTCAATCCTCAATTCTCAATCCTCAATCCTCAATCCTCAGACCTCAAACATCAATACTCAACCCTCAGTCCTCGTCCTCAATCCAAAACCATCAATCCTCAATCGTCAACCTTCAATCATCAATATTCAATCTTCTGTCCTCAATCCGCAATCCTCAATCCTCAATCCTCAATCCTCAATCCGCAATACCCAATCCTCAATCTTCAATCATCAATCCCCAATCCTCAATCCTCAATCCTCAATCCTCAATCCTCAATCTTCAATCCTCAATACTCAATCTTCAATCCTCAATCCTCAATCCTCAATACCCAAGCATCAATCCTCAATTCTCAATACTCAATAGAATATCCTGAATTTTCAGGATTTAATACTCAAACAACAACCCTCAACCCTCAGCCCTCATCCTCAATCCTCAATCCTCAATCCTCAATCCTCAATCCTCAATCCTCAATATTCAATCCTCAATACTCAATCCTCGATCCTCAATCCTCAATCCTCAATCCTCAATCCTCAATCCTCAGTAATCAATCCTCAGTCTTCAATACTCAATCGTCAATCATCAGTTCTCAGTCCTCAATCCTCAATCCTCGTTCCTGAAACCTCAATCCTCAACCCTCAGACCTCATCCTCAATTCTCAATTCTCAATCCTCAATCCTCAATCCTCAGTCCTCAATCCTCAATCCTCAACCCTCAATCCTCATTCCTCAAACCTCAATCCTGAACCCTCAGTCCTCATTCTCAATTCTCAATTCTCAATCCTCAATCCTCAATCCTCAATCCTCAATCCTCAATAATCAATCTCCAATCCTAGATCCTCAATCCCCAATCTTCAATCCTTAATTCTCAACCTTCAATCCTCAATCCCCAGTCCTCAATCTTCAATCCTCAATGCTCAATCCTCAATCCTCAATCCTCAATCCTCAGTCCTCAATCCACAATCCTCAACCCACCAACCTCAATCCTCGACCGTGAGTCCTCGTCCTCAATCCTCAAACCTCAATCCTCAAGCCTCAATCTACAATCATCAATACTCAATCTTCAATCCTCAATCCTCAATAATCAATCCTCAATCCTCAATCCTCAATATTCAACACACAACCCTCAGCCATCAGTCCTCAATACTCAACCATCAATCCTCAATTCACAATACTCAATAGAATATCCTGAATTCTCATGGTTCAATACTCAATCCACAAAATTCAATAATCAAATCTCAATCCTCAAACATCAATTCTCAGCACTCAATCCTCAATACTCAGTCCTCTCTCTTCAATCCTCCATCCTCAATCCTCAATCCTCAAGCGTCAATCCTCAATCCACAATCCTCAACCCTCAATCCTCAGTCCTCAAAGCTCAATCCGGATTCCTCAATTCTGAATCCTCAATCTTCAGCCGTCAGTCCTCAAGAATCAATTGTCAATCCTCAATCCTCAATAGAATATCCTCAATTCACAGTTTTCAATACTCAATCCCCATTCTTCAATATTCACATCTCAATCCACAAACATCAATTCTCATCACTCAACCCTCAACACTCAGTCCTCAATCTTCAATCCTCAATCCTCAATCCTCAATCCTCAATCCTCAATCCTCAATCTTCAATCCTCATTCCTCAATCCTCAATCCTCAGTAATCAATCCTCAATCTTCAATACTGAATCGTCAATCCTCAGTACTCAATCCTCAATCCTCAATTCTCTTTCCTCAAACCTCAGTCCTCAACCTTCAGTCCTCATCCTCAATTCTCAAATCTCAATCCTCAATCCTCAATCCTCAATACTCAATCTTCAATAATCAATCCTCAACCCTCAATCTTCAATACTCAATCCTCAATCGTCAATCCTCAATCCCAAATCCTCAATCTTCAATCCTCAATCCTCAATCCTCAATCCTCAATCCTCAATCTTCAATCCTCAGTACTCAAACTTCAATCCTCAATCTTCAATCCTCAACCCTCAACACTCAGTCCTCAATGTTCAATTCTCAATTCTCAATCTTCAATCCACAATACTGAATCCTCAATCCTCAATCCTCAAGCCCCAATCCTCAATCCTCAATCCTCAATCCTCAATCCTCAATTTTCAATCCTCAACCCTCAAACCTCAATCCTCATTCTTCAATCCTCAATACCCAATCCTCAACCTTCAATCCTCAATCCTCAATCCTCAATTCTCAATCTTCAATCCTCAGTCATCAATCCTCAATCTTCAATACTCAATCGTCAATCTTCAGTCCTCAATCCTCAATCCTCAATCCTTGTTCCTCAAACCTCAATCCTCAACCCTCAGTCCTCATACTCAATTCTCAATTCTCAATCCTCAATCCTCAATCCTCAATCTTCAATCATCAATAATCAATCTCCAATCCTAGATCCTCAATTCCCAATCCTCAATCTTCAATCCTCAATCCTCAATCCTCAATCCTCAATTCTCAATCCTCAATCCTCAATCCTCAGACCTCAAACATCAATATTCAACACTCGGACCTGATCCTCAATCCACAACGCTCAATCATCAATCCTCAATCTTCAATCATCAATACTCAATCTTCAATCCTCAATCCTCAATCCTCAATCCTCAATCCTCAATCTTCAGACCTCAATCCTCAATCTTCAATACTCAATCGTCAATCTTCAGTCCTCAATCCTCAA
This sequence comes from Calliopsis andreniformis, assembly GCF_051401765.1. Classification (NCBI taxonomy): domain Eukaryota; kingdom Metazoa; phylum Arthropoda; class Insecta; order Hymenoptera; family Andrenidae; genus Calliopsis; species Calliopsis andreniformis. The sequence goes on along the minus strand of NW_027480443.1, from coordinate 4,921,385 downwards.
TCCTCAATCCTCGTTCCTCAAACCTCAATCCTCAACCCTCAGTCCTCAAAGCTCAATCCGGATTCCTCAATTCTGAATCCTCAATCTTCAGCCGTCAGTCCTCAAGAATCAATTGTCAATCCTCAATCCTCAATAGAATATCCTCAATTCACAGTTTTCAATACTCAATCCCCATTCTTCAATATTCACATCTCAATCCACAAACATCAATTCTCATCACTCAACCCTCAACACTCAGTCCTCAATCCTCAATCCTCAACCCTCAATCCTCAATCCTCAATCCTCAATCTTTAATCCTCAATCCTCAATCCTCAATCCTCAATCCTAAACCTTCAACCCTCAATACTCAATCTTCAATCCTCAATCCTCAATCCTCAATCCTCAATCCTCAATCTTCAGACCTCAATCCTCAATCTTCAATACTCAATCGTCAATCTTCAGTCCTCAATCCTCAATCCTCAATCCTCGTTCCTCAAACCTCAATCCTCAACCCTCAGTCCTCATACTCAATTCTCAATTCTCAATCCTCAATCCTCATACCTCAATCTTCAATCATCAATAATCAATTTCCAATCCTAGATCCTCAATTCCCAATCCTCAATCTTCAATCCTCAATCCTCGATCCTCAATTCTCAATCCTCAATCCTCAATCCTCAGACCTCAAACATCAATATTCAACACTCGGACCTGGTCCTCAATCCACAACGCTCAATCATCAATCGTCAATCTTCAATCCTCAATCCTCATTCTTCAATCCTCAACACCCAATCCTCAATCTTCAATCCTCAATCCTCAATCCTCAATTCTCAATCCTCAATCCACAATCCTCAGACCTCAAGCATCAATACTCAACCCTCAGACCTCGTCCTCAATCCACAACCCTCAATCCTCGATCCTCAATATTCAATCATCAATACCCAATCCTCAATCTTCAATACTCAATCCTCAATCCTCAATACTCAATCTTCAATCCTCAATACTCAATCCTCAATCCTCAATCCTCATACTTCAATCCTCAATACCCAATCCTCAATATTCAATCCTCAATCCTCAACCCTCAATTCTCAATCCTCAATCTTCAATCCTCAATACTCAATCTTCAATCCTCGGTCCTCAATCCTCAATCGTCAATCTCCAATCCTGAATACTCAATCTTCAATCCTCAATCCTCAAACCTCAATCCTCAATCCTCAATTCTAAACCCTCAACCCTCAGTCCTCAGTCCTCAATCCTCAACCCTCAATCCTCAATTCTCAGTCCTCAGTCCTCAAACCACAATCCTCAACCCTCAGCCCTCATCCTCAATCCTCAATCGTCAATCCTCAGTCCTCAGCCCTCAAATCTCAACCCTCAACACTCAGACCTCATCCTCATTCCTCAATTCTCAATCCTCAATCCTCAATCCTCAGACCTCAAACATCAATACTCAACCCTCAGTCCTCGTCCTCAATCCAAAACCATCAATCCTCAATCGTCAACCTTCAATCATCAATATTCTATCTTCTGTCCTCAATCCGCAATCCTCAATCCTCAATCCTCAATCCGCAATACCCAATCCTCAATCTTCAATCATCAATCCCCAATCCTCAATCCTCAATCCTCAATCCTCAATCCTCAATCTTCAATCCTCAATACTCAATCTTCAATCCTCAATCCTCAATCCTCAATACCCAAGCATCAATCCTCAATTCTCAATACTCAATAGAATATCCTGAATTTTCAGGATTTAATACTCAAACAACAACCCTCAACCCTCAGCCCTCATCCTCAATCCTCAATCCTCAATCCTCAATCCTCAATCCTCAATATTCAATCCTCAATACTCAATCCTCGATCCTCAATCCTCAATCCTCAATCCTCAATCCTCAATCCTCAGTAATCAATCCTCAGTCTTCAATACTCAATCGTCAATCATCAGTTCTCAGTCCTCAATCCTCAATCCTCGTTCCTGAAACCTCAATCCTCAACCCTCAGTCCTCATCCTCAATTCTCAATTCTCAATCCTCAATCCTCAATCCTCAGTCCTCAATCCTCAATCCTCAACCCTCAATCCTCATTCCTCAAACCTCAATCCTGAACCCTCAGTCCTCATTCTCAATTCTCAATTCTCAATCCTCAATCCTCAATCCTCAATCCTCAATCCTCAATAATCAATCTCCAATCCTAGATCCTCAATCCCCAATCTTCAATCCTTAATTCTCAACCTTCAATCCTCAATCCCCAGTCCTCAATCTTCAATCCTCAATGCTCAATCCTCAATCCTCAATCCTCAATCCTCAGTCCTCAATCCACAATCCTCAACCCACCAACCTCAATCCTCGACCGTGAGTCCTCGTCCTCAATCCTCAAACCTCAATCCTCAAGCCTCAATCTACAATCATCAATACTCAATCTTCAATCCTCAATCCTCAATAATCAATCCTCAATCCTCAATCCTCAATATTCAACACACAACCCTCAGCCATCAGTCCTCAATACTCAACCATCAATCCTCAATTCACAATACTCAATAGAATATCCTGAATTCTCATGGTTCAATACTCAATCCACAAAATTCAATAATCAAATCTCAATCCTCAAACATCAATTCTCAGCACTCAATCCTCAATACTCAGTCCTCTCTCTTCAATCCTCCATCCTCAATCCTCAATCCTCAAGCGTCAATCCTCAATCCTCAATCCTCAACCCTCAATCCTCAGTCCTCAAACCTCAATCCGGATTCCTCAATTCTGAATCCTCAATCTTCAGCCGTCAGTCCTCAAGAATCAATTGTCAATCCTCAATCCTCAATAGAATATCCTCAATTCACAGTTTTCAATACTCAATCCCCATTCTTCAATATTCACATCTCAATCCACAAACATCAATTCTCATCACTCAACCCTCAACACTCAGTCCTCAATCTTCAATCCTCAATCCTCAATCCTCAATCCTCAATCCTCAATCCTCAATCTTCAATCCTCAATCCTCAATCCTCAATCCTCAGAAATCAATCCTCAATCTTCAATACTGAATCGTCAATCCTCAGTACTCAATCCTCAATCCTCAATTCTCTTTCCTCAAACCTCAATCCTCAACCCTCAGTCCTCATCCTCAATTCTCAAATCTCAATCCTCAATCCTCAATCCTCAATCCTCAATACTCAATCTTCAATAATCAATCCTCAACCCTCAATCTTCAATACTCAATCCTCAATCGTCAATCCTCAATCCCAAATCCTCAATCTTCAATCCTCAATCCTCAATCCTCAATCCTCAATCCTCAATCTTCAATCCTCAGTACTCAAACTTCAATCCTCAATCTTCAATCCTCAACCCTCAACACTCAGTCCTCCATGTTCAATTCTCAATTCTCAATCTTCAATCCTCAATCCTCAATCCTCAGTACTCAATCTTCAATCCTCAATCCTCAACCCTCAATCCTCAATCCTCATTCTTCAATCCTCAATACCCAATCCTCAACCTTTAATCCTCAATCCTCAATCCTCAATTCTCAATCTTCAATCCTCAGTCATCAATCCTCAATCTTCAATACTCAATCGTCAATCTTCAGTCCTCAATCCTCAATCCTCAATCCTTGTTCCTCAAACCTCAATCCTCAACCCTCAGTCCTCATACTCAATTCTCAATTCTCAATCCTCAATCCTCAATCCTCAATCTTCAATCATCAATAATCAATCTCCAATCCTAGATCCTCAATTCCCAATCCTCAATCTTCAATCCTCAATCCTCAATCCTCAATTCTCAATCCTCAGTCCTCAATCCTCAGACCTCAAACATCAATATTCAACACTCGGACCTGATCCTCAATCCACAACGCTCAATCATCAATCCTCAATCTTCAATCATCAATACTCAATCTTCAATCCTCAATCCTCAACCCTCAATCCTCAATCCTCAATCCTCAATCTTTAATCCTCAATCCTCAATCCTCAATCCTCAATCCTAAACCTTCAACCCTCAATACTCAATCTTCAATCCTCAATCCTCAATCCTCAATCCTCAATCCTCAATCTTCAGTCCGCAATCCTCAATCTTCAATCATCAATAATCAATCTCCAATCCTAGATCCTCAATTCCCAATCCTCAATCTTCAATCCTCAATACTCAATCCTCAATCCTCAATCCTCATACTTCAATCTTCAATACCCAATCCTCAATATTCAATCCTCAATCCTCAACCCTCAATTCTCAATCCTCAATCTTCAATCCTCAATACTCAATCTTCAATCCTCGGTCCTCAATCCTCAATCGTCAATCTCCAATCCTGAATACTCAATCTTCAATCCTCAATCCTCAAACCTCAATCCTCAATCCTCAATTCTAAACCCTCAACCCTCAGTCCTCAGTCCTCAATCCTCAATCCTCAATCCTCAATCCTCAGTCCTCAGTCCTCAAACCACAATCCTCAACCCTCAGCCCTCATCCTCAATCCTCAATCGTCAATCCTCAGACCTCAGCCCTCAAATCTCAACCCTCAACCCTCAGACCTCATCCTCAGTCCTCAATTCACAATCCTCAATACTCAATCCTCGATCCTCAATCCTCAATCCTCAGTCCTCAATCCTCAATCCTCAGTAATCAATCCTCAGTCTTCAATACTCAATCGTCAATCATCAGTTCTCAATCCTCAAACCTCAATCCTCGTTCCTGAAACCTCAATCCTCAACCCTCAGTCCTCATCCTGAATTCTCAATTCTCAATCCTCAATCCTCAATCCTCAATCTTCAATCGTCATTAATCAATCGACAATCCTAGATCCTGAATCCCCAATCCTCAATCCTTAATCCAGAATCTTCAATCCTCAATGCCCGGTCCTCAATCTTCAATCCTCAATGTTCAATCCTCAATCCTCAATCCTCAGTCCTCAATCTTCAAACCACAATCCTCAAACCTCAATCCTCAACCGCCGGTCCTCGTACTCAATCCTCAACCCTCAATCCTTAATCCTCAATCTTCAATCCTCAATACTCGATATTCAATCCTCAAACCTCAATCCTCAATCCTCAATCTTCAATCCTCAATCCTCAACCCTCAATCCTCAATCCTCATTCTTCAATCCTCAATACCCAATCCTCAACCTTCAATCCTCAATCCTCAATCCTCAATTCTCAATCTTCAATCCTCAGTCATCAATCCTCAATGTTCAATACTCAATCGTCAATCTTCAGTCCTCAATCCTCAATCCTCAATCCTTGTTCCTCAAACCTCAATCCTCAACCCTCAGTCCTCATACTCAATTCTCAATTCTCAATCCTCAATCCTCAATCCTCAATCTTCAATCATCAATAATCAATCTCCAATCCTAGGTCCTCAATTCCCAATCCTCAATCTTCAATCCTCAATCCTCAATCCTCAATTCTCAATCCTCAATCCTCAATCCTCAGACCTCAAACATCAATATTCAACACTCGGACCTGGCCCTCAATCCTCAGTCCTCAATCCTCAATCCTCAGTAATCAATCCTCAGTCTTCAATACTCAATCGTCAATCATCAGTTCTCAATCCTCAAACCTCAATCCTCGTTCCTGAAACCTCAATCCTCAACCCTCAGTCCTCATCCTGAATTCTCAATTCTCAATCCTCAATCCTCAATCCTCAATCTTCAATCGTCATTAATCAATCGACAATCCTAGATCCTGAATCCCCAATCCTCAATCCTTAATCCAGAATCTTCAATCCTCAATGCCCGGTCCTCAATCTTCAATCCTCAATGTTCAATCCTCAATCCTCAATCCTCAGTCCTCAATCTTCAAACCACAATCCTCAAACCTCAATCCTCAACCGCCGGTCCTCGTACTCAATCCTCAACCCTCAATCCTTAATCCTCAATCTTCAATCCTCAATACTCGATATTCAATCCTCAAACCTCAATCCTCAATCCTCAATCTTCAATCCTCAATCCTCAACCCTCAATCCTCAATCCTCATTCTTCAATCCTCAATACCCAATCCTCAACCTTCAATCCTCAATCCTCAATCCTCAATTCTCAATCTTCAATCCTCAGTCATCAATCCTCAATGTTCAATACTCAATCGTCAATCTTCAGTCCTCAATCCTCAATCCTCAATCCTTGTTCCTCAAACCTCAATCCTCAACCCTCAGTCCTCATACTCAATTCTCAATTCTCAATCCTCAATCCTCAATCCTCAATCTTCAATCATCAATAATCAATCTCCAATCCTAGGTCCTCAATTCCCAATCCTCAATCTTCAATCCTCAATCCTCAATCCTCAATTCTCAATCCTCAATCCTCAATCCTCAGACCTCAAACATCAATATTCAACACTCGGACCTGGCCCTCAATCCACAACGCTCAATCATCAATCCTCAATCTTCAATCATCAATACTCAATCTTCAATCCTCAATCCTCAACCCTCAATCCTCAATCCTCAATCCTCAATCCTCAATCTTTAATCCTCAATCCTCAATCCTCAATCCTCAATCCTAAACCTTCAACCCTCAATACTCAATCTTCAATCCTCAATCCTCAATCCTCAATCCTCAATCCTCAATCCTCAATCTTCAGACCTCAATCCTCAATCTTCAATACTCAATCGTCAATCCTCAGTCCTCAGTCCTCAATCCCCAATCCTCGTTCCTCAAACCTCAATCCTCAACCCTCAGTCCTCATCCTCAATTCTCAATTCTCAATACTCTATCCTCAATACTCAATCTTCAATCCTCAATAATCAATCTCGAATCCTAGATCCTCAATCACCAATCCGCAATCCTTAATCCTCAATCTTCAATCCTCAATCCCCAGTCCTCAAACTTCAATCCTCAATGCTCAATCCTCAATCTTCAATCCTCAGTAATCAATCCTCAATCTCCAATACCGAATCGTCAATCCTCAGTCCTCAATCCTCAATCCTCAATCCTCAGACCTCAAACATCAACACTCAACCCTCAGTCCTCGTCCTCAATCCACAACCCTCAATCCTCAGTCCTCAATCTTCAATCCTCAATCCTCAATCCTCAATCCTCAACCCTCAATCCTCAGTCCTCAAACCTCAATCCTGAATCCTCAATCCAGAATCCTCAATCTTCAGCCCTCACTCCTCAACAATCAGTTGTCAATCCTCAATCCTCAATAGAGTATCATCAATTCATAGTTTTCATTACTCAATACTCAATCTGCAATCTTCAAATCTCTATCCACAAACATCAATTCTCATCACTCAACCCTCAACACTCAGTCCCCAATCCTCAATATTCAATCCTCAATCCTCAATCCTCTATCCACAATCCTCAAACTTCAATCCTCAATACTCAGCCTTCAATGCTCAGCCCTCATCCTCAATCCTCAATCCTCAATCCTCAATCCTCAATCCTCAATCTTCAATCCTCAAAACTCAACCCTCAATCCTCAATCCTCAGTCCTCAAACCCCAATTCTGAATTCTCAATCCTGAATCCTCAACCTTCAGCCCTCAGTCCTCAACAATCAGTTGTCAATCCTCAGTCCCAAATCCTCAATCCTCAACCCTCAGTCCTCATCCTCAATTCTCAATTCTCAATCCTCAATCCTCAATCCTCAATCCTCAACCCTCAGCCCTCATCCTCAATCCTCAATCCTCAATTCTCAGTCCTCAATCCTGAATCCTCAATTCTGAATCCTCAATCCTCAGTCTTCAGTCCTCAAACCTCAATCCTCAACCCTCAGCCCTCATCCTCAATCCTCAATCCTCAGTCCTCAATCCTCAATCCTCAATCCTCAAGCCTCAATCCTCATTCCTCAAACCTCAATCCTCAACCCTCAGACCTCATCCTCAATTCTCAATTCTCAATCCTCAATCCTCAATCCTCAGACCTCAATCCTCAACCCTCAATCCTCAATCCTCAATCCTCAATCTTTAATCCTCAATCCTCAATCCTCAATCCTCAATCCTAAACCTTCAACCCTCAATACTCAATCTTCAATCCTCAATCCTCAATCCTCAATCCTCAATCCTCAATCTTCAGTCCGCAATCCTCAATCTTCAATCATCAATAATCAATCTCCAATCCTAGATCCTCAATTCCCAATCCTCAATCTTCAATCCTCAATACTCAATCCTCAATCCTCAATCCTCATACTTCAATCTTCAATACCCAATCCTCAATATTCAATCCTCAATCCTCAACCCTCAATTCTCAATCCTCAATCTTCAATCCTCAATACTCAATCTTCAATCCTCTGTCCTCAATCCTCAATCGTCAATCTCCAATCCTGAATACTCAATCTTCAATCCTCAATCCTCAAACCTCAATCCTCAATCCTCAATTCTAAACCCTCAACCCTCAGTCCTCAGTCCTCAATCCTCAATCCTCAATCCTCAATCCTCAGTCCTCAGTCCTCAAACCACAATCCTCAACCCTCAGCCCTCATCCTCAATCCTCAATCGTCAATCCTCAGACCTCAGCCCTCAAATCTCAACCCTCAACCCTCAGACCTCATCCTCAGTCCTCAATTCACAATCCTCAATCCTCAATCCTCATTCCCCAATACTCGATCTTCAATCCTCAATCCTCAATCCTCAATTCTCAATCCTCAATCCTCAATCCTCAGACCTCAAACATCAATACTCAACCCTCAGTCCTCGTCCTCAATCCAAAATCATCAATCCTCAATCGTCAACCTTCAATCATCAATATTCAATCTTCTGTCCTCAATCCGCAATCCTCAATCCTCAATCCTCAATGTTCAATCCGCAATACCCAATCCTCAATCTTCAATCATCAATCCCCAATCCTCAATCCTCAATCCTCAATCCTCAATCCTCAATCTTCAATCCTCAATATTCAATCTTCAATCCTCAATCCTCAATCCTCAATACCCAAGCATCAATCCTCAATTCTCAATACTCAATAGAATATCCTGAATTTTCAGGATTTAATACTCAAACAACAACCCTCAACCCTCAGCCCTCATCCTCAATCCTCAATCCTCAATACTCAATCCTCAATCCTCAATATTCAATCCTCAATACTCAATCCTCGATCCTCAATCCTCAATCCTCAGTCCTCAATCCTCAATCCTCAGTAATCAATCCTCAGTCTTCAATACTCAATCGTCAATCATCAGTTCTCAATCCTCAAACCTCAATCCTCGTTCCTGAAACCTCAATCCTCAACCCTCAGTCCTCATCCTGAATTCTCAATTCTCAATCCTCAATCCTCAATCCTCAATCTTCAATCGTCATTAATCAATCGACAATCCTAGATCCTGAATCCCCAATCCTCAATCCTTAATCCAGAATCTTCAATCCTCAATGCCCGGTCCTCAATCTTCAATCCTCAATGTTCAATCCTCAATCCTCAATCCTCAGTCCTCAATCTTCAAACCACAATCCTCAAACCTCAATCCTCAACCGCCGGTCCTCGTACTCAATCCTCAACCCTCAATCCTTAATCCTCAATCTTCAATCCTCAATACTCGATATTCAATCCTCAAACCTCAATCCTCAATCCTCAATCTTCAATCCTCAATCCTCAACCCTCAATCCTCAATCCTCATTCTTCAATCCTCAATACCCAATCCTCAACCTTCAATCCTCAATCCTCAATCCTCAATTCTCAATCTTCAATCCTCAGTCATCAATCCTCAATGTTCAATACTCAATCGTCAATCTTCAGTCCTCAATCCTCAATCCTCAATCCTTGTTCCTCAAACCTCAATCCTCAACCCTCAGTCCTCATACTCAATTCTCAATTCTCAATCCTCAATCCTCAATCCTCAATCTTCAATCATCAATAATCAATCTCCAATCCTAGGTCCTCAATTCCCAATCCTCAATCTTCAATCCTCAATCCTCAATCCTCAATTCTCAATCCTCAATCCTCAATCCTCAGACCTCAAACATCAATATTCAACACTCGGACCTGGCCCTCAATCCACAACGCTCAATCATCAATCCTCAATCTTCAATCATCAATACTCAATCTTCAATCCTCAATCCTCAACCCTCAATCCTCAATCCTCAATCCTCAATCCTCAATCTTTAATCCTCAATCCTCAATCCTCAATCCTCAATCCTAAACCTTCAACCCTCAATACTCAATCTTCAATCCTCAATCCTCAATCCTCAATCCTCAATCCTCAATCCTCAATCTTCAGACCTCAATCCTCAATCTTCAATACTCAATCGTCAATCCTCAGTCCTCAGTCCTCAATCCCCAATCCTCGTTCCTCAAACCTCAATCCTCAACCCTCAGTCCTCATCCTCAATTCTCAATTCTCAATACTCTATCCTCAATACTCAATCTTCAATCCTCAATAATCAATCTCGAATCCTAGATCCTCAATCACCAATCCGCAATCCTTAATCCTCAATCTTCAATCCTCAATCCCCAGTCCTCAAACTTCAATCCTCAATGCTCAATCCTCAATCTTCAGTCCTCAGTCCTCAATCCTCAATCCTCAATCCTCAAACCTCAATCCTCAACCGTCAGTCCTCGTCCTCAATCCTCAACCCTCAATCATAAGTCCTCAATCTTCAATCCTCAGTAATCAATCCTCAATCTCCAATACCGAATCGTCAATCCTCAGTCCTCAATCCTCAATCCTCAATCCTCAGACCTCAAACATCAACACTCAACCCTCAGTCCTCGTCCTCAATCCACAACCCTCAATCCTCAGTCCTCAATCTTCAATCCTCAATCCTCAATCCTCAATCCTCAACCCTCAATCCTCAGTCCTCAAACCTCAATCCTGAATCCTCAATCCAGAATCCTCAATCTTCAGCCCTCACTCCTCAACAATCAGTTGTCAATCCTCAATCCTCAATAGAGTATCATCAATTCATAGTTTTCATTACTCAATACTCAATCTGCAATCTTCAAATCTCTATCCACAAACATCAATTCTCATCACTCAACCCTCAACACTCAGTCCCCAATCCTCAATATTCAATCCTCAATCCTCAATCCTCTATCCACAATCCTCAAACTTCAATCCTCAATACTCAGCCTTCAATGCTCAGCCCTCATCCTCAATCCTCAATCCTCAATCCTCAATCCTCAATCCTCAATCTTCAATCCTCAAAACTCAACCTTCAATCCTCAATCCTCAGTCCTCAAACCCCAATTCTGAATTCTCAATCCTGAATCCTCAACCTTCAGCCCTCAGTCCTCAACAATCAGTTGTCAATCCTCAGTCCCAAATCCTCAATCCTCAACCCTCAGTCCTCATCCTCAATTCTCAATTCTCAATCCTCAATCCTCAATCCTCAATCCTCAACCCTCAGCCCTCATCCTCAATCCTCAATCCTCAATTCTCAGTCCTCAATCCTGAATCCTCAATTCTCAATCCTCAATCCTCAGTCTTCAGTCCTCAAACCTCAATCCTCAACCCTCAGCCCTCATCCTCAATCCTCAATCCTCAGTCCTCAATCCTCAATCCTCAATCCTCAAGCCTCAATCCTCATTCCTCAAACATCAATCCTCAACCCTCAGACCTCATCCTCAATTCTCAATTCTCAATCCTCAATCCTCAATCCTCAGACCTCAATCCTCAATCCTCAACCCTCAATCCTCATTCCTCAAACCTGAATCCTGAACCCTCAGTCCTCATTCTCAATTCTCAATTCTCAATCCTCAATCCTCAATCCTCAATCCTCAATCCTCAATAATCAATCTCCAATCCGAGATCCTCAATCCCCAATCTTCAATCCTTAATTCTCAACCTTCAATCCTCAATCCCCAGTCCTCAATCTTCAATCCTCAATGCTCAATCCTCAATCCTCAATCCTCAATCCTCAGTCCTCAATCCACAATCCTCAACCCACCAACCTCAATCCTCGACCGTGAGTCCTCGTCCTCAATCCTCAAACCTCAATCCTCAATCCTCAATCTACAATCATCAATACTCAATCTTCAATCCTCAATCCTCAATAATCAATACTCAATCCTCAATCCTCAATATTCAACACACAACCCTCAGCCATCAGTCCTCAATACTCAACCCTCAATCCTCAATTCACAATACTCAATAGAATATCCTGAATTCTCATGGTTCAATACTCAATCCACAAAATTCAATAATCAAATCTCAATCCTCAAACATCAATTCTCAGCACTCAATCCTCAATACTCAGTCCTCTCTCTTCAATCCTCCATCCTCAATCCTCAATCCTCAAGCGTCAATCCTCAATTCTCAATGCTCAACCCTCAATCCTCAGTCCTCAAACCTCAATCCGGATTCCTCAATTCTGAATCCTCAATCTTCAGCCGTCAGTCCTCAAGAATCAATTGTCAATCCTCAATCCTCAATAGAATATCCTCAATTCACAGTTTTCAATACTCAATCCCCATTCTTCAATATTCACATCTCAATCCACAAACATCAATTCTCATCACTCAACCCTCAACACTCAGTCCTCAATCTTCAATCCTCAATCCTCAATCCTCAATCCTCAATCCTCAATCCTCAATCTTCAATCCTCATTCCTCAATCCTCAATCCTCAGTAATCAATCCTCAATCTTCAATACTGAATCGTCAATCCTCAGTACTCAATCCTCAATCCTCAATTCTCTTTCCTCAAACCTCAATCCTCAACCCTCAGTCCTCATCCTCAATTCTCAAATCTCAATCCTCAATCCTCAATCCTCAATCCTCAATACTCAATCTTCAATAATCAATCCTCAACCCTCAATCTTCAATACTCAATCCTCAATCGTCAATCCTCAATCCCAAATCCTCAATCTTCAATCCTCAATCCTCAATCCTCAATCCTCAATCCTCAATCTTCAATCCTCAGTACTCAAACTTCAATCCTCAATCTTCAATCCTCAACCCTCAACACTCAGTCCTCAATGTTCAATTCTCAATTCTCAATCTTCAATCCACAATACTGAATCCTCAATCCTCAATCCTCAAGCCCCAATCCTCAATCCTCAATCCTCAATCCTCAATCCTCAATTTTCAATCCTCAATACTCAATCTTCAATCCTCAATCCTCAATCCTCAGTACTCAATCTTCAATCCTCAATCCTCAACCCTCAATCCTCAATCCTCATTCTTCAATCCTCAATACCCAATCCTCAACCTTCAATCCTCAATCCTCAATCCTCAATTCTCAATCTTCAATCCTCAGTCATCAATCCTCAATCTTCAATACTCAATCGTCAATCTTCAGTCCTCAATCCTCAATCCTCAATCCTTGTTCCTCAAACCTCAATCCTCAACCCTCAGTCCTCATACTCAATTCTCAATTCTCAATCCTCAATCCTCAATCCTCAATCTTCAATCATCAATAATCAATCTCCAATCCTAGATCCTCAATTCCCAATCCTCAATCTTCAATCCTCAATCCTCAGCCCTCAATCCTCAGTCCTCAAACCTCAATCCTGAATCCTCAATCCAGAATCCTCAATCTTCAGCCCTCACTCCTCAACAATCAGTTGTCAATCCTCAATCCTCAATAGAGTATCATCAATTCATAGTTTTCATTACTCAATACTCAATCTGCAATCTTCAAATCTCTATCCACAAACATCAATTCTCATCACTCAACCCTCAACACTCAGTCCCCAATCCTCAATATTCAATCCTCAATCCTCAATCCTCTATCCACAATCCTCAAACTTCAATCCTCAATACTCAGCCTTCAATGCTCAGCCCTCATCCTCAATCCTCAATCCTCAATCCTCAATCCTCAATCTTCAATCCTCAAAACTCAACCTTCAATCCTCAATCCTCAGTCCTCAAACCTCAATTCTGAATTCTCAATCCTGAATCCTCAACCTTCAGCCCCCAGTCCTCAACAATCAGTTGTCAAACCTCAGTCCCAAATCCTCAATCCTCAACCCTCAGTCCTCATCCTCAACTCTCAATTCTCAATCCTCAATCCTCAATCCTCAATCCTCAACCCTCAGCCCTCATCCTCAATCTTCAATCCTCAATTCTCAGTCCTCAATCCTCAATCCTCAATTCTCAATCCTCAATCCTCAGTCCTCAGTCCTCAAACCTCAATCCTCAACCCTCAGCCCTCATCCTCAATCCTCAATCCTCAGTCCTCAATCCTCAATCCTCAATCCTCAACCCTCAATCCTCATTCCTCAAACCTCAATCCTCAACCCTCAGACCTCATCCTCAATTCTCAATTCTCAATCCTCAATCCTCAATCCTCAGACCTCAATCCTCAATCCTCATCCCTCAATCCTCATTCCTCAAACCTCAATCCTGAACCCTCAGTCCTCATTCTCAATTCTCAATTCTCAATCCTCAATCCTCAATCCTCAATCCTCAATCCTCAATAATCAATCTCCAATCCTAGATCCTCAATCCCCAACCTTCAATCCTTAATTCTCAACCTTCAATCCTCAATCCCCAGTCCTCAATCTTCAATCCTCAATGCTCAATCCTCAATCCTCAATCCTCAATCCTCAGTCCTCAATCCACAATCCTCAACCCACCAACCTCAATCCTCGACCGTGAGTCCTCGTCCTCAATCCTCAAACCTCAATCCTCAATCCTCAATCTACAATCATCAATACTCATCTTCAATCCTCAATCCTCAATAATCAATCCTCAATCCTCAATCCTCAATATTCAACACACAACCCTCAGCCATCAGTCCTCAATACTCAACCATCAATCCTCAATTCACAATACTCAATAGAATATCCTGAATTCTCATGGTTCAATACTCAATCCGCAAAATTCAATAATCAAATCTCAATCCTCAAACATCAATTCTCAGCACTCAAACCTCAATACTCAGTCCTCTCTCTTCAATCCTCCATCCTCAATCCTCAATCCTCAAGCGTCAATTCTCAATCCTCAATGCTCAACCCTCAATCCTCAGTCCTCAAACCTCAATCCGGATTCCACAATTCTGAATCCTCAATCTTCAGCCGTCAGTCCTCAAGAATCAATTGTCAATCCTCAATCCTCAATAGAATATCCTCAATTCACAGTTTTCAATACTCAATCCCCATTCTTCAATATTCACATCTCAATCCACAAACATCAATTCTCATCACTCAACCCTCAACACTCAGTCCTCAATCTTCAATCCTCAATCCTCAATCCTCAATCCCCAATCCTCAATCCTCAATCTTCAATCTTCAATCCTCAATCCTCAATCCTCAGTAATCAATCCTCAATCTTCAATACTGAATCGTCAATCCTCAGTACTCAATCCTCAATCCTCAATTCTCTTTCCTCAAACCTCAATCCTCAACCCTCAGTCCTCATCCTCAATCCTCAATTCTCAATCCTCAATCCTCAATCCTCAATCCTCAATCCTCAATACTCAATCTTCAATCCTCAATCCTCAACCCTCAAACCTCAATCCTCATTCTTCAATCCTCAATACCCAATCCTCAACCTTCAATCCTCAATCCTCAATCCTCAATTCTCAATCTTCAATCCTCAGTCATCAATCCTCAATCTTCAATACTCAATCGTCAATCTTCAGTCCTCAATCCTCAATCCTCAATCCTTGTTCCTCAAACCTCAATCCTCAACCCTCAGTCCTCATACTCAATTCTCAATTCTCAATCCTCAATCCTCAATCCTCAATCTTCAATCATCAATAATCAATCTCCAATCCTAGATCCTCAATTCCCAATCCTCAATCTTCAATCCTCAATCCTCAATCCTCAATTCTCAATCCTCAATCCTCAATCCTCAGACCTCAAACATCAATATTCAACACTCGGACCTGATCCTCAATCCACAACGCTCAATCATCAATCCTCAATCTTCAATCATCAATACTCAATCTTCAATCCTCAATCCTCAACCCTCAATCCTCAATCCTCAATCCTCAATCTTTAATCCTCAATCCTCAATCCTCAATCCTCAATCCTAAACCTTCAACCCTCAATACTCAATCTTCAATCCTCAATCCTCAATCCTCAATCCTCAATCCTCAATCTTCAGACCTCAATCCTCAATCTTCAATACTCAATCGTCAATCTTCAGTCCTCAATCCTCAATCCTCAATCCTCGTTCCTCAAACCTCAATCCTCAACCCTCAGTCCTCATACTCAATTCTCAATTCTCAATCCTCAATCCTCAATCCTCAATCTTCAATCATCAATAATCAATTTCCAATCCTAGATCCTCAATTCCCAATCCTCAATCTTCAATCCCCAATCCTCGATCCTCAATGCTCAATCTTCAATCCTCAATCCTCGATCCTCAATTCTCAATCCTCAATCCTCAATCCTCAGACCTCAAACATCAATATTCAACACTCGGACCTGGTCCTCAATCCACAACGCTCAATCATCAATCGTCAATCTTCAATCCTCAATCCTCATTCTTCAATCCTCAACACCCAATCCTCAATCTTCAATCCTCAATCCTCAATCCTCAATTCTCAATCCTGAATCCACAATCCTCAGACCTCAAACATCAATACTCAGCCCTCAGACCTCGTCCTCAATCCACAACCCTCAATCCTCGATCCTCAATATTCAATCATCAATACCCAATCCTCAATCTTCAATACTCAATCCTCAATCCTCAATACTCAATCTTCAATCCTCAATACTCAATCCTCAATCCTCAATCCTCATACTTCAATCCTCAATACCCAATCCTCAATATTCAATCCTCAATCCTCAACCCTCAATTCTCAATCCTCAATCTTCAATCCTCAATACTCAATCTTCAATCCTCGGTCCTCAATCCTCAATCGTCAATCTCCAATCCTGAATACTCAATCTTCAATCCTCAATCCTCAAACCTCAATCCTCAATCCTCAATTCTAAACCCTCAACCCTCAGTCCTCAGTCCTCAATCCTCAACCCTCAATCCTCAATCCTCAGTCCTCAGTCATCAAACCACAATCCTCAACCCTCAGCCCTCATCCTCAATCCTCAATCGTCAATCCTCAGTCCTCAGCCCTCAAATCTCAACCCTCAACACTCAGACCTCATCCTCAGTCCTCAATTCACAATCCTCAATCCTCAATCCTCATTCCCCAATACTCAATCTTCAATCCTCAATCCTCAATCCTCAATTCTCAATCCTCAATCCTCAATCCTCAGACCTCAAACATCAATACTCAACCCTCAGTCCTCGTCCTCAATCCAAAACCATCAATCCTCAATCGTAAACCTTCAATCATCAATATTCTATCTTCTGTCCTCAATCCGCAATCCTCAATCCTCAATCCTCAATCCTCAATCCGCAATACCCAATCCTCAATCTTCAATCATCAATCCCCAATCCTCAATCCTCAATCCTCAATCCTCAATCCTCAATCTTCAATCCTCAATACTCAATCTTCAATCCTCAATCCTCAATCCTCAATACCCAAGCATCAATCCTCAATTCTCAATACTCAATAGAATATCCTGAATTTTCAGGATTTAATACTCAAACAACAACCCTCAGCCCTCAGCCCTCATCCTCAATTCTCAATCCTCAATCCTCAATCCTCAATCCTCAATATTCAATCCTCAATACTCAATCCTCGATCCTCAATCCTCAATCCTCAATCCTCAATCCTCAATCCTCAGTAATCAATCCTCAGTCTTCAATACTCAATCGTCAATCATCAGTTCTCAGTCCTCAATCCTCAATCCTCGTTCCTGAAACCTCAATCCTCAACCCTCAGTCCTCATCCTCAATTCTCAATTCTCAATCCTCAATCCTCAATCCTCAGTCCCCAATCCTCAATCCTCAACCCTCAATCCTCACTCCTCAAACCTCAATCCTGAACCCTCAGTCCTCATTCTCAATTCTCAATTCTCAATCCTCAATCCTCAATCCTCAATCCTCAATCCTCAATAATCAATCTCCAATCCTAGATCCTCAATCCCCAATCTTCAATCCTTAATTCTCAACCTTCAATCCTCAATCCCCAGTCCTCAATCTTCAATCCTCAATGCTCAATCCTCAATCCTCAATCCTCAATCCTCAGTCCTCAATCCACAATCCTCAACCCACCAACCTCAATCCTCGACCGTGAGTCCTCGTCCTCAATCCTCAAACCTCAATCCTCAATCCTCAATCTACAATCATCAATACTCAATCTTCAATCCTCAATCCTCAATAATCAATCCTCAATCCTCAATCCTCAATATTCAACACACAACCCTCAGCCATCAGTCCTCAATACTCAACCCTCAATCCTCAATTCACAATACTCAATAGAATATCCTGAATTCTCATGGTTCAATACTCAATCCACAAAATTCAATAATCAAATCTCAATCCTCAAACATCAATTCTCAGCACTCAATCCTCAATACTCAGTCCTCTCTCTTCAATCCTCCATCCTCAATCCTCAATCCTCAAGCGTCAATCCTCAATCCTCAATCCTCAACCCTCAATCCTCAGTCCTCAAACCTCAATCCGGATTCCTCAATTCTGAATCCTCAATCTTCAGCCGTCAGTCCTCAAGAATCAATTGTCAATCCTCAATCCTCAATAGAATATCCTCAATTCACAGTTTTCAATACTCAATCCCCATTCTTCAATATTCACATCTCAATCCACAAACATCAATTCTCATCACTCAACCCTCAACACTCAGTCCTCAATCTTCAATCCTCAATCCTCAATCCTCAATCCTCAATCCTCAATCCTCAATCTTCAATCCTCAATCCTCAATCCTCAATCCTCAGAAATCAATCCTCAATCTTCAATACTGAATCGTCAATCCTCAGTACTCAATCCTCAATCCTCAATTCTCTTTCCTCAAACCTCAATCCTCAACCCTCAGTCCTCATCCTCAATTCTCAAATCTCAATCCTCAATCCTCAATCCTCAATCCTCAATACTCAATCTTCAATAATCAATCCTCAACCCTCAATCTTCAATACTCAATCCTCAATCGTCAATCCTCAATCCCAAATCCTCAATCTTCAATCCTCAATCCTCAATCTTCAATCCTCAATATTCAATCTTCAATCCTCAATCCTCAATCCTCAATACCCAAGCATCAATCCTCAATTCTCAATACTCAATAGAATATCCTGAATTTTCAGGATTTAATACTCAAACAACAACCCTCAACCCTCAGCCCTCATACTCAATCCTCAATCCTCAATACTCAATCCTCAATCCTCAATATTCAATCCTCAATACTCAATCCTCGATCCTCAATCCTCAATCCTCAGTCCTCAATCCTCAATCCTCAGTAATCAATCCTCAGTCTTCAATACTCAATCGTCAATCATCAGTTCTCAATCCTCAAACCTCAATCCTCGTTCCTGAAACCTCAATCCTCAACCCTCAGTCCTCATCCTCAATTCTCAATTCTCAATCCTCAATCCTCAATCCTCAATCTTCAATCGTCATTAATCAATCGACAATCCTAGATCCTGAATCCCCAATCCTCAATCCTTAATCCAGAATCTTCAATCCTCAATGCCCGGTCCTCAATCTTCAATCCTCAATGTTCAATCCTCAATCCTCAATCCTCAGTCCTCAATCTTCAAACCACAATCCTCAAACCTCAATCCTCAACCGCCGGTCCTCGTACTCAATCCTCAACCCTCAATCCTTAATCCTCAATCTTCAATCCTCAATACTCGATATTCAATCCTCAAACCTCAATCCTCAATCCTCAATCTTCAATCCTCAATCCTCAACACTCAATCCTCAATCCTCATTCTTCAATCCTCAATACCCAATCCTCAACCTTCAATCCTCAATCCTCAATCCTCAATTCTCAATCTTCAATCCTCAATCTTCAGACCTCAATCCTCAATCTTCAATACTCAATCGTCAATCTTCAGTCCTCAATCCTCAATCCCCAATCCTCGTTCCTCAAACCTCAATCCTCAACCCTCAGTCCTCATACTCAATTCTCAATTCTCAATCCTCAATCCTCAATCCTCAATCTTCAATCCGCAATACCCAATCCTCAATCTTCAATCATCAATCCCCAATCCTCAATCCTCAATCCTCAATCCTCAATCCTCAATCTTCAATCATCAATACTCAATCTTCAATCCTCAATCCTCAATCCTCAATACCCAAGCATCAAACCTCAATTCTCAATACTCAATAGAATATCCTGAATTTTCAGGGTTTAATACTCAAACAACACCCCTCAACCCTCAGCCCTCATCCTCAATCCTCAATCCTCAATCCTCAATCCTCAATCCTCAATATTCAATCCTCAATACTCAATCCTCGATCCTCAATCCTCAATCCTCAATCCTCAATCCTCAATCCTCAGTAATCAATCCTCAGTCTTCAATACCCAATCGTCAATCATCAGTTCTCAATCCTCAATCCTCAATCCTCGTTCCTGAAACCTCAATCCTCAACCCTCAGTCCTCATCCTCAATTCTCAATTCTCAATCCTCAATCCTCAACCCTCAATCTTCAATCGTCATTAATCAATCTACAATCCTAGATCCTGAATCCCCAATCCTCAATCCTTAATCCAGAATCTTCAATCCTCAATGCCCTGTCCTCAATCTTCAATCCTCAATGTTCAATACTCAATCCTCAATCCTCAGTCCTCAATCTTCAAACCACAATCCTCAAACCTCAATCCTCAACCGCCGGTCCTCGTACTCAATCCTCAACCCTCAATCCTTAATCCTCAATCTTCAATCCTCAATACTCGATATTCAATCCTCAAACCTCAATCCTCAATCCTCAATCTTCAATCCTCAATCCTCAACCCTCAACCCTCAATCCTCATTCTTCAATCCTCAATACCCAATCCTCAACCTTCAATCCTCAATCCTCAATCCTCAATTCTCAATCTTCAATCCTCAGTCATCAGTCCTCAATCTTCAATACTCAATCGTCAATCTTCAGTCCTCAATCCTCAATCCTCAATCCTTGTTCCTCAAACTTCAATCCTCAACCCTCAGTCCTCATACTCAATTCTCAATTCTCAATCTTCAATCCTCAATCCTCAATCTTCAATCATCAATAATCAATCTCCAATCCTAGATCCTCAATTCCCAATCCTCAATCTTCAATCCTCAATCCTCAATCCTCAATTCTCAATCCTCAATCCTCAATCCTCAGACCTCAAACATCAATATTCAACACTCGGACCTGGCCCTCAATCCACAACGCTCAATCATCAATCCTCAATCTTCAATCATCAATACTCAATCTTCAATCCTCAATCCTCTACCCTCAATCCTCAATCCTCAATCCTCAATCTTTAATCCTCAATCCTCAATCCTCAATCCTCAATCCTAAACCTTCAACCCTCAATACTCAATCTTCAATCCTCAATCCTCAATCCTCAATCCTCAATCCTCAATCTTCAGACCTCAATCCTCAATCTTCAATACTCAATCGTCAATCCTCAGTCCTCACTCCTCAATCCCCAATCCTCGTTCCTCAAACCTCAATCCTCAACCCTCAGTCCTCATCCTCAATTCTCAATTCTCAATACTCTATCCTCAATCCTCAATCTTCAATCCTCAATAATCAATCTCCAATCCTAGATCCTCAATCACCAATCCGCAATCCTTAATCCTCAATCTTCAATCCTCAATCCCCAGTCCTCAAACTTCAATCCTCAATGCTCAGTCCTCAATCTTCAGTCCTCAGTCCTCATTCCTCAATCCTCAATCCTCAAACCTCAATCCTCAACCGTCAGTCCTCGTCCTCAATCCTCAACCCTCAATCATAAGTCCTCAATCTTCAATCCTCAGTAATCAATCCTCAATCTCCAATACCGAATCGTCAATCCTCAGTCCTCAATCCTCAATCCTCAATCCTCAGACCTCAAACATCAACACTCAACCCTCAGTCCTCGTCCTCAATCCACAACCCTCAATCCTCAGTCCTCAATCTTCAATCCTCAATCCTCAATCCTCAATCCTCAACCCTCAATCCTCAGTCCTCAAACCTCAATCCTGAATCCTCAACCAAGAATCCTCAATCTTCAGCCCTCACTCCTCAACAATCAGTTGTCAATCCTCAATCCTCAATAGAGTATCATCAATTCATAGTTTTCATTACTCAATACTCAATCTGCAATCTTCAAATCTCTATCCACAAACATCAATTCTCATCACTCAACCCTCAACTCTCAGTACCCAATCCTCAATATTCAATCCTCAATCCTCAATCCTCTATCCACAATCCTCAAACTTCAATCCTCAATACTCAGCCTTCAATGCTCAGCCCTCATCCTCAATCCTCAATCCTCAATCCTCAATCCTCAATCTTCAATCCTCAAAACTCAACCTTCAATCCTCAATCCTCAGTCCTCAGACCTCAATTCTGAATTCTCAATCCTGAATCCTCAACCTTCAGCCCTCAGTCCTCAACAATCAGTTGTCAATCCTCAGTCCCAAATCCTCAATCCTCAACCCTCAGTCCTCATCCTCAATTCTCAATTCTCAATCCTCAATCCTCAATCCTCAATCCTCAACCCTCAGCCCTCATCCTCAATCCTCAATCCTCAATTCTCAGTCCTCAATCCTCAATCCTCAATTCTCAATTCTCAATCCTAAGTCCTCAGTCCTCAAACCTCAATCCTCAACCCTCAGACCTCACCCTCAATCCTCAATCCTCAGTCCTCAATCCTCAATCCTCAAACCTCAACCCTCAATCCTCATTCCTCAAACCTCAATCCTCAACCCTCAGTCCTCATCCTCAATTCTCAATTCTCAATCCTCAATCCTCAATCCTCAATCCTCAATCCTCAATCCTCAACCCTCAATCCTCATTCCTCAAACCTCAATCCTGAACCCTCAGTCCTCATTCTCAATTCTCAATTCTCAATCCTCAATCCTCAATCCTCAATAATCAATCTCCAATCCTAGATACTCAATCCCCAATCTTCAATCCTTAATTCTCAACCTTCAATCCTCAATCCCAAGTCCTCAATCTTCAATCCTCAATGCTCAATCCTCAATCCTCAATCCTCAATCCTCTGTCCTCAATCCACAATCCTCAACCCACCAACCTCAATCCTCGACCGTGAGTCCTCGTCCTCAATCCTCAAACCTCAATCCTCAATCCTCAATCTACAATCATCAATACTCAATCTTCAATCCTCAATCCTCAATAATCAATCCTCAATCCTCAATCCTCAATATTCAACACACAACCCTCAGCCATCAGTCCTCAATACTCAACCATCAATCCTCAATTCACAATACTCAATAGAATATCCTGAATTCTCATGGTTCAATACTCAATCCACAAAATTCAATAATCAAATCTCAATCCTCAAACATCAATTCTCAGCACTCAATCCTCAATACTCAGTCCTCTCTCTTCAATCCTCCATCCTCAATCCTCAATCCTCAAGCGTCAATCCTCAATCCTCAATCCTCAACCCTCAATCCTCAGTCCTCAAACCTCAATCCGGATTCCTCAATTCTGAATCCTTAATCTTCAGCCGTCAGTCCTCAAGAATCAATTGTCAATCCTCAATCCTCAATAGAATATCCTCAATTCACAGTTTTCAATACTCAATCCCCATTCTTCAATCTTCATATCTCAATCCACAAACATCAATACTCATCACTCAACCCTCAACACTCAGTCCTCAATCTTCAATCCTCAATCCTCAATCCTCAATCCTCAATCCTCAATCCTCAATCTTCAATCCTCAATCCTCAATCCTCAATCCTCAGTAATCAATCCTCAATCTTCAATACTGAATCGTCAATCCTCAGTACTCAATCCTCAATCCTCAATTCTCTTTCCTCAAACCTCAATCCTCAACCCTCAGTCCTCATCCTCAAATCTCAATTCTCAATCCTCAATCCTCAATCCTCAATCCTCAATACTCAATCTTCAATAATCAGTCCTCAACCCTCAATCTTCAATACTCAATCCTCAATCGTCAATCCTCAATCCCCAATCCTCAATCTTCAATCCTCAATCCTCAATCCTCAATCCTCAATCCTCAATCTTCAATCCTCAACCCTCAACACTCAGTCCTCAATGTTCAATTCTCAATTCTCAATCTTCAATCCACAATACTGAATCCTCAATCCTCAATCCTCAAGCCCCAATCCTCAATCCTCAATCCTCAATCCTCAATCCTCAATTTTCAATCCTCAATACTCAATCTTCAATCCTCAATCCTCAATCCTCAATACTCAATCCTCAATCCTCAATCCTCAATCCTCAATCTTCAATCCTCAGTACTCAATTTGCAATCTTCAATCCCCAATCCTCAAACCTCAATACTCATTCTCCAATCCTCAATACCCAATCCTCAATCTTCAATCCTCAATCCTCAATCCTCAATTCTCAATCCTCAATCCTCAATCCTCAGACCTCAAACATCAATATTCAATCCTCGGTCCTTCGCCTCAATCCACAACCCTCAATCCTCAATCCTCAATCTTCAATCATCAATATTCAATCTTCAATCCTCAATCCCCAATCCTCAATCCTCAATCCTCAACCCTCAATCTTTAATCCTGAATCCTCATTACTCAATCCTCAGTCCTAAATCTTCAACCCTCAATACTCAATCTTCAATCCTCAATCCTCAACCCTCAATCCTCAATCCTCAATCCTCAATCCTCAATCTTCAATCCTCAAAACTCAATTTTCAATCCTCAATCCTCAATCCTCAATCCTCAATCCTCATTCTTCAATCCTCAACACCCAATCCTCAATCTTCAATCCTCAATCCTCAATCCTCAATTCTCAATCCTCAGTCCTCAATCCTCAGACCACAAACATCAATACTCAACCCTCAGTCCTCGTCCTCAATCCACAACCCTCAATCCTCGATCCTCAATCCTCGATCCTCAATCCTCAAACCTCAATCCTCAATCCTCAATACTCAACCCTCAGTCCTCGTCCTCAATCTACAACCCTCAATCCTCGATCCTCAATCTTCAATCATCAATACCCAATCCTCAATCTTCAATACTCAATCCTCAATCCTCAATTCTCAATCTTCAATCCTCAATAGTCAATCCTCAATCCTCAATCCTCATACTTCAATCCTCAATACCCAATCCTCAATATACAATCCTCAATCCTCAACCCTCAATTCTCAATCCAAAATCTTCAATCCTCAATACTCAATCTTCAATCCTCGGTCCTCAATCCTCAATCGTCAATCTCCAATCCTGAATACTCAATCTTCAATCCTCAATCCTGAATCCTCAATCCTCAATCATCAATTCTAAACCCTCAACCCTCAGTCCTCAGTCCTCAATCCTCAATCCTCAATCCTCAATCCTCAGTCCTCAGTCCTCAAACCTCAATCCTCAACCCTCAGCCCTCATCCTCAATCCTCAATCGTCAATCCTCAGTCCTCATCCCTCAAATCTCAATCCTCAACCCTCAGACCTTATCCTCAATCCACAATTCACAATCCTCAATCCTCAATCCTCATTCCCCAATACTCAACCTTCAATCCTCAATCCTCAATCCTCAATTCTCAATCCTCAATCCTCAATCCTCAGACCTCAAACATCAATACTCAACCCTCAGTCCTCGTCCTCAATCCAAAACCATCAATCCTCAATCGTCAACCTTCAATCATCAATATTCAATCTTCTGTCCTCAATCCTCAATCCTCAATGTTCAACCCGCAATACCCAATCCTCAATCTTCAGTCATCAATCCCCAATCCTCAATCCTCAATCCTCAATCCTCAATCCTCAATCTTCAATCCTCAATACTCAATCTTCAATCCTCAATCCTCAATCCTCAATACTCAAGCATCAATCCTCAATTCTCAATACTCAATAGAATATACTGTATTTTCAGGATTCAATACTCAAACAACAACCCTCAACCCTCAGCCCTCATACTCAATCCACAATCCTCAATCCTCAATCCTCAATCCTCAATCCTCAATCCTCAATCTTCAATCGTCATTAATCAATCTACAATCCTAGATCCTGAATCCCCAATTCTTAATCCTTAATCCAGAATCTTCAATCCTCAATGCCCGGTCCTCAACCTTCAATCCTCAATCCTCAGTCCTCAAACCTCAATTCTGAATTCTCAATCCTCAATCCTCAATCCTCAATCCTCAATCCTCAATCCTCAATCCTCAACCCTCAATCCTAATTCCTCAAACCTCAATCCTGGACCCTCAGTCCTCATTCTCAATTCTCAATTCTCAATCCTCAATCCTCAATCCTCAATCCTCAATCCTCAATAATCAATCTCCAATCCTAGATCCTCTATCCCCAATCTTCAATCCTTAATTCTCAATCTTCAATCCTCAATCCCCAGTCCTCAATCTTCAATCCTCAATGCTCAATCCTCAATCCTCAATCCTCAATCCTCAGTCCTCAATCCACAATCCTTCAACCCTCAATCTTCAATCCTCATTAATCAATCTCCAATCCTAGATCCTGAATCCCCAGTCCTCAATCCTTAATCCTCAACGTTCAATCCTCAATCACCAGTCCTCAATCTTCAATCCTCAATGTTCAATCCTCAATCCTCAATCGTCAGTCCTCAATCCTCAATCCTCACACCTCAATCCTCAACCGTCAGTCCTCGTCCTCAATCCTCAACACTCAATCCTCAATCCTCAACCTTCAATCCTCAATACTCAATATTCAATCCTCAATCCTCAATCCTCAATCCTCAATCTTCAATCCTCAATCCTCAACCCTCAATCCTCAATCCTCGTTCTTCAATCCTCAATACCCAATCCTCAATCTTCAACCCTCAATCCTCAATCCTCAATCCTCAATTCTCAATCCTTAATCCTCATTCCTCAATCCTCAATCCCCAATCCTCATTCTTCAAACCTCAATCCTCAACCCTCAGTACTCATTCTCAATTCTCAATTCTCAATCCCCAATCCTCAATGCTCAATCTTCAAGCATCAATACTCAATCTTCAATCCTCAATACTCAATCCTCAATCCTCAATCCTCCATCCTCAATATTCAACACACAACCCTCAACCATCAATCCTCAATACTCAATCATCAATCCTCAATTCTCAATACTCAATAGAATATCCTGAATTCTCATGGTACAATACTCAATCCACAATATCCAATAATCAAATCTCAATCCACAAACATCAATTCTCATCACACAACCCTGAACGCTCAGTCCTCAATGTTCAATCCTCATTCCTCAATTCTCAATCTTCAATCCTCAATACTGAGTCTTGAATCCTCAATACTCAATGCTCAATCTTCAACCCTCAGTCCCCAATCCTCAATCTTCAATCCTCTATCCTCAATCCTCAATCCTCAATCCTCAATCCACAGTCCTTAGGCCTCAAACCTCAACCCTCAACTCTCAGAACTCATCCTCAATCCTCAATCCTCAATCCTCTATCCTCAATCCTCAATCTTCAATCCTCAATACTCAATCTTCAATCCTCAATCCTCAATCCTCAATACTCAACCATCAATCCTCAATTCTCAATACACAATAGAATATCCTGAATTTTCAGGATTCAATACCCAAACCTCAACCCTCAACCCTCAGCCCTCATCCTCAATCCTCAATCCTCAATCCTCAATCCTCAATATTCAATCCTCAATACCCAATCCTCAATCTTCAATCCTCAATCCTCAATCCTCAATTCTCAACCCTCAATCCTCAGTCCTCAGTCCTCAAACCTCAATCCTCAAACCTCAGCCCTCATCCTCAATCCTCAATCCTCAATCCTCAATCCTCAATCCTCAATCCTCAATCACCAATCCTCAACTTTCAATCCTCAATCCCCAATACTCAATCCGCAATCCTCAACCTTCAATCCTCAATACTCAATCTTCAATCTTCAATACTCAATACTCAATCTTCAATCCTCAATCCTCAATCCTCAATCCTCAATCTTCAATCCTTAATACCCAATCTTCAATCCTCAGTCCTCAATCCTCTATACTCAATCCTCATTCTTCAATCCTCAATACCCAATCCGCAATCTTCAATCCTCAATCCTCAATCCTCATTCTTCAATCCTGAATACCCAATCCTCAATCTTCAATCCTCAATCCTCAATCCTCAATCCTCAATCTTCAATCCTTAATACCCAATCTTCAATCCTCAGTCCTCAATCCTCTATACTCAATCCTCAATCTTCAATCCTCAATACCCAATCCGCAATCTTCAATCCTCAATCCTCAATCCTCATTCTTCAATCCTGAATACCCAATCCTCAATCTTCAATCCTCAATCCTCAATCCTCAATCTCCAATACTCACTCGTCAATCCTCATTCATCAATCATCAATACCCAATCCTCAATCTTCAATCCTCAACCCTCAATCCTCAATCCTCAATCCTCAATCTTTAATCCTGAATCCTCAATACTCAATCCTCAATCCTAAATCTTCAACCCTCAGTCCTCAAACCTCAATCCTCAACCCTCAGTCCTCATCCTCAATTCTCAATTCTCAATACTCTATCCTCAATCCTCAATCTTCAATCCTCAATAATCAATCTCCAATCCTCAATCTTCAATCCTCAATAATCAATCTCCAATCCTAGATCCTCAATCACCAATCCGCAATGATTAATCCTCAATCTTCAATCCTCAATCCCCAGTCCTCAAACTTCAATCCTCAATGCTCAATCCTCAATCTTCAGTCCTCAGTCCTCAATCCTCAATCCTCAATCTACAATCATCAATACTCAATCTTCAATCCTCAATCCTCAATAATCAATCCTCAATCCTCAATCCTCAATATTCAACACACAACCCTCAGCCATCAGTCCTCAATACTCAACCATCAATCCTCAATTCCCAATACTCAATAGAATATCCTGAATGCTCATGGTTCAATACTCAACCCACAAAATTCAATAATCAAATCTCAATCCTCAAACATCAATTCTCAGCACTCAACCCTCAACACTCAGTCCTCAATCTTCAATCCTCAATCCTCAATCCTCAATCCTCAATCCTCAATCCTCAATCTTCAATCCTCAATCCTCAATCCTCAATCCTCAATCCTCAATCTTCAATCCTCAACCCTCAGCCCTCATCCTCAATCCTCAATCGTCAATCCTCAGTCCTCAGCCCTCAAATCTCAATCCTCAACCCTCAGACCTCATCCTCAATCCTCAATTCACAATCCTCAATCCTCAATCCTCATTCCCCAATACTCAACCTTCAATCCTCAATCCTCAATCCTCAATTCTGAATCCTCAATCCTCAATCCTCAGACCTCAAACATCAATACTCAACCCTCAGTCCTCGTCCTCAATCCAAAACCATCAATCCTCAATCGTCAACCTTCAATCATCAATATTCAATCTTCTGTCCTCAATCCTCAATCCTCAATGTTCAACCCGCAATACCCAATCCTCAATCGTCAGTCATCAATCCCCAATCCTCAATCCTCAATCCTCAATCCTCAATCCTCAATCTTCAATCCTCAATACTCAATCTTCAATCCTCAATCCTCAACCCTCAATACTCAAGCATCAATCCTCAATTCTCAATACTCAATAGAATATACTGAATTTTCAGGATTCAATACTCAAACAACAACCCTCAACCCTCAGCCCTCATACTCAATCCTCAATCCTCAATCCTCAATCCTCAATCCTCAATATTCAATCCTCAATACTCAATCCTCGATCCTCGATCCTCAATCCTCAATCCTCAATCCTCAGTAATCAATCCTCAATCTTCAATACTCAATCGTCAATCCTGAGTTCTCAATCCTCAATCCTCAATCCTCGTTCCTGTAACCTCAATCCTCAACCCTCAGTCCTCATCCTCAATTCTCAATTCTCAATCCTCAATCCTCAATCCTCAATCTTCAATCGTCATTAATCAATCTACAATCCTAGATCCTGAATCCCCAATTCTCAATCCTTAATCCAGAATCTTCAATCCTCAATGCCCGGTCCTCAACCTTCAATCCTCAATCCTCAGTCCTCAAACCTCAATTCTGAATTCTCAATCCTCAATCCTCAATCCTCAATCCTCAATCCTCAATCCTCAATCCTCAATACTCAATCTTCAATAATCAGTCCTCAACCCTCAATCTTCAATACTCAATCCTCAATCGTCAATCCTCAATCCCCAATCCTCAATCTTCAATCCTCAATCCTCAATCCTCAATCCTCAATCCTCAATCTTCAATCCTCAACCCTCAACACTCAGTCCTCAATGTTCAATTCTCAATTCTCAATCTTCAATCCACAATACTGAATCCTCAATCCTCAATCCTCAAGCCCCAATCCTCAATCCTCAATCCTCAATCCTCAATCCTCAATTTTCAATCCTCAATACTCAATCTTCAATCCTCAATCCTCAATCCTCAATACTCAATCCTCAATCCTCAATCCTCAATCCTCAATCTTCAATCCTCAGTACTCAATTTGCAATCTTCAATCCCCAATCCTCAAACCTCAATACTCATTCTCCAATCCTCAATACCCAATCCTCAATCTTCAATCCTCAATCCTCAATCCTCAATTCTCAATCCTCAATCCTCAATCCTCAGACCTCAAACATCAATATTCAATCCTCGGTCCTTCGCCTCAATCCACAACCCTCAATCCTCAATCCTCAATCTTCAATCATCAATATTCAATCTTCAATCCTCAATCCCCAATCCTCAATCCTCAATCCTCAACCCTCAATCTTTAATCCTGAATCCTCATTACTCAATCCTCAGTCCTAAATCTTCAACCCTCAATACTCAATCTTCAATCCTCAATCCTCAACCCTCAATCCTCAATCCTCAATCCTCAATCCTCAATCTTCAATCCTCAAAACTCAATTTTCAATCCTCAATCCTCAATCCTCAATCCTCAATCCTCATTCTTCAATCCTCAACACCCAATCCTCAATCTTCAATCCTCAATCCTCAATCCTCAATTCTCAATCCTCAGTCCTCAATCCTCAGACCACAAACATCAATACTCAACCCTCAGTCCTCGTCCTCAATCCACAACCCTCAATCCTCGATCCTCAATCCTCGATCCTCAATCCTCAAACCTCAATCCTCAATCCTCAATACTCAACCCTCAGTCCTCGTCCTCAATCTACAACCCTCAATCCTCGATCCTCAATCTTCAATCATCAATACCCAATCCTCAATCTTCAATACTCAATCCTCAATCCTCAATTCTCAATCTTCAATCCTCAATAGTCAATCCTCAATCCTCAATCCTCATACTTCAATCCTCAATACCCAATCCTCAATATACAATCCTCAATCCTCAACCCTCAATTCTCAATCCAAAATCTTCAATCCTCAATACTCAATCTTCAATCCTCGGTCCTCAATCCTCAATCGTCAATCTCCAATCCTGAATACTCAATCTTCAATCCTCAATCCTGAATCCTCAATCCTCAATCATCAATTCTAAACCCTCAACCCTCAGTCCTCAGTCCTCAATCCTCAATCCTCAATCCTCAATCCTCAGTCCTCAGTCCTCAAACCTCAATCCTCAACCCTCAGCCCTCATCCTCAATCCTCAATCGTCAATCCTCAGTCCTCAGCCCTCAAATCTCAATCCTCAACCCTCAGACCTTATCCTCAATCCACAATTCACAATCCTCAATCCTCAATCCTCATTCCCCAATACTCAACCTTCAATCCTCAATCCTCAATCCTCAATTCTCAATCCTCAATCCTCAATCCTCAGACCTCAAACATCAATACTCAACCCTCAGTCCTCGTCCTCAATCCAAAACCATCAATCCTCAATCGTCAACCTTCAATCATCAATATTCAATCTTCTGTCCTCAATCCTCAATCCTCAATGTTCAACCCGCAATACCCAATCCTCAATCTTCAGTCATCAATCCCCAATCCTCAATCCTCAATCCTCAATCCTCAATCCTCAATCTTCAATCCTCAATACTCAATCTTCAATCCTCAATCCTCAATCCTCAATACTCAAGCATCAATCCTCAATTCTCAATACTCAATAGAATATACTGAATTTTCAGGATTCAATACTCAAACAACAACCCTCAACCCTCAGCCCTCATACTCAATCCACAATCCTCAATCCTCAATCCTCAATCCTCAATCCTCAATCCTCAATCTTCAATCGTCATTAATCAATCTACAATCCTAGATCCTGAATCCCCAATTCTTAATCCTTAATCCAGAATCTTCAATCCTCAATGCCCGGTCCTCAACCTTCAATCCTCAATCCTCAGTCCTCAAACCTCAATTCTGAATTCTCAATCCTCAATCCTCAATCCTCAATCCTCAATCCTCAATCCTCAATCCTCAACCCTCAATCCTAATTCCTCAAACCTCAATCCTGGACCCTCAGTCCTCATTCTCAATTCTCAATTCTCAATCCTCAATCCTCAATCCTCAATCCTCAATCCTCAATAATCAATCTCCAATCCTAGATCCTCTATCCCCAATCTTCAATCCTTAATTCTCAATCTTCAATCCTCAATCCCCAGTCCTCAATCTTCAATCCTCAATGCTCAATCCTCAATCCTCAATCCTCAATCCTCAGTCCTCAATCCACAATCCTTCAACCCTCAATCTTCAATCCTCATTAATCAATCTCCAATCCTAGATCCTGAATCCCCAGTCCTCAATCCTTAATCCTCAACGTTCAATCCTCAATCACCAGTCCTCAATCTTCAATCCTCAATGTTCAATCCTCAATCCTCAATCGTCAGTCCTCAATCCTCAATCCTCACACCTCAATCCTCAACCGTCAGTCCTCGTCCTCAATCCTCAACACTCAATCCTCAATCCTCAACCTTCAATCCTCAATACTCAATATTCAATCCTCAATCCTCAATCCTCAATCCTCAATCTTCAATCCTCAATCCTCAACCCTCAATCCTCAATCCTCGTTCTTCAATCCTCAATACCCAATCCTCAATCTTCAACCCTCAATCCTCAATCCTCAATCCTCAATTCTCAATCCTTAATCCTCATTCCTCAATCCTCAATCCCCAATCCTCATTCTTCAAACCTCAATCCTCAACCCTCAGTACTCATTCTCAATTCTCAATTCTCAATCCCCAATCCTCAATGCTCAATCTTCAAGCATCAATACTCAATCTTCAATCCTCAATACTCAATCCTCAATCCTCAATTCCCAATACTCAATAGAATATCCTGAATGCTCATGGTTCAATACTCAACCCACAAAATTCAATAATCAAATCTCAATCCTCAAACATCAATTCTCAGCACTCAATCCTCAATACTCAGTCCTCTCTCTTCAATCCTCCATCCTCAATCCTCAATCCTCAAGCGTCAATCCTCAATCCTCTATCCTCAACCCTCAATCCTCAGTCCTCAAACCTCAATCCGGAATCCTCAATTCTGAATCCTCAATCTTCAGCCGTCAGTCCTCAAGAATCAATTGTCAATCCTCAATCCTCAATAGAATATCCTCAATTCACAGTTTTCAATACTCAATCCCCATTCTTCAATCTTCATATCTCAATCCACAAACATCAATTCTCATCACTCAACCC
Organism: Calliopsis andreniformis; assembly: GCF_051401765.1. Classification (NCBI taxonomy): domain Eukaryota; kingdom Metazoa; phylum Arthropoda; class Insecta; order Hymenoptera; family Andrenidae; genus Calliopsis; species Calliopsis andreniformis. The sequence goes on along the minus strand of NW_027480443.1, from coordinate 4,888,118 downwards.
TCAACACTCAGTCCTCAATCTTCAATCCTCAATCCTCAATCCTCAATCCTCAATCCTCAATCCTCAATCTTCAATCCTCAATCCTCAATCCTCAATCCTCAATCCTCAATCTTCAATCCTCAACCCTCAGCCCTCATCCTCAATCCTCAATCGTCAATCCTCAGTCCTCAGCCCTCAAATCTCAATCCTCAACCCTCAGACCTCATCCTCAATCCTCAATTCACAATCCTCAATCCTCAATCCTCATTCCCCAATACTCAACCTTCAATCCTCAATCCTCAATCCTCAATTCTGAATCCTCAATCCTCAATCCTCAGACCTCAAACATCAATACTCAACCCTCAGTCCTCGTCCTCAATCCAAAACCATCAATCCTCAATCGTCAACCTTCAATCATCAATATTCAATCTTCTGTCCTCAATCCTCAATCCTCAATGTTCAACCCGCAATACCCAATCCTCAATCGTCAGTCATCAATCCCCAATCCTCAATCCTCAATCCTCAATCCTCAATCCTCAATCTTCAATCCTCAATACTCAATCTTCAATCCTCAATCCTCAATCCTCAATACTCAAGCATCAATCCTCAATTCTCAATACTCAATAGAATATACTGAATTTTCAGGATTCAATACTCAAACAACAACCCTCAACCCTCAGCCCTCATACTCAATCCTCAATCCTCAATCCTCAATCCTCAATCCTCAATATTCAATCCTCAATACTCAATCCTCGATCCTCGATCCTCAATCCTCAATCCTCAATCCTCAGTAATCAATCCTCAATCTTCAATACTCAATCGTCAATCCTGAGTTCTCAATCCTCAATCCTCAATCCTCGTTCCTGTAACCTCAATCCTCAAGCCTCAGTCCTCATCCTCAATTCTCAATTCTCAATCCTCAATCCTCAATCCTCAATCTTCAATCGTCATTAATCAATCTACAATCCTAGATCCTGAATCCCCAATTCTCAATCCTTAATCCAGAATCTTCAATCCTCAATGCCCGGTCCTCAACCTTCAATCCTCAATCCTCAGTCCTCAAACCTCAATTCTGAATTCTCAATCCTCAATCCTCAATCCTCAATCCTCAATCCTCAATCCTCAACCCTCAATCCTCATTCCTCAAACCTCAATCCTGGACCCTCAGTCCTCATTCTCAATTCTCAATTCTCAATCCTCAATCCTCAATCCTCAATCCTCAATCCTCAGTAATCAATCTCCAATCCTAGATCCTCTATCCCCAATCTTCAATCCTTAATTCTCAATCTTCAATCCTCAATCCCCAGTCCTCAATCTTCAATCCTCAATGCTCAATCCTCAATCCTCAATCCTCAATCCTCAGTCCTCAATCCACAATCCTTCAACCCTCCAACCTCAATCCTCGACCGTGAGTCCTCGTCCTCAATCCTCAAACCTCAATCCTCAATCCTCAATCTACAATCATCAATACTCAATCTTCAATCCTCAATCCTCAATAATCAATCCTCAATCCTCAATCCTCAATATTCAACACACAACCCTCAGCCATCAGTCCTCAATACTCAACCATCAATACTCAATTCTCAATACTCAATAGAATATCCTGAATTCTCATGGTTCAATACTCAATCCACAAAATTCAATAATCAAATCTCAATCCTCAAACATCAATTCTCAGCACTCAATCCTCAATACTCAGTCCTCTCTCTTCAATCCTCCATCCTCAATCCTCAATCCTCAAGCGTCAATCCTCAATCCTCTATCCTCAACCCTCAATCCTCAGTCCTCAAACCTCAATCCGGAATCCTCAATTCTGAATCCTCAATCTTCAGCCGTCAGTCCTCAAGAATCAATTGTCAATCCTCAGTCCTCAATAGAATATCCTCAATTCACAGTTTTCAATACTCAATCCCCATTCTTCTATATTCACATCTCAATCCACAAACATCAATTCTCATCACTCAACCCTCAACACTCAGTCCTCAATCTTCAATCCTCAATCCTCAATCCTCAATCCTCAATCCTCAATCCTCAATCTTCAATCCTCAATCCTCAATCCTCAATCCTCAGTAATCAATCCTCAATCTTCAATACTGAATCGTCAATCCTCAGTACTCAATCCTCAATCCTCAATTCTCTTTCCTCAAACCTCAATCCTCAACCCTCAGTCCTCATCCTCAATTCTCAATTCTCAATCCTCAATCCTCAATCCTCAATCCTCAATCCTCAATACTCAATCTTCAATCCTCAATCCTCAACCATCAAACCTCAATCCTCATTCTTCAATCCTCAATACCCAATCCTCAACCTTCAATCCTCAATCCTCAATCCTCAATTCTCAATCTTCAATCCTCAGTCATCAATCCTCAATCTTCAATACTCAATCGTCAATCTTCAGTCCTCAATCCTCAATCCTCAATCCTTGTTCCTCAAACCTCAATCCTCAACCCTCAGTCCTCATACTCAATTCTCAATTCTCAATCCTCAATCCTCAATCCTCAATCTTCAATCATCAATAATCAATCTCCAATCCTAGATCCTCAATTCCCAATCCTCAATTTTCAATCCTCAATCCTCAATCCTCAATTCTCAATCCTCAATCCTCAATCCTCAGACCTCAAACATCAATATTCAACACTCGGACCTGATCCTCAATCCACAACGCTCAATCATCAATCCTCAATCTTCAATCATCAATACTCAATCTTCAATCCTCAATCCTCAACCCTCAATCCTCAATCCTCAATCCTCAATCTTTAATCCTCAATCCTCAATCCTCAATCCTCAATCCTAAACCTTCAACCCTCAATACTCAATCTTCAATCCTCAATCCTCAATCCTCAATCCTCAATCCTCAATCTTCAGACCTCAATCCTCAATCTTCAATACTCAATCGTCAATCTTCAGTCCTCAATCCTCAATCCTCAATCCTCGTTCCTCAAACCTCAATCCTCAACCCTCAGTCCTCATACTCAATTCTCAATTCTCAATCCTCAATCCTCAATCCTCAATCTTCAATCATCAATAATCAATTTCCAATCCTAGATCCTCAATTCCCAATCCTCAATCTTCAATCCCCAATCCTCGATCCTCAATCCTCAATCTTCAATCCTCAATCCTCGATCCTCAATTCTCAATCCTCAATCCTCAATCCTCAGACCTCAAACATCAATATTCAACACTCGGACCTGGTCCTCAATCCACAACGCTCAATCATCAATCGTCAATCTTCAATCCTCAATCCTCATTCTTCAATCCTCAACACCCAATCCTCAATCTTCAATCCTCAATCCTCAATTCTCAATCCTCAATCCTCAATCCACAATCCTCAGACCTCAAACATCAATACTCAACCCTCAGACCTCGTCCTCAATCCACAACCCTCAATCCTCGATCCTCAATATTCAATCATCAATACCCAATCCTCAATCTTCAATACTCAATCCTCAATCCTCAATACTCAATCTTCAATCCTCAATACTCAATCCTCAATCCTCAATCCTCATACTTCAATCCTCAATACCCAATCCTCAATATTCAATCCTCAATCCTCAACCCTCAATTCTCAATCCTCAATCTTCAATCCTCAATACTCAATCTTCAATCCTCGGTCCTCAATCCTCAATCGTCAATCTCCAATCCTGAATACTCAATCTTCAATCCTCAATCCTCAAACCTCAATCCTCAATCCTCAATTCTAAACCCTCAACCCTCAGTCCTCAGTCCTCAATCCTCAACCCTCAATCCTCAATCCTCAGTCCTCAGTCCTCAAACCACAATCCTCAACCCTCAGCCCTCATCCTCAATCCTCAATCGTCAATCCTCAGTCCTCAGCCCTCAAATCTCAACCCTCAACACTCAGACCTCATCCTCAGTCCTCAATTCACAATCCTCAATCCTCAATCCTCATTCCCCAATACTCAATCTTCAATCCTCAATCCTCAATCCTCAATTCTCAATCCTCAATCCTCAATCCTCAGACCTCAAACATCAATACTCAACCCTCAGTCCTCGTCCTCAATCCAAAACCATCAATCCTCAATCGTCAACCTTCAATCATCAATATTCAATCTTCTGTCCTCAATCCGCAATCCTCAATCCTCAATCCTCAATCCTCAATCCGCAATACCCAATCCTCAATCTTCAATCATCAATCCCCAATCCTCAATCCTCAATCCTCAATCCTCAATCCTCAATCTTCAATCCTCAATACTCAATCTTCAATCCTCAATCCTCAATCCTCAATACCCAAGCATCAATCCTCAATTCTCAATACTCAATAGAATATCCTGAATTTTCAGGATTTAATACTCAAACAACAACCCTCAACCCTCAGCCCTCATCCTCAATCCTCAATCCTCAATCCTCAATCCTCAATCCTCAATATTCAATCCTCAATACTCAATCCTCGATCCTCAATCCTCAATCCTCAATCCTCAATCCTCAATCCTCAGTAATCAATCCTCAGTCTTCAATACTCAATCGTCAATCATCAGTTCTCAGTCCTCAATCCTCAATCCTCGTTCCTGAAACCTCAATCCTCAACCCTCAGTCCTCATCCTCAATTCTCAATTCTCAATCCTCAATCCTCAATCCTCAGTCCTCAATCCTCAATCCTCAACCCTCAATCCTCGTTCCTCAAACCTCAATCCTGAACCCTCAGTCCTCATTCTCAATTCTCAATTCTCAATCCTCAATCCTCAATCCTCAATCCTCAATCCTCAATAATCAATCTCCAATCCTAGATCCTCAATCCCTAATCTTCAATCCTTAATTCTCAACCTTCAATCCTCAATCCTCAGTCCTCAATCTTCAATCCTCAATGCTCAATCCTCAATCCTCAATCCTCAATCCTCAGTCCTCAATCCACAATCCTCAACCCACCAACCTCAATCCTCGACCGTGAGTCCTCGTCCTCAATCCTCAAACCTCAATCCTCAAGCCTCAATCTACAATCATCAATACTCAATCTTCAATCCTCAATCCTCAATAATCAATCCTCAATCCTCAATCCTCAATATTCAACACACAACCCTCAGCCATCAGTCCTCAATACTCAACCATCAATCCTCAATTCACAATACTCAATAGAATATCCTGAATTCTCATGGTTCAATACTCAATCCACAAAATTCAATAATCAAATCTCAATCCTCAAACATCAATTCTCAGCACTCAATCCTCAATACTCAGTCCTCTCTCTTCAATCCTCCATCCTCAATCCTCAATCCTCAAGCGTCAATCCTCAATCCTCAATCCTCAACCCTCAATCCTCAGTCCTCAAACCTCAATCCGGATTCCTCAATTCTGAATCCTCAATCTTCAGCCGTCAGTCCTCAAGAATCAATTGTCAATCCTCAATCCTCAATAGAATATCCTCAATTCACAGTTTTCAATACTCAATCCCCATTCTTCAATATTCACATCTCAATCCACAAACATCAATTCTCATCACTCAACCCTCAACACTCAGTCCTCAATCTTCAATCCTCAATCCTCAATCCTCAATCCTCAATCCTCAATCCTCAATCTTCAATCCTCATTCCTCAATCCTCAATCCTCAGTAATCAATCCTCAATCTTCAATACTGAATCGTCAATCCTCAGTACTCAATCCTCAATCCTCAATTCTCTTTCCTCAAACCTCAATCCTCAACCCTCAGTCCTCATCCTCAATTCTCAAATCTCAATCCTCAATCCTCAATCCTCAATCCTCAATACTCAATCTTCAATAATCAATCCTCAACCCTCAATCTTCAATACTCAATCCTCAATCGTCAATCCTCAATCCCAAATCCTCAATCTTCAATCCTCAATCCTCAATCCTCAATCCTCAATCCTCAATCTTCAATCCTCAGTACTCAAACTTCAATCCTCAATCTTCAATCCTCAACCCTCAACACTCAGTCCTCAATGTTCAATTCTCAATTCTCAATCTTCAATCCACAATACTGAATCCTCAATCCTCAATCCTCAATCCCCAATCCTCAATCCTCAATCCTCAATCCTCAATCCTCAATTTTCAGTCCTCAATACTCAATCTTCAATCCTCAATCCTCAATCCTCAGTACTCAATCTTCAATCCTCAATCCTCAACCCTCAATCCTCAATCCTCATTCTTCAATCCTCAATACCCAATCCTCAACCTTCAATCCTCAATCCTCAATCCTCAATTCTCAATCTTCAATCCTCAGTCATCAATCCTCAATCTTCAATACTCAATCGTCAATCTTCAGTCCTCAATCCTCAATCCTCAATCCTTGTTCCTCAAACCTCAATCCTCAACCCTCAGTCCTCATACTCAATTCTCAATTCTCAATCCTCAATCCTCAATCCTCAATCTTCAATCATCAATAATGAATCTCCAATCCTAGATCCTCAATTCCCAATCCTCAATCTTCAATCCTCAATCCTCAACCCTCAATCCTCAGTCCTCAAACCTCAATCCTGAATCCTCAATCCAGAATCCTCAATCTTCAGCCCTCACTCCTCAACAATCAGTTGTCAATTCTCAATCCTCAATAGAGTATCATCAATTCATAGTTTTCATTACTCAATACTCAATCTGCAATCTTCAAATCTCTATCCACAAACATCAATTCTCATCACTCAACCCTCAACACTCAGTCCCCAATCCTCAATATTCAATCCTCAATCCTCAATCCTCTATCCACAATCCTCAAACTTCAATCCTCAATACTCAGCCTTCAATGCTCAGCCCTCATCCTCAATCCTCAATCCTCAATCCTCAATCCTCAATCTTCAATCCTCAAAACTCAACCTTCAATCCTCAATCCTCAGTCCTCAAACCTCAATTCTGAATTCTCAATCCTGAATCCTCAACCTTCAGCCCCCAGTCCTCAACAATCAGTTGTCAAACCTCAGTCCCAAATCCTCAATCCTCAACCCTCAGTCCTCATCCTCAATTCTCAATTCTCAATCCTCAATCCTCAATCCTCAATCCTCAACCCTCAGCCCTCATCCTCAATCTTCAATCCTCAATTCTCAGTCCTCAATCCTCAATCCTCAATTCTCAATCCTCAATCCTCAGTCCTCAGTCCTCAAACCTCAATCCTCAACCCTCAGTCCTCATCCTCAATTCTCAATTCTCAATACTCTATCCTCAATCCTCAATCTTCAATCCTCAATAATCAATCTCCAATCCTCAATCTTCAATCCTCAATAATCAATCTCCAATCCTAGATCCTCAATCACCAATCCGCAATGATTAATCCTCAATCTTCAATCCTCAATCCCCAGTCCTCAAACTTCAATCCTCAATGCTCAATCCTCAATCTTCAGTCCTCAGTCCTCAATCCTCAATCCTCAATCTACAATCATCAATACTCAATCTTCAATCCTCAATCCTCAATAATCAATCCTCAATCCTCAATCCTCAATATTCAACACACAACCCTCAGCCATCAGACCTCAATACTCAACCATCAATCCTCAATTCCCAATACTCAATAGAATATCCTGAATGCTCATGGTTCAATACTCAACCCACAAAATTCAATAATCAAATCTCAATCCTCAAACATCAATTCTCAGCACTCAATCCTCAATACTCAGTCCTCTCTCTTCAATCCTCCATCCTCAATCCTCAATCCTCAAGCGTCAATCCTCAATCCTCTATCCTCAACCCTCAATCCTCAGTCCTCAAACCTCAATCCGGAATCCTCAATTCTGAATCCTCAATCTTCAGCCGTCAGTCCTCAAGAATCAATTGTCAATCCTCAATCCTCAATAGAATATCCTCAATTCACAGTTTTCAATACTCAATCCCCATTCTTCAATCTTCATATCTCAATCCACAAACATCAATTCTCATCACTCAACCCTCAACACTCAGTCCTCAATCTTCAATCCTCAATCCTCAATCCTCAATCCTCAATCCTCAATCCTCAATCTTCAATCCTCAATCCTCAATCCTCAATCCTCAATCCTCAATCTTCAATCCTCAACCCTCAGCCCTCATCCTCAATCCTCAATCGTCAATCCTCAGTCCTCAGCCCTCAAATCTCAATCCTCAACCCTCAGACCTCATCCTCAATCCTCAATTCACAATCCTCAATCCTCAATCCTCATTCCCCAATACTCAACCTTCAATCCTCAATCCTCAATCCTCAATTCTGAATCCTCAATCCTCAATCCTCAGACCTCAAACATCAATACTCAACCCTCAGTCCTCGTCCTCAATCCAAAACCATCAATCCTCAATCGTCAACCTTCAATCATCAATATTCAATCTTCTGTCCTCAATCCTCAATCCTCAATGTTCAACCCGCAATACCCAATCCTCAATCTTCAGTCATCAATCCCCAATCCTCAATCCTCAATCCTCAATCCTCAATCCTCAATCTTCAATCCTCAATACTCAATCTTCAATCCTCAATCCTCAATCCTCAATACTCAAGCATCAATCCTCAATTCTCAATACTCAATAGAATATACTGAATTTTCAGGATTCAATACTCAAACAACAACCCTCAACCCTCAGCCCTCATACTCAATCCTCAATCCTCAATCCTCAATCCTCAATCCTCAATATTCAATCCTCAATACTCAATCCTCGATCCTCGATCCTCAATCCTCAATCCTCAATCCTCAGTAATCAATCCTCAATCTTCAATACTCAATCGTCAATCCTGAGTTCTCAATCCTCAATCCTCAATCCTCGTTCCTGTAACCTCAATCCTCAACCCTCAGTCCTCATCCTCAATTCTCAATTCTCAATCCTCAATCCTCAATCCTCAATCTTCAATCGTCATTAATCAATCTACAATCCTAGATCCTGAATCCCCAATTCTCAATCCTTAATCCAGAATCTTCAATCCTCAATGCCCGGTCCTCAACCTTCAATCCTCAATCCTCAATCCTCAAACCTCAATTCTGAATTCTCAATCCTCAATCCTCAATCCTCAATCCTCAATCCTCAATCCTCAACCCTCAATCCTCATTCCTCAAACCTCAATCCTGGACCCTCAGTCCTCATTCTCAATTCTCAATTCTCAATCCTCAATCCTCAATCCTCAATCCTCAATCCTCAGTAATCAATCTCCAATCCTAGATCCTCTATCCCCAATCTTCAATCCTTAATTCTCAATCTTCAATCCTCAATCCCCAGTCCTCAATCTTCAATCCTCAATGCTCAATCCTCAATCCTCAATCCTCAATCCTCAGTCCTCAATCCACAATCCTTCAACCCTCCAACCTCAATCCTCGACCGTGAGTCCTCGTCCTCAATCCTCAAACCTCAATCCTCAATCCTCAATCTTCAGACCTCAATCCTCAATCTTCAATACTCAATCGTCAATCTTCAGTCCTCAATCCTCAATCCTCAATCCTCGTTCCTCAAACCTCAATCCTCAACCCTCAGTCCTCATACTCAATTCTCAATTCTCAATCCTCAATCCTCAATCCTCAATCTTCAATCATCAATAATCAATTTCCAATCCTAGATCCTCAATTCCCAATCCTCAATCTTCAATCCCCAATCCTCGATCCTCAATCCTCAATCTTCAATCCTCAATCCTCGATCCTCAATTCTCAATCCTCAATCCTCAATCCTCAGACCTCAAACATCAATATTCAACACTCGGACCTGGTCCTCAATCCACAACGCTCAATCATCAATCGTCAATCTTCAATCCTCAATCCTCATTCTTCAATCCTCAACACCCAATCCTCAATCTTCAATCCTCAATCCTCAATTCTCAATCCTCAATCCTCAATCCACAATCCTCAGACCTCAAACATCAATACTCAACCCTCAGACCTCGTCCTCAATCCACAACCCTCAATCCTCGATCCTCAATATTCAATCATCAATACCCAATCCTCAATCTTCAATACTCAATCCTCAATCCTCAATACTCAATCTTCAATCCTCAATACTCAATCCTCAATCCTCAATCCTCATACTTCAATCCTCAATACCCAATCCTCAATATTCAATCCTCAATCCTCAACCCTCAATTCTCAATCCTCAATCTTCAATCCTCAATACTCAATCTTCAATCCTCGGTCCTCAATCCTCAATCGTCAATCTCCAATCCTGAATACTCAATCTTCAATCCTCAATCCTCAAACCTCAATCCTCAATCCTCAATTCTAAACCCTCAACCCTCAGTCCTCAGTCCTCAATCCTCAACCCTCAATCCTCAATCCTCAGTCCTCAGTCCTCAAACCACAATCCTCAACCCTCAGCCCTCATCCTCAATCCTCAATCGTCAATCCTCAGTCCTCAGCCCTCAAATCTCAACCCTCAACACTCAGACCTCATCCTCAGTCCTCAATTCACAATCCTCAATCCTCAATCCTCATTCCCCAATACTCAATCTTCAATCCTCAATCCTCAATCCTCAATTCTCAATCCTCAATCCTCAATCCTCAGACCTCAAACATCAATACTCAACCCTCAGTCCTCGTCCTCAATCCAAAACCATCAATCCTCAATCGTCAACCTTCAATCATCAATATTCAATCTTCTGTCCTCAATCCGCAATCCTCAATCCTCAATCCTCAATCCTCAATCCGCAATACCCAATCCTCAATCTTCAATCATCAATCCCCAATCCTCAATCCTCAATCCTCAATCCTCAATCCTCAATCTTCAATCCTCAATACTCAATCTTCAATCCTCAATCCTCAATCCTCAATACCCAAGCATCAATCCTCAATTCTCAATACTCAATAGAATATCCTGAATTTTCAGGATTTAATACTCAAACAACAACCCTCAACCCTCAGCCCTCATCCTCAATCCTCAATCCTCAATCCTCAATCCTCAATCCTCAATATTCAATCCTCAATACTCAATCCTCGATCCTCAATCCTCAATCCTCAATCCTCAATCCTCAATCCTCAGTAATCAATCCTCAGTCTTCAACACTCAATCGTCAATCATCAGTTCTCAGTCCTCAATCCTCAATCCTCGTTCCTGAAACCTCAATCCTCAACCCTCAGTCCTCATCCTCAATTCTCAATTCTCAATCCTCAATCCTCAATCCTCAGTCCTCAATCCTCAATCCTCAACCCTCAATCCTCGTTCCTCAAACCTCAATCCTGAACCCTCAGTCCTCATTCTCAATTCTCAATTCTCAATCCTCAATCCTCAATCGTCAATCCTCAATCCTCAATAATCAATCTCCAATCCTAGATCCTCAATCCCTAATCTTCAATCCTTAATTCTCAACCTTCAATCCTCAATCCTCAGTCCTCAATCTTCAATCCTCAATGCTCAATCCTCAATCCTCAATCCTCAATCCTCAGTCCTCAATCCACAATCCTCAACCCACCAACCTCAATCCTCGACCGTGAGTCCTCGTCCTCAATCCTCAAACCTCAATCCTCAAGCCTCAATCTACAATCATCAATACTCAATCTTCAATCCTCAATCCTCAATAATCAATCCTCAATCCTCAATCCTCAATATTCAACACACAACCCTCAGCCATCAGTCCTCAATACTCAACCATCAATCCTCAATTCACAATACTCAATAGAATATCCTGAATTCTCATGGTTCAATACTCAATCCACAAAATTCAATAATCAAATCTCAATCCTCAAACATCAATTCTCAGCACTCAATCCTCAATACTCAGTCCTCTCTCTTCAATCCTCCATCCTCAATCCTCAATCCTCAAGCGTCAATCCTCAATCCTCAATCCTCAACCCTCAATCCTCAGTCCTCAAACCTCAATCCGGATTCCTCAATTCTGAATCCTCAATCTTCAGCCGTCAGTCCTCAAGAATCAATTGTCAATCCTCAATCCTCAATAGAATATCCTCAATTCACAGTTTTCAATACTCAATCCCCATTCTTCAATATTCACATCTCAATCCACAAACATCAATTCTCATCACTCAACCCTCAACACTCAGTCCTCAATCTTCAATCCTCAATCCTCAATCCTCAATCCTCAATCCTCAATCCTCAATCTTCAATCCTCATTCCTCAATCCTCAATCCTCAGTAATCAATCCTCAATCTTCAATACTGAATCGTCAATCCTCAGTACTCAATCCTCAATCCTCAATTCTCTTTCCTCAAACCTCAATCCTCAACCCTCAGTCCTCATCCTCAATTCTCAAATCTCAATCCTCAATCCTCAATCCTCAATCCTCAATACTCAATCTTCAATAATCAATCCTCAACCCTCAATCTTCAATACTCAATCCTCAATCGTCAATCCTCAATCCCAAATCCTCAATCTTCAATCCTCAATCCTCAATCCTCAATCCTCAATCCTCAATCTTCAATCCTCAGTACTCAAACTTCAATCCTCAATCTTCAATCCTCAACCCTCAACACTCAGTCCTCAATGTTCAATTCTCAATTCTCAATCTTCAATCCACAATACTGAATCCTCAATCCTCAATCCTCAATCCCCAATCCTCAATCCTCAATCCTCAATCCTCAATCCTCAATTTTCAGTCCTCAATACTCAATCTTCAATCCTCAATCCTCAATCCTCAGTACTCAATCTTCAATCCTCAATCCTCAACCCTCAATCCTCAATCCTCATTCTTCAATCCTCAATACCCAATCCTCAACCTTCAATCCTCAATCCTCAATCCTCAATTCTCAATCTTCAATCCTCAGTCATCAATCCTCAATCTTCAATACTCAATCGTCAATCTTCAGTCCTCAATCCTCAATCCTCAATCCTTGTTCCTCAAACCTCAATCCTCAACCCTCAGTCCTCATACTCAATTCTCAATTCTCAATCCTCAATCCTCAATCCTCAATCTTCAATCATCAATAATGAATCTCCAATCCTAGATCCTCAATTCCCAATCCTCAATCTTCAATCCTCAATCCTCAACCCTCAATCCTCAGTCCTCAAACCTCAATCCTGAATCCTCAATCCAGAATCCTCAATCTTCAGCCCTCACTCCTCAACAATCAGTTGTCAATCCTCAATCCTCAATAGAGTATCATCAATTCATAGTTTTCATTACTCAATACTCAATCTGCAATCTTCAAATCTCTATCCACAAACATCAATTCTCATCACTCAACCCTCAACACTCAGTCCCCAATCCTCAATATTCAATCCTCAATCCTCAATCCTCTATCCACAATCCTCAAACTTCAATCCTCAATACTCAGCCTTCAATGCTCAGCCCTCATCCTCAATCCTCAATCCTCAATCCTCAATCCTCAATCTTCAATCCTCAAAACTCAACCTTCAATCCTCAATCCTCAGTCCTCAAACCTCAATTCTGAATTCTCAATCCTGAATCCTCAACCTTCAGCCCCCAGTCCTCAACAATCAGTTGTCAAACCTCAGTCCCAAATCCTCAATCCTCAACCCTCAGTCCTCATCCTCAATTCTCAATTCTCAATCCTCAATCCTCAATCCTCAATCCTCAACCCTCAGCCCTCATCCTCAATCTTCAATCCTCAATTCTCAGTCCTCAATCCTCAATCCTCAATTCTCAATCCTCAATCCTCAGTCCTCAGTCCTCAAACCTCAATCCTCAACCCTCAGCCCTCATCCTCAATCCTCAATCCTCAGTCCTCAATCCTCAATCCTCAATCCTCAACCCTCAATCCTCATTCCTCAAACCTCAATCCTCAACCCTCAGACCTCATCCTCAATTCTCAATTCTCAATCCTCAATCCTCAATCCTCAGACCTCAATCCTCAATCCTCATCCCTCAATCCTCATTCCTCAAACCTCAATCCTGAACCCTCAGTCCTCATTCTCAATTCTCAATTCTCAATCCTCAATCCTCAATCCTCAATCCTCAATCCTCAATAATCAATCTCCAATCCTAGATCCTCAATCCCCAATCTTCAATCCTTAATTCTCAACCTTCAATCCTCAATCCCCAGTCCTCAATCTTCAATCCTCAATGCTCAATCCTCAATCCTCAATCCTCAATCCTCAGTCCTCAATCCACAATCCTCAACCCACCAACCTCAATCCTCGACCGTGAGTCCTCGTCCTCAATCCTCAAACCTCAATCCTCAATCCTCAATCTACAATCATCAATACTCATCTTCAATCCTCAATCCTCAATAATCAATCCTCAATCCTCAATCTTCAATATTCAACACACAACCCTCAGCCATCAGTCCTCAATACTCAACCATCAATCCTCAATTCACAATACTCAATAGAATATCCTGAATTCTCATGGTTCAATACTCAATCCACAAAATTCAATAATCAAATCTCAATCCTCAAACATCAATTCTCAGCACTCAAACCTCAATACTCAGTCCTCTCTCTTCAATCCTCCATCCTCAATCCTCAATCCTCAAGCGTCAATCCTCAATCCTCAATGCTCAACCCTCAATCCTCAGTCCTCAAACCTCAATCCGGATTCCTCAATTCTGAATCCTCAATCTTCAGCCGTCAGTCCTCAAGAATCAATTGTCAATCCTCAATCCTCAATAGAATATCCTCAATTCACAGTTTTCAATACTCAATCCCCATTCTTCAATATTCACATCTCAATCCACAAACATCAATTCTCATCACTCAACCCTCAACACTCAGTCCTCAATCTTCAATCCTCAATCCTCAATCCTCAATCCTCAATCCTCAATCCTCAATCTTCAATCCTCAATCCTCAATCCTCAATTCTCAATCCTCAATCCTCAATCCTCAGACTTCAAACATCAATATTCAACACTCGGACCTGATCCTCAATCCACAACGCTCAATCATCAATCCTCAATCTTCAATCATCAATACTCAATCTTCAATCCTCAATCCTCGACCCTCAATCCTCAATCCTCAATCCTCAATCTTTAATCCTCAATCCTCAATCCTCAATCCTCAATCCTAAACCTTCAACCCTCAATACTCAATCTTCAATCCTCAATCCTCAATCCTCAATCCTCAATCCTCAATCTTCAGACCTCAATCCTCAATCTTCAATACTCAATCGTCAATCTTCAGTCCTCAATCCTCAATCCTCAATCCTCGTTCCTCAAACCTCAATCCTCAACCCTCAGTCCTCATACTCAATTCTCAATTCTCAATCCTCAATCCTCAATCCTCAATCTTCAATCATCAATAATCAATTTCCAATCCTAGATCCTCAATTCCCAATCCTCAATCTTCAATCCTCAATCCTCGATCCTCAATTCTCAATCCTCAATCCTCAATCCTCAGACCTCAAACATCAATATTCAACTCTCGGACCTGGTCCTCAATCCACAACGCTCAATCATCAATCGTCAATCTTCAATCCTCAATCCTCTTTCTTCAATCCTCAACACCCAATCCTCAATCTTCAATCCTCAATCCTCAATCCTCAATTCTCAATCCTCAATCCACAATCCTCAGAGCTCAAACATCAATACTCAACCCTCAGACCTCGTCCTCAATCCACAACCCTCAATCCTCGATCCTCAATATTCAATCATCAATACCCAATCCTCAATCTTCAATACTCAATCCTCAATCCTCAATACTCAATCTTCAACCCTCAATTCTCAATCCTCAATCTTCAATCCTCAATACTCAATCTTCAATCCTCGGTCCTCAATCCTCAATTCTCAATCCTGAATCCTCAATCCTCAGACCTCAAACATCAATACTCAACCCTCAGTCCTCGTCCTCAATCCAAAACCATCAATCCTCAATCGTCAACCTTCAATCATCAATATTCAATCTTCTGTCCTCAATCCGCAATCCTCAATCCTCAATCCTCAATGTTCAATCCGCAATACCCAATCCTCAATCTTCAATCCTCAATTCTCAATCTTCAATCCTCAGTCATCAATCCTCAATCTTCAATACTCAATCGTCAATCTTCAGTCCTCAATCCTCAATCCTCAATCCTTGTTCCTCAAACCTCAATCCTCAACCCGCAGTCCTCATACTCAATTCTCAATTCTCAATCCTCAATCCTCAATCCTCAATCTTCAATCATCAATAATCAATCTCCAATCCTAGATCCTCAATTCCCAATCCTCAATCTTCAATCCTCAATCCTCAATCCTCAATTCTCAATCCTCAATCCTCAATCCTCAGACCTCAAACATCAATATTCAACACTCGGACCTGATCCTCAATCCACAACGCTCAATCATCAATCCTCAATCTTCAATACTCAATCGTCAATCTTCAGTCCTCAATCCTCAATCCTCAATCCTTGTTCCTCAAACCTCAATCCTCAACCCTCAGTCCTCATACTCAATTCTCAATACTCAATCTTCAATCCTCAATCCTCGACCCTCAATCCTCAATCCTCAATCCTCAATCTTTAATCCTCAATCCTCAATCCTCAATCCTCAATCCTAAACCTTCAACCCTCAATACTCAATCTTCTATCCTCAATCCTCAATCCTCAATCCTCAATCCTCAATCTTCAGACCTCAATCCTCAATCTTCAATACTCAATCGTCAATCTTCAGTCCTCAATCCTCAATCCTCAATCCTCGTTCCTCAAACCTCAATCCTCAACCCTCAGTCCTCATACTCAATTCTCAATTCTCAATCCTCAATCCTCAATCCTCAATCTTCAATCATCAATAATCAATTTCCAATCCTAGATCCTCAATTCCCAATCCTCAATCTTCAATCCTCAATCCTCGATCCTCAATTCTCAATCCTCAATCCTCAATCCTCAGACCTCAAACATCAATATTCAACACTCGGACCTGGTCCTCAATCCACAACGCTCAATCATCAATCGTCAATCTTCAATCCTCAATCCTCATTCTTCAATCCTCAACACCCAATCCTCAATCTTCAATCCTCAATCCTCAATCCTCAACTCTCAATCCTCAATCCACAATCCTCAGAGCTCAAACATCAATACTCAACCCTCAGACCTCGTCCTCAATCCACAACCCTCAATCCTCGATCCTCAATATTCAATCATCAATACCCAATCCTCAATCTTCAATACTCAATCCTCAATCCTCAATACTCAATCTTCAACCCTCAATTCTCAATCCTCAATCTTCAATCCTCAATACTCAATCTTCAATCCTCGGTCCTCAATCCTCAATTCTCAATCCTGAATCCTCAATCCTCAGACCTCAAACATCAATACTCAACCCTCAGTCCTCGTCCTCAATCCAAAACCATCAATCCTCAATCGTCAACCTTCAATCATCAATATTCAATCTTCTGTCCTCAATCCGCAATCCTCAATCCTCAATCCTCAATGTTCAATCCGCAATACCCAATCCTCAATCTTCAATCCTCAATTCTCAATCTTCAATCCTCAGTCATCAATCCTCAATCTTCAATACTCAATCGTCAATCTTCAGTCCTCAATCCTCAATCCTCAATCCTTGTTCCTCAAACCTCAATCCTCAACCCTCAGTCCTCATACTCAATTCTCAATTCTCAATCCTCAATCCTCAATCCTCAATCTTCAATCATCAATAATCAATCTCCAATCCTAGATCCTCAATTCCCAATCCTCAATCTTCAATCCTCAATCCTCAATCCTCAATTCTCAATCCTCAATCCTCAATCCTCAGACCTCAAACATCAATATTCAACACTCGGACCTGATCCTCAATCCACAACGCTCAATCATCAATCCTCAATCTTCAATCATCAATACTCAATCTTCAATCCTCAATCCTCAACCCTCAATCCTCAATCCTCAATCCTCAATCTTTAATCCTCAATCCTCAATCGTCAATCCTCAATCCTAAACCTTCAACCCTCAATACTCAATCTTCAATCCTCAATCCTCAATCCTCAATCCTCAATCCTCAATCTTCAGACCTCAATCCTCAATCTTCAATACTCAATCGTCAATCTTCAGTCCTCAATCCTCAATCCTCAATCCTTGTTCCTCAAACCTCAATCCACAACCCTCAGTCCTCATACTCAATTCTCAATTCTCAATCCTCAATCCTCAATCCTCAATCTTCAATCATCAATAATCAATTTCCAATCCTAGATCCTCAACTCCCAATCCTCAATCTTCAATCCTCAATCCTCAATCCTCAATTCTCAATCCTCAATCCTCAATCCTCAGACCTCAAACATCAATATTCAACACTCGGACCTGGTCCTCAATCCACAACGCTCAATCATCAATCGTCAATCTTCAATCCTCAATCCTCATTCTTCAATCCTCAACACCCAATCCTCAATCTTCAATCCTCAATCCTCAATCCTCAATTCTCAATCCTCAATCCACAATCCTCAGACCTCAAACATCAATACTCAACCCTCAGACCTCGTCCTCAATCCACAACGCTCAATCCTCGATCCTCAATATTCAATCATCAATACCCAATCCTCAATCTTCAATACTCAATCCTCAATCCTCAATACTGAATCTTCAATCCTCAATACTCAATCCTCAATCCTCAATCCTCATACTTCAATCCTCAATACCCAATCCTCAATATTCAATCCTCAATCCTCAACCCTCAATTCTCAATCCTCAATCTTCAATCCTCAATACTCAATCTTCAATCCTCGGTCCTCAATCCTCAATCGTCAATCTCCAATCCTGAATACTCAATCTTCAATCCTCAATCCTCAAACCTCAATCCTCAATCCTCAATTCTAAACCCTCAACCCTCAGTCCTCAGTCCTCAATCCTCAATCCTCAATCCTCAATCCTCAGTCCTCAGTCCTCAAACCACAATCCTCAACCCTCAGCCCTCATCCTCAATCCTCAATCGTCAATCCTCAGTCCTCAGCCCTCAAATCTCAACCCTCAACCCTCAGACCTCATCCTCAGTCCTCAATTCACAATCCTTAATCCTCAATCCTCATTCCCCAATACTCAATCTTCAATCCTCAATCCTCAATCCTCAATTCTCAATCCTCAATCCTCAATCCTCAGACCTCAAACATCAATACTCAACCCTCAGTCCTCGTCCTCAATCCAAAACCATCAATCCTCAATCGTCAACCTTCAATCATCAATATTCAATCTTCTGTCCTCAATCCGCAATCCTCAATCCTCAATCCTCAATGTTCAATCCGCAATACCCAATCCTCAATCTTCAATCATCAATCCCCAATCCTCAATCCTCAATCCTCAATCCTCAATCCTCAATCTTCAATCCTCAATACTCAATCTTCAATCCTCAATCCTCAATCCTCAATACCCAAGCATCAATCCTCAATTCTCAATACTCAATAGAATATCCTGAATTTTCAGGGTTTAATACTCAAACAACAACCCTCAACCCTCAGCCCTCATCCTCAATCCTCAATCCTCAATCCTCAATCCTCAATCCTCAATATTCAATCCTCAATACTCAATCCTCGATCCTCAATCCTCAATCCTCAATCCTCAATCCTCAATCCTCAGTAATCAATCCTCAGTCTTCAATACCCAATCGTCAATCATCAGTTCTCAGTCCTCAATCCTCAATCCTCGTTCCTGAAACCTCAATCCTCAACCCTCAGTCCTCATCCTCAATTCTCAATTCTCAATCCTCTATCCTCAACCCTCAATCTTCAATCGTCATTAATCAATCTACAATCCTAGATCCTGAATCCCCAATCCTCAATCCTTAATCCAGAATCTTCAATCCTCAATGCCCTGTCCTCAATCTTCAATCCTCAATGTTCAATACTCAATCCTAAATCCTCAGTCCTCAATCTTCAAACCACAATCCTCAAACCTCAATCCTCAACCGCCGGTCCTCGTACTCAATCCTCAACCCTCAATCCTTAATCCTCAATCTTCAATCCTCAATACTCGATATTCAATCCTCAAACCTCAATCCCAAATCCTCAATCTTCAATCCTCAATTCTCAATCCTCAATCCTCAATCCTCAGACTTCAAACATCAATATTCAACACTCGGACCTGATCCTCAATCCACAACGCTCAATCATCAATCCTCAATCTTCAATCATCAATACTCAATCTTCAATCCTCAATCCTCAACCCTCAATCCTCAATCCTCAATCCTCAATCTTTAATCCTCAATCCTCAATCCTCAATCCTCAATCCTAAACCTTCAACCCTCAATACTCAATCTTCAATCCTCAATCCTCAATCCTCAATCCTCAATCCTCAATCTTCAGACCTCAATCCTCAATCTTCAATACTCAATCGTCAATCTTCAGTCCTCAATCCTCAATCCTCAATCCTCGTTCCTCAAACCTCAATCCTCAACCCTCAGTCCTCATACTCAATTCTCAATTCTCAATCCTCAATCCTCAATCCTCAATCTTCAATCATCAATAATCAATTTCCAATCCTAGATCCTCAATTCCCAATCCTCAATCTTCAATCCTCAATCCTCGATCCTCAATTCTCAATCCTCAATCCTCAATCCTCAGACCTCAAACATCAATATTCAACACTCGGACCTGGTCCTCAATCCACAACGCTCAATCGTCAATCGTCAATCTTCAATCCTCAATCCTCATTCTTCAATCCTCAACACCCAATCCTCAATCTTCAATCCTCAATCCTCAATCCTCAATTCTCAATCCTCAATCCACAATCCTCAGACCTCAAACATCAATACTCAACCCTCAGACCTCGTCCTCAATCCACAACCCTCAATCCTCGATCCTCAATATTCAATCATCAATACCCAATCCTCAATCTTCAATACTCAATCCTCAATCCTCAATACTCAATCTTCAACCCTCAATTCTCAATCCTCAATCTTCAATCCTCAATACTCAATCTTCAATCCTCGGTCCTCAATCCTCAATTCTCAATCCTGAATCCTCAATCCTCAGACCTCAAACATCAATACTCAACCCTCAGTCCTCGTCCTCAATCCAAAACCATCAATCCTCAATCGTCAACCTTCAATCATCAATATTCAATCTTCTGTCCTCAATCCGCAATCCTCAATCCTCAATCCTCAATGTTCAATCCGCAATACCCAATCCTCAATCTTCAATCCTCAATTCTCAATCTTCAATCCTCAGTCATCAATCCTCAATCTTCAATACTCAATCGTCAATCTTCAGTCCTCAATCCTCAATCCTCAATCCTTGTTCCTCAAACCTCAATCCTCAACCCTCAGTCCTCATACTCAATTCTCAATTCTCAATCCTCAATCCTCAATCCTCAATCTTCAATCATCAATAATCAATCTCCAATCCTAGATCCTCAATTCCCAATCCTCAATCTTCAATCCTCAATCCTCAATCCTCAATTCTCAATCCTCAATCCTCAATCCTCAGACCTCAAACATCAATATTCAACACTCGGACCTGATCCTCAATCCACAACGCTCAATCATCAATCCTCAATCTTCAATCATCAATACTCAATCTTCAATCCTCAATCCTCAACCCTCAATCCTCAATCCTCAATCCTCAATCTTTAATCCTCAATCCTCAATCGTCAATCCTCAATCCTAAACCTTCAACCCTCAATACTCAATCTTCAATCCTCAATCCTCAATCCTCAATCCTCAATCCTCAATCTTCAGACCTCAATCCTCAATCTTCAATACTCAATCGTCAATCTTCAGTCCTCAATCCTCAATCCTCAATCCTTGTTCCTCAAACCTCAATCCTCAACCCTCAGTCCTCATACTCAATTCTCAATTCTCAATCCTCAATCCTCAATCCTCAATCTTCAATCATCAATAATCAATTTCCAATCCTAGATCCTCAATTCCCAATCCTCAATCTTCAATCCTCAATCCTCAATCCTCAATTCTCAATCCTCAATCCTCAATCCTCAGACCTCAAACATCAATATTCAACACTCGGACCTGGTCCTCAATCCACAACGCTCAATCATCAATCGTCAATCTTCAATCCTCAATCCTCATTCTTCAATCCTCAACACCCAATCCTCAATCTTCAATCCTCAATCCTCAATCCTCAATTCTCAATCCTCAATCCACAATCCTCAGACCTCAAACATCAATACTCAACCCTCAGACCTCGTCCTCAATCCACAACGCTCAATCCTCGATCCTCAATATTCAATCATCAATACCCAATCCTCAATCTTCAATACTCAATCCTCAATCCTCAATACTGAATCTTCAATCCTCAATACTCAATCCTCAATCCTCAATCCTCATACTTCAATCCTCAATACCCAATCCTCAATATTCAATCCTCAATCCTCAACCCTCAATTCTCAATCCTCAATCTTCAATCCTCAATACTCAATCTTCAATCCTCGGTCCTCAATCCTCAATCGTCAATCTCCAATCCTGAATACTCAATCTTCAATCCTCAATCCTCAAACCTCAATCCTCAATCCTCAATTCTAAACCCTCAACCCTCAGTCCTCAGTCCTCAATCCTCAATCCTCAATCCTCAATCCTCAGTCCTCAGTCCTCAAACCACAATCCTCAACCCTCAGCCCTCATCCTCAATCCTCAATCGTCAATCCTCAGTCCTCAGCCCTCAAATCTCAACCCTCAACCCTCAGACCTCATCCTCAGTCCTCAATTCACAATCCTCAATCCTCAATCCTCATTCCCCAATACTCAATCTTCAATCCTCAATCCTCAATCCTCAATTCTCAATCCTCAATCCTCAATCCTCAGACCTCAAACATCAATACTCAACCCTCAGTCCTCGTCCTCAATCCAAAACCATCAATCCTCAATCGTCAACCTTCAATCATCAACATTCAATCTTCTGTCCTCAATCCGCAATCCTCAATCCTCAATCCTCAATGTTCAATCCGCAATACCCAATCCTCAATCTTCAATCATCAATCCCCAATCCTCAATCCTCAATCCTCAATCCTCAATCCTCAATCTTCAATCCTCAATACTCAATCTTCAATCCTCAATCCTCAATCCTCAATACCCAAGCATCAATCCTCAATTCTCAATACTCAATAGAATATCCTGAATTTTCAGGGTTTAATACTCAAACAACAACCCTCAACCCTCAGCCCTCATCCTCAATCCTCAATCCTCAATCCTCAATCCTCAATCCTCAATATTCAATCCTCAATACTCAATCCTCGATCCTCAATCCTCAATCCTCAATCCTCAATCCTCAATCCTCAGTAATCAATCCTCAGTCTTCAATACCCAATCGTCAATCATCAGTTCTCAGTCCTCAATCCTCAATCCTCGTTCCTGAAACCTCAATCCTCAACCCTCAGTCCTCATCCTCAATTCTCAATTCTCAATCCTCTATCCTCAACCCTCAATCTTCAATCGTCATTAATCAATCTACAATCCTAGATCCTGAATCCCCAATCCTCAATCCTTAATCCAGAATCTTCAATCCTCAATGCCCTGTCCTCAATCTTCAATCCTCAATGTTCAATACTCAATCCTCAATCCTCAGTCCTCAATCTTCAAACCACAATCCTCAAACCTCAATCCTCAACCGCCGGTCCTCGTACTCAATCCTCAACCCTCAATCATTAATCCTCAATCTTCAATCCTCAATACTCGATATTCAATCCTCAAACCTCAATCCCAAATCCTCAATCTTCAATCCTCAATCCTCAACCCTCAACCCTCAATCCTCATTCTTCAATCCTCAATACCCAATCCTCAACCTTCAATCCTCAATCCTCAATCCTCAATTCTCAATCTTCAATCCTCAGTCATCAGTCCTCAATCTTCAATACTCAATCGTCAATCTTCAGTCCTCAATCCTCAATCCTCAATCCTTGTTCCTCAAACCTCAATCCTCAACCCTCAGTCCTCATACTCAGTTCTCAATTCTCAATCTTCAATCCTCAATCCTCAATCTTCAATCATCAATAATCAATCTCCAATCCTAGATCCTCAATTCCCAATCCTCAATCTTCAATCCTCAATCCTCAATCCTCAATTCTCAATCCTCAATCCTCAATCCTCAGACCTCAAACATCAATATTCAACACTCGGACCTGGCCCTCAATCCACAACGCTCAATCATCAATCCTCAATCTTCAATCATCAATACTCAATCTTCAATCCTCAATCCTCTACCCTCAATCCTCAATCCTCAATCCTCAATCTTTAATCCTCAATCCTCAATCCTCAATCCTCAATCCTAAACCTTCAACCCTCAATACTCAATCTTCAATCCTCAATCCTCAATCCCCAATCCTCAATCTTCAATCCTCAATCCTCAATCCTCAATCCTCAATCCTCAATCTTCAATCCTCAACCCTCAACACTCAGTCCTCAATGTTCAATTCTCAATTCTCAATCTTCAATCCACAATACTGAGTCCTCAATCCTCAATCCTCAAGCCCCAATCCTCAATCCTCAATCCTCAATCCTCAATCCTCAATTTTCAATCCTCAATACTCAATCTTCAATCCTCAATCCTCAATCCTCAATACTCAATCCTCAATCCTCAATCCTCAATCCTCAATCCTCAATGTTGAATCCGCAATACCCAATCCTCAATCGTCAATCCTCAATCCCCAATCCTCAATCTTCAATCCTCAATCCTCAATCCTCAATCCTCAATCCTCAATCCTCAATTCTCAATTCTCAATCCTCAATCCTCAATCCTCAATCTTCAATCCTCATTAATCAATCTCCAATCCTAGATCCTGAATCCCCAGTCCTCAATCCTTAATCCTCAACGTTCAATCCTCAATCACCAGTCCTCAATCTTCAATCCTCAATGTTCAATCCTCAATCCTCAATCGTCAGTCCTCAATCCTCAATCCTCAATCCTCACACCTCAATCCTCAACCGTCAGTCCTCGTCCTCAATCCTCAACACTCAATCCTCAATCCTCAACCTTCAATCCTCAATACTCAATATTCAATCCTCAATCCTCAATCCTCAATCCTCAATCCTCAATCTTCAATCCTCAATCCTCAACCCTCAATCCTCAATCCTCGTCCTTCAATCCTCAATACCCAATCCTCAATCTTCAACCCTCAATCCTCAATCCTCAATCCTCAATTCTCAATCCTTAATCCTCATTCCTCAATCCTCAATCCCCAATCCTCATTCTTCAAACCTCAATCCTCAACCCTCAGTACTCATTCTCAATTCTCAATTCTCAATCCCCAATCCTCAATGCTCAATCTTCAAGCATCAATACTGAATCTTCAATCCTCAATACTCAATCCTCAATCCTCAATCCTCCATCCTCAATATTCAACACACAACCCTCAGCCATCAATCCTCAATACTCAATCATCAATCCTCAATTCTCAATACTCAATAGAGTATCCTGAATTCTCATGGTACAATACTCAATCCACAATATCCAATAATCAAATCTCAATCCACAAACATCAATTCTCATCACACAACCCTGAACGCTCAGTCCTCAATGTTCAATCCTCATTCCTCAATTCTCAATCTTCAATCCTCAATACTGAGTCTTGAATCCTCAATACTCAATCCTCAATCTTCAATCCTCAGTCCCCAATCCTCAATCTTCAATCCTCTATCCTCAATCCTCAATCCTCAATCCTCAATCCACAGTCCTTAGGCCTCAAACCTCAACCCTCAACTCTCAGAACTCATCCTCAATCCTCAATCCTCAATCCTCAATCGTCAATCCTCAATCTTCAATCCTCAATACTCAATCTTCAATCCTCAATCCTCAATCCTCAATACTCAACCATCAATCCTCAATTCTCAATACACAATAGAATATCCTGAATTTTCAGGATTCAATACTCAAACCTCAACCCTCAACCCTCAGCCCTCATCCTCAATCCTCAATCCTCAATCCTCAATATTCAATCCTCAATACTCAATCTTCAATCCTCAATCCTCAATCCTCAATCCTCAATCCTCAATCCTCAGATATCAATCCTCAATCTTCAATACTCAATCGTCAATCCTCAGTCCTCAATCCTCAATCCCCAATCCTCGTTCCTCAAACCTCAATCCTCAACCCTCAGTGCTCATGCTCAATTCTCAATTCTCAATACTCAATCCTCAATCCTCAATCTTCAATCCTCAATAATCAATCTCCAATACTAGTTCCTGAATTCCCAATCCTCAATCCTTAAACCTCAATCTTGAATCCTCAATCTCCAGGCCTCAAACTTCAATCTTCAATGCTCAATCTTCAATCCTCAGTCGTCAGTCCTCAATCCTCAATCCTCAATCCTCAAACCTCAATCCTCAACCGTCAGTCCTCGTCCTCAATCCTCAACCCTCAATCCTCGATCCTCAATCTTCAATCCTCAATACTCAATCTTCAATCCTCAATCCTCAATCCTCAATCCTCAATCTTCAATCCTCAATCCTCAATCCTCAATCCTCAATACTCATTCTTCAATCCTCAACGCCCAATCCTCAATATTCAATCCTCAATCCTCAATCCTCAATTCTCAATCCTCAATCCTCAGTCCTCAGTCCTCAAACCTCAATCCTCAACCCTCAGCCCTCAACCTCAATCCTCAATCCTCAACACTCAATCCTCAATCTTCAATACTCAATACTCAATCTTCAATCCTCAATCCTCAATCCTCAATTCTCAATCCTCAATACTCAATCCTCAAACGTCAATCCTCCATCCCCAATTCTCAATCTTCAATCGCCAATCCTCAATCCTCAATCCTCAATCCTCAACCTTCAATCTTCAATACTCAATCTTCAACCCTCAATCCTCAATACCCAATCCTCAATCTTCAATCCTCAATCCTCAATCCCCAATCCTCACTCCTCCATCCTCATTCATCAATCCTCAATACCCAATCCTCAATCTTCAATCCTCAATCCTCAATCCTCAATTCTCAACCCTCAATCCTCAGTCCTCAGTCCTCAAACCTCAATCCTCAAACCTCAGCCCTCATCCTCAATCCTCAATCCTCAATCCTCAATCCTCAATCCTCAATCACCAATCCTCAACTTTCAATCCTCAATCCCCAATACTCAATCCGCAATCCTCAACCTTCAATCCTCAATACTCAATCTTCAATCTTCAATACTCAATACTCAATCTTCAATCCTCAATCCTCAATCCTCAATCCTCAATCTTCAATCCTTAATACCCAATCTTCAATCCTCAGTCCTCAATCCTCTATACTCAATCCTCATTCTTCAATCCTCAATACCCAATCCGCAATCTTCAATCCTCAATCCTCAATCCTCATTCTTCAACCCTGAATACCCAATCCTCAATCTTCAATCCTCAATCCTCAATCCTCAATCTCCAATACTCACTCGTCAATCCTCATTCATCAATCATCAATACCCAATCCTCAATCTTCAATCCTCAACCCTCAATCCTCAATCCTGAATCCTCAATCTTTAATCCTGAATCCTCAATACTCAATCCTCAATCCTAAATCTTCAACCCTCAGTCCTCAAACCTCAATCCTCAACCCTCAGTCCTCATCCTCAATTCTCAATTCTCAATACTCTATCCTCAATCCTCAATCTTCAATCCTCAATAATCAATCTCCAATCCTCAATCTTCAATCCTCAATAATCAATCTCCAATCCTAGATCCTCAATCACCAATCCGCAATGATTAATCCTCAATCTTCAATCCTCAATCCCCAGTCCTCAAACTTCAATCCTCAATGCTCAATCCTCAATCTTCAGTCCTCAGTCCTCAATCCTCAATCCTCAATCTACAATCATCAATACTCAATCTTCAATCCTCAATCCTCAATAATCAATCCTCAATCCTCAATCCTCAATATTCAACACACAACCCTCAGCCATCAGTCCTCAATACTCAACCATCAATCCTCAATTCCCAATACTCAATAGAATATCCTGAATGCTCATGGTTCAATACTCAACCCACAAAATTCAATAATCAAATCTCAATCCTCAAACATCAATTCTCAGCACTCAATCCTCAATACTCAGTCCTCTCTCTTCAATCCTCCATCCTCAATCCTCAATCCTCAAGCGTCAATCCTCAATCCTCTATCCTCAACCCTCAATCCTCAGTCCTCAAACCTCAATCCGGAATCCTCAATTCTGAATCCTCAATCTTCAGCCGTCAGTCCTCAAGAATCAATTGTCAATCCTCAATCCTCAATAGAATATCCTCAATTCACAGTTTTCAATACTCAATCCCCATTCTTCAATCTTCATATCTCAATCCACAAACATCAATTCTCATCACTCAACCCTCAACACTCAGTCCTCAATCTTCAATCCTCAATCCTCAATCCTCAATCCTCAATCCTCAATCCTCAATCTTCAATCCTCAATCCTCAATCCTCAATCCTCAATCCTCAATCTTCAATCCTCAACCCTCAACACTCAGTCCTCAATGTTCAATTCTCAATCCTCAATCTTCAATCCACAATACTGAATCCTCAATCCTCAATCCTCAAGCCCCAATCCTCAATCCTCAATCCTCAATCCTCAATCCTCAATTTTCAATCCTCAATACTCAATCTTCAATCCTCAATCCTCAATCCTCAATACTCAATCCTCAATCCTCAATCCTCAATCCTCAATCTTCAATCCTCAGTACTCAATTTGCAATCTTCAATACCCAATCCTCAAACCTCAATACTCATTCTCCAATCCTCAATACCCAATCCTCAATCTTCAATCCTCAATCCTCAATCCTCAATTCTCAATCCTCAATCCTCAATCCTCAGACCTCAAACATCAATATTCAATCCTCGGTCCTTCGCCTCAATCCACAACCCTCAATCCTCAATCCTCAATCTTCAATCATCAATATTCAATCTTCAATCCTCAATCCCCAATCCTCAATCCTCAATCCTCAATCCTCAAATCTTTAATCCTGAATCCTCATTACTCAATCCTCAGTCCTAAATCTTCAACCCTCAATACTCAATCTTCAATCCTCAATCCTCAACCCTCAATCCTCAATCCTCAATCCTCAATCCTCAATCTTCAATCCTCAAAACTCAATTTTCAATCCTCAATCCTCAATCCTCAATCCTCAATCCTCATTCTTCAATCCTCAACACCCAATCCTCAATCTTCAATCCTCAATCCTCAATCCTCAATTCTCAATCCTCAATCCTCAATCCTCAGACCTCAAACATCAATACTCAACCCTCAGTGCTCGTCCTCAATCCACAACCCTCAATCCTCGATCCTCAATCCTCAAACCTCAATCCTCAATCCTCAATACTCAACCCTCAGTCCTCGTCCTCAATCCACAACCCTCAATCCTCGATCCTCAATCTTCAATCATCAATACCCAATCCTCAATCTTCAATACTCAATCCTCAATCCTCAATTCTCAATCTTCAATCCTCAATAGTCAATCCTCAATCCTCAATCCTCATACTTCAATCCTCAATACCCAATCCTCAATATACAATCCTCAATCCTCAACCCTCAATTCTCAATCCAAAATCTTCAATCCTCAATACTCAATCTTCAATCCTCGGTCCTCAATCCTCAATCGTCAATCTCCAATCCTGAATACTCAATCTTCAATCCTCAATCCTCAATCCTCAATCCTCAATCATCAATTCTAAACCCTCAACCCTCAGTCCTCAGTCCTCAATCCTCAATCCTCAATCCTCAATCCTCAGTCCTCAGTCCTCAAACCTCAATCCTCAACCCTCAGCCCTCATCCTCAATCCTCAATCGTCAATCCTCAGTCCTCAGCCCTCAAATCTCAATCCTCAACCCTCAGACCTCATCCTCAATCCTCAATTCACAATCCTCAATCCTCAATCCTCATTCCCCAATACTCAACCTTCAATCCTCAATCCTCAATCCTCAATTCTGAATCCTCAATCCTCAATCCTCAGACCTCAAACATCAATACTCAACCCTCAGTCCTCGTCCTCAATACAAAACCATCAATCCTCAATCGTCAACCTTCAATCATCAATATTCAATCTTCTGTCCTCAATCCTCAATCCTCAATGTTCAACCCGCAATACCCAATCCTCAATCTTCAGTCATCAATCCCCAATCCTCAATCCTCAATCCTCAATCCTCAATCCTCAATCTTCAATCCTCAATACTCAATCTTCAATCCTCAATCCTCAATCCTCAATACTCAAGCATCAATCCTCAATTCTCAATACTCAATAGAATATACTGAATTTTCAGGATTCAATACTCAAACAACAACCCTCAACCCTCAGCCCTCATACTCAATCCTCAATCCTCAATCCTCAATCCTCAATCCTCAATATTCAATCCTCAATACTCAATCCTCGATCCTCGATCCTCAATCCTCAATCCTCAATCCTCAGTAATCAATCCTCAATCTTCAATACTCAATCGTCAATCCTCAGTTCTCAATCCTCAATCCTCAATCCTCGTTCCTGAAACCTCAATCCTCAACCCTCAGTCCTCATCCTCAATTCTCAATTCTCAATCCTCAATCCTCAATCCTCAATCTTCAATCGTCATTAATCAATCTACAATCCTAGATCCTGAATCCCCAATTCTCAATCCTTAATCCAGAATCTTCAATCCTCAATGCCCGGTCCTCAACCTTCAATCCTCAATCCTCAGTCCTCAAACCTCAATTCTGAATTCTCAATCCTCAATCCTCAATCCTCAATCCTCAATCCTCAATCCTCAACCCTCAATCCTCATTCCTCAAACCTCAATCCTGGACCCTCAGTCCTCATTCTCAATTCTCAATTCTCAATCCTCAATCCTCAATCCTCAATCCTCAATCCTCAATAATCAATCTCCAATCCTAGATCCTCTATCCCCAATCTTCAATCCTTAATTCTCAATCTTCAATCCTCAATCCCCAGTCCTCAATCTTCAATCCTCAATGCTCAATCCTCAATCCTCAATCCTCAATCCTCAGTCCTCAATCCACAATCCTTCAACCCTCCAACCTCAATCCTCGACCGTGAGTCCTCGTCCTCAATCCTCAAACCTCAATCCTCAATTCTCAATCTACAATCATCAATACTCAATCTTCAATCCTCAATCCTCAATAATCAATCCTCAATCCTCAATCCTCAATATTCAACACACAACCCTCAGCCATCAGTCCTCAATACTCAACCATCAATACTCAATTCTCAATACTCAATAGAATATCCTGAATTCTCATGGTTCAATACTCAATCCACAAAATTCAATAATCAAATCTCAATCCTCAAACATCAATTCTCAGCACTCAATCCTCAATACTCAGTCCTCTCTCTTCAATCCTCCACCCTCAATCCTCAATCCTCAAGCGTCAATCCTCAATCCTCTATCCTCAACCCTCAATCCTCAGTCCTCAAACCTCAATCCGGAATCCTCAATTCTGAATCCTCAATCTTCAGCCGTCAGTCCTCAAGAATCAATTGTCAATCCTCAATCCTCAATAGAATATCCTCAATTCACAGTTTTCAATACTCAATCCCCATTCTTCAATCTTCATATCTCAATCCACAAACATCAATTCTCATCACTCAACCCTCAACACTCAGTCCTCAATCTTCAATCCTCAATCCTCAACCCTCAATTCTCAATCCTCAATCCTCAATCTTCAATCCTCAATCCTCAATCCTCAATCCTTAGTAATCAATCCCCAATCTTCAATACTGAATCGTCAATCCTCAGTACTCAATCCTCAATCCTCAATTCTCTTTCCTCAAACCTCAATCCTCAACCCTGAGGCCTCATCCTCAATTCTCAATACTCAATCCTCAACCCTCAATCCTCAATCCTCAATACTCAATCTTCAATAATCAATCCTCAACCCTCAATCTTCAATACTCAATCCTCAATCGTCAATCCTCAATCCCCAATCCTCAATCTTCAATCCTCAATCCTCAATCCTCAATCCTCAATCCTCAATCTTCAATCCTCAACCCTCAACACTCAGTCCTCAATGTTCAATTCTCAATTCTCAATCTTCAATCCACAACACTGAGTCCTCAATCCTCAATCCTCAAGCCCCAATCCTCAATCCTCAATCCTCAATCCTCAATCCTCAATCCTCAATTTTCAATCCTCAATACTCAATCATCAATCCTCAATCCTCAATCCTCAATACTCAATCCTCAATCCTCAATCCTCAGTACTCAATCGTCAATCCTCAATCCTCAATCCTCAATCCTCAAACCTCAATCCTCAACCCTCAGTCCTCATCCTCAAATCTCAATTCTCAATCCTCAATCCTCAATCCCCAATCCTCAACCTTCAATCCTCAATCCTCAATCCTCAATCCTCAACCTTCAATCCTCAATACTCAATCTTCAATCTTCAATCCTCAATCCTCAATCCTCAATCCTCAATCCTCAATCCTCAATCCTCAATCTTCAATCCTTAATACTCAATCTTGTATCCTCAATCCTCAATCCTCAATCTTCAATCCTCAATACTCAATCCTCAATCCTCAATCCTCAATGTTCAATCCGCAATACCCAATCCTCAATCGTCAATCCTCAATCCCCAATCCTCAATCTTCAATCCTCAGTCCTCAATCCTCAATCCTCAATCCTCAATTCTCAATTCTCAATCCTCAATCCTCAATCCTCAATCTTCAATCCTCATTAATCAATCTCCAATCCTAGATCCTGAATCCCCAATCCTCAATCCTTAATCCTCAACGTTCAATCCTCAATCACCAGTCCTCAATCTTCAATCCTCAATGTTCAATCCTCAATCCTCAATCGTCAGTCCTCAACCCTCAATCCTCAATCCTCACACCTCAATCCTCAACCGTCAGTCCTCGTCCTCAATCCTCAACACTCAATCCTCACTCCTCAACCTTCAATCCTCAATACTCAATATTCAATCCTCAATCCTCAATCCTCAATCCTCAATCTTCAATCCTCAATCCTCAACCCTCAATCCTCAATCCTCGTTCTTCAATCCTCAATACCCAATCCTCAATCTTCAAGCCTCAATCCTCAATCCTCAATCCTCAATTCTCAATCCTTAATCCTCATTCCTCAATCCACAATCCCCAATCCTCATTCTTCAAACCTCAATCCTCAACCTTCAGTACTCATTCTCAATTCTCAATTCTCAATCCCCAATCCTCAATGCTCAATCTTCAAGCATCAATACTCAATCTTCAATCCTCAATACTCAATCCTCAATCCTCAATCCTCCATCCTCAATATTCAACACACAACCCTCAACCATCAATCCTCAATACTCAATCATCAATCCTCAATTCTCAATACTCAATAGAATATCCTGAATTCTCATGGTACAATACTCAATCCACAATATCCAATAATCAAATCTCAATCCACAAACATCAATTCTCATCACACAACCCTGAACGCTCAGTCCTCAATGTTCAATCCTCATTCCTCAATTCTCAATCTTCAATCCTCAATACTGAGTCTTGAATCCTCAATACTCAATCCTCAATCCTCAGATATCAATCCTCAATCTTCAATACTCAATCGTCAATCCTCAGTCCTCAATCCTCAATCCCCAATCCTCGTTCCTCAAACCTCAATCCTCAACCCTCAGTGCTCATGCTCAATTCTCAATTCTCAATACTCAATCCTCAATCCTCAATCTTCAATCCTCAATAATCAATCTCCAATCCTAGTTCCTCAATTCCCAATCCTCAATCCTTAAACCTCAATCTTGAATCCTCAATCCCCAGGCCTCAAACTTCAATCTTCAATGCTCAATCTTCAATCCTCAGTCGTCAGTCCTCAATCCTCAATCCTCAATCCTCAAACCTCAATCCTCAACCGTCAGTCCTCGTCCTCAATCCTCAACCCTCAATCCTCAATCCTCAATCTTCAATCCTCAATACTCAATCTTCAATCCTCAATCCTCAATCCTCAATCCTCAATCTTCAATCCTCAATCCTCAATCCTCAATCCTCAATACTCATTCTTCAATCCTCAACGCCCAATCCTCAATATTCAATCCTCAATCCTCAATCCTCAATTCTCAATCCTCAATCCTCAGTCCTCAGTCCTCAAACCTCAATCCTCAACCCTCAGGCCTCATCCTCAATCCTCAATCCTCAACCCTCAATCCTCAATCTTCAATCCTCAATACTCAGTCTTCAATACTCAATCCTCAATTCTCAATCCTCAATACTGAATCCTCAAACGTCAGTCCTCCATCCCCAATCCTCAATCTTCAATCGTCAATCCTCAATCCTCAATCGTCAATCCTCAATCCTCAATGTTCAATCCTCAATACCCAATTCTCAATCTTCAATCCTCAATCCTCAATCCCCAATCCTCACTCCACCATACTCATTCATCAATCCTCAATACCCAATCCTCTATCTTCAATCCTCAATCCTGAATTCTCAACCCTCAAACCTCAGTCCTCAGTCCTCAAACCTCAATCCTCAAACCTCAGCCCTCATCCTCAATCCTCAATCCTCAATCCTCAATCCTCAATCTTCAATCCTCAATACTCAATCTTCAATTCTCAATCCTCAATTCTCAATCCTCAATCCTCAGGCCTCAGTCCTCAAACCTCAATCATCAACCCTCAGCCCTCAACCTCAATCCTCAATCCTCAACCCTCAATCCTCAATCTTCAATCCTCAATACTCAATCTTCAATCCTCAATCCTCAATTCTCAATCCTCAATACTCAATCCTCAAACGTCAATCCTCCATCCCCAATTCTCAATCTTCAATCGCCAATCCTCAATCCTCAATCCTCAATACTCAACCTTCAATCTTCAATACTCAATCTTCAACCCTCAATCCTCAATACCCAATCCTCAATCTTTAATCCTCAATCCTCAATCCCCAATCCTCACTCCTCCATCCTCATTCATCAATCCTCAATACCCAATCCTCAATCTTCAATCCTCAATCCTCAATCCTCAATTCTCAACCCTCAATCCTCAGTCCTCAGTCCTCAATCCTCAAACCTCAGCCCTCATCCTCAATCCTCAATCCTCAATCCTCAATCCTCAATCCTCAATCACCAATCCTCAACTTTCAATCCTCAATCCCCAATACTCAATCCGCAATCCTCAACCTTCAATCCTCAATACTCAATCTTCAATCTTCAATACTCAATACTCAATCTTCAATCCTCAATCCTCAATCCTCAATCCTTAATCTTCAATCCTTAATACCCAATCTTCAATCCTCAGTCCTCAATCCTCTATACTCAATCCTCATTCTTCAATCCTCAATACCCAATCCGCAATCTTCAATCCTCAATCCTCAATCCTCATTCTTCAATCCTCAATCTTTAATCCTCAATCCTCAACCCCCAATCCTCAATCCTCAATCCTCAATCTTTAATCCTCAATCCTCAATTCTCAATCCTCAATCCTGAACCTTCAACCCTCAATACTCAATCTTCAATCCTCAATCCTCAATCCTCAACCCTCAGCCCTCATCCTCAATCCTCAATCGTCAATCCTCAGTCCTCAATCCTCAATCCTCAATCCTCAATCCTCAATCCTCAATCCTCAATCTTCAATCCTTAATACTCAATCTTGAATCCTCAATCCTCAATCCTCAATCTTCAATCCTCAATACTCAATCCTCAATCCTCAATCCTCAATCCTCAACCCTCAGCCCTCATCCTCAATCCTCAATCCTCAATCCTCAATCTTCAATCCTCAATAATCAATCTCCAATCCTAGATTCTCAATGCCCAATCCTCAATCTTCAATCCTCAATACCCAATCCTCAATTCTCAATCCTCAATCCTCAATCCACAGACCTCAAACATCAATATTCAACACACGGACCTGGTCCTCAATCCACAACCCTCAATCCTCAATCCTCGATCTTCAATCCTCAATACTCAATCTTCAATCCTCAATCCTCAATGCTCAATCCTCAACTCTCAATCCTCAATCGTCAGGCTTCAGTACTCAATACTCAATCTTCAATCCTCAATCCTCAATCCTCATTCCTCAATCCACAATCCTCAATCCTCAATCCTCAATACTCAACCATCAATCCTCAATTCTCAATACTCAATAGAATATCCTGAATTCTCAGGGTTCAATACTCAAACCTCAATCCTCAACCGTCAGCCCTCATTCTCCATCCTCAATCCTCAATCCTCAATCCTCAATCTTCAATCCCCAATACTCAATCTTCAATCCTCAGTCCTCAACCCTCAATCCTCAATCCTCAATCCTCAATCCTCAATCTTCAATCCTTAATACTCAATCTTGAATCCTCAATCCTCAATCCTCAACCTTCAATCCTCAATACTCAATCCTCAATCCTCAATCCTCAATCCTCAATGTTCAATCCGCAGTACCCAATCCTCAATCGTCAATCCTCAATCCCCAATCCTCAATCTTCAATCCTCAATCCTCAATCCTCAATCCTCAATCCTCAATTCTCAATCCTCAATCGTCAGGCTTCAGTACTCAATACTCAATCTTCAATCCTCAATCCTCAATCCTCATTCCTCAATCCTCAATCCTCAATCCTCAATCCTCAATCATCAATCCTCAATCTTCAATACACAATCCTCAATCCTCAACCCTCAAACCTCAATCCTCAGTCATCAATACTCAATCTTCAATACTCAATCCTCAATCCTCAATCCTCAATCCTCAATACTCAACCATCAATACTCAATTCTCAATACTCAATAGAATATCCTGAATTCTCAGGTTTCAATACTCAAACCTCAATCCTCAACCCTCAGTCCTCACCCTCAATTCTCAATTCTCAATCCTCAATCCTCAATCCCCAATCCTCAACTTTCAATCCTCAATCCCCAATCCTCAATCCTGAATCCTCAACCTTCAATCCTCAATACTCAATCTTCAATCTTCAATACTCAATACTCAATCTTAAATCCTCAATCCTCAATCCTCAATCCTCAATCTTCAATCCTTAATACTCAATCTTCAATCCTCAGTCCTCAATCCTCTATCCTCAATCCTCATTCTTCAATCCTCAATACCCAATCCGCAATCTTCAATCCTCAATCCTCAATCCTCATTCTTCAATCCTCAATACCCAATCCTCAATCATCAATCCTCAATCCTCAATCCTCAATCCCCAATACTCACTCGTCAATCCTCATTCATCAATCATCAATACCCAATCCG
Organism: Calliopsis andreniformis; assembly: GCF_051401765.1. NCBI lineage: Eukaryota > Metazoa > Arthropoda > Insecta > Hymenoptera > Andrenidae > Calliopsis > Calliopsis andreniformis. The sequence continues at coordinate 4,851,393 of NW_027480443.1, read as the reverse complement.
GAATCTTCAATCCTCAATCCTCAACCCTCAATCCTCAATCCTCAATCTTCAATCCTCAATACTCAATCTTCAATCCTCAATCCTCAGTCCACAATCCACAATTCTGAATCCTCAATCCTGCATCCTCAATCTTCAGCCCTCAGTCCTCAACAATCAGTTGTCGATCCTTAATCCCCAATAGAATATCCCCAATTCACTGTTTTCAATACGCAATACTCAATCTGCAATCTTCAGATCTCTATTCACAAACATCAATTCTCATCACTCAACCCTGAACGCTCAGCCCTCAATGTTCAACCCTCAATCCTCAATTCTCAATCTTCAATCCTCAATACTGAATCTTCAATCCACAATCCTCAATCCTCAATCCTTAATCCTCAATCCACAATTCTCAATCCTCAGTCCTCAGTCCTCAATCATCAATCCTCAATCCTCAAACCTCAATCCTCAATCCTCAATCCTCAATCCTCAATCCTCAATCTTCAATCCTCAGTACTCAAACTTCAAACCTCAATCTTCAATCCTCAACCCTCAACACTCAGTCCTCAATGTTCAATTCTCAATTCTCAATCTTCAATCCACAATACTGAATCCTCAATCCTCAATCCTCAGTCCTCAATCCTCAATCCACAACCCTCAACCCTCCAACCTCAATCCCCGACCGTGAGTCCTCGTCCTCAATCCTCAAACCACAATCCTCAATCCTCAATCTACAATCATCAATACTCAATCTTCAATCCTCAATCCTCAATTATCAATCCTCAATCCTCAATCCTCAATATTCAACACACAACCCTCAGCCATCAATGCTCAATACTCAACAATCAATCCTCAATTCTCAATACTCAATAGAATATCCTGAATTCTCATGGTTCAATACTCAATCCACAAAACTCAATAATCAAATCTCAATCTTCAAACATCAATTCTCAGCACTCAATCCTCAATACTCAGCCCTCTCTCTTCAATCCTCCATCCTCAATCCTCAATCCTCAAGCGTCAGTCCTCAATCATCAGTCCACAACCCTCAATCCTCAGGTCTCAAACCTCAATCCGTAATCCTCAATTCTGAATCCACAATCTTCAGCCGTCAGTCCTCAAGAATCAATTGCCAATCCTCAATCCTCAATAGAATATCCTCAATTCACAGTTTTCAAAAATCAATCCCCATTCTTCAATCTTCATATCTCAATCCACAAACATCAATTCTCATCACTCAGCACTCAACACTCAGTCCTCAATCTTCAATCCTCAATCCTCAGTCCTCAATCCTCAATCCTCAATCCTCAATCATCAATCCTCAATCATCAATCCTCAATCCTCAATCCTCAGTAAACAACCCTCAATCTTCAATACTGAATCGTCAATCCTCAGTACTCATTCCTGAATCCTCAATTCTCTTTCCTCAAACCTCAATCCTCAACCCTCAGTTCTCATCCTCAATTCTCAATTCTCAATCCTCAATCCTCGATCCTCAATCCTCAATACTCAATCTTCTATATTCAATCCTCAACCCTCAATCTTCAATACTCAATCCTCAATCGTCAATCCTCAATCCCCAATCCTCAATCTTCAATCCTCAATCCTCAATCCTCAACCCTCAATCCTCAATCCTCATTCTTCAATCCTCAATACCCAATCCTCAATGTTCAATACTCTATCCTCAATTCACAATTCTCAATCTTCAATCCTTAATCCTCAATCCTCAATCCTCAATCCTCAATCCTCATTCTTCAATCCTCAATACCCAATCCTCAATCTTCAATCCTCAACCCTCAATCCTCAATTCTCAATCCTCAATCCTCAATCCTCAATGCTCAATCCCCTATCCTCATTCTTCAAACCTCAATCCTGAATCCTCAATCCTGAATCCTCAATCTTCAGCCCTCAATGCTCAACAATCAGTTGTCAATACTCAATCCTCAGAAGAATATCCTCAATTCACAGTTTTCAATACGCAATACTCAATCTGCAATCTTCAAATCTCTATCCACAAACATCAATTCTCATCACTCAACCCTGAACGCTCAGTCCTCAATGTTCAATTCTCAATCCTCAATCCTCAATCCTCAATCCTCAATCCTCAATCCTCAATCCTCAATCCTCAGTAATCAATACTCAATCTTCAATTCTGAATCGTCAATCCTCTGTCCCCAATCCTCAATCCTCAATCCTCGTTCCTCAAACATCAATCCTTAACACACAGTCCTCATCCTCAATTCTCAATGCTCAATCCTCAATCCTCAATCCTCAATGTTCAATCCTCATTAATCAATCTCCAATCCTAGATCCTGAATCCCCAACACTCAACCCTTAATCCTCAATATTCAATCCTCAATCCCCAGTCCTCAATCTTCAATCCTCAATGTTCAATCCTCAATCCTCAATCCTCAGTCCTCAATCCTCAATTCTCAAACCTCAATCCTCAACCGTCAGTCCTCGTCCTCAATCCTCAACCCTCAATCCTCAATCCTCAATCTTCAATCCTCAATACTCAATATTCAATCCTCAATCCTCAATCCTCAATCCTCAATCCTCAATCTTCAATCCTCAATACTCAACCCTGAATCCTCAATACTCATTCTTCAATCCTCAATACCCAATTCTCATTCTTCAATCCTCAATGCTCAATCCTCAATCCTCAATCCTCAATCCTCAATCCTCAATCTTCAATCCTCTATAATCAATCTCCAAACCTAGATCCTCAATTCCCAATCCTCAATCTTCAATCCTCAATCCTCAATCCTCAATTCTCAATCCTCAATCCTCAATCCTCAGACCTGAATCATCAATCTTCAACACTCGGACCTGGTCCTCAATCCACAACCCTCAATCCTCAATCCGCAATCTTCAATCATCAATACTCAATCTTCAATACTGAATCCTCAACCCTCAATCCTCAATCCTGAATCCTCAATCTTCAATCCTCAATCCTCAATTCTCAACCCTCAACCCTCAGTCCTCAGTCCTCAAACCTCAATCCTCAAACCTCAGCCCTCATCTTCAATCCTCAATCCTCAATCCTCTATCCTCAATCTTCAATCCTCAATACTCAACCTTCAATCCTCAATCCTCAGTCCACAAACCTCAATTCTGAATCCTCAATCCTGCATCCTCAATCTTCAGTCCTCAGTCCTCAAGAATCAGTTGTCAATCCTCAATCCCCAACAGAACATCCACAATTCACAGTTTTCAATACTCAATACTCAATCTGCAATCCTCAATACTCAATCCTCAATTCTAAACTCTCAACCCTCAGTCCTCAGTCCTCAAACCTCAATCCTCAAACCTCAGCCCTCAATCCTCAATCCTCAATCCTCAATCCTCAATTTTCAATCCTCAATACACAATCTTCAATCCTCAATACTCAATCCTCAATCCTCAATCCTCAAGCGTCAGTCTTCAATCCTCAATACTCAATCTTCAGTCCTCAATCCTCAATCCTCAATCCTCAATCCTCATTCTACAATCCTCAACACCGAATCCTCAATCTTCAATCATCAATCCTCGATCCTCAATTCTCAATCCTCAATCCTCAGTCCTCAGTCCTCAAACATCAATCCTCAACCCTCAGCCCTCATCCTCAATCCTCAATCGTCAATCCTCAGTCGTCACCCGTCAAATCTCAACCCTCAACCCTCAGACCTCATACTCAATCCTCAATCCTCAATCCTCAACCCTCAATCCTCAATCCCCAATACTCAATTTTCAATCCTCAATCCTCAATCCTCAATCCTCAATCCTCAATCCTCAGTCATCAATACTCAATCTTCAATACTCAATCCTCAATCCTCAATCCTCAATCCTCAATCCTCAATCCTCAATCCTCATTCCTCAAACCTCAATCACCAACCCTCAGTCCTCATCCTCAATTCTCAATTCTCAATCCTCAATCCTCAATCCTCAATCTTCAATCCTCATTCCTCAATCCTCAATTCTCAATCTTCAATCCTCAATCCTCAATCCTCAATCCTCAATCCTCATTCTTCAATCCACAATACCCAATCCTCAATCTTCAATCCTCAATCCTCAATCCTCAATTCTCAATCGTCAAACCTCAGCCCTCAGTCCTCAAACCTCAATCCTCAACCCCCAGCCCTCATCCTGAATCCTCAATCCTCAATCCTCAATCCTCGTTCCTCATACCTCAATCCTCAACCCTCAGTCCTCATCCTCAATTCTCAATTCTCAATTCTCAATCCTCAATCCTCAATCCTCAATCTTCAATCCTCATTAATCAATCTCCAATCCTAGATCCTGAATCCCCAATCCTCAATCCTCAGTCCTCAATCCTCAATCCTCAACCGTCAGTCCTCGTCCTCAATCCTCAACCCTCAATCCTCGATCCTCAATCTTCAATCATCAATATTCAATTTTCAATCCTCAATCCTCAATCCTCAATACACAATCCTCAATCCTGAATGTTCAGTCCTCAATACCCAATCCTCAATCTTCTATCCTCAACCCTCAATCCTCAATCCTCAATCCTCAATCCTCAATCCTCAGTCCTCAAACCTCAATCCTTATTCCTCTATCCTGAATCCTCAATCCTCAATCCTCAATCCTCAATCTTCAATCCTCAATACTCAATCTTCAATCCTCGGTCCTCAATCCTCAATCGTCAATCTCCAATCCTGAATACTCAATCTTCAATCATTCAATCCTCAATCCTCAATCCTCAATCCTCAACCCTCATCCTTCAGTCCTCAATACCCAATCCTCAATCTTCAATCCTCAATCCTCAATTCTCAACCCTCAACCCTCAGTCCTCAGTCCTCAAACCTCAATCCTCAAACCTCAGCCCTCATCTTCAATCCTCAATCCTCAATCCTCTATCCTCAATCCTCAATTCTCAATCTTCAATCCTCAATCCTCAATCCTCAATCCTCAATCCTCATTCTTCAATCCACAATACCCAATCCTCAATCTTCAATCCTCAATCCTCAATCCTCAATTCTCAATCGTCAATCCTCAGACCTCAGTCCTCAAACCGCAATCCTCAACCCCCAGCCCTCATCCTGAATCCTCAATCCTCAATCCTCAATCCTCGTTCCTCATACCTCAATCCTCAACCCTCAGTCCTCATCCTCAATTCTCAATTCTCAATTCTCAATCCTCAATCCTCAATCCTCAATCTTCAATCCTCATTAATCAATCTCCAATCCTAGATCCTGAATCCCCAATCCTCAATCCTCAGTCCTCAATCCTCAATCCTCAACCGTCAGTCCTCGTCCTCAATCCTCAACCCTCAATCCTCAATCCTCAATCTTCAATCCTCAATACTCAATATTCAATCCTCAATCTTCAATACTCAATCCTCAATCCTCAATTCTCAATCTTCAATCCTCAATCCTCAATCCTCAATGCTCAATCCTCATTCTTCAATCCTCAATACCCAATCCTCAATCTTCAATCCTAAATCCTCAATCCTGAATTCTCAATCCTCAATCCTCAATCCTCAATCCCCAATCCTCATCCTTCAAACCTCAATCCTCAACCCTCAGTCCTCATCCTCAATTCTCAATTCTCAATCCTCAATCCTCAATCCTCAATATTCAAAACTCAATATTCAATCTCCAAACCTAGATCCCCAATTCCCAATCCTCAATCTTCAATTCTCAATCTTCAATCCTCAATTTTCAATCCTCGATACTCAATCTTCAATCCTCAATACTCAATCCTCAACGCTCAATCCTCAATCGTCAGTCTTCAATCCTCAATACTCAATCTTCAATCCTCAATCCTCAATTCTCAACCCTCAACCCTCAGTCCTCAGTCCTCAAACCTCAATCCTCAAACCTCAGCCCTCATCTTCAATCCTCAATCCTCAATCCTCTATCCTCAATCCTCAATTCTCAATCTTCAATCCTCAATCCTCAATCCTCAATCCTCAATCCTCATTCTTCAATCCACAATACCCAATCCTCAATCTTCAATCCTCAATCCTCAATCCTCAATTCTCAATCGTCAATCCTCAGACCTCAGTCCTCAAACCGCAATCCTCAACCCCCAGCCCTCATCCTGAATCCTCAATCCTCAATCCTCAATCCTCGTTCCTCATACCTCAATCCTCAACCCTCAGTCCTCATCCTCAATTCTCAATTCTCAATTCTCAATCCTCAATCCTCAATCCTCAATCTTCAATCCTCATTAATCAATCTCCAATCCTAGATCCTGAATCCCCAATCCTCAATCCTCAGTCCTCAATCCTCAATCCTCAACCGTCAGTCCTCGTCCTCAATCCTCAACCCTCAATCCTCAATCCTCAATCTTCAATCCTCAATACTCAATATTCAATCCTCAATCTTCAATACTCAATCCTCAATCCTCAATTCTCAATCTTCAATCCTCAATCCTCAATCCTCAATGCTCAATCCTCATTCTTCAATCCTCAATACCCAATCCTCAATCTTCAATCCTAAATCCTCAATCCTGAATTCTCAATCCTCAATCCTCAATCCTCAATCCCCAATCCTCATCCTTCAAACCTCAATCCTCAACCCTCAGTCCTCATCCTCAATTCTCAATTCTCAATCCTCAATCCTCAATCCTCATTCTACAATCCTCAATACCGAATCCTCAATCGTCAATCATCGATCCTCGATCCTCAATTCTCAATCCTCAATCCTCAGTCCTCAGTCCTCAAACATCAATCCTCAACCCTCAGCCCTCATCCTCAATCCTCAATCGTCAATCCTCAGTCGTCAGCCGTCAAATCTCAACACTCAACCCTCAGACCTCATCCTCAATCCTCAATTCTCAATCCTCAATCCTCAATCCTCAATCCCCAATACTCAACTTTCAATCCTCAATCCTCAATCCTCAATCCTAAATACTCAATCCTCAGTCATCAATACTCAATCCTCAATACTCAATCCTCAATCCTCAATCCTCAATCCTCAATCCTCAATCCTCAATCCTCATTCCTCAAACCTCAACCCTCAACCCTCAGTCCTCATCCTCAATTCTCAATTCTCAAACTTCAGTCCTCAACCGACAGTCCTCGTCTTCAATCCTCAACACTCAATTCTCATTGCTGAATCTTCAATTATCAATACTCAATCTTCAATCCTCAATCCTCAATCCTCAATTTTCTATCGTCAATCCTCAATCCACAATCCTCAATCCTCATTCTTCAATCCTCAATACCGAATCCTCAATCTTCAATCCTCAATCCTCAATCCTCAATTCTCAGTCCTCAATCCTTAATCCTCAATCCTCAAACCTCAATCCTCAACCGTCAGTCCTCGTCCTCAATCCTCAACCCTCAATCCTCAATCCACAACCTTCAATCCGCAATACTCAATATTCAATCCACAATCCTCAGTCCTCAATCCTCAATCTTCAATCCTCAATCCTCAACCCTCAATCCTCAATCCTCATTCTTCAATCCTCAATACCCAATCCTCAATGTTCAATACTCTATCCTCAATACTCAATTCTCAATCTTCAATCCTTAATCCTCAATCCTCAATCCTCAATCCTCAATACTCATTCTTCAATCCTCAATACCCAATCCTCAATCTTCAATCCTCAACCCTCAATCCTCAATTCTCAATCCTCAATCCTCAATCCTCAATGCTCAATCCCCTATCCTCATTCTTCAAACCTCAATCCTGAATCCTCAATTCTGAATCCTCAATCTTCAGCCATCAATGCTCAACAATCAGTTGTCAATACTCAATCCTCAGAAGAATATCCTCAATTCACAGTTTTCAATACGCAATACTCAATCTGCAATCTTCAAATCTCTATCCACAAACATCAATTCTCATCACTCAACCCTGAACGCTCAGTCCTCAATGTTCAATTCTCAATCCTCAATCCTCAATCCTCAATCCTCAATCCTCAATCCTCAATCCTCAGTAATCAATACTCAATCTTCAATTCTCAATCGTCAATCCTCTGTCCCCAATCCTCAATCCTCAATCCTCGTTCCTCAAACCTCAATCCTCAACACACAGTCCTCATCCTCAATTCTCAATGCTCAATCCTCAATCCTCAATCGTCAATCTTCAATCCTCATTAATCAATCTCCAATCCTAGATCCTGAATCCCCAACACTCAATCCTTAATCCTCAATATTCAATCCTCAATCCGCAGTCCTCAATCTTCAATCCTCAATGTTCAATCCTCAATCCTCAATCCTCAGTCCTCAATCCTCAATTCTCCAACCTCAATCCTCAACCGTCAGTCCTCGTCCTCAATCCTCAACCCTCAATCCTCAATCCTCAATCTTCAATCCTCAATACTCAATATTCAATCCTCAATCCTCAATCCTCAATCCTCAATCCTCAATCTTCAATCCTCATTAATCAATCTCCAATCCTAGATCCTGAATCCCCAACCCTCAATCCTTAATCCTCAATATTCAATCCTCAATCCCCAGTCCTCAATCTTCAATCCTCAATGTTCAATCCACAATCCTCAATCCTCAGTCCTCAGTCCTCAATCCTCAATTCGCAAACCTCAATCCTCAACCGTCAGTCCTCGTCCTGAATCCTCAACACTCAATCCTCAATCCTCAATCTTCAATCCTCAATACTCAACATTCAATCCTCAATCCTCAATCCTCAATCCTCAATCTTCAATCCTCAATACTCAACCCTCAATCCTCAATCCTCATTCTTCAATCCTCAATACCCAATTCTCAATCTTCAATCCTTAATCCTCAATCCTCAATCCTCAATCCTCTATCCTCAATCCTCAATCTTCAATCCTCAATAATCAATCTCCAATCCTAGATCCTCAATTCCCAATCCTCAATCTTCAATACTCAACCCTCAATCCTCAATTCTCAGTCCTCAATCCTCAATCCTCAACCCTCAAACCTCAATCCTCAACCGTCAGTCCTCGTCCTCAATCCTCAACCCTCAATCCTCAATCCACAACCTTCAATCCTCAATACTCTATATTCAATCCTCAATCCTCAGTCCTCAATCCTCAATCTTCAATCCTCAATCCTCAACCCTCAATCCTCAATCCTCATTCTTCAATCCTCAATACCCAATCCTCAATGTTCAATACTCTATCCTCAATTCTCAATTCTCAATCTTCAATCCTTAATCCTCAATCCTCAATCCTCAATCCTCAATCCTCATTCTTCAATCCTCAATACCCAATCCTCAATCTTCAATCCTCAACCCTCAATCCTCAATTCTCAATCCTCAATCCTCAATCCTCAATGCTCAATCCCCTATCCTCATTCTTCAAACCTCAATCCTGAATCCTCAATCCTGAATCCTCAATCTTCAGCCCTCAATGCTCAAAGATCAGTTGTCAATACTCAATCCTCAGAAGAATATCCTCAATTCACAGTTTTCAATACGCAATACTCAATCTGCAATCTTCAAATCTCTATCCACAAACATCAATTCTCATCACTCAACCCTGAACGCTCAGTCCTCAATGTTCAATTCTCAATCCTCAATCCTCAATCCTCAATCCTCAATCCTCAATCCTCAATCCTCAATCCTCAGTAATCAATACTCAATCTTCAATTCTGAATCGTCAATCCTCTGTCCCCAATCCTCAATCCTCAATCCTCGTTCCTCAAACATCAATCCTCAACACACAGTCCTCATCCTCAATTCTCAATGCTCAATCCTCAATCCTCAATCCTCAATGTTCAATCCTCATTAATCAATCTCCAATCCTAGATCCTGAATCCCCAACACTCAACCCTTAATCCTCAATATTCAATCCTCAATCCCCAGTCCTCAATCTTCAATCCTCAATGTTCAATCCTCAATCCTCAATCCTCAGTCCTCAATCCTCAATTCTCAAACCTCAATCCTCAACCGTCAGTCCTCGTCCTCAATCCTCAACCCTCAATCCTCAATCCTCAATCTTCAATCCTCAATACTCAATATTCAATCCTCAATCCTCAATCCTCAATCCTCAATCCTCAATCTTCAATCCTCAATACTCAACCCTGAATCCTCAATATTCAATCCTCAATCCTCAATCCTCAATCCTCAATCTTCAATCCTCAATACTCAACCCTGAATCCTCAATACTCATTCTTCAATCCTCAATACCCAATTCTCATTCTTCAATCCTCAATCCTCAATCCTCAATCCTCAATCCTCAATCCTCAATCCTCAATCTTCAATCCTCAATCCTCAATCCTCAGTCCTCAAACCTCAATCCTTATTCCTCTATCCTGAATCCTCAATCTTCAGCCCTCAGTCCTCAACAATCAGTTGTCAATCCTCAATCCTCAGTAGAATATCCTCAGTTCACTGGTTTCAATACTCAATACTCAACATGCAATCTTCAAATCATTATCCACAAACATCAATTCTGATCACTCAACACTCAACACTCAGTCCCCAATCCTCAATCTTCAATCCTCAATCCTCAATCCTCAATCCTCAATCCTCAATCTTCAATCCTCATTCCTCAATCCTCAATTCTCAATCTTCAATCCTCAATCCTCAATCCTCAATCCTCAATCCTCATTCCTCAATCCACAATACCCTATCCTCAATCTTCAATCCTCAATCCTCAATCCTCAATTCTCAATCGCCAATCCTCACCCCTCAGTCCTCAAACCTCAATCCTCAACCCCAAGCCCTCATTCTGAATCCTCAATCCTCAATCCTCTATCCTCAATCCTCAATCATCAACGTTCAATCCGCAATACCCAATCCTGAATCTTCAATCCTCAATCCCCAATCCTCAATCCTCAATCCTCAATCCTCAATCCTCAATCCTCAGTCCTCAAACCTCAATCCGGCATCATCAATCCTGAATCCTCAATCTTCAGCCCTCAGTCCTCAACAATCAGTTGTCAATCCTCAATCCTCAGTAGAATATCCTCAATTCACAGTTTTCAATACGCAGTACTCAATCTGCAATCTTCAAATCTCTATCCAGAAACATCAATTCTCATCACTCAACCCAGAACGCTCAGTCCTCAATGTTCAATTCTCAATCCTCAATTCTCAATCTTCAATCCTCAATACTGAATCTTCAATCCTCAATCCTCAATCCTCAATCCTCAATCCTCAATCCTCAATCCTCAATCCTCAATCCTCAATCCTCAATCCTCAGTAAACAATCCTCAGTCTTGAATACTCAATCGTCAATCCTCAGTCCTCAATCCTCAATCCTCAATCCTCGTTCCTCATACCTCAATCCTCAACCCTCAGTCCTCATCCTCAACTCTCAATTCTCGATTCTCAATCCTCAATCCTCAATCCTCAATCTTCAATCCTCATTAATCAATCTCCAATCCTAGATCCTGAATCCCCAATCCTCAATCCTCAATCCTCAATCCTCAATCCTCAACCGTCAGTCCTCGTCCTCAATCCTCAACCCTCAATCCTCAATCCTCAATCTTCAATCCTCAATACTCAATATTCAATCCTCAATCCTCAATCCTCAATCCTCAATCTTCAATCCTCAATCCTCAACCCTCAATCCTCAATACCCAATCCTCAATCTTCAATACTCAATCCTCAATCCTCAATTCTCAATCTTCAGTCCTCAATCCTCAACCCTCAATCCTCAATAATCAACCATCAATCCTCAATTATCAATACTCAATAGAATATCGTGAATTCTCAGGGTTCAATAATCAAACCTTAATCCTCAACCCTCAGCCCTCAGCTCTCATTCTCCATCCTCAATCCTCAATCCTCAATCCTCAATCTTCAATCCCCAATACTCAATCTTCAATCCTCAATCCTCAGTCCTCAATCCTCAATCCTCAATCCTCAGTCATCAATAGTCAATCTTCAATACTCAATCTTCAATCCTCAATACACAATCCTCAATCCTCAATCCTCAATCCTCAATCCTCAAACCTCAATCCTCAACCCTCAATTCTCATCCTCAATTCTCAATTCTCAATTCTCAATCCTCAATCCTCAATCCCCAATCCTCAACCTTCAATCCTCAATCCTCAATCCACAGTCCTCAATCCTCAACCTTCACTCCTCAATACCCAATCCTCAATCCTCAATCCTCAATCCTCAATCCTAAACCTTCAACCCTCAATACTCAATCTTCAATCCTCAATCCTCAATCCTCAATCCTCAATCCTCAATCCTCAATCTTCAGTCCTCAATACTCAATCTTCAATCCTCAATCCTCAATCCTCAATCCTCAATCCTCATTCTTCAATCCTGAACACCCAATCCACAATCTTCAATTCTCAAACTTCAATCCACAATTCTCAATCCTCAATCCTCAATCCTCAGACCTCAAACATCAATACTCAACCCTCAGTCCTCGTCCTCAATCCACAACACTCAGTCCTCGATCCTCAATCTTCAACCATCAATATTCAATTTTCAATACTCAATCGCCAATCCTCAATACTCATTCCTCAATCCTCAATGTTCAATCCTCAATACCCAATCCTCAATCTTCTATCCTCAATCCTCAATCCTCAATCCTCAATCCTCAATCCTCAATCCTCTATCTTTAATCCTCAATCCTCAATCATCAATCCTCAATCCTAAACCTTCAACCCTCAATACACAATCTTCAAACCTCAATCCTCAATCCTCAATCCTCAATCCTCAATCCTCAATCTTCAGACCTCAATACTCAATCTTCAATCCTCAATCCTCAATCCTCATTCCTCAATCCTCATTCTTCAATCCTCAACATCCAATCCTCAATCTTCAATTCTCAACCTTCAATCCACAATTCTCAATCCTCAATCCTCAATCCTCAGACCTCAAACATCAATACTCAACCCCCAGTCCTCGTCCTCAATCCACAACACTCAATCCTCGATCCTCAATCTTCAACCATCAATATTCAATTTTCAATACTCAATCGTCAATCCTCAATACTCATTCCTCAATCCTCAATGTTCAATCCTCAATACCCAATCCTCAATCTTCTATCCTCAATCCTCAATCCTCAATCCTCAATCCTCAATCCTCAATCCTCAGTCCTCAAACCTCAATCCTTATTCCTCAATACTGAATCCTCAATCTTCAGCCCTCAGTCCTCAACAATCAGTTGTTAATCCTCAATCCTCAGTAGAATATACTCAATTCACAGGTTTCAATACTGAATACTCAACCTGCAATCTTCAAATCATTATCCACAAACATCAATTCTGATCACTCAACCCTCAACACTCAGTCCCCAATCCTCAATCTTCAATCCTCAATCCTCAATCCTCAATCCTCAATCCTCAATCTTCAATCCTCAATACTCAATCTTCAATCCTCGGTCCTCAATCCTCAATCGTCAATCTCCAATCCTGAATACTCAATCTTCAATCATTCAATCCTCAATCCTCAATCCTCAATCCTCAACCCTCATCCTTCAGTCCTCAATACCCAATCCTCAATCTTCAATCCTCAATCCTCAATCCTCAATTCTCAACCCTCAACCCTCAGTCCTCAGTCCTCAAACCTCAATCCTCAAACCTCAGCCCTCATCTTCAATCCTCAATCCTCAATCCTCTATCCTGAATCTTCAATACTCAATACTCAATCTTCAATCCTCAATCCTCAGTCCACAAACCTCAATTCTGAATCCTCAATCCTGCATCCTCAATCTTCAGTCCTCAGTCCTCAAGAATCAGATGTCAATCCTCAATCCCCAACAGAACATCCACAATTCACAGTTTTCAATACTCAATACTCAATCTGCAATCCTCAATACTCAATCCTCAATTATAAACTCTCAACCCTCAGTCCTCAGTCCTCAAACCTCAATCCTCAAACCTCAGCCCTCAATCCTCAATCCTCAATCCTCAATCCTCAATTTTCAATCCTCAATACACAATCTTCAATCCTCAATACTCAATCCTCAATCCTCAATCCTCAATCGTCAGTCTTCAATCCTCAATACTCAATCTTCAGTCCTCAATCCTCAATCCTCAATCCTCAATCCTCATTCTACAATCCTCAACACCGAATCCTCAATCTTCAATCATCAATCCTCGATCCTCAATTCTCAATCCTCAATCCTCAGTCCTCAGTCCTCAAACCTCAATCCTCAACCCTCAGCCCTCATCCTCAATCCTCAATCGTCAATCCTCAGTCGTCAGCCGTCAAATCTCAACCCTCAACCCTCAGACCTCATCCTCAATCCTCAATTCTCAATCCTCAATCCTCAATCCTCAATCCCCAATACTCAACTTTCAATCCTCAATCCTCAATCCTCAATCCTAAATACTCAATCCTCAGTCATCAATACTCAATCTTCAATACTCAATCCTCAATCCTCAATCCTCAATCCTCAATCCTCAATCCTCAATCCTCAATCCTCATTCCTCAAACCTCAACCCTCAACCCTCAGTCCTCATCCTCAATTCTCAATTCTCAAACTTCAGTCCTCAACGGACAGTCCTCGTCTTCAATCCTCAACACTCAATCCTCATTGCTCAATCTTCAATTATCAATACTCAATCTTCAATCCTCAATCCTCAATCCTCAATCCTCAATTTTCTATCCTCAATCCTCAATCCACAATCCTCAATCCTCATTCTTCAATCCTCAATACCGAATCCTCAATCTTCAATGCTCAATCCTCAATCCTCAATTCTCAATCTTCAATCCTCAACCCTCAATCCTCAATCCTCAATCCTCATTCTTCAATCCTCAATACCCAATCCTCAATCTTCAATCCTCAATCCTCAATCCTCAATTCTCAATCGTCAATCCTCAGCCCTCAGTCCTCAAACCTCAATCCTGAACCCCCAGCCCTCATCCTGAATCCTCAATCCTCAATCCTCAATCCTCAATCCTCAATCCTCAATGTTCAATCCGCAATACCCAATCCTCAATCTTCAATCCTGAATCCCCAATCCTCAATCCTCAATCCTCAATCCTCAATCCCCAATCCTCAGTCCTCAAACCTCAATCCTGAATCCTCAATCGTGAATCCTCAATCTTCATCCCTCAGTCCTCAACAATCAGTTATCAATCCTCAATCCTCAGTAGAATATCCTCAATTCACAGTTTTTAATACGCAGTACTCAATCTGCAATCTTCAAATCTCTATCCACAAACATCAATTCTCACCACTCAACCCTGAACGCACAGTCCTCAATGTTCAATTCTCAATCCTCAATTCTCAATCTTCAATCCTCAATACTGAATCTTCAATCCTCAATCCTCAATCCTCAATCCTCAATCCTCATTCTTCAATCCTCAATACCCAATCCTCAATCTTCAATACTCAATCCTCAATCCTCAATTCTCAATCTTCAATCCTCAATCCTCAATCCTCAATCCTCAATCCTCATTCTTCAATCCTGAATACCCAATCCTCAATCTTCAATCCTCAATCCTCAATCCTCAATTCTCAATCCTCAATCCTCAATCCTCAATCCTCAATCCCCAATCCTCATTCTTCAAACCTCAATCCTCAACCCTCAGTCCTCATCCTCAGTTCTCAATTCTCAATCCTCAACCCTCAATCCTCAATATTCAATCCTCAATAATCAATCTCCAATCCTAGATCCCCAATTCCCAATACTCAACCTTCAATCCTCAATCCTCAACCCTCCATCCTCAATCCTGAATCCTCAATCCTCAATCCTCAAACATCAATATTCAACACTCGGACCTTGTCCTCAATCCACAACCCTCAATCCTCAATCCTCAAAGTTCAATCATCAATACTCAATCTTCAATCCTCAATCCTCAACCCTCAATCCTCAATCCTGAATCCTCAATCTTTAATCCGCAATCCTCAATCCTCAATCCTCAATCCTAAACCTTCAACCCTCAACACTCAATCTTCAATCCCCAATCCTCAATCCTCAATACTCAATCCTCAATCCTCAATCTTCAATCCTCAATACTCAATCTTCAGTCCTTAATCCTCAATCCTCAATCCTCAATCCTGATTCTTCAATCCTCAACACCCACCCCTCAATCTTCAATTCTCAATCTTCAATCCTCAATTCTCAATCCTCAATCCTCAATCCTCAGACCTCAAACATCAATACTCAACACTCAGTCCTCGTCCTCAATCCACAACACTCAATCCTCGATCCTCAATCTTCAATCATCAATATTCAATTTTCAATCCTCAATCCTCAATCCTCAATACACAATCCTCAATCCTGAATGTTCAGTCCTCAATACCCAATCCTCAATCTTCTATCCTCAACCCTCAATCCTCAATCCTCAATCCTCAATCCTCAGTCCTCAAACCTCAATCCTTGTTCCTCAATCCTGAATCCTCAATCTTCAGCCCTCAGTCCTCAACAATCAGTTGTGAATCCTCAATCCTCAGTAGAATATCCTCAATTCACAGGTTTCAATACTCAATACTCAACCTGCAATCTTCAAATCACTATCCACAAGCATCAATTCTGATCGCTCATCCCTCAACACTCAGTCCCCAATCCTCAACCTTCAATCCTCAATCCTCAATCCTCAATCCTCAATCCTCAATCTTCAATCCTCAATACTCAATCTTCAATCCTCGGTCCTCAATCCTCAATCGTCAATCTCCAATCCTGAATACTCAATCTTCAACCATTCAATCCTCAATCCTCTATGCTCAATCCTCAATCCTCATCCTTCAGTCCTCAATACCCAATCCTCAATCCTCAATCCTCAATCCTCAATCCTCAATCCTCAATCCTCAATCCTCAGTCCTGAAACCTCAATCCTTATTCCTCAATACTGAATCCTCAATCTTCAGCCCTCAGTCCTCAACAATCAGTTGTTAATCCTCAATCCTCAGTAGAATATCCTCAATTCACAGGTTTCAATACTGAATACTCAACCTGCAATCTTAAAATCTCTATCTACAAACATCAATTCTCATCACTCAACCCTCAACGCTCAGTCCCCAATCCTCAAACTTCAATCCTCAATCCTCAATCCTCAATCCTCAATCCTCAATCCTCAATCTTCAATCCTCAATACTCAATCTTCAATCCTCGGTCCTCAATCCTCAATCGCCAATCTCCAATCCTGAATACTCAATCTTCAATCCTCAATCCTCAATCCTCAATCCTCAATCCTCAATCCTCAATCCTCAATCCTCAATCCTCAATCCTCAATCCTCAATCGTCAGTCTTCAATCCTCAATACTCAATCTTCAGTCCTCAATCCTCAATCCTCAATCCTCAATCCTCATTCTACAATCCTCAACACCGAATCCTCAATCTTCAATCATCAATCCTCGATCCTCAATTCTCAATCCTCAATCCTCAGTCCTCAGTCCTCAAACCTCAATCCTCAACCCTCAGCCCTCATCCTCAATCCTCAATCGTCAATCCTCAGCCGTCAGCCGTCAAATCTCAACCCTCAACCCTCAGACCTCATCCTCAATCCTCAATTCTCAATCCTCAATCCTCAATCCTCAATCCCCAATACTCAACATTCAATCCTCAATCCTCAATCCTCAATCCTAAATACTCAATCCTCAGTCATCAATACTCAATCTTCAATACTCAATCCTCAATCCTCAATCCTCAATCCTCAATCCTCAATCCTCAATCCTCATTCCTCAAACCTCAACCCTCAACCCTCAGTCCTCATCCTCAATTCTCAATTCTCAAACTTCAGTCCTCAACCGACAGTCCTCGTCTTCAATCCTCAACACTCAATCCTCATTGCTCAATCTTCAATTATCTATACTCAATCTTCAATCCTCAATCCTCAATCCTCAATCCTCAATTTTCTATCCTCAATCCTCAATCCACAATCCTCAATCCTCATTCTTCAATCCTCAATACCCAATCCTCAATCTTCAATCCTCAATCCTCAATCCTCAATTCTCAATCGTCAATCCTCAGCCCTCAGTCCTCAAACCTCAATCCTGAACCCCCAGCCCTCATCCTGAATCCTCAATCCTCAATCCTCAATCCTCAATCCTCAATCCTCAATGTTCAATCCGCAATACCCAATCCTCAATCTTCAATCCTGAATCCCCAATCCTCAATCCTCAATCCTCAATCCTCAATCCCCAATCCTCAGTCCTCAATCCTCAACCTTCACTCCTCAATACCCAATCCTCAATCTTCAATCCTCAATCCTCAATCCTCAATTCTCAATCCTCAATCCTCAATCCTCAATCCTCAATCCTCAATCCTCAATCTTCAATCCTCAATACTCAATCTTCAATCCTCGGTCCTCAATCCTCAATCGCCAATCTCCAATCCTGAATACTCAATCTTCAATCCTCAATCCTCAATCCTCAATCCTCAATCCTCAATCCTCAATCCTCAATCCTCAATCCTCAATCCTCAGTCATCAATCCTCAATCTTCAATACTCAATCGTCAATCCACAGTCCTCAATCCTCAATCCCCAATCCTCGTTCCTCAAACCTCAATCCCCAACCCTCAGTCCTCATCCTCAATTCTCAATTCTCAATCCTCAATCCTCAATCCTCAACCTTCAATCCTGAATAGTCAATCTGCAATCCTAGATCCTCAATCCCCAATCCTCAATCCTTAATCCTCAATCTTCAATCCTCAATCCCCAGTCCTCAAAATTCAATCCTCAATGCTCAATCCTCAATCCTCAGTCCTCAGTCCTCAATCCTCAATCCTCAATCCTCAATCCTCAATCCTCAATCCTCAATACTCAATACCCAACCCTCAATCCTCAATCCTCATTCATCAATCCTCAATACCCAATCCTCAATCTTCAATCCTCAATCCTCAATCCTCAATTCTCAACCCTCAATCCTCAGTCCTCAGTCGTCAAACCTAAATCCTCAAACCGCAGCCTTCATCCTCTATCCTCAATCCTCAAACCTCAATCCTCGACCGTCAGTCCTCGTCCTCAATAATCAACACTCAATCCTCAATCCTCAACATTCAATCCCCAATACTCAACCTTCAATCCTCAATCCTCAATCCTCAATCCTCAATCCTCAATCCTCAATACTCAATACCCAACCCTCAATCCTCAATCCTCATTCATCAATCCTCAATCCTCAATCCTCAATCTTCAATCCTCAATCCTCAATCCTCAATCCTCAATCCTCAATACTCAATACTCAATCGTCAATCCTCAATCTTCAATACTCAATCCTCAATCCTCAATCCTCAATCCTCAATACTCAACCATCAACCCTCAATTCTCAATACTCAATAGAATATCGTGAATTCTCAGGGTTCAATACTCAAACCTCAATCCTCAGCCCTCAGCCCTCAGCCCTCATTCTCCATCCTCAATCCTCAATCCTCAATCCTCAATCTTCAATCCCCAATACTCAATCTTCAATCCTCAATCCTCAATCCTCAATCCTCAACACTCAATCCTCAGTCATCAATAGTCAATCTTCAATAATCAATCTTCAATCCTCAATACACAATCCTCAATCCTCAATCCTCAATCCTCAATCCGCAAACCTCAATCCTCAACCCTCAGTCCTCATGCTCAATTCTCAATTCTCAATCCTCAATCCTCAATCCCCAATCCTCAACCTTCAATCCTCAATCCTCAATCCTCAGTCCTCAATCCTCAACCTTCACTCCTCAATACCCAATCCTCAATCTTCAATCCTCAATCCTCAATCCTCAATTCTCAATCCTCAATCCTCAATCCTCAATCCTCAATCCCCAATCCTCATTCCTCAAACCTCAACCCTCAACCCTCAGTCCTCATCCTCAATTCTCAATTCTCAAACTTCAGTCCTCAACCGACAGTCCTCGTCTTCAATCCTCAACACTCAATCCTCATTGCTCAATCTTCAATTATCAATACTCAATCTTCAATCCTCAATCCTCAATCCTCAATCCTCAATTTTCTATCCTCAATCCTCAATCCACAATCCTCAATCCTCATTCTTCAATCCTCAATACCGAATCCTCAATCTTCAATCCTCAATCCTCAATCCTCAATTCTCAATCTTCAATCCTCAACCCTCAATCCTCAATCCTCAATCCTCATTCTTCAATCCTCAATACCCAATCCTCAATCTTCAATCCTCAATCCTCAATCCTCAATTCTCAATCGTCAATCCTCAGCCCTCAGTCCTCAAACCTCAATCCTGAACCCCCTGCCCTCATCCTGAATCCTCAATCTTCAATCCTCAATCCTCAATCCTCAATCCTCAATGTTCAATCCGCAATACCCAATCCTCAATCTTCAATCCTGAATCCCCAATCCTCAATCCTCAATCCTCAATCCTCAATCCTCAATCCTCAGTCCTCAAACCTCAATCCTGAATCCTCAATCGTGAATCCTCAATCTTCATCCCTCAGTCCTCAACAATCAGTTGTCAATCCTCAATCCTCAGTAGAATATCCTCAATTCACAGTTTTTAATACGCAGTACTCAATCTGCAATCTTCAAATCTCTATCCACAAACATCAATTCTCACCACTCAACCCTGAACGCACAGTCCTCAATGTTCAATTCTCAATCCTCAATTCTCAATCTTCAATCCTCAATACTGAATCTTCAATCCTCAATCCTCAATCCTCAATCCTCAATCCTCATTCTTCAATCCTCAATACCCAATCCTCAATCTTCAATACTCAATCCTCAATCCTGAATTCTCAATCTTCAATCCTCAATCCTCAATCCTCAATCCTCAATCCTCATTCTTCAATCCTGAATACCCAATCCTCAATCTTCAATCCTCAATCCTCAATCCTCAATTCTCAATCCTCAATCCTCAATCCTCAATCCTCAATCCCCAATCCTCATTCTTCAAACCTCAATCCTCAACCCTCAGTCCTCATCCTCAGTTCTCAATTCTCAATCCTCAACCCTCAATCCTCAATATTCAATCCTCAATAATCAATCTCCAATCCTAGATCCCCAATTCCCAATACTCAACCTTCAATCCTCAATCCTCAACCCTCAATCCTCAATCCTGAATCCTCAATCCTCAATCCTCAAACATCAATATTCAACACTCGGACCTTGTCCTCAATCCACAACCCTCAATCCTCAATCCTCAAAGTTCAATCATCAATACTCAATCTTCAATCCTCAATCCTCAACCCTCAATCCTCAATCCTGAATCCTCAATCTTTAATCCGCAATCCTCAATCCTCAATCCTCAATCCTAAACCTTCAACCCTCAACACTCAATCTTCAATCCCCAATCCTCAATCCTCAATACTCAATCCTCAATCCTCAATCTTCAATCCTCAATACTCAATCTTCAGTCCTTAATCCTCAATCCTCAATCCTCAATCCTGATTCCTCAATCCTCAACACCCACCCCTCAATCTTCAATTCTCAATCTTCAATCCTCAATTCTCAATCCTCAATCCTCAATCCTCAGACCTCAAACATCAATACTCAACACTCAGTCCTCGTCCTCAATCCACAACACTCAATCCTCGATCCTCAATCTTCAATCATCAATATTCAATTTTCAATCCTCAATCCTCAATCCTCAATAGACAATCCTCAATCCTGAATGTTCAGTCCTCAATACCCAATCCTCAATCTTCTATCCTCAACCCTCAATCCTCAATCCTCAATCCTCAATCCTCAATCCTCAGTCCTCAAACCTCAATCCTTGTTCCTCAATCCTGAATCCTCAATCTTCAGCCCTCAGTCCTCAACAATCAGTTGTCAATCCTCAATCCTCAGTAGAATATCCTCAATTCACAGGTTTCAATACTCAATACTCAACCTGCAATCTTCAAATCACTATCCACAAGCATCAATTCTGATCGCTCATCCCTCAACACTCAGTCCCCAATCCTCAACCTTCAATCCTCAATCCTCAATCCTCAATCCTCAATCCTCAATCTTCAATCCTCAATACTCAATCTTCAATCCTCGGTCCTCAATCCTCAATCGTCAATCTCCAATCCTGAATACTCAATCTTCAACCATTCAATCCTCAATCCTCTATGCTCAATCCTCAATCCTCATCCTTCAGTCCTCAATACCCAATCCTCAATCCTCAATCCTCAATCCTCAATCCTCAATCCTCAATCCTCAGTCCTCAAACCTCAATCCTTATTCCTCAATACTGAATCCTCAATCTTCAGCCCTCAGTCCTCAACAATCAGTTGTTAATCCTCAATCCTCAGTAGAATATCCTCAATTCACAGGTTTCAATACTGAATACTCAACCTGCAATCTTAAAATCTCTATCTACAAACATCAATTCTCATCACTCAACCCTCAACGCTCAGTCCCCAATCCTCAAACTTCAATCCTCAATCCTCAATCCTCAATCCTCAATCCTCAATCCTGAATCTTCAATCCTCAATACTCAATCTTCAATCCTCGGTCCTCAATCCTCAATCGCCAATCTCCAATCCTGAATACTCAATTTTCAATCCTCAATCCTCAATCCTCAATCCTCAATCCTCAATCCTCAATCCTCAATCCTCAATCCTCAATCCTCAGTCATCAATCCTCAATCTTCAATACTCAATCGTCAATCCTCAGTCCTCAATCCTCAATCCCCAATCCTCGTTCCTCAAACCTCAATCCCCAACCCTCAGTCCTCATCCTCAATTCTCAATTCTCAATCCTCAATCCTCAATCCTCAACCTTCAATCCTGAATAGTCAATCTGCAATCCTAGATCCTCAATCCTCAATCCTCAATCCTCATTCTTCAATCCTCAATACCCAATCCTCAATCTTCAATACTCAATCCTCAATCCTCAATTCTCAATCTTCAATCCTCAATCCTCAATCCTCAATCCTCAATCCTCATTCTTCAATCCTGAATACCCAATCCTCAATCTTCAATCCTCAATCCTCAATCCTCAATTCTCAATCCTCAATCCTCAATCCTCAGTCCTCAATCCCCAATCCTCATTCTTCAAACCTCAATCCTCAACCCTCAGTCCTCATCCTCAGTTCTCAATTCTCAATCCTCAACCCTCAATCCTCAATATTCAATCCTCAATAATCAATCTCCAATCCTAGATCCCCAATTCCCAATACTCAACCTTCAATCCTCAATCCTCAACCCTCAATCCTCAATCCTGAATCCTCAATCCTCAATCCTCAAACATCAATATTCAACACTCGGACCTTGTCCTCAATCCACAACCCTCAATCCTCAATCCTCAAAGTTCAATCATCAATACTCAATCTTCAATCCTCAATCCTCAACCCTCAATCCTCAATCCTGAATCCTCAATCTTTAATCCGCAATCCTCAATCCTCAATCCTCAATCCTAAACCTTCAACCCTCAACACTCAATCTTCAATCCCCAGTCCTCAATCCTCAATACTCAATCCTCAATCCTCAATCTTCAATCCTCAATACTCAATCTTCAGTCCTTAATCCTCAATCCTCAATCCTCAATCCTGATTCTTCAATCCTCAACACCCACCCCTCAATCTTCAATTCTCAATCTTCAATCCTCAATTCTTAATCCTCAATCCTCAATCCTCAGACCTCAAACATCAATACTCAACACTCAGTCCTCGTCCTCAATCCACAACACTCAATCCTCGATCCTCAATCTTCAATCATCAATATTCAATTTTCAATCCTCAATCCTCAATCCTCAATACACAATCCTCAATCCTGAATGTTCAGTCCTCAATACCCAATCCTCAATCTTCTATCCTCAACCCTCAATCCTCAATCCTCAATCCTCAATCCTCAGTCCTCAAACCTCAATCCTTGTTCCTCAATCCTGAATCCTCAATCTTCAGCCCTCAGTCCTCAACAATCAGTTGTCAATCCTCAATCCTCAGTAGAATATCCTCAATTCACAGGTTTCAATACTCAATACTCAACCTGCAATCTTCAAATCACTATCCACAAGCATCAATTCTGATCGCTCATCCCTCAACACTCAGTCCCCAATCCTCAACCTTCAATCCTCAATCCTCAATCCTCAATCCTCAATCCTCAATCTTCAATCCTCAATACTCAATCTTCAATCCTCGGTCCTCAATCCTCAATCGTCAATCTCCAATCCTGAATACTCAATCTTCAACCATTCAATCCTCAATCCTCTATGCTCAATCCTCAATCCTCATCCTTCAGTCCTCAATACCCAATCCTCAATCCTCAGTCCTCAAACCTCAATCCTTATTCCTCAATACTGAATCCTCAATCTTCAGCCCTCAGTCCTCAACAATCAGTTGTTAATCCTCAATGCTCAGTAGAATATCCTCAATTCACAGGTTTCAATACTGAATACTCAACCTGCAATCTTAAAATCTCTATCTACAAACATCAATTCTCATCACTCAACCCTCAACGCTCAGTCCCCAATCCTCAAACTTCAATCCTCAATCCTCAATCCTCAATCCTCAATCCTCAATCCTCAATCCTGAATCTTCAATCCTCAATACTCAATCTTCAATCCTCGGTCCTCAATCCTCAATCGCCAATCTCCAATCCTGAATACTCAATCTTCAATCCTCAATCCTCAATCCTCAATCCTCAATCCTCAATCCTCAATCCTCAATCCTCAATCCTCAATCCTCAATCCTCAGTCATCAATCCTCAATCTTCAATACTCAATCGTCAATCCTCAGTCCTCAATCCTCAATCCCCAATCCTCGTTCCTCAAACCTCAATCCCCAACCCTCAGTCCTCATCCTCAATTCTCAATTCTCAATCCTCAATCCTCAATCCTCAACCTTCAATCCTGAATAGTCAATCTGCAATCCTAGATCCTCAATCCCCAATACTCAATCCTTAATCCTCAATCTTCAATCCTCAATCCCCAGTCCTCAAAATTCAATCCTCAATGCTCAATCCTCAATCCTCAGTCCTCAGTCCTCAATCCTCAATCCTCAATCCTCAAACCTCAATCCTCGACCGTCAGTCCTCGTCCTCAATAATCAACACTCAATCCTCAATCCTCAATCTTCAATCCCCAAAACTCAACCTTCAATCATCAATCCTCAATCCTCAATCCTCAATCCTCAATCCTCAATACTCAATACCCAACCCTCAATCCTCAATCCTCATTCATCAATCCTCAATACCCAATCCTCAATCTTCAATCCTCAATCCTCAATCCTCAATTCTCAACCCTCAATCCTCAGTCCTCAGTCCTCAAACCTAAATCCTCAAACCGCAGCCTTCATCCTCTATCCTCAATCCTCAAACCTCAATCCTCGACCGTCAGTCCTCGTCCTCAATAATCAACACTCAATCCTCAATCCTCAACATTCAATCCCCAATACTCAACCTTCAATCCTCAATCCTCAATCCTCAATCCTCAATCCTCAATCCTCAATACTCAATACCCAACCCTCAATCCTCAATCCTCATTCATCAATCCTCAATCCTCAATCCTCAATCTTCAATCCTCAATCCTCAATCCTCAATCCTCAATCCTCAATACTCAATACTCAATCGTCAATCCTCAATCTTCAATACTCAATCCTCAATCCTCAATCCTCAATCCTCAATACTCAACCATCAACCATCAATTCTCAATACTCAATAGAATATCGTGAATTCTCAGGGTTCAATACTCAAACCTCAATCCTCAACCCTCAGCCCTCAGCCCTCATTCTCCATCCTCAATCCTCAATCCTCAATCCTCAATCTTCAATCCCCAATACTCAATCTTCAATCCTCAATCCTCAATCCTCAATCCTCAACACTCAATCCTCAGTCATCAATAGTCAATATTCAATACTCAATCTTCAATCCTCAATACACAATCCTCAATCCTCAATCCTCAATCCTCAATCCGCAAACCTCAATCCTCAACCCTCAGTCCTCATCCTCAATTCTCAATTCTCAATCCTCAATCCTCAATCCCCAATCCTCAACCTTCAATCCTCAATCCTCAATCCTCAGTCCGCAATCCTCAACCTTCACTCCTCAATACCCAATCCTCAATCTTCAATCCTCAATCCTCAATCCTCAATTCTCAATCCTCAATCCTCAATCCTCAATCCTCAATCCCCAATCCTCATCCTTCAAACCTCAATCCTCAACCCTCAGTCCTCATCCTCAATCCTCAATTCTCAATCCTCAATCCTCAATCCTCAATATTCAAAACTCAATATTCAATCTCCTATCCTAGGTCCCCAATTCCCAATCCTCAATCTTCAATCCTCAATCCTCAATCCTCAATCCTCGGTCCTCAAACCTCAATCCTCAACACTCAGTCCTCATCCTCAATTCTCAATCCTCAATCCTCAATCCTCAATCCTCAATCTTCTATCCTCATTAATCAATCTCCAATCCTAGATCCTGAATCCCCAACCCTCAATCCTTAATCCTCAATATTCAATCCTCAATCCCCAGTCCTCAATCTTCAATCCTCAATCCTCAACTCTCAAACCTCAATCCTCAACCGTCAGTCCTCGTCCTCAATCCTCAACACTCAATCCTCAATCCTCAATCTTCAATCCTCAATACTCAATATTCAATCCTCAATCCTCAATCCTCAATCCTCAATCTTCAATCCTCAATACTCAACCCTCAATCCTCAATCCTCATTCTTCAATCCTCAATACCCAATTCTCAATCTTCAATCCTTAATCCTCAATCCTCAATCCTCAATCCTCAAACCTCAATCCTCATTCTTCAATCCTCAACACCCAATCCTCAATCTTCAATTCTCAATCTTCAATCCTCAATTCTCAATCCTCAATCCTCAACCCTCAGACCTCAAACATCAATACTCAACCCTCAGTCCTCGTCCTCAATCCACAACACTCAATCCTCGATCCTCAATCCTCAATCCTCAATCCTCAATCTTCAATCCTCAATACTCAACCCTCAATCCTCAATCCTCATTCTTCAATCCTCAATACCCAATTCTCAATCTTCAATCCTTAATCCTCAATCCTCAATCCTCAATCCTCAAACCTCAATCCTCATTCTTCAATCCTCAACACCCAATCCTCAATCTTCAATTCTCAATCTTCAATCCTCAATTCTCAATCCTCAATCCTCAACCCTCAGACCTCAAACATCAATACTCAACCCTCAGTCCTCGTCCTCAATCCACAACACTCAATCCTCGATCCTCAATCTTCAATCATCAATATTCAATTTTCAATCCTCAATCCTCAATCCTCAATACACAATCCTCAATCCAGAATGTTCAGTCCTCAATACCCAATCCTCAATCTTCTATCCTCAACCCTCAATCCTCAATCCTCAATCCTCAATCCTCAATCCTCAGTCCTCAAACCTCAATCCTTATTCCTCTATCCTGAATCCTCAATCTTCAGCCCTCAGTCCTCAACAATCAGTTGTCAATCCTCAATCCTCAGTAGAATATCCTCAATTCACTGGTTTCAATACTCAATACTCAACCTGCAATCTTCAAATCATTATCCACAAACATCAATTCTGATCACTCAACCCTCAACACTCAGTCCCCAATCCTCAATCTTCAATCCTCAATCCTCAATCCTCAATCCTCAATCCTCAATCTTCAATGCTCAATACTCAATCTTCAATCCTCGGTCCTCAATCCTCAATCGTCAATCTCCAATCCTGAGTACTCAATCTTCAATCATTCAATCCTCAATCCTCAATCCTCAATCCTCAACCCTCATCCTTCAGTCCTCAATACCCAATCCTCAATCTTCAATCCTCAATCCTCAATCCTCAATTCTCAACCCTCAACCCTCAGTCCTCAATCTTCAGTCCTCAGTCCTCAAGAATCAGTTGTCAATCCTCAATCCCCAACAGAACATCCACAATTCACAGTTTTCAATACTCAATACTCAATCTGCAATCCTCAATACTCAATCCTCAATTCTAAACTCTCAACCCTCAGTCCTCAGTCCTCAAACCTCAATCCTCAAACCTCAGCCCTCAATCCTCAATCCTCAATCCTCAATCCTCAATTTTCAATCCTCAATACACAATCTTCAATCCTCCATACTCAATCCTCAATCCTCAATCCTCAATCGTCAGTCTTCAATCCTCAATACTCAATCTTCAGTCCTCAATCCTCAATCCTCAATCCTCAATCCTCATTCTACAATCCTCAAAACCGAATCCTCAATCTTCAATCATCAATCCTCGATCCTCAATTCTCAATCCTCAATCCTCAGTCCTCAGTCCTCAAACCTCAATCCTCAACCCTCAGCCCTCATCCTTAATCCTCAATCATCAATCCTCAGTCGTCAGCCGTCAAATCTCAACCCTCAAACCTCAGACCTCATCCTCAATCCTCAATTCTCAATCCTCAATCCTCAATCCTCAATCCCCAATACTCAACTTTCAATCCTCAATCCTCAATCCTCAATCCTAAATACTCAATCCTCAGTCATCAATACTCAATCTTCAATACTCAATCCTCAATCCTCAATCCTCAATCCTCAATCCTCAATCCTCAATCCTCATTCCTCAAACCTCAACCCTCAACCCTCAGTCCTCATCCTCAAATCTCAATTCTCAAACTTCAGTCCTCAACCGACAGTCCTCGTCTTCAATCCTCAACACTCAATCCTCATTGCTCAATCTTCAATTATCAATACTCAATCTTCAATCCTCAATCCTCAATCCTCAATCCTCAATTTTCTATCCTCAATCCTCAATCCACAATCCTCAATCCTCATTCTTCAATCCTCAATACCGAATCCTCAATCTTCAATCCTCAATCCTCAATCCTCAATTCTGAATCTTCAATCCTCAACCCTCAATCCTCAATCCTCAATCTTCATTCTTCAATCCTCAATACCCAATCCTCAATCTTCAATCCTCAATCCTCAATCCTCAATTCTCAATCGTCAATCCTCAGCCCTCAGTCCTCAAACCACAATCCTGAACCCCCAGCCCTCATCCTGAATCCTCAATCCTCAATCCTCAATCCTCAATCCTCAATCCTCAGTCCTCAAACCTCAATCCTGAATCCTCAATCGTGAATCCTCAATCTTCATCCCTCAGTCCTCAACAATCAGTTGTCAATCCTCAATCCTCAGTAGAATATCCTCAATTCACAGTTTTTAATACGCAGTACTCAATCTGCAATCTTCAAATCTCTATCCACAAACATCAATTCTCACCACTCAACCCTGAACGCACAGTCCTCAATGTTCAATTCTCAATCCTCAATTCTCAATCTTCAATCCTCAATACTGAATCTTCAATCCTCAATCCTCAATCCTCAATCCTCAATCCTCATTCTTCAATCCTCAATACCCAATCCTCAATCTTCAATACTCAATCCTCAATCCTCAATTCTCAATCTTCAATCCTCAATCCTCAATCCTCAATCCTCAATCCTCAATCCTCAATCCTGAATCCTCAATCCTCAATCCTCAAACATCAATATTCAACACTCGGACCTTGTCCTCAATCCACAACCCTCAATCCGCAATCCTCAAAGTTCAATCATCAATACTCAATCTTCAATCCTCAATCCTCAACCCTCAATCCCCAATCCTGAATCCTCAATCTTTAATCCGCAATCCTCAATCCTCAATCCTCAATCCTCAATCCTCAATCCTCAATCCTCAATCCTCAACCGTCAGTCCTCGTCCTCAGTCCTCAAACCTCATTCCGGCATCCTGAATCCTGAATCCTCAATCTTCAGCCCTCAGTCCTCAACAATCAGTTGTCAATCCTCATTTCTCAGTAGAATATCCTCAATTCACAGTTTTCAATACGCAGTACTCAATCTGCAATCTTCAAATCTCTATCCACAAACATCAATCCTCATCACTCAACCCTGAACGTTCAGTCCTCAATGTTCAATTCTCAATCCTCAATTCTCAATCTTCAATCCTCAATACTGAATCTTCAATCCTCAATCCTCAATCCTCAATCCTCGTTCCTCATACCTCAACCCTCAACCCTCAGTCCTCATCCTCAATTCTCAATTCTCAATTCTCAATCCTCAATCCTCAATCCTCAATCTTCAATCCTCATTAATCAATCTCCAATCCTAGATCCTGAATCCCCAATCCTCAATCCTCAGTCCTCAATCCTCAATCCTCAACCGTCAGTCCTCGTCCTCAATCCTCAACCCTCAATCCTCAATCCTCAATCTTCAATCCTCAATACTCAATATTCAATCCTCAATCTTCAATACTCAATCCTCAATCCTCAATTCTCAATCTTCAATCCTCAATCCTCAATCCTCAATGCTCAATCCTCATTCTTCAATCCTCAATACCCAATCCTCAATCTTCAATCCTAAATCCTCAATCCTCAATTCTCAATCCTCAATCCTCAATCCTCAATCCCCAATCCTCATCCTTCAAACCTCAATCCTCAACCCTCAGTCCTCTACCTCAATTCTCAATTCTCAATCCTCAATCCTCAATCCTCAATATTCAAAACTCAATATTCAATCTCCAAACCTAGATCCCCAATTCCCAATCCTCAATCTTCAATTCTCAATCTTCAATCCTCAATTTTCAATCCTCGATACTCAATCTTCAATCCTCAATACTCAATCCTCAACGCTCAATCCTCAATCGTCAGTCTTCAATCCTCAATACTCAATCTTCAATCCTCAATCCTCAATCCTCAATCCTCAATCCTCATTCTACAATCCTCAATACCGAATCCTCAATCGTCAATCATCGATCCTCGATCCTCAATTCTCAATCCTCAATCTTCAATCCTCAATACTCAATATTCAATCCTCAATCCTCAATCCTCAATCCTCAATCCTCAATCTTCAATCCTCATTAATCAATCTCCAATCCTAGATCCTGAATCCCCAACCCTCAATCCTTAATCCTCAATATTCAATCCTCAATCCCCAGTCCTCAATCTTCAATCCTCAATGTTCAATCCACAATCCTCAATCCTCAGTCCTCAGTCCTCAATCCTCAATTCGCAAACCTCAATCCTCAACCGTCAGTCCTCTTCCTGAATCCTCAACACTCAATCCTCAATCCTCAATCTTCAATCCTCAATACTCAACATTCAATCCTCAATCCTCAATCCTCAATCCTCAATCTTCAATCCTCAATACTCAACCCTCAATCCTCAATCCTCATTCTTCAATCCTCAATACCCAATTCTCAATCTTCAATCCTTAATCCTCAATCCTCAATCCTCAATCCTCTATCCTCAATCCTCAATCTTCAATCCTCAATAATCAATCTCCAATCCTAGATCCTCAATTCCCAATCCTCAATCTTCAATACTCAACCCTCAATCCTCAATTCTCAGTCCTCAATCCTCAATCCTCAACCCTCAAACCTCAATCCTCAACCGTCAGTCCTCGTCCTCAATCCTCAACCCTCAATCCTCAATCCACAACCTTCAATCCTCAATACTCTATATTCAATCCTTAATCCTCAGTCCTCAATCCTCAATCTTCAATCCTCAATCCTCAACCCTCAATCCTCAATCCTCATTCTTCAATCCTCAATACCCAATCCTCAATGTTCAATACTCTATCCTCAATTCTCAATTCTCAATCTTCAATCCTTAATCCTCAATCCTCAATCCTCAATCCTCAATCCTCATTCTTCAATCCTCAATACCCAATCCTCAATCTTCAATCCTCAACCCTCAATCCTCAATTCTCAATCCTCAATCCTCAATCCTCAATGCTCAATCCCCTATCCTCATTCTTCAAACCTCAATCCTGAATCCTCAATCCTGAATCCTCAATCTTCAGCCCTCAATGCTCAAAAATCAGTTGTCAATACTCAATCCTCAGAAGAATATCCTCAATTCACAGTTTTCAATACGCAATACTCAATCTGCAATCTTCAAATCTCTATCCACAAACATCAATTCTCATCACTCAACCCTGAACGCTCAGTCCTCAATGTTCAATTCTCAATCCTCAATCCTCAATCCTCAATCCTCAATCCTCAATCCTCAATCCTCAATCCTCAGTAATCAATACTCAATCTTCAATTCTGAATCGTCAATCCTCTGTCCCCAATCCTCAATCCTCAATCCTCGTTCCTCAAACATCAATCCTCAACACACAGTCCTCATCCTCAATTCTCAATGCTCAATCCTCAATCCTCAATCCTCAATGTTCAATCCTCATTAATCAATCTCCAATCCTAGATCCTGAATCCCCAACACTCAACCCTTAATCCTCAATATTCAATCCTCAATCCCCAGTCCTCAATCTTCAATCCTCAATGTTCAATCCTCAATCCTCAATCCTCAGTCCTCAATCCTCAATTCTCAAACCTCAATCCTCAACCGTCAGTCCTCGTCCTCAATCCTCAACCCTCAATCCTCAATCCTCAATCTTCAATCCTCAATACTCAATATTCAATCCTCAATCCTCAATCCTCAATCCTCAATCCTCAATCTTCAATCCTCAATACTCAACCCTGAATCCTCAATATTCAATCCTCAATCCTCAATCCTCAATCCTCAATCTTCAATCCTCAATACTCAACCCTGAATCCTCAATACTCATTCTTCAATCCTCAATACCCAATTCTCATTCTTCAATCCTCAATCCTCAATCCTCAATCCTCAATCCTCAATCCTCAATCCTCAATCTTCAATCCTCAATCCTCAATCCTCAGTCCTCAAACCTCAATCCTTATTCCTCTATCCTGAATCCTCAATCTTCAGCCCTCAGTCCTCAACAATCAGTTGTCAATCCTCAATCCTCAGTAGAATATCCTCAGTTCACTGGTTTCAATACTCAATACTCAACATGCAATCTTCAAATCATTATCCACAAACATCAATTCTGATCACTCAACACTCAACACTCAGTCCCCAATCCTCAATCTTCAATCCTCAATCCTCAATCCTCAATCCTCAATCCTCAATCTTCAATCCTCATTCCTCAATCCTCAATTCTCAATCTTCAATCCTCAATCCTCAATCCTCAATCCTCAATCCTCATTCCTCAATCCACAATACCCTATCCTCAATCTTCAATCCTCAATCCTCAATCCTCAATTCTCAATCGCCAATCCTCACCCCTCAGTCCTCAAACCTCAATCCTCAACCCCAAGCCCTCATTCTGAATCCTCAATCCTCAATCCTCTATCCTCAATCCTCAATCATCAACGTTCAATCCGCAATACCCAATCCTGAATCTTCAATCCTCAATCCCCAATCCTCAATCCTCAATCCTCAATCCTCAATCCTCAATCCTCAGTCCCCAAACCTCAATCCGGCATCATCAATCCTGAATCCTCAATCTTCAGCCCTCAGTCCTCAACAATCAGTTGTCAATCCTCAATCCTCAGTAGAATATCCTCAATTCACAGTTTTCAATACGCAGTACTCAATCTGCAATCTTCAAATCTCTATCCAGAAACATCAATTCTCATCACTCAACCCAGAACGCTCAGTCCTCAATGTTCAATTCTCAATCCTCAATTCTCAATCTTCAATCCTCAATACTGAATCTTCAATCCTCAATCCTCAATCCTCAATCCTCAATCCTCAATCCTCAATCCTCAATCCTCAATCCTCAATCCTCAATCCTCAGTAAACAATCCTCAGTCTTGAATACTCAATCGTCAATCCTCAGTCCTCAATCCTCAATCCTCAATCCTCGTTCCTCATACCTCAATCCTCAACCCTCAGTCCTCATCCTCAACTCTCAATTCTCGATTCTCAATCCTCAATCCTCAATCCTCAATCTTCAATCCTCATTAATCAATCTCCAATCCTAGATCCTGAATCCCCAATCCTCAATCCTCAATCCTCAATCCTCAATCCTCAACCGTCAGTCCTCGTCCTCAATCCTCAACCCTCAATCCTCAATCCTCAATCTTCAATCCTCAATACTCAATATTCAATCCTCAATCCTCAATCCTCAATCCTCAATCTTCAATCCTCAATCCTCAACCCTCAATCCTCAATACCCAATCCTCAATCTTCAATACTCAATCCTCAATCCTCAATTCTCAATCTTCAGTCCTCAATCCTCAACCCTCAATCCTCAATAATCAACCATCAATCCTCAATTATCAATACTCAATAGAATATCGTGAATTCTCAGGGTTCAATAATCAAACCTTAATCCTCAACCCTCAGCCCTCAGCTCTCATTCTCCATCCTCAATCCTCAATCCTCAATCCTCAATCTTCAATCCCCAATACTCAATCTTCAATCCTCAATCCTCAGTCCTCAATCCTCAATCCTCAATCCTCAGTCATCAATAGTCAATCTTCAATACTCAATCTTCAATCCTCAATACACAATCCTCAATCCTCAATCCTCAATCCTCAATCCTCAAACCTCAATCCTCAACCCTCAGTCCTCATCCTCAATTCTCAATTCTCAATTCTCAATCCTCAATCCTCAATCCCCAATCCTCAACCTTCAATCCTCAATCCTCAATCCTCAGTCCTCAATCCTCAACCTTCACTCCTCAATACCCAATCCTCAATCCTCAATCCTCAATCCTCAATCCTAAACCTTCAACCCTCAATACTCAATCTTCAATCCTCAATCCTCAATCCTCAATCCTCAATCCTCAATCCTCAATCTTCAGTCCTCAATACTCAATCTTCAATCCTCAATCCTCAATCCTCAATCCTCAATCCTCATTCTTCAATCCTGAACACCCAATCCACAATCTTCAATTCTCAAACTTCAATCCACAATTCTCAATCCTCAATCCTCAATCCTCAGACCTCAAACATCAATACTCAACCCTCAGTCCTCGTCCTCAATCCACAACACTCAGTCCTCGATCCTCAATCTTCAACCATCAATATTCAATTTTCAATACTCAATCGCCAATCCTCAATACTCATTCCTCAATCCTCAATGTTCAATCCTCAATACCCAATCCTCAATCTTCTATCCTCAATCCTCAATCCTCAATCCTCAATCCTCAATCCTCAATCCTCTATCTTTAATCCTCAATCCTCAATCATCAATCCTCAATCCTAAACCTTCAACCCTCAATACACAATCTTCAATCCTCAATCCTCAATCCTCAATCCTCAATCCTCAATCCTCAATCTTCAGACCTCAATACTCAATCTTCAATCCTCAATCCTCAATCCTCATTCCTCAATCCTCATTCTTCAATCCTCAACATCCAATCCTCAATACCCAATTCTCAATCTTCAATCCTTAATCCTCAATCCTCAATCCTCAATCCTCAAACCTCAATCCTCATTCTTCAATCCTCAACACCCAATCCTCAATCTTCAATTCTCAATCTTCAATCCTCAATTCTCAATCCTCAATCCTCAACCCTCAGACCTCAAACATCAATACTCAACCCTCAGTCCTCGTCCTCAATCCACAACACTCAATCCTCGATCCTCAATCTTCAATCATCAATATTCAATTTTCAATCCTCAATCCTCAATCCTCAATACACAATCCTCAATCCAGAATGTTCAGTCCTCAATACCCAATCCTCAATCTTCTATCCTCAACCCTCAATCCTCAATCCTCAATCCTCAATCCTCAATCCTCAGTCCTCAAACCTCAATCCTTATTCCTCTATCCTGAATCCTCAATCTTCAGCCCTCAGTCCTCAACAATCAGTTGTCAATCCTCAATCCTCAGTAGAATATCCTCAATTCACTGGTTTCAATACTCAATACTCAACCTGCAATCTTCAAATCATTATCCACAAACATCAATTCTGATCACTCAACCCTCAACACTCAGTCCCCAATCCTCAATCTTCAATCCTCAATCCTCAATCCTCAATCCTCAATCCTCAATCTTCAATGCTCAATACTCAATCTTCAATCCTCGGTCCTCAATCCTCAATCGTCAATCTCCAATCCTGAGTACTCAATCTTCAATCATTCAATCCTCAATCCTCAATCCTCAATCCTCAACCCTCATCCTTCAGTCCTCAATACCCAATCCTCAATCTTCAATCCTCAATCCTCAATCCTCAATTCTCAACCCTCAACCCTCAGTCCTCAATCTTCAGTCCTCAGTCCTCAAGAATCAGTTGTCAATCCTCAATCCCCAACAGAACATCCACAATTCACAGTTTTCAATACTCAATACTCAATCTGCAATCCTCAATACTCAATCCTCAATTCTAAACTCTCAACCCTCAGTCCTCAGTCCTCAAACCTCAATCCTCAAACCTCAGCCCTCAATCCTCAATCCTCAATCCTCAATCCTCAATTTTCAATCCTCAATACACAATCTTCAATCCTCCATACTCAATCCTCAATCCTCAATCCTCAATCGTCAGTCTTCAATCCTCAATACTCAATCTTCAGTCCTCAATCCTCAATCCTCAATCCTCAATCCTCATTCTACAATCCTCAAAACCGAATCCTCAATCTTCAATCATCAATCCTCGATCCTCAATTCTCAATCCTCAATCCTCAGTCCTCAGTCCTCAAACCTCAATCCTCAACCCTCAGCCCTCATCCTTAATCCTCAATCGTCAATCCTCAGTCGTCAGCCGTGAAATCTCAACCCTCAAACCTCAGACCTCATCCTCAATCCTCAATTCTCAATCCTCAATCCTCAATCCTCAATCCCCAATACTCAACTTTCAATCCTCAATCCTCAATCCTCAATCCTAAATACTCAATCCTCAGTCATCAATACTCAATCTTCAATACTCAATCCTCAATCCTCAATCCTCAATCCTCAATCCTCAATCCTCAATCCTCAATCCTCAATCCTCAATCCTCAATCCTCAATCCTCAATCCTCATTCCTCAAACCTCAACCCTCAACCCTCAGTCCTCATCCTCAAATCTCAATTCTCAAACTTCAGTCCTCAACCGACAGTCCTCGTCTTCAATCCTCAACACTCAATCCTCATTGCTCAATCTTCAATTATCAATACTCAATCTTCAATCCTCAATCCTCAATCCTCAATCCTCAATTTTCTATCCTCAATCCTCAATCCACAATCCTCAATCCTCATTCTTCAATCCTCAATACCGAATCCTCAATCTTCAATCCTCAATCCTCAATCCTCAATTCTGAATCTTCAATCCTCAACCCTCAATCCTCAATCCTCAATCTTCATTCTTCAATCCTCAATACCCAATCCTCAATCTTCAATCCTCAATCCTCAATCCTCAATTCTCAATCGTCAATCCTCAGCCCTCAGTCCTCAAACCACAATCCTGAACACCCAGCCCTCATCCTGAATCCTCAATCCTCAATCCTCAATCCTCAATCCTCAATCCTCAGTCCTCAAACCTCAATCCTGAATCCTCAATCGTGAATCCTCAATCTTCATCCCTCAGTCCTCAACAATCAGTTGTCAATCCTCAATCCTCAGTAGAATATCCTCAATTCACAGTTTTTAATACGCAGTACTCAATCTGCAATCTTCAAATCTCTATCCACAAACATCAATTCTCACCACTCAACCCTGAACGCACAGTCCTCAATGTTCAATTCTCAATCCTCAATTCTCAATCTTCAATCCTCAATACTGAATCTTCAATCCTCAATCCTCAATCCTCAATCCTCAATCCTCATTCTTCAATCCTCAATACCCAATCCTCAATCTTCAATACTCAATCCTCAATCCTCAATTCTCAATCTTCAATCCTCAATCCTCAATCCTCAATCCTCAATCCTCAATCCTGAATCCTCAATCCTCAATCCTCAAACATCAATATTCAACACTCGGACCTTGTCCTCAATCCACAACCCTCAATCCGCAATCCTCAAAGTTCAATCATCAATACTCAATCTTCAATCCTCAATACTCAACCCTCAATCCCCAATCCTGAATCCTCAATCTTTAATCCGCAATCCTCAATCCTCAATCCTCAATCCTCAATCCTCAATCCTCAATCCTCAATCCTCAACCGTCAGTCCTCGTCCTCAGTCCTCAAACCTCATTCCGGCATCCTGAATCCTGAATCCTCAATCTTCAGCCCTCAGTCCTCAACAATCAGTTGTCAATCCTCATTTCTCAGTAGAATATCCTCAATTCACAGTTTTCAATACGCAGTACTCAATCTGCAATCTTCAAATCTCTATCCACAAACATCAATCCTCATCACTCAACCCTGAACGTTCAGTCCTCAATGTTCAATTCTCAATCCTCAATTCTCAATCTTCAATCCTCAATACTGAATCTTCAATCCTCAATCCTCAATCCTCAATCCTCGTTCCTCATACCTCAACCCTCAACCCTCAGTCCTCATCCTCAATTCTCAATTCTCAATTCTCAATCCTCAATCCTCAATCCTCAATCTTCAATCCTCATTAATCAATCTCCAATCCTAGATCCTGAATCCCCAATCCTCAATCCTCAGTCCTCAATCCTCAATCCTCAACCGTCAGTCCTCGTCCTCAATCCTCAACCCTCAATCCTCAATCCTCAATCTTCAATCCTCAATACTCAATATTCAATCCTCAATCTTCAATACTCAATCCTCAATCCTCAATTCTCAATCTTCAATCCTCAATCCTCAATCCTCAATGCTCAATCCTCATTCTTCAATCCTCAATACCCAATCCTCAATCTTCAATCCTAAATCCTCAATCCTCAATTCTCAATCCTCAATCCTCAATCCTCAATCCCCAATCCTCATCCTTCAAACCTCAATCCTCAACCCTCAGTCCTCTACCTCAATTCTCAATTCTCAATCCTCAATCCTCAATCCTCAATATTCAAAACTCAATATTCAATCTCCAAACCTAGATCCCCAATTCCCAATCCTCAATCTTCAATTCTCAATCTTCAATCCTCAATTTTCAATCCTCGATACTCAATCTTCAATCCTCAATACTCAATCCTCAACGCTCAATCCTCAATCGTCAGTCTTCAATCCTCAATACTCAATCTTCAATCCTCAATCCTCAATCCTCAATCCTCAATCCTCATTCTACAATCCTCAATACCGAATCCTCAATCGTCAATCATCGATCCTCGATCCTCAATTCTCAATCCTCAATCTTCAATCCTCAATACTCAATATTCAATCCTCAATCCTCAATCCTCAATCCTCAATCCTCAATCTTCAATCCTCATTAA
The DNA here is from genome assembly GCF_051401765.1 of Calliopsis andreniformis. Taxonomy (NCBI): domain Eukaryota; kingdom Metazoa; phylum Arthropoda; class Insecta; order Hymenoptera; family Andrenidae; genus Calliopsis; species Calliopsis andreniformis. The sequence continues at coordinate 4,812,711 of NW_027480443.1, read as the reverse complement.
TCAATCTCCAATCCTAGATCCTGAATCCCCAACCCTCAATCCTTAATCCTCAATATTCAATCCTCAATCCCCAGTCCTCAATCTTCAATCCTCAATGTTCAATCCACAATCCTCAATCCTCAGTCCTCAGTCCTCAATCCTCAATTCGCAAACCTCAATCCTCAACCGTCAGTCCTCGTCCTGAATCCTCAACACTCAATCCTCAATCCTCAATCTTCAATCCTCAATACTCAACATTCAATCCTCAATCCTCAATCCTCAATCCTCAATCTTCAATCCTCAATACTCAACCCTCAATCCTCAATCCTCATTCTTCAATCCTCAATACCCAATTCTCAATCTTCAATCCTTAATCCTCAATCCTCAATCCTCAATCCTCTATCCTCAATCCTCAATCTTCAATCCTCAATAATCAATCTCCAATCCTAGATCCTCAATTCCCAATCCTCAATCTTCAATACTCAACCCTCAATCCTCAATTCTCAGTCCTCAATCCTCAATCCTCAACCCTCAAACCTCAATCCTCAACCGTCAGTCCTCGTCCTCAATCCTCAACCCTCAATCCTCAATCCACAACCTTCAATCCTCAATACTCTATATTCAATCCTCAATCCTCAGTCCTCAATCCTCAATCTTCAATCCTCAATCCTCAACCCTCAATCCTCAATCCTCATTCTTCAATCCTCAATACCCAATCCTCAATGTTCAATACTCTATCCTCAATTCTCAATTCTCAATCTTCAATCCTTAATCCTCAATCCTCAATCCTCAATCCTCAATCCTCATTCTTCAATCCTCAATACCCAATCCTCAATCTTCAATCCTCAACCCTCAATCCTCAATTCTCAATCCTCAATCCTCAATCCTCAATGCTCAATCCCCTATCCTCATTCTTCAAACCTCAATCCTGAATCCTCAATGCTGAATCCTCAATCTTCAGCCCTCAATGCTCAAAAATCAGTTGTCAATACTCAATCCTCAGAAGAATATCCTCAATTCACAGTTTTCAATACGCAATACTCAATCTGCAATCTTCAAATCTCTATCCACAAACATCAATTCTCATCACTCAACCCTGAACGCTCAGTCCTCAATGTTCAATTCTCAATCCTCAATCCTCAATCCTCAATCCTCAATCCTCAATCCTCAATCCTCAATCCTCAGTAATCAATACTCAATCTTCAATTCTGAATCGTCAATCCTCTGTCCCCAATCCTCAATCCTCAATCCTCGTTCCTCAAACATCAATCCTCAACACACAGTCCTCATCCTCAATTCTCAATGCTCAATCCTCAATCCTCAATCCTCAATGTTCAATCCTCATTAATCAATCTCCAATCCTAGATCCTGAATCCCCAACACTCAACCCTTAATCCTCAATATTCAATCCTCAATCCCCAGTCCTCAATCTTCAATCCTCAATGTTCAATCCTCAATCCTCAATCCTCAGTCCTCAATCCTCAATTCTCAAACCTCAATCCTCAACCGTCAGTCCTCGTCCTCAATCCTCAACCCTCAATCCTCAATCCTCAATCTTCAATCCTCAATACTCAATATTCAATCCTCAATCCTCAATCCTCAATCCTCAATCCTCAATCTTCAATCCTCAATACTCAACCCTGAATCCTCAATATTCAATCCTCAATCCTCAATCCTCAATCCTCAATCTTCAATCCTCAATACTCAACCCTGAATCCTCAATACTCATTCTTCAATCCTCAATACCCAATTCTCATTCTTCAATCCTCAATCCTCAATCCTCAATCCTCAATCCTCAATCCTCAATCCTCAATCTTCAATCCTCAATCCTCAATCCTCAGTCCTCAAACCTCAATCCTTATTCCTCTATCCTGAATCCTCAATCTTCAGCCCTCAGTCCTCAACAATCAGTTGTCAATCCTCAATCCTCAGTAGAATATCCTCAGTTCACTGGTTTCAATACTCAATACTCAACATGCAATCTTCAAATCATTATCCACAAACATCAATTCTGATCACTCAACACTCAACACTCAGTCCCCAATCCTCAATCTTCAATCCTCAATCCTCAATCCTCAATCCTCAATCCTCAATCTTCAATCCTCATTCCTCAATCCTCAATTCTCAATCTTCAATCCTCAATCCTCAATCCTCAATCCTCAATCCTCATTCCTCAATCCACAATACCCTATCCTCAATCTTCAATCCTCAATCCTCAATCCTCAATTCTCAATCGCCAATCCTCACCCCTCAGTCCTCAAACCTCAATCCTCAACCCCAAGCCCTCATTCTGAATCCTCAATCCTCAATCCTCTATCCTCAATCCTCAATCATCAACGTTCAATCCGCAATACCCAATCCTGAATCTTCAATCCTCAATCCCCAATCCTCAATCCTCAATCCTCAATCCTCAATCCTCAGTCCCCAAACCTCAATCCGGCATCATCAATCCTGAATCCTCAATCTTCAGCCCTCAGTCCTCAACAATCAGTTGTCAATCCTCAATCCTCAGTAGAATATCCTCAATTCACAGTTTTCAATACGCAGTACTCAATCTGCAATCTTCAAATCTCTATCCAGAAACATCAATTCTCATCACTCAACCCAGAACGCTCAGTCCTCAATGTTCAATTCTCAATCCTCAATTCTCAATCTTCAATCCTCAATACTGAATCTTCAATCCTCAATCCTCAATCCTCAATCCTCAATCCTCAATCCTCAATCCTCAATCCTCAATCCTCAATCCTCAATCCTCAGTAAACAATCCTCAGTCTTGAATACTCAATCGTCAATCCTCAGTCCTCAATCCTCAATCCTCAATCCTCGTTCCTCATACCTCAATCCTCAACCCTCAGTCCTCATCCTCAACTCTCAATTCTCGATTCTCAATCCTCAATCCTCAATCCTCAATCTTCAATCCTCATTAATCAATCTCCAATCCTAGATCCTGAATCCCCAATCCTCAATCCTCAATCCTCAATCCTCAATCCTCAACCGTCAGTCCTCGTCCTCAATCCTCAACCCTCAATCCTCAATCCTCAATCTTCAATCCTCAATACTCAATATTCAATCCTCAATCCTCAATCCTCAATCCTCAATCTTCAATCCTCAATCCTCAACCCTCAATCCTCAATACCCAATCCTCAATCTTCAATACTCAATCCTCAATCCTCAATTCTCAATCTTCAGTCCTCAATCCTCAACCCTCAATCCTCAATAATCAACCATCAATCCTCAATTATCAATACTCAATAGAATATCGTGAATTCTCAGGGTTCAATAATCAAACCTTAATCCTCAACCCTCAGCCCTCAGCTCTCATTCTCCATCCTCAATCCTCAATCCTCAATCCTCAATCTTCAATCCCCAATACTCAATCTTCAATCCTCAATCCTCAGTCCTCAATCCTCAATCCTCAATCCTCAGTCATCAATAGTCAATCTTCAATACTCAATCTTCAATCCTCAATACACAATCCTCAATCCTCAATCCTCAATCCTCAATCCTCAAACCTCAATCCTCAACCCTCAGTCCTCATCCTCAATTCTCAATTCTCAATTCTCAATCCTCAATCCTCAATCCCCAATCCTCAACCTTCAATCCTCAATCCTCAATCCTCAGTCCTCAATCCTCAACCTTCACTCCTCAATACTCAATCCTCAATCCTCAATCCTCAATCCTCAATCCTAAACCTTCAACCCTCAATACTCAATCTTCAATCCTCAATCCTCAATCCTCAATCCTCAATCCTCAATCCTCAATCTTCAGTCCTCAATACTCAATCTTCAATCCTCAATCCTCAATCCTCAATCCTCAATCCTCATTCTTCAATCCTGAACACCCAATCCACAATCTTCAATTCTCAAACTTCAATCCACAATTCTCAATCCTCAATCCTCAATCCTCAGACCTCAAACATCAATACTCAACCCTCAGTCCTCGTCCTCAATCCACAACACTCAGTCCTCGATCCTCAATCTTCAACCATCAATATTCAATTTTCAATACTCAATCGCCAATCCTCAATACTCATTCCTCAATCCTCAATGTTCAATCCTCAATACCCAATCCTCAATCTTCTATCCTCAATCCTCAATCCTCAATCCTCAATCCTCAATCCTCAATCCTCTATCTTTAATCCTCAATCCTCAATCATCAATCCTCAATCCTAAACCTTCAACCCTCAATACACAATCTTCAATCCTCAATCCTCAATCCTCAATCCTCAATCCTCAATCCTCAATCTTCAGACCTCAATACTCAATCTTCAATCCTCAATCCTCAATCCTCATTCCTCAATCCTCATTCTTCAATCCTCAACATCCAATCCTCAATACCCAATTCTCAATCTTCAATCCTTAATCCTCAATCCTCAATCCTCAATCCTCAAACCTCAATCCTCATTCTTCAATCCTCAACACCCAATCCTCAATCTTCAATTCTCAATCTTCAATCCTCAATTCTCAATCCTCAATCCTCAACCCTCAGACCTCAAACATCAATACTCAACCCTCAGTCCTCGTCCTCAATCCACAACACTCAATCCTCGATCCTCAATCTTCAATCATCAATATTCAATTTTCAATCCTCAATCCTCAATCCTCAATACACAATCCTCAATCCAGAATGTTCAGTCCTCAATACCCAATCCTCAATCTTCTATCCTCAACCCTCAATCCTCAATCCTCAATCCTCAATCCTCAATCCTCAGTCCTCAAACCTCAATCCTTATTCCTCTATCCTGAATCCTCAATCTTCAGCCCTCAGTCCTCAACAATCAGTTGTCAATCCTCAATCCTCAGTAGAATATCCTCAATTCACTGGTTTCAATACTCAATACTCAACCTGCAATCTTCAAATCATTATCCACAAACATCAATTCTGATCACTCAACCCTCAACACTCAGTCCCCAATCCTCAATCTTCAATCCTCAATCCTCAATCCTCAATCCTCAATCCTCAATCTTCAATGCTCAATACTCAATCTTCAATCCTCGGTCCTCAATCCTCAATCGTCAATCTCCAATCCTGAGTACTCAATCTTCAATCATTCAATCCTCAATCCTCAATCCTCAATCCTCAACCCTCATCCTTCAGTCCTCAATACCCAATCCTCAATCTTCAATCCTCAATCCTCAATCCTCAATTCTCAACCCTCAACCCTCAGTCCTCAATCTTCAGTCCTCAGTCCTCAAGAATCAGTTGTCAATCCTCAATCCCCAACAGAACATCCACAATTCACAGTTTTCAATACTCAATACTCAATCTGCAATCCTCAATACTCAATCCTCAATTCTAAACTCTCAACCCTCAGTCCTCAGTCCTCAAACCTCAATCCTCAAACCTCAGCCCTCAATCCTCAATCCTCAATCCTCAATCCTCAATTTTCAATCCTCAATACACAATCTTCAATCCTCCATACTCAATCCTCAATCCTCAATCCTCAATCGTCAGTCTTCAATCCTCAATACTCAATCTTCAGTCCTCAATCCTCAATCCTCAATCCTCAATCCTCATTCTACAATCCTCAAAACCGAATCCTCAATCTTCAATCATCAATCCTCGATCCTCAATTCTCAATCCTCAATCCTCAGTCCTCAGTCCTCAAACCTCAATCCTCAACCCTCAGCCCTCATCCTTAATCCTCAATCGTCAATCCTCAGTCGTCAGCCGTCAAATCTCAATCCTCAAACCTCAGACCTCATCCTCAATCCTCAATTCTCAATCCTCAATCCTCAATCCTCAATCCCCAATACTCAACTTTCAATCCTCAATCCTCAATCCTCAATCCTAAATACTCAATCCTCAGTCATCAATACTCAATCTTCAATACTCAATCCTCAATCCTCAATCCTCAATCCTCAATCCTCAATCCTCAATCCTCAATCCTCAATCCTCAATCCTCAATCCTCAATCCTCAATCCTCATTCCTCAAACCTCAACCCTCAACCCTCAGTCCTCATCCTCAAATCTCAATTCTCAAACTTCAGTCCTCAACCGACAGTCCTCGTCTTCAATCCTCAACACTCAATCCTCATTGCTCAATCTTCAATTATCAATACTCAATCTTCAATCCTCAATCCTCAATCCTCAATCCTCAATTTTCTATCCTCAATCCTCAATCCACAATCCTCAATCCTCATTCTTCAATCCTCAATACCGAATCCTCAATCTTCAATCCTCAATCCTCAATCCTCAATTCTGAATCTTCAATCCTCAACCCTCAATCCTCAATCCTCAATCTTCATTCTTCAATCCTCAATACCCAATCCTCAATCTTCAATCCTCAATCCTCAATCCTCAATTCTCAATCGTCAATCCTCAGCCCTCAGTCCTCAAACCACAATCCTGAACCCCCAGCCCTCATCCTGAATCCTCAATCCTCAATCCTCAATCCTCAATCCTCAATCCTCAGTCCTCAAACCTCAATCCTGAATCCTCAATCGTGAATCCTCAATCTTCATCCCTCAGTCCTCAACAATCAGTTGTCAATCCTCAATCCTCAGTAGAATATCCTCAATTCACAGTTTTTAATACGCAGTACTCAATCTGCAATCTTCAAATCTCTATCCACAAACATCAATTCTCACCACTCAACCCTGAACGCACAGTCCTCAATGTTCAATTCTCAATCCTCAATTCTCAATCTTCAATCCTCAATACTGAATCTTCAATCCTCAATCCTCAATCCTCAATCCTCAATCCTCATTCTTCAATCCTCAATACCCAATCCTCAATCTTCAATACTCAATCCTCAATCCTCAATTCTCAATCTTCAATCCTCAATCCTCAATCCTCAATCCTCAATCCTCAATCCTGAATCCTCAATCCTCAATCCTCAAACATCAATATTCAACACTCGGACCTTGTCCTCAATCCACAACCCTCAATCCGCAATCCTCAAAGTTCAATCATCAATACTCAATCTTCAATCCTCAATCCTCAACCCTCAATCCCCAATCCTGAATCCTCAATCTTTAATCCGCAATCCTCAATCCTCAATCCTCAATCCTCAATCCTCAATCCTCAATCCTCAATCCTCAACCGTCAGTCCTCGTCCTCAGTCCTCAAACCTCATTCCGGCATCCTGAATCCTGAATCCTCAATCTTCAGCCCTCAGTCCTCAACAATCAGTTGTCAATCCTCATTTCTCAGTAGAATATCCTCAATTCACAGTTTTCAATACGCAGTACTCAATCTGCAATCTTCAAATCTCTATCCACAAACATCAATCCTCATCACTCAACCCTGAACGTTCAGTCCTCAATGTTCAATTCTCAATCCTCAATTCTCAATCTTCAATCCTCAATACTGAATCTTCAATCCTCAATCCTCAATCCTCAATCCTCGTTCCTCATACCTCAACCCTCAACCCTCAGTCCTCATCCTCAATTCTCAATTCTCAATTCTCAATCCTCAATCCTCAATCCTCAATCTTCAATCCTCATTAATCAATCTCCAATCCTAGATCCTGAATCCCCAATCCTCAATCCTCAGTCCTCAATCCTCAATCCTCAACCGTCAGTCCTCGTCCTCAATCCTCAACCCTCAATCCTCAATCCTCAATCTTCAATCCTCAATACTCAATATTCAATCCTCAATCTTCAATACTCAATCCTCAATCCTCAATTCTCAATCTTCAATCCTCAATCCTCAATCCTCAATGCTCAATCCTCATTCTTCAATCCTCAATACCCAATCCTCAATCTTCAATCCTAAATCCTCAATCCTCAATTCTCAATCCTCAATCCTCAATCCTCAATCCCCAATCCTCATCCTTCAAACCTCAATCCTCAACCCTCAGTCCTCTACCTCAATTCTCAATTCTCAATCCTCAATCCTCAATCCTCAATATTCAAAACTCAATATTCAATCTCCAAACCTAGATCCCCAATTCCCAATCCTCAATCTTCAATTCTCAATCTTCAATCCTCAATTTTCAATCCTCGATACTCAATCTTCAATCCTCAATACTCAATCCTCAACGCTCAATCCTCAATCGTCAGTCTTCAATCCTCAATACTCAATCTTCAATCCTCAATCCTCAATCCTCAATCCTCAATCCTCATTCTACAATCCTCAATACCGAATCCTCAATCGTCAATCATCGATCCTCGATCCTCAATTCTCAATCCTCAATCTTCAATCCTCAATACTCAATATTCAATCCTCAATCCTCAATCCTCAATCCTCAATCCTCAATCTTCAATCCTCATTAATCAATCTCCAATCCTAGATCCTGAATCCCCAACCCTCAATCCTTAATCCTCAATATTCAATCCTCAATCCCCAGTCCTCAATCTTCAATCCTCAATGTTCAATCCACAATCCTCAATCCTCAGTCCTCAGTCCTCAATCCTCAATTCGCAAACCTCAATCCTCAACCGTCAGTCCTCGTCCTGAATCCTCAACACTCAATCCTCAATCCTCAATCTTCAATCCTCAATACTCAACATTCAATCCTCAATCCTCAATCCTCAATCCTCAATCTTCAATCCTCAATACTCAACCCTCAATCCTCAATCCTCATTCTTCAATCCTCAATACCCAATTCTCAATCTTCAATCCTTAATCCTCAATCCTCAATCCTCAATCCTCTATCCTCAATCCTCAATCTTCAATCCTCAATAATCAATCTCCAATCCTAGATCCTCAATTCCCAATCCTCAATCTTCAATACTCAACCCTCAATCCTCAATTCTCAGTCCTCAATCCTCAATCCTCAACCCTCAAACCTCAATCCTCAACCGTCAGTCCTCGTCCTCAATCCTCAACCCTCAATCCTCAATCCACAACCTTCAATCCTCAATACTCTATATTCAATCCTCAATCCTCAGTCCTCAATCCTCAATCTTCAATCCTCAATCCTCAACCCTCAATCCTCAATCCTCATTCTTCAATCCTCAATACCCAATCCTCAATGTTCAATACTCTATCCTCAATTCTCAATTCTCAATCTTCAATCCTTAATCCTCAATCCTCAATCCTCAATCCTCAATCCTCATTCTTCAATCCTCAATACCCAATCCTCAATCTTCAATCCTCAACCCTCAATCCTCAATTCTCAATCCTCAATCCTCAATCCTCAATGCTCAATCCCCTATCCTCATTCTTCAAACCTCAATCCTGAATCCTCAATCCTGAATCCTCAATCTTCAGCCCTCAATGCTCAAAAATCAGTTGTCAATACTCAATCCTCAGAAGAATATCCTCAATTCACAGTTTTCAATACGCAATACTCAATCTGCAATCTTCAAATCTCTATCCACAAACATCAATTCTCATCACTCAACCCTGAACGCTCAGTCCTCAATGTTCAATTCTCAATCCTCAATCCTCAATCCTCAATCCTCAATCCTCAATCCTCAATCCTCAATCCTCAGTAATCAATACTCAATCTTCAATTCTGAATCGTCAATCCTCTGTCCCCAATCCTCAATCCTCAATCCTCGTTCCTCAAACATCAATCCTCAACACACAGTCCTCATCCTCAATTCTCAATGCTCAATCCTCAATCCTCAATCCTCAATGTTCAATCCTCATTAATCAATCTCCAATCCTAGATCCTGAATCCCCAACACTCAACCCTTAATCCTCAATATTCAATCCTCAATCCCCAGTCCTCAATCTTCAATCCTCAATGTTCAATCCTCAATCCTCAATCCTCAGTCCTCAATCCTCAATTCTCAAACCTCAATCCTCAACCGTCAGTCCTCGTCCTCAATCCTCAACCCTCAATCCTCAATCCTCAATCTTCAATCCTCAATACTCAATATTCAATCCTCAATCCTCAATCCTCAATCCTCAATCCTCAATCTTCAATCCTCAATACTCAACCCTGAATCCTCAATATTCAATCCTCAATCCTCAATCCTCAATCCTCAATCTTCAATCCTCAATACTCAACCCTGAATCCTCAATACTCATTCTTCAATCCTCAATACCCAATTCTCATTCTTCAATCCTCAATCCTCAATCCTCAATCCTCAATCCTCAATCCTCAATCCTCAATCTTCAATCCTCAATCCTCAATCCTCAGTCCTCAAACCTCAATCCTTATTCCTCTATCCTGAATCCTCAATCTTCAGCCCTCAGTCCTCAACAATCAGTTGTCAATCCTCAATCCTCAGTAGAATATCCTCAGTTCACTGGTTTCAATACTCAATACTCAACATGCAATCTTCAAATCATTATCCACAAACATCAATTCTGATCACTCAACACTCAACACTCAGTCCCCAATCCTCAATCTTCAATCCTCAATCCTCAATCCTCAATCCTCAATCCTCAATCTTCAATCCTCATTCCTCAATCCTCAATTCTCAATCTTCAATCCTCAATCCTCAATCCTCAATCCTCAATCCTCATTCCTCAATCCACAATACCCTATCCTCAATCTTCAATCCTCAATCCTCAATCCTCAATTCTCAATCGCCAATCCTCACCCCTCAGTCCTCAAACCTCAATCCTCAACCCCAAGCCCTCATTCTGAATCCTCAATCCTCAATCCTCTATCCTCAATCCTCAATCATCAACGTTCAATCCGCAATACCCAATCCTGAATCTTCAATCCTCAATCCCCAATCCTCAATCCTCAATCCTCAATCCTCAATCCTCAATCCTCAGTCCCCAAACCTCAATCCGGCATCATCAATCCTGAATCCTCAATCTTCAGCCCTCAGTCCTCAACAATCAGTTGTCAATCCTCAATCCTCAGTAGAATATCCTCAATTCACAGTTTTCAATACGCAGTACTCAATCTGCAATCTTCAAATCTCTATCCAGAAACATCAATTCTCATCACTCAACCCAGAACGCTCAGTCCTCAATGTTCAATTCTCAATCCTCAATTCTCAATCTTCAATCCTCAATACTGAATCTTCAATCCTCAATCCTCAATCCTCAATCCTCAATCCTCAATCCTCAATCCTCAATCCTCAATCCTCAATCCTCAATCCTCAGTAAACAATCCTCAGTCTTGAATACTCAATCGTCAATCCTCAGTCCTCAATCCTCAATCCTCAATCCTCGTTCCTCATACCTCAATCCTCAACCCTCAGTCCTCATCCTCAACTCTCAATTCTCGATTCTCAATCCTCAATCCTCAATCCTCAATCTTCAATCCTCATTAATCAATCTCCAATCCTAGATCCTGAATCCCCAATCCTCAATCCTCAATCCTCAATCCTCAATCCTCAACCGTCAGTCCTCGTCCTCAATCCTCAACCCTCAATCCTCAATCCTCAATCTTCAATCCTCAATACTCAATATTCAATCCTCAATCCTCAATCCTCAATCCTCAATCTTCAATCCTCAATCCTCAACCCTCAATCCTCAATACCCAATCCTCAATCTTCAATACTCAATCCTCAATCCTCAATTCTCAATCTTCAGTCCTCAATCCTCAACCCTCAATCCTCAATAATCAACCATCAATCCTCAATTATCAATACTCAATAGAATATCGTGAATTCTCAGGGTTCAATAATCAAACCTTAATCCTCAACCCTCAGCCCTCAGCTCTCATTCTCCATCCTCAATCCTCAATCCTCAATCCTCAATCTTCAATCCCCAATACTCAATCTTCAATCCTCAATCCTCAGTCCTCAATCCTCAATCCTCAATCCTCAGTCATCAATAGTCAATCTTCAATACTCAATCTTCAATCCTCAATACACAATCCTCAATCCTCAATCCTCAATCCTCAATCCTCAAACCTCAATCCTCAACCCTCAGTCCTCATCCTCAATTCTCAATTCTCAATTCTCAATCCTCAATCCTCAATCCCCAATCCTCAACCTTCAATCCTCAATCCTCAATCCTCAGTCCTCAATCCTCAACCTTCACTCCTCAATACCCAATCCTCAATCCTCAATCCTCAATCCTCAATCCTAAACCTTCAACCCTCAATACTCAATCTTCAATCCTCAATCCTCAATCCTCAATCCTCAATCCTCAATCCTCAATCTTCAGTCCTCAATACTCAATCTTCAATCCTCAATCCTCAATCCTCAATCCTCAATCCTCATTCTTCAATCCTGAACACCCAATCCACAATCTTCAATTCTCAAACTTCAATCCACAATTCTCAATCCTCAATCCTCAATCCTCAGACCTCAAACATCAATACTCAACCCTCAGTCCTCGTCCTCAATCCACAACACTCAGTCCTCGATCCTCAATCTTCAACCATCAATATTCAATTTTCAATACTCAATCGCCAATCCTCAATACTCATTCCTCAATCCTCAATGTTCAATCCTCAATACCCAATCCTCAATCTTCTATCCTCAATCCTCAATCCTCAATCCTCAATCCTCAATCCTCAATCCTCTATCTTTAATCCTCAATCCTCAATCATCAATCCTCAATCCTAAACCTTCAACCCTCAATACACAATCTTCAATCCTCAATCCTCAATCCTCAATCCTCAATCCTCAATCCTCAATCTTCAGACCTCAATACTCAATCTTCAATCCTCAATCCTCAATCCTCATTCCTCAATCCTCATTCTTCAATCCTCAACATCCAATCCTCAATCTTCAATTCTCAACCTTCAATCCACAATTCTCAATCCTCAATCCTCAATCCTCAGACCTCAAACATCAATACTCAACCCTCAGTCCTCGTCCTCAATCCACAACACTCAATCCTCGATCCTCAATCTTCAACCATCAATATTCAATTTTCAATACTCAATCGTCAATCCTCAATACTCATTCCTCAATCCTCAATGTTCAATCCTCAATACCCAATCCTCAATCTTCTATCCTCAATCCTCAATCCTCAATCCTCAATCCTCAATCCTCAATCCTCAGTCCTCAAACCTCAATCCTTATTCCTCAATACTGAATCCTCAATCTTCAGCCCTCAGTCCTCAACAATCAGTTGTTAATCCTCAATCCTCAGTAGAATATACTCAATTCACAGGTTTCAATACTGAATACTCAACCTGCAATCTTCAAATCATTATCCACAAACATCAATTCTGATCACTCAACCCTCAACACTCAGTCCCCAATCCTCAATCTTCAATCCTCAATCCTCAATCCTCAATCCTCAATCCTCAATCTTCAATCCTCAATACTCAATCTTCAATCCTCGGTCCTCAATCCTCAATCGTCAATCTCCAATCCTGAATACTCAATCTTCAATCATTCAATCCTCAATCCTCAATCCTCAATCCTCAACCCTCATCCTTCAGTCCTCAATACCCAATCCTCAATCTTCAATCCTCAATCCTCAATCCTCAATTCTCAACCCTCAACCCTCAGTCCTCAGTCCTCAAACCTCAATCCTCAAACCTCAGCCCTCATCTTCAATCCTCAATCCTCAATCCTCTATCCTGAATCTTCAATACTCAATACTCAATCTTCAATCCTCAATCCTCAGTCCACAAACCTCAATTCTGAATCCTCAATCCTGCATCCTCAATCTTCAGTCCTCAGTCCTCAAGAATCAGATGTCAATCCTCAATCCCCAACAGAACATCCACAATTCACAGTTTTCAATACTCAATACTCAATCTGCAATCCTCAATACTCAATCCTCAATTCTAAACTCTCAACCCTCAGTCCTCAGTCCTCAAACCTCAATCCTCAAACCTCAGCCCTCAATCCTCAATCCTCAATCCTCAATCCTCAATTTTCAATCCTCAATACACAATCTTCAATCCTCAATACTCAATCCTCAATCCTCAATCCTCAATCGTCAGTCTTCAATCCTCAATACTCAATCTTCAGTCCTCAATCCTCAATCCTCAATCCTCAATCCTCATTCTACAATCCTCAACACCGAATCCTCAATCTTCAATCATCAATCCTCGATCCTCAATTCTCAATCCTCAATCCTCAGTCCTCAGTCCTCAAACCTCAATCCTCAACCCTCAGCCCTCATCCTCAATCCTCAATCGTCAATCCTCAGTCGTCAGCCGTCAAATCTCAACCCTCAACCCTCAGACCTCATCCTCAATCCTCAATTCTCAATCCTCAATCCTCAATCCTCAATCCCCAATACTCAACTTTCAATCCTCAATCCTCAATCCTCAATCCTAAATACTCAATCCTCAGTCATCAATACTCAATCTTCAATACTCAATCCTCAATCCTCAATCCTCAATCCTCAATCCTCAATCCTCAATCCTCATTCCTCAAACCTCAACCCTCAACCCTCAGTCCTCATCCTCAATTCTCAATTCTCAAACTTCAGTCCTCAACGGACAGTCCTCGTCTTCAATCCTCAACACTCAATCCTCATTGCTCAATCTTCAATTATCAATACTCAATCTTCAATCCTCAATCCTCAATCCTCAATCCTCAATTTTCTATCCTCAATCCTCAATCCACAATCCTCAATCCTCATTCTTCAATCCTCAATACCGAATCCTCAATCTTCAATGCTCAATCCTCAATCCTCAATTCTCAATCTTCAATCCTCAACCCTCAATCCTCAATCCTCAATCCTCATTCTTCAATCCTCAATACCCAATCCTCAATCTTCAATCCTCAATCCTCAATCCTCAATTCTCAATCGTCAATCCTCAGCCCTCAGTCCTCAAACCTCAATCCTGAACCCCCAGCCCTCATCCTGAATCCTCAATCCTCAATCCTCAATCCTCAATCCTCAATCCTCAATGTTCAATCCGCAATACCCAATCCTCAATCTTCAATCCTGAATCCCCAATCCTCAATCCTCAATCCTCAATCCTCAATCCCCAATCCTCAGTCCTCAAACCTCAATCCTGAATCCTCAATCGTGAATCCTCAATCTTCATCCCTCAGTCCTCAACAATCAGTTATCAATCCTCAATCCTCAGTAGAATATCCTCAATTCACAGTTTTTAATACGCAGTACTCAATCTGCAATCTTCAAATCTCTATCCACAAACATCAATTCTCACCACTCAACCCTGAACGCACAGTCCTCAATGTTCAATTCTCAATCCTCAATTCTCAATCTTCAATCCTCAATACTGAATCTTCAATCCTCAATCCTCAATCCTCAATCCTCAATCCTCATTCTTCAATCCTCAATACCCAATCCTCAATCTTCAATACTCAATCCTCAATCCTCAATTCTCAATCTTCAATCCTCAATCCTCAATCCTCAATCCTCAATCCTCATTCTTCAATCCTGAATACCCAATCCTCAATCTTCAATCCTCAATCCTCAATCCTCAATTCTCAATCCTCAATCCTCAATCCTCAATCCTCAATCCCCAATCCTCATTCTTCAAACCTCAATCCTCAACCCTCAGTCCTCATCCTCAGTTCTCAATTCTCAATCCTCAACCCTCAATCCTCAATATTCAATCCTCAATAATCAATCTCCAATCCTAGATCCCCAATTCCCAATACTCAACCTTCAATCCTCAATCCTCAGCCCTCAATCCTCAATCCTGAATCCTCAATCCTCAATCCTCAAACATCAATA
The DNA here is from genome assembly GCF_051401765.1 of Calliopsis andreniformis. NCBI lineage: Eukaryota > Metazoa > Arthropoda > Insecta > Hymenoptera > Andrenidae > Calliopsis > Calliopsis andreniformis. The sequence goes on along the minus strand of NW_027480443.1, from coordinate 4,797,300 downwards.
TTCAACACTCGGACCTTGTCCTCAATCCACAACCCTCAATCCTCAATCCTCAAAGTTCAATCATCAATACTCAATCTTCAATCCTCAATCCTCAACCCTCAATCCTCAATCCTGAATCCTCAATCTTTAATCCGCAATCCTCAATCCTCAATCCTCAATCCTAAACCTTCAACCCTCAACACTCAATCTTCAATCCCCAGTCCTCAATCCTCAATACTCAATCCTCAATCCTCAATCTTCAATCCTCAATACCCAATCTTCAGTCCTTAATCCTCAATCCTCAATCCTCAATCCTGATTCTTCAATCCTCAACACCCACCCCTCAATCTTCAATTCTCAATCTTCAATCCTCAATTCTTAATCCTCAATCCTCAATCCTCAGACCTCAAACATCAATACTCAACACTCAGTCCTCGTCCTCAATCCACAACACTCAATCCTCGATCCTCAATCTTCAATCATCAATATTCAATTTTCAATCCTCAATCCTCAATCCTCAATACACAATCCTCAATCCTGAATGTTCAGTCCTCAATACCCAATCCTCAATCTTCTATCCTCAACCCTCAATCCTCAATCCTCAATCCTCAATCCTCAGTCCTCAAACCTCAATCCTTGTTCCTCAATCCTGAATCCTCAATCTTCAGCCCTCAGTCCTCAACAATCAGTTGTCAATCCTCAATCCTCAGTAGAATATCCTCAATTCACAGGTTTCAATACTCAATACTCAACCTGCAATCTTCAAATCACTATCCACAAGCATCAATTCTGATCGCTCATCCCTCAACACTCAGTCCCCAATCCTCAACCTTCAATCCTCAATCCTCAATCCTCAATCCTCAATCCTCAATCTTCAATCATCAATACTCAATCTTCAATCCTCGGTCCTCAATCCTCAATCGTCAATCTCCAATCCTGAATACTCAATCTTCAACCATTCAATCCTCAATCCTCTATGCTCAATCCTCAATCCTCATCCTTCAGTCCTCAATACCCAATCCTCAATCCTCAGTCCTCAAACCTCAATCCTTATTCCTCAATACTGAATCCTCAATCTTCAGCCCTCAGTCCTCAACAATCAGTTGTTAATCCTCAATGCTCAGTAGAATATCCTCAATTCACAGGTTTCAATACTGAATACTCAACCTGCAATCTTAAAATCTCTATCTACAAACATCAATTCTCATCACTCAACCCTCAACGCTCAGTCCCCAATCCTCAAACTTCAATCCTCAATCCTCAATCCTCAATCCTCAATCCTCAATCCTCAATCCTGAATCTTCAATCCTCAATACTCAATCTTCAATCCTCGGTCCTCAATCCTCAATCGCCAATCTCCAATCCTGAATACTCAATCTTCAATCCTCAATCCTCAATCCTCAATCCTCAATCCTCAATCCTCAATCCTCAATCCTCAATCCTCAATCCTCAGTCATCAATCCACAATCTTCAATACTCAATCGTCAATCCTCAGTCCTCAATCCTCAATCCCCAATCCTCGTTCCTCAAACCTCAATCCCCAACCCTCAGTCCTCATCCTCAATTCTCAATTCTCAATCCTCAATCCTCAATCCTCAACCTTCAATCCTGAATAGTCAATCTGCAATCCTAGATCCTCAATCCCCAATACTCAATCCTTAATCCTCAATCTTCAATCCTCAATCCCCAGTCCTCAAAATTCAATCCTCAATGCTCAATCCTCAATCCTCAGTCCTCAGTCCTCAATCCTCAATCCTCAATCCTCAAACCTCAATCCTCGACCGTCAGTCCTCGTCCTCAATAATCAACACTCAATCCTCAATCCTCAATCTTCAATCCCCAAAACTCAACCTTCAATCATCAATCCTCAATCCTCAATCCTCAATCCTCAATCCTCAATACTCAATACCCAACCCTCAATCCTCAATCCTCATTCATCAATCCTCAATACCCAATCCTCAATCTTCAATCCTCAATCCTCAATCCTCAATTCTCAACCCTCAATCCTCAGTCCTCAGTCCTCAAACCTAAATCCTCAAACCGCAGCCTTCATCCTCTATCCTCAATCCTCAAACCTCAATCCTCGACCGTCAGTCCTCGTCCTCAATAATCAACACTCAATCCTCAATCCTCAACATTCAATCCCCAATACTCAACCTTCAATCCTCAATCCTCAATCCTCAATCCTCAATCCTCAATCCTCAATACTCAATACCCAAGCCTCAATCCTCAATCCTCATTCATCAATCCTCAATCCTCAATCCTCAATCTTCAATCCTCAATCCTCAATCCTCAATCCTCAATCCTCAATACTCAATACTCAATCGTCAATCCTCAATCTTCAATACTCAATCCTCAATCCTCAATCCTCAATCCTCAATACTCAACCATCAACCCTCAATTCTCAATACTCAATAGAATATCGTGAATTCTCAGGGTTCAATACTCAAACCTCAATCCTCAACCCTCAGCCCTCAGCCCTCATTCTCCATCCTCAATCCTCAATCCTCAATCCTCAATCTTCAATCCCCAATACTCAATCTTCAATCCTCAATCCTCAATCCTCAATCCTCAACACTCAATCCTCAGTCATCAATAGTCAATATTCAATACTCAATCTTCAATCCTCAATACACAATCCTCAATCCTCAATCCTCAATCCTCAATCCGCAAACCTCAATCCTCAACCCTCAGTCCTCATCCTCAATTCTCAATTCTCAATTCTCAATCCTCAATCCTCAATCCCCAATCCTCAACCTTCAATCCTCAATCCTCAATCCTCAGTCCGCAATCCTCAACCTTCACTCCTCAATACCCAATCCTCAATCTTCAATCCTCAATCCTCAATCCTCAATTCTCAATCCTCAATCCTCAATCCTCAATCCTCAATCCCCAATCCTCATCCTTCAAACCTCAATCCTCAACCCTCAGTCCTCATCCTCAATCCTCAATTCTCAATCCTCAATCCTCAATCCTCAATATTCAAAACTCAATATTCAATCTCCTATCCTAGGTCCCCAATTCCCAATCCTCAATCTTCAATCCTCAATCCTCAATCCTCAATCCTCGGTCCTCAAACCTCAATCCTCAACACTCAGTCCTCATCCTCAATTCTCAATCCTCAATCCTCAATCCTCAATCCTCAATCTTCTATCCTCATTAATCAATCTCCAATCCTAGATCCTGAATCCCCAACCCTCAATCCTTAATCCTCAATATTCAATCCTCAATCCCCAGTCCTCAATCTTCAATCCTCAATCCTCAACTCTCAAACCTCAATCCTCAACCGTCAGTCCTCGTCCTCAATCCTCAACACTCAATCCTCAATCCTCAATCTTCAATCCTCAATACTCAATATTCAATCCTCAATCCTCAATCCTCAATCCTCAATCTTCAATCCTCAATACTCAACCCTCAATCCTCAATCCTCATTCTTCAATCCTCAATACCCAATTCTCAATCTTCAATCCTTAATCCTCAATCCTCAATCCTCAATCCTCAAACCTCAATCCTCATTCTTCAATCCTCAACACCCAATCCTCAATCTTCAATTCTCAATCTTCAATCCTCAATTCTCAATCCTCAATCCTCAACCCTCAGACCTCAAACATCAATACTCAACCCTCAGTCCTCGTCCTCAATCCACAACACTCAATCCTCGATCCTCAATCTTCAATCATCAATATTCAATTTTCAATCCTCAATCCTCAATCCTCAATACACAATCCTCAATCCAGAATGTTCAGTCCTCAATACCCAATCCTCAATCTTCTATCCTCAACCCTCAGTCCTCAATCCTCAATCCTCAATCCTCAATCCTCAGTCCTCAAACCTCAATCCTTATTCCTCTATCCTGAATCCTCAATCTTCAGCCCTCAGTCCTCAACAATCAGTTGTCAATCCTCAATCCTCAGTAGAATATCCTCAATTCACTGGTTTCAATACTCAATACTCAACCTGCAATCTTCAAATCATTATCCACAAACATCAATTCTGATCACTCAACCCTCAACACTCAGTCCCCAATCCTCAATCTTCAATCCTCAATCCTCAATCCTCAATCCTCAATCCTCAATCTTCAATGCTCAATACTCAATCTTCAATCCTCGGTCCTCAATCCTCAATCGTCAATCTCCAATCCTGAGTACTCAATCTTCAATCATTCAATCCTCAATCCTCAATCCTCAATCCTCAACCCTCATCCTTCAGTCCTCAATACCCAATCCTCAATCTTCAATCCTCAATCCTCAATCCTCAATTCTCAACCCTCAACCCTCAGTCCTCAATCTTCAGTCCTCAGTCCTCAAGAATCAGTTGTCAATCCTCAATCCCCAACAGAACATCCACAATTCACAGTTTTCAATACTCAATACTCAATCTGCAATCCTCAATACTCAATCCTCAATTCTAAACTCTCAACCCTCAGTCCTCAGTCCTCAAACCTCAATCCTCAAACCTCAGCCCTCAATCCTCAATCCTCAATCCTCAATCCTCAATTTTCAATCCTCAATACACAATCTTCAATCCTCCATACTCAATCCTCAATCCTCAATCCTCAATCGTCAGTCTTCAATCCTCAATACTCAATCTTCAGTCCTCAATCCTCAATCCTCAATCCTCAATCCTCATTCTACAATCCTCAAAACCGAATCCTCAATCTTCAATCATCAATCCTCGATCCTCAATTCTCAATCCTCAATCCTCAGTCCTCAGTCCTCAAACCTCAATCCTCAACCCTCAGCCCTCATCCTTAATCCTCAATCGTCAATCCTCAGTCGTCAGCCGTCAAATCTCAACCCTCAAACCTCAGACCTCATCCTCAATCCTCAATTCTCAATCCTCAATCCTCAATCCTCAATCCCCAATACTCAACTTTCAATCCTCAATCCTCAATCCTCAATCCTAAATACTCAATCCTCAGTCATCAATACTCAATCTTCAATACTCAATCCTCAATCCTCAATCCTCAATCCTCAATCCTCAATCCTCAATCCTCATTCCTCAAACCTCAACCCTCAACCCTCAACCCTCAGTCCTCATCCTCAAATCTCAATTCTCAAACTTCAGTCCTCAACCGACAGTCCTGGTCTTCAATCCTCAACACTCAATCCTCATTGCTCAATCTTCAATTATCAATACTCAATCTTCAATCCTCAATCCTCAATCCTCAATCCTCAATTTTCTATCCTCAATCCTCAATCCACAATCCTCAATCCTCATTCTTCAATCCTCAATACCGAATCCTCAATCTTCAATCCTCAATCCTCAATCCTCAATTCTGAATCTTCAATCCTCAACCCTCAATCCTCAATCCTCAATCTTCATTCTTCAATCCTCAATACCCAATCCTCAATCTTCAATCCTCAATCCTCAGTCCTCAAACCTCAATCCTGAATCCTCAATCGTGAATCCTCAATCTTCATCCCTCAGTCCTCAACAATCAGTTGTCAATCCTCAATCCTCAGTAGAATATCCTCAATTCACAGTTTTTAATACGCAGTACTCAATCTGCAATCTTCAAATCTCTATCCACAAACATCAATTCTCACCACTCAACCCTGAACGCACAGTCCTCAATGTTCAATTCTCAATCCTCAATTCTCAATCTTCAATCCTCAATACTGAATCTTCAATCCTCAATCCTCAATCCTCAATCCTCAATCCTCATTCTTCAATCCTCAATACCCAATCCTCAATCTTCAATACTCAATCCTCAATCCTCAATTCTCAATCTTCAATCCTCAATCCTCAATCCTCAATCCTCAATCCTCAATCCTGAATCCTCAATCCTCAATCCTCAAACATCAATATTCAACACTCGGACCTTGTCCTCAATCCACAACCCTCAATCCGCAATCCTCAAAGTTCAATCATCAATACTCAATCTTCAATCCTCAATCCTCAACCCTCAATCCCCAATCCTGAATCCTCAATCTTTAATCCGCAATCCTCAATCCTCAATCCTCAATCCTCAATCCTCAATCCTCAATCCTCAATCCTCAACCGTCAGTCCTCGTCCTCAGTCCTCAAACCTCATTCCGGCATCCTGAATCCTGAATCCTCAATCTTCAGCCCTCAGTCCTCAACAATCAGTTGTCAATCCTCATTTCTCAGTAGAATATCCTCAATTCACAGTTTTCAATACGCAGTACTCAATCTGCAATCTTCAAATCTCTATCCACAAACATCAATCCTCATCACTCAACCCTGAACGTTCAGTCCTCAATGTTCAATTCTCAATCCTCAATTCTCAATCTTCAATCCTCAATACTGAATCTTCAATCCTCAATCCTCAATCCTCAATCCTCGTTCCTCATACCTCAACCCTCAACCCTCAGTCCTCATCCTCAATTCTCAATTCTCAATTCTCAATCCTCAATCCTCAATCCTCAATCTTCAATCCTCATTAATCAATCTCCAATCCTAGATCCTGAATCCCCAATCCTCAATCCTCAATCCTCAACCGTCAGTCCTCGTCCTCAATCCTCAACCCTCAATCCTCAATCCTCAATCTTCAATCCTCAATACTCAATATTCAATCCTCAATCCTCAATCCTCAATCCTCAATCCTCAATCCTCAATCCTCAACCCTCAATCCTCAATCCTCATTCTTCAATCCTCAATACCCAATCCTCAATCTTCAATACTCAATCCTCAATCCTCAATTCTCAATCTTCAATTCTCAATCCTCAATCCTCAATCCTCAATCCTCAATCCTCATTCCTCAATCCTCAATACCCAATCCTCAATCTTCAATCCTCAATCCTCAATCCTCAATTCTCAATCCTCAATCCTCAATCCTCAATCCCCAATCCTCATCCTTCAAACCTCAATTCTCAACCCTCAGTCCTCATCCTCAATTCTCAATTCTCAATCCTCAATCCCCAATCCTCAATATTCAAAACTCAATATTCAATCTCCAAACCTAGATCCCCAATTCCCAATCCTCAATCTTCAATTCTCAATCTTCAATCCTCAATTCTCAATCCTCAATCCTCAATCCTCAGACCTCAAACATCAATACTCAACCCTCAGTCCTCGTCCTCAATCCACAACACTCAATCCTCGATCCTCAATCTTCAATCATCAATATTCAATTTTCAATCCTCAATCCTCAATCCTCTATCCTCAATCTTCAATCCTCAATACTCAATCTTCAATCCTCAATCCTCAGTCCACAAACCTCAATTCTGAATCCTCAATCCTGCATCCTCAATCTTCAGTCCTCAGTCCTCAAGAATCAGTTGTCAATCCTCAATCCCCAATAGAACATCCACAATTCACAGTTTTCAATACTCAATACTCAATCTGCAATCCTCAATCCTCAATCCTCAATTCTAAACCCACAACCCTCAGTCCTCAGTCCTCAAACCTCAATCCTCAAACCTCAGCCCTCAATCCTCAATCCTCAATCCTCAATCCTCGATTTTCAATCCTCAATACACAATCTTCAATCCTCAATACTCAATCCTCAATCCTCAATTCTCAATCGTCAGTCTTCAATCCTCAATACTCAATCTTCAATCCTCAATCCTCAATCCTCAATCCTCAATCCTCATTCTACAATCCTCAACTCCGAATCCTCAATCTTCAATCATCAATCCTCGATCCTCAATTCTCAATCCTCAATCCTCAGTCCTCAGCCCTCAAACCTCAATCCTCAACCCTCAGCCCTCATCCTCAATCCTCAATCGTCAATCCTCAGTCGTCAGCCGTCAAATCTCAACCCTCAACCCTCAGACCTCATCCTCAATCCTCAATTCTCAATCCTCAATCCTCGATCCTCAATCCCCAATACTCTACCTTCAATCCTCAATTCTCAATCCTCAATCCTAAATACTCAATCCTCAGTCATCAATACTCAATCTTCAATACTCAATCCTCAATCCTCAATCCTCAATCCTCAATCCTCAATCCTCAATCCTCAATCCTCAATCCTCATTCCTCAAACCTCAACCCTCAACCCTCAGTCCTCAGCCTCAATTCTCAATTCTCAAGCTTCAGTCCTCAACCGACAGTCCTCGTCTTCAATCCTCAACACTCAATCCTCATTGCTCAATCTTCAATTATCAATACTCAATCTTCAATCCTCAATCCTCAATCCTCAATCCTCAATCTTCAATCCTCAATCCTCAATCCACAATCCTCAATCCTCATTCTTCAATCCTCAATACCGAATCCTCAATCTTCAATCCTCAATCCTCAATCCTCAATCCTCAATTATCAATCGTCAATCCTCAGCCCTCAGTCCTCAAACCTCAATCCTCAACCCCCAGCCCTCATCCTGAATCCTCAATCCTCAATCCTCAATCCTCAATCCTCAATCCTCAATGTTCAATCCGCAATACCCAATCCTCAATCTTCAATCCTCAATCCCCAATCCTCAATCCTCAATCCTCAATCCTCAATCCTCAATCCTCAGTCCTCAAACCTCAATCCTGAATCCTCAATCGCGAATCCTCAATCTTCATCCCTCAGTCCTCAACAATCAGTTGTCAATCCTCAATCCTCAGTAGAATATCCTCAATTCACAGTTTTCAATACGCAGTACTCAATCTGCAATCTTCAAATCTCTATCCACAAACATCAATTCTCATCACTCAACCCTGAACGCACAGTCCTCAATGTTCAATTCTCAATCCTCAATTCTCAATCTTCAATCCTCAATCCTCAATCCTCAATCCTCAATCCTCATTCTTCAATCCTCAATACCCAATCCTCAATCTTCAATACTCAATCCTCAATCCTCAATTCTCAATCTTCAATCCTCAATCCTCAATCCTCAATCCTCAATCCTCATTCTTCACTCCTGAATACACAATCCTCAATCTTCAATCCTCAATCCTCAATCCTCAATTCTCAATCCTCAATCCTCAATCCTCAATCCTCAACCCTCAATCCTCAATCCTCATTCTTCAATCCTCAATACCCAATCCTCAATATTCAATACTCAATCCTCAATCCTCAATTCTCAATCTTCAATTCTCAATTCTCAATCCTCAATCCTCAATCCTCAATATTCAAAACACAATATTCAATCTCCAAACCTAGATCCCCAATTCCCAATCCTCAATCTTCAATTCTCAATCTTCAATCCTCAATTCTCAATCCTCAATCCTCAATCCTCAGACCTCAAACATCAATACTCAACCCTCAGTCCTCGTCCTCAATCCACAACACTCAATCCTCGATCCTCAATCTTCAATCATCAATATTCAATTTTCAATCCTCAATCCTCAATCCTCTATCCTCAATCTTCAATCCTCAATACTCAATCTTCAATCCTCAATCCTCAGTCCACAAACCTCAATTCTGAATCCTCAATCCTGCATCCTCAATCTTCAGTCCTCAGTCCTCAAGAATCAGTTGTCAATCCTCAATCCCCAATAGAACATCCACAATTCACAGTTTTCAATACTCAATACTCAATCTGCAATCCTCAATCCTCAATCCTCAATTCTAAACTCTCAACCCTCAGTCCTCAGTCCTCAAACCTTAATCCTCAAACCTCAGCCCTCAATACTCAATCCTCAATCCTCAATCCTCAATTTTCAATCCTCAATACACAATCTTCAATCCTGAATACTCAATCGTCAATCCTTAATCCTCAATCGTCAGTCTTCAATCCTCAATACTCAATCTTCAATCCTCAATCCTCAACCCTCAATCCTCAATTCTCATTCTACAATCCTCAACACCGAATCCTCAATCTTCAATCATCAATCCTCGATCCTCAATTCTCAATCCTCAATCCTCAGTCCTCAGTCCTCAAACCTCAATCCTCAACCCTCAGCCCTCATCCTCAATCCTCAATCGTCAATCCTCAGTCGCCAGCCGTCAAATCTCAACCCTCAACCCTCAGACCTCATCCTCAATCCTCAATTCTCAATCCTCAATCCTCAATCCTCAATCCCCAATACCCAACCTTCAATCCTCAATCCTCAATGCTCAATCCTAAATACTCAATCCTCAGTCATCAATACTCAATCTTCAATACTCAATCCTCAATCCTCAATCCTCAATCCTCAATCCTCTATCCTCAATCGTCATTCCTCAAACCTCAACCCTCAACCCTCAGTCCTCATCCTCAATTCTCAATTCTCAAACTTCAGTCCTCTACCGACAGTCCTCGTCTTCAATCCTCAACACTCAATCCTCATTGCTCAATCTTCAATTATCAATACTCAATCTTCAATCCTCATTCCTCAATCCTCAATCCTCAATCTTCAATCCTCAATCCTCAATCCACAATCCTCAATCCTCATTCTTCAATCCTCAATACCGAATCCTCAATCTTCAATCCTCAATCCTCAATCCTCAATTCTCAATCTTCAATCCTCAACCCTCAATCCTCAATCCTCAATCCTCATTCTTCAATCCTCAATACCCAATCCTCAATCTTCAATCCTCAATCCTCAATCCTCAATTCTCAATCGTCAATCCTCAGCCCTCAGTCCTCAAACCTCAATCCTCAACCCCCAGCCCTCATCCTGAATCCTCAATCCTCAATCCTCAATCCTCAATCCTCAATCCTCAATGTTCAATCCGCAATACCCAATCCTCAATCTTCAATCCTAAATCCCCAATCCTCAATCCCCAATCCTCAATCCTCAATCCTCAATCCTCAGTCCTCAAATCTCAATCCTGAATCCTCAATCGTGAATCCTCAATCTTCATCCCTCAGTCCTCAACAATCAGTTGTCAATCCTCAATCCTCAGTAGAATATCCTCAATTCACAGTTTTCAATGCGCAGTACTCAATCTGCAATCTTCAAATCTCTATCCACAAACATCAATTCTCATCACTCAACCCTGAACGCACAGTCCTCAATGTTCAATCCTCGATCCTCAATTCTCAATCTTCAATCCTCAATACTGAATCTTCAATCCTCAATCCTCAATCCTCAATCCTCAATCCTCAATCCTCATTCTTCAATCCTCAATACCCAATCCTCAATCTTCAATACTCAATCCTCAATCCACAATTCTCAATCTTCAATCCTCAATCCTCAATCCTCAATCCTCAATCCTCATTCTTCAATCCTGAATACCCAATCCTCAATCTTCAATCCTCAATCCTCAATCCTCATTCTTCAATCCTCAACACCCACTCCTCAATCTTCAATTCTCAATCTTCAATCCTCAATTCTCAATCCTCAATCCTCAATCCTCAATCCTCAACCCTCAATCCTCAATCCTGAATCCTCAATCCTCAATCCTCAAACGTCAATATTCAACACTCGGACCTGGTCCTCAATCCACAACCCTCAATCCTCAATCTTCAGTCATCAATACTCAATCTTCAATCCTCAATCCTCAACCCTCAATCCTCAATCCTGAATCCTCAATCTTTAATCCGCAATCCTCAATCCTCAATCCTCAATCCTAAACCTTCAACCCTCAACACTCAATATTCAATCCCCAATCCTCAATCCTCAATACTCAATCCTCAATCCTCAATCTTCAATCCTCAATACTCAATCTTCAGTCCTTAATCCTCAATCCTCAATCCTCAATCCTCATTCTTCAATCCTCAACACCCACTCCTCAATCTTCAATTCTCAATCTTCAATCCTCAATTCTCAATCCTCAATCCTCAATCCTCAGACCTCAAACATCAATACTTAACCCTCAGTCCTCGTCCTCAATCCACAACACTCAATCCTCGATCCTCAATCTTCAATCATCAATATTCAATTTTCAATCATCAATCCTCACTCCTCAATACACAATCCTCAATCCTGAATGTTCAGTACTCAATACCCAATCCTCAATCTTCTATCCTCAGCCCTCAATCCTCAATCCCCAATCCTCAATCCTCAGTCCTCAGTCCTCAATCCTCAATTCTCAAACCTCAATCCTCAACCGTCAGTCCTCGTCCTCAATCCTCAATCCTCAATCCTCAATCCTCAATCCCCAATCCTCATTCTTCAAACCTCAATCCTCAACCCTCAGTCCGCATCCTCAATTCTCAATCCTCAATCCTCAATCCTCAATATTCAAAACTCAATATTCAATCTCCAAACCTAGATCCCCAATTCCCAATCCTCAATCTTCAATCCTCAATCCTCAATCCTCAATTCTCAATCCTCAATCCTCAATCCTCAGACCTCAAACATCAATATTCAACACTCGGACCTGTTCCTCAATCCACAACCCTCAATCCTCGATCCTCAATCTTCAATCATCAATACTCAATCTTCAGTCCTCAATCCTCAACCCTCAATCCTCAATCCTCAATCCTCTATCTTTAATCCTAAATCCTCAATCCTCAATCCTCAATCCTATACCTTCAACCCTCAATACTCAATCTTCAATCCTCAATCCTCAATCCTCAATCCACAATCCTCAATCCTCAATCCTCAATCTTCAGTCCTCAATACTCAATCTTCAATCCTCAATCCTCAATCCTCAATCCTCAATCCTCAACACCGAATCCTCAATCTTCAATTCTCAACCTTCCATCCACAATTCTCAATCCTCAATCCTCAATCCTCAGACCTCATACATCAATACTCAACCCTCAGTCCTCGTCCTCAATCCACAACACTCAATCCTCGATCCTCAATCTTCAACCATCAATATTCAATTTTCAATACTCAATCGTCAATCCTCAATACTCAATCCTCAATCCTCAATGTTCAATCCTCAATACCCAATCCTCAATCATCTATCCTCAATTCTCAATCCTCAATCCTCAATCCTCAATCCTTAATCCTCAGTCCTCAAACCTCAATCCTTATTCCTCAATACTGAATCCTCAATCTTCAGCCCTCAGTCTCAACAATCAGTTGTTAATCCTCAATCCTCAGTCGAATATCCTCAATTCACAGGTTTCGATGCTCAATACTCAACCTGCAATCTTAAAATCTCTATCTACAAACATCAATTCTCATCACTCAACCCTCAACACTCAGTCCCCAATCCTCAAACTTCAATCCTCAATCCTCAATCCTCAATCCACAATCCTCAATCTTCAATCCTCAATCCTCAATCCTCAATCCTCAATCCTCAATTCTCAATTCTCAATCCTCAATCTTCAATCCTTAATACTCAATTTTCAATCTTCAATCCTCAATCCTCAATCCTTAATCCTCAATCGTCAATCCTCAATCCTCAATCCTCAATCTTCGATCCTCAATCCTCAATCCTCAATCCTCAATCCTCAATCTTCAATCCTCAATACTCAATCCTCAATCCCCAGTCGTCAATCCTCAATGTTCAACCCGCAATATCCAATCCTCAATCGTCAATCCTCAATCCCCAATCCTCAATCTTCAATCCTCAATCCTCAATCTTCAGTTCTCAATACTCAATCTTCAATCCTCAATCCTCAATCCCCAATCCTCAATCCTCATTCTTCAATCCTCAACACCCAATCCTCAATCTTCAATTCTCAACCTTCAATCCACAATTCTCAATCCTCAATCCTCAATCCTCAGACCTCAAACATCAATACTCAACCCTCAGTCCTCGTCCTCAATCCACAACACTCAATCCTCGATCCTCAATCTTCAACCATCAATATTCAATTTTCAATACTCAATCGTCAATCCTCAATACTCATTACTCAATCCTCAATGTTCAATCCTCAATACCCAATCCTCAATCTTCTATCCTCAATCCTCAATCCTCAATCCTCAATCCTCAATCCTCAATCCTCAGTCCTCAAACCTCAATCCTTATTCCTCAATACTGAATCCTCAATCTTCAGCCCTCAGTCCTCAACAATCACTTGTCAATCCCCATTCCTCAGTAGAATATCCTCAATTCACAGGTTTCAATACTCAATACTCAACCTGCAATCTTAAAATCTCTATCTACAAACGTCAATTCTCATAACTCAACCCTCAACACTCAGTCCCCAATCCTCAAACTTCAATCCTCAATCCTCAATCCTCAATCCTCAATCCTCAATCTTCAATCCTCAATACTCAATCTTCAATCCTCGGTCCTCAATCCTCAATCGTCAATACTCAACCATCAACCCTCAATTCTCAATACTCAATGGAATATCCTGAATTCTCAGGGTTCAATACTCAAACCTCAATCCTCAACCCTCAGCCCTCAGCCCTCATTCTCCATCCTCAATCCTCAATCCTCAATAATCAATCTTCAATCCCCAATACTCAATCTTCAATCCTCAATCCTCAATCCTCAATCCTCAATCCTCAATCCTCAGTCATCAATACTCAATCTTCAATACTCAATCTTCAATCCTCAATCCTCAATCCTAAACCTTCAACCCTCAACACTCAATCTTCAATCCCCAATCCTCAATCCTCAATACTCAATCCTCAATCCTCAATCTTCAATCCTCAATACTCAATCTTCAGTCCTTAATCCTCAATCCTCAATCCTCAATCCGCATTCTTCAATCCTCAACACCCACTGCTCAATACTCAATCCTCAATCCTCAATCCTTAGTCCTCAGTAATCAATCCTCAGTCTTCAATACTCAATCGTCAATCCTCAGTCCTCAATCCTCAATCCTCAATCCTCTTTCCTCATACCTCAACCTTCAACCCTCAGTCCTCATCCTCAATTCTCAATTCTCAATTCTCAATCCTCAATCCTCAATCCTCAATCTTCAATCCTCATTAATCAATCTCAAATCCTAGATCCTGAATCCCCAATCCTCAATCCTCAATCCTCAATCCTCAATCCTCAACCGTCAGTCCTCGTTCTCAATCCACAACCCTGAATCCTCAATCCTCAATGCTCAATGTTCAATCCTCAATCCTCAATCCTCAATCCTCAATCCTCAATTCTCAATCCTCAATCCTCAATCTTCAATCCTCAATACTCAATCTTCAATCCTCGGTCCTCAATCCTCAATCGTCAATACTCAACCATCAACCCTCAATTCTCAATACTCAATAGAATATCCTGAATTCTCAGGGTTCAATACTCAAACCTCAATCCTCAACCCTCAGCCCTCAGCCCTCATTCTCCATCCTCAATCCTCAATCCTCAATCCTCAATCTTCAATCCCCAATACTCAATCTTCAATCCTCAATCCTCAATCCTCAATCCTCAATCCTCAATCCTCAGTCATCAATACTCAATCTTCAATACTCAACCTTCAATCCTCAATACACTATCCTCAATCCTCAATCCTCAATCCTCAATCCTCAAACCTCAATCCTCAGCCCTCAGTCCTCATCCTCAATTATCAATTCTCAATCCTCAATCCTCAATCCCCAATCCTCAACCTTCAATACTCAATCCTCAATCCTCAATCCTCAACCTTCAATCCTCAATACTCAATCTTCAATCTTCAATCCTCAATCCTCAATCCTCAATCCTCAATCCTCAATCTTCAATCCTTAATACTCAATCTTGAATCCTCAATCCTCAATCCTCAATCTTCAATCCTCAATACTCAATCCTCAATCATCAATCCTCTGTCCTCAATGTTCAATCCGCAATACCCAATCCTCAATCGTCAATCCTCAATCCCCAATCCTCAATCTTCAATCCTCAATCCTCAATCCTCAACCCTCAACACTCAATCCTCAATCCTCGTTCTTCAATCCTCAATACCCAATCCTCAATCTTCAATCCTCAATCCTGAATCCTCAATCCTCAATTCTCAATCCTTAATCCTCATACCTCAATCCTCAATCCCCAATCCTCATCCTTCAAACCTCAATCCTCAACCCTCAGTACTCATCCTCAATTCTCAATTCTCAATCCCCAATCCTCAATGCTCAATCTTCAATCATCAATACTCAATCTTCAATCCTCAATACTGAGTCTTCAATCCTCAATCCTCAATCCTCAATCTTCAATCCTCAGTCCCCAATCCTCAATCTTCAATCCTCTATCCTCAATCCTCAATCCTCAATCCTCAATCCACAGTCCTTAGGCCTCAAACCTCAACCCTCAACTCTCAGAACTCATCCTCAATCCTCAATCCTCAATCCTCAATCCTCAATCCTCAATCCTCAATCTTCAATCCTCAATCCTCAATCCTCAATCCTCAATACTCATTCTTCAATCCTCAACGCCCAATCCTCAATCTTCAATCCTCAATCCTCAATCCTCAATTCTCAATCCTCAATCCTCAGTCCTCAGTCCTCAAACCTCAATCCTCAACCCTCATGCCTCATCCTCAATCCTCAAACCTCAACCCTCAATCCTCAAACTTCAATCCTCAATCTTCAATTCTCAATCCTCAATCCTCGATTCTCAATCCTCAATCGTCATTCCTCATACCACAAACATCAATATACAACCCTCGGTACTCGTCCTCAATCCACAATCCTCAATCCTCAATCCTCAACCTTCAATCATCAATATTCAATCTTCAATCCTCAATCCTCAAAGCTCAATCATCAATCCTCAATCCTCAATCTTTTATCCTCAGTCCTCAATACTCAATCCTCGATCCTATATCTTCAACCCTCAATACTCAATCTTCAATCCTCAATCCTCAATCCTCAAACATCAATCTTCAATCCTCAATCCTCAAAACTCAATCCTCAATCCTCAATCCTCAATCTTTAATCCTCAATCCTCAATACTCAATCCACGATCCTAAATCTTCAACACTCAATACTCAATCTTCAATACTCAATCCTCAATCCTCAATCATCAATCCTCAATCCTCAATCCTCAATCCTCAATCTTCAATCCTCAATACTCAATTTTCAATCCGCAATACTCAATCCTCAATCCTCAATCCTCATTCTTCAATCCTCAACACCCAATCATCAATCTTCAATCCTCAATCCTCAATCCTCAATTCTCAATGCTCAATCCTCAATCCTCAGAACTCAAACATCAATACTCAGCCCTCAGTCCTCGTTCTCAATCCACAACTCTCAATCCTCGATCCTCAATCTTCAATCATCAATATTCAATCTTCAATCCTCAAACCTCAATACTCAATGTTCAATCCTCAATACGCAATCCTCAATCTTCAATCCTCAATCCTCAATACTCAACCTTCAATCCTCAATCCTCAATCCTCAATCCTCAATCCTCAATCCTCAGTCATCAATCCTCAATCTTCAATACTCAATCGTCAATCCTCAGTCCTCAATCTTCAATCCCCTATCCTCGTTCCTCAAACCTCAATACTCAACCCTTAGTCCTCACCCTCAATTCTCAATTCTCAATCCTCAATCCTCAATCCTCAATCTTCAATCCTCAATAATCAATCTCCAATCCTAGATCCTCAATACCCAATCCTCAATCCTTAATCCTCAATCTTCAATCCTCAATCCCGAGTCCTCAAACTTCAATCCTCAATGCTCAATCCTCAATCCTCACTCCTCAGTCCTCAATCATCAATCCTCAATCCTCAAACCTCAAACCTCAACCGTCAGTCCTCGTCCTCAATCCTCAACACTCAATCCTCAATCCTCAACCGTGAATCCCCAATACTCAATCTTCAATTCTCAATCCTCAATCCTCAATCCTCAACCTTCAATCCTCAATCCTCAATCCTCAATCCTCAGTCATCAATCCTCAACCCTCAATCCTCAACATTCAATCCTCAACACCCAATCCTCAATCTTCAATTCTCAACCTTCAATCCACAATTCTCAATCCTCAATCCTCAATCCTCAGACCTCAAACATCAATACTCAACCCTCAGTCCTCGTCCTCAATCCACAACACTCAATCCTCGATCCTCAATCTTCAACCATCAATATTCAATTTTCAATACTCAATCGTCAATCCTCAATACTCATTCCTCAATCCTCAATGTTCAATCCTCAATACCCAATCCTCAATCTTCTATCCTCAATCCTCAGTCCTCAATCCTCAATCCTCAATCCTCAATCATCAGTCCTCAAACCTCAATCCTTATTCCTCAATACTGAATCCTCAATCTTCAGCCCTCAGTCCTCAACAATCACTTGTCAATCCCCATTCCTCAGTAGAATATCCTCAATTCACAGGTTTCAATACTCAATACTCAACCTGCAATCTTAAAATCTCTATCTACAAACATCAATTCTCATAACTCAACCCTCAACACTCAGTCCCCAATCCTCAAACTTCAATCCTCAATCCTCAATCCTCAATCCTCAATCCTCAATCTTCAATCCTCAATACTCAATCTTCAATCCTCGGTCCTCAATCCCCAATCGTCAATCTCCAGTCCTGAATACTCAACCTTCAATCCTCAATCCTCAATCCTCGATTCCCAACCATCAATCCTCAATTCTCAATACTCAATAGAAAATCCTGAATTTTCAGTATTCAATGCTCAAACCTCAACCCTCAACCCTCAGCCCTCATCCTCAATCCTCAATCCTCAATCCTCAATCCTCAATATTCAATCCTCAATACTCAATCTTCAATCCTCTATCCTGAATCCACAATCCTCAATCCTCAATACTCAATCCTCAATCGTCAATCCCCAATCTTCAATACTCAATCCCCAATCCTCAATCCTCAATCCTCAATACTCAACCATCAATCCTCAATTCTCAATACACAATAGAATATCCTGAATTTTCAGGATTCAATACTCAAACCTCAACCCTCAACCCTCAGCCCTCATCCTCAATCCTCAATCCTCAATACTCAATCCTCAATATTCAATCCTCAATACTCAATCTTCAATCCTCAATCCTCAATCCTCAATCCTCAATCCTCAATCCTCAGATATCAATCCTCAATCTTCAATACTCAATCGTCAATCCTCTGTCCTCAATCCTCAATCCCCAATCCTCGTTCCTCAAACCTCAATCCTCAACCCTCAGTCCTCATGCTCAATTCTCAATTCTCAATACTCAATCCTCAATCCTCAATCTTCAATCCTCAATAATCAATCTCCAATCCTAGTTCCTCAATTCCCAATCCTCAATCCTTAAACCTCAATCTTGAATCCTCAATCCCCAGGCCTCAAACTTCAACCCTCAATGCTCAATCCTCAATCCTCAGTCGTCAGTCCTCAATCCTCAATCCTCAATCCTCAAACCTCAATCCTCAAACATCAATCCTCAACCCTCAGTCCTCATCCTCAATTCTCAATTCTCAATCGTCAATCCTCAATCCCCAATCCTCAACCTTCAATCCTCAATCCTCAATCCTCAATCCTCAACCTTCAATCCTCAATACTCAATCTTCAATCTTCAATCCTCAATCCTCAATCCTCAATCCTCAATCCTCAATCTTCAATCCTTAATACTCAATCTTGAATCCTCAATCCTCAATCCTCAATCTTCAATCCTCAATACTCAATCCTCAATCATCAATCCTCTGTCCTCAATGTTCAATCCGCAATACCCAATCCTCAATCGTCAATCCTCAATCCCCAATCCTCAATCTTCAATCCTCAATCCTCAATCCTCAACCCTCAACACTCAATCCTCAATCCTCGTTCTTCAATCCTCAATACCCAATCCTCAATCTTCAATCCTCAATCCTCAATCCTCAATCCTCAATTCTCAATCCTTAATCCTCATACCTCAATCCTCAATCCCCAATCCTCATCCTTCAAACCTCAATCCTCAACCCTCAGTACTCATCCTCAATTCTCAATTCTCAATCCCCAATCCTCAATGCTCAATCTTCAATCATCAATACTCAATCTTCAATCCTCAATACTGAGTCTTCAATCCTCAATCCTCAATCCTCAATCTTCAATCCTCAGTCCCCAATCCTCAATCTTCAATCCTCTATCCTCAATCCTCAATCCTCAATCCTCAATCCACAGTCCTTAGGCCTCAAACCTCAACCCTCAACTCTCAGAACTCATCCTCAATCCTCAATCCTCAATCCTCAATCCTCAATCCTCAATCCTCAATCTTCAATCCTCAATCCTCAATCCTCAATCCTCAATACTCATTCTTCAATCCTCAACGCCCAATCCTCAATCTTCAATCCTCAATCCTCAATCCTCAATTCTCAATCCTCAATCCTCAGTCCTCAGTCCTCAAACCTCAATCCTCAACCCTCAGGCCTCATCCTCAATCCTCAAACCTCAACCCTCAATCCTCAAACTTCAATCCTCAATCTTCAATTCTCAATCCTCAATCCTCGATTCTCAATCCTCAATCGTCATTCCTCAGACCACAATCATCAATATTCAACCCTCGGTACTCGTCCTCAATCCACAATCCTCAATCCTCAATCCTCAACCTTCAATCATCAATATTCAATCTTCAATCCTCAATCCTCAATACTCTATGTTCAATCCTCAATACGCAATCCTCAATCTTCAATCCTCAATCCTCAATACTCAACCTTCAATCCTCAATCCTCAATCCTAAATCCTCAATCCTCTATCCTCAATCATCAATCCTCAATCTTCAATACTCAATCCTCAATCTTCAATCCTCAATACTCAATCCTCTATTCTCAATCCTCAATCCTCAATGTTCAATCCGCAATACCCAATCCTCAATTGTCAATCCTCAATCCCCAATCCTCAATCTTCAAACCTCAACCCTCAATCCTCAATCCTCAACCCTCAATCCTCAATGTTCAATCCGGAATACCCAATCCTCAATCTTCAATCCTCAATCCTCAATCCCCAATCCACAATCCTTAATCTTCAATCCTCAATACTCAGTCTTCAATCCTCAATCCTCAATCCTCGGTCCTCAATCCTCAATCGTCAATCTCCATTCCTGAATAATCAATCTTCAATCCTCAATCCTCAATCCTCAATCCTCAATCCTCAATCCTCAATACCCAATCCTCAATCTTCAATCCTCAATCCTCAATCCTCAATTCTCAACCCTCAATCGTCAGTCCTCAGTCCTCAAACCTCAATCCTCAAACCTCAGCCCTCGTCCTCAATCCTCAATCCTCAATCCTCAATCCTCAATACCCAACCATCAATCCTCAATTCTCAATACTCAATAGAATATCCTGAATTTTAAGGATTCAATACTCAAACCTCAACCCTCAACCCTCAGCCCTCATCCTCAATCCCCAATCCTCAATCGTCAATCCTCAATATTCAATCCTCTATACTCAATCTTCAATCCTCAATCCTCAATCCTCAATCCTCAATCCTCAATCCTCAGTCATCAATCATCAATCTTCAATACTCAATCGTCAATCCTCAGTCCTCAATCCTCAATCCCCAATGCTCGTTCCTCAAACCTCAATCCTCAACCCTCAGTCCTCACCTTCAATTCTCAACTCTCAATCCTCAATCCTCAATCCTCAATCTTCAATACTCAATCCTCAATCCTCAATCCTCAATCTTCAATCCTCAATCCTCAATCCTCAATCCTCAATCCTCATTCTTCAATCCTCAACGCCCAATCCTCAATCTTCAATCCTCAATCCTCAATCCTCAATTCTCAATCCTCAATCCTCAGTCCTCAAGCCTCAACCTTCAATCCTCAATCCTCAATCCTCAATCCTCAACCTTCAATCCTCAATACTCAATCTTCAATCTTCAATCCTCAATCCTCAATCCTCAATCCTCAATCCTCAATCTTCAATCCTTAATACTCAATCTTGAATCCTCAATCCTCAATCCTCAATCTTCAATCCTCAATACTCAATCCTCAATCATCAATCCTCTGTCCTCAATGTTCAATCCGCAATACCCAATCCTCAATCGTCAATCCTCAATCCCCAATCCTCAATCTTCAATCCTCAATCCTCAATCCTCAACCCTCAACACTCAATCCTCAATCCTCGTTCTTCAATCCTCAATACCCAATCCTCAATCTTCAATCCTCAATCCTCAATCCTCAATCCTCAATTCTCAATCCTTAATCCTCATACCTCAATCCTCAATCCCCAATCCTCATCCTTCAAACCTCAATCCTCAACCCTCAGTACTCATCCTCAATTCTCAATTCTCAATCCCCAATCCTCAATGCTCAATCTTCAATCATCAATACTCAATCTTCAATCCTCAATACTGAGTCTTCAATCCTCAATCCTCAATCCTCAATCTTCAATCCTCAGTCCCCAATCCTCAATCTTCAATCCTCTATCCTCAATCCTCAATCCTCAATCCTCAATCCACAGTCCTTAGGCCTCAAACCTCAACCCTCCACTCTCAGAACTCATCCTCAATCCTCAATCCTCAATCCTCAATCCTCAATCCTCAATCCTCAATCTTCAATCCTCAATCCTCAATCCTCAATCCTCAATACTCATTCTTCAATCCTCAACGCCCAATCCTCAATCTTCAATCCTCAATCCTCAATCCTCAATTCTCAATCCTCAATCCTCAGTCCTCAGTCCTCAAACCTCAATCCTCAACCCTCAGGCCTCATCCTCAATCCTCAAACCTCAACCCTCAATCCTCAAACTTCAATCCTCAATCTTCAATTCTCAATCCTCAATCCTCGATTCTCAATCCTCAATCGTCATTCCTCAGACCACAAACATCAATATTCAACCCTCGGTACTCGTCCTCAATCCACAATCCTCAATCCTCAATCCTCAACCTTCAATCATCAATATTCAATCTTCAATCCTCAATCCTCAATACTCTATGTTCAATCCTCAATACGCTATCCTCAATCTTCAATCCTCAATCCTCAATACTCAACCTTCAATCCTCAATCCTCAATCCTAAATCCTCAATCCTCTATCCTCAATCATCAATCCTCAATCTTCAATACTCAATCCTCAATCTTCAATCCTCAATACTCAATCCTCTATTCTCAATCCTCAATCCTCAATGTTCAATCCGCAATACCCAATCCTCAATTGTCAATCCTCAATCCCCAATCCTCAATCTTCAAACCTCAACCCTCAATCCTCAATCCTCAACCCTCAATCCTCAATGTTCAATCCGGAATACCCAATCCTCAATCTTCAATCCTCAATCCTCAATCCCCAATCCTCAATCCTTAATCTTCAATCCTCAATACTCAATCTTCAATCCTCAATCCTCAATCCTCGGTCCTCAATCCTCAATCGTCAATCTCCATTCCTGAATAATCAATCTTCAATCCTCAATCCTCAATCCTCAATCCTCAATCCTCAATCCTCAATACCCAATCCTCAATCTTCAATCCTCAATCCTCAATCCTCAATTCTCAACCCTCAATCGTCAGTCCTCAGTCCTCAAACCTCAATCCTCAAACCTCAGCCCTCGTCCTCAATCCTCAATCCTCAATCCTCAATCCTCAATACCCAACCATCAATCCTCAATTCTCAATACTCAATAGAATATCCTGAATTTTAAGGATTCAATACTCAAACCTCAACCCTCAACCCTCAGCCCTCATCCTCAATCCCCAATCCTCAATCGTCAATCCTCAATATTCAATCCTCTATACTCAATCTTCAATCCTCAATCCTCAATCCTCAATCCTCAATCCTCAATCCTCAGTCATCAATCATCAATCTTCAATACTCAATCGTCAATCCTCAGTCCTCAATCCTCAATCCCCAATGCTCGGTCCTCAAACCTCAATCCTCAACCCTCAGTCCTCACCTTCAATTCTCAACTCTCAATCCTCAATCCTCAATCCTCAATCTTCAATACTCAATCCTCAATCCTCAATCCTCAATCTTCAATCCTCAATCCTCAATCCTCAATCCTCAATCCTCATTCTTCAATCCTCAACGCCCAATCCTCAATCTTCAATCCTCAATCCTCAATCCTCAATTCTCAATCCTCAATCCTCAGTCCTCAAGCCTCAAACCTCAATCCTCAGCCCTCGGCCCTCATCCTCACTCCTCAATACTCAACCCTCAATCCTCAATCTTCAATCCTCAATACTCAATCTGCAATACTCAATCCTCAATTCTCAATCCTCAATACTCAATCCTCAAACGTCAATCCTCCATCCCCAATCCTCAATCTTCTATCGCCAATCCTCAATCCTCAATCCTCAATCCTCAACCTTCAATCCTCAATACTCAATCTTCAACCCTCAATCCTCAATCCCCAATTCTCAATACTCAAACCTCAATCCTCAATCCTCAATATTCAATCCTCAATACTCAGTCTACAATCCTCAATCCTCAATCATCAGTCCTCAATCCTCGTTCTTCTATCCTCAATACCCAATCCTCAATCTTCAATCCTCAATGCTCAATCCTCAACGCTCAATCCTCAATCCTCAATCCTCAATACTCAATCCTCGATCTTCAATCCACAATACTCAATCTTCAATCCTCAATCCTCAATCCTCAATCCTCAATCCTCAATACCCAATCCTCAATCTTCAATCCTCAATCCTCAATCCTCAATTCTCAACCCTCAATCGTCAGTCCTCAGTCCTCAAACCTCAATCCTCAAACCTCAGCCCTCGTCCTCAATCCTCAATCCTCAATCCTCAATCCTCAATACCCAACCATCAATCCTCAATTCTCAATACTCAATAGAATATCCTGAATTTTAAGGATTCAATACTCAAACCTCAACCCTCAACCCTCAGCCCTCATCCTCAATCCCCAATCCTCAATCGTCAATCCTCAATATTCAATCCTCTATACTCAATCTTCAATCCTCAATCCTCAATCCTCAATCCTCAATCCTCAATCCTCAGTCATCAATCATCAATCTTCAATACTCAATCGTCAATCCTCAGTCCTCAATCCTCAATCCCCAATGCTCGTTCCTCAAACCTCAATCCTCAACCCTCAGTCCTCACCTTCAATTCTCAACTCTCAATCGTCAATCCTCAATCCTCAATCTTCAATACTCAATCCTCAATCCTCAATCCTCAATCTTCAATCCTCAATCCTCAATCCTCAATCCTCAATCCTCATTCTTCAATCCTCAACGCCCAATCCTCAATCTTCAATCCTCAATCCTCAATCCCCAATTCTCAATACTCAAACCTCAATCCTCAATCCTCAATATTCAATCCTCAATACTCAGTCTACAATCCTCAATCCTCAATCATCAGTCCTCAATCCTCGTTCTTCTATCCTCAATACCCAATCCTCAATCTTCAATCCTCAATGCTCAATCCTCAACGCTCAATCCTCAATCCTCAATCCTCAATACTCAATCCTCGATCTTCAATCCACAATACTCAATCTTCAATCCTCAATCCTCAATCCTCAATCCTCAATCCTCAATCCTCGGTCCTCAATCCTCAATCGTCAATCTCCATTCCTGAATAATCAATCTTCAATCCTCAATCCTCAATCCTCAATCCTCAATCCTCAATCCTCAATACCCAATCCTCAATCTTCAATCCTCAATCCTCAATCCTCAATTCTCAACCCTCAATCGTCAGTCCTCAGTCCTCAAACCTCAATCCTCAAACCTCAGCCCTCGTCCTCAATCCTCAATCCTCAATCCTCAATCCTCAATACCCAACCATCAATCCTCAATTCTCAATCCTCAATAGAATATCCTGAATTTTAAGGATTCAATACTCAAACCTCAACCCTCAACCCTCAGCCCTCATCCTCAATCCCCAATCCTCAATCGTCAATCCTCAATATTCAATCCTCTATACTCAATCTTCAATCCTCAATCCTCAATCCTCAATCCTCAATCCTCAATCCTCAGTCATCAATCATCAATCTTCAATACTCAATCGTCAATCCTCAGTCCTCAATCCTCAATCCCCAATGCTCGTTCCTCAAACCTCAATCCTCAACCCTCAGTCCTCACCTTCAATTCTCAACTCTCAATCCTCAATCCTCAATCCTCAATCTTCAATACTCAATCCTCAATCCTCAATCCTCAATCTTCAATCCTCAATCCTCAATCCTCAATCCTCAATCCTCATTCTTCAATCCTCAACGCCCAATCCTCAATCTTCAATCCTCAATCCTCAATCCTCAATTCTCAATCCTCAATCCTCAGTCCTCAAGCCTCAAACCTCAATCCTCAGCCCTCGGCCCTCATCCTCACTCCTCAATACTCAACCCTCAATCCTCAATCTTCAATCCTCAATACTCAATCTGCAATACTCAATCCTCAATTCTCAATCCTCAATACTCAATCCTCAAACGTCAATCCTCCATCCCCAATCCTCAATCTTCTATCGCCAATCCTCAATCCTCAATCCTCAATCCTCAACCTTCAATCCTCAATACTCAATCTTCAACCCTCAATCCTCAATCCCCAATTCTCAATACTCAAACCTCAATCCTCAATCCTCAATATTCAATCCTCAATACTCAGTCTACAATCCTCAATCCTCAATCATCAGTCCTCAATCCTCGTTCTTCTATCCTCAATACCCAATCCTCAATCTTCAATCCTCAATGCTCAATCCTCAACGCTCAATCCTCAATCCTCAATCCTCAATACTCAATCCTCGATCTTCAATCCACAATACTCAATCTTCAATCCTCAATCCTCAATCCTCAATCCTCAATTCTCAATCCTCAATCGTCAGGCTTCAGTACTCAATACTCAATCTTCAATCCTTAATCCTCAATCCTCATTCCTCAATACTCAATCCACAATCCTCAATCCTCAATCATGAATACTCAATCTTCAATACTCAATTCTCAATACTCAACCCTCAATCCTCAATCCTCAATCATTAATCCTCAATCTTCAATACTCAATCCTCAATCCTCAATCCTCAATCCTCAATCCTCAATACTCAACCATCAATCCTCAATTCTCAATATTCAATAGAATATCCTGAATTCTCACGGTTCAGTACTCAAACCTCAATCCTCAACCCTCAGCCCACAGCCCTCATTCTCCATCCTCAATCCTGAATCATCAATCCTCAATCTTCAATCCCCAATACTCAATCTTCAATCCTCAATCCTCAAACCTCAATCCTCAATCCTCAATCCTCAATCTTCAATCCCCAATACTCAATCCTCAATCCTCAATCCTCAATCCTCAATCCTCAATCCTCAACCTTCAATCCTCAATACTCAATCTTCAACCCTCAATCCTCAATCCCGAATTCTCAATCCTCAATCCTCAATCCTCAATCCTCAATATTCAATCCTCAATCCTCAATCTCCAATCCTCAATACTCAACCTTCAATCCTGAATCATCAATCCTCAATCCCCAATTCTCAACCCTCAATCGTCAGGCTTCAGTACTCAATACTCAATCTTCAACCCTCAATCCTAAATCCTCATTCCTCAATCATCAACCCTCAGTCCTCATCCTCAATTCTCAATTCTCAATCCTCAATCCTCATTCCTCAATCCTCAATCCTCAATCCTCAATCCTCAATCTTCAATCCTCAATACTCAATCTTCAATTCTCAATCCTCAATCCTCAATTCTCAATTCTCAATCCTCAATCGTCAGGCTTCAGTACTCAATACTCAATCTTCAATCCTCAATCGTCAATCCTCATTCCTCAATCCTCAATCCTCAATCCTCAATCCTCAACCATCAATCCTCAATCTTCAATACACAATCCTCAATCCTCAACCCTCAATCCTCAATCCTCAGTAATCAATCCTCAATCTTCAATACTCAATACTCAATCCTAAATCCTCAATCCTCAATACTCAACCATCAATCCTCATTTCTCAATACTCAATAGAATATCCTGAATTCTCTGGGTTCAATACTCAAACCTCAATCCTCAACCCTCAGCCGTCATCCTCCATCCTCAATCCTCAATCCTCAATCCTCAATCTTCAATCCCTAATACTCAATCCTCAATCCTCAATCCTCAATCCTCAATCCTTAATCCTCAACCTTCAATCCTCAATACTCAATCTTCAACCCACAATCCTCAATCCCGAATTCTCAATCTTCAATCCTCAATCCTCAATCATCAATATTCAATCCTCAATCCTCAATCTTCAATCCTCAATTCTCAACCTTCAATCCTGAATCATCAATCCTCAATCTCCAATTCTCAATCCTCAATCGTCAGGCTTCAGTACTCAATACTCAATCTTCAATCCTCAATCCTCAATCCTCATTTCTCAATCCTCAATCCTCAATCCTCAATCGTCAATCATCAATCCTCAATCTTCAATACACAATCCTCAATCTTCAATCCTCAATCCTCAATCCTCAATTCTCGACTCTCAATCGTCAGTCCTCAGTCCACAAACCTCAATCCTCAATCCTCAGCCCTCGTCCTCAATCCTCAATCCTCAATCCTCAATCCTCAATACCCAACCATCAATACTCAATTCTCAATACTCAATAGAATATCCTGAATTTTCAGGATTCAATGCTCAAACCTCAACCCTCAACCCTCCGCCCTCATCCTCAATCCCCAATCCTCAATCCTCAATCCTCAATATTCAATCCTCTATACTCAATCTTCAATCCTCAATCCTCAATCCTCAATACTCAATCCTCAATCCTCAATCCTCAATCCTCAATCCTCAATCCTCAATCCTCAGTGATCAATCATCAATCTTCAATACTCAATCGTCAATCCTCAGTCCTCAATCCTCAATCCCCAATCCTCGTTCCTCAAAGCTCAATCCTCAACCCTCAGTCCTCATCTTCAATTCTCAACTCTCAATCCTCAATCCTCAATCCTCTATCTTCAATCCTCAATCCTCAATCCTCAATCTTCAATCCTCAATCCTCAATCCTCTATCCTCAATTCTCATTCTTCAATCCTCAACGCCCAATCCTCAATCTTCAATCCACAATCCACAATCCTCAATTCTCAATTCTCAATCCTCAGTCCTCAGTCCTCAAACCACAATCCTCGACCCTCAGCCCTCATCCTCAATCCTCAGTAATCAATCCTCAATCTTCAATACTCAATACTCAATCCTAAATCGTCAATCCTCAATACTCAACCATCAATCCTCATTTCTCAATACTCAATAGAATATCCTGAATTCTCAGGGTTCAATACTCAAACCTCAATCCTCAACCCTCAGCCGTCATCCTCCATCCTCAATCCTCAATCCTCAATCCTCAATCTTCAATCCCTAATACTCAATCCTCAATCCTCAATCCTCAATCCTCAATCCTTAATCCTCAACCTTCAATCCTCAATACTCAACCATCAATCCTCAATTCTCAATACTCAATAGAATATCCTGAATTCTAAGTTTTCAATACTCAATCCTCAACCTTCAATCTTCAAGTCTCCATCCACAAACATCAATTCTCATCACTCAACCCTCAACACTCTGCCCTCAATCCTCATTCCTCAATCCGCAATCCTCATTCTTCAATCCTCAATACTCAATCTTCAATCCTCAATCCTCAATCCTGAAATCCTCAATCCTCAATATTCAACACACAACCCTCAACCTTCAATCCTCAATACTCAACCATCAATCCTCAATTATCAATACTCAATAGAATATCCTGGATTCTCAGTTTTCAATACTCAATCCTGAATCTTCAATCTTCAACCCTCCATCCACAAACATCAATTCTCATCACTCAACCCTCAACACTCAGTCCTCAATCTTCAATCCTCAGTCATCAATCCTCAATCTTCAATACTCAATCCTCAATGTTCAATCTTCAAGTCTACATCCACAAACATCTACTCTCATCACTCAACCCTCAACCCTCAGTCCTCGTCCTCCATCCTCAATCCTCAATCCTCAATCCTCAATCTTCAATCCTCAACACTCAACCCTCAATCCTCAGTCTTCAAACCTCAATTCCGAATCCTCAATCCTGAATCCTCAATCTCCATCCCTCAGTCCGCAACAATATATTGTCAATCCTCAATCCTCAATAGAATATCCTCAATTCACAGTTTTCAAGACTCAATCCCCAATCTTCAATTTTCAAATCTCAATCCACAAACATCAATGCTCATCACTCAACCCTCAACACTCAGTCCTCAATCTTCAATCCTCACTCCTCAATCCTCAGTCCTCAATCCTCAATCCTCAATATTCAAACCTCAATCCTCAACCGTCAGTCCTCGTCCTCAATCCTCAACCCTCAATCCTCAGTCCTCAATCTTCAATCATCAATACTCAATTTTCAATCCTCAATCCTCAATCCTCAATCCCCAATCCTCAATCCTAAATATTCAATACACAACCCTCAACCATCAATCCTCAATACTCAGTCATCAATCCTCAATTGTCAATACTCAATAGAATATCCTGAATTCTCAGTTTTCAATACTCAATCCTCAATCTTCAATCTTCAAGTCTCCATCCACAAACATCAATTCTCATCACTCAACCCTCAACACTCAGTCCTCAATCGTCAATCCTCAATCCTCAATCCTAAATCTTCAATCCTCAATACTCAATCTTCAATCCTCAATCCTCAATCCTCAATCCTCAATCCTCAATCCTCACTCATCAATCCTCAATCCTCAATCCTCAATCCTCAATCTGCAATCCTCAATGCTCATTCCTCAATCCTCAATCGTCAATCCTCAATCCGCAATACTCGATCTTCAATCCTCAATACTCAATCTTCAATCCTCAATCCTCAATCCTCAATTCTCAATCCTCAATCCTCAGTCATCGATCCCCAATCTTCAATACCCAACCCTCAATGTTCAATCTTCAAGTCTCCATCCACAAACATCTATTGTCATCACTCAAACCTCAACCCTCAGTCCTCGTCCTCCATCCTCAATCCTCAATCCTCAATCCTCAATCTTCAGTCCTCAATCCTCAACCCTCAATCCTCTGTCTTCAAACCTCAATTCCGAATCCTCAATCCTGAATCCTCAATCTCCAACCCTCAGTCCTCAACAATCTATTGTCAATCCTCAATCCTCAATAGAATATCCTCAATTCACAGTTTTCAACACTCAATACCCAATCTTCAATTTTCAAATCTCAATCCACAAACATCAATTCTCATCACTCAACCCTCAACACTGAGTCCTCAATCATCAATCCTCAATCCTCAATCCTCAATCTTCAATCCTCAATACACAATCTTCAATTCTCAATCCTCAATTCTCAGTCCTCAATACTAAATCCTCAATCGTCAATCCTCAATCCCGAATCCTCAATCTTCAATCCTCAATCCTCAATCCTCAATCCTCAATCCTCAATCTTCAATCCTCAATACTCAATCTTCAATCCTCAATCCTCAATCCTCAATCCTCAATCCTCAATCCTCAATCCTCAATACTCAACACACAACCCTCAACCGTCAATCCCCAATACTCAACCACCAATACTCAATTCTCAATACTCAATAGAATATCCTGAATTCTCATGTCTCAATACTCAATCCACAATATTCAATGATCAAATCTCAATCCTCAAACATCAATTCTCAACACTCAATCCTCAACACTCAGTCCTCTCTCTTCAATCTTCCACCATCAATCCTCTATCCTCAAGCGTCAATCCTCAATCCTCAATCCTCAAGACTCTATCCTCAGCCCTCAAATCTCAATTCCGAATTCTCAATCCTGAATCCTCAATCTTCATCCCTCAGTCCGCAACAATCAATTGTCAATCCTCCATCCTCAATAGAATATCCTCAATTCACAGTTTTCAATACTCAATCCCCAACCTTCAATCTTCAAATCTCAATCCACAAACATCAATTCTCATCACTGAGCCCTCAGCACTCAATCTTCAATCTTCAATCCTCAATCCTCAATCCTCATTCCTCAATCCGCAATCCTCAATCTTCAATCCTCAATACTCAATCTTCAATCCTCAATCCTCAATCCTGAAATCCTCTATCCTCAATATTCAACACACGACCCTCAACATTCAATCCTCAATACTCAACCATCAATCCTCAATTCTCAATACTCAATCGTCCGGCTACAATCCTCAACACTCAATCTTCAATCCTCAATCCTCAATCTTCAATCCTCAATACTCAATCCTCAATCCTCAATCCTCAATCTTCAATCCTCAATACTCAATCTTCAATCCTCAATCCTCAATCCTCAATCCTCAATCCTCAATCCTCAATCCTCAATACTCAACACACAACCCTCAACCGTCAATCCCCAATACTCAACCACCAATACTCAATTCTCAATACTCAATAGAATATCCTGAATTCTCATGTCTCAATACTCAATCCACAATATTCAATGATCAAATCTCAATCCTCAAACATCAATTCTCAACACTCAATCCTCAACACTCAGTCCTCTCTCTTCAATCTTCCACCATCAATCCTCTATCCTCAAGCGTCAATCCTCAATCCTCAATCCTCAAGACTCTATCCTCAGCCCTCAAATCTCAATTCCGAATTCTGAATCCTGAATCCTCAATCTTCATCCCTCAGTCCGCAACAATCAATTGTCAATCCTCCATCCTCAATAGAATATCCTCAATTCACAGTTTTCAATACTCAATCCCCAACCTTCAATCTTCAAATCTCAATCCACAAACATCAATTCTCATCACTGAGCCCTCAGCACTCAATCTTCAATCTTCAATCCTCAATCCTCAATCCTCATTCCTCAATCCGCAATCCTCAATCTTCAATCCTCAATACTCAATCTTCAATCCTCAATCCTCAATCCTGAAATCCTCAATCCTCAATATTCAACACACGACCCTCAACATTCAATCCTCAATACTCAACCATCAATCCTCAATTCTCAATACTCAATCGTCCGGCTACAATCCTCAACACTCAATCTTCAATCCTCAATCCTCAATCTTCAATCCTCAATACTCAATCTTCAATCCTCAGTCCTCAATCCTCAATCCTCAATCTTCAATCCTCAATCCTCGATCCTCAATTCTCAATCCTCAATCCTCAATCTTCAGACATCAAACGTCAATGCTCAACCCTCAGTCCTCGTCCTCAATCCACAACCCCTCAATTCTCAATCCTCAGTCTTCAATCTCCAATCCTCAATCCTCAATCCTCAATCGTCTGTCCTCAAACCTCAATCCTGAATCCTGAATCCTCAACCTTGAATCCTCATTCTTCAGCCCTCAGTCCTCAACAATCAGTTGCCAATCCTCAGTCTTCAATAGAATATCATCAATTCACAGTCTTCAATACTCAATACTCAATCTGGAATCTTCAAATCTCTATCCAAAAACATCAATTCTCATCACTCAACCCTCAATCCTCAATCCTCAATCCTCAATCCTCAATCCTCAATCCTCAATCTTCAATCCTCAACACTCAATCTTCAATTCTCAATCCTCAATCCTCAATCCTCAATCCTCAATACTCAATCCTCAACCGTCAGTCCTCGTCCTCAATCCTCAACCCTCAATCCTCAGTCCTCAATCTTCAATCATCAATACTCAATTTTCAATCCTCAATCCTCAATCCTCAATCCCCAATCCTCAATCCTAAATATTCAATACACAACCCTCAACCATCAATCCTCAATACTCAGTCATCAATCTTCAATTGTCAATACTCAATAGAATATCCTGAATTCTCAGTTTTCAATACTCAATCCTCAATCTTCAATCTTCAAGTCTCCATCCACAAACATCAATTCTCATCACTCAACCCTCAACACTCAGTCCTCAATCGTCAATCCTCAATCCTCAATCCTAAATCTTCAATCCTCAATACTCAATCTTCAATCCTCAATCCTCAATCCTCAATCCTCAATCCTCAATCCTCACTCATCAATCCTCAATCCTCAATCCTCAATCCTCAATCTGCAATCCTCAATGCTCATTCCTCAATCCTCAATCGTCAATCCTCAATCCGCAATACTCGATCTTCAATCCTCAATACTCAATCTTCAATCCTCAATCCTCAATCCTCAATTCTCAATCCTCAATCCTCAGTCATCGATCCCCAATCTTCAATACTCAACCCTCAATGTTCAATCTTCAAGTCTCCATCCACAAACATCTATTGTCATCACTCAAACCTCAACCCTCAGTCCTCGTCCTCCATCCTCAATCCTCAATCCTCAATCCTCAATCTTCAGTCCTCAATCCTCAACCCTCAATCCTCTGTCTTCAAACCTCAATTCCGAATCCTCAATCCTGAATCCTCAATCTCCAACCCTCAGTCCTCAACAATCTATTGTCAATCCTCAATCCTCAATAGAATATCCTCAATTCACAGTTTTCAACACTCAATACCCAATCTTCAATTTTCAAATCTCAATCCACAAACATCAATTCTCATCACTCAACCCTCAACACTGAGTCCTCAATCATCAATCCTCAATCCTCAATCCTCAATCTTCAATCCTCAATACACAATCTTCAATTCTCAATCCTCAATTCTCAGTCCTCAATACTAAATCCTCAATCGTCAATCCTCAATCCCGAATCCTCAATCTTCAATCCTCAATCCTCAATCCTCAATCCTCAATCCTCAATCTTCAATCCTCAATACTCAATCTTCAATCCTCAATCCTCAATCCTCAATCCTCAATCCTCAATCCTCAATCCTCAATACTCAACACACAACCCTCAACCGTCAATCCCCAATACTCAACCACCAATACTCAATTCTCAATACTCAATAGAATATCCTGAATTCTCATGTCTCAATACTCAATCCACAATATTCAATGATCAAATCTCAATCCTCAAACATCAATTCTCAACACTCAATCCTCAACACTCAGTCCTCTCTCTTCAATCTTCCACCATCAATCCTCTATCCTCAAGCGTCAATCCTCAATCCTCAATCCTCAAGACTCTATCCTCAGCCCTCAAATCTCAATTCCGAATTCTCAATCCTGAATCCTCAATCTTCATCCCTCAGTCCGCAACAATCAATTGTCAATCCTCCATCCTCAATAGAATATCCTCAATTCACAGTTTTCAATACTCAATCCCCAACCTTCAATCTTCAAATCTCAATCCACAAACATCAATTCTCATCACTGAGCCCTCAGCACTCAATCTTCAATCTTCAATCCTCAATCCTCAATCCTCATTCCTCAATCCGCAATCCTCAATCTTCAATCCTCAATACTCAATCTTCAATCCTCAATCCTCAATCCTGAAATCCTCAATCCTCAATATTCAACACACGACCCTCAACATTCAATCCTCAATACTCAACCATCAATCCTCAATTCTCAATACTCAATCGTCCGGCTACAATCCTCAACACTCAATCTTCAATCCTCAATCCTCAATCTTCAATCCTCAATACTCAATCTTCAATCCTCAGTCCTCAATCCTCAATCCTCAATCTTCAATCCTCAATCCTCGATCCTCAATTCTCAATCCTCAATCCTCAATCTTCAGACATCAAACGTCAATGCTCAACCCTCAGTCCTCGTCCTCAATCCACAACCCCTCAATTCTCAATCCTCAGTCTTCAATCTCCAATCCTCAATCCTCAATCCTCAATCGTCTGTCCTCAAACCTCAATCCTGAATCCTGAATCCTCAACCTTGAATCCTCATTCTTCAGCCCTCAGTCCTCAACAATCAGTTGCCAATCCTCAGTCCTCAATAGAATATCATCAATTCACAGTCTTCAATACTCAATACTCAATCTGGAATCTTCAAATCTCTATCCAAAAACATCAATTCTCATCACTCAACCCTCAATCCTCAATCCTCAATCCTCAATCCTCAATCCTCAATCCTCAATCTTCAATCCTCAACACTCAATCTTCAATTCTCAATCCTCAATCCTCAATCCTCAATCCTCAATACTCAATCGTCAGTCTTCAATCCTCAACACTCAATCTTCAATACTCAATCCCCAATACTCAATCCCCAATCCTCATTCTTCAATCCTCAATACCCAATCCTCAATCTTCAGTCCTCAGTCCTCAATCCTCAATTCTCAATCCTCAATCCGCAATCCTCAATCCTCACTCCACAATACTCAATCTTCAATCCTCAATCCTCAATCCTGAAATCCTCAATCCTCAATATTCAACACACAACCCTCAAACTACAATCCTCAATACTCAACTATCAATCCTCAATTCTCAATACTCAATCGTCAGTCTTCAATCCTCAACACTCAATCTTCAATCCTCAATCCTCAATCTTCAATCCTCAACACTCAATCTTCGATCCTCAATCCTCAATCCTCAATTCTCAATCCTCAATCCGCAGTCCTCAGACCTCAAACATCAATCCTCAACCGTCAGCCTTCATCCTCAATCCTCAATCCTCAATCCTCAATCCTCAATCCTCATTCTTCAATCCTCAACGCCCAATCCTCAATCTTCAATCCTCAATCCTCAATCCTCAATTCTCAATCCTCAATCCTCAGTCCTCAAGCCTCAAACCTCAATCCTCAGCCCTCGGCCCTCATCCTCACTCCTCAATACTCAACCCTCAATCCTCAATCTTCAATCCTCAATACTCAATCTGCAATACTCAATCCTCAATTCTCAATCCTCAATACTCAATCCTCAAACGTCAATCCTCCATCCCCAATCCTCAATCTTCTATCGCCAATCCTCAATCCTCAATCCTCAATCCTCAACCTTCAATCCTCAATACTCAATCTTCAACCCTCAATCCTCAATCCCCAATTCTCAATACTCAAACCTCAATCCTCAATCCTCAATATTCAATCCTCAATACTCAGTCTACAATCCTCAATCCTCAATCATCAGTCCTCAATCCTCGTTCTTCTATCCTCAATACCCAATCCTCAATCTTCAATCCTCAATGCTCAATCCTCAACGCTCAATCCTCAATCCTCAATCCTCAATACTCAATCCTCGATCTTCAATCCACAATACTCAATCTTCAATCCTCAATCCTCAATCCTCAATCCTCAATTCTCAATCCTCAATCGTCAGGCTTCAGTACTCAATACTCAATATTCAATCCTTAATCCTCAATCCTCATTCCTCAATACTCAATCCACAATCCTCAATCCTCAATCATGAATACTCAATCTTCAATACTCAATCCTCAATACTCAACCCTCAATCCTCAATCCTCAATCATTAATCCTCAATCTTCAATACTCAATCCTCAATCCTCAATCCTCAATCCTCAATCCTCAATACTCAACCATCAATCCTCAATTCTCAATATTCAATAGAATATCCTGAATTCTCACGGTTCAGTACTCAAACCTCAATCCTCAACCCTCAGCCCACAGCCCTCATTCTCCATCCTCAATCCTGAATCATCAATCCTCAATCTTCAATCCCCAATACTCAATCTTCAATCCTCAATCCTCAAACCTCAATCCTCAATCCTCAATCCTCAATCTTCAATCCCCAATACTCAATCCTCAATCCTCAATCCTCAATCCTCAATCCTCAATCCTCAACCTTCAATCCTCAATACTCAATCTTCAACCCTCAATCCTCAATCCCGAATTCTCAATCCTCAATCCTCAATCCTCAATCCTCAATATTCAATCCTCAATCCTCAATCTCCAATCTTCAATACTCAACCTTCAATCCTGAATCATCAATCCTCATTCCCCAATTCTCAACCCTCAATCGTCAGGCTTCAGTACTCAATACTCAATCTTCAACCCTCAATCCTAAATCCTCATTCCTCAATCATCAACCCTCAGTCCTCATCCTCAATTCTCAATTCTCAATCCTCAATCCTCATTCCTCAATCCTCAATCCTCAATCCTCAATCCTCAATCTTCAATCCTCAATACTCAATCTTCAATTCTCAATCCTCAATCCTCAATTCTCAATTCTCAATCCTCAATCGTCAGGCTTCAGTACTCAATACTCAATCTTCAATCCTCAATCGTCAATCCTCATTCCTCAATCCTCAATCCTCAATCCTCAATCCTCAACCGTCAATCCTCAATCTTCAATACACAATCCTCAATCCTCAACCCTCAATCCTCAATCCTCAGTAATCAATCCTCAATCTTCAATACTCAATACTCAATCCTAAATCCTCAATCCTCAATACTCAACCATCAATCCTCATTTCTCAATACTCAATAGAATATCCTGAATTCTCAGGGTTCAATACTCAAACCTCAATCCTCAACCCTCAGCCGTCATCCTCCATCCTCAATCCTCAATCCTCAATCCTCAATCTTCAATCCCTAATACTCAATCCTCAATCCTCAATCCTCAATCCTCAATCCTTAATCCTCAACCTTCAATCCTCAATACTCAATCTTCAACCCACAATCCTCAATCCCGAATTCTCAATCTTCAATCCTCAATCCTCAATCATCAATATTCAATCCTCAATCCTCAATCTTCAATCCTCAATACTCAACCTTCAATCCTGAATCATCAATCCTCAATCTCCAATTCTCAATCCTCAATCGTCAGGCTTCAGTACTCAATACTCAATCTTCAATCCTCAATCCTCAATCCTCATTTCTCAATCCTCAATCCTCAATCCTCAATCGTCAATCATCAATCCTCAATCTTCAATACACAATCCTCAATCTTCAATCCTCAATCCTCAATCCTCAATTCTCGACTCTCAATCGTCAGTCCCCAGTCCACAAACCTCAATCCTCAATCCTCAGCCCTCGTCCTCAATCCTCAATCCTCAATCCTCAATCCTCAATACCCAACCATCAATCCTCAATTCTCAATACTCAATAGAATATCCTGAATTTTAAGGATTCAATACTCAAACCTCAACCCTCAACCCTCAGCCCTCATCCTCAATCCCCAATCCTCAATCGTCAATCCTCAATATTCAATCCTCTATACTCAATCTTCAATCCTCAATCCTCAATCCTCAATCCTCAATCCTCAATCCTCAGTCATCAATCATCAATCTTCAATACTCAATCGTCAATCCTCAGTCCTCAATCCTCAATCCCCAATGCTCGTTCCTCAAACCTCAATCCTCAACCCTCAGTCCTCACCTTCAATTCTCAACTCTCAATCCTCAATCCTCAATCCTCAATCTTCAATACTCAATCCTCAATCCTCAATCCTCAATCTTCAATCCTCAATCCTCAATCCTCAATCCTCAATCCTCATTCTTCAATCCTCAACGCCCAATCCTCAATCTTCAATCCTCAATCCTCAATCCTCAATTCTCAATCCTCAATCCTCAGTCCTCAAGCCTCAAACCTCAATCCTCAGCCCTCGGCCCTCATCCTCACTCCTCAATACTCAACCCTCAATCCTCAATCTTCAATCCTCAATACTCAATCTGCAATACTCAATCCTCAATTCTCAATCCTCAATACTCAATCCTCAAACGTCAATCCTCCATCCCCAATCCTCAATCTTCTATCGCCAATCCTCAATCCTCAATCCTCAATCCTCAACCTTCAATCCTCAATACTCAATCTTCAACCCTCAATCCTCAATCCCCAATTCTCAATACTCAAACCTCAATCCTCAATCCTCAATATTCAATCCTCAATACTCAGTCTACAATCCTCAATCCTCAATCATCAGTCCTCAATCCTCGTTCTTCTATCCTCAATACCCAATCCTCAATCTTCAATCCTCAATGCTCAATCCTCAACGCTCAATCCTCAATCCTCAATCCTCAATACTCAATCCTCGATCTTCAATCCACAATACTCAATCTTCAATCCTCAATCCTCAATCCTCAATCCTCAATCCTCAATACCCAATCCTCAATCTTCAATCCTCAATCCTCAATCCTCAACCCTCAATCGTCAGTCCTCAGTCCTCAAACCTCAATCCTCAAACCTCAGCCCTCGTCCTCAATCCTCAATCCTCAATCCTCAATCCTCAATACCCAACCATCAATCCTCAATTCTCAATACTCAATAGAATATCCTGAATTTTAAGGATTCAATACTCAAACCTCAACCCTCAACCCTCAGCCCTCATCCTCAATCCCCAATCCTCAATCGTCAATCCTCAATATTCAATCCTCTATACTCAATCTTCAATCCTCAATCCTCAATCCTCAATCCTCAATCCTCAATCCTCAGTCATCAATCATCAATCTTCAATACTCAATCGTCAATCCTCAGTCCTCAATCCTCAATCCCCAATGCTCGTTCCTCAAACCTCAATCCTCAACCCTCAGTCCTCACCTTCAATTCTCAACTCTCAATCCTCAATCCTCAATCCTCAATCTTCAATACTCAATCCTCAATCCTCAATCCTCAATCTTCAATCCTCAATCCTCAATCCTCAATCCTCAATCCTCATTCTTCAATCCTCAACGCCCAATCCTCAATCTTCAATCCTCAATCCTCAATCCTCAATTCTCAATCCTCAATCCTCAGTCCTCAAGCCTCAAACCTCAATCCTCAGCCCTCGGCCCTCATCCTCACTCCTCAATACTCAACCCTCAATCCTCAATCTTCAATCCTCAATACTCAATCTGCAATACTCAATCCTCAATTCTCAATCCTCAATACTCAATCCTCAAACGTCAATCCTCCATCCCCAATCCTCAATCTTCTATCGCCAATCCTCAATCCTCAATCCTCAATCCTCAACCTTCAATCCTCAATACTCAATCTTCAACCCTCAATCCTCAATCCCCAATTCTCAATACTCAAACCTCAATCCTCAATCCTCAATATTCAATCCTCAATACTCAGTCTACAATCCTCAATCCTCAATCATCAGTCCTCAATCCTCGTTCTTCTATCCTCAATACCCAATCCTCAATCTTCAATCCTCAATGCTCAATCCTCAACGCTCAATCCTCAATCCTCAATCCTCAATACTCAATCCTCGATCTTCAATCCACAATACTCAATCTTCAATCCTCAATCCTCAATCCTCAATCCTCAATCCTCAATCCTCGGTCCTCAATCCTCAATCGTCAATCTCCATTCCTGAATAATCAATCTTCAATCCTCAATCCTCAATCCTCAATCCTCAATCCTCAATCCTCAATCCTCAATACCCAATCCTCAATCTTCAATCCTCAATCCTCAATCCTCAATTCTCAACCCTCAATCGTCAGTCCTCAGTCCTCAAACCTCAATCCTCAAACCTCAGCCCTCGTCCTCAATCCTCAATCCTCAATCCTCAATCCTCAATACCCAACCATCAATCCTCAATTCTCAATACTCAATAGAATATCCTGAATTTTAAGGATTCAATACTCAAACCTCAACCCTCAACCCTCAGCCCTCATCCTCAATCCCCAATCCTCAATCGTCAATCCTCAATATTCAATCCTCTATACTCAATCTTCAATCCTCAATCCTCAATCCTCAATCCTCAATCCTCAATCCTCAGTCATCAATCATCAATCTTCAATACTCAATCGTCAATCCTCAGTCCTCAATCCTCAATCCCCAATGCTCGTTCCTCAAACCTCAATCCTCAACCCTCAGTCCTCACCTTCAATTCTCAACTCTCAATCCTCAATCCTCAATCCTCAATCTTCAATACTCAATCCTCAATCCTCAATCCTCAATCTTCAATCCTCAATCCTCAATCCTCAATCCTCAATCCTCATTCTTCAATCCTCAACGCCCAATCCTCAATCTTCAATCCTCAATCCTCAATCCTCAATTCTCAATCCTCAATCCTCAGTCCTCAAGCCATAAACCTCAATCCTCAGCCCTCGGCCCTCATCCTCACTCCTCAATACTCAACCCTCAATCCTCAATCTTCAATCCTCAATACTCAATCTGCAATACTCAATCCTCAATTCTCAATCCTCAATACTCAATCCTCAAACGTCAATCCTCCATCCCCAATCCTCAATCTTCTATCGCCAATCCTCAATCCTCAATCCTCAATCCTCAACCTTCAATCCTCAGTACTCAATCTTCAACCCTCAATCCTCAATCCCCAATTCTCAATACTCAAACCTCAATCCTCAATCCTCAATATTCAATCCTCAATACTCAGTCTACAATCCTCAATCCTCAATCATCAGTCCTCAATCCTCGTTCTTCTATCCTCAATACCCAATCCTCAATCTTCAATCCTCAATGCTCAATCCTCAACGCTCAATCCTCAATCCTCAATCCTCAATACTCAATCCTCGATCTTCAATCCACAATACTCAATCTTCAATCCTCAATCCTCAATCCTCAATCCTCAATTCTCAATCCTCAATCGTCAGGCTTCAGTACTCAATACTCAATCTTCAATCCTTAATCCTCAATCCTCATTCCTCAATACTCAATCCACAATCCTCAATCCTCAATCATGAATACTCAATCTTCAATACTCAATCCTCAATACTCAACCCTCAATCCTCAATCCTCAATCATTAATCCTCAATCTTCAATACTCAATCCTCAATCCTCAATCCTCAATCCTCAATCCTCATTACTCAACCATCAATCCTCAATTCTCAATATTCAATAGAATATCCTGAATTCTCACGGTTCAGTACTCAAACCTCAATCCTCAACCCTCAGCCCACAGCCCTCATTCTCCATCCTCAATCCTGAATCATCAATCCTCAATCTTCAATCCCCAATACTCAATCTTCAATCCTCAATCCTCAAACCTCAATCCTCAATCCTCAATCCTCAATCTTCAATCCCCAATACTCAATCCTCAATCCTCAATCCTCAATCCTCAATCCTCAATCCTCAACCTTCAATCCTCAATACTCAATCTTCAACCCTCAATCCTCAATCCCGAATTCTCAATCCTCAATCCTCAATCCTCAATCCTCAATATTCAATCCTCAATCCTCAATCTCCAATCCTCAATACTCAACCTTCAATCCTGAATCATCAATCCTCAATCCCCAATTCTCAACCCTCAATCGTCAGGCTTCAGTACTCAATACTCAATCTTCAACCCTCAATCCTAAATCCTCATTCCTCAATCATCAACCCTCAGTCCTCATCCTCAATTCTCAATTCTCAATCCTCAATCCTCATTCCTCAATCCTCAATCCTCAATCCTCAATCCTCAATCTTCAATCCTCAATACTCAATCTTCAATTCTCAATCCTCAATCCTCAATTCTCAATTCTCAATCCTCAATCGTCAGGCTTCAGTACTCAATACTCAATCTTCAATCCTCAATCGTCAATCCTCATTCCTCAATCCTCAATCCTCAATCCTCAATCCTCAACCATCAATCCTCAATCTTCAATACACAATCCTCAATCCTCAACCCTCAATCCTCAATCCTCAGTAATCAATCCTCAATCTTCAATACTCAATACTCAATCCTAAATCCTCAATCCTCAATACTCAACCATCAATCCTCATTTCTCAATACTCAATAGAATATCCTGAATTCTCAGGGTTCAATACTCAAACCTCAATCCTCAACCCTCAGCCGTCATCCTCCATCCTCAATCCTCAATCCTCAATCCTCAATCTTCAATCCCTAATACTCAATCCTCAATCCTCAATCCTCAATCCTCAATCCTTAATCCTCAACCTTCAATCCTCAATACTCAATCTTCAACCCACAATCCTCAATCCCGAATTCTCAATCTTCAATCCTCAATCCTCAATCGTCAATATTCAATCCTCAATCCTCAATCTTCAATCCTCAATACTCAACCTTCAATCCTGAATCATCAATCCTCAATCTCCAATTCTCAATCCTCAATCGTCAGGCTTCAGTACTCAATACTCAATCTTCAATCCTCAATCCTCAATCCTCATTTCTCAATCCTCAATCCTCAATCCTCAATCGTCAATCATCAATCCTCAATCTTCAATACACAATCCTCAATCTTCAATCCTCAATCCTCAATCCTCAATTCTCGACTCTCAATCGTCAGTCCTCAGTCCACAAACCTCAATCCTCAATCCTCAGCCCTCGTCCTCAATCCTCAATCCTCAATCCTCAATCCTCAATACCCAACCATCAATACTCAATTCTCAATACTCAATAGAATATCCTGAATTTTCAGGATTCAATGCTCAAACCTCAACCCTCAACCCTCCGCCCTCATCCTCAATCCCCAATCCTCAATCCTCAATCCTCAATATTCAATCCTCTATACTCAATCTTCAATCCTCAATCCTCAATCCTCAATCCTCAATCCTCAATCCTCAATCCTCAATCCTCAATCCTCAATCCTCAATCCTCAGTGATCAATCATCAATCTTCAATACTCAATCGTCAATCCTCAGTCCTCAATCCTCAATCCCCAATCCTCGTTCCTCAAAGCTCAATCCTCAACCCTCAGTCCTCATCTTCAATTCTCAACTCTCAATCCTCAATCCTCAATCCTCTATCTTCAATCCTCAATCCTCAATCCTCAATCTTCAATCCTCAATCCTCAATCCTCTATCCTCAATTCTCATTCTTCAATCCTCAACGCCCAATCCTCAATCTTCAATCCTCAATCCACAATCCTCAATTCTCAATTCTCAATCCTCAGTCCTCAGTCCTCAAACCACAATCCTCGACCCTCAGCCCTCATCCTCAATCCTCAGTAATCAATCCTCAATCTTCAATACTCAATACTCAATCCTAAATCATCAATCCTCAATACTCAACCATCAATCCTCTTTTCTCAATACTCAATAGAATATCCTGAATTCTCAGGGTTCAATACTCAAACCTCAATCCTCAACCCTCAGCCGTCATCCTCCATCCTCAATCCTCAATCCTCAATCCTCAATCTTCAATCCCTAATACTCAATCCTCAATCCTCAATCCTCAATCCTCAATCCTTAATCCTCAACCTTCAATCCTCAATACTCAATCTTCAACCCACAATCCTCAATCCCGAATTCTCAATCTTCAATCCTCAATCCTCAATCATCAATATTCAATCCTCAATCCTCAATCTTCAATCCTCAATACTCAACCTTCAATCCTGAATCATCAATCCTCAATCTCCAATTCTCAATCCTCAATCGTCAGGCTTCAGTACTCAATACTCAATCTTCAATCC
The DNA here is from genome assembly GCF_051401765.1 of Calliopsis andreniformis. NCBI lineage: Eukaryota > Metazoa > Arthropoda > Insecta > Hymenoptera > Andrenidae > Calliopsis > Calliopsis andreniformis. Next base: position 4,752,925 of record NW_027480443.1, on the reverse strand, counting down.
TCAATCCTCAATCCTCATTTCTCAATCCTCAATCCTCAATCCTCAATCGTCAATCATCAATCTTCAATCCTCAATCCTCAATCCTCATTCCTCAATCCGCAATCCTCAATCTTCAATCCTCAATACTCAATCTTCAATCCTCAATCCTCAATCCTGAAATCCTCAATCCTCAATATTCAACACACAACCCTCAACCTTCAATCCTCAATACTCAACCATCAATCCTCAATTCTCAATACTCAATAGAATATCCTGAATTCTCAGTTTTCAATACTCAATCCTCAACCTTCAATCTTCAAGTCTCCATCCACAAACATTAATTCTCATCACTCAACCCTCAACACTCTGCCCTCAATCCTCATTCCTCAATCCGCAATCCTCATTCTTCAATCCTCAATACTCAATCTTCAATCCTCAATCCTCAATCCTGAAATCCTCAATCCTCAATATTCAACACACAACCCTCAACCTTCAATCCTCAATACTCAAACATCAATCCTCAATTATCAATACTCAATAGAATATCCTGGATTCTCAGTTTTCAATACTCAATCCTGAATCTTCAATCTTCAACCCTCCATCCACAAACATCAATTCTCATCACTCAACCCTCAACACTCAGTCCTCAATCTTCAATCCTCAGTCATCAATCCTCAATCTTCAATACTCAATCCTCAATGTTCAATCTTCAAGTCTACATCCACAAACATCTATTCTCAACCCTCAACCCTCAGTCCTCGTCCTCCATCCTCAATCCTCAATCCTCAATCCTCAATCTTCAATCCTCAACACTCAACCCTCAATCCTCAGTCTTCAAACCTCAATTCCGAATCCTCAATCCTGAATCCTCAATCTCCATCCCTCAGTCCGCAACAATATATTGTCAATCCTCAATCCTCAATAGAATATCCTCAATTCACAGTTTTCAAGACTCAATCCCCAATCTTCAATTTTCAAATCTCAATCCACAAACATCAATGCTCATCACTCAACCCTCAACACTCAGTCCTCAATCTTCAATCCTCACTCCTCAATCCTCAGTCCTCAATCCTCAATCCTCAATATTCAAACCTCAATCCTCAACCGTCAGTCCTCGTCCTCAATCCTCAACCCTCACTCCTCAGTCCTCAATCTTCAATCATCAATACTCAATTTTCAATCCTCAATCCTCAATCCTCAATCCCCAATCCTCAATCCTAAATATTCAATACACAACCCTCAACCATCAATCCTCAATACTCAGTCATCAATCCTCAATTGTCAATACTCAATAGAATATCCTGAATTCTCAGTTTTCAATACTCAATCCTCAATCTTCAATCTTCAAGTCTCCATCCACAAACATCAATTCTCATCACTCAACCCTCAACACTCAGTCCTCAATCGTCAATCCTCAATCCTCAATCCTAAATCTTCAATCCTCAATACTCAATCTTCAATCCTCAATCCTCAATCCTCAATCCTCAATCCTCAATCCTCACTCATCAATCCTCAATCCTCAATCCTCAATCCTCAATCTGCAATCCTCAATGCTCATTCCTCAATCCTCAATCGTCAATCCTCAATCCGCAATACTCGACCTTCAATCCTCAATACTCAATCTTCAATCCTCAATCCTCAATCCTCAATTCTCAATCCTCAATCCTCAGTCATCGATCCCCAATCTTCAATACTCAACCCTCAATGTTCAATCTTCAAGTCTCCATCCACAAACATCTATTGTCATCACTCAAACCTCAACCCTCAGTCCTCGTCCTCCATCCTCAATCCTCAATCCTCAATCCTCAATCTTCAGTCCTCAATCCTCAACCCTCAATCCTCTGTCTTCAAACCTCAATTCCGAATCCTCAATCCTGAATCCTCAATCTCCAACCCTCAGTCCTCAACAATCTATTGTCAATCCTCAATCCTCAATAGAATATCCTCAATTCACAGTTTTCAACACTCAATACCCAATCTTCAATTTTCAAATCTCAATCCACAAACATCAATTCTCATCACTCAACCCTCAACACTGAGTCCTCAATCATCAATCCTCAATCCTCAATCCTCAATCTTCAATCCTCAATACACAATCTTCAATTCTCAATCCTCAATTCTCAGTCCTCAATACTAAATCCTCAATCGTCAATCCTCAATCCCGAATCCTCAATCTTCAATCCTCAATCCTCAATCCTCAATCCTCAATCCTCAATCTTCAATCCTCAATACTCAATCTTCAATCCTCAATCCTCAATCCTCAATCCTCAATCCTCAATCCTCAATCCTCAATACTCAACACACAACCCTCAACCGTCAATCCTCAATACTCAACCACCAATACTCAATTCTCAATACTCAATAGAATATCCTGAATTCTCATGTCTCAATACTCAATCCACAATATTCAATGATCAAATCTCAATCCTCAAACATCAATTCTCAACACTCAATCCTCAACACTCAGTCCTCTCTCTTCAATCTTCCACCATCAATCCTCTATCCTCAAGCGTCAATCCTCAATCCTCAATCCTCAAGACTCTATCCTCAGCCCTCAAATCTCAATTCCGAATTCTCAATCCTGAATCCTCAATCTTCATCCCTCAGTCCGCAACAATCAATTGTCAATCCTCCATCCTCAATAGAATATCCTCAATTCACAGTTTTCAATACTCAATCCCCAACCTTCAATCTTCAAATCTCAATCCACAAACATCAATTCTCATCACTGAGCCCTCAGCACTCAATCTTCAATCTTCAATCCTCAATCCTCAATCCTCATTCCTCAATCCGCAATCCTCAATCTTCAATCCTCAATACTCAATCTTCAATCCTCAATCCTCAATCCTGAAATCCTCAATCCTCAATATTCAACACACGACCCTCAACATTCAATCCTCAATACTCAACCATCAATCCTCAATTCTCAATACTCAATCGTCCGGCTACAATCCTCAACACTCAATCTTCAATCCTCAATCCTCAATCTTCAATCCTCAATACTCAATCTTCAATCCTCAGTCCTCAATCCTCAATCCTCAATCTTCAATCCTCAATCCTCGATCCTCAATTCTCAATCCTCAATCCTCAATCTTCAGACATCAAACGTCAATGCTCAACCCTCAGTCCTCGTCCTCAATCCACAACCCCTCAATTCTCAATCCTCAGTCTTCAATCTCCAATCCTCAATCCTCAATCCTCAATCGTCTGTCCTCAAACCTCAATCCTGAATCCTGAATCCTCAACCTTGAATCCTCATTCTTCAGCCCTCAGTCCTCAACAATCAGTTGCCAATCCTCAGTCCTCAATAGAATATCATCAATTCACAGTCTTCAATACTCAATACTCAATCTGGAATCTTCAAATCTCTATCCAAAAACATCAATTCTCATCACTCAACCCTCAATCCTCAATCCTCAATCCTCAATCCTCAATCCTCAATCCTCATTCTTCAATCCTCAACGCCCAATCCTCAATCTTCAATCCTCAATCCTCAATCCTCAATTCTCAATCCTCAATCCTCAGTCCTCAAGCCTCAAACCTCAATCCTCAGCCCTCGGCCCTCATCCTCACTCCTCAATACTCAACCCTCAATCCTCAATCTTCAATCCTCAATACTCAATCTGCAATACTCAATCCTCAATTCTCAATCCTCAATACTCAATCCTCAAACGTCAATCCTCCATCCCCAATCCTCAATCTTCTATCGCCAATCCTCAATCCTCAATCCTCAATCCTCAACCTTCAATCCTCAATACTCAATCTTCAACCCTCAATCCTCAATCCCCAATTCTCAATACTCAAACCTCAATCCTCAATCCTCAATATTCAATCCTCAATACTCAGTCTACAATCCTCAATCCTCAATCATCAGTCCTCAATCCTCGTTCTTCTATCCTCAATACCCAATCCTCAATCTTCAATCCTCAATGCTCAATCCTCAACGCTCAATCCTCAATCCTCAATCCTCAATACTCAATCCTCGATCTTCAATCCACAATACTCAATCTTCAATCCTCAATCCTCAATCCTCAATCCTCAATTCTCAATCCTCAATCGTCAGGCTTCAGTACTCAATACTCAATATTCAATCCTTAATCCTCAATCCTCATTCCTCAATACTCAATCCACAATCCTCAATCCTCAATCATGAATACTCAATCTTCAATACTCAATCCTCAATACTCAACCCTCAATCCTCAATCCTCAATCATTAATCCTCAATCTTCAATACTCAATCCTCAATCCTCAATCCTCAATCCTCAATCCTCAATACTCAACCATCAATCCTCAATTCTCAATATTCAATAGAATATCCTGAATTCTCACGGTTCAGTACTCAAACCTCAATCCTCAACCCTCAGCCCACAGCCCTCATTCTCCATCCTCAATCCTGAATCATCAATCCTCAATCTTCAATCCCCAATACTCAATCTTCAATCCTCAATCCTCAAACCTCAATCCTCAATCCTCAATCCTCAATCTTCAATCCCCAATACTCAATCCTCAATCCTCAATCCTCAATCCTCAATCCTCAATCCTCAACCTTCAATCCTCAATACTCAATCTTCAACCCTCAATCCTCAATCCCGAATTCTCAATCCTCAATCCTCAATCCTCAATCCTCAATATTCAATCCTCAATCCTCAATCTCCAATCTTCAATACTCAACCTTCAATCCTGAATCATCAATCCTCATTCCCCAATTCTCAACCCTCAATCGTCAGGCTTCAGTACTCAATACTCAATCTTCAACCCTCAATCCTAAATCCTCATTCCTCAATCATCAACCCTCAGTCCTCATCCTCAATTCTCAATTCTCAATCCTCAATCCTCATTCCTCAATCCTCAATCCTCAATCCTCAATCCTCAATCTTCAATCCTCAATACTCAATCTTCAATTCTCAATCCTCAATCCTCAATTCTCAATTCTCAATCCTCAATCGTCAGGCTTCAGTACTCAATACTCAATCTTCAATCCTCAATCGTCAATCCTCATTCCTCAATCCTCAATCCTCAATCCTCAATCCTCAACCATCAATCCTCAATCTTCAATACACAATCCTCAATCCTCAACCCTCAATCCTCAATCCTCAGTAATCAATCCTCAATCTTCAATACTCAATACTCAATCCTAAATCCTCAATCCTCAATACTCAACCATCAATCCTCATTTCTCAATACTCAATAGAATATCCTGAATTCTCAGGGTTCAATACTCAAACCTCAATCCTCAACCCTCAGCCGTCATCCTCCATCCTCAATCCTCAATCCTCAATCCTCAATCTTCAATCCCTAATACTCAATCCTCAATCCTCAATCCTCAATCCTCAATCCTTAATCCTCAACCTTCAATCCTCAATACTCAATCTTCAACCCACAATCCTCAATCCCGAATTCTCAATCTTCAATCCTGAATCCTCAATCATCAATATACAATCCTCAATCCTCAATCTTCAATCCTCAATACTCAACCTTCAATCCTGAATCATCAATCCTCAATCTCCAATTCTCAATCCTCAATCGTCAGGCTTCAGTACTCAATACTCAATCTTCAATCCTCAATCCTCAATCCTCATTTCTCAATCCTCAATCCTCAATCCTCAATCGTCAATCATCAATCCTCAATCTTCAATACACAATCCTCAATCTTCAATCCTCAATCCTCAATCCTCAATTCTCGACTCTCAATCGTCAGTCCTCAGTCCACAAACCTCAATCCTCAATCCTCAGCCCTCGTCCTCAATCCTCAATCCTCAATCCTCAATCCTCAATACCCAACCATCAATACTCAATTCTCAATACTCAATAGAATATCTTGAATTTTCAGGATTCAATGCTCAAACCTCAACCCTCAACCCTCCGCCCTCATCCTCAATCCCCAATCCTCAATCCTCAATCCTCAATATTCAATCCTCTATACTCAATCTTCAATCCTCAATCCTCAATCCTCAATCCTCAATCCTCAATCCTCAATCCTCAATCCTCAATCCTCAATCCTCAATCCTCAGTGATCAATCATCAATCTTCAATACTCAATCGTCAATCCTCAGTCCTCAATCCTCAATCCTCAATCCTCAATACTCAATCTTCAACCCTCAATCCTCAATCCCGAATTCTCAATCCTCAATCCTCAATCCTCAATTCTCAATCCTCAATCTCCAATCTTCAATACTCAACCTTCAATCCTGAATCATCAATCCTCATTCCCCAATTCTCAACCCTCAATCGTCAGGCTTCAGTACTCAATACTCAATCTTCAACCCTCAATCCTAAATCCTCATTCCTCAATCATCAACCCTCAGTCCTCATCCTCAATTCTCAATTCTCAATCCTCAATCCTCATTCCTCAATCCTCAATCCTCAATCCTCAATCCTCAATCTTCAATCCTCAATACTCAATCTTCAATTCTCAATCCTCAATCCTCAATTCTCAATTCTCAATCCTCAATCGTCAGGCTTCAGTACTCAATACTCAATCTTCAATCCTCAATCGTCAATCCTCATTCCTCAATCCTCAATCCTCAATCCTCAATCCTCAACCATCAATCCTCAATCTTCAATACACAATCCTCAATCCTCAACCCTCAATCCTCAATCCTCAGTAATCAATCCTCAATCTTCAATACTCAATACTCAATCCTAAATCCTCAATCCTCAATACTCAACCATCAATCCTCATTTCTCAATACTCAATAGAATATCCTGAATTCTCAGGGTTCAATACTCAAACCTCAATCCTCAACCCTCAGCCGTCATCCTCCATCCTCAATCCTCAATCCTCAATCCTCAATCTTCAATCCCTAATACTCAATCCTCAATCCTCAATCCTCAATCCTCAATCCTTAATCCTCAACCTTCAATCCTCAATACTCAATCTTCAACCCACAATCCTCAATCCCGAATTCTCAATCTTCAATCCTGAATCCTCAATCATCAATATTCAATCCTCAATCCTCAATCTTCAATCCTCAATACTCAACCTTCAATCCTGAATCATCAATCCTCAATCTCCAATTCTCAATCCTCAATCGTCAGGCTTCAGTACTCAATACTCAATCTTCAATCCTCAATCCTCAATCCTCATTTCTCAATCCTCAATCCTCAATCCTCAATCGTCAATCATCAATCCTCAATCTTCAATACACAATCCTCAATCTTCAATCCTCAATCCTCAATCCTCAATTCTCGACTCTCAATCGTCAGTCCTCAGTCCACAAACCTCAATCCTCAATCCTCAGCCCTCGTCCTCAATCCTCAATCCTCAATCCTCAATCCTCAATACCCAACCATCAATACTCAATTCTCAATACTCAATAGAATATCTTGAATTTTCAGGATTCAATGCTCAAACCTCAACCCTCAACCCTCCGCCCTCATCCTCAATCCCCAATCCTCAATCCTCAATCCTCAATATTCAATCCTCTATACTCAATCTTCAATCCTCAATCCTCAATCCTCAATCCTCAATCCTCAATCCTCAATCCTCAATCCTCAATCCTCAATCCTCAATCCTCAGTGATCAATCATCAATCTTCAATACTCAATCGTCAATCCTCAGTCCTCAATCCTCAATCCCCAATCCTCGTTCCTCAAACCTCAATCCTCAACCCTCAGTCCTCATCTTCAATTCTCAACTCTCAATCCTCAATCCTCAATCCTCTATCTTCAATCCTCAATCCTCAATCCTCAATCTTCAATCCTCAATCCTCAATCCTCTATCCTCAATCCTCATTCTTCAATCCTCAACGCCCAATCCTCAATCTTCAATCCTCAATCCACAATCCTCAATTCTCAATTCTCAATCCTCAGTCCTCAGTCCTCAAACCACAATCCTCGACCCTCAGCCCTCATCCTCAATCCTCAGTAATCAATCCTCAATCTTCAATACTCAATACTCAATCCTAAATCCTCAATCCTCAATACTCAACCATCAATCCTCATTTCTCAATACTCAATAGAATATCCTGAATTCTCAGGGTTCAATACTCAAACCTCAATCCTCAACCCTCAGCCGTCATCCTCCATCCTCAATCCTCAATCCTCAATCCTCAATCTTCAATCCCTAATACTCAATCCTCAATCCTCAATCCTCAATCCTCAATCCTTAATCCTCAACCTTCAATCCTCAATACTCAATCTTCAACCCACAATCCTCAATCCCGAATTCTCAATCTTCCATCCTCAATCCTCAATCATCAATATTCAATCCTCAATCCTCAATCTTCAATCCTCAATACTCAACCTTCAATCCTGAATCATCAATCCTCAATCTCCAATTCTCAATCCTCAATCGTCAGGCTTCAGTACTCAATACTCAATCTTCAATCCTCAATCCTCAATCCTCATTTCTCAATCCTCAATCCTCAATCCTCAATCGTCAATCATCAATCTTCAATCCTCAATCCTCAATCCTCATTCCTCAATCCGCAATCCTCAATCTTCAATCCTCAATACTCAATCTTCAATCCTCAATCCTCAATCCTGAAATCCTCAATTCTCAATATTCAACACACAACCCTCAACCTTCAATCCTCAATACTCAACCATCAATCCTCAATTCTCAATACTCAATAGAATATCCTGAATTCTCAGTTTTCAATACTCAATCCTCAACCTTCAATCTTCAAGTCTCCATCCACAAACATCAATTCTCATCACTCAACCCTCAAAACTCTGCCCTCAATCCTCATTCCTCAATCCGCAATCCTCATTCTTCAATCCTCAATACTCAATCTTCAATCCTCAATCCTCAATCCTGAAATCCTCAATCCTCAATATTCAACACACAACCCTCAACCTTCAATCCTCAATACTCAACCATCAATCCTCAATTATCAATACTCAATAGAATATCCTGGATTCTCAGTTTTCAATACTCAATCCTGAATCTTCAATCTTCAACCCTCCATCCACAAACATCAATTCTCATCACTCAACCCTCAACACTCAGTCCTCAATCTTCAATCCTCAGTCATCAATCCTCAATCTTCAATACTCAATCCTCAATGTTCAATCTTCAAGTCTACATCCACAAACATCTATTCTCATCACTCAACCCTCAACCCTCAGTCCTCGTCCTCCATCCTCAATCCTCAATCCTCAATCCTCAACCTTCAATCCTCAACACTCAACCCTCAATCCTCAGTCTTCAAACCTCAATTCCGAATCCTCAATCCTGAATCCTCAATCTCCATCCCTCAGACCGCAACAATATATTGTCAATCCTCAATCCTCAATAGAATATCCTCAATTCACAGTTTTCAAGACTCAATCCCCAATCTTCAATTTTCAAATCTCAATCCACAAACATCAATGCTCATCACTCAACCCTCAACACTCAGTCCTCAATCTTCAATCCTCACTCCTCAATCCTCAGTCCTCAATCCTCAATCCTCAATATTCAAACCTCAATCCTCAACCGTCAGTCCTCGTCCTCAATCCTCAACCCTCAATCCTCAGTCCTCAATCTTCAATCATCAATACTCAATTTTCAATCCTCAATCCTCAATCCTCAATCCCCAATCCTCAATCCTAAATATTCAATACACAACCCTCAACCATCAATCCTCAATACTCAGTCATCAATCCTCAATTGTCAATACTCAATAGAATATCCTGAATTCTCAGTTTTCAATACTCAATCCTCAATCTTCAATCTTCAAGTCTCCATCCACAAACATCAATTCTCATCACTCAACCCTCAACACTCAGTCCTCAATCGTCAATCCTCAATCCTCAATCCTAAATCTTCAATCCTCAATACTCAATCTTCAATCCTCAATCCTCAATCCTCAATCCTCAATCCTCAATCCTCACTCATCAATCCTCAATCCTCAATCCTCAATCCTCAATCTGCAATCCTCAATGCTCATTCCTCAATCCTCAATCGTCAATCCTCAATCCGCAATGCTCGATCTTCAATCCTCAATACTCAATCTTCAATCCTCAATCCTCAATCCTCAATTCTCAATCCTCAATCCTCAGTCATCGATCCCCAATCTTCAATACTCAACCCTCAATGTTCAATCTTCAAGTCTCCATCCACAAACATCTATTGTCATCACTCAAACCTCAACCCTCAGTCCTCGTCCTCCATCCTCAATCCTCAATCCTCAATCCTCAATCTTCAGTCCTCAATCCTCAACCCTCAATCCTCTGTCTTCAAAACTCAATTCCGAATCCTCAATCCTGAATCCTCAATCTCCAACCCTCAGTCCTCAACAATCTATTGTCAATCCTCAATCCTCAATAGAATATCCTCAATTCACAGTTTTCAACACTCAATACCCAATCTTAAATTTTCAAATCTCAATCCACAAACATCAGTTCTCATCACTCAACCCTCAACACTGAGTCCTCAATCATCAATCCTCAATCCTCAATCCTCAATCTTCAATCATCAATACACAATCTTCAATTCTCAATCCTCAATTCTCAGTCCTCAATACTAAATCCTCAATCGTCAATCCTCAATCCCGAATCCTCAATCTTCAATCCTCAATCCTCAATCCTCAATCCTCAATCCTCAATCTTCAATCCTCAATACTCAATCTTCAATCCTCAATCCTCAATCCTCAATCCTCAATCCTCAATCCTCAATCCTCAATACTCAACACACAACCCTCAACCGTCAATCCTCAATACTCAACCACCAATACTCAATTCTCAATACTCAATAGAATATCCTGAATTCTCATGTCTCAATACTCAATCCACAATATTCAATGATCAAATCTCAATCCTCAAACATCAATTCTCAACACTCAATCCTCAACACTCAGTCCTCTCTCTTCAATCTTCCACCATCAATCCTCTATCCTCAAGCGTCAATCCTCAATCCTCAATCCTCAAGACTCTATCCTCAGCCCTCAAATCTCAATTCCGAATTCTCAATCCTGAATCCTCAATCTTCATCCCTCAGTCCGCAACAATCAATTGTCAATCCTCCATCCTCAATAGAATATCCTCAATTCACAGTTTTCAATACTCAATCCCCAACCTTCAATCTTCAAATCTCAATCCACAAACATCAATTCTCATCACTGAGCCCTCAGCACTCAATTTTCAATCTTCAATCCTCAATCCTCAATCCTCATTCCTCAATCCGTAATCCTCAATCTTCAATCCTCAATACTCAATCTTCAATCCTCAATCCTCAATCCTGAAATCCTCAATCCTCAATATTCAACACACGACCCTCAACATTCAATCCTCAATACTCAACCATCAATCCTCAATTCTCAATACTCAATCGTCCGGCTACAATCCTCAACACTCAATCTTCAATCCTCAATCCTCAATCTTCAATCCTCAATACTCAATCTTCAATCCTCAGTCCTCAATCCTCAATCCTCAATCTTCAATCCTCAATCCTCGATCCTCAATTCTCAATCCTCAATCCTCAATCTTCAGACATCAAACGTCAATGATCAACCCTCAGTCCTCGTCCTCAATCCACAACCCCTCAATTCTCAATCCTCAGTCTTCAATCTCCAATCCTCAATCCTCAATCCTCAATCGTCTGTCCTCAAACCTCAATCCTGAATCCTGAATCCTCAACCTTGAATCCTCATTCTTCAGCCCTCAGTCCTCAACAATCAGTTGCCAATCCTCAGTCCTCAATAGAATATCATCAATTCACAGTCTTCAATACTCAATACTCAATCTGGAATCTTCAAATCTCTATCCAAAAACATCAATTCTCATCACTCAACCCTCAATCCTCAATTCTCAATCCTCAATCCTCAATCCTCAATCCTCAATCTTCAATCCTCAACACTCAATCTTCAATTCTCAATCCTCAATCCTCAATCCTCAATCCTCAATACTCAATCGTCAGTCCTCAATCCTCAATTCTCAATCCTCAATCCGCAATCCTCAATCCTCACTCCACAATACTCAATCTTCAATCCTCAATCCTCAATCCTGAAATCCTCAATCCTCAATATTCAACACACAACCCTCAAACTACAATACTCAATACTCAACTATCAATCCTCAATTCTCAATACTCAATCGTCAGTCTTCAATCCTCAACACTCAATCTTCAATCCTCAATCCTCAATCTTCAATCCTCAACACTCAATCTTCGATCCTCAATCCTCAATCCTCAATTCTCAATCCTCAATCCGCAGTCCTCAGACCTCAAACATCAATCCTCAACCGTCAGCCTTCATCCTCAATCCTCAATCCTCAATCCTCAATCCTCAATCCTCAATCCTCAATTTTCAATCCTCAATCATCAACCCTCAGTCCTCACCCTGAGCTCTCACTTCTCAATCCTCAATCCTCAATCCTCAATCTTCAACCCTCAATAATCAATCTCCAATCCTAGATCCCCATATCCCCAATCCACAATCCTTAATCCTCAATCTTCAATCCTCAATCCCCAGTCCTCAATCTTAAATCCTCAATGCTCAATCCCCAATCCTCAATCCTCAGTCCTCGATCCTCAACCCTCAATCCGCAATCATCAATCTTCAATCCTCAATACTCAATCTTCAATCCTAAATCCTCAATCCTGAAATCCTCAATCCTCAATATTCAACACACAACCCTCAACCCTCAATCCTCAATACTCAACCATCAATCCTCAATCCTCAATACTCAATCATCAGTCTTCAATCCTCAACACTCAATCTTCAATCCTCAATCCTCAATCTTCAATCCTCAATACTCAATCTTCAATCCTCAACCCTCAATCCTCAATACTCAATCCTCAATCCTCAATCCTCAATCCTCAATCCTCAATCTTCAATCCTCAATACTCAATCTTCAATCCTCAATCCTAAAATCCTCAATCCTCAATATTCAACACACAACCCTCAACCACCAATCCTCAATACCCAACCATCATTGCTCAATTCTCAATACTCAATAGAATATCCTGAATTCTCAGTTTTCAATACCCAATACTCAATCTTCAATATTCAAGTCTCCATCCACAAACATCCATTCTCATCACTCAACCCTCAACACTCAGTCCTCAATCTTCAATCCTCAATCCACTATCCACAATCTTCAATCCTCAATACTCAATCTTCAATCCTCAATTGCCAATTCTCAATCCTCAATCCTCAATCCTCAGTCATCAATCCTCAATCTTCAATACTCAATCCTCAATCCTCAATCCTCAATACTCAATCTTCAATCCTGAAATCCTCAATCCTCAATATTCAACACACGACCCTCAACATTCAATCCTCAATACTCAACCATCAATCCTCAATTCTCAATACTGAATCGTCCGGCTTCAATCCTCAACACTCAATCTTCAATCCTCAATCCTCAATCTTCAATCCTCAATACTCAATCTTCAATCCTCAGTCCTCAATCCTCAATCCTCAATCCTCAATCTTCAATCCTCAATACACAATCTTCAATTCTCAATCCTCAATTCTCAGTCCTCAATACTAAATCCTCAATCGTCAATCCTCAATCCCGAATCCTCAATCTTCAATCCTCAATCCTCAATCCTCAATCCTCAATCCTCAATCTTCAATCCTCAATACTCAATCTTCAATCCTCAATCCTCAATCCTCAATCCTCAATCCTCAATCCTCAATCCTCAATACTCAACACACAACCCTCAACCTTCAATCCTCAATACTCAACCATCAATCCTCAATTATCAATACTCAATAGAATATCCTGGATTCTCAGTTTTCAATACTCAATCCCCAATCTTCAATTTTCAAATCTCAATCCACAAACATCAATGCTCATCACTCAACCCTCAACACTCAGTCCTCAATCTTCAATCCTCACTCCTCAATCCTCAGTCCTCAATCCTCAATCCTCAATATTCAAACCTCAATCCTCAACCGTCAGTCCTCGTCCTCAATCCTCAACCCTCAATCCTCAGTCCTCAACCTTCAATCATCAATACTCAATTTTCAATCCTCAATCCTCAATCCTCAATCCCCAATCCTCAATCCTAAATATTCAATACACAACCCTCAACCATCAATCCTCAATACTCAGTCATCAATCCTCAATTGTCAATACTCAATAGAATATCCTGAATTCTCAGTTTTCAATACTCAATCCTCAATCTTCAATCTTCAAGTCTCCATCCACAAACATCAATTCTCATCACTCAACCCTCAACACTCAGTCCTCAATCGTCAATCCTCAATCCTCAATCCTAAATCTTCAATCCTCAATACTCAATCTTCAATTCTCAATCCTCAATCCTCAATCCTCAATCCTCAATCCTCACTCATCAATCCTCAATCCTCAATCCTCAATCCTCAATCTGCAATCCTCAATGCTCATTCCTCAATCCTCAATCGTCAATCCTCAATCCGCAATACTCGATCTTCAATCCTCAATACTCAATCTTCAATCCTCAATCCTCAATCCTCAATTCTCAATCCTCAATCCTCAGTCATCGATCCCCAATCTTCAATACTCAACCCTCAATGTTCAATCTTCAAGTCTCCATCCACAAACATCTATTGTCATCACTCAAACCTCAACCCTCAGTCCTCGTCCTCCATCCTCAATCCTCAATCCTCAATCCTCAATCTTCAGTCCTCAATCCTCAACCCTCAATCCTCTGTCTTCAAACCTCAATTCCGAATCCTCAATCCTGAATCCTCAATCTCCAACCCTCAGTCCTCAACAATCTATTGTCAATCCTCAATCCTCAATAGAATATCCTCAATTCACAGTTTTCAACACTCAATACCCAATCTTCAATTTTCAAATCTCAATCCACAAACATCAATTCTCATCACTCAACCCTCAACACTGAGTCCTCAATCATCAATCCTCAATCCTCAATCCTCAATCTTCAATCCTCAATACACAATCTTCAATTCTCAATCCTCAATTCTCAGTCCTCAACACTAAATCCTCAATCGTCAATCCTCAATCCCGAATCCTCAATCTTCAATCCTCAATCCTCAATCCTCAATCCTCGATCCTCAATCTTCAATCCTCAATACTCAATCTTCAATCCTCAATCCTCAATCCTCAATCCTCAATCCTCAATCCTCAATCCTCAATACTCAACACACAACCCTCAACCGTCAATCCTCAATACTCAACCACCAATACTCAATTCTCAATACTCAATAGAATATCCTGAATTCTCATGTCTCAATACTCAATCCACAATATTCAATGATCAAATCTCAATCCTCAAACATCAATTCTCAACACTCAATCCTCAACACTCAGTCCTCTCTCTTCAATCTTCCACCATCAATCCTCTATCCTCAAGCGTCAATCCTCAATCCTCAATCCTCAAGACTCTATCCTCAGCCCTCAAATCTCAATTCCGAATTCTCAATCCTGAATCCTCAATCTTCATCCCTCAGTCCGCAACAATCAATTGTCAATCCTCCATCCTCAATAGAATATCCACAATTCACAGTTTTCAATACTCAATCCCCAACATTCAATCTTCAAATCTCAATCCACAAACATCAATTCTCATCACTGAGCCCTCAGCACTCAATCTTCAATCTTCAATCCTCAATCCTCAATCCTCATTCCTCAATCCGCAATCCTCAATCTTCAATCCTCAATACTCAATCTTCAATCCTCAATCCTCAATCCTGAAATCCTCAATCCTCAATATTCAACACACGACCCTCAACATTCAATCCTCAATACTCAACCATCAATCCTCAATTCTCAATACTCAATCGTCCGGCTACAATCCTCAACACTCAATCTTCAATCCTCAATCCTCAATCTTCAATCCTCAATACTCAATCTTCAATCCTCAGTCCTCAATCCTCAATCCTCAATCTTCAATCCTCAATCCTCGATCCTCAATTCTCAATCCTCAATCCTCAATCTTCATACATCAAACGTCAATGCTCAACCCTCAGTCCTCGTCCTCAATCCACAACCCCTCAATTCTCAATCCTCAGTCTTCAATCTCCAATCCTCAATCCTCAATCCTCAATCGTCTGTCCTCAAACCTCAATCCTGAATCCTGAATCCTCAACCTTGAATCCTCATTCTTCAGCCCTCAGTCCTCAACAATCAGTTGCCAATCCTCAGTCCTCAATAGAATATCATCAATTCACAGTCTTCAATACTCAATACTCAATCTGGAATCTTCAAATCTCTATCCAAAAACATCAATTCTCATCACTCAACCCTCAATCCTCAATCCTCAATCCTCAATCCTCAATCCTCAATCCTCAATCCTCAATCTTCAATCCTCAACACTCAATCTTCAATTCTCAATCCTCAATCCTCAATCCTCAATCCTCAATACTCAATCGTCAGTCTTCAATCCTCAACACTCAATCTTCAATACTCAATCCCCAATACTCAATCCCCAATCCTCATTCTTCAATCCTCAATACCCAATCCTCAATCTTCAGTCCTCAGTCCTCAATCCTCAATTCTCAATCCTCAATCCGCAATCCTCAATCCTCACTCCACAATACTCAATCTTCAATCCTCAATCCTCAATCTTCAATCCTCAATCCTCAACACTCAATCTTCAATCCTCAATCCCCAATCCTCAATCCTCGATCCACATTCTTCAATCCTCAATACCCAATCCTCAATCTTCGATCGTCAATCCTCAATCCTCAATTCTCAATCCTCAATCCCCAGTCGTCAGACCTCAAACATCAATCCTCAACCGTCAGCCTTCATCCTCAATCCTCAATCCTCAATCCTCAATCCTCAATTTTCAATCCTCAATCCTCAACCCTCAGTCCTCATCCTGAGCTCTCACTTCTCAATCCTCAATCCTCAATCCTCAATCTTCAATCCTCAATAATCAATCTCCAATCCTAGATTCCCAATCCCCAATCCACAATCGTTAATCCTCAATCTTCAATCCTCAATCCCCAGTCCTCAACCTTAAATCCTCAATGCTCAATCCCCAATCCTCAATCCTCAGTCCTCAATCCTCAACCCTCAATCCGCAATCATCAATCTTCAATCCTCAATACTCAATCTTCAATCCTAAATCCTCAATCCTGAAATCCTCAATCCTCAATATTCAACACACAACCCTCAACCTTCAATCCTCAATACTCAACCATCAATCCTCGATCCTCAATACTCAATCATCAGTCTTCAATCCTCAACACTCAATCTTCAATCCTCAATCCTCAATCTTCAATCCTCAATACTCAATCTTCAATCCTCAATCCTCAATCCTCAATACTCAATCCTCAACTCTCAGCCCTCATCCTCCATCCTCAATCCTCAATCCTCAAACCTCAATCTTCAATCCTCAATACTCAATCTTCTATTCTAAATTCTCAATTCTCAATCCTCAATCCCCAAACCTCAATCTTCAATCCTCAATCCTCAATCCTCAATCCTCAATCCTCAATCCTCAATCATCAATACTCAATCTTCAATCCTCAATCCTCAATCCTCAATCCTCAATCCTCAATCATCAGTCATGAATACTCAATCTTCATAACTCAATCCTCAATCCTCAATCCTCAATCCTCAGTCCTCAATCCTCAATCCTCATTCCTCAATCCTCGATCCTCAACCCTCAGTCCTCATCCTCAATTCTCAATTCTCAATCCTCAGTCCTCAATCTTCAATCCTCAACCCTCAATCCTCAATCCACAATCCTCAATCCTCAATCATCAACCTTTAATACTCAATACTCAATCTTCAGTCCTCAATCCTCAATCCTCAATCGTCAATCCTCATTCTTCAATCATCAATACCCAATCCTCAATCGTCAATCCTCAATCCTACATCCTCAATTCTCAATCCTCAATCCTCAGTCCTGAGTCCTCAAACCTCAACCCTCAATCCCCAGCCCTCATCGTCAATCCTCAATCATAAATCCTCATTCATCAATCTTCAATCCTCAATACTCAGTCTTCAATCCTCAATCCTCAATCCTCAATCCTCAATCCTCAATCCTCAATCATCAATCCTCAATCTTGAATACTCAATCCACAATCCTCAATCCTCAATCCTGAATCATCAATCCTCAATCAACAATACTCAATCTTCAATAATCAATCCTCTATCCTCAATCCTCAATCCTCAATACTCAACCATCAATCCTCAATTCTCAATACTGAATCGTCCGGCTTCAATCCTCAACACTCAATCTTCAATCCTCAATCCTCAATCTTCAATCCTCAATACTCAATCTTCAATCCTCAGTCCTCAATCCTCAATCCTCAATCTTCAATCCTCAATACACAATCTTCAATTCTCAATCCTCAATTCTCAGTCCTCAATACTAAATCCTCAATCGTCAATCCTCAATCCCGAATCCTCAATCTTCAATCCTCAATCCTCAATCCTCAATCCTCAATCCTCAATCTTCAATCCTCAATACTCAATCTTCAATCCTCAATCCTCAATCCTCAATCCTCAATCCTCAATCCTCAATCCTCAATACTCAACACACAACCCTCAACCGTCAATCCTCAATACTCAACCACCAATACTCAATTCTCAATACTCAATAGAATATCCTGAATTCTCATGTCTCAATACTCAATCCACAATATTCAATGATCAAATCTCAATCCTCAAACATCAATTCTCAACACTCAATCC
This sequence comes from Calliopsis andreniformis, assembly GCF_051401765.1. NCBI lineage: Eukaryota > Metazoa > Arthropoda > Insecta > Hymenoptera > Andrenidae > Calliopsis > Calliopsis andreniformis. Next base: position 4,734,418 of record NW_027480443.1, on the reverse strand, counting down.
TCAACACTCAGTCCTCTCTCTTCAATCTTCCACCATCAATCCTCTATCCTCAAGCGTCAATCCTCAATCCTCAATCCTCATTCCTCAATCCGCAATCCTCAATCTTCAATCCTCAATACTCAATCTTCAATCCTCAATCCTCAATCCTGAAATCCTCAATCCTCAATCCTCAATCCTCAATCTTCAATCCTCAATACTCAATCTTCAATCCTCAATCCTCAATCCTCAATCCTCAATCCTCAATCCTCAATCCTCAATACTCAACACACAACCCTCAACCGTCAATCCTCAATACTCAACCACCAATACTCAATTCTCAATACTCAATAGAATATCCTGAATTCTCATGTCTCAATACTCAATCCACAATATTCAATGATCAAATCTCAATCCTCAAACATCAATTCTCAACACTCAATCCTCAACACTCAGTCCTCTCTCTTCAATCTTCCACCATCAATCCTCTATCCTCAAGCGTCAATCCTCAATCCTCAATCCTCAAGACTCTATCCTCAGCCCTCAAATCTCAATTCCGAATTCTCAATCCTGAATCCTCAATCTTCATCCCTCAGTCCGCAACAATCAATTGTCAATCCTCCATCCTCAATAGAATATCCTCAATTCACAGTTTTCAATACTCAATCCCCAACCTTCAATCTTCAAATCTCAATCCACAAACATCAATTCTCATCACTGAGCCCTCAGCACTCAATCTTCAATCTTCAATCCTCAATCCTCAATCCTCATTCCTCAATCCGCAATCCTCAATCTTCAATCCTCAATACTCAATCTTCAATCCTCAATCCTCAATCCTGAAATCCTCAATCCTCAATCCTCAATCCTCAATTCTCAATCCTCAATCGTCAGGCTTCAGTACTCAATACTCAATCTTCAATCCTTAATCCTCAATCCTCATTCCTCAATACTCAATCCACAATCCTCAATCCTCAATCATGAATACTCAATCTTCAATACTCAATCCTCAATACTCAACCCTCAATCCTCAATCCTCAATCATTAATCCTCAATCTTCAATACTCAATCCTCAATCCTCAATCCTCAATCCTCAATCCTCAATACTCAACCATCAATCCTCAATTCTCAATATTCAATAGAATATCCTGAATTCTCACGGTTCAGTACTCAAACCTCAATCCTCAACCCTCAGCCCACAGCCCTCATTCTCCATCCTCAATCCTGAATCATCAATCCTCAATCCTCAATCCTCAACCTTCAATCCTCAATACTCAATCTTCAACCCTCAATCCTCAATCCCGAATTCTCAATCCTCAATCCTCAATCCTCAATCCTCAATATTCAATCCTCAATCCTCAATCTCCAATCCTCAATACTCAACCTTCAATCCTGAATCATCAATCCTCAATCCCCAATTCTCAACCCTCAATCGTCAGGCTTCAGTACTCAATACTCAATCTTCAACCCTCAATCGTCAATCCTCATTCCTCAATCCTCAATCCTCAATCCTCAATCCTCAACCATCAATCCTCAATCTTCAATACAGAATCCTCAATCCTCAACCCTCAATCCTCAATCCTCAGTAATCAACCCTCAATCTTCAATACTCAATACTCAATCCTAAATCCTCAATCCTCAATACTCAACCATCAATCCTCATTTCTCAATACTCAATAGAATATCCTGAATTCTCAGGGTTCAATACTCAAACCTCAATCCTCAACCCTCAGCCGTCATCCTCCATCCTCAATCCTCAATCCTCAATCCTCAACCTTCAATCCCTAATACTCAATCCTCAATCCTCAATCCTCAATCCTCAATCCTTAATCCTCAACCTTCAATCCTCAATACTCAATCTTCAACCCACAATCCTCAATCCCGAATTCTCAATCTTCAATCCTCAATCCTCAATCATCAATATTCAATCCTCAATCCTCAATCTTCAATCCTCAATACTCAACCTTCAATCCTGAATCATCAATCCTCAATCTCCAATTCTCAATCCTCAATCGTCAGGCTTCAGTACTCAATACTCAATCTTCAATCCTCAATCCTCAATCCTCATTTCTCAATCCTCAATCCTCAATCCTCAATCGTCAATCATCAATCCTCAATCTTCAATACACAATCCTCAATCTTCAATCCTCAATCCTCAATCCTCAATTCTCGACTCTCAATCGTCAGTCCTCAGTACACAAACCTCAATCCTCAATCCTCAGCCCTCGTCCTCAATCCTCAATCCTCAATCCTCAATCCTCAATACCCAACCATCAATACTCAATTCTCAATACTCAATAGAATATCCTGAATTTTCAGGATTCAATGCTCAAACCTCAACCCTCAACCCTCCGCCCTCATCCTCAATCCCCAATCCTCAATCCTCAATCCTCAATATTCAATCCTCTATACTCAATCTTCAATCCTCAATCCTCAATCCTCAATCCTCAATCCTCAATCCTCAATCCTCAATCCTCATTCCTCAATCCTCAATCCTCAGTGATCAATCATCAATCTTCAATACTCAATCGTCAATCCTCAGTCCTCAATCCTCAATCCCCAATCCTCGTTCCTCAAACCTCAATCCTCAACCCTCAGTCCTCATCTTCAATTCTCAACTCTCAATCCTCAATCCTCAATCCTCTATCTTCAATCCTCAATCCTCAATCCTCAATCTTCAATCCTCAATCCTCAATCCTCTATCCTCAATCCTCATTCTTCAATCCTCAACGCCCAATCCTCAATCTTCAATCCTCAATCCACAATCCTCAATTCTCAATTCTCAATCCTCAGTCCTCAGTCCTCAAACCACAATCCTCGACCCTCAGCCCTCATCCTCAATCCTCAGTAATCAATCCTCAATCTTCAATACTCAATACTCAATCCTAAATCCTCAATCCTCAATACTCAACCATCAATCCTCATTTCTCAATACTCAATAGAATATCCTGAATTCTCAGGGTTCAATACTCAAACCTCAATCCTCAACCCTCAGCCGTCATCCTCCATCCTCAATCCTCAATCCTCAATCCTCAATCTTCAATCCCTAATACTCAATCCTCAATCCTCAATCCTCAATCCTCAATCCTTAATCCTCAACCTTCAATCCCCAATACTCAATCTTCAACCCACAATCCTCAATCCCGAATTCTCAATCTTCAATCCTCAATCCTCAATCATCAATATTCAATCCTCAATCCTCAATCTTCAATCCTCAATACTCAACCTTCAATCCTGAATCATCAATCCTCAATCTCCAATTCTCAATCCTCAATCGTCAGGCTTCAGTACTCAATACTCAATCTTCAATCCTCAATCCTCAATCCTCATTTCTCAATCCTCAATCCTCAATCCTCAATCGTCAATCATCAATCTTCAATCCTCAATCCTCAATCCTCATTCCTCAATCCGCAATCCTCAATCTTCAATCCTCAATACTCAATCTTCAATCCTCAATCCTCAATCCTGAAATCCTCAATCCTCAATATTCAACACACAACCCTCAACCTTCAATCCTCAATACTCAACCATCAATCCTCAATTCTCAATACTCAATAGAATATCCTGAATTCTCAGTTTTCAATACTCAATCCTCAACCTTCAATCTTCAAGTCTCCATCCACAAACATCAATTCTCATCACTCAACCCTCAACACTCTGCCCTCAATCCTCATTCCTCAATCCGCAATCCTCATTCTTCAATCCTCAATACTCAATCTTCAATCCTCAATCCTCAATCCTGAAATCCTCAATCCTCAATATTCAACACACAACCCTCAACCTTCAATCCTCAATACTCAACCATCAATCCTCAATTATCAATACTCAATAGAATATCCTGGATTCTCAGTTTTCAATACTCAATCCTGAATCTTCAATCTTCAACCCTCCATCCACAAACATCAATTCTCATCACTCAACCCTCAACACTCAGTCCTCAATCTTCAATCCTCAGTCATCAATCCTCAATCTTCAATACTCAATCCTCAATGTTCAATCTTCAAGTCTACATCCACAAACATCTATTCTCATCACTCAACCCTCAACCCTCAGTCCTCGTCCTCCATCCTCAATCCTCAATCCTCAATCCTCAATCTTCAATCCTCAACACTCAACCCTCAATCCTCAGTCTTCAAACCTCAATTCCGAATCCTCAATCCTGAATCCTCAATCTCCATCCCTCAGTCCGCAACAATATATTGTCAATCCTCAATCCTCAATAGAATATCCTCAATTCACAGTTTTCAAGACTCAATCCCCAATCTTCAATTTTCAAATCTCAATCCACAAACATCAATGCTCATCACTCAACCCTCAACACTCAGTCCTCAATCTTCAATCCTCACTCCTCAATCCTCAGTCCTCAATCCTCAGTCCTCAATATTCAAACCTCAATCCTCAACCGTCAGTCCTCGTCCTCAATCCTCAACCCTCAATCCTCAGTCCTCAACCTTCAATCATCAATACTCAATTTTCAATCCTCAATCCTCAATCCTCAATCCCCAATCCTCAATCCTAAATATTCAATACACAACCCTCAACCATCAATCCTCAATACTCAGTCATCAATCCTCAATTGTCAATACTCAATAGAATATCCTGAATTCTCAGTTTTCAATACTCAATCCTCAATCTTCAATCTTCAAGTCTCCATCCACAAACATCAATTCTCATCACCCAACCCTCAACACTCAGTCCTCAATCGTCAATCCTCAATCCTCAATCCTAAATCTTCAATCCTCAATACTCAATCTTCAATTCTCAATCCTCAATCCTCAATCCTCAATCCTCAATCCTCACTCATCAATCCTCAATCCTCAATCCTCAATCCTCAATCTGCAATCCTCAATGCTCATTCCTCAATCCTCAATCGTCAATCCTCAATCCGCAATACTCGATCTTCAATCCTCAATACTCAATCTTCAATCCTCAATCCTCAATCCTCAATTCTCAATCCTCAATCCTCAGTCATCGATCCCCAATCTTCAATACTCAACCCTCAATGTTCAATCTTCAAGTCTCCATCCACAAACATCTATTGTCATCACTCAAACCTCAACCCTCAGTCCTCGTCCTCCATCCTCAATCCTCAATCCTCAATCCTCAATCTTCAGTCCTCAATCCTCAACCCTCAATCCTCTGTCTTCAAACCTCAATTCCGAATCCTCAATCCTGAATCCTCAATCTCCAACCCTCAGTCCTCAACAATCTATTGTCAATCCTCAATCCTCAATAGAATATCCTCAATTCACAGTTTTCAACACTCAATACCCAATCTTCAATTTTCAAATCTCAATCCACAAACATCAATTCTCATCACTCAACCCTCAACACTGAGTCCTCAATCATCAATCCTCAATCCTCAATCCTCAATCTTCAATCCTCAATACACAATCTTCAATTCTCAATCCTCAATTCTCAGTCCTCAATACTAAATCCTCAATCGTCAATCCTCAATCCCGAATCCTCAATCTTCAATCCTCAATCCTCAATCCTCAATCCTCAATCCTCAATCTACAATCCTCAATACTCAATCTTCAATCCTCAATCCTCAATCCTCAATCCTCAATCCTCAATCCTCAATCCTCAATACTCAACACACAACCCTCAACCGTCAATCCTCAATACTCAACCACCAATACTCAATTCTCAATACTCAATAGAATATCCTGAATTCTCATGTCTCAATACTCAATCCACAATATTCAATGATCAAATCTCAATCCTCAAACATCAATTCTCAACACTCAATCCTCAACACTCAGTCCTCTCTCTTCAATCTTCCACCATCAATCCTCTATCCTCAAGCGTCAATCCTCAATCCTCAATCCTCAAGACTCTATCCTCAGCCCTCAAATCTCAATTCCGAATTCTCAATCCTGAATCCTCAATCTTCATCCCTCAGTCCGCAACAATCAATTGTCAATCCTCCATCCTCAATAGAATATCCTCAATTCACAGTTTTCAATACTCAATCCCCAACCTTCAATCTTCAAATCTCAATCCACAAACATCAATTCTCATCACTGAGCCCTCAGCACTCAATCTTCAATCTTCAATCCTCAATCCTCAATCCTCATTCCTCAATCCGCAATCCTCAATCTTCAATCCTCAATACTCAATCTTCAATCCTCAATCCTCAATCCTGAAATCCTCAATCCTCAATATTCAACACACGACCCTCAACATTCAATCCTCAATACTCAACCATCAATCCTCAATTCTCAATACTCAATCGTCCGGCTACAATCCTCAACACTCAATCTTCAATCCTCAATCCTCAATCTTCAATCCTCAATACTCAATCTTCAATCCTCAGTCCTCAATCCTCAATCCTCAATCTTCAATCCTCAATCCTCGATCCTCAACTCTCAATCCTCAATCCTCAATCTTCAGACATCAAACGTCAATGCTCAACCCTCAGTCCTCGTCCTCAATCCACAACCCTCAATTCTCAATCCTCAGTCTTCAATCTCCAATCCTCAATCCTCAATCCTCAATCGTCTGTCCTCAAACCTCAATCCTGAATCCTGAATCCTCAACCCTGAATCCTCATTCTTCAGCCCTCAGTCCTCAACAATCAGTTGCCAATCCTCAGTCCTCAATAGAATATCATCAATTCACAGTTTTCAATACTCAATACTCAATCTGGAATCTTCAAATCTCTATCCAAAAACATCAATTCTCATCACTCAACCCTCAATCCTCAATCCTCAATCCTCAATCCTCAATCCTCAATCCTCAATCTTCAATCCTCAACACTCAATCTTCAATTCTCAATCCTCAATCCTCAATCCTCAATCCTCAATACTCAATCGTCAGTCTTCAATCCTCAACACTCAATCTTCAATACTCAATCCCCAATACTCAATCCCCAATCCTCATTCTTCAATCCTCAATACCCAATCCTCAATCTTCAGTCCTCAGTCCTCAATCCTCAATTCTCAATCCTCAATCCGCAATCCTCAAACCTCACTCCTCAATACTCAATCTTCAATCCTCAATCCTCAATCCTGAAATCCTCAATCCTCAATATTCAACACACAACCCTCAAACTTCAATCCTCAATACTCAACCATCAATCCTCAATTGTCAATACTCAATCGTCAGTCTTCAATCCTCAACACTCAATCTTCAATCCTCAATCCTCAATCTTCAATCCTCAACACTCAATCTTCGATCCTCAATCCTCAGTCCTCAATTCTCAATCCTCAATCCGCAGTCCTCAGACCTCAAACATCAATCCTCAACCGTCAGCCTTCATCCTCAATCCTCAATCCTCAATCCTCAATCCTCAATCCTCAATCCTCAATTTTCAATCCTCAATCATCAACCCTCAGTCCTCACCCTGAGCTCTCACTTCTCAATCCTCAATCCTCAATCCTCAATCTTCAACCCTCAATAATCAATCTCCAATCCTAGATCCCCATATCCCCAATCCACAATCCTTAATCCTCAATCTTCAATCCTCAATCCCCAGTCCTCAATCTTAAATCCTCAATGCTCAATCCCCAATCCTCAATCCTCAGTCCTCGATCCTCAACCCTCAATCCGCAATCATCAATCTTCAATCCTCAATACTCAATCTTCAATCCTAAATCCTCAATCCTGAAATCCTCAATCCTCAATATTCAACACACAACCCTCAACCTTCAATCCTCAATACTCAACCATCAATCCTCAATCCTCAATACTCAATCATCAGTCTTCAATCCTCAACACTCAATCTTCAATCCTCAATCCTCAATCTTCAATCCTCAATACTCAATCTTCAATCCTCAACCCTCAATCCTCAATACTCAATCCTCAATCCTCAATCCTCAATCCTCAATCCTCAATCTTCAATCCTCAATACTCAATCTTCAATCCTCAATCCTAAAATCCTCAATCCTCAATATTCAACACACAACCCTCAACCACCAATCCTCAATACCCAACCATCATTGCTCAATTCTCAATACTCAATAGAATATCCTGAATTCTCAGTTTTCAATACCCAATACTCAATCTTCAATATTCAAGTCTCCATCCACAAACATCCATTCTCATCACTCAACCCTCAACACTCAGTCCTCAATCTTCTATCCTCAATCCACTATCCACAATCTTCAATCCTCAATACTCAATCTTCAATCCTCAATTGCCAATTCTCAATCCTCAATCCTCAATCCTCAGTCATCAATCCTCAATCTTCAATACTCAATCCTCAATCCTCAATCCTCATTCCTCAAACCGCAATCCTCAACCCTCAGTCCTCATCCTCCATCCACAATCCTCAATCCTCAAACCTCAATCTTCAATACTCAATCCTCAATCCTCAAACCTCGATCCTCAGTCATGAATACTCCATCTTCAATACTCAATCCACAATCCTCAATCCTCAACCCTCAATCCTCAATCCTCAATCCTCATTCCTCAAACCTCAATCCTCAACCCTCAGTCCTCATTCTTAATTCTCAATTGTCAATCCTCAATCCTCAATTCTCAATCTTCAATCCTCAATAATCAATCTCCAGTCCTAGATCCTCAATCCCCAATCCTCAGTCCTGAATCCTCAATCTTCAATCCTCAATCACCAGTCCACAATCCAAAATCCTCAATCCTCAATCCTCAATCCTCAATCCTCAATATTCAACACACAACCCTCAAACTTCAATCCTCAATACTCAACAATCAATCCACAATTCTCAATACTCAATCGTCAGCCTTCAATCCTCAACACTCAATCTTCAATCCTCAATCCTCAATCTTCAATCCTCAATCCTCAACACTCAATCTTCAATCCTCAATCCCCAATCCTCAATCCTCGATCCTCATTCTTCAATCCTCAATACCCAATCCTCAATCTTCGATCCTCAATCCTCAATCCTCAATTCTCAATCCTCAATCCGCAGTCGTCAGACCTCAAACATCAATCCTCAACCGTCAGCCTTCATCCTCAATCCTCAATCCTCAATCCTCAATTTTCAATTCTCAATCCTCAACCCTCAGTCCTCATCCTGAGCTCTCACTTCTCAATCCTCAATCCTCAATCCTCAATCTTGAATCCTCAATAATCAATCTCCAATCCTAGATCCCCAATCCCCAATCCACAATCGTTAATCCTCAATCTTCAATCCTCAATCCCCAGTCCTCAACCTTAAATCCTCAATGCTCAATCCCCAATCCTCAATCCTCAGTCCTCAATCCTCAACCCTCAATCCGCAATCATCAATCTTCAATCCTCAATACTCAATCTTCAATCCTAAATCCTCAATCCTGAAATCCTCAATCCTCAATATTCAACACACAACCCTCAACCTTCAATCCTCAATACTCAACCATCAATCCTCAATCCTCAATACTCAATCATCAGTCTTCAATCCTCAACACTCAATCTTCAATCCTCAATCCTCAACCTTCAATCCTCAATACTCAATCTTCAATCCTCAATCCTCAATCCTCAATACTCAATCCTCAACTCTCAGCCCTCATCCTCCATCCTCAATCCTCAATCCTCAAACCTCAATCTTCAATCCTCAATACTCAATCTTCTATTCTAAATTCTCAATTCTCAATCCTCAATCCCCAAACCTCAATCTTCAATCCTCAATCCTCAATCCTCAATCCTCAATCCTCAATCCTCAATCATCAATACTCAATCTTCAATCCTCAATCCTCAATCCTCAATCCTCAATCCTCAATCATCAGTCATGAATACTCAATCTTCATAACTCAATCCTCAATCCTCAATCCTCAATCCTCAGTCCTCAATCCTCAATCCTCATTCCTCAAACCTCAATCCTCAACCCTCAGTCCTCATCCTCAATTCTCAATCCTCAACACCCAATCCTCAATCTTCAATTCTCAACCTTCAATCCACAATTCTCAATCCTCAATCCTCAATCCTCAGACCTCAAACATCAATACTCAACCCTCAGTCCTCGTCCTCAATCCACAACACTCAATCCTCGATCCTCAATCTTCAACCATCAATATTCAATTTTCAATACTCAATCGTCAATCCTCAATACTCATTCCTCAATCCTCAATGTTCAATCCTCAATACCCAATCCTCAATCTTCTATCCTCAATCCTCAATCATCAATACTCAATCTTCAATCCTCAATCCTCAATCCTCAATCCTCAATCCTCAATCATCAGTCATGAATACTCAATCTTCATAACTCAATCCTCAATCCTCAATCCTCAATCCTCAGTCCTCAATCCTCAATCCTCATTCCTCAATCCTCAATCCTCAACCCTCAGTCCTCATCCTCAATTCTCAATTCTCAATCCTCAGTCCTCAATCTTCAATCCTCAACCCTCAATCCTCAATCCACAATCCTCAATCCTCAATCATCAACCTTTAATACTCAATACTCAATCTTCAGTCCTCAATCCTCAATCCTCAATCGTCAATCCTCATTCTTCAATCATCAATACCCAATCCTCAATCGTCAATCCTCAATCCTACATCCTCAATTCTCAATCCTCAATCCTCAGTCCTCAGTCCTCAAACCTCAACCCTCAATCCCCAGCCCTCATCGTCAATCCTCAATCATAAATCCTCATTCATCAATCTTCAATCCTCAATACTCAGTCTTCAATCCTCAATCCTCAATCCTCAATCCTCAATCCTCAATCCTCAATCATCAATCCTCAATCTTGAATACTCAATCCACAATCCTCAATCCTCAATCAACAATACTCAATCTTCAATAATCAATCCTCTATCCTCAATCCTCAATCCTCAATACTCAACCATCAATCCTCAATTCTCAATACTGAATCGTCCGGCTTCAATCCTCAACACTCAATCTTCAATCCTCAATCCTCAATCTTCAATCCTCAATACTCAATCTTCAATCCTCAGTCCTCAATCCTCAATCCTCAATCTTCAATCCTCAATACACAATCTTCAATTCTCAATCCTCAATTCTCAGTCCTCAATACTAAATCCTCAATCGTCAATCCTCAATCCCGAATCCTCAATCTTCAATCCTCAATCCTCAATCCTCAATCCTCAATCCTCAATCTTCAATCCTCAATACTCAATCTTCAATCCTCAATCCTCAATCCTCAATCCTCAATCCTCAATCCTCAATCCTCAATACTCAACACACAACCCTCAACCGTCAATCCTCAATACTCAACCACCAATACTCAATTCTCAATACTCAATAGAATATCCTGAATTCTCATGTCTCAATACTCAATCCACAATATTCAATGATCAAATCTCAATCCTCAAACATCAATTCTCAACACTCAATCCTCAACACTCAGTCCTCTCTCTTCAATCTTCCACCATCAATCCTCTATCCTCAAGCGTCAATCCTCAATCCTCAATCCTCAAGACTCTATCCTCAGCCCTCAAATCTCAATTCCGAATTCTCAATCCTGAATCCTCAATCTTCATCCCTCAGTCCGCAACAATCAATTGTCAATCCTCCATCCTCAATAGAATATCCTCAATTCACAGTTTTCAATACTCAATCCCCAACCTTCAATCTTCAAATCTCAATCCACAAACATCAATTCTCATCACTGAGCCCTCAGCACTCAATCTTCAATCTTCAATCCTCAATCCTCAATCCTCATTCCTCAATCCGCAATCCTCAATCTTCAATCCTCAATACTCAATCTTCAATCCTCAATCCTCAATCCTGAAATCCTCAATCCTCAATCCTCAATCCTCAATTCTCAATCCTCAATCGTCAGGCTTCAGTACTCAATACTCAATCTTCAATCCTTAATCCTCAATCCTCATTCCTCAATACTCAATCCACAATCCTCAATCCTCAATCATGAATACTCAATCTTCAATACTCAATCCTCAATACTCAACCCTCAATCCTCAATCCTCAATCATTAATCCTCAATCTTCAATACTCAATCCTCAATCCTCAATCCTCAATCCTCAATCCTCAATACTCAACCATCAATCCTCAATTCTCAATATTCAATAGAATATCCTGAATTCTCACGGTTCAGTACTCAAACCTCAATCCTCAACCCTCAGCCCACAGCCCTCATTCTCCATCCTCAATCCTGAATCATCAATCCTCAATCTTCAATCCCCAATACTCAATCTTCAATCCTCAATCCTCAAACCTCAATCCTCAATCCTCAATCCTCAATCTTCAATCCCCAATACTCAATCCTCAATCCTCAATCCTCAATCCTCAATCCTCAATCCTCAACCTTCAATCCTCAATACTCAATCTTCAACCCTCAATCCTCAATCCCGAATTCTCAATCCTCAATCCTCAATCCTCAATCCTCAATATTCAATCCTCAATCCTCAATCTCCAATCCTCAATACTCAACCTTCAATCCTGAATCATCAATCCTCAATCCCCAATTCTCAACCCTCAATCGTCAGGCTTCAGTACTCAATACTCAATCTTCAACCCTCAATCCTAAATCCTCATTCCTCAATCATCAACCCTCAGTCCTCATCCTCAATTCTCAATTCTCAATCCTCAATCCTCATTCCTCAATCCTCAATCCTCAATCCTCAATCCTCAATCTTCAATTCTCAATACTCAATCTTCAATTCTCAATCCTCAATCCTCAATTCTCAATTCTCAATCCTCAATCGTCAGGCTTCAGTACTCAATACTCAATCTTCAATCCTCAATCGTCAATCCTCATTCCTCAATCCTCAATCCTCAATCCTCAATCCTCAACCATCAATCCTCAATCTTCAATACAGAATCCTCAATCCTCAACCCTCAATCCTCAATCCTCAGTAATCAACCCTCAATCTTCAATACTCAATACTCAATCCTAAATCCTCAATCCTCAATACTCAACCATCAATCCTCATTTCTCAATACTCAATAGAATATCCTGAATTCTCAGGGTTCAATACTCAAACCTCAATCCTCAACCCTCAGCCGTCATCCTCCATCCTCAATCCTCAATCCTCAATCCTCAACCTTCAATCCCTAATACTCAATCCTCAATCCTCAATCCTCAATCCTCAATCCTTAATCCTCAACCTTCAATCCTCAATACTCAATCTTCAACCCACAATCCTCAATCCCGAATTCTCAATCTTCAATCCTCAATCCTCAATCATCAATATTCAATCCTCAATCCTCAATCTTCAATCCTCAATACTCAACCTTCAATCCTGAATCATCAATCCTCAATCTCCAATTCTCAATCCTCAATCGTCAGGCTTCAGTACTCAATACTCAATCTTCAATCCTCAATCCTCAATCCTCATTTCTCAATCCTCAATCCTCAATCCTCAATCGTCAATCATCAATCCTCAATCTTCAATACACAATCCTCAATCTTCAATCCTCAATCCTCAATCCTCAATTCTCGACTCTCAATCGTCAGTCCTCAGTCCACAAACCTCAATCCTCAATCCTCAGCCCTCGTCCTCAATCCTCAATCCTCAATCCTCAATCCTCAATACCCAACCATCAATACTCAATTCTCAATACTCAATAGAATATCCTGAATTTTCAGGATTCAATGCTCAAACCTCAACCCTCAACCCTCCGCCCTCATCCTCAATCCCCAATCCTCAATCCTCAATCCTCAATATTCAATCCTCTATACTCAATCTTCAATCCTCAATCCTCAATCCTCAATCCTCAATCCTCAATCCTCAATCCTCAATCCTCATTCCTCAATCCTCAATCCTCAGTGATCAATCATCAATCTTCAATACTCAATCGTCAATCCTCAGTCCTCAATCCTCAATCCCCAATCCTCGTTCCTCAAACCTCAATCCTCAACCCTCAGTCCTCATCTTCAATTCTCAACTCTCAATCCTCAATCCTCAATCCTCTATCTTCAATCCTCAATCCTCAATCCTCAATCTTCAATCCTCAATCCTCAATCCTCTATCCTCAATCCTCATTCTTCAATCCTCAACGCCCAATCCTCAATCTTCAATCCTCAATCCACAATCCTCAATTCTCAATTCTCAATCCTCAGTCCTCAGTCCTCAAACCACAATCCTCGACCCTCAGCCCTCATCCTCAATCCTCAGTAATCAATCCTCAATCTTCAATACTCAATACTCAATCCTAAATCCTCAATCCTCAATACTCAACCATCAATCCTCATTTCTCAATACTCAATAGAATATCCTGAATTCTCAGGGTTCAATACTCAAACCTCAATCCTCAACCCTCAGCCGTCATCCTCCATCCTCAATCCTCAATCCTCAATCCTCAATCTTCAATCCCTAATACTCAATCCTCAATCCTCAATCCTCAATCCTCAATCCTTAATCCTCAACCTTCAATCCCCAATACTCAATCTTCAACCCACAATCCTCAATCCCGAATTCTCAATCTTCAATCCTCAATCCTCAATCATCAATATTCAATCCTCAATCCTCAATCTTCAATCCTCAATACTCAACCTTCAATCCTGAATCATCAATCCTCAATCTCCAATTCTCAATCCTCAATCGTCAGGCTTCAGTACTCAATACTCAATCTTCAATCCTCAATCCTCAATCCTCATTTCTCAATCCTCAATCCTCAATCCTCAATCGTCAATCATCAATCTTCAATCCTCAATCCTCAATCCTCATTCCTCAATCCGCAATCCTCAATCTTCAATCCTCAATACTCAATCTTCAATCCTCAATCCTCAATCCTGAAATCCTCAATCCTCAATATTCAACACACAACCCTCAACCTTCAATCCTCAATACTCAACCATCAATCCTCAATTCTCAATACTCAATAGAATATCCTGAATTCTCAGTTTTCAATACTCAATCCTCAACCTTCAATCTTCAAGTCTCCATCCACAAACATCAATTCTCATCACTCAACCCTCAACACTCTGCCCTCAATCCTCATTCCTCAATCCGCAATCCTCATTCTTCAATCCTCAATACTCAATCTTCAATCCTCAATCCTCAATCCTGAAATCCTCAATCCTCAATATTCAACACACAACCCTCAACCTTCAATCCTCAATACTCAACCATCAATCCTCAATTATCAATACTCAATAGAATATCCTGGATTCTCAGTTTTCAATACTCAATCCTGAATCTTCAATCTTCAACCCTCCATCCACAAACATCAATTCTCATCACTCAACCCTCAACACTCAGTCCTCAATCTTCAATCCTCAGTCATCAATCCTCAATCTTCAATACTCAATCCTCAATGTTCAATCTTCAAGTCTACATCCACAAACATCTATTCTCATCACTCAACCCTCAACCCTCAGTCCTCGTCCTCCATCCTCAATCCTCAATCCTCAATCCTCAATCTTCAATCCTCAACACTCAACCCTCAATCCTCAGTCTTCAAACCTCAATTCCGAATCCTCAATCCTGAATCCTCAATCTCCATCCCTCAGTCCGCAACAATATATTGTCAATCCTCAATCCTCAATAGAATATCCTCAATTCACAGTTTTCAAGACTCAATCCCCAATCTTCAATTTTCAAATCTCAATCCACAAACATCAATGCTCATCACTCAACCCTCAACACTGAGTCCTCAATCATCAATCCTCAATCCTCAATCCTCAATCTTCAATCCTCAATACACAATCTTCAATTCTCAATCCTCAATTCTCAGTCCTCAATACTAAATCCTCAATCGTCAATCCTCAATCCCGAATCCTCAATCTTCAATCCTCAATCCTCAATCCTCAATCCTCAATCCTCAATCTACAATCCTCAATACTCAATCTTCAATCCTCAATCCTCAATCCTCAATCCTCAATCCTCAATCCTCAATCCTCAATACTCAACACACAACCCTCAACCGTCAATCCTCAATACTCAACCACCAATACTCAATTCTCAATACTCAATAGAATATCCTGAATTCTCATGTCTCAATACTCAATCCACAATATTCAATGATCAAATCTCAATCCTCAAACATCAATTCTCAACACTCAATCCTCAACACTCAGTCCTCTCTCTTCAATCTTCCACCATCAATCCTCTATCCTCGAGCGTCAATCCTCAATCCTCAATCCTCAAGACTCTATCCTCAGCCCTCAAATCTCAATTCCGAATTCTCAATCCTGAATCCTCAATCTTCATCCCTCAGTCCGCAACAATCAATTGTCAATCCTCCATCCTCAATAGAATATCCTCAATTCACAGTTTTCAATACTCAATCCCCAACCTTCAATCTTCAAATCTCAATCCACAAACATCAATTCTCATCACTGAGCCCTCAGCACTCAATCTTCAATCTTCAATCCTCAATCCTCAATCCTCATTCCTCAATCCGCAATCCTCAATCTTCAATCCTCAATACTCAATCTTCAATCCTCAATCCTCAATCCTGAAATCCTCAATCCTCAATATTCAACACACGACCCTCAACATTCAATCCTCAATACTCAACCATCAATCCTCAATTCTCAATACTCAATCGTCCGGCTACAATCCTCAACACTCAATCTTCAATCCTCAATCCTCAATCTTCAATCCTCAATACTCAATCTTCAATCCTCAGTCCTCAATCCTCAATCCTCAATCTTCAATCCTCAATCCTCGATCCTCAATTCTCAATCCTCAATCCTCAATCTTCAGACATCAAACGTCAATGCTCAACCCTCAGTCCTCGTCCTCAATCCACAACCCTCAATTCTCAATCCTCAGTCTTCAATCTCCAATCCTCAATCCTCAATCCTCAATCGTCTGTCCTCAAACCTCAATCCTGAATCCTGAATCCTCAACCCTGAATCCTCATTCTTCAGCCCTCAGTCCTCAACAATCAGTTGCCAATCCTCAGTCCTCAATAGAATATCATCAATTCACAGTTTTCAATACTCAATACTCAATCTGGAATCTTCAAATCTCTATCCAAAAACATCAATTCTCATCACTCAACCCTCAATCCTCAATCCTCAATCCTCAATCCTCAATCCTCAATCCTCAATCTTCAATCCTCAACACTCAATCTTCAATTCTCAATCCTCAATCCTCAATCCTCAATCCTCAATACTCAATCGTCAGTCTTCAATCCTCAACACTCAATCTTCAATACTCAATCCCCAATACTCAATCCCCAATCCTCATTCTTCAATCCTCAATACCCAATCCTCAATCTTCAGTCCTCAGTCCTCAATCCTCAATTCTCAATCCTCAATCCGCAATCCTCAAACCTCACTCCTCAATACTCAATCTTCAATCCTCAATCCTCAATCCTGAAATCCTCAATCCTCAATATTCAACACACAACCCTCAAACTTCAATCCTCAATACTCAACCATCAATCCTCAATTGTCAATACTCAATCGTCAGTCTTCAATCCTCAACACTCAATCTTCAATCCTCAATCCTCAATCTTCAATCCTCAACACTCAATCTTCGATCCTCAATCCTCAGTCCTCAATTCTCAATCCTCAATCCGCAGTCCTCAGACCTCAAACATCAATCCTCAACCGTCAGCCTTCATCCTCAATCCTCAATCCTCAATCCTCAATCCTCAATCCTCAATCCTCAATTTTCAATCCTCAATCATCAACCCTCAGTCCTCACCCTGAGCTCTCACTTCTCAATCCTCAATCCTCAATCCTCAATCTTCAACCCTCAATAATCAATCTCCAATCCTAGATCCCCATATCCCCAATCCACAATCCTTAATGCTCAATCTTCAATCCTCAATCCCCAGTCCTCAATCTTAAATCCTCAATGCTCAATCCCCAATCCTCAATCCTCAGTCCTCGATCCTCAACCCTCAATCCGCAATCATCAATCTTCAATCCTCAATACTCAATCTTCAATCCTAAATCCTCAATCCTGAAATCCTCAATCCTCAATATTCAACACACAACCCTCAACCTTCAATCCTCAATACTCAACCATCAATCCTCAATCCTCAATACTCAATCATCAGTCTTCAATCCTCAACACTCAATCTTCAATCCTCAATCCTCAATCTTCAATCCTCAATACTCAATCTTCAATCCTCAACCCTCAATCCTCAATACTCAATCCTCAATCCTCAATCCTCAATCCTCAATCCTCAATCTTCAATCCTCAATACTCAATCTTCAATCCTCAATCCTAAAATCCTCAATCCTCAATATTCAACACACAACCCTCAACCACCAATCCTCAATACCCAACCATCATTGCTCAATTCTCAATACTCAATAGAATATCCTGAATTCTCAGTTTTCAATACCCAATACTCAATCTTCAATATTCAAGTCTCCATCCACAAACATCCATTCTCATCACTCAACCCTCAACACTCAGTCCTCAATCTTCTATCCTCAATCCACTATCCACAATCTTCAATCCTCAATACTCAATCTTCAATCCTCAATTGCCAATTCTCAATCCTCAATCCTCAATCCTCAGTCATCAATCCTCAATCTTCAATACTCAATCCTCAATCCTCAATCCTCATTCCTCAAACCGCAATCCTCAACCCTCAGTCCTCATCCTCCATCCACAATCCTCAATCCTCAAACCTCAATCTTCAATACTCAATCCTCAATCCTCAAACCTCGATCCTCAGTCATGAATACTCCATCTTCAATACTCAATCCACAATCCTCAATCCTCAACCCTCAATCCTCAATCCTCAATCCTCATTCCTCAAACCTCAATCCTCAACCCTCAGTCCTCATTCTTAATTCTCAATTGTCAATCCTCAATCCTCAATTCTCAATCTTCAATCCTCAATAATCAATCTCCAGTCCTAGATCCTCAATCCCCAATCCTCAGTCCTGAATCCTCAATCTTCAATCCTCAATCACCAGTCCACAATCCAAAATCCTCAATCCTCAATCCTCAATCCTCAATCCTCAATATTCAACACACAACCCTCAAACTTCAATCCTCAATACTCAACAATCAATCCACAATTCTCAATACTCAATCGTCAGCCTTCAATCCTCAACACTCAATCTTCAATCCTCAATCCTCAATCTTCAATCCTCAATCCTCAACACTCAATCTTCAATCCTCAATCCCCAATCCTCAATCCTCGATCCTCATTCTTCAATCCTCAATACCCAATCCTCAATCTTCGATCCTCAATCCTCAATCCTCAATTCTCAATCCTCAATCCGCAGTCGTCAGACCTCAAACATCAATCCTCAACCGTCAGCCTTCATCCTCAATCCTCAATCCTCAATCCTCAATTTTCAATTCTCAATCCTCAACCCTCAGTCCTCATCCTGAGCTCTCACTTCTCAATCCTCAATCCTCAATCCTCAATCTTCAATCCTCAATAATCAATCTCCAATCCTAGATCCCCAATCCCCAATCCACAATCGTTAATCCTCAATCTTCAATCCTCAATCCCCAGTCCTCAACCTTAAATCCTCAATGCTCAATCCCCAATCCTCAATCCTCAGTCCTCAATCCTCAACCCTCAATCCGCAATCATCAATCTTCAATCCTCAATACTCAATCTTCAATCCTAAATCCTCAATCCTGAAATCCTCAATCCTCAATATTCAACACACAACCCTCAACCTTCAATCCTCAATACTCAACCATCAATCCTCAATCCTCAATACTCAATCATCAGTCTTCAATCCTCAACACTCAATCTTCAATCCTCAATCCTCAACCTTCAATCCTCAATACTCAATCTTCAATCCTCAATCCTCAATCCTCAATACTCAATCCTCAACTCTCAGCCCTCATCCTCCATCCTCAATCCTCAATCCTCAAACCTCAATCTTCAATCCTCAATACTCAATCTTCTATTCTAAATTCTCAATTCTCAATCCTCAATCCCCAAACCTCAATCTTCAATCCTCAATCCTCAATCCTCAATCCTCAATCCTCAATCCTCAATCATCAATACTCAATCTTCAATCCTCAATCCTCAATCCTCAATCCTCAATCCTCAATCATCAGTCATGAATACTCAATCTTCATAACTCAATCCTCAATCCTCAATCCTCAATCCTCAGTCCTCAATCCTCAATCCTCATTCCTCAAACCTCAATCCTCAACCCTCAGTCCTCATCCTCAATTCTCAATCCTCAACACCCAATCCTCAATCTTCAATTCTCAACCTTCAATCCACAATTCTCAATCCTCAATCCTCAATCCTCAGACCTCAAACATCAATACTCAACCCTCAGTCCTCGTCCTCAATCCACAACACTCAATCCTCGATCCTCAATCTTCAACCATCAATATTCAATTTTCAATACTCAATCGTCAATCCTCAATACTCATTCCTCAATCCTCAATGTTCAATCCTCAATACCCAATCCTCAATCTTCTATCCTCAATCCTCAATCCTCAATCCTCAATCCTCAATCCTCAATCCTCAGTCCTCAAACCTCAATCCTTATTCCTCAATACTGAATCCTCAATCTTCAGCCCTCAGTCCTCAACAATCACTTGTCAATCCCCATTCCTCAGTAGAATATCCTCAATTCACAGGTTTCAATACTCAATACTCAACCTGCAATCTTAAAATCTCTATCTACAAACATCAATTCTCATAACTCAACCCTCAACACTCAGTCCCCAATCCTCAAACTTCAATCCTCAATCCTCAATCGTCAATCCTCAATATTCAATCCTCTATACTCAATCTTCAATCCTCAATCCTCAATCCTCAATCCTCAATCCTCAATCCTCAGTCATCAATCATCAATCTTCAATACTCAATCGTCAATCCTCAGTCCTCAATCCTCAATCCCCAATGCTCGTTCCTCAAACCTCAATCCTCAACCCTCAGTCCTCACCTTCAATTCTCAACTCTCAATCGTCAATCCTCAATCCTCAATCTTCAATACTCAATCCTCAATCCTCAATCCTCAATCTTCAATCCTCAATCCTCAATCCTCAATCCTCAATCCTCATTCTTCAATCCTCAACGCCCAATCCTCAATCTTCAATCCTCAATCCTCAATCCTCAATTCTCAATCCTCAATCCTCAGTCCTCAAGCCTCAAACCTCAATCCTCAGCCCTCGGCCCTCATCCTCACTCCTCAATACTCAACCCTCAATCCTCAATCTTCAATCCTCAATACTCAATCTGCAATACTCAATCCTCAATTCTCAATCCTCAATACTCAATCCTCAAACGTCAATCCTCCATCCCCAATCCTCAATCTTCTATCGCCAATCCTCAATCCTCAATCCTCAATCCTCAACCTTCAATCCTCAATACTCAATCTTCAACCCTCAATCCTCAATCCCCAATTCTCAATACTCAAACCTCAATCCTCAATCCTCAATATTCAATCCTCAATACTCAGTCTACAATCCTCAATCCTCAATCATCAGTCCTCAATCCTCGATCTTCTATCCTCAATACCCAATCCTCAATCTTCAATCCTCAATGCTCAATCCTCAACGCTCAATCCTCAATCCTCAATCCTCAATACTCAATCCTCGATCTTCAATCCACAATACTCAATCTTCAATCCTCAATCCTCAATCCTCAATCCTCAATCCTCAATCCTCGGTCCTCAATCCTCAATCGTCAATCTCCATTCCTGAATAATCAATCTTCAATCCTCAATCCTCAATCCTCAATCCTCAATCCTCAATCCTCAATACCCAATCCTCAATCTTCAATCCTCAATCCTCAATCCTCAATTCTCAACCCTCAATCGTCAGTCCTCAGTCCTCAAACCTCAATCCTCAAACCTCAGCCCTCGTCCTCAATCCTCAATCCTCAATCCTCAATCCTCAATACCCAACCATCAATCCTCAATTCTCAATCCTCAATAGAATATCCTGAATTTTAAGGATTCAATACTCAAACCTCAACCCTCAACCCTCAGCCCTCATCCTCAATCCCCAATCCTCAATCGTCAATCCTCAATATTCAATCCTCTATACTCAATCTTCAATCCTCAATCCTCAATCCTCAATCCTCAATCCTCAATCCTCAGTCATCAATCATCAATCTTCAATACTCAATCGTCAATCCTCAGTCCTCAATCCTCAATCCCCAATGCTCGTTCCTCAAACCTCAATCCTCAACCCTCAGTCCTCACCTTCAATTCTCAACTCTCAATCCTCAATCCTCAATCCTCAATCTTCAATACTCAATCCTCAATCCTCAATCCTCAATCTTCAATCCTCAATCCTCAATCCTCAATCCTCAATCCTCATTCTTCAATCCTCAACGCCCAATCCTCAATCTTCAATCCTCAATCCTCAATCCTCAATTCTCAATCCTCAATCCTCAGTCCTCAAGCCTCAAACCTCAATCCTCAGCCCTCGGCCCTCATCCTCACTCCTCAATACTCAACCCTCAATCCTCAATCTTCAATCCTCAATACTCAATCTGCAATACTCAATCCTCAATTCTCAATCCTCAATACTCAATCCTCAAACGTCAATCCTCCATCCCCAATCCTCAATCTTCTATCGCCAATCCTCAATCCTCAATCCTCAATCCTCAACCTTCAATCCTCAATACTCAATCTTGAACCCTCAATCCTCAATCCCCAATTCTCAATACTCAAACCTCAATCCTCAATCCTCAATATTCAATCCTCAATACTCAGTCTACAATCCTCAATCCTCAATCATCAGTCCTCAATCCTCGTTCTTCTATCCTCAATACCCAATCCTCAATCTTCAATCCTCAATGCTCAATCCTCAACGCTCAATCCTCAATCCTCAATCCTCAATACTCAATCCTCGATCTTCAATCCACAATACTCAATCTTCAATCCTCAATCCTCAATCCTCAATCCTCAATTCTCAATCCTCAATCGTCAGGCTTCAGTACTCAATACTCAATCTTCAATCCTTAATCCTCAATCCTCATTCCTCAATACTCAATCCACAATCCTCAATCCTCAATCATGAATACTCAATCTTCAATACTCAATTCTCAATACTCAACCCTCAATCCTCAATCCTCAATCATTAATCCTCAATCTTCAATACTCAATCCTCAATCCTCAATCCTCAATCCTCAATCCTCAATACTCAACCATCAATCCTCAATTCTCAATATTCAATAGAATATCCTGAATTCTCACGGTTCAGTACTCAAACCTCAATCCTCAACCCTCAGCCCACAGCCCTCATTCTCCATCCTCAATCCTGAATCATCAATCCTCAATCTTCAATCCCCAATACTCAATCTTCAATCCTCAATCCTCAAACCTCAATCCTCAATCCTCAATCCTCAATCTTCAATCCCCAATACTCAATCCTCAATCCTCAATCCTCAATCCTCAATCCTCAATCCTCAACCTTCAATCCTCAATACTCAATCTTCAACCCTCAATCCTCAATCCCGAATTCTCAATCCTCAATCCTCAATCCTCAATCCTCAATATTCAATCCTCAATCCTCAATCTCCAATCCTCAATACTCAACCTTCAATCCTGAATCATCAATCCTCAATCCCCAATTCTCAACCCTCAATCGTCAGGCTTCAGTACTCAATACTCAATCTTCAACCCTCAATCCTAAATCCTCATTCCTCAATCATCAACCCTCAGTCCTCATCCTCAATTCTCAATTCTCAATCCTCAATCCTCATTCCTCAATCCTCAATCCTCAATCCTCAATCCTCAATCTTCAATCCTCAATACTCAATCTTCAATTCTCAATCCTCAATCCTCAATTCTCAATTCTCAATCCTCAATCGTCAGGCTTCAGTACTCAATACTCAATCTTCAATCCTCAATCGTCAATCCTCATTCCTCAATCCTCAATCCTCAATCCTCAATCCTCAACCATCAATCCTCAATCTTCAATACACAATCCTCAATCCTCAACCCTCAATCCTCAATCCTCAGTAATCAATCCTCAATCTTCAATACTCAATACTCAATCCTAAATCCTCAATCCTCAATACTCAACCATCAATCCTCATTTCTCAATACTCAATAGAATATCCTGAATTCTCAGGGTTCAATACTCAAACCTCAATCCTCAACCCTCAGCCGTCATCCTCCATCCTCAATCCTCAATCCTCAATCCTCAATCTTCAATCCCTAATACTCAATCCTCAATCCTCAATCCTCAATCCTCAATCCTCAGTGATCAATCATCAATCTTCAATACTCAATCGTCAATCCTCAGTCCTCAATCCTCAATCCCCAATCCTCGTTCCTCAAAGCTCAATCCTCAACCCTCAGTCCTCATCTTCAATTCTCAACTCTCAATCCTCAATCCTCAATCCTCTATCTTCAATCCTCAATCCTCAATCCTCAATCTTCAATCCTCAATCCTCAATCCTCTATCCTCAATTCTCATTCTTCAATCCTCAACGCCCAATCCTCAATCTTCAATCCACAATCCACAATCCTCAATTCTCAATTCTCAATCCTCAGTCCTCAGTCCTCAAACCACAATCCTCGACCCTCAGCCCTCATCCTCAATCCTCAGTAATCAATCCTCAATCTTCAATACTCAATACTCAATCCTAAATCGTCAATCCTCAATACTCAACCATCAATCCTCATTTCTCAATACTCAATAGAATATCCTGAATTCTCAGGGTTCAATACTCAAACCTCAATCCTCAACCCTCAGCCGTCATCCTCCATCCTCAATCCTCAATCCTCAATCCTCAATCTTCAATCCCTAATACTCAATCCTCAATCCTCAATCCTCAATCCTCAATCCTTAATCCTCAACCTTCAATCCTCAATACTCAACCATCAATCCTCAATTCTCAATACTCAATAGAATATCCTGAATTCTAAGTTTTCAATACTCAATCCTCAACCTTCAATCTTCAAGTCTCCATCCACAAACATCAATTCTCATCACTCAACCCTCAACACTCTGCCCTCAATCCTCATTCCTCAATCCGCAATCCTCATTCTTCAATCCTCAATACTCAATCTTCAATCCTCAATCCTCAATCCTGAAATCCTCAATCCTCAATATTCAACACACAACCCTCAACCTTCAATCCTCAATACTCAACCATCAATCCTCAATTATCAATACTCAATAGAATATCCTGGATTCTCAGTTTTCAATACTCAACCCTGAATCTTCAATCTTCAACCCTCCATCGACAAACATCAATTCTCATCACTCAACCCTCAACACTCAGTCCTCAATCTTCAATCCTCAGTCATCAATCCTCAATCTTCAATACTCAATCCTCAATGTTCAATCTTCAAGTCTACATCCACAAACATCTATTCTCATCACTCAACCCTCAACCCTCAGTCCTCGTCCTCCATCCTCAATCCTCAATCCTCAATCCTCAATCTTCAATCCTCAACACTCAACCCTCAATCCTCAGTCTTCAAACCTCAATTCCGAATCCTCAATCCTGAATCCTCAATCTCCATCCCTCAGTCCGCAACAATATATTGTCAATCCTCAATCCTCAATAGAATATCCTCAATTCACAGTTTTCAAGACTCAATCCCCAATCTTCAATTTTCAAATCTCAATCCACAAACATCAATGCTCATCACTCAACCCTCAACACTCAGTCCTCAATCTTCAATCCTCACTCCTCAATCCTCAGTCCTCAATCCTCAATCCTCAATATTCAAACCTCAATCCTCAACCGTCAGTCCTCGTCCTCAATCCTCAACCCTCAATCCTCAGTCCTCAATCTTCAATCATCAATACTCAATTTTCAATCCTCAATCCTCAATCCTCAATCCCCAATCCTCAATCCTAAATATTCAATACACAACCCTCAACCATCAATCCTCAATACTCAGTCATCAATCCTCAATTGTCAATACTCAATAGAATATCCTGAATTCTCAGTTTTCAATACTCAATCCTCAATCTTCAATCTTCAAGTCTCCATCCACAAACATCAATTCTCATCACTCAACCCTCAACACTCAGTCCTCAATCGTCAATCCTCAATCCTCAATCCTAAATCTTCAATCCTCAATACTCAATCTTCAATCCTCAATCCTCAATCCTCAATCCTCAATCCTCAATCCTCACTCATCAATCCTCAATCCTCAATCCTCAATCCTCAATCTGCAATCCTCAATGCTCATTCCTCAATCCTCAATCGTCAATCCTCAATCCGCAATACTCGATCTTCAATCCTCAATAATCAATCTTCAATCCTCAATCCTCAATCCTCAATTCTCAATCCTCAATCCTCAGTCATCGATCCCCAATCTTCAATACTCAACCCTCAATGTTCAATCTTCAAGTCTCCATCCACAAACATCTATTGTCATCACTCAAACCTCAACCCTCAGTCCTCGTCCTCCATCCTCAATCCTCAATCCTCAATCCTCAATCTTCAGTCCTCAATCCTCAACCCTCAATCCTCTGTCTTCAAACCTCAATTCCGAATCCTCAATCCTGAATCCTCAATCTCCAACCCTCAGTCCTCAACAATCTATTGTCAATCCTCAATCCTCAATAGAATATCCTCAATTCACAGTTTTCAACACTCAATACCCAATCTTCAATTTTCAAATCTCAATCCACAAACATCAATTCTCATCACTCAACCCTCAACACTGAGTCCTCAATCATCAATCCTCAATCCTCAATCCTCAATCTTCAATCCTCAATACACAATCTTCAATTCTCAATCCTCAATTCTCAGTCCTCAATACTAAATCCTCAATCGTCAATCCTCAATCCCGAATCCTCAATCTTCAATCCTCAATCCTCAATCCTCAATCCTCAATCCTCAATCTTCAATCCTCAATACTCAATCTTCAATCCTCAATCCTCAATCCTCAATCCTCAATCCTCAATCCTCAATCCTCAATACTCAACACACAACCCTCAACCGTCAATCCCCAATACTCAACCACCAATACTCAATTCTCAATACTCAATAGAATATCCTGAATTCTCATGTCTCAATACTCAATCCACAATATTCAATGATCAAATCTCAATCCTCAAACATCAATTCTCAACACTCAATCCTCAACACTCAGTCCTCTCTCTTCAATCTTCCACCATCAATCCTCTATCCTCAAGCGTCAATCCTCAATCCTCAATCCTCAAGACTCTATCCTCAGCCCTCAAATCTCAATTCCGAATTCTCAATCCTGAATCCTCAATCTTCATCCCTCAGTCCGCAACAATCAATTGTCAATCCTCCATCCTCAATAGAATATCCTCAATTCACAGTTTTCAATACTCAATCCCCAACCTTCAATCTTCAAATCTCAATCCACAAACATCAATTCTCATCACTGAGCCCTCAGCACTCAATCTTCAATCTTCAATCCTCAATCCTCAATCCTCATTCCTCAATCCGCAATCCTCAATCTTCAATCCTCAATACTCAATCTTCAATCCTCAATCCTCAATCCTGAAATCCTCAATCCTCAATATTCAACACACGACCCTCAACATTCAATCCTCAATACTCAACCATCAATCCTCAATTCTCAATACTCAATCGTCCGGCTACAATCCTCAACACTCAATCTTCAATCCTCAATCCTCAATCTTCAATCCTCAATACTCAATCCTCAATCCTCAATCCTCAATCTTCAATCCTCAATACTCAATCTTCAATCCTCAATCCTCAATCCTCGATCCTCAATCCTCAATCCTCAATCCTCAATACTCAACACACAACCCTCAACCGTCAATCCCCAATACTCAACCACCAATACTCAATTCTCAATACTCAATAGAATATCCTGAATTCTCATGTCTCAATACTCAATCCACAATATTCAATGATCAAATCTCAATCCTCAAACATCAATTCTCAACACTCAATCCTCAACACTCAGTCCTCTCTCTTCAATCTTCCACCATCAATCCTCTATCCTCAAGCGTCAATCCTCAATCCTCAATCCTCAAGACTCTATCCTCAGCCCTCAAATCTCAATTCCGAATTCTCAATCCTGAATCCTCAATCTTCATCCCTCAGTCCGCAACAATCAATTGTCAATCCTCCATCCTCAATAGAATATCCTCAATTCACAGTTTTCAATACTCAATCCCCAACCTTCAATCTTCAAATCTCAATCCACAAACATCAATTCTCATCACTGAGCCCTCAGCACTCAATCTTCAATCTTCAATCCTCAATCCTCAATCCTCATTCCTCAATCCGCAATCCTCAATCTTCAATCCTCAATACACAATCTTCAATCCTCAATCCTCAATCCTGAAATCCTCAATCCTCAATATTCAACACACGACCCTCAACATTCAATCCTCAATACTCAACCATCAATCCTCAATTCTCAATACTCAATCGTCCGGCTACAATCCTCAACACTCAATCTTCAATCCTCAATCCTCAATCTTCAATCCTCAATACTCAATCTTCAATCCTCAGTCCTCAATCCTCAATCCTCAATCTTCAATCCTCAATCCTCGATCCTCAATTCTCAATCCTCAATCCTCAATCTTCAGACATCAAACGTCAATGCTCAACCCTCAGTCCTCGTCCTCAATCCACAACCCCTCAATTCTCAATCCTCAGTCTTCAATCTCCAATCCTCAATCCTCAATCCTCAATCGTCTGTCCTCAAACCTCAATCCTGAATCCTGAATCCTCAACCTTGAATCCTCATTCTTCAGCCCTCAGTCCTCAACAATCAGTTGCCAATCCTCAGTCTTCAATAGAATATCATCAATTCACAGTCTTCAATACTCAATACTCAATCTGGAATCTTCAAATCTCTATCCAAAAACATCAATTCTCATCACTCAACCCTCAATCCTCAATCCTCAATCCTCAATCCTCAATCCTCAATCCTCAATCTTCAATCCTCAACACTCAATCTTCAATTCTCAATCCTCAATCCTCAATCCTCAATCCTCAATACTCAATCCTCAACCGTCAGTCCTCGTCCTCAATCCTCAACCCTCAATCCTCAGTCCTCAATCTTCAATCATCAATACTCAATTTTCAATCCTCAATCCTCAATCCTCAATCCCCAATCCTCAATCCTAAATATTCAATACACAACCCTCAACCATCAATCCTCAATACTCAGTCATCAATCTTCAATTGTCAATACTCAATAGAATATCCTGAATTCTCAGTTTTCAATACTCAATCCTCAATCTTCAATCTTCAAGTCTCCATCCACAAACATCAATTCTCATCACTCAACCCTCAACACTCAGTCCTCAATCGTCAATCCTCAATCCTCAATCCTAAATCTTCAATCCTCAATACTCAATCTTCAATCCTCAATCCTCAATCCTCAATCCTCAATCCTCAATCCTCACTCATCAATCCTCAATCCTCAATCCTCAATCCTCAATCTGCAATCCTCAATGCTCATTCCTCAATCCTCAATCGTCAATCCTCAATCCGCAATACTCGATCTTCAATCCTCAATACTCAATCTTCAATCCTCAATCCTCAATCCTCAATTCTCAATCCTCAATCCTCAGTCATCGATCCCCAATCTTCAATACTCAACCCTCAATGTTCAATCTTCAAGTCTCCATCCACAAACATCTATTGTCATCACTCAAACCTCAACCCTCAGTCCTCGTCCTCCATCCTCAATCCTCAATCCTCAATCCTCAATCTTCAGTCCTCAATCCTCAACCCTCAATCCTCTGTCTTCAAACCTCAATTCCGAATCCTCAATCCTGAATCCTCAATCTCCAACCCTCAGTCCTCAACAATCTATTGTCAATCCTCAATCCTCAATAGAATATCCTCAATTCACAGTTTTCAACACTCAATACCCAATCTTCAATTTTCAAATCTCAATCCACAAACATCAATTCTCATCACTCAACCCTCAACACTGAGTCCTCAATCATCAATCCTCAATCCTCAATCCTCAATCTTCAATCCTCAATACACAATCTTCAATTCTCAATCCTCAATTCTCAGTCCTCAATACTAAATCCTCAATCGTCAATCCTCAATCCCGAATCCTCAATCTTCAATCCTCAATCCTCAATCCTCAATCCTCAATCCTCAATCTTCAATCCTCAATACTCAATCTTCAATCCTCAATCCTCAATCCTCAATCCTCAATCCTCAATCCTCAATCCTCAATACTCAACACACAACCCTCAACCGTCAATCCCCAATACTCAACCACCAATACTCAATTCTCAATACTCAATAGAATATCCTGAATTCTCATGTCTCAATACTCAATCCACAATATTCAATGATCAAATCTCAATCCTCAAACATCAATTCTCAACACTCAATCCTCAACACTCAGTCCTCTCTCTTCAATCTTCCACCATCAATCCTCTATCCTCAAGCGTCAATCCTCAATCCTCAATCCTCAAGACTCTATCCTCAGCCCTCAACTCTCAATTCCGAATTCTCAATCCTGAATCCTCAATCTTCATCCCTCAGTCCGCAACAATCAATTGTCAATCCTCCATCCTCAATAGAATATCCTCAATTCACAGTTTTCAATACTCAATCCCCAACCTTCAATCTTCAAATCTCAATCCACAAACATCAATTCTCATCACTGAGCCCTCAGCACTCAATCTTCAATCTTCAATCCTCAATCCTCAATCCTCATTCCTCAATCCGCAATCCTCAATCTTCAATCCTCAATACTCAATCTTCAATCCTCAATCCTCAATCCTGAAATCCTCAATCCTCAATATTCAACACACGACCCTCAACATTCAATCCTCAATACTCAACCATCAATCCTCAATTCTCAATACTCAATCGTCCGGCTACAATCCTCAACACTCAATCTTCAATCCTCAATCCTCAATCTTGAATCCTCAATACTCAATCTTCAATCCTCAGTCCTCAATCCTCAATCCTCAATCTTCAATCCTCAATCCTCGATCCTCAATTCTCAATCCTCAATCCTCAATCTTCAGACATCAAACGTCAATGCTCAACCCTCAGTCCTCGTCCTCAATCCACAACCCCTCAATTCTCAATCCTCAGTCTTCAATCTCCAATCCTCAATCCTCAATCCTCAATCGTCTGTCCTCAAACCTCAATCCTGAATCCTGAATCCTCAACCTTGAATCCTCATTCTTCAGCCCTCAGTCCTCAACAATCAGTTGCCAATCCTCAGTCCTCAATAGAATATCATCAATTCACAGTCTTCAATACTCAATACTCAATCTGGAATCTTCAAATCTCTATCCAAAAACATCAATTCTCATCACTCAACCCTCAATCCTCAATCCTCAATCCTCAATCCTCAATCCTCAATCCTCAATCTTCAATCCTCAACACTCAATCTTCAATTCTCAATCCTCAATCCTCAATCCTCAATCCTCAATACTCAATCGTCAGTCTTCAATCCTCAACACTCAATCTTCAATACTCAATCCCCAATACTCAATCCCCAATCCTCATTCTTCAATCCTCAATACCCAATCCTCAATCTTCAGTCCTCAGTCCTCAATCCTCAATTCTCAATCCTCAATCCGCAATCCTCAATCCTCACTCCACAATACTCAATCTTCAATCCTCAATCCTCAATCCTGAAATCCTCAATCCTCAATATTCAACACACAACCCTCAAACTACAATCCTCAATACTCAACTATCAATCCTCAATTCTCAATACTCAATCGTCAGTCTTCAATCCTCAACACTCAATCTTCAATCCTCAATCCTCAATCTTCAATCCTCAACACTCAATCTTCGATCCTCAATCCTCAATCCTCAATTCTCAATCCTCAATCCGCAGTCCTCAGACCTCAAACATCAATCCTCAACCGTCAGCCTTCATCCTCAATCCTCAATCCTCAATCCTCAATCCTCAATCCTCATTCTTCAATCCTCAACGCCCAATCCTCAATCTTCAATCCTCAATCCTCAATCCTCAATTCTCAATCCTCAATCCTCAGTCCTCAAGCCTCAAACCTCAATCCTCAGCCCTCGGCCCTCATCCTCACTCCTCAATACTCAACCCTCAATCCTCAATCTTCAATCCTCAATACTCAATCTGCAATACTCAATCCTCAATTCTCAATCCTCAATACTCAATCCTCAAACGTCAATCCTCCATCCCCAATCCTCAATCTTCTATCGCCAATCCTCAATCCTCAATCCTCAATCCTCAACCTTCAATCCTCAATACTCAATCTTCAACCCTCAATCCTCAATCCCCAATTCTCAATACTCAAACCTCAATCCTCAATCCTCAATATTCAATCCTCAATACTCAGTCTACAATCCTCAATCCTCAATCATCAGTCCTCAATCCTCGTTCTTCTATCCTCAATACCCAATCCTCAATCTTCAATCCTCAATGCTCAATCCTCAACGCTCAATCCTCAATCCTCAATCCTCAATACTCAATCCTCGATCTTCAATCCACAATACTCAATCTTCAATCCTCAATCCTCAATCCTCAATCCTCAATTCTCAATCCTCAATCGTCAGGCTTCAGTACTCAATACTCAATATTCAATCCTTAATCCTCAATCCTCATTCCTCAATACTCAATCCACAATCCTCAATCCTCAATCATGAATACTCAATCTTCAATACTCAATCCTCAATACTCAACCCTCAATCCTCAATCCTCAATCATTAATCCTCAATCTTCAATACTCAATCCTCAATCCTCAATCCTCAATCCTCAATCCTCAATACTCAACCATCAATCCTCAATTCTCAATATTCAATAGAATATCCTGAATTCTCACGGTTCAGTACTCAAACCTCAATCCTCAACCCTCAGCCCACAGCCCTCATTCTCCATCCTCAATCCTGAATCATCAATCCTCAATCTTCAATCCCCAATACTCAATCTTCAATCCTCAATCCTCAAACCTCAATCCTCAATCCTCAATCCTCAATCTTCAATCCCCAATACTCAATCCTCAATCCTCAATCCTCAATCCTCAATCCTCAATCCTCAACCTTCAATCCTCAATACTCAATCTTCAACCCTCAATCCTCAATCCCGAATTCTCAATCCTCAATCCTCAATCCTCAATCCTCAATATTCAATCCTCAATCCTCAATCTCCAATCTTCAATACTCAACCTTCAATCCTGAATCATCAATCCTCATTCCCCAATTCTCAACCCTCAATCGTCAGGCTTCAGTACTCAATACTCAATCTTCAACCCTCAATCCTAAATCCTCATTCCTCAATCATCAACCCTCAGTCCTCATCCTCAATTCTCAATTCTCAATCCTCAATCCTCATTCCTCAATCCTCAATCCTCAATCCTCAATCCTCAATCTTCAATCCTCAATACTCAATCTTCAATTCTCAATCCTCAATCCTCAATTCTCAATTCTCAATCCTCAATCGTCAGGCTTCAGTACTCAATACTCAATCTTCAATCCTCAATCGTCAATCCTCATTCCTCAATCCTCAATCCTCAATCCTCAATCCTCAACCATCAATCCTCAATCTTCAATACACAATCCTCAATCCTCAACCCTCAATCCTCAATCCTCAGTAATCAATCCTCAATCTTCAATACTCAATACTCAATCCTAAATCCTCAATCCTCAATACTCAACCATCAATCCTCATTTCTCAATACTCAATAGAATATCCTGAATTCTCAGGGTTCAATACTCAAACCTCAATCCTCAACCCTCAGCCGTCATCCTCCATCCTCAATCCTCAATCCTCAATCCTCAATCTTCAATCCCTAATACTCAATCCTCAATCCTCAATCCTCAATCCTCAATCCTTAATCCTCAACCTTCAATCCTCAATACTCAATCTTCAACCCACAATCCTCAATCCCGAATTCTCAATCTTCAATCCTCAATCCTCAATCATCAATATTCAATCCTCAATCCTCAATCTTCAATCCTCAATACTCAACCTTCAATCCTGAATCATCAATCCTCAATCTGCAATTCTCAATCCTCAATCGTCAGGCTTCAGTACTCAATACTCAATCTTCAATCCTCAATCCTCAATCCTCATTTCTCAATCCTCAATCCTCAATCCTCAATCGTCAATCATCAATCCTCAATCTTCAATACACAATCCTCAATCTTCAATCCTCAATCCTCAATCCTCAATTCTCGACTCTCAATCGTCAGTCCCCAGTCCACAAACCTCAATCCTCAATCCTCAGCCCTCGTCCTCAATCCTCAATCCTCAATCCTCAATCCTCAATACCCAACCATCAATCCTCAATTCTCAATACTCAATAGAATATCCTGAATTTTAAGGATTCAATACTCAAACCTCAACCCTCAACCCTCAGCCCTCATCCTCAATCCCCAATCCTCAATCGTCAATCCTCAATATTCAATCCTCTATACTCAATCTTCAATCCTCAATCCTCAATCCTCAATCCTCAATCCTCAATCCTCAGTCATCAATCATCAATCTTCAATACTCAATCGTCAATCCTCAGTCCTCAATCCTCAATCCCCAATGCTCGTTCCTCAAACCTCAATCCTCAACCCTCAGTCCTCACCTTCAATTCTCAACTCTCAATCCTCAATCCTCAATCCTCAATCTTCAATACTCAATCCTCAATCCTCAATCCTCAATCTTCAATCCTCAATCCTCAATCCTCAATCCTCAATCCTCATTCTTCAATCCTCAACGCCCAATCCTCAATCTTCAATCCTCAATCCTCAATCCTCAATTCTCAATCCTCAATCCTCAGTCCTCAAGCCTCAAACCTCAATCCTCAGCCCTCGGCCCTCATCCTCACTCCTCAATACTCAACCCTCAATCCTCAATCTTCAATCCTCAATACTCAATCTGCAATACTCAATCCTCAATTCTCAATCCTCAATACTCAATCCTCAAACGTCAATCCTCCATCCCCAATCCTCAATCTTCTATCGCCAATCCTCAATCCTCAATCCTCAATCCTCAACCTTCAATCCTCAATACTCAATCTTCAACCCTCAATCCTCAATCCCCAATTCTCAATACTCAAACCTCAATCCTCAATCCTCAATATTCAATCCTCAATACTCAGTCTACAATCCTCAATCCTCAATCATCAGTCCTCAATCCTCGTTCTTCTATCCTCAATACCCAATCCTCAATCTTCAATCCTCAATGCTCAATCCTCAACGCTCAATCCTCAATCCTCAATCCTCAATACTCAATCCTCGATCTTCAATCCACAATACTCAATCTTCAATCCTCAATCCTCAATCCTCAATCCTCAATCCTCAATACCCAATCCTCAATCTTCAATCCTCAATCCTCAATCCTCAATTCTCAACCCTCAATCGTCAGTCCTCAGTCCTCAAACCTCAATCCTCAAACCTCAGCCCTCGTCCTCAATCCTCAATCCTCAATCCTCAATCCTCAATACCCAACCATCAATCCTCAATTCTCAATACTCAATAGAATATCCTGAATTTTAAGGATTCAATACTCAAACCTCAACCCTCAACCCTCAGCCCTCATCCTCAATCCCCAATCCTCAATCGTCAATCCTCAATATTCAATCCTCTATACTCAATCTTCAATCCTCAATCCTCAATCCTCAATCCTCAATCCTCAATCCTCAGTCATCAATCATCAATCTTCAATACTCAATCGTCAATCCTCAGTCCTCAATCCTCAATCCCCAATGCTCGTTCCTCAAACCTCAATCCTCAACCCTCAGTCCTCACCTTCAATTCTCAACTCTCAATCCTCAATCCTCAATCCTCAATCTTCAATACTCAATCCTCAATCCTCAATCCTCAATCTTCAATCCTCAATCCTCAATCCTCAATCCTCAATCCTCATTCTTCAATCCTCAACGCCCAATCCTCAATCTTCAATCCTCAATCCTCAATCCTCAATTCTCAATCCTCAATCCTCAGTCCTCAAGCCTCAAACCTCAATCCTCAGCCCTCGGCCCTCATCCTCACTCCTCAATACTCAACCCTCAATCCTCAATCTTCAATCCTCAATACTCAATCTGCAATACTCAATCCTCAATTCTCAATCCTCAATACTCAATCCTCAAACGTCAATCCTCCATCCCCAATCCTCAATCTTCTATCGCCAATCCTCAATCCTCAATCCTCAATCCTCAACCTTCAATCCTCAATACTCAATCTTCAACCCTCAATCCTCAATCCCCAATTCTCAATACTCAAACCTCAATCCTCAATCCTCAATATTCAATCCTCAATACTCAGTCTACAATCCTCAATCCTCAATCATCAGTCCTCAATCCTCGTTCTTCTATCCTCAATACCCAATCCTCAATCTTCAATCCTCAATGCTCAATCCTCAACGCTCAATCCTCAATCCTCAATCCTCAATACTCAATCCTCGATCTTCAATCCACAATACTCAATCTTCAATCCTCAATCCTCAATCCTCAATCCTCAATCCTCAATCCTCGGTCCTCAATCCTCAATCGTCAATCTCCATTCCTGAATAATCAATCTTCAATCCTCAATCCTCAATCCTCAATCCTCAATCCTCAATCCTCAATCCTCAATACCCAATCCTCAATCTTCAATCCTCAATCCTCAATCCTCAATTCTCAACCCTCAATCGTCAGTCCTCAGTCCTCAAACCTCAATCCTCAAACCTCAGCCCTCGTCCTCAATCCTCAATCCTCAATCCTCAATCCTCAATACCCAACCATCAATCCTCAATTCTCAATACTCAATAGAATATCCTGAATTTTAAGGATTCAATACTCAAACCTCAACCCTCAACCCTCAGCCCTCATCCTCAATCCCCAATCCTCAATCGTCAATCCTCAATATTCAATCCTCTATACTCAATCTTCAATCCTCAATCCTCAATCCTCAATCCTCAATCCTCAATCCTCAGTCATCAATCATCAATCTTCAATACTCAATCGTCAATCCTCAGTCCTCAATCCTCAATCCCCAATGCTCGTTCCTCAAACCTCAATCCTCAACCCTCAGTCCTCACCTTCAATTCTCAACTCTCAATCCTCAATCCTCAATCCTCAATCTTCAATACTCAATCCTCAATCCTCAATCCTCAATCTTCAATCCTCAATCCTCAATCCTCAATCCTCAATCCTCATTCTTCAATCCTCAACGCCCAATCCTCAATCTTCAATCCTCAATCCTCAATCCTCAATTCTCAATCCTCAATCCTCAGTCCTCAAGCCATAAACCTCAATCCTCAGCCCTCGGTCCTCATCCTCACTCCTCAATACTCAACCCTCAATCCTCAATCTTCAATCCTCAATACTCAATCTGCAATACTCAATCCTCAATTCTCAATCCTCAATACTCAATCCTCAAACGTCAATCCTCCATCCCCAATCCTCAATCTTCTATCGCCAATCCTCAATCCTCAATCCTCAATCCTCAACCTTCAATCCTCAGTACTCAATCTTCAACCCTCAATCCTCAATCCCCAATTCTCAATACTCAAACCTCAATCCTCAATCCTCAATATTCAATCCTCAATACTCAGTCTACAATCCTCAATCCTCAATCATCAGTCCTCAATCCTCGTTCTTCTATCCTCAATACCCAATCCTCAATCTTCAATCCTCAATGCTCAATCCTCAACGCTCAATCCTCAATCCTCAATCCTCAATACTCAATCCTCGATCTTCAATCCACAATACTCAATCTTCAATCCTCAATCCTCAATCCTCAATCCTCAATTCTCAATCCTCAATCGTCAGGCTTCAGTACTCAATACTCAATCTTCAATCCTTAATCCTCAATCCTCATTCCTCAATACTCAATCCACAATCCTCAATCCTCAATCATGAATACTCAATCTTCAATACTCAATCCTCAATACTCAACCCTCAATCCTCAATCCTCAATCATTAATCCTCAATCTTCAATACTCAATCCTCAATCCTCAATCCTCAATCCTCAATCCTCAATACTCAACCATCAATCCTCAATTCTCAATATTCAATAGAATATCCTGAATTCTCACGGTTCAGTACTCAAACCTCAATCCTCAACCCTCAGCCCACAGCCCTCATTCTCCATCCTCAATCCTGAATCATCAATCCTCAATCTTCAATCCCCAATACTCAATCTTCAATCCTCAATCCTCAAACCTCAATCCTCAATCCTCAATCCTCAATCTTCAATCCCCAATACTCAATCCTCAATCCTCAATCCTCAATCCTCAATCCTCAATCCTCAACCTTCAATCCTCAATACTCAATCTTCAACCCTCAATCCTCAATCCCGAATTCTCAATCCTCAATCCTCAATCCTCAATCCTCAATATTCAATCCTCAATCCTCAATCTCCAATCCTCAATACTCAACCTTCAATCCTGAATCATCAATCCTCAATCCCCAATTCTCAACCCTCAATCGTCAGGCTTCAGTACTCAATACTCAATCTTCAACCCTCAATCCTAAATCCTCATTCCTCAATCATCAACCCTCAGTCCTCATCCTCAATTCTCAATTCTCAATCCTCAATCCTCATTCCTCAATCCTCAATCCTCAATCCTCAATCCTCAATCTTCAATCCTCAATACTCAATCTTCAATTCTCAATCCTCAATCCTCAATTCTCAATTCTCAATCCTCAATCGTCAGGCTTCAGTACTCAATACTCAATCTTCAATCCTCAATCGTCAATCCTCATTCCTCAATCCTCAATCCTCAATCCTCAATCCTCAACCATCAATCCTCAATCTTCAATACACAATCCTCAATCCTCAACCCTCAATCCTCAATCCTCAGTAATCAATCCTCAATCTTCAATACTCAATACTCAATCCTAAATCCTCAATCCTCAATACTCAACCATCAATCCTCATTTCTCAATACTCAATAGAATATCCTGAATTCTCAGGGTTCAATACTCAAACCTCAATCCTCAACCCTCAGCCGTCATCCTCCATCCTCAATCCTCAATCCTCAATCCTCAATCTTCAATCCCTAATACTCAATCCTCAATCCTCAATCCTCAATCCTCAATCCTTAATCCTCAACCTTCAATCCTCAATACTCAATCTTCAACCCACAATCCTCAATCCCGAATTCTCAATCTTCAATCCTCAATCCTCAATCATCAATATTCAATCCTCAATCCTCAATCTTCAATCCTCAATACTCAACCTTCAATCCTGAATCATCAATCCTCAATCTCCAATTCTCAATCCTCAATCGTCAGGCTTCAGTACTCAATACTCAATCTTCAATCCTCAATCCTCAATCCTCATTTCTCAATCCTCAATCCTCAATCCTCAATCGTCAATCATCAATCCTCAATCTTCAATACACAATCCTCAATCTTCAATCCTCAATCCTCAATCCTCAATTCTCGACTCTCAATCGTCAGTCCTCAGTCCACAAACCTCAATCCTCAATCCTCAGCCCTCGTCCTCAATCCTCAATCCTCAATCCTCAATCCTCAATACCCAACCATCAATACTCAATTCTCAATACTCAATAGAATATCCTGAATTTTCAGGATTCAATGCTCAAACCTCAACCCTCAACCCTCCGCCCTCATCCTCAATCCCCAATCCTCAATCCTCAATCCTCAATATTCAATCCTCTATACTCAATCTTCAATCCTCAATCCTCAATCCTCAATCCTCAATCCTCAATCCTCAATCCTCAATCCTCAATCCTCAATCCTCAATCCTCAGTGATCAATCATCAATCTTCAATACTCAATCGTCAATCCTCAGTCCTCAATCCTCAATCCCCAATCCTCGTTCCTCAAAGCTCAATCCTCAACCCTCAGTCCTCATCTTCAATTCTCAACTCTCAATCCTCAATCCTCAATCCTCTATCTTCAATCCTCAATCCTCAATCCTCAATCTTCAATCCTCAATCCTCAATCCTCTATCCTCAATTCTCATTCTTCAATCCTCAACGCCCAATCCTCAATCTTCAATCCTCAATCCACAATCCTCAATTCTCAATTCTCAATCCTCAGTCCTCAGTCCTCAAACCACAATCCTCGACCCTCAGCCCTCATCCTCAATCCTCAGTAATCAATCCTCAATCTTCAATACTCAATACTCAATCCTAAATCATCAATCCTCAATACTCAACCATCAATCCTCTTTTCTCAATACTCAATAGAATATCCTGAATTCTCAGGGTTCAATACTCAAACCTCAATCCTCAACCCTCAGCCGTCATCCTCCATCCTCAATCCTCAATCCTCAATCCTCAATCTTCAATCCCTAATACTCAATCCTCAATCCTCAATCCTCAATCCTCAATCCTTAATCCTCAACCTTCAATCCTCAATACTCAATCTTCAACCCACAATCCTCAATCCCGAATTCTCAATCTTCAATCCTCAATCCTCAATCATCAATATTCAATCCTCAATCCTCAATCTTCAATCCTCAATACTCAACCTTCAATCCTGAATCATCAATCCTCAATCTCCAATTCTCAATCCTCAATCGTCAGGCTTCAGTACTCAATACTCAATCTTCAATCCTCAATCCTCAATCCTCATTTCTCAATCCTCAATCCTCAATCCTCAATCGTCAATCATCAATCTTCAATCCTCAATCCTCAATCCTCATTCCTCAATCCGCAATCCTCAATCTTCAATCCTCAATACTCAATCTTCAATCCTCAATCCTCAATCCTGAAATCCTCAATCCTCAATATTCAACACACAACCCTCAACCTTCAATCCTCAATACTCAACCATCAATCCTCAATTCTCAATACTCAATAGAATATCCTGAATTCTCAGTTTTCAATACTCAATCCTCAACCTTCAATCTTCAAGTCTCCATCCACAAACATTAATTCTCATCACTCAACCCTCAACACTCTGCCCTCAATCCTCATTCCTCAATCCGCAATCCTCATTCTTCAATCCTCAATACTCAATCTTCAATCCTCAATCCTCAATCCTGAAATCCTCAATCCTCAATATTCAACACACAACCCTCAACCTTCAATCCTCAATACTCAAACATCAATCCTCAATTATCAATACTCAATAGAATATCCTGGATTCTCAGTTTTCAATACTCAATCCTGAATCTTCAATCTTCAACCCTCCATCCACAAACATCAATTCTCATCACTCAACCCTCAACACTCAGTCCTCAATCTTCAATCCTCAGTCATCAATCCTCAATCTTCAATACTCAATCCTCAATGTTCAATCTTCAAGTCTACATCCACAAACATCTATTCTCATCACTCAACCCTCAACCCTCAGTCCTCGTCCTCCATCCTCAATCCTCAATCCTCAATCCTCAATCTTCAATCCTCAACACTCAACCCTCAATCCTCAGTCTTCAAACCTCAATTCCGAATCCTCAATCCTGAATCCTCAATCTCCATCCCTCAGTCCGCAACAATATATTGTCAATCCTCAATCCTCAATAGAATATCCTCAATTCACAGTTTTCAAGACTCAATCCCCAATCTTCAATTTTCAAATCTCAATCCACAAACATCAATGCTCATCACTCAACCCTCAACACTCAGTCCTCAATCTTCAATCCTCACTCCTCAATCCTCAGTCCTCAATCCTCAATCCTCAATATTCAAACCTCAATCCTCAACCGTCAGTCCTCGTCCTCAATCCTCAACCCTCACTCCTCAGTCCTCAATCTTCAATCATCAATACTCAATTTTCAATCCTCAATCCTCAATCCTCAATCCCCAATCCTCAATCCTAAATATTCAATACACAACCCTCAACCATCAATCCTCAATACTCAGTCATCAATCCTCAATTGTCAATACTCAATAGAATATCCTGAATTCTCAGTTTTCAATACTCAATCCTCAATCTTCAATCTTCAAGTCTCCATCCACAAACATCAATTCTCATCACTCAACCCTCAACACTCAGTCCTCAATCGTCAATCCTCAATCCTCAATCCTAAATCTTCAATCCTCAATACTCAATCTTCAATCCTCAATCCTCAATCCTCAATCCTCAATCCTCAATCCTCACTCATCAATCCTCAATCCTCAATCCTCAATCCTCAATCTGCAATCCTCAATGCTCATTCCTCAATCCTCAATCGTCAATCCTCAATCCGCAATACTCGACCTTCAATCCTCAATACTCAATCTTCAATCCTCAATCCTCAATCCTCAATTCTCAATCCTCAATCCTCAGTCATCGATCCCCAATCTTCAATACTCAACCCTCAATGTTCAATCTTCAAGTCTCCATCCACAAACATCTATTGTCATCACTCAAACCTCAACCCTCAGTCCTCGTCCTCCATCCTCAATCCTCAATCCTCAATCCTCAATCTTCAGTCCTCAATCCTCAACCCTCAATCCTCTGTCTTCAAACCTCAATTCC
The DNA here is from genome assembly GCF_051401765.1 of Calliopsis andreniformis. NCBI lineage: Eukaryota > Metazoa > Arthropoda > Insecta > Hymenoptera > Andrenidae > Calliopsis > Calliopsis andreniformis. Next base: position 4,692,456 of record NW_027480443.1, on the reverse strand, counting down.
GAATCCTCAATCCTGAATCCTCAATCTCCAACCCTCAGTCCTCAACAATCTATTGTCAATCCTCAATCCTCAATAGAATATCCTCAATTCACAGTTTTCAACACTCAATACCCAATCTTCAATTTTCAAATCTCAATCCACAAACATCAATTCTCATCACTCAACCCTCAACACTGAGTCCTCAATCATCAATCCTCAATCCTCAATCCTCAATCTTCAATCCTCAATACACAATCTTCAATTCTCAATCCTCAATTCTCAGTCCTCAATACTAAATCCTCAATCGTCAATCCTCAATCCCGAATCCTCAATCTTCAATCCTCAATCCTCAATCCTCAATCCTCAATCCTCAATCTTCAATCCTCAATACTCAATCTTCAATCCTCAATCCTCAATCCTCAATCCTCAATCCTCAATCCTCAATCCTCAATACTCAACACACAACCCTCAACCGTCAATCCTCAATACTCAACCACCAATACTCAATTCTCAATACTCAATAGAATATCCTGAATTCTCATGTCTCAATACTCAATCCACAATATTCAATGATCAAATCTCAATCCTCAAACATCAATTCTCAACACTCAATCCTCAACACTCAGTCCTCTCTCTTCAATCTTCCACCATCAATCCTCTATCCTCAAGCGTCAATCCTCAATCCTCAATCCTCAAGACTCTATCCTCAGCCCTCAAATCTCAATTCCGAATTCTCAATCCTGAATCCTCAATCTTCATCCCTCAGTCCGCAACAATCAATTGTCAATCCTCCATCCTCAATAGAATATCCTCAATTCACAGTTTTCAATACTCAATCCCCAACCTTCAATCTTCAAATCTCAATCCACAAACATCAATTCTCATCACTGAGCCCTCAGCACTCAATCTTCAATCTTCAATCCTCAATCCTCAATCCTCATTCCTCAATCCGCAATCCTCAATCTTCAATCCTCAATACTCAATCTCCAATCCTCAATCCTCAATCCTGAAATCCTCAATCCTCAATATTCAACACACGACCCTCAACATTCAATCCTCAATACTCAACCATCAATCCTCAATTCTCAATACTCAATCGTCCGGCTACAATCCTCAACACTCAATCTTCAATCCTCAATCCTCAATCTTCAATCCTCAATACTCAATCTTCAATCCTCAGTCCTCAATCCTCAATCCTCAATCTTCAATCCTCAATCCTCGATCCTCAATTCTCAATCCTCAATCCTCAATCTTCAGACATCAAACGTCAATGCTCAACCCTCAGTCCTCGTCCTCAATCCACAACCCCTCAATTCTCAATCCTCAGTCTTCAATCTCCAATCCTCAATCCTCAATCCTCAATCGTCTGTCCTCAAACCTCAATCCTGAATCCTGAATCCTCAACCTTGAATCCTCATTCTTCAGCCCTCAGTCCTCAACAATCAGTTGCCAATCCTCAGTCCTCAATAGAATATCATCAATTCACAGTCTTCAATACTCAATACTCAATCTGGAATCTTCAAATCTCTATCCAAAAACATCAATTCTCATCACTCAACCCTCAATCCTCAATCCTCAATCCTCAATCCTCAATCCTCAATCCTCATTCTTCAATCCTCAACGCCCAATCCTCAATCTTCAATCCTCAATCCTCAATCCTCAATTCTCAATCCTCAATCCTCAGTCCTCAAGCCTCAAACCTCAATCCTCAGCCCTCGGCCCTCATCCTCACTCCTCAATACTCAACCCTCAATCCTCAATCTTCAATCCTCAATACTCAATCTGCAATACTCAATCCTCAATTCTCAATCCTCAATACTCAATCCTCAAACGTCAATCCTCCATCCCCAATCCTCAATCTTCTATCGCCAATCCTCAATCCTCAATCCTCAATCCTCAACCTTCAATCCTCAATACTCAATCTTCAACCCTCAATCCTCAATCCCCAATTCTCAATACTCAAACCTCAATCCTCAATCCTCAATATTCAATCCTCAATACTCAGTCTACAATCCTCAATCCTCAATCATCAGTCCTCAATCCTCGTTCTTCTATCCTCAATACCCAATCCTCAATCTTCAATCCTCAATGCTCAATCCTCAACGCTCAATCCTCAATCCTCAATCCTCAATACTCAATCCTCGATCTTCAATCCACAATACTCAATCTTCAATCCTCAATCCTCAATCCTCAATCCTCAATTCTCAATCCTCAATCGTCAGGCTTCAGTACTCAATACTCAATATTCAATCCTTAATCCTCAATCCTCATTCCTCAATACTCAATCCACAATCCTCAATCCTCAATCATGAATACTCAATCTTCAATACTCAATCCTCAATACTCAACCCTCAATCCTCAATCCTCAATCATTAATCCTCAATCTTCAATACTCAATCCTCAATCCTCAATCCTCAATCCTCAATCCTCAATACTCAACCATCAATCCTCAATTCTCAATATTCAATAGAATATCCTGAATTCTCACGGTTCAGTACTCAAACCTCAATCCTCAACCCTCAGCCCACAGCCCTCATTCTCCATCCTCAATCCTGAATCATCAATCCTCAATCTTCAATCCCCAATACTCAATCTTCAATCCTCAATCCTCAAACCTCAATCCTCAATCCTCAATCCTCAATCTTCAATCCCCAATACTCAATCCTCAATCCTCAATCCTCAATCCTCAATCCTCAATCCTCAACCTTCAATCCTCAATACTCAATCTTCAACCCTCAATCCTCAATCCCGAATTCTCAATCCTCAATCCTCAATCCTCAATCCTCAATATTCAATCCTCAATCCTCAATCTCCAATCTTCAATACTCAACCTTCAATCCTGAATCATCAATCCTCATTCCCCAATTCTCAACCCTCAATCGTCAGGCTTCAGTACTCAATACTCAATCTTCAACCCTCAATCCTAAATCCTCATTCCTCAATCATCAACCCTCAGTCCTCATCCTCAATTCTCAATTCTCAATCCTCAATCCTCATTCCTCAATCCTCAATCCTCAATCCTCAATCCTCAATCTTCAATCCTCAATACTCAATCTTCAATTCTCAATCCTCAATCCTCAATTCTCAATTCTCAATCCTCAATCGTCAGGCTTCAGTACTCAATACTCAATCTTCAATCCTCAATCGTCAATCCTCATTCCTCAATCCTCAATCCTCAATCCTCAATCCTCAACCATCAATCCTCAATCTTCAATACACAATCCTCAATCCTCAACCCTCAATCCTCAATCCTCAGTAATCAATCCTCAATCTTCAATACTCAATACTCAATCCTAAATCCTCAATCCTCAATACTCAACCATCAATCCTCATTTCTCAATACTCAATAGAATATCCTGAATTCTCAGGGTTCAATACTCAAACCTCAATCCTCAACCCTCAGCCGTCATCCTCCATCCTCAATCCTCAATCCTCAATCCTCAATCTTCAATCCCTAATACTCAATCCTCAATCCTCAATCCTCAATCCTCAATCCTTAATCCTCAACCTTCAATCCTCAATACTCAATCTTCAACCCACAATCCTCAATCCCGAATTCTCAATCTTCAATCCTGAATCCTCAATCATCAATATTCAATCCTCAATCCTCAATCTTCAATCCTCAATACTCAACCTTCAATCCTGAATCATCAATCCTCAATCTCCAATTCTCAATCCTCAATCGTCAGGCTTCAGTACTCAATACTCAATCTTCAATCCTCAATCCTCAATCCTCATTTCTCAATCCTCAATCCTCAATCCTCAATCGTCAATCATCAATCCTCAATCTTCAATACACAATCCTCAATCTTCAATCCTCAATCCTCAATCCTCAATTCTCGACTCTCAATCGTCAGTCCTCAGTCCACAAACCTCAATCCTCAATCCTCAGCCCTCGTCCTCAATCCTCAATCCTCAATCCTCAATCCTCAATACCCAACCATCAATACTCAATTCTCAATACTCAATAGAATATCCTGAATTTTCAGGATTCAATGCTCAAACCTCAACCCTCAACCCTCCGCCCTCATCCTCAATCCCCAATCCTCAATCCTCAATCCTCAATATTCAATCCTCTATACTCAATCTTCAATCCTCAATCCTCAATCCTCAATCCTCAATCCTCAATCCTCAATCCTCAATCCTCAATCCTCAATCCTCAATCCTCAGTGATCAATTATCAATCTTCAATACTCAATCGTCAATCCTCAGTCCTCAATCCTCAATCCCCAATCCTCGTTCCTCAAACCTCAATCCTCAACCCTCAGTCCTCATCTTCAATTCTCAACTCTCAATCCTCAATCCTCAATCCTCTATCTTCAATCCTCAATCCTCAATCCTCAATCTTCAATCCTCAATCCTCAATCCTCTATCCTCAATCCTCATTCTTCAATCCTCAACGCCCAATCCTCAATCTTCAATCCTCAATCCACAATCCTCAATTCTCAATTCTCAATCCTCAGTCCTCAGTCCTCAAACCACAATCCTCGACCCTCAGCCCTCATCCTCAATCCTCAGTAATCAATCCTCAATCTTCAATACTCAATACTCAATCCTAAGTCCTCAATCCTCAATACTCAACCATCAATCCTCATTTCTCAATACTCAATAGAATATCCTGAATTCTCAGGGTTCAATACTCAAACCTCAATCCTCAACCCTCAGCCGTCATCCTCCATCCTCAATCCTCAATCCTCAATCCTCAATCTTCAATCCCTAATACTCAATCCTCAATCCTCAATCCTCAATCCTCAATCCTTAATCCTCAACCTTCAATCCTCAATACTCAATCTTCAACCCACAATCCTCAATCCCGAATTCTCAATCTTCAATCCTCAATCCTCAATCATCAATATTCAATCCTCAATCCTCAATCTTCAATCCTCAATACTCAACCTTCAATCCTGAATCATCAATCCTCAATCTCCAATTCTCAATCCTCAATCGTCAGGCTTCAGTACTCAATACTCAATCTTCAATCCTCAATCCTCAATCCTCATTTCTCAATCCTCAATCCTCAATCCTCAATCGTCAATCATCAATCTTCAATCCTCAATCCTCAATCCTCATTCCTCAATCCGCAATCCTCAATCTTCAATCCTCAATACTCAATCTTCAATCCTCAATCCTCAATCCTGAAATCCTCAATCCTCAATATTCAACACACAACCCTCAACCTTCAATCCTCAATACTCAACCATCAATCCTCAATTCTCAATACTCAATAGAATATCCTGAATTCTCAGTTTTCAATACTCAATCCTCAACCTTCAATCTTCAAGTCTCCATCCACAAACATCAATTCTCATCACTCAACCCTCAAAACTCTGCCCTCAATCCTCATTCCTCAATCCGCAATCCTCATTCTTCAATCCTCAATACTCAATCTTCAATCCTCAATCCTCAATCCTGAAATCCTCAATCCTCAATATTCAACACACAACCCTCAACCTTCAATCCTCAATACTCAACCATCAATCCTCAATTATCAATACTCAATAGAATATCCTGGATTCTCAGTTTTCAATACTCAATCCTGAATCTTCAATCTTCAACCCTCCATCCACAAACATCAATTCTCATCACTCAACCCTCAACACTCAGTCCTCAATCTTCAATCCTCAGTCATCAATCCTCAATCTTCAATACTCAATCCTCAATGTTCAATCTTCAAGTCTACATCCACAAACATCTATTCTCATCACTCAACCCTCAACCCTCAGTCCTCGTCCTCCATCCTCAATCCTCAATCCTCAATCCTCAACCTTCAATCCTCAACACTCAACCCTCAATCCTCAGTCTTCAAACCTCAATTCCGAATCCTCAATCCTGAATCCTCAATCTCCATCCCTCAGTCCGCAACAATATATTGTCAATCCTCAATCCTCAATAGAATATCCTCAATTCACAGTTTTCAAGACTCAATCCCCAATCTTCAATTTTCAAATCTCAATCCACAAACATCAATGCTCATCACTCAACCCTCAACACTCAGTCCTCAATCTTCAATCCTCACTCCTCAATCCTCAGTCCTCAATCCTCAATCCTCAATATTCAAACCTCAATCCTCAACCGTCAGTCCTCGTCCTCAATCCTCAACCCTCAATCCTCAGTCCTCAATCTTCAATCATCAATACTCAATTTTCAATCCTCAATCCTCAATCCTCAATCCCCAATCCTCAATCCTAAATATTCAATACACAACCCTCAACCATCAATCCTCAATACTCAGTCATCAATCCTCAATTGTCAATACTCAATAGAATATCCTGAATTCTCAGTTTTCAATACTCAATCCTCAATCTTCAATCTTCAAGTCTCCATCCACAAACATCAATTCTCATCACTCAACCCTCAACACTCAGTCCTCAATCGTCAATCCTCAATCCTCAATCCTAAATCTTCAATCCTCAATACTCAATCTTCAATCCTCAATCCTCAATCCTCAATCCTCAATCCTCAATCCTCACTCATCAATCCTCAATCCTCAATCCTCAATCCTCAATCTGCAATCCTCAATGCTCATTCCTCAATCCTCAATCGTCAATCCTCAATCCGCAATGCTCGATCTTCAATCCTCAATACTCAATCTTCAATCCTCAATCCTCAATCCTCAATTCTCAATCCTCAATCCTCAGTCATCGATCCCCAATCTTCAATACTCAACCCTCAATGTTCAATCTTCAAGTCTCCATCCACAAACATCTATTGTCATCACTCAAACCTCAACCCTCAGTCCTCGTCCTCCATCCTCAATCCTCAATCCTCAATCCTCAATCTTCAGTCCTCAATCCTCAACCCTCAATCCTCTGTCTTCAAAACTCAATTCCGAATCCTCAATCCTGAATCCTCAATCTCCAACCCTCAGTCCTCAACAATCTATTGTCAATCCTCAATCCTCAATAGAATATCCTCAATTCACAGTTTTCAACACTCAATACCCAATCTTAAATTTTCAAATCTCAATCCACAAACATCAGTTCTCATCACTCAACCCTCAACACTGAGTCCTCAATCATCAATCCTCAATCCTCAATCCTCAATCTTCAATCCTCAATACACAATCTTCAATTCTCAATCCTCAATTCTCAGTCCTCAATACTAAATCCTCAATCGTCAATCCTCAATCCCGAATCCTCAATCTTCAATCCTCAATCCTCAATCCTCAATCCTCAATCCTCAATCTTCAATCCTCAATACTCAATCTTCAATCCTCAATCCTCAATCCTCAATCCTCAATCCTCAATCCTCAATCCTCAATACTCAACACACAACCCTCAACCGTCAATCCTCAATACTCAACCACCAATACTCAATTCTCAATACTCAATAGAATATCCTGAATTCTCATGTCTCAATACTCAATCCACAATATTCAATGATCAAATCTCAATCCTCAAACATCAATTCTCAACACTCAATCCTCAACACTCAGTCCTCTCTCTTCAATCTTCCACCATCAATCCTCTATCCTCAAGCGTCAATCCTCAATCCTCAATCCTCAAGACTCTATCCTCAGCCCTCAAATCTCAATTCCGAATTCTCAATCCTGAATCCTCAATCTTCATCCCTCAGTCCGCAACAATCAATTGTCAATCCTCCATCCTCAATAGAATATCCTCAATTCACAGTTTTCAATACTCAATCCCCAACCTTCAATCTTCAAATCTCAATCCACAAACATCAATTCTCATCACTGAGCCCTCAGCACTCAATCTTCAATCTTCAATCCTTAATCCTCAATCCTCATTCCTCAATCCGCAATCCTCAATCTTCAATCCTCAATACTCAATCTTCAATCCTCAATCCTCAATCCTGAAATCCTCAATCCTCAATATTCAACACACGACCCTCAACATTCAATCCTCAATACTCAACCATCAATCCTCAATTCTCAATACTCAATCGTCCGGCTACAATCCTCAACACTCAATCTTCAATCCTCAATCCTCAATCTTCAATCCTCAATACTCAATCTTCAATCCTCAGTCCTCAATCCTCAATCCTCAATCTTCAATCCTCAATCCTCGATCCTCAATTCTCAATCCTCAATCCTCAATCTTCATACATCAAACGTCAATGCTCAACCCTCAGTCCTCGTCCTCAATCCACAACCCCTCAATTCTCAATCCTCAGTCTTCAATCTCCAATCCTCAATCCTCAATCCTCAATCGTCTGTCCTCAAACCTCAATCCTGAATCCTGAATCCTCAACCTTGAATCCTCATTCTTCAGCCCTCAGTCCTCAACAATCAGTTGCCAATCCTCAGTCCTCAATAGAATATCATCAATTCACAGTCTTCAATACTCAATACTCAATCTGGAATCTTCAAATCTCTATCCAAAAACATCAATTCTCATCACTCAACCCTCAATCCTCAATCCTCAATCCTCAATCCTCAATCCTCAATCCTCAATCTTCAATCCTCAACACTCAATCTTCAATTCTCAATCCTCAATCCTCAATCCTCAATCCTCAATACTCAATCGTCAGTCTTCAATCCTCAACACTCAATCTTCAATACTCAATCCCCAATACTCAATCCCCAATCCTCATTCGTCAATCCTCAATACCCAATCCTCAATCTTCAGTCCTCAGTCCTCAATCCTCAATTCTCAATCCTCAATCCGCAATCCTCAATCCTCACTCCACAATACTCAATCTTCAATCCTCAATCCTCAATCCTGAAATCCTCAATCCTCAATATTCAACACACAACCCTCAAACTACAATCCTCAATACTCAACTATCAATCCTCAATTCTCAATACTCAATCGTCAGTCTTCAATCCTCAACACTCAATCTTCAATCCTCAATCCTCAATCTTCAATCCTCAACACTCAATCTTCGATCCTCAATCCTCAATCCTCAATTCTCAATCCTCAATCCGCAGTCCTCAGACCTCAAACATCAATCCTCAACCGTCAGCCTCCATCCTCAATCCTCAATCCTCAATCCTCAATCCTCAATCCTCATTCTTCAATCCTCAACGCCCAATCCTCAATCTTCAATCCTCAATCCTCAATCCTCAATTCTCAATCCTCAATCCTCAGTCCTCAAGCCTCAAACCTCAATCCTCAGCCCTCGGCCCTCATCCTCACTCCTCAATACTCAACCCTCAATCCTCAATCTTCAATCCTCAATACTCAATCTGCAATACTCAATCCTCAATTCTCAATCCTCAATACTCAATCCTCAAACGTCAATCCTCCATCCCCAATCCTCAATCTTCTATCGCCAATCCTCAATCCTCAATCCTCAATCCTCAACCTTCAATCCTCAATACTCAATCTTCAACCCTCAATCCTCAATCCCCAATTCTCAATACTCAAACCTCAATCCTCAATCCTCAATATTCAATCCCCAATACTCAGTCTACAATCCTCAATCCTCAATCATCAGTCCTCAATCCTCGTTCTTCTATCCTCAATACCCAATCCTCAATCTTCAATCCTCAATGCTCAATCCTCAACGCTCAATCCTCAATCCTCAATCCTCAATACTCAATCCTCGATCTTCAATCCACAATACTCAATCTTCAATCCTCAATCCTCAATACTCAATCCTCAATTCTCAATCCTCAATCGTCAGGCTTCAGTACTCAATACTCAATCTTCAATCCTTAATCCTCAATCCTCATTCCTCAATACTCAATCCACAATCCTCAATCCTCAATCATGAATACTCAATCTTCAATACTCAATCCTCAATACTCAACCCTCAATCCTCAATCCTCAATCATTAATCCTCAATCTTCAATACTCAATCCTCAATCCTCAATCCTCAATCCTCAATCCTCAATACTCAACCATCAATCCTCAATTCACAATATTCAATAGAATATCCTGAATTCTCACGGTTCAGTACTCAAACCTCAATCCTCAACCCTCAGCCCACAGCCCTCATTCTCCATCCTCAATCCTGAATCATCAATCCTCAATCTTCAATCCCCAATACTCAATCTTCAATCCTCAATCCTCAAACCTCAATCCTCAATCCTCAATCCTCAATCTTCAATCCCCAATACTCAATCCTCAATCCTCAATCCTCAATCCTCAATCCTCAATCCTCAACCTTCAATCCTCAATACTCAATCTTCAACCCTCAATCCTCAATCCCGAATTCTCAATCCTCAATCCTCAATCCTCAATCCTCAATATTCAATCCTCAATCCTCAATCTCCAATCCTCAATACTCAACCTTCAATCCTGAATCATCAATCCTCAATCCCCAATTCTCAACCCTCAATCGTCAGGCTTCAGTACTCAATACTCAATCTTCAACCCTCAATCCTAAATCCTCATTCCTCAATCATCAACCCTCAGTCCTCATCCTCAATTCTCAATTCTCAATCCTCAAACCTCATTCCTCAATCCTCAATCCTCAATCCTCAATCCTCAATCTTCAATCCTCAATACTCAATCTTCAATTCTCAATCCTCAATCCTCAATTCTCAATTCTCAATCCTCAATCGTCAGGCTTCAGTACTCAATACTCAATCTTCAATCCTCAATCGTCAATCCTCATTCCTCAATCCTCAATCCTCAATCCTCAATACTCAACCATCAATCCTCAATCTTCAATACACAATCCTCAATCCTCAACCCTCAATCCTCAATCCTCAGTAATCAACCCTCAAATCTTCAATACTCAATACTCAATCCTAAATCCTCAATCCTCAATACTCAACCATCAATCCTCATTTCTCAATACTCAATAGAATATCCTGAATTCTCAGGGTTCAATACTCAAACCTCAATCCTCAACCCTCAGCCGTCATCCTCCATCCTCAATCCTCAATCCTCAATCCTCAACCTTCAATCCCTAATACTCAATCCTCAATCCTCAATCCTCAATCCTCAATCCTTAATCCTCAACCTTCAATCCTCAATACTCAATCTTCAACCCACAATCCTCAATCCCGAATTCTCAATCTTCAATCCTCAATCCTCAATCATCAATATTCAATCCTCAATCCTCAATCTTCAATCCTCAATACTCAACCTTCAATCCTGAATCATCAATCCTCAATCTCCAATTCTCAATCCTCAATCGTCAGGCTTCAGTACTCAATACTCAATCTTCAATCCTCAATCCTCAATCCTCATTTCTCAGTCCTCAATCCTCAATCCTCAATCGTCAATCATCAATCCTCAATCTTCAATACACAATCCTCAATCTTCAATCCTCAATCCTCAATCCTCAATTCTCGACTCTCAATCGTCAGTCCTCAGTCCACAAACCTCAATCCTCAATCCTCAGCCCTCGTCCTCAATCCTCAATCCTCAATCCTCAATCCTCAATACCCAACCATCAATACTCAATTCTCAATACTCAATAGAATATCCTGAATTTTCAGGATTCAATGCTCAAACCTCAACCCTCAACCCTCCGCCCTCATCCTCAATCCCCAATCCTCAATCCTCAATCCTCAATATTCAATCCTCTATACTCAATCTTCAATCCTCAATCCTCAATCCTCAATCCTCAATCCTCAATCCTCAATCCTCAATCCTCAATCCTCAATCCTCAATCCTCAGTGATCAATCATCAATCTTCAATACTCAATCGTCAATCCTCAGTCCTCAATCCTCAATCCCCAATCCTCGTTCCTCAAACCTCAATCCTCAACCCTCAGTCCTCATCTTCAATTCTCAACTCTCAATCCTCAATCCTCAATCCTCTATCTTCAATCCTCAATCCTCAATCCTCAATCTTCAATCCTCAATCCTCAATCCTCTATCCTCAATCCTCATTCTTCAATCCTCAACGCCCAATCCTCAATCTTCAATCCTCAATCCACAATCCTCAATTCTCAATTCTCAATCCTCAGTCCTCAGTCCTCAAACCACAATCCTCGACCCTCAGCCCTCATCCTCAATCCTCAGTAATCAATCCTCAATCTTCAATACTCAATACTCAATCCTAAATCCTCAATCCTCAATACTCAACCATCAATCCTCATTTCTCAATACTCAAAAGAAGATCCTGAATTCTCAGGGTTCAATACTCAAACCTCAATCCTCAACCCTCAGCCGTCATCCTCCATCCTCAATCCTCAATCCTCAATCCTCAATCTTCAATCCCTAATACTCAATCCTCAATCCTCAATCCTCAATCCTCAATCCTTAATCCTCAACCTTCAATCCTCAATACTCAATCTTCAACCCACAATCCTCAATCCCGAATTCTCAATCTTCAATCCTCAATCCTCAATCATCAATATTCAATCCTCAATCCTCAATCTTCAATCCTCAATACTCAACCTTCAATCCTGAATCATCAATCCTCAATCTCCAATTCTCAATCCTCAATCGTCAGGCTTCAGTACTCAATACTCAATCTTCAATCCTCAATCCTCAATCCTCATTTCTCAATCCTCAATCCTCAATCCTCAATCGTCAATCATCAATCTTCAATCCTCAATCCTCAATCCTCATTCCTCAATCCGCAATCCTCAATCTTCAATCCTCAATACTCAATCTTCAATCCTCAATCCTCAATCCTGAAATCCTCAATCCTCAATATTCAACACACAACCCTCAACCTTCAATCCTCAATACTCAACCATCAATCCTCAATTCTCAATACTCAATAGAATATCCTGAATTCTCAGTTTTCAATACTCAATCCTCAACCTTCAATCTTCAAGTCTCCATCCACAAACATCAATTCTCATCACTCAACCCTCAACACTCTGCCCTCAATCCTCATTCCTCAATCCGCAATCCTCATTCTTCAATCCTCAATACTCAATCTTCAATCCTCAATCCTCAATCCTGAAATCCTCAATCCTCAATATTCAACACACAACCCTCAACCTTCAATCCTCAATACTCAACCATCAATCCTCAATTATCAATACTCAATAGAATATCCTGGATTCTCAGTTTTCAATACTCAATCCTGAATCTTCAATCTTCAACCCTCCATCCACAAACATCAATTCTCATCACTCAACCCTCAACACTCAGTCCTCAATCTTCAATCCTCAGTCATCAATCCTCAATCTTCAATACTCAATCCTCAATGTTCAATCTTCAAGTCTACATCCACAAACATCTATTCTCATCACTCAACCCTCAACCCTCAGTCCTCGTCCTCCATCCTCAATCCTCAATCCTCAATCCTCAATCTTCAATCCTCAACACTCAACCCTCAATCCTCAGTCTTCAAACCTCAATTCCGAATCCTCAATCCTGAATCCTCAATCTCCATCCCTCAGTCCGCAACAATATATTGTCAATCCTCAATCCTCAATAGAATATCCTCAATTCACAGTTTTCAAGACTCAATCCCCAATCTTCAATTTTCAAATCTCAATCCACAAACATCAATGCTCATCACTCAACCCTCAACACTCAGTCCTCAATCTTCAATCCTCACTCCTCAATCCTCAGTCCTCAATCCTCAATCCTCAATATTCAAACCTCAATCCTCAACCGTCAGTCCTCGTCCTCAATCCTCAACCCTCAATCCTCAGTCCTCAACCTTCAATCATCAATACTCAATTTTCAATCCTCAATCCTCAATCCTCAATCCCCAATCCTCAATCCTAAATATTCAATACACAACCCTCAACCATCAATCCTCAATACTCAGTCATCAATCCTCAATTGTCAATACTCAATAGAATATCCTGAATTCTCAGTTTTCAATACTCAATCCTCAATCTTCAATCTTCAAGTCTCCATCCACAAACATCAATTCTCATCACTCAACCCTCAACACTCAGTAATCAATCGTCAATCCTCAATCCTCAATCCTAAATCTTCAATCCTCAATACTCAATCTTCAATTCTCAATCCTCAATCCTCAATCCTCAATCCTCAATCCTCACTCATCAATCCTCAATCCTCAATCCTCAATCCTCAATCTGCAATCCTCAATGCTCATTCCTCAATCCTCAATCGTCAATCCTCAATCCGCAATACTCGATCTTCAATCCTCAATACTCAATCTTCAATCCTCAATCCTCAATCCTCAATTCTCAATCCTCAATCCTCAGTCATCGATCCCCAATCTTCAATACTCAACCCTCAATGTTCAATCCTCAAGTCTCCATCCACAAACATCTATTGTCATCACTCAAACCTCAACCCTCAGTCCTCGTCCTCCATCCTCAATCCTCAATCCTCAATCCTCAATCTTCAGTCCTCAATCCTCAACCCTCAATCCTCTGTCTTCAAACCTCAATTCCGAATCCTCAATCCTGAATCCTCAATCTCCAACCCTCAGTCCTCAACAATCTATTGTCAATCCTCAATCCTCAATAGAATATCCTCAATTCACAGTTTTCAACACTCAATACCCAATCTTCAATTTTCAAATCTCAATCCACAAACATCAATTCTCATCACTCAACCCTCAACACTGAGTCCTCAATCATCAATCCTCAATCCTCAATCCTCAATCTTCAATCCTCAATACACAATCTTCAATTCTCAATCCTCAATTCTCAGTCCTCAATACTAAATCCTCAATCGTCAATCCTCAATCCCGAATCCTCAATCTTCAATCCTCAATCCTCAATCCTCAATCCTCAATCCTCAATCTTCAATCCTCAATACTCAATCTTCAATCCTCAATCCTCAATCCTCAATCCTCAATCCTCAATCCTCAATCCTCAATACTCAACACACAACCCTCAACCGTCAATCCTCAATACTCAACCACCAATACTCAATTCTCAATACTCAATAGAATATCCTGAATTCTCATGTCTCAATACTCAATCCACAATATTCAATGATCAAATCTCAATCCTCAAACATCAATTCTCAACACTCAATCCTCAACACTCAGTCCTCTCTCTTCAATCTTCCACCATCAATCCTCTATCCTCAAGCGTCAATCCTCAATCCTCAATCCTCAAGACTCTATCCTCAGCCCTCAAATCTCAATTCCGAATTCTCAATCCTGAATCCTCAATCTTCATCCCTCAGTCCGCAGCAATCAATTGTCAATCCTCCATCCTCAATAGAATATCCACAATTCACAGTTTTCAATACTCAATCCCCAACATTCAATCTTCAAATCTCAATCCACAAACATCAATTCTCATCACTGAGCCCTCAGCACTCAATCTTCAATCTTCAATCCTCAATCCTCAATCCTCATTCCTCAATCCGCAATCCTCAATCTTCAATCCTCAATACTCAATCTTCAATCCTCAATCCTCAATCCTGAAATCCTCAATCCTCAATATTCAACACACGACCCTCAACATTCAATCCTCAATACTCAACCATCAATCCTCAATTCTCAATACTCAATCGTCCGGCTACAATCCTCAACACTCAATCTTCAATCCTCAATCCTCAATCTTCAATCCTCAATACTCAATCTTCAATCCTCAGTCCTCAATCCTCAATCCTCAATCTTCAATCCTCAATCCTCGATCCTCAATTCTCAATCCTCAATCCTCAATCTTCATACATCAAACGTCAATGCTCAACCCTCAGTCCTCGTCCTCAATCCACAACCCCTCAATTCTCAATCCTCAGTCTTCAATCTCCAATCCTCAATCCTCAATCCTCAATCGTCTGTCCTCAAACCTCAATCCTGAATCCTGAATCCTCAACCTTGAATCCTCATTCTTCAGCCCTCAGTCCTCAACAATCAGTTGCCAATCCTCAGTCCTCAATAGAATATCATCAATTCACAGTCTTCAATACTCAATACTCAATCTGGAATCTTCAAATCTCTATCCAAAAACATCAATTCTCATCACTCAACCCTCAATCCTCAATCCTCAATCCTCAATCCTCAATCCTCAATCCTCAATCCTCAATCTTCAATCCTCAACACTCAATCTTCAATTCTCAATCCTCAATCCTCAATCCTCAATCCTCAATACTCAATCGTCAGTCTTCAATCCTCAACACTCAATCTTCAATACTCAATCCCCAATACTCAATCCCCAATCCTCATTCTTCAATCCTCAATACCCAATCCTCAATCTTCAGTCCTCTGTCCTCAATCCTCAATTCTCAATCCTCAATCCGCAATCCTCAATCCTCACTCCACAATACTCAATCTTCAATCCTCAATCCTCAATCTTCAATCCTCAATCCTCAACACTCAATCTTCAATCCTCAATCCCCAATCCTCAATCCTCGATCCTCATTCTTCAATCCTCAATACCCAATCCTCAATCTTCGATCGTCAATCCTCAATCCTCAATTCTCAATCCTCAATCCCCAGTCGTCAGACCTCAAACATCAATCCTCAACCGTCAGCCTTCATCCTCAATCCTCAATCCTCAATCCTCAATCCTCAATTTTCAATCCTCAATCCTCAACCCTCAGTCCTCATCCTGAGCTCTCACTTCTCAATCCTCAATCCTCAATCCTCAATCTTCAATCCTCAATAATCAATCTCCAATCCTAGATTCCCAATCCCCAATCCACAATCGTTAATCCTCAATCTTCAATCCTCAATCCCCAGTCCTCAACCTTAAATCCTCAATGCTCAATCCCCAATCCTCAATCCTCAGTCCTCAATCCTCAACCCTCAATCCGCAATCATCAATCTTCAATCCTCAATACTCAATCTTCAATCCTAAATCCTCAATCCTGAAATCCTCAATCCTCAATATTCAACACACAACCCTCAACCTTCAATCCTCAATACTCAACCATCAATCCTCGATCCTCAATACTCAATCATCAGTCTTCAATCCTCAACACTCAATCTTCAATCCTCAATCCTCAATCTTCAATCCTCAATACTCAATCTTCAATCCTCAATCCTCAATCCTCAATACTCAATCCTCAACTCTCAGCCCTCATCCTCCATCCTCAATCCTCAATCCTCAAACCTCAATCTTCAATCCTCAATACTCAATCTTCTATTCTAAATTCTCAATTCTCAATACTCAATCCCCAAACCTCAATCTTCAATCCTCAATCCTCAATCCTCAATCCTCAATCCTCAATCCTCAATCATCAATACTCAATCTTCAATCCTCAATCCTCAATCCTCAATCCTCAATCCTCAATCATCAGTCATGAATACTCAATCTTCATAACTCAATCCTCAATCCTCAATCCTCAATCCTCAGTCCTCAATCCTCAATCCTCATTCCTCAATCCTCAATCCTCAACCCTCAGTCCTCATCCTCAATTCTCAATTCTCAATCCTCAGTCCTCAATCTTCAATCCTCAACCCTCAATCCTCAATCCACAATCCTCAATCCTCAATCATCAACCTTTAATACTCAATACTCAATCTTCAGTCCTCAATCCTCAATCCTCAATCGTCAATCCTCATTCTTCAATCATCAATACCCAATCCTCAATCGTCAATCCTCAATCCTACATCCTCAATTCTCAATCCTCAATCCTCAGTCCTCAGTCCTCAAACCTCAACCCTCAATCCCCAGCCCTCATCGTCAATCCTCAATCATAAATCCTCATTCATCAATCTTCAATCCTCAATACTCAGTCTTCAATCCTCAATCCTCAATCCTCAATCCTCAATACTCAACCATCAATCCTCAATTCTCAATACTGAATCGTCCGGCTTCAATCCTCAACACTCAATCTTCAATCCTCAATCCTCAATCTTCAATCCTCAATACTCAATCTTCAATCCTCAGTCCTCAATCCTCAATCCTCAATCTTCAATCCTCAATACACAATCTTCAATTCTCAATCCTCAATTCTCAGTCCTCAATACTAAATCCTCAATCGTCAATCCTCAATCCCGAATCCTCAATCTTCAATCCTCAATCCTCAATCCTCAATCCTCAATCCTCAATCTTCAATCCTCAATACTCAATCTTCAATCCTCAATCCTCAATCCTCAATCCTCAATCCTCAATCCTCAATCCTCAATACTCAACACACAACCCTCAACCGTCAATCCTCAATACTCAACCACCAATACTCAATTCTCAATACTCAATAGAATATCCTGAATTCTCATGTCTCAATACTCAATCCACAATATTCAATGATCAAATCTCAATCCTCAAACATCAATTCTCAACACTCAATCCTCAACACTCAGTCCTCTCTCTTCAATCTTCCACCATCAATCCTCTATCCTCAAGCGTCATTCCTCAATCCTCAATCCTCAAGACTCTATCCTCAGCCCTCAAATCTCAATTCCGAATTCTCAATCCTGAATCCTCAATCTTCATCCCTCAGTCCGCAACAATCAATTGTCAATCCTCCATCCTCAATAGAATATCCTCAATTCACAGTTTTCAATACTCAATCCCCAACCTTCAATCTTCAAATCTCAATCCACAAACATCAATTCTCATCACTGAGCCCTCAGCACTCAATCTTCAATCTTCAATCCTCAATCCTCAATCCTCATTCCTCAATCCGCAATCCTCAATCTTCAATCCTCAATACTCAATCTTCAATCCTCAATCCTCAATCCTGAAATCCTCAATCCTCAATATTCAACACACGACCCTCAACATTCAATCCTCAATACTCAACCATCAATCCTCAATTCTCAATACTCAATCGTCCGGCTACAATCCTCAACACTCAATCTTCAATCCTCAATCCTCAATCTTCAATCCTCAATACTCAATCTTCAATCCTCAGTCCTCAATCCTCAATCCTCAATCTTCAATCCTCAATCCTCGATCCTCAATTCTCAATCCTCAATCCTCAATCTTCATACATCAAACGTCAATGCTCAACCCTCAGTCCTCGTCCTCAATCCACAACCCCTCAATTCTCAATCCTCAGTCTTCAATCTCCAATCCTCAATCCTCAATCCTCAATCGTCTGTCCTCAAACCTCAATCCTGAATCCTGAATCCTCAACCTTGAATCCTCATTCTTCAGCCCTCAGTCCTCAACAATCAGTTGCCAATCCTCAGTCCTCAATAGAATATCATCAATTCACAGTCTTCAATACTCAATACTCAATCTGGAATCTTCAAATCTCTATCCAAAAACATCAATTCTCATCACTCAACCCTCAATCCTCAATCCTCAATCCTCAATCCTCAATCCTCAATCCTCAATCTTCAATCCTCAACACTCAATCTTCAATTCTCAATCCTCAATCCTCAATCCTCAATCCTCAATACTCAATCGTCAGTCTTCAATCCTCAACACTCAATCTTCAATACTCAATCCCCAATACTCAATCCCCAATCCTCATTCTTCAATCCTCAATACCCAATCCTCAATCTTCAGTCCTCAGTCCTCAATCCTCAATTCTCAATCCTCAATCCGCAATCCTCAATCCTCACTCCACAATACTCAATCTTCAATCCTCAATCCTCAATCCTGAAATCCTCAATCCTCAATATTCAACACACAACCCTCAAACTACAATCCTCAATACTCAACTATCAATCCTCAATTCTCAATACTCAATCGTCAGTCTTCAATCCTCAACACTCAATCTTCAATCCTCAATCCTCAATCTTCAATCCTCAACACTCAATCTTCGATCCTCAATCCTCAATCCTCAATTCTCAATCCTCAATCCGCAGTCCTCAGACCTCAAACATCAATCCTCAACCGTCAGCCTTCATCCTCAATCCTCAATCCTCAATCCTCAATCCTCAATCCTCATTCTTCAATCCTCAACGCCCAATCCTCAATCTTCAATCCTCAATCCTCAATCCTCAATTCTCAATCCTCAATCCTCAGTCCTCAAGCCTCAAACCTCAATCCTCAGCCCTCGGCCCTCATCCTCACTCCTCAATACTCAACCCTCAATCCTCAATCTTCAATCCTCAATACTCAATCTGCAATACTCAATCCTCAATTCTCAATCCTCAATACTCAATCCTCAAACGTCAATCCTCCATCCCCAATCCTCAATCTTCTATCGCCAATCCTCAATCCTCAATCCTCAATCCTCAACCTTCAATCCTCAATACTCAATCTTCAACCCTCAATCCTCAATCCCCAATTCTCAATACTCAAACCTCAGTCCTCAATCCTCAATATTCAATCCCCAATACTCAGTCTACAATCCTCAATCCTCAATCATCAGTCCTCAATCCTCGTTCTTCTATCCTCAATACCCAATCCTCAATCTTCAATCCTCAATGCTCAATCCTCAACGCTCAATCCTCAATCCTCAATCCTCAATACTCAATCCTCGATCTTCAATCCACAATACTCAATCTTCAATCCTCAATCCTCAATCCTCAATCCTCAATTCTCAATCCTCAATCGTCAGGCTTCAGTACTCAATACTCAATCTTCAATCCTTAATCCTCAATCCTCATTCCTCAATACTCAATCCACAATCCTCAATCCTCAATCATGAATACTCAATCTTCAATACTCAATCCTCAATACTCAACCCTCAATCCTCAATCCTCAATCATTAATCCTCAATCTTCAATACTCAATCCTCAATCCTCAATCCTCAATCCTCAATCCTCAATACTCAACCATCAATCCTCAATTCTCAATATTCAATAGAATATCCTGAATTCTCACGGTTCAGTACTCAAACCTCAATCCTCAACCCTCAGCCCACAGCCCTCATTCTCCATCCTCAATCCTGAATCATCAATCCTCAATCTTCAATCCCCAATACTCAATCTTCAATCCTCAATCCTCAAACCTCAATCCTCAATCCTCAATCCTCAATCTTCAATCCCCAATACTCAATCCTCAATCCTCAATCCTCAATCCTCAATCCTCAATCCTCAACCTTCAATCCTCAATCCTCAATCGCCAATCCTCAATACTCAACCTTCAATCCTGAATCATCAATCCTCAATCCCCAATTCTCAACCCTCAATCGTCAGGCTTCAGTACTCAATACTCAATCTTCAACCCTCAATCGTAAATCCTCATTCCTCAATCATCAACCCTCAGTCCTCATCCTCAATTCTCAATTCTCAATCCTCAATCCTCATTCCTCAATCCTCAATCCTCAATCCTCAATCCTCAATCTTCAATCCTCAATACTCAATCTTCAATTCTCAATCCTCAATCCTCAATTCTCAATTCTCAATCCTCAATCGTCAGGCTTCAGTACTCAATACTCAATCTTCAATCCTCAATCGTCAATCCTCATTCCTCAATCCTCAATCCTCAATCCTCAATCCTCAACCATCAATCCTCAATCTTCAATACAGAATCCTCAATCCTCAACCCTCAATCCTCAATCCTCAGTAATCAACCCTCAATCTTCAATACTCAATACTCAATCCTAAATCCTCAATCCTCAATACTCAACCATCAATCCTCATTTCTCAATACTCAATAGAATATCCTGAATTCTCAGGGTTCAATACTCAAACCTCAATCCTCAACCCTCAGCCGTCATCCTCCATCCTCAATCCTCAATCCTCAATCCTCAACCTTCAATCCCTAATACTCAATCCTCAATCCTCAATCCTCAATCCTCAATCCTTAATCCTCAACCTTCAATCCTCAATACTCAATCTTCAACCCACAATCCTCAATCCCGAATTCTCAATCTTCAATCCTCAATCCTCAATCATCAATATTCAATCCTCAATCCTCAATCTTCAATCCTCAATACTCAACCTTCAATCCTGAATCATCAATCCTCAATCTCCAATTCTCAATCCTCAATCGTCAGGCTTCAGTACTCAATACTCAATCTTCAATCCTCAATCCTCAATCCTCATTTCTCAATCCTCAATCCTCAATCCTCAATCGTCAATCATCAATCCTCAATCTTCAATACACAATCCTCAATCTTCAATCCTCAATCCTCAATCCTCAATTCTCGACTCTCAATCGTCAGTCCTCAGTCCACAAACCTCAATCCTCAATCCTCAGCCCTCGTCCTCAATCCTCAATCCTCAATCCTCAATCCTCAATACCCAACCATCAATACTCAATTCTCAATACTCAATAGAATATCCTGAATTTTCAGGATTCAATGCTCAAACCTCAACCCTCAACCCTCCGCCCTCATCCTCAATCCCCAATCCTCAATCCTCAATCCTCAATATTCAATCCTCTATACTCAATCTTCAATCCTCAATCCTCAATCCTCAATCCTCAATCCTCAATCCTCAATCCTCAATCCTCATTCCTCAATCCTCAATCCTCAGTGATCAATCATCAATCTTCAATACTCAATCGTCAATCCTCAGTCCTCAATCCTCAATCCCCAATCCTCGTTCCTCAAACCTCAATCCTCAACCCTCAGTCCTCATCTTCAATTCTCAACTCTCAATCCTCAATCCTCAATCCTCTATCTTCAACCCTCAATCCTCAATCCTCAATCTTCAATCCTCAATCCTCAATCCTCTATCCTCAATCCTCATTCTTCAATCCTCAACGCCCAATCCTCAATCTTCAATCCTCAATCCACAATCCTCAATTCTCAATTCTCAATCCTCAGTCCTCAGTCCTCAAACCACAATCCTCGACCCTCAGCCCTCATCCTCAATCCTCAGTAATCAATCCTCAATCTTCAATACTCAATACTCAATCCTAAATCCTCAATCCTCAATACTCAACCATCAATCCTCATTTCTCAATACTCAATAGAATATCCTGAATTCTCAGGGTTCAATACTCAAACCTCAATCCTCAACCCTCAGCCGTCATCCTCCATCCTCAATCCTCAATCCTCAATCCTCAATCTTCAATCCCTAATACTCAATCCTCAATCCTCAATCCTCAATCCTCAATCCTTAATCCTCAACCTTCAATCCCCAATACTCAATCTTCAACCCACAATCCTCAATCCCGAATTCTCAATCTTCAATCCTCAATCCTCAATCATCAATATTCAATCCTCAATCCTCAATCTTCAATCCTCAATACTCAACCTTCAATCCTGAATCATCAATCCTCAATCTCCAATTCTCAATCCTCAATCGTCAGGCTTCAGTACTCAATACTCAATCTTCAATCCTCAATCCTCAATCCTCATTTCTCAATCCTCAATCCTCAATCCTCAATCGTCAATCATCAATCTTCAATCCTCAATCCTCAATCCTCATTCCTCAATCCGCAATCCTCAATCTTCAATCCTCAATACTCAATCTTCAATCCTCAATCCTCAATCCTGAAATCCTCAATCCTCAATATTCAACACACAACCCTCAACCTTCAATCCTCAATACTCAACCATCAATCCTCAATTCTCAATACTCAATAGAATATCCTGAATTCTCAGTTTTCAATACTCAATCCTCAACCTTCAATCTTCAAGTCTCCATCCACAAACATCAATTCTCATCACTCAACCCTCAACACTCTGCCCTCAATCCTCATTCCTCAATCCGCAATCCTCATTCTTCAATCCTCAATACTCAATCTTCAATCCTCAATCCTCAATCCTGAAATCCTCAATCCTCAATATTCAACACACAACCCTCAACCTTCAATCCTCAATACTCAACCATCAATCCTCAATTATCAATACTCAATAGAATATCCTGGATTCTCAGTTTTCAATACTCAATCCTGAATCTTCAATCTTCAACCCTCCATCCACAAACATCAATTCTCATCACTCAACCCTCAACACTCAGTCCTCAATCTTCAATCCTCAGTCATCAATCCTCAATCTTCAATACTCAATCCTCAATGTTCAATCTTCAAGTCTACATCCACAAACATCTATTCTCATCACTCAACCCTCAACCCTCAGTCCTCGTCCTCCATCCTCAATCCTCAATCCTCAATCCTCAATCTTCAATCCTCAACACTCAACCCTCAATCCTCAGTCTTCAAACCTCAATTCCGAATCCTCAATCCTGAATCCTCAATCTCCATCCCTCAGTCCGCAACAATATATTGTCAATCCTCAATCCTCAATAGAATATCCTCAATTCACAGTTTTCAAGACTCAATCCCCAATCTTCAATTTTCAAATCTCAATCCACAAACATCAATGCTCATCACTCAACCCTCAACACTCAGTCCTCAATCTTCAATCCTCACTCCTCAATCCTCAGTCCTCAATCCTCAGTCCTCAATATTCAAACCTCAATCCTCAACCGTCAGTCCTCGTCCTCAATCCTCAACCCTCAATCCTCAGTCCTCAACCTTCAATCATCAATACTCAATTTTCAATCCTCAATCCTCAATCCTCAATCCCCAATCCTCAATCCTAAATATTCAATACACAACCCTCAACCATCAATCCTCAATACTCAGTCATCAATCCTCAATTGTCAATACTCAATAGAATATCCTGAATTCTCAGTTTTCAATACTCAATCCTCAATCTTCAATCTTCAAGTCTCCATCCACAAACATCAATTCTCATCACCCAACCCTCAACACTCAGTCCTCAATCGTCAATCCTCAATCCTCAATCCTAAATCTTCAATCCTCAATACTCAATCTTCAATTCTCAATCCTCAATCCTCAATCCTCAATCCTCAATCCTCACTCATCAATCCTCAATCCTCAATCCTCAATCCTCAATCTGCAATCCTCAATGCTCATTCCTCAATCCTCAATCGTCAATCCTCAATCCGCAATACTCGATCTTCAATCCTCAATACTCAATCTTCAATCCTCAATCCTCAATCCTCAATTCTCAATCCTCAATCCTCAGTCATCGATCCCCAATCTTCAATACTCAACCCTCAATGTTCAATCTTCAAGTCTCCATCCACAAACATCTATTGTCATCACTCAAACCTCAACCCTCAGTCCTCGTCCTCCATCCTCAATCCTCAATCCTCAATCCTCAATCTTCAGTCCTCAATCCTCAACCCTCAATCCTCTGTCTTCAAACCTCAATTCCGAATCCTCAATCCTGAATCCTCAATCTCCAACCCTCAGTCCTCAACAATCTATTGTCAATCCTCAATCCTCAATAGAATATCCTCAATTCACAGTTTTCAACACTCAATACCCAATCTTCAATTTTCAAATCTCAATCCACAAACATCAATTCTCATCACTCAACCCTCAACACTGAGTCCTCAATCATCAATCCTCAATCCTCAATCCTCAATCTTCAATCCTCAATACACAATCTTCAATTCTCAATCCTCAATTCTCAGTCCTCAATACTAAATCCTCAATCGTCAATCCTCAATCCCGAATCCTCAATCTTCAATCCTCAATCCTCAATCCTCAATCCTCAATCCTCAATCTACAATCCTCAATACTCAATCTTCAATCCTCAATCCTCAATCCTCAATCCTCAATCCTCAATCCTCAATCCTCAATACTCAACACACAACCCTCAACCGTCAATCCTCAATACTCAACCACCAATACTCAATTCTCAATACTCAATAGAATATCCTGAATTCTCATGTCTCAATACTCAATCCACAATATTCAATGATCAAATCTCAATCCTCAAACATCAATTCTCAACACTCAATCCTCAACACTCAGTCCTCTCTCTTCAATCTTCCACCATCAATCCTCTATCCTCAAGCGTCAATCCTCAATCCTCAATCCTCAAGACTCTATCCTCAGCCCTCAAATCTCAATTCCGAATTCTCAATCCTGAATCCTCAATCTTCATCCCTCAGTCCGCAACAATCAATTGTCAATCCTCCATCCTCAATAGAATATCCTCAATTCACAGTTTTCAATACTCAATCCCCAACCTTCAATCTTCAAATCTCAATCCACAAACATCAATTCTCATCACTGAGCCCTCAGCACTCAATCTTCAATCTTCAATCCTCAATCCTCAATCCTCATTCCTCAATCCGCAATCCTCAATCTTCAATCCTCAATACTCAATCTTCAATCCTCAATCCTCAATCCTGAAATCCTCAATCCTCAATATTCAACACACGACCCTCAACATTCAATCCTCAATACTCAACCATCAATCCTCAATTCTCAATACTCAATCGTCCGGCTACAATCCTCAACACTCAATCTTCAATCCTCAATCCTCAATCTTCAATCCTCAATACTCAATCTTCAATCCTCAGTCCTCAATCCTCAATCCTCAATCTTCAATCCTCAATCCTCGATCCTCAATTCTCAATCCTCAATCCTCAATCTTCAGACATCAAACGTCAATGCTCAACCCTCAGTCCTCGTCCTCAATCCACAACCCTCAATTCTCAATCCTCAGTCTTCAATCTCCAATCCTCAATCCTCAATCCTCAATCGTCTGTCCTCAAACCTCAATCCTGAATCCTGAATCCTCAACCCTGAATCCTCATTCTTCAGCCCTCAGTCCTCAACAATCAGTTGCCAATCCTCAGTCCTCAATAGAATATCATCAATTCACAGTTTTCAATACTCAATACTCAATCTGGAATCTTCAAATCTCTATCCAAAAACATCAATTCTCATCACTCAACCCTCAATCCTCAATCCTCAATCCTCAATCCTCAATCCTCAATCCTCAATCTTCAATCCTCAACACTCAATCTTCAATTCTCAATCCTCAATCCTCAATCCTCAATCCTCAATACTCAATCGTCAGTCTTCAATCCTCAACACTCAATCTTCAATACTCAATCCCCAATACTCAATCCCCAATCCTCATTCTTCAATCCTCAATACCCAATCCTCAATCTTCAGTCCTCAGTCCTCAATCCTCAATTCTCAATCCTCAATCCGCAATCCTCAAACCTCACTCCTCAATACTCAATCTTCAATCCTCAATCCTCAATCCTGAAATCCTCAATCCTCAATATTCAACACACAACCCTCAACCTTCAATCCTCAATACTCAACCATCAATCCTCAATCCTCAATACTCAATCATCAGTCTTCAATCCTCAACACTCAATCTTCAATCCTCAATCCTCAATCTTCAATCCTCAATACTCAATCTTCAATCCTCAACCCTCAATCCTCAATACTCAATCCTCAATCCTCAATCCTCAATCCTCAATCCTCAATCTTCAATCCTCAATACTCAATCTTCAATCCTCAATCCTAAAATCCTCAATCCTCAATATTCAACACACAACCCTCAACCACCAATCCTCAATACCCAACCATCATTGCTCAATTCTCAATACTCAATAGAATATCCTGAATTCTCAGTTTTCAATACCCAATACTCAATCTTCAATATTCAAGTCTCCATCCACAAACATCCATTCTCATCACTCAACCCTCAACACTCAGTCCTCAATCTTCTATCCTCAATCCACTATCCACAATCTTCAATCCTCAATACTCAATCTTCAATCCTCAATTGCCAATTCTCAATCCTCAATCCTCAATCCTCAGTCATCAATCCTCAATCTTCAATACTCAATCCTCAATCCTCAATCCTCATTCCTCAAACCGCAATCCTCAACCCTCAGTCCTCATCCTCCATCCACAATCCTCAATCCTCAAACCTCAATCTTCAATACTCAATCCTCAATCCTCAAACCTCGATCCTCAGTCATGAATACTCCATCTTCAATACTCAATCCACAATCCTCAATCCTCAACCCTCAATCCTCAATCCTCAATCCTCATTCCTCAAACCTCAATCCTCAACCCTCAGTCCTCATTCTTAATTCTCAATTGTCAATCCTCAATCCTCAATTCTCAATCTTCAATCCTCAATAATCAATCTCCAGTCCTAGATCCTCAATCCCCAATCCTCAGTCCTGAATCCTCAATCTTCAATCCTCAATCACCAGTCCACAATCCAAAATCCTCAATCCTCAATCCTCAATCCTCAATCCTCAATATTCAACACACAACCCTCAAACTTCAATCCTCAATACTCAACAATCAATCCACAATTCTCAATACTCAATCGTCAGCCTTCAATCCTCAACACTCAATCTTCAATCCTCAATCCTCAATCTTCAATCCTCAATCCTCAACACTCAATCTTCAATCCTCAATCCCCAATCCTCAATCCTCGATCCTCATTCTTCAATCCTCAATACCCAATCCTCAATCTTCGATCCTCAATCCTCAATCCTCAATTCTCAATCCTCAATCCGCAGTCGTCAGACCTCAAACATCAATCCTCAACCGTCAGCCTTCATCCTCAATCCTCAATCCTCAATCCTCAATTTTCAATTCTCAATCCTCAACCCTCAGTCCTCATCCTGAGCTCTCACTTCTCAATCCTCAATCCTCAATCCTCAATCTTCAATCCTCAATAATCAATCTCCAATCCTAGATCCCCAATCCCCAATCCACAATCGTTAATCCTCAATCTTCAATCCTCAATCCCCAGTCCTCAACCTTAAATCCTCAATGCTCAATCCCCAATCCTCAATCCTCAGTCCTCAATCCTCAACCCTCAATCCGCAATCATCAATCTTCAATCCTCAATACTCAATCTTCAATCCTAAATCCTCAATCCTGAAATCCTCAATCCTCAATATTCAACACACAACCCTCAACCTTCAATCCTCAATACTCAACCATCAATCCTCAATCCTCAATACTCAATCATCAGTCTTCAATCCTCAACACTCAATCTTCAATCCTCAATCCTCAACCTTCAATCCTCAATACTCAATCTTCAATCCTCAATCCTCAATCCTCAATACTCAATCCTCAACTCTCAGCCCTCATCCTCCATCCTCAATCCTCAATCCTCAAACCTCAATCTTCAATCCTCAATACTCAATCTTCTATTCTAAATTCTCAATTCTCAATCCTCAATCCCCAAACCTCAATCTTCAATCCTCAATCCTCAATCCTCAATCCTCAATCCTCAATCCTCAATCATCAATACTCAATCTTCAATCCTCAATCCTCAATCCTCAATCCTCAATCCTCAATCATCAGTCATGAATACTCAATCTTCATAACTCAATCCTCAATCCTCAATCCTCAATCCTCAGTCCTCAATCCTCAATCCTCATTCCTCAAACCTCAATCCTCAACCCTCAGTCCTCATCCTCAATTCTCAATTCTCAATCCTCAATCCTCAATCTTCAATCCTCAACCCTCAATCCTCAATCCACAATCCTCAATCCTCAATCATCAACCTTTAATACTCAATACTCAATCTTCAGTCCTCAATCCTCAATCCTCAATCGTCAATCCTCATTCTTCAATCATCAATACCCAATCCTCAATCGTCAATCCTCAATCCTACATCCTCAATTCTCAATCCTCAATCCTCAGTCCTCAGTCCTCAAACCTCAACCCTCAATCCCCAGCCCTCATCGACAATCCTCAATCGTAAATCCTCATTCATCAATCTTCAATCCTCAATACTCAGTCTTCAATCCTCAATCCTCAATTCTCAATACTCAATCGTCAGTCTTCAATCCTCAACACTCAATCTTCAATCCTCAATCCTCAATCTTCAATCCTCAACACTCAATCTTCGATCCTCAATCCTCAATCCTCAATTCTCAATCCTCAATCCGCAGTCCTCAGACCTCAAACATCAATCCTCAACCGTCAGCCTTCATCCTCAATCCTCAATCCTCAGTCCTCAATCCTCAATCCTCAATCCTCAATTTTCAATCCTCAATCATCAACCCTCAGTCCTCACCCTGAGCTCTCACTTCTCAATCCTCAATCCTCAATCCTCAATCTTCAACCATCAATAATCAATCTCCAATCCTAGATCCCCATATCCCCAATCCACAATCCTTAATCCTCAATCTTCAATCCTCAATCCCCAGTCCTCAATCTTAAATCCTCAATGCTCAATCCCCAATCCTCAATCCTCAGTCCTCGATCCTCAACCCTCAATCCGCAATCATCAATCTTCAATCCTCAATACTCAATCTTCAATCCTAAATCCTCAATCCTGAAATCCTCAATCCTCAATATTCAACACACAACCCTCAACCTTCAATCCTCAATACTCAACCATCAATCCTCAATCCTCAATACTCAATCATCAGTCTTCAATCCTCAACACTCAATCTTCAATCCTCAATCCTAAAATCCTCAATCCTCAATATTCAACACACAACCCTCAACCACCAATCCTCAATACCCAACCATCATTGCTCAATTCTCAATACTCAATAGAA
The DNA here is from genome assembly GCF_051401765.1 of Calliopsis andreniformis. Lineage (NCBI taxonomy): Eukaryota > Metazoa > Arthropoda > Insecta > Hymenoptera > Andrenidae > Calliopsis > Calliopsis andreniformis. Next base: position 4,662,639 of record NW_027480443.1, on the reverse strand, counting down.
TATCCTGAATTCTCAGTTTTCAATACCCAATACTCAATCTTCAATATTCAAGTCTCCATCCACAAACATCCATTCTCATCACTCAACCCTCAACACTCAGTCCTCAATCTTCAATCCTCAATCCACTATCCACAATCTTCAATCCTCAATACTCAATCTTCAATCCTCTATTGCCAATTCTCAATCCTCAATCCTCAATCCTCAGTCATCAATCCTCAATCTTCAATACTCAATCCTCAATCCTCAATCCTCATTCCTCAAACCGCAATCCTCAACCCTCAGTCCTCATCCTCCATCCACAATCCTCAATCCTCAATCCTCAATCTTCAATACTCAATCCTCAATCCTCAAACCTCGACCCTCAGTCATGAATACTCCATCTTCAATACTCAATCCACAATCCTCAATCCTCAACCCTCAATCCTCAATCCTCAATCCTCATTCCTCAAACCTCAATCCTCAACCCTCAGTCCTCATTCTTAATTCTCAATTCTCAATCCTCAATCCTCAATTCTCAATCTTCAATCCTCAATAATCAATCTCCAGTCCTAGATCCTCAATCCCCAATCCTCAGTCCTGAATCCTCAATCTTCAATCCTCAATCACCAGTCCACAATCCAAAATCCTCAATCCTCAATCCTCAATCCTCAATCCTCAATATTCAACACACAACCCTCAAACTTCAATCCTCAATACTCAACAATCAATCCACAATTCTCAATACTCAATCGTCAGCCTTCAATCCTCAACACTCAATCTTCAATCCTCAATCCTCAATCTTCAATCCTCAATCCTCAACACTCAATCTTCAATCCTCAATCCCCAATTCTCAATCCTCGATCCTCATTCTTCAGTCCTCAATACCCAATCCTCAATCTTCGATCCTCAATCCTCAATCCTCAATTCTCAATCCTCAATCCGCAGTCGTCAGACCTCAAACATCAATCCTCAACCGTCAGCCTTCATCCTCAATCCTCAATCCTCAATCCTCAATCCTCAATCCTCAATCCTCAATTTTCAATCCTCAATCCTCAACCCTCAGTCCTCATCCTGAGCTCTCACTTCTCAATCCTCAATCCTCAATCCTCAATCTTCAATCCTCAATAATCAATCTCCAATCCTAGATCCCCAATCCCCAATCCACAATCGTTAATCCTCAATCTTCAATCCTCAATCCCCAGTCCTCAACCTTAAATCCTCAATGCGCAATCCCCAATCCTCAATCCTCAGTCCTCAATCCTCAACCCTCAATCCGCAATCATCAATCTTCAATCCTCAATACTCAATCTTCAATCCTAAATCCTCAATCCTGAAATCCTCAATCCTCAATATTCAACACACAACCCTCAACCTTCAATCCTCAATACTCAACCATCAATCCTCAATCCTCAATACTCAATCATCAGTCTTCAATCCTCAACACTCAATCTTCAATCCTCAATCCTCAATCTTCAATCCTCAATACTCAATCTTCAATCCTCAATCCTCAATCCTCAATACTCAATCCTCAACTCTCAGCCCTCATCCTCCATCCTCAATCCTCAATCCTCAAACCTCAATCTTCAATCCTCAATACTCAATCTTCTATTCTAAATTCTCAATTCTCAATCCTCAATCCCCAAACCTCAATCTTCAATCCTCAATCCTCAATCCTCAATCCTCAATCCTCAATCCTCAATCATCAATACTCAATCTTCAATCCTCAATCCTCAATCCTCAATCCTCAATCCTCAATCATCAGTCATGAATACTCAATCTTCATAACTCAATCCTCAATCCTCAATCCTCAATCCTCAGTCCTCAACCCTCAATCCTCATTCCTCAAACCTCAATCCTCAACCCTCAGTCCTCATCCTCAATTCTCAATTCTCAATCCTCAATCCTCAATCTTCAATCCTCAACCCTCAATCCTCAATCCACAATCCTCAATCCTCAATCCTCAATCATCAACCTTTAATACTCAATACTCAATCTTCAGTCCTCAATCCTCAATCCTCAATCGTCAATCCTCATTCTTCAATCATCAATACCCAATCCTCAATCGTCAATCCTCAATCCTACATCCTCAATTCTCAATCCTCAATCCTCAGTCCTCAGTCCTCAAACCTCAACCCTCAATCCCCAGCCCTCATCGTCAATCCTCAATCATAAATCCTCATTCATCAATCTTCAATCCTCAATACTCAGTCTTCAATCCTCAATCCTCAATCCTCAATCCTCAATCCTCAATCCTCAATCATCAATCCTCAATCTTGAATACTCAATCCACAATCCTCAATCCTCAATCCTGAATCATCAATCCTCAATCAAGAATACTCAATCTTCAATAATCAATCCTCTATCCTCAATCCTCAATCCTCAATACTCAACCATCAATCCTCAATTCTCAGTACTCAATAGAATATCCTGAATTCTCAGGATTCAATACTCAAACATCAATCCTCAAACCTCAGCCCACATTCTCAATCCTCAATCCTCAATCCCCAGTCCTCAATCTTAAATCCTCAATGCTCAATTCTCAATCCTCAATTCTCAGTCCTCAATCGTCAATCCTCAATCCGCAATCCTCAATCTTCAATCCTCAATCCTCAGTCCTCAAACCTCAATCCTCAATCCTCATACATCAATCCTCAACCGTCAGTCCTCGTCCTCAATCCTCAACTATCAATCCTCAATCCTCAATATTCAATCATCAATACTCAATCTTCAATCCTCAATCATCAATCCTCAATCCTCAATCCTCAATCCTCAATCCTCAGTCCTCAAACTTCAATCCTCAATGCTCAATCCTCAATCCTCAATCCTCAATACTCAATCTTCAATCCTCAATCCTCAATCCTGAAATCCTCAATCCTCAATATTCAACACACGACCCTCAACATTCAATCCTCAATACTCAACCATCAATCCTCAATTCTCAATACTCAATCGTCCGGCTTCAATCCTCAACACTCAATCTTCAATCCTCAATCCTCAATCTTCAATCCTCAATACTCAATCTTCAATGCTCAGTCCTCAATCCTCAATCCTCAATCTTCAATCCTCAATCCTCGATCCTCAATTCTCAATCCTCAATCCTCAATCTTCAGACATCAAACGTCAATGCTCAACCCTCAGTCCTCGTCCTCAATCCACAACCCTCAATTCTCAATCCTCAGTCTTCAATCTCCAATCCTCAATCCTCAATCCTCAATCGTCTGTCCTCAAACCTCAATCCTGAATCCTGAATCCTCAACCCTGAATCCTCATTCTTCAGCCCTCAGTCCTCAACAATCAGTTGCCAATCCTCAGTCCTCAATAGAATATCATCAATTCACAGTTTTCAATACTCAATACTCAATCTGGAATCTTCAAATCTCTATCCAAAAACATCAATTCTCATCACTCAACCCTCAATCCTCAATCCTCAATCCTCAATCCTCAATCCTCAATCCTCAATCTTCAATCCTCAACACTCAATCTTCAATTCTCAATCCTCAATCCTCAATCCTCAATCCTCAATACTCAATCGTCAGTCTTCAATCCTCAACACTCAATCTTCAATACTCAATCCCCAATACTCAATCCCCAATCCTCATTCTTCAATCCTCAATACCCAATCCTCAATCTTCAGTCCTCAGTCCTCAATCCTCAATTCTCAATCCTCAATCCGCAATCCTCAATCCTCACTCCTCAATACTCAATCTTCAATCCTCAATCCTCAATCCTGAAATCCTCAATCCTCAATATTCAACACACAACCCTCAAACTTCAATCCTCAATACTCAACCATCAATCCTCAATTCTCAATACTCAATCGTCAGTCTTCAATCCTCAACACTCAATCTTCAATCCTCAATCCTCAATCTTCAATCCTCAACACTCAATCTTCGATCCTCAATCCTCAATCCTCAATTCTCAATCCTCAATCCGCAGTCCTCAGACCTCAAACATCAATCCTCAACCGTCAGCCTTCATCCTCAATCCTCAATCCTCAATCCTCAATCCTCAATCCTCAATCCTCAATTTTCAATCCTCAATCCTCAACCCTCAGTCCTCATCCTGAGCTCTCACTTCTCAATCCTCAATCCTCAATCCTCAATCTTCAATCCTCGATAATCAATCTCCAATCCTAGATCCCCAATCCCCAATCCACAATCGTTAATCCTCAATTTTCAATCCTCAATCCCCAGTCCTCAACCTTAAATCCTCAATGCTCAATCCCCAATCCTCAATCCTCAGTCCTCAATCCTCAACCCTCTATCCGCAATCATCAATCTTCAATCCTCAATACTCAATCTTCAATCCTAAATCCTCAATCCTGAAATCCTCAATCCTCAATATTCAACACACAACCCTCAACCTTCAATCCTCAATACTCAACCATCAATCCTCAATCCTCAATACTCAATCATCAGTCTTCAATCCTCAACACTCAATCTTCAATCCTCAATCCTCAATCTTCAATCCTCAATACTCAATCTTCAATCCTCAATCCTCAATCCTCAATACTCAATCCTCAACTCTCAGCCCTCATCCTCCATCCTCAATCCTCAATCCTCAAACCTCAATCTTCAATCCTCAATACTCAATCTTCTATTCTAAATTCTCAATTCTCAATCCTCAATCCCCAAACCTCAATCTTCAATCCTCAATCCTCAATACCCAATCCTCAATCCTCAATCCTCAATCATCAATACTCAATCTTCAATCCTCAATCCTCAATCCTCAATCCTCAATCCTCAATCATCAGTCATGAATACTCAATCTTCATAACTCAATCCTCAATCCTCAATCCTCAATCCTCAGTCCTCAATCCTCAATCCTCATTCCTCAAACCTCAATCCTCAACCCTCAGTCCTCATCCTCAATTCTCAATTCTCAATCCTCAATCCTCAATCTTCAATCCTCAGCCCTCAATCCTCAATCCACAATCCTCAATCCTCAATCATCAACCTTTAATACTCAATACTCAATCTTCAGTCCTCAATCCTCAATCCTCAATCGTCAATCCTCATTCTTCAATCATCAATACCCAATCCTCAATCGTCAATCCGCAATCCTACATCCTCAATTCTCAATCCTCAATCCTCAGTCCTCAGTCCTCAAACCTCAACCCTCAATCCCCAGCCCTCATCGTCAATCCTCAATCATAAATCCTCATTCATCAATCTTCAATCCTCAATACTCAGTCTTCAATCCTCAATCCTCAATCCTCAATCCTCAATCCTCAATCCTCAATCATCAATCCTCAATCTTGAATACTCAATCCACAATCCTCAATCCTCAATTCTCAATACTCAACCTTCAATCCTCAATCCTCAATCCTCAATACTCAATCCTCAGTCATCAATCCTCAATCCTCAATACTCAATCGTCAATACTCAATCGTCAATCCTCAGTCCTCAATTCTCAATCCTCAATCCTCGTTCCTCAAACCTCAATCCTCAACCCTCAGTCCTCATCCTCAATTCCCAATCCTCAATCCTCAATCCTCAATATTCAATCCTCAATACTCAATCTTCAATCCTGAATCCTCAATCCTCAATCCTCAATCCTCAATCCTCAATCCTCAATCGTCAGACTTCAATCCTCAATACTCAATCTGCAATCCTCAGTCCTCAATCCTCAATCCTCAATCCTCATTCTTCAATCCTCAATACCCAATCCTCAATCATCAACCCTCAATCCTCAATCCTCAATTCTCAATACTCAATCCTCAGTCCTCAGTCCTCAAACCTCAATCCTCAACCCTCAGCCATCATCCTCAATCCTCAATCCTCGTTCCTCAATCCTCAATCCTCAGTCCTCAGACCTCAATAGTCAATCTCCAATCCTAGATACTCAATCCCCAATCCTCTATCCTTAATCCTCAATCTTCAATCCTCAATCCTCAATTCTCAATCCTCAATACTCAATCCTCAATCATCAATTCTCAATCCTCAATACTCAATCCTCAATCCCCAATCCTCAATCCCCAATCCTCAATCTTCAATCCTGAACACTCAATCCTCAAGCCTCAATCCTCAATCCTCAATCCTCAATCCTGAATACTCAATCTTCAAACCTCAATACTCAATCTTCAATCCTCAACCCTCAATCCTCAATCCACAATCCTCAATCCTCAATCATCAACCTTCAATCCTCAATACTCTATCTTCAATCCTCGATCCTCAATCCTGAATCGTCAATCCTCATTCTTCAATTCTCAATACCCAATCGTCAATCCTCAATCCTCAATCCTCAATCCTCAATCCTCAATACTCAATCTTCAATCCTCAATCCTCAATCCTCAATCCGCAATCCTCAATCCTCAGTCATCAATCCTCAATCCTCAATACTCAATCGTCAATCCTCAGTCCTCAATTCTCAATCCTCAATCCTCGTTCCTCAAACCTCAATCCTCAACCCTCAGTCCTCATCCTCAATTCTCAATCCTCAATCCTCAAACCTCAATCTTAAATCCTCAATACTGAATGCTCAATCCTCAATACTCAACCATCAATCCTCAATTCTCAGCCTCAATTCTCATATCCTGAATTCTCAGTATTCAATACTCAAACCTCAATCCTCAACCCTCAGCCCTCATCCTCCATCCTCAATCCTCAATCCTCAAACCTCAATCTTCAATCCTCAATCCTCAATCCTCAATCCTCAGTCCTCAATCCTGAATCCTCATTCCTCAAACCTCAATCCTCAACCCTCAGTCCTCATCCTCAATTCTCAATCTCAATCCTCAATCCTCAATCTTCAATCCTCAACCCTCAGTCCTCAATCCACAATCCTCAATCCTCAATCATCAACCTTCAATACTCAATACTCAATCTTCGGTCCTCAATCCTCAATCCTCAATCGTCAATCCTCATTCTTCAATCTTCAATCCTCAATCCTCAATCTTCAATCCTCCATACTCAATCTTGAATCCTCAATCCTCAATCATTAATCCTCAATCCTCAATCCTCAATCCTCAATCCTGAATCCTCAATCATCAACCTTCAATCCTCAATACTCTATCTTCAATCCTCGATCCTCAATCCTGAATCGTCAATCCTCATTCCTCAATCCTCAATCCTCAATCCTCAATCCTCAATCATCGATCCTCAATCTTGAATACTCAATCCACAATCCTCAATCCTCAATCCTCAATACTCAATCTTCAATCCTCAATCCTCAATCCTCAATCCTCAATCCTGAATCCTCAATCCTCAGTCATCAATCCTCAATCCTCAATACTCAATCGTCAATACTCAATCGTCAATCCTCAGTCCTCAATTCTCAATCCTCAATCCTCGTTCCTGAAACCTCAATCCTCAGCCCTCAGTCCTCATCCTCAATTCCCAATCCTCAACCCTCAAACCTCAATCTTCAATCCTCAATGCTCAATCCTCAATCCTCAATACTCAACCATCAATCCTCAATTCTCAATACTCAATAGAATATCCTGAATTCTCAGTATTCAATACTCAAACCTCAATCCTCAACCCTCAGCCCTCATCCTCCATCCTCAATCCTCAATCCTCAATCCTCAATCTTCAATCCTCGATCCTCAATCCTGAATCGTCAATCCTCATTCTTCAATCCTCAATACCCCATCGTCAATCCTCAATCCTCAATCCTCAGTCCTCAATACTCAATCTACAATCCTCAATCCTCAATCCTCAATCCGCAATCATCAATCCTCAGTCATCAATCCTCAATCCTCAATACTCAATCGTCAATCCTCAGTCCTCAATTCTCAATCCTCAATCCTCGTTCCTCAAACCTCAATCCTCAACCCTCAGTCCTCATCCTCAATTCTCAATCCTCAGTCCTCAAACCTCAATCTTCAATCCTCAATACTCAATCCTCAATCCTCAATACTCAACCATCAATACTCAATTCTCAATACTCAACAGAATATCCTGAATTCTCAGTATTCAATACTCAAACCTCAATCCTCAACCCTCAGCCCTCATCCTCCATCCTCAATCCTCAATACTCAAACCTCAATCTTCAATCCTCTATACTCAATCTTCGATTCTCAATTCTCAACCCTCAATACTCAATCCCCAATCCTCAATCTTCAGTCCTCAATCCTCAATCCTCAATCCCCAATCCTCAATCTTCAATCCTCAATCCTCAATCATCAATCCTCAATCATCAATCCTCAATCCTCAATCATCAACCTTCAATCCTCAATACTCAATCTTCAATCCTCAATACTCAATCCTCAATATTCAACACACAAACATCAACCATCAATTCTCAATACTCAACCATCAATCCTCAATTCTCAATACTCAATAGAATATCCCGAATTCTCATGATACAATACTCAATCCACAATATTCAATAATCAAATCTCGATCCTCAAACATCAATACTCAACACTCAATCCTCAACACTCGGTCCTCTCTCTTCAATCCTCCATCCTCAATCCTCTATCCTCAAGCGTCAATCCTCAATCCTCATTCCTCAACCCTCAATCCTCAGTCCTCAAACCTCAATTCCGCATCCTCAATCCTGAATGCTCAATCTTCATCCCTCAGTCCGCAACAATCAATTGTCAATCCTCAATCCTCAACAGAATATCCTCAATTCACAGTTTTCAATACTGAATCCCCTATCTTCAATCTTCAAATCTCAATCCACAGACATCAATTCTCATCACTCAAGCCTCAACACTCAGTCCTCAATCGTCAATCCTCAATCCTCAATCCTCAATCTTCAATCCTCCATACTCAATCTTGAATCCTCAATCCTCAATCATCAATCCTCAATCCTCAATACTCAGTCATCAATCCTCAATCTTCAATACTCAATCGTCAATCCGCAGTCCTCAATCCTCAATCCTCAATCCTCGTTCCTCAATCCTCAATCCTCAACCCTCAGCCACCATCCTCAATCCTCAATCCTCGTTCCTCTATCCTCAATCCTCAATCCTCAATCCTCAATAGTCAATCTCCAATCCTAGATCCCCAATCCCCAATCCTTAATCCTTAATCCTCAATCTTCAATCCTCAATCCTCAATTCTCAATCCTCAACACTCAATCCTCAATCCTCAATCCTCAATCCCCAATCCTCAATCTTCAATCCTCAATCCTCAATCCTCAAGCCTCAATCCTCAATCCTCAATCTTCAATCCTGAATACTCAACCTTCAATCCTCATTTCTCAATCCTCAATCCTCAGTCCTCAATCCTCAATCCTCAGTCATCAATCCTCAAGCCTCAATACTCAATCGTCAATCCCCAATCCTCAATCATCAATCCTCAATCCTCAATCCTCAAGCCTCAATCCTCAATCCTCAATCTTCAATCCTGAATACTCAATCTTCAATCCTCAATACTCAATCTTCAATCCTCAATCCTCAATCCTCAATTCTCAATCCTCAATCCTCAATCCTCTATCCTCAATCCTCAATCTTCAATCCTCTACCGTCAGTCCTCGTCCTCAATCCTCAACCCTCAATCCTCAATCCTCAATCTTCAATCATCAATACTCAATCTTTAATCCTCAATTCTCAATCCTCAATTATCAATCCTCAATCCTCAATATTCAACACACAACCATCAACCATCAATTCTCAATACTCAACCATCAATCCTCAATTCTTAATACTCAATTGTATATCCTGAATTCTCATGGTTCAATACTCAATCCACAATATTCAATAATCAAATCTCGATCCTCAAACATCAATTCTCAACACTCAATCCTCAACACTCGGTCCTCTATCTTCAATCCTCCATCCTCGATGCTCTATCCTCAAGCGTCAATCCTCAACCCTCAATCCTCAACTCTCAATCCTCTGTCCTCAAACCTCAATTCCGAATCCTCAATCCTGAATGCTCAATATTCATCCCTCACTCCGCAACAATCAATTGTCAATCCTCAATCCTCAATAGAATATCCTCAATTCACAGTTTTCAATACTCAATCCCCAATCTTCAATCTTCAAATCTCAATCCACAGACATCAATTCTCATCACTCAGCCCTCAACACTCAGTCCTCAATCTTCAATCCTCAATCCTCAATCCTCAATCTTCAATCCTCCATACTCAATCTGGAATCCTCAATCCTCAATCATTAATCCTCAAACCTCAATTCTCAATCCTCAATCCTCATTCCTCAAACCTCAATCCTCAATCCTCAGTCCTCATCCTCAATTCTCAATTCTCAATCCTCAATCCCCAATCCTCAATCTTCAATCCTCAATAATCAATCTCCTATCCTAGATCCTCAATCCCCAATACTCTATCCTTAATCCTCAATATTCAATCCTCTATCCACAGTCCACAATCTTCAATCCCCAAAGCTCAATAATCAATCCTCAATCCTCAGTCCTCAATCGTCGATCATCAACCCACAATCTTCAATACACAATCCACATTCCTCAGTCCTCAATCCTCTATCCTCAATCATCAACCCTCAATCTTCAATACTCAATCCTCAATCCTCAATACTCAATCTTCAATCCTCAACCCTCAATCCTCAATCCACAATCCTCAATCCTCAATCATCAACCTTCAATCCTCAATACTCTATCTTCAATCCTCGATCCTCAATCCTGAATCGTCAATCCTCATTCTTCAATCCTCAATACCCCATCGTCAATCCTCAATCGTCAATCCTCAGTCCTCAATACTCAATCTTCAATCCTCAATCCTCAATCCTCAAGCCTCAATCCTCAATCCTCAATCCTCAATCCTCAATCCTCAATCTTCAATCCTCCATACTCAATCTTGAATCCTCAATCCTCAACACTCAATCCTCAATCCTCAATCCTCAATCCCCAATCCTCAATCTTCAATCCTCAATCCTCAATCCTCAAGCCTCAATCCTCAATCCTCAATCTTCAATCCTGAATACTCAATCTTCAATCCTGAATACTCAATCTTCAATCCTCAATACTCAATCTTCAATCCTCAATCCTCAATCCTCAATTCTCAATCCTCAATCCTCAATCCTCAATCCTCAATCCTCAATCTTCAATCCTATACCGTCAGTCCTCGTCCTCAATCCTCAACCCTCAATCCTCAATCCTCAATCTTCAATCATCAATACTCAATCTTTAATCCTCAATTCTCAATCCTCAATCCTCAATCCTCAATCCTCAATCCTCAATCTTCAATCCTCAATACTCAATCTTCAATCCTCAATCCTGAATCCTCAATCCCCAATCATCAATCCTCAATCATCAATCCTCAATCTTCAATCATCAATCCTCAATCTTCTATACTCAATCCTCAATCCTCAATCCTCGATCCTCAATACTCAACCATCAAACCTCAATTCTCAATACTCAACAGAACAGCCTGAATTCTCTGGATTCTATACGCAAACCTCAGTCCTCAATCCTCAGCCCTCATTCTCAATCCTCAATCCACAATCCTCAAACCTCAATCCTCAACCGTCAGTACTCGTCCTCAATCCTCAATCCTCAATACTCATTCTTCAATCTTCAATACCCAATCCTCAATCTTCAATCCTCAATCCTCAATCCTCAATTCTCAATCCTCAATCCTCAATCCTCAGACCTCAAACATCAATACTCAACCCTCAGTCCTTGTCCTCAAACCACAACACTCAATACTCAATCCGCAATCTTCAATTCTCAATCCTCAATCCTCAATCCTCAATCCTCAGTCCTCAAACCACACTCCTGAATCCTCAATCCTGAATCCTCAACTTTCAGCCCTCAGTCCTCAACAATCAGTTGTCTATCCTCAATCCTCAATAGAATATCATCAATTCACAGTTTTCAATACTCAATACTCAATCTGCAATCTTCAAATCTCTATCCACAAACGTCAATTCTCAGCACTCAACCCTCAACACTCAGTCTTCACTCCTCAATCCTCAATCCTCAATCCTCAATCCTCATTCTTCAATCCTCAATACCCAATCCTCAATCTTCAATCCGCAATCCGCAATCCTGAACTCTCAATCCTCAATCCTCAATCCTCAGACCTCAAACAGCAATACTCAACCCTCAGTCCTCGTCCTGAATCCACAACCATCAATCCTTAATCCTCAATCTTCAATCATCAATATTCAATCTTCAGTCCTCAATCCTCAATCCTCAATCCTGAATCCTCAATCCTGAATTCTCAATCCTCAATCCTGAATCCTCAGACTTCAAACATCAATACTCAAACCTCAGTCCTTGACCTCAATCCACAACCCTCAATCATCGATCCTCAATCTTCAATCATCAATGTTCTATCCTCAATACGCAATCCTCAATCTCCAATCCTCAATCTTCAATCCTCAATCCTCAGTCCTCAATCTACAATCCTCAATACTCAATCTGCAATCCTCAATCCTCAGTCCTCAATCCTCAATCCTCAATCTTCAATCCTCAATACCGAATCCTCAATCTTCAATCCTCAATCCTCAATACTCAATCTTCAATCCTCAATCCTCAATTTTCAATCCTCAATGCTCAATCCGTAATCCTCTATCCTCAATCCTCAATCCTCAATCCTCAATCCTCAATCTTCAATACTCAATACCCAATCCTCAGTCTTCAATCCACAATCCTCAATCCTCAATCCTCACTCCTCAATCCTCAGTCCTCAAACCTCAATCCTGAATCTTTCAATCATGAATTCTCAATCTTCAGCCCTGAGTCCTACGCAATCAGTTGTCAATCCTCAATCCTCAATAGAATGTCCTCAATTCACAGCTTTCAATACTCAATACTCAATCTGCAAACTTCAGACCTCTATCCACAAACATCAATTCTCATCACTCAACCTTCAATACTCAGTCCCCAATCCTCAATCTTCAATCCTCAATCCTCAACCCTCAATCCTCAATCTTAATCTTCAGTCCTCAATACTCAATCTTCAATCCTCCATCCTCAATCCTCAATCCTCAATCCTCAATCCTAAGTCCTCAATCTTCAATCCTCAACCCTCAATCCTCAATCTACAATCCTGAATCCTCAATGTTAACCTTCAATCCTCAATACTCAATCTTCAATCCTCAATCCTCAATCCTGAAACCTCAATCTTAATATTCAATCCTCAATACTCAATCTTCAATCCTCAATCCTCAATCCTCAATCCACAATCCTCAATCTTCAATCCTCAATACTCAATCTTCAATCCTCAGTCCTCAATCCTCAATCCTTAACACTCAATCCTCAATCTTCAATCCTCAATACTCAATCTTCAATACTCAATCCTCAATCCTCAACCCTCAATCCTCAATCCTCAATCCTCAATCGTCAATCTTCCATCCTCAATACTCAATCTTACAATCCTCAATCCTCATTCCTCAATCCTCAACCCTCAATCTTCAATCCTCAGTACTCAATCTTCATTCCTCAATCCTCAATCCTCAACCCTCAATCCTCAATCCTCAATCCTGAATCGTCAATCTTCCATCCTCAATACTCAATCTTCAATCCTCAATCCTCAATCCTCAATCCTCAATCCTCATTCTTCAATCCTCAATACCCAATACTCAACCTTCAATCCTCAATCCTCAATCCTCAATCCTCAATCCTCAATAGTCAATCCTCAGTCTTCAACCCTCAGTGCCAAATCCTCAATCTTGAATACTCAATCCTCAATCCTCAAACTTCAATCCTCAATACTCAATCTTCAATCATGAATCCTCAATCCTCAATCCTCAATCCTCATTCTTAAATCATCAATACCCAATCCTCAATCTTCAATCCTCAATCCTCAATCCTCAATTCTCAATCCTCACTCCTCAATCCTCAGACCTCAAACATCAATACTCAACCCTCAGTCCTCGTCCTCAATCCACAACCCTCAATCCTCAACCCTCAATCTTCAATTCTCAATCCTCAATCCACAATCCTCAATCATCAATCCTCAGTCCTCAAACCTCAATCCTGAATCCTCAATCCTGAGTCCTCAGTCATCAGCCCTCAGTCCTCAGCAATCAGTTATCAATCATCAATCCTCAATAGAATATCATCAATTCACAGTTTTCAATACTCAATACTCAATCTGCAATCTTCAAATCTCTATCCACAGTCATCAATTCTCATCACTCAACCCTCAACACTCAGTCCCAAATCCTCAATCTTCAATCCTCAATCCTCAATCCTCAACACTCAATCCTCAATCCTCAGTTTTCAAACCTCAATAGTCAATCTTCAATCCTCAATCCTCAATCCTCAATCCTCAATCCTCATTCTTCAATCCTGAATACCCAATCCTCAATCTTCAATCCTCAGTCCTCAATCCTCAATTGTCAATCCTCAATTCTCAGTCCTCAGTCCTCAAACCACAATCCTCAACCCTCAGCCCTCTTCCTCAATCCTCAACCCTCAATCCTCAGTCCTCCGTCCTCAAACCTCAATCCTCAGCCATCAGACCTCATCCTCAATCCTCAATCCTCAATCCTCAATCCTCAATCTTCAATCCTCAATACTCAATCTTCAATCCTCAATCCTCAGTCCTCAAACCTCAATTCTGAATCCTGAATACTCAATCTTCAATCCTCAATCCTCAGTCCTGAATAATCTACCATCAATCTTCAATCCTCAATCCCCAATGCTCAATCCTCAATCCTCATTCTTCAATCCTCAATACCCAATCCTCAATCGTCAATCCTCAATCCTCAATGCTCAATTCTCAGTCCTCAATCCTCAAACTTCAATCAGCAACCCTCAATACTCAATCTTCAATCCTCAATCCTCAATCCTCTGTCATCAATCCTCAATCTTCAATTCTCAATCGTGAATCCTCACTCCTCAATCCTCAATCCTCAATCCTCGTTCCTCAAACCTCAATCCTCAACCCTTAGTCCTCATCCTCAATTCTAAATTCTCAATTCTCAATCCTCAATACTCAATCCTCAATCCTCAATCTTCAATCCTCAATAATCCATCTCCAATCCTGGATCCTCAATCCCCAATCCTCAATCCTTAATCCTCAATCTTGAATCCTCAATCACCAGTCCTCAATCTTCAATCCTCAATGGTCAGTCCGCAATCCTCAATCCTCAGTCCTCAATCCTCAATCCTCAATCCTCAAACCTCAAACCTCAACCGTCAGTCCTCGTCCTCAAACCTCAACCCTCAATCCTCCATCCTCAATCTTCAATCATCAATACTCAATCTTCAATCCTCAATCCTCAATCCTCAATCTTCAATCCTCAATCCTCAATATTCAACGCACAACCCTCAACCATCAATCCTCAATACTCAACCATCAATCCTCAGTTCTCAATACTCAATAGAATATCCTGAATTCTCATGGTTCAATATTCAATCCGCAATATTCAATAATCAAATCTCAATCCCCAAACATCAATTCTCAACACTCAATCCTCAATCCTCAATCCTCAATCTTCAATCGTCAATACCCAATCCTCAGTCTTCAATCCTCAATCCTCAATCCTCAATCCTCAGTCCTCAAATCTCAATCCTGAATCCTCAATCATGAATCCTCAATCTTCAGCCCTTAGTCCTACACAATCAGTTGTCAATCCTCAATCCTCAATGGAATGCCCTCAATTCACAGTTTTCAATACTCAATACTCAATCTGCAATCTTCAGATCTCCATCCACAAACACAAATTCTCATCACTCAACCTTCAATACTCAGTCCCCAATCCTCAACCTTCAATCCTCAATCCTCAATCCTCAATCCTCAATCTTAATATTCAATCCTCAATACTCAATCTTCAATCCTCAATCCTCAATCCTCAATCCTCAATACTCAACCTTCAATCCTCAATGCTCAATCCTCAATCCTCAATCCTCAATCCTCAATCTTAATCCTCAATCCTCAATACTCAATCTTCAATCCTCAATCCTCAATCCTCAATCCTCAACACTCAATCCTCAATCTTCAATCCTCAATCCTCAGTCCTCAATCTACAATCCTCAATACTCAATCTGCAATCCTCAATCCTCAGTCCTCAATCCTCAATCCTCAATCTTCAATCCTCAATACCGAATCCTCAATCTTCAATCCTCAATCCTCAATACTCAATCTTCAATCCTCAATCCTCAACTTTCAATCCCCAATGCTCAATCCTCAATCCTCAATCCTCAATCCTCAATCCTCAATCCTCAATCCTCAATCTTCAATACTCAATACCCAATCCTCAGTCTTCAATCCACAATCCTCAATCCTCAATCCTCACTCCTCAATCCTCAGTCCTCAAACCTCAATCCTGAATCTTTCAATCATGAATCCTCAAGCTTCAGCCCTGAGTCCTACGCAATCAGTTGTCAATCCTCAATCCTCAATAGAATGTCCTCAATTCACAGCATTCAATATTCAATACTCAATCTGCAAACTTCAGATCTCTATCCACAAACATCAATTCTCATTACTCAACCTTCAATACTCAGTCCCCAATCCTCAATCTTCAATCCTCAATCCTCAATCCTCAATACTCAATCTTAATCTTCAATCCTCAATACTCAATCTTCAATCCTCAATCCTCAATGCTCAATCCTCAATACTCAATCTTTAATCCACAATCCTCAATCCTCAATCCTCAATCCTCAACCCTCAATCCTCTACGTTCAATCCTCAATACCCAATCCTCAGTCTTCAATCCTCAATCCTCAATCATCAATCCTCAATCCTCAGTCATCATACCTCAATCCTGAATCCTCAATCCTGAATCCTCAATCTTCAGCCCTGAGTCCTCAACAATCAGTTGTCAATCCTAAATCCTCAATAGAATAACCTCAATTCACAGGTTTCAATACTCAATACTCAATCTGCAATCTTCAGATCTCTATACACAAACATCAATTCTCATCACTCAACCCTCAATACTCAGTCCCCAATACTCAATCTTCAATCCTCAATCCTCAATCCTCAATCCTCAATCCTCAATCTTCAATCCTCAATACTCAATCTTCAATCCTCAATCCTCAACACTCAATCCTCAATCCTCAATACTCAATCCTCAATCTTCAATCCTCAATACTCAATCTTCAATCCTCAATCCTCAATCCTCAATCCTCAATCCTCAGTCCTCAAACCTAAATCCTGAATCCTCAATCATGTATCCTCAATCTTCAGCTCTGAGTCCTACACAATCAGTTGTCAATCCTCAATCCTCAATAGAATGTCCTCAATTCACAGTTTTCAATACTCAATACTCAATCTGCAATCTTCAGATCTCTATCCACAGACATCAGTTCTCATCACTCAACCTTCAATACTCAGTCACCAATCCTCAATCTTGAATCCTCAATCCTCAATCCTCAATCCTCAATCTTAATCTTCAGTCCTCAATACTCAATCTTCAATCCTCAATCCTCAATCCTCAATCCTCAATCCTCAATCTTCAATCCTCAATCCTCAATCCTCAATCTACAATCCTCAATACTCAATCTGCAATCCTCAATCCTCAGTCCTCAATCCTCAATCCTCATTCTCCAGTCCTCAATACCGAATCCTCAATCTCCAATCCTCAGTCCTCAAACCTCAACCCTGAATCCTCAATCATGAATCCTCAATCTTCTGCTCTGAGTCCTACACAATCAGTTGTCAATCCTCAATCCTCAATAGAATGTCCTCAATTCACAGTTTTCAATACTCAATACTCAACCTGCAACCTTAAGATCTCTTTCCACAAACATCAATTCTCATCACTCAACCCTCAATGCTCAGTCCCCAATCCTCAATCTTCAATCCTCAATCCTCAATCCTCAACCCTCAATCTTAATCTTCAATCCTCAATACTCAATCTTCAATCCTCAATCCTCAACACTCAATCCTCAATCCTCAATACTCAATCCTCAATCTTCAATCCTCAATACTCAATCTTCAATCCTCAATCCTCAATCCTCAATCCTCAATCCTCAGTCCTCAAACCTAAATCCTGAATCCTCAATCATGTATCCTCAATCTTCAGCTCTGAGTCCTACACAATCAGTTGTCAATCCTCAATCCTCAATAGAATGTCCTCAATTCACAGTTTTCAATACTCAATACTCAATCTGCAATCTTCAGATCTCTATCCACAGACATCAGTTCTCATCACTCAACCTTCAATACTCAGTCCCCAATCCTCAATCTTGAATCCTCAATCCTCAATCCTCAATCCTCAATCTTAATCTTCAGTCCTCAATACTCAATCTTCAATCCTCAATCCTCAATCCTCAATCCTCAATCCTCAATCTTCAATCCTCAATCCTCAATCCTCAATCTACAATCCTCAATACTCAATCTGCAATCCTCAATCCTCAGTCCTCAATCCTCAATCCTCATTCTCCAGTCCTCAATACCGAATCCTCAATCTCCAATCCTCAGTCCTCAAACCTCAACCCTGAATCCTCAATCATGAATCCTCAATCTTCAGCTCTGAGTCCTACACAATCAGTTGTCAATCCTCAATCCTCAATAGAATGTCCTCAATTCACAGTTTTCAATACTCAATACTCAACCTGCAACCTTAAGATCTCTTTCCACAAACATCAATTCTCATCACTCAACCCTCAATGCTCAGTCCCCAATCCTCAATCTTCAATCCTCAATCCTGAATCCTCAACCCTCAATCTTAATCTTCAATCCTCAATACTCAATCTTCAATCCTCAATCCTCAATCCTCAATCCTCAATACTCAATCTTCAATCCTCAATGCTCAATCCTCAATCCTCAATCCTCAATCCTCAATCTTAATCTTCAGTCCTCAATACTCAATCTTCAATCCTCAATCCTCGATCCTCAATCCTCAACACTCAATCCTCAACCTTCAATCCTCAATCCTCAGTCCTCAATCTACAATCCTCAATACTCAATCTGCAATCCTCAATCCTCAGTCCTCAATCCTCAATCCTCAATCCTCAATCCTCAATACTCAATCCTCAATCTTCAATACTCAATACCCAATCCTCAGTCTTGAATCCACAATCCTCAATCGTCAGTCCTCACTCCTCAATCCTCAGTCCTCAAACCTCAATCCTGAATCTTTCAATCATGAATCCTCAATCTTCAGCCCTGAGTCCTACGCAATCAGTTGTCAATCCTCAATCCTCAATAGAATGTCCTCAATTCACAGCTTTCAATACTCAATACTCAATCTTCAAACTTCAGATCTCTATCCACAAACATCAATTCTCATCACTCAACCCTCAATACGCAGTCCCCAATACTCAATCTTCAATCCTCAATCGTCAATCCTCAATCCTCAATCTTAATCTTCAATCCTCAATACTCAATCTTCAATCCTCTATCCTCAATGCTCAATCCTCAATACTCAATCTTCAATCCTCAATCCTCAATCCTCAATCCTCAATCCTCAATCTTCAATCCTCAATCCTCAATCCTCAATCTTAATCTTCAATCCTCAATACTCAACCTTCAATCCTCAATCCTCAATCCTCAATCCTCAATCCTCAATCTTCAATCCTCAATCCTCAATCCTCAATCTACAATCCTCAATACTCAATCTGCAATCCTCTATCCTCAGTCCTCAATCCTCAATCCTCATTCTTCAATCCTCAATACCGAATCCTCAATCTTCTATCCTCAATCCTCAATCCTCAATTCTCAATCCTCAATCCTCAATCCTCAGACTTCAAACATCAATACTCAGCCCTCAGTCCTCGCCCTCAATCCACAACTCTCAATCCTCAATCCTCAATCTTCAATCATTAATATTCAATCTTCAATCCACAATCCTCAATCCTCAATCCTCAATCCTCAACCCTCAATCCTCAAAGTCCAATGCTCAATACCCAATCCTCAGTCTTCAATCCTCAATCCTCAATCCTCAATCCTCAATCCTCAATCCTCAACCCTCAGTCCTCAAACCTCAATCCTGAATCCTCAATCCTGAATCCTCAATCCTCAGCCCTGAGTCCTCAACAATCTGTTGTCAATCCTCAATCCTCAATAGAACGTCCTCAATTCACAGTTTTCAATACTCAATACTCAATCTGCAATCTTCAGATCTCTATACACAAACATCAATTCTCATCACTCAACCCTCAATACTCAGTCCACAATCATCAATCTTCAATCGTCAATCCTCAGTCCTCAATCATCAATCTTAATCTTCAATCCTCAATACTCAACCTTCAATCCTCAATCCTCAATCCTCAATCGTCAATCCTCAACCTTCAATCCTCAACACTCAACCATCAACCCTCAATCCCCAATCCTCAATCGTCAATCCGCAATCCGCAATCCTCAGTCATCAATCCTCAATCCCCAATCCTCAGTCATCAATCCTCAAACCTCAGTCCCCATCCACAATTCTCAATCCTCAACCCTCAATCCTCAAACCACAATCCTCAACTGTCAGTCCTCGTCCTCAATCCTCAACCCTCAATCCTCAATCCTCAATCTTCAATCATCAATACTCAATCTTCCATCCTCAATCCTCAATCCTCAATCCTCATTCCTCAATCCTCAATCTTCAGTCCTCAATACTCAATCTTCAATCCTCAATACTCAATCCTCAATCCTCAACATTCAATCCTCATTACTCAATCTTCAATCCTCAATCCGCAATCATCAATCCTCAATCCCCAATCCTCAGTCATCAATCCTCAAACCTCAGTCCCCATCCACAATTCTCAATCCTCAACCCTCAATCCTCAAACCACAATCCTCAACTGTCAGTCCTCGTCCTCAATCCTCAACCCTCAATCCTCAATCCTCAATCTTCAATCATCAATACTCAATCTTCAATCCTCAATCCTCAATACTCAATCCTCATTCCTCAAACCTCAATCCTCAACCCTCAGTCCTTATCCTCAATTCTCAATTCTCAATTCTCAATCCTCAATCCTCAATCCTCAATCTTCAATCCTCAATAATCAATTTTCAATCCTAGATCCTCAATCCCCAATCCTCAATCCTTAATCCTCAATCTTCAATCCTCAATACTCAATCTTCAATCCTTAGTCCTCAGTCCACAATCCTCAATTCTGAATTCTCAATCCTGAATCCTCAATCTTCAGCCCTCAGTCCTCAACAATCAGTTGTCAATTCTCAATCCTCAATAGAATATCACCAATTCACAGTTTTCAATACTCAATGCTCAATCTGCAATCATCAAATATCTAACCACAAACATAAATTCTCATCACACAACCCTCAACACTCAGTTCCCAATCCTCAATCTTCAATCCTCAATCCTCAATCCTCAATCCTCAATCCTCAATCTTCAATCATCAATACTCAATCATCAATCCTCAATTCTCAATCCTCAATCCTCAATTCTCAATCCTCAATATTCAACACACAACCCTCAGCCACCAATCCTCAATACTCAACCATCAATCCTCAATTCTCAATGCTCAATAGAATACCCTGAATTCTCATCGTTCAATACTGAATCCACAAAAATCAATAATCAAATCTCAACCTTTAAACATCAATTCTCAACGCTCAATCCTCAACACTCAGCCCTCTCTCTTCAATCCTCCATCCTCAATCCTCAAACCTCAATCTTCAATCCTCAATACTCAATCTTCAATCCTCAATCCACAGTCCTCAAACCTCAATTCTGAATCCTCAACTCTGAATCCTCAATCTTCAGCCCTCAGTCCTCGACAATCAATTGTCAATCCTCAATCCTCTATAGTATATCCTCAATTCACAGTTTTCAATACCCGATACTCAATCGGCAATCTTCAAATCTCTATCCACAAACATTACTTCTCGTTACACAACCCTCAACACTCAGTCCCCAATCCTCAAACTTCAATCCTCAATCCTCAATCCTCAATACTCAATCCTCAACCTTCAATCCTCAATAATCAATCTTCAATCCTCAATCCTCAATCCTCAATCCTCAATACTCAATCCTCAATCCTCAATCCTCAATCCTCAATACTCAATCTTCAAGCCTCAAATCTCAATCCTCAATCCTCGTTCCTCAAACGTCAATCCTCAACCCTTCGTCCTCATCCTCAATTCTCGATTCTCAATCCTCAACCGTCAGTCCTCGTCCTCAATCCTCAACGCTCAATCCTCAATCCTCAACCTTCAATCATCAATACTCAATTTCAATCCTCAATTCTCAATCGTGAATCCTCAATCCTCAATCCTCAAGCCTCAATCCTCAATCCTCAATTTCAATCCTCGTTCCTCAAACCTCAATCCTCAACCCTCAGCCCTCATCCACCATCCTCAATCCTCAATCCTCAATCCTCAATCTTCAATCCTCAGTAATCAACATCCAATCCTAGATCCTCAAGAACCAATCCTCAATCCTTAATCCTCAATCTTCAATCCTCAATCCACAGTCCTCGATCTTCAATCCTCAATGCTCAATCCTCAATCCTCAACCCTCAGTCATCAGTCCGCAATCCTCAATCCTCAAACCTCAATCCTAAACCGTCAGTCCTCATCCTCAGTCCTCACCCCTCAGTCCTCAATACACAATCTTCAATCATCAATACTCAATCTTCAATCCTCAATCCTCAATCCTCAATACTAAAATCCTCAATCCTCAATCCTCAATATTCAACACACATCCCTCAACCATCAATCCTCACTACTCAACCATCAATACTCAATTCTCAATACTCAATAGAATATCCTGAATTCTCAGATTTCAATACTCAATCCTCAATCTTCAATCTTCATGTCTCCATCCACAAACTTCAATTCTCATCAATCGACCCTCAACACTCAGTCCTCAATCTTCAATCCTCAGTCCTCAATACTCAGTCCTCAGTGCTCAGTCCTCAATCTTCAATACTCAATCTTCAATACTCAATCCTCAATCCTCAATCCTCAATCCTCAATACTCAATCTTCAATCCTCAATCCTCAATCCTCAATCCACAGTCCTCGATCTTCAATCCTCAATGCTCAATCCTCAATCCTCAACCCTCAGTCATCAGTCCGCAATCCTCAATCCTCAAACCTCAATCCTAAACCGTCAGTCCTCATTCTCAGTCCTCCCCCCTCAGTCCTCAATACACAATCTTCAATCATCAATACTCAATCTTCAATCCTCAATCCTCAATCCTCAATACTAAAATCCTCAATGCTCAATCCTCAATTTTCAACACACATCCCTCAACCATCAATCCTCACTACTCAACCATCAATACTCAATTCTCAATACTCAATAGAATATCCTGAATTCTCAGATTTCAATACTCAATCCTCAATCCTCAATCTTCATGTCTCCATCCACAAACTTCAATTCTCATCAATCGACCCTCAACACTCAGTCCTCAATCTTCAATCCTCAGTCCTCAATACTCAGTCCTCAGTGCTCAGTCCTCAATCTTCAATACTCAATCTTCAATACTCAATCCTCAATCCTCAATCCTCAATCCTCAATACTCAATCTTCAATCCTCAATCCTCAATCCTCAATCCTCAATCCTCAAACCTCAGTCATCAATCCTCAATCCTCAATCCTCAATTCTCAATCCTCAATATTCAACACACAACCCTCAACCATCAATCCTCAATACTCAACCATCAATCCTCAATTCTCAATACTCAATAGAATACCCTGAACTCTCATCGTTCAATACTCAATCCACAAAAATCAATATTCTAATCTCAACCCTCAAACATCAATCCTCAACACTCAATCCTCAACACTCAGTCCTCTCTCTTCAATCCTCCATCCTCAATCCTCAATCTTGAATCCTCAATGCTCAATCTTCAATCCTCAATCGTCAGTCCTCAAACCTCAATTCTGAATCCTCAATTCTGAATCCTCAATCTTCAGCCATCAGTCCTCGACAATCAATTGTTAATCCTCAATCCTCAATAGAATATCCTCAATTCACAGTTTTCAATACTCGATACTCAATCTGCAATCTTCAAATCTCTATCCACAGACATTAATTCTCATCACTCAACCCTCAACACTCAGTCCCCAAACCTCAATCTTCAATCCTCAATCCTCAATCCTCAGTGCTCAATCCTCAATCTGCAATCCTCAATAATCAATCTTCAATCCTCAATCCTCAACCCTCAATCCTCAATCCTCAATCCTCAATCCTGAATCCTCAATCCTCAATACTCAATCTTCAATCCTCAATCCTCAATCCTCAATCCTCAATCCTCATTCTTCAATCCTCAATACCCAATCCTCAATCTTTAATCCACAATCCTCAATCCTCAATTCTCAATCCTCAATCCTCAGTCCTCAGTCCTCAAACCTCAATCCTAAACCCTCAGCCCTCATCCTCAATCCTCAATCCTTATTCCTCAATCCTCAACCCTCAATCCTCAATACACAATTTTCAATCCTCAATCCTCAATCCTCAATCCTCAATCCTCAATTCTCAGTCCTCACTCCTCAATCCTCAATCCTTATTCCTCAATCCTCAACCTTCAATCCTCAATACACAATTTTCAATCCTCAATCCTCAATCCTCAATCCTCAATCCTCAATCCTCAGTCCTCACTCCTCAATCATCAATCCTCAATCTTCAATACTCAGTCCTCAATCCTCAATCCTCAATCCTCAATACTCAATCTTCAATCCTCAATCCGCAATCCTCAATCCTCAATCCTCAATCCTCAGTCATCAATCCTCAATCCTCAATACTCAGTCGTCAATCCTCAGTCCTCAATTCTCAGTCCTCAATCCTCATTCCTCAAACCTCAATCCTCAACCCTCAGTCCTCAATCTTGAATACTCAATAATCAATCTCCAATCCTAGATCCTCAATCCCCAATCCTCAATCCTTAATCCTCAATCTTCAATCCTCAATCCCCAGTCCTCAATCTTCAATCCTCAATGCTCAATCCTCAATCCTCAATCCTCAGTCATCAGTCCTCAATCCTCAATCCTCAAACCTCAATCCTCAACCGTCAGACCTCGTCCTCAAACCTCAATCCCGAATCCTCAATCCTGAATCGTCAATCTTCAGCCCACAGTCCTCAACAATCAATTTTCAATCCTCAGTCCTCATTAGAATATCCTCAATTCTCAGTTTTCAATACTCAATCCCCAATCTTCAATCTTCAAATCTCAGTCTACAAACATCATTTCGCATCACTCAACACTCAACACTCAGTCCTCAATCTTCAGTCCTCAATCCTCAATCCTCAATCTTCTATCCT
This sequence comes from Calliopsis andreniformis, assembly GCF_051401765.1. NCBI lineage: Eukaryota > Metazoa > Arthropoda > Insecta > Hymenoptera > Andrenidae > Calliopsis > Calliopsis andreniformis. The sequence goes on along the minus strand of NW_027480443.1, from coordinate 4,637,666 downwards.
CAATACTCAATCTTCAATCCTCAATCCTCAATCTTTAATCCTCAATACTCAATCTTCAATCCTCAATCCTCAATTCTCAATCGTTAATACTCAATCCTCGATCGCCAATCCTCAATCCCCAATCCTCAATCTTCAATCCTCAATCCTCAATCCTCAATCCTCATCGTTCAATCCTCAATACTCAATCTTCAATCCTCAATCCTCAATCCTCAATCCTCAATCCTCAATTCTCAATCCTCAATATTCAACACACAACCCTCAACCATCAATCCTCAATACTCAACCATCAATCCTCAATTCTCAATACTCAATAGAATACCCTGAATTCTCATCGTTCAATGCTCAATCCACAAAAATCAATAATCTAATCTCAACCCTCAAACATCAATCCTCAACACTCAATCCTCAACACTCAGTCCTCTCTCTTCAATCCTCCATCCTCAATCCTCAATCTTCAATCCTCAATACTCAATCTTCAATCCTCAATCGTCAGTCCTCAAACCTCAATTCTGAATCCTCAATTCTGAATCCTCAATCTTCAGCCCTCAGTACTCGACAATCAATTGTCAATCCTCAATCCTCAATAGAATATCCTCAATTCACAGTTTTCAATACTCGATACTCAATCTGCAATCTTCAAATCTCTATCCACAAACATTAATTCTCATCACTCAACCCTCAACACTCAGTCCCCAAACCTCAATCTTCAATCCTCAATCCTCAATCCTCAATACTCAATCCTCAATCTTCAATCCTCAATAATCAATCTTCAATCCGCAATCCTCAACCCTCAATCCTCAATCCTCAATCCTCAATCCTCAATCCTCAATCCTCAATACTCAATCTTCAATCCTCAATCCTCAATCCTCAATCCTCAATCCTCATTCTTCAATCCTCAATACCCAATCCTCAATCTTTAATCCTCAATCCTCAATCCTCAATTCTCAATCCTCAATCCTCAGTCCTCAGTCCTCAAACCTCATTCCTAAACCCTCAGTCCTCATCCTCAATCCTCAATCCTTATTCCGCAGTCCTCAACTTTCAATCCTCAATACACAATTTTCAATCCTCAATCCTCAATCCTCAATCCTCAATCCTAAATCCTCAATCATCAATCCTCAATCTTCAATACTCAATCCTCAATCCTCAATCCTGAATCCTCAATACTAAACCATCAATCCTCAATTCTCAATACTCAATAGAACATCCTGAATTCTCAGGATTCAATACTAAAACCTCAAACCTCAAACCTCAGCCATCATCCTCAATCCTCAATCCTCAATCGTCAATCCTCAACCTTCAATCCTCAACACTCAACCATCAACCCTCAATCCCCAATCCTCAATCGTCAATCCGCAATCCGCAATCCTCAGTCATCAATCCTCAATCCCCAATCCTCAGTCATCAATCCTCAAACCTCAGTCCCCATCCACAATTCTCAATCCTCAACCCTCAATCCTCAAGCCACAATCCTCAACTGTCAGTCCTCGTCCTCAATCCTCAACCCTCAATCCTCAATCCTCAATCTTCAATCATCAATACTCAATCTTCCATCCTCAATCCTCAATCCTCAATCCTCATTCCTCAATCCTCAATCTTCAGTCCTCAATACTCAATCTTCAATCCTCAATACTCAATCCTCAATCCTCAACATTCAATCCTCATTACTCAATCTTCAATCCTCAATCCGCAATCATCAATCCTCAATCCCCAATCCTCAGTCATCAATCCTCAAACCTCAGTCCCCATCCACAATTCTCAATCCTCAACCCTCAATCCTCAAAACCACAATCCTCAACTGTCAGTCCTCGTCCTCAATCCTCAACCCTCAATCCTCAATCCTCAATCTTCAATCATCAATACTCAATCTTCAATCCTCAATCCTCAATACTCAATCCTCATTCCTCAAACCTCAATCCTCAACCCTCAGTCCTTATCCTCAATTCTCAATTCTCAATCCTCAATCCTCAATCCTCAATCTTCAATCCTCAATAATCAATTTTCAATCCTAGATCCTCAATCCCCAATCCTCAATCCTTAATCCTCAATCTTCAATCCTCAATACTCAATCTTCAATCCTTAGTCCTCAGTCCACAATCCTCAATTCTGAATTCTCAATCCTGAATCCTCAATCTTCAATCATCAATACTCAATCATCAATCCTCAATTCTCAATCCTCAATCCTCAATTCTCAATCCTCAATATTCAACACACAACCCTCAGCCACCAATCCTCAATACTCAACCATCAATCCTCAATTCTCAATGCTCAATAGAATACCCTGAATTCTCATCGTTCAATACTGAATCCACAAAAATCAATAATCAAATCTCAACCTTTAAACATCAATTCTCAACGCTCAATCCTCAACACTCAGCCCTCTCTCTTCAATCCTCCATCCTCAATCCTCAAACCTCAATCTTCAATCCTCAATACTCAATCTTCAATCCTCAATCCTCAGTCCTCAAACCTCAATTCTGAATCCTCAACTCTGAATCCTCAACCTTCAGCCCTCAGTCCTCGACAATCAATTGTCAATCCTCAATCCTCTATAGTATATCCTCAATTCACAGTTTTCAATACCCGATACTCAATCGGCAATCTTCAAATCTCTATCCACAAACATTACTTCTCGTTACACAACCCTCAACACTCAGTCCCCAATCCTCAAACTTCAATCCTCAATCCTCAATCCTCAATACTCAATCCTCAACCTTCAATCCTCAATAATCAATCTTCAATCCTCAATCCTCAATCCTCAATCCTCAATACTCAATCCTCAATCCTCAATCCTCAATCCTCAATACTCAATCTTCAAGCCTCAAATCTCAATCCTCAATCCTCGTTCCTCAAACGTCAATCCTCAACCCTTAGTCCTCATCCTCAATTCTCGATTCTCAATCCTCAACCGTCAGTCCTCGTCCTCAATCCTCAACGCTCAATCCTCAATCCTCAACCTTCAATCATCAATACTCAATTTCAATCCTCAATTCTCAATCGCGAATCCTCAATCCTCAATCCTCAAGCCTCAATCCTCAATCCTCAAATTCAATCCTCGTTCCTCAAACCTCAATCCTCAACCCTCAGTCCTCATTATCAATTCTCAATCCTCAATCCTCAAACCTCAATCTTCAATCCTCAATACTCAATCCTCAATCCTCGATACTCAATCATCAATCCTCAGTTCTCAATACTCAATAGAATATCCTGAATTCTCAGTATTCAATACTCAAACCTCAATCCTCAACCCTCAGCCCTCATCCACCATCCTCAATCCTCAATCCTCAATCCTCAATCATCAATCCTCAGTAATCAACATCCAATCCTAGATCCTCAAGAACCAATCCTCAATCCTTAATCCTCAATCTTCAATCCTCAATCCACAGTCCTCGATCTTCAATCCTCAATGCTCAATCCTCAATCCTCAACCCTCAGTCATCAGTCCGCAATCCTCAATCCTCAAACCTCAATCCTAAACCGTCAGTCCTCATCCTCAGTCCTCACCCCTCAGTCCTCAATACACAATCTTCAATCATCAATACTCAATCTTCAATCCTCAATCCTCAATCCTCAATACTAAAATCCTCAATCCTCAATCCTCAATATTCAACACACATCCCTCAACCATCAATCCTCACTACTCAACCATCAATACTCAATTCTCAATACTCAATAGAATATCCTGAATTCTCAGATTTCAATACTCAATCCTCAATCTTCAATCTTCATGTCTCCATCCACAAACTTCAATTCTCATCAATCGACCCTCAACACTCAGTCCTCAATCTTCAATCCTCAGTCCTCAATACTCAGTCCTCAGTGCTCAGTCCTCAATCTTCAATACTCAATCTTCAATACTCAATCCTCAATCCTCAATCCTCAATCCTCAATACTCAATCTTCAATCCTCAATCCTCAATCCTCAATCCACAGTCCTCGATCTTCAATCCTCAATGCTCAATCCTCAATCCTCAACCCTCAGTCATCAGTCCGCAATCCTCAATCCTCAAACCTCAATCCTAAACCGTCAGTCCTCATCCTCAGTCCTCACCCCTCAGTCCTCAATACACAATCTTCAATCATCAATACTCAATCTTCAATCCTCAATCCTCAATCCTCAATACTAAAATCCTCAATCCTCAATCCTCAATATTCAACACACATCCCTCAACCATCAATCCTCACTACTCAACCATCAATACTCAATTCTCAATACTCAATAGAATATCCTGAATTCTCAGATTTCAATACTCAATCCTCAATCCTCAATCTTCATGTCTCCATCCACAAACTTCAATTCTCATCAATCGACCCTCAACACTCAGTCCTCAATCTTCAATCCTCAGTCCTCAATACTCAGTCCTCAGTGCTCAGTCCTCAATCTTCAATACTCAATCTTCAATACTCAATCCTCAATCCTCAATCCTCAATCCTCAATACTCAATCTTCAATCCTCAATCCTCAATCCTCAATCCTCAATCCTCAAACCTCAGTCATCAATCCTCAATCTTCAACACTCAATCGTCAATCCTCGGTCCTCAATTCTCAATCCTCAATCCTCGTTCCTCAAACCTCAATCCTCAACCCTCAGTTCTCATCCTCAATTCTCGATTCTCAATCCTCAACCGTCAGTCCTCGTCCTCAATCCTCAACGCTCAATCCTCAATCCTCAACCTTCAATCATCAATACTCAATTTCAATCCTCAATTCTCAATCGTGAACCCTCAATCCTCAAACCTCAATCTTCAATCCTCAATACTCAATCTTCGATCCTCAATCCTCAACCCTCAATCCTCAATCCTCATTCCTCAGTCATGAATACTCAATCTTCAATACTCAATCCTCAATCCTCAATCCTCAATCCTCAATCCTCAATCCTCAATCCTCATTCGTCAAACCTCAATCCTCAACCCTCAGTCCTCATCCTCAATTCTCAATTCTCAATCCTCAATCTTCAATGCTCAATCTTCAATCCTCAATCGTCAATACTCAATGTTCAATTCTCAATACTCAACCTTCAATCCTCAACCCTCAATCCTCAATCCACAATCCTCAATCCTCAATCATCAACCTTCAATCCTCAATACTCAATATTCAACCTTCAATACTCAATCCTCAATCGTCAATCCTCATTCTTCAATCCTCAATACCCAATCCTCAATCCTCAAACCTCAATCTTCAATCCTCAATACTCAATCTTCGATTCTCAATCCTCAATCCTCAATCCTCAATCCCCAATCCTCAATCTTCAACCCTCAATCCTCAATCCTCAATCCTCAATCCTCAATCCTCAATCATCAATCCTCAATCTTCAACACTCAATCATCAACCCTCAATCCTCAATCTTCAATCCTCAATCCTCAATCCTCGATCCTCAATCCTCAATCCTCAATCATCAATCCTCAATCCTCAACACTTAATCCTCAATCCTGAATCCTCAATCCTCAATCATCAATCCTCAATCTTCAATACTCAATCCTCAATCCTCAATCCTCAATCCTCAATACTCAACCATCAATACTCAATTCCCAATACTCAATAGAATATCCTGAATTCTCAGTATTCAATACTCACACCTCAATCCTCAAACATCAGCCCCTCATCCTCCATCCTCAATCCTCAATACCCAATCCTCAATCTTCAATCCTCAATCCTCAATCCTCAATCATCAATACTCAATGTTCAACCCTCAATACTCAACCTTCAATCCTCAGTCCTCAGTCCTCAAACCTCAATCCTCAATAGTCAATCTCCAATCCTAGATCATCAATCCCCAATCCTCAATCCTTAATCCTCAATCTTCAATCCTCAATCCTCAGTCCTCAATCCTCGATTATCAAACCTCAAACCTCAATCCTCAACCGTCAGTCCTCGTCCTCAGTCCTCAATCCCGAATCCTCAATCCTGAATCGTCAATCTTCAGCCCACAGTCCACAACAATCAATTTTCAATCCTCAGTCCTCATTAGAATATCCTCAATTCACAGTTTTCAATACTCAATCCCCAATCTTCAATCTTCAAATCTCAGTTTACAAACATCAATGCGCATCACTCAACACTCAACACTCAGTCCTCAATCTTCAGTCCTCAACCCTCAATCCTCAGCCTTCTATCCTCAATACTCAGTCTTCAATCCTCAATCCTCATTTCTCAATCCTCAGTCCTCAATCCTCGATCGCCAATCCTCAATCCCCAATCCTGAATCTTCAATCCTCAATCCTCAATCCTCAATCCTCAATCATCAATACTCAATGTTCAATCCTCAATACTCAACCTTCAATCCTCAACCCTCAATCCTCAATCCACAATCCTCAATCCTCAATCATCAACCTTCAATCCTCAATACTCAATCTTCAATCCTCAATACTCAGTCCTCAATCGTCAATTCTCATTCTTCAATCCTCAATACCCAATCCTCAATCCTCAATCCTCAATCCTCCATCCTCAATTCTGAATCCTCAATCCTCAGTCCTCAGTCCTCAAACCTCAATCCTCAACCCTCAGCCCTCATTCTCAATCCTCAATCTTGAATCCTCAATCCTCAATCTTCAATCCTCAATACTCAGTCTTCAATCGTCAATCCTCAATCCTCAATCCTCAATCCTCAATCCTCAATCATCAATCCTCAATCCTCAATCATCAACCTTCAATCCTCAATACTCAATCTTCAATCTTCAATACTCAATCCTCAATCGTCAATTCTCATTCTTCAATCCTCAATACCCAATCCTCAATCCTCAATCCTCAATCCTGAATCCTCCATCCTCAATTCTCAATCCTCAATCATCTGTCCTCAGTCCGTAAACCTCAACCCTCAACCCTCAGCCCACACCCTCAATCCTCAATCCGGAATCCTCAATCCTCAATCTTCAATCCTCAATACTCTGTCTTCAATCCTCAATCCTCAATCCTCAATCCTCAGTCCTCACTCCTCAATCATCAATCCTCAATCTTCAATACTCCATCCTGAATCCTCAATCCTCAATCCTCAATACTCAATCCTCAATCCTCATCCTTCAATCCTCAATACTCAATCTTCAATCCTCAATCCTCAATCCTCAATCCTCAATCCTCAATTCTCAATCCTCAATATTCAACACACAACCCTCAACCATCAATCCTCAATACTCAACCATCAATCCTCAATTCTCAATACTCAATAGAATACCCTGAACTCTCATCGTTCAATACTCAATCCACAAAAATCAATATTCTAATCTCAACCCTCAAACATCAATCCTCAACACTCAATCCTCAACACTCAGTCCTCTCTCTTCAATCCTCCATCCTCAATCCTCAATCTTCAATCCTCAATACTCAATCTTCAATCCTCAATCGTCAGTCCTCAAACCTCAATTCTGAATCCTCAATTCTGAATCCTCAATCTTCAGCCATCAGTCCTCGACAATCAATTGTTAATCCTCAATCCTCAATAGAATATCCTCAATTCACAGTTTTCAATACTCGATACTCAATATGCAATCTTCAAATCTCTATCCACAGACATTAATTCTCATCACTCAACCCTCAACACTCAGTCCCCAAACCTCAATCTTCAATCCTCAATCCTCAATCCTCAGTACTCAATCCTCAATCTTCAATCCTCAATAATCAATCTTCAATCCTCAATCCTCAACCCTCAATCCTCAATCCTCAATCCTCAATCCTGAATCCTCAATCCTCAATACTCAATCTTCAATCCTCAATCCTCAATCCTCAATCCTCAATCCTCATTCTTCAATCCTCAATACCCAATCCTCAATCTTTAATCCACAATCCTCAATCCTCAATTCTCAATCCTCAATCCTCAGTCCTCAGTCCTCAGACCTCAATCCTAAACCCTCAGCCCTCATCCTCAATCCTCAATCCTTATTCCTCAATCCTCAACCTTCAATCCTCAATACACAATTTTCAATCCTCAATCCTCAATCCTCAATCCTCAATCCTCAATTCTCAGTCCTCACTCCTCAATCCTCAATCCTTATTCCTCAATCCTCAACCTTCAATCCTCAATACACAATTTTCAATCCTCAATCCTCAATCCTCTATCCTCAATCCTCAATCCTCAGTCCTCACTCCTCAATCATCAATCCTCAATCTTCAATACTCAGTCCTCAATCCTCAATCCTCAATCCTCAATACTCAATCTTCAATCCTCAATCCGCAATCCTCAATCCTCAATCCTCAATCCTCAGTCATCAATCCTCAATCCTCAATACTCAGTCGTCAATCCTCAGTCCTCAATTCTCAGTCCTCAATCCTCATTCCTCAAACCTCAATCCTCAACCCTCAGTCCTCAATCTTCAATACTCACTAATCAATCTCCAATCCTAGATCCTCAATCCCCAATCCTCAATCCTTAATCCTCAATCTTCAATCCTCAATCCCCAGTCCTCAATCTTCAATCCTCAATGCTCAATCCTCAATCCTCAATCCTCAGTCATCAGTCCTCAATCCTCAATCCTCAAACCTCAATCCTCAACCGTCAGACCTCGTCCTCAAACCTCAATCCCGAATCCTCAATCCTGAATCGTCAATCTTCAGCCCACAGTCCTCAACAATCAATTTTCAATCCTCAGTCCTCATTAGAATATCCTCAATTCTCAGTTTTCAATACTCAATCCCCAATCTTCAATCTTCAAATCTCAGTCTACAAACATCATTTCGCATCACTCAACACTCAACACTCAGTCCTCAATCTTCAGTCCTCAATCCTCAATCCTCAATCTTCTATCCTCAATACTCAATCTTCAATCCTCAATCCTCAATCTTTAATCCTCAATACTCAATCTTCAATCCTCAATCCTCAATTCTCAATCGTTAATACTCAATCCTCGATCGCCAATCCTCAATCCCCAATCCTCAATCTTCAATCCTCAATCCTCAATCCTCAATCCTCATCGTTCAATCCTCAATACTCAATCTTCAATCCTCAATCCTCAATCCTCAATCCTCAATCCTCAATTCTCAATCCTCAATATTCAACACACAACCCTCAACCATCAATCCTCAATACTCAACCATCAATCCTCAATTCTCAATACTCAATAGAATACCCTGAATTCTCATCGTTCAATGCTCAATCCACAAAAATCAATAATCTAATCTCAACCCTCAAACATCAATCCTCAACACTCAATCCTCAACACTCAGTCCTCTCTCTTCAATCCTCCATCCTCAATCCTCAATCTTCAATCCTCAATACTCAATCTTCAATCCTCAATCGTCAGTCCTCAAACCTCAATTCTGAATCCTCAATTCTGAATCCTCAATCTTCAGCCCTCAGTACTCGACAATCAATTGTCAATCCTCAATCCTCAATAGAATATCCTGAATTCACAGTTTTCAATACTCGATACTCAATCTGCAATCTTCAAATCTCTATCCACAAACATTAATTCTCATCACTCAACCCTCAACACTCAGTCCCCAAACCTCAATCTTCAATCCTCAATCCTCAATCCTCAATACTCAATCCTCAATCTTCAATCCTCAATAATCAATCTTCAATCCTCAATCCTCAACCCTCAATCCTCAATCCTCAATCCTCAATCCTCAATCCTCAATCCTCAATACTCAATCTTCAATCCTCAATCCTCAATCCTCAATCCTCAATCCTCATTCTTCAATCCTCAATACCCAATCCTCAATCTTTAATCCTCAATCCTCAATCCTCAATTCTCAATCCTCAATCCTCAGTCCTCAGTCCTCAAACCTCATTCCTAAACCCTCAGCCCTCATCCTCAATCCTCAATCCTTATTCCGCAGTCCTCAACTTTCAATCCTCAATACACAATTTTCAATCCTCAATCCTCAATCCTCAATCCTCAATCCTAAATCCTCAATCATCAATCCTCAATCTTCAATACTCAATCCTCAATCCTCAATCCTGAATCCTCAATACTAAACCATCAATCCTCAATCCTCAATACTCAATAGAACATCCTGAATTCTCAGGATTCAATACTAAAACCTCAAACCTCAAACCTCAGCCATCATCCTCAATCCTCAATCCTCAATCGTCAATCCTCAACCTTCAATCCTCAACACTCAACCATCAACCCTCAATCCCCAATCCTCAATCGTCAATCCGCAATCCGCAATCCTCAGTCATCAATCCTCAATCCCCAATCCTCAGTCATCAATCCTCAAACCTCAGTCCCCATCCACAATTCTCAATCCTCAACCCTCAATCCTCAAACCACAATCCTCAACTGTCAGTCCTCGTCCTCAATCCTCAACCCTCAATCCTCAATCCTCAATCTTCAATCATCAATACTCAATCTTCCATCCTCAATCGTCAATCCTCAATCCTCATTCCTCAATCCTCAATCTTCAGTCCTCAATACTCAATCTTCAATCCTCAATACTCAATCCTCAATCCTCAACATTCAATCCTCATTACTCAATCTTCAATCCTCAATCCGCAATCATCAATCCTCAATCCCCAATCCTCAGTCATCAATCCTCAAACCTCAGTCCCCATCCACAATTCTCAATCCTCAACCCTCAATCCTCAAACCACAATCCTCAACTGTCAGTCCTCGTCCTCAATCCTCAACCCTCAATCCTCAATCCTCAATCTTCAATCATCAATACACAATCTTCAATCCTCAATCCTCAATACTCAATCCTCATTCCTCAAACCTCAATCCTCAACCCTCAGTCCTTATCCTCAATTCTCAATTCTCAATCCTCAATCCTCAATCCTCAATCTTCAATCCTCAATAATCAATTTTCAATCCTAGATCCTCAATCCCCAATCCTCAATCCTTAATCCTCAATCCTCAATCCTCAATACTCAATCTTCAATCCTTAGTCCTCAGTCCACAATCCTCAATTCTGAATTCTCAATCCTGAATCCTCAATCTTCAGCCCTCAGTCCTCAACAATCAGTTGTCAATTCTCAATCCTCAATAGAATATCACCAATTCACAGTTTTCAATACTCAATGCTCAATCTGCAATCATCAAATATCTAACCACAAACATAAATTCTCATCACACAACCCTCAACACTCAGTTCCCAATCCTCAATCTTCAATCCTCAATCCTCAATCCTCAATCCTCAATCCTCAATCTTCAATCATCAATACTCAATCATCAATCCTCAATTCTCAATCCTCAATCCTCAATTCTCAATCCTCAATATTCAACACACAACCCTCAGCCACCAATCCTCAATACTCAACCATCAATCCTCAATTCTCAATGCTCAATAGAATACCCTGAATTCTCATCGTTCAATACTGAATCCACAAAAATCAATAATCAAATCTCAACCTTTAAACATCAATTCTCAACGCTCAATCCTCAACACTCAGCCCTCTCTCTTCGATCCTCCATCCTCAATCCTCAAACCTCAATCTTCAATCCTCAATACTCAATCTTCAATCCTCAATCCTCAGTCCTCAAACCTCAATTCTGAATCCTCAACTCTGAATCCTCAATCTTCAGCCCTCAGTCCTCGACAATCAATTGTCAATCCTCAATCCTCTATAGTATATCCTCAATTCACAGTTTTCAATACCCGATACTCAATCGGCAATCTTCAAATCTCTATCCACAAACATTACTTCTCGTTACACAACCCTCAACACTCAGTCCCCAATCCTCAAACTTCAATCCTCAATCCTCAATCCTCAATACTCAATCCTCAACCTTCAATCCTCAATAATCAATCTTCAATCCTCAATCCTCAATCCTCAATCCTCAATACTCAATCCTCAATCCTCAATCCTCAATCCTCAATACTCAATCTTCAAGCCTCAAATCTCAATCCTCAATCCTCGTTCCTCAAACGTCAATCCTCAACCCTTAGTCCTCATCCTCAATTCTCGATTCTCAATCCTCAACCGTCAGTCCTCGTCCTCAATCCTCAACGCTCAATCCTCAATCCTCAACCTTCAATCATCAATACTCAATTTCAATCCTCAATTCTCAATCGTGAATCCTCAATCCTCAATCCTCAAGCCTCAATCCTCAATCCTCAATTTCAATCCTCGTTCCTCAAACCTCAATCCTCAACCCTCAGTCCTCATTATCAATTCTCAATCCTCAATCCTCAAACCTCAACCTTCAATCCTCAATACTCAATCCTCAATCCTCGATACTCAATCATCAATCCTCAGTTCTCAATACTCAATAGAATATCCTGAATTCTCAGTATTCAATACTCAAACCTCAATCCTCAACCCTCAGCCCTCATCCACCATCCTCAATCCTCAATCCTCAATCCTCAATCTTCAATCCTCAGTAATCAACATCCAATCCTAGATCCTCAAGAACCAATCCTCAATCCTTAATCCTCAATCTTCAATCCTCAATCCACAGTCCTCGATCTTCAATCCTCAATGCTCAATCCTCAATCCTCAACCCTCAGTCATCAGTCCGCAATCCTCAATCCTCAAACCTCAATCCTAAACCGTCAGTCCTCATCCTCAGTCCTCACCCCTCAGTCCTCAATACACAATCTTCAATCATCAATACTCAATCTTCAATCCTCAATCCTCAATCCTCAATACTAAAATCCTCAATCCTCAATCCTCAATATTCAACACACATCCCTCAACCATCAATCCTCACTACTCAACCATCAATACTCAATTCTCAATACTCAATAGAATATCCTGAATTCTCAGATTTCAATACTCAATCCTCAATCTTCAATCTTCATGTCTCCATCCACAAACTTCAATTCTCATCAATCGACCCTCAACACTCAGTCCTCAATCTTCAATCCTCAGTCCTCAATACTCAGTCCTCAGTGCTCAGTCCTCAATCTTCAATACTCAATCTTCAATACTCAATCCTCAATCCTCAATCCTCAATCCTCAATACTCAATCTTCAATCCTCAATCCTCAATCCTCAATCCACAGTCCTCGATCTTCAATCCTCAATGCTCAATCCTCAATCCTCAACCCTCAGTCATCAGTCCGCAATCCTCAATCCTCAAACCTCAATCCTAAACCGTCAGTCCTCATCCTCAGTCCTCACCCCTCAGTCCTCAATACACAATCTTCAATCATCAATACTCAATCTTCAATCCTCAATCCTCAATCCTCAATACTAAAATCGTCAATCCTCAATCCTCAATATTCAACACACATCCCTCAACCATCAATCCTCACTACTCAACCATCAATACTCAATTCTCAATACTCAATAGAATATCCTGAATTCTCAGATTTCAATACTCAATCCTCAATCCTCAATCTTCATGTCTCCATCCACAAACTTCAATTCTCATCAATCGACCCTCAACACTCAGTCCTCAATCTTCAATCCTCAGTCCTCAATACTCAGTCCTCAGTGCTCAGTCCTCAATCTTCAATACTCAATCTTCAATACTCAATCCTCAATCCTCAATCCTCAATCCTCAATACTCAATCCTCAATCCTCAATCCTCAATCCTCAATCCTCAATCCTCAAACCTCAGTCATCAATCCTCAATCCTCAATCCTCAATTCTCAATCCTCAATATTCAACACACAACCCTCAACCATCAATCCTCAATACTCAACCATCAATCCTCAATTCTCAATACTCAATAGAATACCCTGAACTCTCATCGTTCAATACTCAATCCACAAAAATCAATATTCTAATCTCAACCCTCAAACATCAATCCTCAACACTCAATCCTCAACACTCAGTCCTCTCTCTTCAATCCTCCATCCTCAATCCTCAATCTTGAATCCTCAATACTCAATCTTCAATCCTCAATCGTCAGTCCTCAAACCTCAATTCTGAATCCTCAATTCTGAATCCTCAATCTTCAGCCATCAGTCCTCGACAATCAATTATTAATCCTCAATCCTCAATAGAATATCCTCAATTCACAGTTTTCAATACTCGATACTCAATCTGCAATCTTCAAATCTCTATCCACAGACATTAATTCTCATCACTCAACCCTCAACACTCAGTCCCCAAACCTCAATCTTCAATCCTCAATCCTCAATCCTCAGTGCTCAATCCTCAATCTTCAATCCTCAATAATCAATCTTCAATCCTCAATCCTCAACCCTCAATCCTCAATCCTCAATCCTCAATCCTGAATCCTCAATCCTCAATACTCAATCTTCAATCCTCAATCCTCAATCCTCAATCCTCAATCCTCATTCTTCAATCCTCAATACCCAATCCTCAATCTTTAATCCACAATCCTCAATCCTCAATTCTCAATCCTCAATCCTCAGTCCTCAGTCCTCAAACCTCAATCCTAAACCCTCAGCCCTCATCCTCAATCCTCAATCCTTATTCCTCAATCCTCAACCTTCAATCCTCAATACACAATTTTCAATCCTCAATCCTCAATCCTCAATCCTCAATCCTCAATTCTCAGTCCTCACTCCTCAATCCTCAATCCTTATTCCTCAATCCTCAACCTTCAATCCTCAATACACAATTTTCAATCCTCAATCCTCAATCCTCAATCCTCAATCCTCAATCCTCAGTCCTCACTCCTCAATCATCAATCCTCAATCTTCAATACTCAGTCCTCAATCCTCAATCCTCAATCCTCAATACTCAATCTTCAATCCTCAATCCGCAATCCTCAATCCTCAATCCTCAATCCTCAGTCATCAATCCTCAATCCTCAATACTCAGTCGTCAATCCTCAGTCCTCAATTCTCAGTCCTCAATCCTCATTCCTCAAACCTCAATCCTCAACCCTCAGTCCTCAATATTCAATACTCAATAATCAATCTCCAATCCTAGATCCTCAATCCCCAATCCTCAATCCTTAATCCTCAATCTTCAATCCTCAATCCCCAGTCCTCAATCTTCAATCCTCAATGCTCAATCCTCAATCCTCAATCCTCAGTCATCAGTCCTCAATCCTCAATCCTCAAACCTCAATCCTCAACCGTCAGACCTCGTCCTCAAACCTCAATCCCGAATCCTCAATCCTGAATCGTCAATCTTCAGCCCACAGTCCTCAACAATCAATTTTCAATCCTCAGTCCTCATTAGAATATCCTCAATTCTCAGTTTTCAATACTCAATCCCCAATCTTCAATCTTCAAATCTCAGTCTACAAACATCATTTCGCATCACTCAACACTCAACACTCAGTCCTCAATCTTCAGTCCTCAATCCTCAATCCTCAATCTTCTATCCTCAATACTCAATCTTCAATCCTCAATCCTCAATCTTTAATCCTCAATACTCAATCTTCAATCCTCAATCCTCAATTCTCAATCGTTAATACTCAATCCTCGATCGCCAATCCTCAATCCCCAATCCTCAATCTTCAATCCTCAATCCTCAATCCTCAATCCTCATCGTTCAATCCTCAATACTCAATCTTCAATCCTCAATCCTCAATCCTCAATCCTCAATCCTCAATCCTCAATTCTCAATCCTCAATATTCAACACACAACCCTCAACCATCAATCCTCAATACTCAACCATCAATCCTCAATTCTCAATACTCAATAGAATACCCTGAATTCTCATCGTTCAATGCTCAATCCACAAAAATCAATAATCTAATCTCAACCCTCAAACATCAATCCTCAACACTCAATCCTCAACACTCAGTCCTCTCTCTTCAATCCTCCATCCTCAATCCTCAATCTTCAATCCTCAATACTCAATCTTCAATCCTCAATCGTCAGTCCTCAAACCTCAATTCTGAATCCTCAATTCTGAATCCTCAATCTTCAGCCCTCAGTACTCGACAATCAATTGTCAATCCTCAATCCTCAATAGAATATCCTCAATTCACAGTTTTCAATACTCGATACTCAATCTGCAATCTTCAAATCTCTATCCACAAACATTAATTCTCATCACTCAACCCTCAACACTCAGTCCCCAAACCTCAATCTTCAATCCTCAATCCTCAATCCTCAATACTCAGTCCTCAATCTTCAATCCTCAATAATCAATCTTCAATCCTCAATCCTCAACCCTCAATCCTCAATCCTCAATCCTCAATCCTCAATCCTCAATCCTCAATACTCAATCTTCAAGCCTCAAATCTCAATCCTCAATCCTCAATCCTCATCCTTCAATCCTCAATCCTCACTCCTCATTCTTCAATCCTCAATACCCAATCCTCAATCTTCAATCCTCAATCCTCAATCCTCAATTCTCAATCTTCAATCCTAAATCCTCAGACCTCAAACATCAATACACAACCCTCAGTCCTCGTCCTCAATCCACAACCCTCAATCTTCAATCCTCAAACTTCAATCATCAATATTCCATCTTCAGTCCTCAATCCTCAATCCACAATCCTCAATCCTCAATCCTCAGTGTTCAATCCTCAATACTCAATCCTCAAACCTCAGTCCTCAATCCACAACCCTCAATCCTCAATCCTCAACCTTCAATCATCAATATTCAATCTTCAGTCCTCAATCCTCAATCCTCAATCCTCAATCCTCAATCCTCAATGTTCAATCCGCAATACCCAATCCTCAATCTTCAATCCTCAATCCTCAGTCCTCAATCCTCAATATTCAATCCTCAATCCTCAGTCCTCAAACCTCAATCCTAAATCCTCAATCCTGAATCCTCAATCTTCAGACCTCAGTCCTCAACAATCAGTTGTCAATTCTCAATCCTCAATAGAATACCATCAATTCACAGTTTTCAATACTCAATACTCAATCTGAAATCTTTAAATCTCTATCCACAAACACCAATTCTCATCACGCAACCCTCAACACTCAGTCCCCAATCCTCAATCTTCAATCCTCGATCCTCAATCCTCAATCCTCAATCCTCAACCGTCAGTCCTCGTCCTCAAACCTCAATCCCGAATCCTCAATCCTGAATCGTCAATCTTCAGCCCACAGTCCTCAACAATCAATATTCAATCCTCAGTCCTCATTAGAATATCCTCAATTCTCAGTTTTCAATACTCAATCCCCAATCTTCAATCTTCAAATCTCAGTCTACAAACATCAATTCGCATCACTCAACACTCAACCCTCAGTCCTCATCCTCAATTCTCAATTCTCAATCCTCAAACCTCAACCTTCAATCCTCAATAATCAATCCTCAATCCTCAATACTCAACCATCAATCCTCAATTCTCAATACTCAATAGAATATCCTGATTTCACAGTATTCAATACTCAAACCTCAACCCTCAACCCTCAGCCCTCATCCTCCATCCTCAATCCTCAATCCTCAAACCTCAATCTTCAATCCTCAATACTCAATCTTCGATTCTCAATCCTCAATCCTCAATCCTCAATCCCCAATTCTCAATCTTCAATCCTCAATCCTCAATCCTCAATCCTCAATCCTCAATCGTCAGTCTTCAATTCTCAATACCCAATCTGCATCGTCAGTCCTCAATCCTCAATCCTCATTCCTCGTTCTTCAATCCTCAATACCCAATCCTCAATCTTCAATCCTCAATCCTCAATCCTCAATTCTCAATCCTCAATTCTCAGTCCTCAGTCCTTAGACCTCAATCCTCAACCCTCAGCCCTCATCCTCAATCCTCAATTCTCAATCCTTAATCCTCAATCTTCAAGGCTCAGTACTAAATCTTCAATCCTCAAACCTCTGTCCTCAAACCTCAATTCTGAATCCTCAATCCTGAATCCTCCATCTTCAGCCCTCAGTCCTCAACAATCAGTTGTCAATCCTCAATCGTCAATAGAATATCATCAATTCATAGTTTTCAATACTCAATACTCAATCTGCAATCTTCAAATCTCTATCCACAGACATCAATGCTCATCACTCAACCCTCAACACTCAGTGCTCAATGTTCAATCTTCAATCCTCAATTATCAATCTTCCATCCTCAATACTGAATCTTCAATCCTCAATCCTCAATCGTCAATCCTCAATCCTCAACCCTCAATCCTCAATCCTCAATCCTGAATCCTCAATCTTCAATCCTCAATCCTCAATACTCAATCCACAATACTCATTCTTCAATCCTCAATACCCTATCCTCAATCTTCAATAATCAATCCTCAATCCTCAATTCTCAATCCACAATCCTGAGTCCTCAGTCCTCAAACTTCAATCCTCAACCGTCAGCCCTCATCCTCAATCCTCAATCCTCAGTCCTCAATCCTCAATCTTCAATCCTCAATACTCAATCTGCAATCCTCAATCGTCAATCCTCAATCCTCAATCCTCATCCTTCAATCCTCGATCCTCAATCCTCAATCCTCAATCTTCAATCCCCAATACTCAATATTCAACCCTCAATCCTCAATCCTCAACTCTCAATCCTCAATCCTCAGTCCGCCGTCCTCAAACATCAATTCTCAAACCTCAGCCCTCATCCTCAATCCTCAATCCTCAATCCTAAATCATCAATCCTTAATCCTCAATCTTCAATCCTCAATCCCCAGTCCTCAACCTTCAATCCCCAATGCTCAATTCTCAATCCTCAATCCTCAGTCCTCAATCCTCAATCCTCAATCCTCAATCCTCAATCTTCAATACTCAACACTCAATCTTCAATCGTCAATCCTCAATTCTCAATCCTCAATGCTCAATCCTCAATCCTCAATCCTCAATCCTGAATCCTCAATCCTCAATCCTCAACCCTGAATCCTCAATCTTCAGCCCTGAGTCCGCAACAATCAGTTGTCAATCCTCAATCCTCAATAGAATATCCACAATTCACAGTTTTCAATACTCAATACTCAATCTGCAATCTTCAGATCTCTATACACAAACATCAATTCTCATCACTCAAACCTCAATTCTCAGTCCCCAGCCCTCAATCTTCAATCCTCAATTCTCAATCCTCAATCCTCTATCCTCAATCCTCAATCCTCATTCTTCAATCCTCAATACCCAATCCTCAATCTTCAATCCTCAATCCTCAACACTCAATCCTCAATCCTCAATCCTCAATCCTCAATCATCAATCCTCAGTCCCAAATCCTCAATCTTCAATACTCAATCCTCAATACTCAATCTTCAATCCTCAATCCTCATTCCTCAATCCTCAATCCTCATTCTTCAATCCTCAACACCCAATCCTCAATGTTCAATCCTCAATCCTCAATCCTCAATTCTCAGCCCTCAACCATCAATCCTCAGACCTCAAACATCAATACTCAATCCTCAGTCCTTGTCCTCAATCCACAACACTCAATACTCAATCCGCAATCATCAATTCTCAATCCTCAATCCTCAATCCTCAATACTCAGTCCTCAAACTACACTCCTGAATCCTCAATCCTGAATCCTCAACCTTCAGCCCTCAGTCCTCAACAATCAGTTGTCTATCCTCAATCCTCAATAGAATATCATCAATTCACAGATTTCAATACTCAATACTCAATCTGCAATCTTCAAATCTCTATCCACAAACGTCAATTCTCAGCACTCAACCCTCAACACTCAGTTTTCACTCCTCAATCCTCAATCCTCAATCCTCAATCCTCATTCTTCAATCCTCAATACCCAATCCTCAATCTTCAATCCGCAATCCGCAATCCTGAACTCTCAATCCTCAATCCTCAATCATCAGACCTCAAACAGCAATACTCAACCCTCAGTCCTCGTCCTGAATCCACAACCATCAATCCTTAATCCTCAATCTTCAATCATCAATATTCAATCTTCAGTCCTCAATCCTCAATCCTCAATCCTGAATCCTCAATCCTGAATTCTCAATCCTCAATCCTGAATCCTCAGACTTCAAACATCAATACTCAAACCTCAGTCCTTGACCTCAATCCACAACCCTCAATCATCGATCCTCAATCTTCAATCATCAATGTTCTATCCTCAATACGCAATCCTCAATCTCCAATCCTCAATCTTCAATCCTCAATCCTCAGTCCTCAATCTACAATCCTCAATACTCAATCTGCAATCCTCAATCCTCAGTCCTCAATCCTCAATCCTCAATCTTCAATCCTCAATACCGAATCCTCAATCTTCAATCCTCAATCCTCAATACTCAATCTTCAATCCTCAATCCTCAATTTTCAATCCTCAATGCTCAATCCTTAATCCTCTATCCTCAATCCTCAATCCTCAATCCTCAATCCTCAATCTTCAATACTCAATACCCAATCCTCAGTCTTCAATCCACAATCCTCAATCCTCAATCCTCACTCCTCAATCCTCAGTTCTCAAACCTCAATCCTGAATCTTTCAATCATGAATCCTCAATCTTCAGCCCTGAGTCCTACGCAATCAGTTGCCAATCCTCAATCCTCAATAGAATGTCCTCAATTCACAGCTTTCAATACTCAATACTCAATCTGCAAACTTCAGACCTCTATCCACAAACATCAATTCTCATCACTCAACCTTCAATACTCAGTCCCCAATCCTCAATCTTGAATCCTCAATCCTCAACCCTCAATCCTCAATCTTAATCTTCAGTCCTCAATACTCAATCTTCAATCCTCAATCCTCAATCCTCAATCCTCAATCCTCAATCTTCAATCCTCAATCCTCAATCCTCAATCTACAATCCTCAATACTCAATCTGCAATCCTCAATCCTCAGTCCTCAATCCTCAATCCTCATTCTCCAGTCCTCAATACCGAATCCTCAATCTCCAATCCTCAGTCCTCAAACCTCAACCCTGAATCCTCAATCATGAATCCTCAATCTTCAGCTCTGAGTCCTACACAAACAGTTGTCAATCCTCAATCCTCAATAGAATGTCCTCAATTCACAGTTTTCAATACTCAATACTCAACCTGCAACCTTAAGATCTCTTTCCACAAACATCAATTCTCATCACTCAACCCTCAATGCTCAGTCCCCAATCCTCAATCTTCAATCCTCAATCCTCAATCCTCAACCCTCAATCTTAATCTTCAATCCTCAATACTCAATCTTCAATCCTCAATCCTCAATCCTCAATCCTCAATCCTCATTCTTCAATCCTCAATACCCAATCCTCAATCTTCAATCCGCAATCCGCAATCCTGAACTCTCAATCCTCAATCCTCAATCCTCAGACCTCAAACAGCAATACTAAACCCTCAGTCCTCGTCCTGAATCCACAACCATCAATCCTTAATCCTCAATCTTCAATCATCAATATTCAATCTTCAGTCCTCAATCCTCAATCCTCAATCCTGAATCCTCAATCCTGAATTCTCAATCCTCAATCCTGAATCCTCAGACTTCAAACATCAATACTCAAACCTCAGTCCTTGACCTCAATCCACAACCCTCAATCAATATTCAATCTTCAATCCTCAATCCCCAATCCTCAATATTCAATCCTCAATCCTCAATGTTCTATCCTCAATACGCAATCCTCAATCTCCAATCCTCAATCTTCAATCCTCAATCCTCAGTCCTCAATCTACAATCCTCAATACTCAATCTGCAATCCTCAATCCTCAGTCCTCAATCCTCAATCCTCAATCTTCAATCCTCAATACCGAATCCTCAATCTTCAATCCTCAATCCTCAATACTCAATCTTCAATCCTCAATCCTCAATTTTCAATCCTCAATGCTCAATCCTCAATCCTCTATCCTCAATCCTCAATCCTCAATCCTCAATCCTCAATCCTCAATCTTCAATACTCAATACCCAATCCTCAGTCTTCAATCCACAATCCTCAATCCTCAATCCTCACTCCTCAATCCTCAGTCCTCAAACCTCAATCCTGAATCTTTCAATCATGAATCCTCAATCTTCAGCCCTGAGTCCTACGCAATCAGTTGTCAATCCTCAATCCTCAATAGAATGTCCTCAATTCACAGCTTTCAATACTCAATACTCAATCTGCAAACTTCAGACCTCTATCCACAAACATCAATTCTCATCACTCAACCTTCAATACTCAGTCCCCAATCCTCAATCTTCAATCCTCAATCCTCAACCCTCAATCCTCAATCTTAATCTTCAGTCCTCAATACTCAATCTTCAATCCTCCATCCTCAATCCTCAACCTACAATCCTCAATACTCAACCTGCAATCCTCAATCCTCAGTCCTCAATCCTCAATCCTCATTCTTCAATCCTCAATACCGAATCCTCAATCTTCAATCCTCAATCCTCAATCCTCAATTCTCAATCCTCAATCCTCAATCCTCAGACTTCAGACATCAATACTCAACCCGCAGTCCTCGTCCTCAATCCACAACCCTCAATCCTCAATCCTCAATCTTCAATCATTAATATTCAATCTTTAATCCACAATCCTCAATCCTCAATCCTCAATCCTCAACCCTCAATCCTCTACGTTCAATCCTCAATACCGAATCCTCAGTCTTCAATCCTCAATCCTCAATCCTCAATCCTCAATCCTCAGTCATCATACCTCAATCCTGAATCCTCAATCCTGAATCCTCAATCTTCAGCCCTGAGTCCTCAACAATCAGTTGTCAATCCTAAATCCTCAATAGAATAACCTCAATTCACAGGTTTCAATACTCAATACTCAATCTGCAATCTTCAGATCTCTATACACAAACATCAATTCTCATCACTCAACCCTCAATACTCAGTCCCCAATACTCAATCTTCAATCCTCAATCCTCAATCCTCAATCCTCAATCTTCAATCCTCAATACTCAATCTTCAATCCTCAATCCTCAACACTCAATCCTCAATCCTCAATACTCAATCCTGAATCTTCAATCCTCAATACTCAATCTTCAATCCTCAATCCTCAATCCTCAATCCTCAATCCTCAGTCCTCAAACCTAAATCCTGAATCCTCAATCATGTATCCTCAATCTTCAGCTCTGAGTCCTACACAATCAGTTGTCAATCCTCAATCCTCAATAGAATGTCCTCAATTCACAGTTTTCAATACTCAATACTCAATCTGCAATCTTCAGATCTCTATCCACAGACATCAGTTCTCATCACTCAACCTTCAATACTCAGTCCCCAATCCTCAATCTTGAATCCTCAATCCTCAATCCTCAATCCTCAATCTTAATCTTCAGTCCTCAATACTCAATCTTCAATCCTCAATCCTCAATCCTCAATCCTCAATCCTCAATCTTCAATCCTCAATCCTCAATCCTCAATCTACAATCCTCAATACTCAATCTGCAATCCTCAATCCTCAGTCCTCAATCCTCAATCCTCATTCTCCAGTCCTCAATACCGAATCCTCAATCTCCAATCCTCAGTCCTCAAACCTCAATCCTGAATCCTCAATCATGAATCCTCAATCTTCAGCTCTGAGTCCTACACAGTCAGTTGTCAATCCTCAATCCTCAATAGAATGTCCTCAATTCACAGTTTTCAATACTCAATACTCAACCTGCAACCATAAGATCTCTTTCCACAAACATCAATTCTCATCACTCAACCCTCAATGCTCAGTCCCCAATCCTCAATCTTCAATCCTCAATCCTCAATCCTCAACCCTCAATCTTAATCTTCAATCCTCAATACTCAATCTTCAATCCTCAATCCTCAATCCTCAATCCTCAATACTCAATCTTCAATCCTCAATGCTCAATCCTCAATACTCAATCTTCAATCCTCAATGCTCAATCCTCAATCCTCAATCCTCAATCCTCAATCTTAATCTTCAATCCTCAATACTCAATCTTCAATCCTCAATCCTCGATCCTCAATCCTCAACACTCAATCCTCAACCTTCAATCCTCAATCCTCAGTCCTCAATCTACAATCCTCAATACTCAATCTGCAATCCTCAATCCTCAGTCCTCAAACCTCAATCCTGAATCTTTCAATCATGAATCCTCAATCTTCAGCTCTGAGTCCTACACAATCAGTTGTCAATCCTCAATCCTCAATAGAATGTCCTCAATTCACAGTTTTCAATACTCAATACTCAATCTGCAATCTTCAGATCTCTATCCACAGACATCAGTTCTCATCACTCAACCTTCAATACTCAGTCCCCAATCCTCAATCTTGAATCCTCAATCCTCAATCCTCAATCCTCAATCTTAATCTTCAGTCCTCAATACTCAATCTTCAATCCTCAATCCTCAATCCTCAATCCTCAATCCTCACTCCTCAATCTTCAATCCTCAATCCTCAATCCTCAATCTACAATCCTCAATACTCAATCTGCAATCCTCAATCCTCAGTCCTCAATCCTCAATCCTCATTCTCCAGTCCTCAATACCGAATCCTCAATCTCCAATCCTCAGTCCTCAAACCTCAATCCTGAATCCTCAATCATGAATCCTCAATCTTCAGCTCTGAGTCCTACACAATCAGTTGTCAATCCTCAATCCTCAATAGAATGTCCTCAATTCACAGCTTTCAATACTCAATACTCAATCTGCGAACTTCAGATCTCTATCCACAAACACCAATTCTCATCACTCAACCTTCAATACTCAGTCCCCAATCCTCAATCTTCAATCCTCAATCCTCAATCCTCAACCCTCAATCTTAATATTCAATCCTCAATACTCAATCTTCAATCCTCAATCCTCAAACCTCAATCCTCAATACTCCATCTTCAATCCTCAATGCTCAATCCTCAATCCTCAATCCTCAATCCTCAATCTTAATCTTCAATCCTCAATACTCAATCTACAATCCTCAATCCTCAATCCTCAATCCTCAACACTCAATCCTCAATCCTCAACACTCAATCCTCAACCTTCAATCCTCAATCCTCAGTCCTCAATCTACAATCCTCAATACTCAATCTGCAATCCTCAATCCTCAGTCCTCAATCCTCAATCCTCAATCTTCAATCCTCAATACCGAATCCTCAATCTTCAATCCTCAATCCTCAATACTCAATCTTCAATCCTCAATCCTCAATTTTCAATCCTCAATGCTCAATCCTCAATCCTCAATCCTCAATCCTCAATCCTCAATCCTCAATCTTAATCTTCAATCCTCAATACTCAATCTTCAATCCTCAATCCTCGATCCTCAATCCTCAACACTCAATCCTCAACCTTCAATCCTCAATCCTCAACCTTCAATCCTCAATACTCAATCTTCAATACTCAATCCTGAATCCTCAACACTCAATCCTCAATCCTCAATCCTCAATCGTCAATCTTCACTCCTCAATACTCAATCTTCAATCCTCAATCCTCAATCCTCAATCCACATTCTTCAATCCTCAATTCCCTATCCTCAATCCTCAATCCTCAATCCTCAATCCTCAATCCTCAATCCTCAATCCTCAATCCTCAATCCTCAATCCTCAATCTTCAATCCTCAGTCCCAAATCCTCAATCTTCAATACTCAATGCTCAATCCTCAATCCTCAATCTTAATCTTCAATCCTCATTACTCAATCTTTAACCCTCAATCCTCAATCCTCATTCTTCGATCCTCGATACCGAATCCTCAATCATGAATCCTCAATCTTCAGCTCTGTGTCCTACACAATCAGTTGTCAATCCTCAATCCTCAGTAGAATGTCCTCAATTCACAGTTTTCAATACTCAATACTCAACCTGCAACCTTCAGATCTCTTTCCACAAACATCAATTCTCATCACTCAACCCTCAATGCTCAGTCCCCAATCCTCAATCTTCAACCCTCAATCCTCAATCCTCAACCCTCAATCTTAATCTTCAATCCTCAATACTCAATCTTCAATCCTCAATCCTCTATCCTCAATCCTCAATACTCAATCTTCAATCCTCAATGCTCAATCCTCAATCCTCAATCCTCAATACTCAATCTTAATCTTCAATCCTCAATACTCAATCTTCAATCCTCAATCCTCAATCCTCAATCCTCAACACTCAATCCTCAATCTTCAATCCTCAATCCTCAGTCCTCAATCTACAATCCTCAATACTCAATCTGCAATCCTCAATCCTCAGTCCTCAATCCTCAATCCTCAACCTTCAATCGTCAATACCGAATCCTCAATCTTCAATCCTCAATCCTCAATACTCAATCTTCAATCCTCAATCCTCAATTTTCAATCCTCAATGCTCAATCCTGAATCCTCAATCCTCAATCCTCAATCCTCAATCCTCAATCTTCAATACTCAATACCCGATCCTCAGTCTCCAATCCACAATCCTCAATCCTCAATCCTCACTCCTCAATCCTCAGTCCTCAAACCTCAATCCTGAATCTTTCAATCATGAATCCTCAATCTTCAGCCCTGAGTCCTACGCAATCAGTTGTCAATCCTCAATCCTCAATAGAATGTCCTCAATTCACAGCTTTCAATACTCAATACTCAATCTGCAAACTTCAGATCTCTATCCATAAACATCAATTCTCATCACTCAACCCTCAATACGCAGTCCCCAATCCTCAATCTTCAATCCTCAATCCTCAATCCTCAATCCTCAATCTTAATCTTCAATCCTCAATACTCAATCTTCAATCCTCAATCCTCAATGCTCAATCCTCAATCCTCAATCTTCAATCCTCAATCCTCTATCCTCAATCTACAATCCTCAATACTCAATCTGCAATCCTCAATCCTCAGTCCTCAATCCTCAATCCTCATTCTTCAATACTCAATACCGAATCCTCAATCTTCAATCCTCAATCCTCAATCCTCAATTCTCAATCCTCAATCCTCAATCCTCAATTCTCAATCCTCAATCCTCAATCCTCAGACTTCAATCCTCAATACTCAATCTTCAATCCTGAATCCTCAATCCTCAATCCTCAATCCTCATTCTTCAATCCTGAATACCCAATCCTCAATCTTCAATCCTCAGTCCTCAATCCTCAATTCTCAATCCTCAATTCTCAGTCCTCAGTCCTGAAACCACAATCCTCAACCCTCAGCCCTCATCCTCAATCCTCAACCCTCAATCCTCAGTCCTCCGTCCTCAAACCTCAATCCTCAGCCCTCAGACCTCATCCTCAAACCTCAATCCTCAATCCTCAATCCTCAATCTTCAATCCTCAATACTCAATCCTCAATCCTCACTCCTCAGTCCTGAAACCTCAATTCTGAATCCTGAATACTCAATCTTCAATCCTCAATCCTCAGTCCTGTATACTCTAATATCAATCTTCAATCCTCAATCCCCACTGCTCAATCCTCAATCCTCATTCTTCAATCCTCAATACCCAATCCTCAATCGTCAGTCCTCAATCCTCAATGCTCAATTCTCAGTCCTCAATCCTCAAACCTCAACCTTCAATTCTCAATACTCAATCTTCAATCCTCAATCCTCAATCCTCTGTCATCAATCCTCAATCTTCAATTCTCAATCGTGAATCCTCACTCCTCAATCCTCAATCCTCAATCCTCGTTCCTCAAACCTCAATCCTCAACCCTCAGTCCTCATCCTCAATTCTAAATTCTCAATTCTCAATCCTCAATACTCAATCCTCAATCCTCAATCTTCAATCCTCAATAATCAATCTCCAATCCTGGATCCTCAATCCCCAATCCTCAATCCTTAATACTCAATCTTGAATCCTCAATCACCAGTCCTCAATCTTCAATCCTCAATGGTCAATCCGCAATCCTCAATCCTCAGTCCTCAATCCTCAATCCTCAATCCTCAAACCTCAAACCTCAGCCGTCAGTCCTCGTCCTCAAACCTCAACCCTCAATCCTCCATCCTCAATCTTCAATCATCAATACTCAATCTTCAATCCTCAATCCTCAAACCTCAATCCTCAATCCTCAATCCTCAATATTCAACGCACAACCCTCAACCATCAATCCTCAATACTCAACCTTCAATCCTCAGTTATCAATACTCAATAGAATATCCTGAATACTCATGGTTCAATACTCAATCCGCAATATTCAATAATCAAATCTCAATCCTCAAACATCAATTCTCAACACTCAATCCTCAATCCTCAATCCTCAATCTTCAATCGTCAATACCCAATCCTCAGTCTTCAATCCTCAATCCTCAATCCTCAATTCTCAATTCTCAATCCTCAATCCTCAGTCCTCAAATCTCAATCCTGAATCCTCAATCCTGAATCCTCAATCTTCAGCCCTGAGTCCTCAACAGTCAGTTGTCAATCCTCAATCCTCAATGGAATATCCTCAATTCACAGGTTTCAATACTCAATACTCAATTTGCAATCTTCAGATCTCTATACACAAACATCAATTCTCATCACTCAACCCTCAATACTCAGTCCCCAATCCTCAACCTTCAATCCTCAATCCTCAATCCTCAATCCTCAATCTTAATATTCAATCCTCAATACTCAATCTTCAATCCTCAATCCTGAATCCTCAATCCTCACTCTTCAATCCTCAATACCGAATCCTCAATCTTCAATCCTCAATCCTCAATACTCAATTTCAATCCTCAATCCTCAATTTTCAATCCTCAATACCCTATCCTCAATCTTCAATCCTCAATCCTCAATCCTCAATCCTAAATCCTCAATAGTCAATCCTCAATCTTCAACCCTCAGTGCCAAATACTCAATCTTGTATACTCAATCCTCAATCCTCAAACTTTAATCCTCAATACTCAATCTTCAATCCTCAATCCTCAGTCCTCAATAATCAATCCTCATTCTTCAATCCTCAATACCCAATCCTCAATCTTCAATCCTCAATCCTCAATCCTCAATTCTCAATCCTCAATCCTCAATCCTCAGACTTCAGACATCAATACTCAACCCACAGTCCTCGTCCTCAATCCACAACCCTCAATCCTCAATCCTCAATCTTCAATCATTAATATTCAATCTTCAATCCACAATCCTCAATCCTCAATCCTCAATCCTCAACCCTCAAGCCTCTACGTTCAATCCTCAATACCCAATCCTCAGTCTTCAATCCTCAATCCTCAATCCTCAATCCTCAATCCTCAATCCTCACTCATCATACCTCAATCCTGAATCCTCAATCCTGAATCCTCAATCTTCAGCCCTGAGTCCTCAACAATCAGTTCTCAATCCTCAATCCTCAATAGAATATCCTCAATTCACAGGTTTCAATACTCAATACTCAATCTGCAATCTTCAGATCTCTATACACAAACATCAATTCTCATCACTCAACCCTCAACACTCAGTCCCCAATCCTCAATCTTCAATCCTCAATCCTCAATCCTCAATCCTCAATCCTCAATCCTCAATATTCAACGCACAACCCTCAACCATCAATCCTCAATACTCAACCATCAATCCTCAGTTATCAATACTCAATAGAATATCCTGAATTCTCATGGTTCAATACTCAATCCGCAATATTCAATAATCAAATCTCAATCCTCAAACATCAATTCTCAACACTCAATCCTCAATCCTCAATCCTCAATCTTCAATCGTCAATACCCAATCCTCAGTCTCCAATCCTCAATCCTCAATCCTCAATTCTCAATCCCTAATCCTCAGTCCTCAAATCTCAATCCTGAATCTTCAATCATGTATCCTCAATCTTCAGCCCTTGGTCCTACACAATCAGTTGTCAATCCTCAATCCTCAATAGAATGTCCTCAATTCACAGTTTTCAATACTCAATACTCAATCTGCAATCTTCAGATCTCCATCCACAAACATCAATTCTCATCACTCAACCCTCAATACTCAGTCCCCAATCCTCTATCTTCAATCCTCAATCCTCAATCCTCAATCTTAATCTTCAATCCTCATTACTCAATCTTCAATCCTCAATCCTCAATGCTCAATCCTCAATACTCAATCTTCAATCCTCAATCCTCAGTCCTCAATCTACAATCCTCAATACTCAATCTGCAATCCTCATTCCTCAGTCCTCAATCCTCAATCCTCATTCTTCAATCCTCAATACCGAATCCTCAATCTTCAATCCTCAATCCTCAATCCTCAATTCTCAATCCTCAATCGTCAATCCTCAGACTTCAGACATCAATACTCAACCCACAGACCTCGTCCTCAATCCACAACCCTCAATCCTCAATCCTCAATCTTCAATCATTAATATTCAATCTTCAATCCACAATCCTCAATCCTCAATCCTCAATCCTCAACCCTCTATCCTCTACGTTCAATCCTCAATACCCAATCCTCAGTCTTCAATCCTCAATCCTCAATCCTCAATCCTCAATCCTCAATCCTCAGTCATCAAACCTCAATCCTGAATCCTCAATCCTGAATCCTCAATCTTCAGCCCTGAGTCATCAACAATCAGTTTTCAATCCTCAATCCTCAATAGAATATCCTCAATTCACAGGTTTCAATACTCAATACTCAATCTGCAATCTTCAGATCTCTATACACAAACATAAATTCTCATCACTCAACCCTCAATACTCAGTCCCCAATCCTCAATGTTCAATCCTCAATCCTCAATCCTCAATCCTCAATCTTAATCTTCAATCCTCAATACTCAATCTTCAATCCTCAATCCTCAATCCTCAATCCTCAATCCTCAATCCTCAATCTTCAATCCTCAATACTCAATCTTCAATCCTCAATCCTGAATCCTCAACACTCAATCCTCAATGCTCAATCCTCAATCGTCAATCTTCACTCCTCAATACTCAATCTTCAATCTTCAATCCTCAGTCCTCAATCCTCAGTCCACATTCTTCAATCCTCAATTCCCTATCCTCAATCCTCAATCCTCAATCCTCAATCCTCAATCCTCAGCCCTCAATCCTCAATCCTCAATCTTCAATCCTCAGGCCCAAATCCTCAATCTTCAATACTCAATCCTCAATCCTCAATCCTCAATCTTAATCTTCAGTCCTCAATACTCAATCTTCAATCCTCAATCCTCAATCCTCAATCCTCAATCCTCAATCTTCAATCCTCAATACTCAATCTTCAATCCTCAATCCTGAATCCTCAATCCTCATTCTTCAATCTTCAATACCGAATCCTCAATCTTCAATCCTCAATCCTCAATGCTCAATCTTCAATCCTCAATCCTCAATTTTCAATCCTCAATGCTCAATCCTCAATCCTCAATCCTCAATCCTCAATCCTCAATCCTCAGTCCTCAATCTTCAATACTCAATACCCAATACTCAATCTTCAATCCTCAATCCTCAATCCTCAATCCTCAACACTCAATCCTCAATCTTCAATCCTCAATCCTCAGTCCTCAATCTACAATCCTCAATACTCAATCTGCAATCCTCAATCCTCAGTCCTCAATCCTCAATCCTCAATCTTCAATCCTCAATACCGAATCCTCAATCTTCAATCCTCAATCCTCAATACTCAATCTTCAATCCTCAATCCTCAATTTTCAATTCTCAATGCTCTATCCTCAATCCTCAATCCTCAATCCTCAATCCTCAATCCTCAATCCTCAATCTTCAATACTCAATACCCAATCCTCAGTCTTCAATCCACAATCCTCAATCCTCAATCCTCACTCCTCAATCCTCAGTCCTCAAACCTCAATCCTGAATGTTTCAATCATGAATCCTCAAGCTTCAGCCCTGAGTCCTACGCAATCAGTTGTCAATCCTCAATCCTCAATAGAATGTCCTCAATTCACAGCTTTCAATACTCAATACTCAATCTGCAAACTTCAGATCTCTATCCACAAACATCAATTCTCATTACTCAGCCCTCAATACGCAGTCCCCAATCCTCAATCTTCAATCCTCAATCCTCACTCCTCAATCCTCAATCTTAATCTTCAATCCTCAATACTCAATCTTCAATCCTCAATCCTCAATGCTCAATCCTCAATACTCAATCTTCAACCCTCAATCCTCAATCCTCAATCTACAATCCTCAATACTCAATCTGCAATCCTCAATCCTCAGTCCTCAATCCTCAATCCTCATTCTTCAATCCTCAATACCGAATCCTCAATCTTCAATCCTCAATCCTCAATCCTCAATTCTCAATCCTCAATCCTCAATCCTCAGACTTCAGACATCAATACTCAACCCACAGTCCTCGTCCTCAATCCACAACACTCAATCCTCAATCCTCAATCTTCAATCAGTAATATTCAATCTTTAATCCACAATCCTCAATCCTCAATCCTCAATCCTCAACCCTCAATCCTCTACGTTCAATCCTCAATACCCAATCCTCAGTCTTCAATCCTCAATCCTCAATCCTCGATCCTCAATCCTCAGTCATCATACCTCAATCCTGAATCCTCAATCCTGAATCCTCAATCTTCAGCCCTGAGTCCTCAACAATCAGTTGTCAATCCTAAATCCTCAATAGAATATCCTCAATTCACAGGTTTCAATACTCAATACTCAATCTGCAATCATCAGATCTCTATACACAAACATCAATTCTCATCACTCAACCCTCAATACTCAGTCCCCAATCCTCAATCTTCAATCCTCAATCCTCAATCCTCAATCCTCAATCCTCAATCTTCAATCCTCAATACTCAATCTTCAATCCTCAATCCTCAACACTCAATCCTCAATCCTCAATACTCAATCCTCAATCTTCAATCCTCAATCCTCAATCTTCAATCCTCAATCCTCAATCCTCAATCCTCAATCCTCAGTCCTCAAACCTCAATCCTGAATCCTCAATCATGTATCCTCAATCTTCAGCTCTGAGTCCTACACAATCAGTTGTCAATCCTCAATCCTCAATAGAATGTCCTCAATTCACAGTTTTCAATACTCAATACTCAATCTGCAATCTTCAGATCTCTATCCACAAACATCAGTTCTCATCACTCAACCTTCAATACTCAGTCCCCAATCCTCAATCTTGAATCCTCAATCCTCAATCCTCAATCCTCAATCTTAATCTTCAGTCCTCAATACTCAATCTTCAATCCTCAATCCTCAATCCTCAATCCTCAATCCTCAATCTTCAATCCTCAATCCTCAATCCTCAATCTACAATCCTCAATACTCAATCTGCAATCCTCAATCCTCAGTCCTCAATCCTCAATCCTCATTCTCCAGTCCTCAATACCGAATCCTCAATCTCCAATCCTCAGTCCTCAAACCTTAATCCTGAATCCTCAATCATGAATACTCAATCTTCAGCTCTGAGTCCTACACAATCAGTTGTCAATCCTCAATCCTCAATAGAACGTCCTCAATTCACAGTTTTCAATACTCAATACTCAACCTGCAACCTTCAGATCTCTTTCCACAAACATCAATTCTCATCACTCAACCCTCAATGCACAGTCCCCAATCCTCAATCTTCAATCCTCAATCCTCAATCCTCAACCCTCAATCTTAATCTTCAATCCTCAATACTCAATCTTCAATCCTCAATCCTCAATCCTCAATCCTCAATACTCAATCTTCAATCCTCAATGCTCAATCCTCAATCCTCAATCCTCAATCCTCAATCTTAATCTTCAATCCTCAATACTCAATCTTCAATCCTCAATTCTCAATCCTCAATCCTCAACACTCAATCCTCAATCTTCAATCCTCAATCCTCAGTCCTCAATCTACAATCCTCAATACTCAATCTGCAATCCTCAATCCTCAGTCCTCAATCCTCAATCCTCAATACCGAATCCTCAATCTTCAATCCTCAATCCTCAATACTCAATCTTCAATCCTCAATCCTCAATTTTCAATCCTCAATGCTCAATCCTCAATCCTCAATCCTCAATCCTCAATCCTCAATCTTCAATCCTCAATCCTCAATCTTCAATACTCAATACCCAATCCTCAGTCTTCAATCCACAATCCTCAATCCTCAATCCTCACTCCTCAATGTTCTATCCTCAATACGCAATCCTCAATCTCCAATCCTCAATCTTCAATCCTCAATCCCCAGTCCTCAATCTACAATCCTCAATACTCAATCTGCAATCCTCAATCCTCAGTCCTCAATCCTCAATCCTCAATCTTCAATCCTCAATACCGAATACTCAATCTTCAATCCTCAATCCTCAATACTCAATCTTCAATCCTCAATCCTCAATTTTCAATCCTCAATGCTCAATCCTCAATCCTCAATCCTCAATCCTCAATCCTCAATCCTCAATCCTCAATCTTCAATACTCAATACCCAATCCTCAGTCTTGAATCCACAATCCTCAATCGTCAGTCCTCACTCCTCAATCCTCAGTCCTCAAACCTCAATCCTGAATCTTTCAATCATGAATCCTCAATCTTCAGCCCTGAGTCCTACGCAATCAGTTGTCAATCCTCAATCCTCAATAGAATGTCCTCAATTCACAGCTTTCAATACTCAATACTCAATCTGCAAACTTCAGATCTCTATCCACAAACATCAATTCTCATCACTCAACCCTCAATACGCAGTCCCCAATACTCAATCTTCAATCCTCAATCGTCAATCCTCAATCCTCAATCTTAATCTTCAATCCTCAATACTCAATCTTCAATCCTCAATCCTCAATGCTCAATCCTCAATACTCAATCTTCAATCCTCAATCCTCAATCCTCAATCCTCAATCCTCAATCTTCAATCCACAATCCTCAATCCTCAATCTTAATCTTCAATCCTCAATACTCAACCTTCAATCCTCAATCCTCAATCCTCAATCCTCAATCCTCAATCTTCAATCCTCAATCCTCAATCCTCAATCTACAATCCTCAATACTCAATCTGCAATCCTCTATCCTCAGTCCTCAATCCTCAATCCTCATTCTTCAATCCTCAATACCGAATCCTCAATCTTCTATCCTCAATCCTCAATCCTCAATTCTCAATCCTCAATCCTCAATCCTCAGACTTCAAACATCAATACTCAGCCCTCAGTCCTCGCCCTCAATCCACAACCCTCAATCCTCAATCCTCAATCTTCAATCATTAATATTCAATCTTCAATCCACAATCCTCAATCCTCAATCCTCAATCCTCAACCCTCAATCCTCAAAGTCCAATGCTCAATACCCAATCCTCAGTCTTCAATCCTCAATCCTCAATCCTCAATCCTCAATCCTCAATCCTCAACCCTCAGTCCTCAAACCTCAATCCTGAATCCTCAATCCTGAATCCTCAATCCTCAGCCCTGAGTCCTCAACAATCTGTTGTCAATCCTCAATCCTCAATAGAACGTCCTCAATTCACAGTTTTCAATACTCAATACTCAATCTGCAATCTTCAGATCTCTATACACAAACATCAATTCTCATCACTCAACCCTCAATACTCAGTCCACAATCATCAATCTTCAATCGTCAATCCTCAGTCCTCAATCCTCAATCTTAATCTTCAATCCTCAATACTCAACCTTCAATCCTCAATCCTCAATCCTCAATCCTCAACACTCAATCCTCAACCTTCAATCCTCAATACTCAATCTTCAATACTCAATCCTCAATCCTCAACCCTCAATCCTCAATCCTCAATCCTCAATACTCAATCTTCAATCCTCAATCCTGAATCCTCAATACCCAATCATCAATCCTCAATCATCAATCCTCAATCTTCAATACTCAATCCTCAATCCTCAATCCGCAATCCTCAATACTCAACCATCAATCCTCAATTCTCAATACTCAATAGAATAGCCTGAATTCTCAGGATTCTATACTCAAACCTCAATCCTCAATCCACAGCCCTCATTCTCAATCCTCCATCCACAATCCTCAAACCTCAATCCTCAACCGTCAGTCCTCGTCATCAATCCTCAATCCTCAATCCTCAATCTTCAATCATCAATACTCAATCTTCAATGCTCAATCCTCAATCCTCAATCCTCAATCATCAATTCTCAATATTCAACGCACAACACTCAACCATCAGTCCTCAATACTCAATCATCATTCCTCAGTTCTCAATACTCAATAGAATATCCTGAATTCTCATGGTCCAATACTCAATCCACAATATTCAATAATCAAATCTCAATCCTCAAACATCAATTCTCAAAACTCAATCCTCAACACTCAGTCCTCTCTCTTCAATCCTCCATCCTGAACCCTCAAACCTCAAGCGTCAATCCTCAATCCTCAATTCTCAACCCTCAATCCTCAGTCCTCAAACCTCAATCCCGAATCCTCAATCCTGAATCCTCAATATTCAGCCCTCAGTCCTCAAAAATCAATTGTCAATCCACAATCCTCAACAGAATATCCTCAATTCACAGTTTTCAATACACAATCCCCATTCTTCAATCTTCAAATCTCAATCCACAAACATCAAGTCTCATCACACAACCATCAACACTCAGTCCTCAATCTTCAATCCTCAATCCTCAATCCTCAATCTTCAATCCTCAATACTCAATCCTCAATCCTCAATCCTCTATCCTCAATCGTCAGTCTTCAATCCTCAATACTCAATCTTCAATCCTCAATCCTGAATCCTCAATACCCAATCATCAATCCTCAATCCTCAATCCTCAATCGTCAATCTTCAATCCTCAATACTTAATCTTCAATACTCAATCCTCAATCCTCAATCCTCAATCCTCAATCCTCATTCTCCAATCCTCAATACCCAATCCTCAATCTTCAATCCTCAATCCTCAACCCTCAATCCTCAATCCTCAAACCTCAATCCTCAATCCTCAATCATCAATCCTCAGTCCCAAATCCTCAATCTTCAATACTCAATCCTCAATACTCAATTTTCAATCCTCGATTCTCAATCCTCAATCCTCAATCCTCATTCTTCAATCCTCAACACCCAATCCTCATTCCTCAATCCTCAATCCTCAATCCTCAATTCTCAACCCTCAATCCTCAATCCTCAGACCTCAAACATCAATACTCAACCCTCAGTCCTTGTCCTCAAACCACAACACTCAATACTCAATCCGCAATCTTCAATTCTCAATCCTCAATCCTCAATCCTCAATCCTCAGTCCTCAAACCACACTCCTGAATCCTCAATCCTGAATCCTCAACCTTCAGCACTCAGTCCTCAACAATCAGTTGTCTATCCTCAATCCTCAATAGAATATCATCAATTCACAGTTTTCAATACTCAATACTCAATCTGCAATCTTCAAATCTCTATCCTCAAACGTCAATTCTCAGCACTCAACCCTCAACACTCAGTCTCCACTCCTCAAACCTCAATCCTCAATCCTCAATCCTCATTCTTCAATCCTCAATACCCAATCCTCAATCTTCAATCCGCAATCCGCAATCCTGAACTCTCAATCCTCAATCCTCAATCCTCAGACCTCAAACAGCAATACTCAACCCTCAGTCCTCGTCCTGAATCCACAACCATCAATCCTTAATCCTCAATCTTCAATCATCAATATTCAATCTTCAGTCCTCAATCCTCAATCCTCAATCCTGAATCCTCAATCCTGAATTCTCAATCCTCAATCCTGAATCCTCAGACTTCAAACATCAATACTCAAACCTCAGTCCTTGACCTCAATCCACAACCCTCAATCATCGATCCTCAATCTTCAATCATCAATATTCAATCTTCAATCCTCAATCCCCAATCCTCAATACTCAATCCTCAATCCTCAATGTTCTATCCTCAATACGCAATCCTCAATCTCCAATCCTCAATCTTCAATCCTCAATCCTCAGTCCTCAATCTACAATCCTCAATACTCAATCTGCAATCCTCAATCCTCAGTCCTCAATCCTCAATCCTCAATCTTCAATCCTCAATACCGAATCCTCAATCTTCAATCCTCAATCCTCAATACTCAATCTTCAATCCTCAATCCTCAATTTTCAATCCTCAATGCTCAATCCTCAATCCTCTATCCTCAATCCTCAATCCTCAATCCTCAATCCTCAATCTTCAATACTCAATACCCAATCCTCAGTCTTCAATCCACAATCCTCAATCCTCAATCCTCACTCCTCAATCCTCAGTCCTCAAACCTCAATCCTGAATCTTTCAATCATGAATCCTCAATCTTCAGCCCTGAGTCCTACGCAATCAGTTGTCAATCCTCAATCCTCAATAGAATGTCCTCAATTCACAGCTTTCAATACTCAATACTCAATCTGCAAACTTCAGACCTCTATCCACAAACATCAATTCTCATCACTCCACCTTCAATACTCAGTCCCCAATCCTCAATCTTCAATCCTCAATCCTCAACCCTCAATCCTCAATCTTAATCTTCAGTCCTCAATACTCAATCTTCAATCCTCCATCCTCAATCCTCAATCCTCAATCCTCAATCCTAAGTCCTCAATCTTCAATCCTCAACCCTCAATCCTCAATCTACAATCCTGAATCCTCAATGTTAACCTTCAATCCTCAATACTCAATCTTCAATCCTCAATCCTCAATCCTGAAACCTCAATCTTAATATTCAATCCTCAATACTCAATCTTCAATCCTCAATCCTCAATCCTCAATCCACAATCCTCAATCTTCAATCCTCAATACTCAATCTTCAATCCTCAGTCCTCAATCCTCAATCCTCAACACTCAATCCTCAATCTTCAATCCTCAATACTCAATCTTCAATACTCAATCCTCAATCCTCAACCCTCAATCCTCAATCCTCAATCCTCAATCGTCAATCTTCCATCCTCAATACTCAATCTTACAATCCTCAATCCTCATTCCTCAATCCTCAACCCTCAATCTTCAATCCTCAGTACTCAATCTTCATTCCTCAATCCTCAATCCTCAACCCTCAATCCTCAATCCTCAATCCTGAATCGTCAATCTTCCATCCTCAATACTCAATCTTCAATCCTCAATCCTCAATCCTCAATCCTCAATCCTCATTCTTCAATCCTCAATACCCAATACTCAACCTTCAATCCTCAATCCTCAATCCTCAATCCTCAATCCTCAATAGTCAATCCTCAATCTTCAACCCTCAGTGCCAAATCCTCAATCTTGAATACTCAATCCTCAATCCTCAAACTTCAATCCTCAATACTCAATCTTCAATCATGAATCCTCAATCCTCAGTCCTCAATCCTCATTCTTAAATCATCAATACCCAATCCTCAATCTTCAATCCTCAATCCTCAATCCTCAATTCTCAATCCTCACTCCTCAATCCTCAGACCTCAAACATCAATACTCAACCCTCAGTCCTCGTCCTCAATCCACAACCCTCAATCCTCAACCCTCAATCTTCAATTCTCAATCCTCAATCCACAATCCTCAATCATCAATCCTCAGTCCTCAAACCTCAATCCTGAATCCTCAATCCTGAGTCCTCAGTCTTCAGCCCTCAGTCCTCAACAATCAGTTATCAATCATCAATCCTCAATAGAATATCGTCAATTCACAGTTTTCAATACTCAATACTCAATCTGCAATCTTCAAATCTCTATCCACAGTCATCAATTCTCATCACTCAACCCTCAACACTCAGTCCCAAATCCTCAATCTTCAATCCTCAATCCTCAATCCTCAACACTCAATCCTCAATCCTCAGTTTTCAAACCTCAATAGTCAATCTTCAATCCTCAATCCTCAATCCTCTATCCTCAATCCTCAATCGTCAGACTTCAATCCTCAATACTGAATCTTCAATCCTGAATCCTCAATCCTCAATCCTCAATCCCCATTCTTCAATCCTGAATACCCAATCCTCAATCTTCAATCCTCAGTCGTCAATCCTCAATTGTCAATCCTCAATTCTCAGTCCTCAGTCCTCAAACCACATTCCTCAACCCTCAGCACTCTTCCTCAATCCTCAACCCTCAATCCTCAGTCCTCCGTCCTCAAACCTCAATCCTCAGCCATCAGACCTCATCCTCAATCCTCAATCCTCAATCCTCAATCCTCAATCTTCAATCCTCAATACTCAATCTTCAATCCTCAATCCTCAGTCCTCAAACCTCAATTCTGAATCCTGAATACTCAATCTTCAATCCTCAATCCTCAGTCCTGAATAATCTACCATCAATCTTCAATCCTCAATCCCCAATGCTCAATCCTCAATCCTCATTCTTCAATCCTCAATACCCAATCCTCAATCGTCAATCCTCAATCCTCAATGCTCAATTCTCTGTCCTCAATCCTCAAACTTCAATCAGCAACCCTCAATACTCAATCTTCAATCCTCAATCCTCAATCCTCTGTCATCAATCCTCAATCTTCAATTCTCAATCGTGAATCCTCACTCCTCAATCCTCAATCCTCAATCCTCAATCCTCGTTCCTCAAACCTCAATCCTCAACCCTTAGTCCTCATCCTCAATTCTAAATTCTCAATTCTCAATCCTCAATACTCAATCCTCAATACTCAATCTTCAATCCTCAATAATCCATCTCCAATCCTGGATCCTCAATCCCCAATCCTCAATCCTTAATCCTCAATCTTGAATCCTCAATCACCAGTCCTCAATCTTCAATCCTCAATGGTCAGTCCGCAATCCTCAATCCTCAGCCCTCAATCCTCAATCCTCAATCCTCAAACCTCAAACCTCAACCGTCAGTCCTCGTCCTCAAACCTCAACCCTCAATCCTCCATCCTCAATCTTCAATCATCAATACTCAATCTTCAATCCTCAATCCTCAATCCTCAATCTTCAATCCTCAATCCTCAATATTCAACGCACAACCCTCAACCATCAATCCTCAATACTCAACCATCAATCCTCAGTTCTCAATACTCAATAGAATATCCTGAATTCTCATGGTTCAATATTCAATCCGCAATATTCAATAATCAAATCTCAATCCCCAAACATCAATTCTCAACACTCAATCCTCAATCCTCAATCCTCAATCTTCAATCGTCAATACCCAATCCTCAGTCTTCAATCCTCAATCCTCAATCCTCAATCCTCAGTCCTCAAATCTCAATCCTGAATCCTCAATCATGAATCCTCAATCTTCAGCTCTGAGTCCTACACAATCAGTTGTCAATCCTCAATACTCAATAGAATGTCCTCAATTCACAGTTTTCAATACTCAATACTCAACCTGCAACCTTAAGATCTCTTTCCACAAACATCAATTCTCATCACTCAACCCTCAATGCTCAGTCCCCAATCCTCAATCTTCAATCCTCAATCCTCAATCCTCAACCCTCAATCTTAATCTTCAATCCTCAATACTCAATCTTCAATCCTCAATCCTCAATCCTCAATCCTCAATACTCAATCTTCAATCCTCAATGCTCAATCCTCAATCCTCAATCCTCAATCCTCAATCTTAATCTTCAATCCTCAATACTCAATCTTCAATCCTCAATCCTCGATCCTCAATCCTCAACACTCAATCCTCAACCTTCAATCCTCAATCCTCAGTCCTCAATCTACAATCCTCAATACTCAATCTGCAATCCTCAATCCTCAGTCCTCAATCCTCAATCCTCAATCTTCAATCCTCAATACCGAATCCTCAATCTTCAATCCTCAATCCTCAATACTCAATCTTCAATCCTCAATCCTCAATTTTCAATCCTCAATGCTCAATCCTCAATCCTCAATCCTCAATCCTCAATCCTCAATCCTCAATCTTCAATCCTCAATCCTCAATCTTCAATACTCAATACCCAATCCTCAGTCTTCAATCCACAATCCTCAATCCTCAATCCTCACTCCTCAATCCTCAGTCCTCAAACCTCAACCCTCAATCTTAATATTCAATCCTCAATACTCAATCTTCAATCCTCAATCCTCAAACCTCAATCCTCAATACTCCATCTTCAATCCTCAATGCTCAATCCTCAATCCTCAATCCTCAATCCTCAATCTTAATCTTCAATCCTCAATACTCAATCTACAACCCTCAATCCTCAATCCTCAATCCTCAACACTCAATCCTCAATCCTCAACACTCAATCCTCAACCTTCAATCCTCAATCCTCAGTCCTCAATCTACAATCCTCAATACTCAATCTGCAATCCTCAATCCTCAGTCCTCAATCCTCAATCCTCAATCTTCAATCCTCAATACCGAATCCTCAATCTTCAATCCTCAATCCTCAATACTCAATCTTCAATCCTCAATCCTCAATTTTCAATCCTCAATGCTCAATCCTCAATCCTCAATCCTCAATCCTCAATGCTCAATCCTCAATCTTAATCTTCAATCCTCAATACTCAATCTTCAATCCTCAATCCTCGATCCTCAATCCTCAACACTCAATCCTCAACCTTCAATCCTCAATCCTCAACCTTCAATCCTCAATACTCAATCTTCAATACTCAATCCTGAATCCTCAACACTCAATCCTCAATCCTCAATCCTCAATCGTCAATCTTCACTCCTCAATACTCAATCTTCAATCCTCAATCCTCAATCCTCAATCCACATTCTTCAATCCTCAATTCCCTATCCTCAATCCTCAATCCTCAATCCTCAATCCTCAATCCTCAATCCTCAATCCTCAATCCTCAATCCTCAATCCTCAATCTTCAATCCTCAGTCCCAAATCCTCAATCTTCAATACTCAATGCTCAATCCTCAATCCTCAATCTTAATCTTCAATCCTCATTACTCAATCTTTAATCCTCAATCCTCAATCCTCATTCTTCGATCCTCGATACCGAATCCTCAATCATGAATCCTCAATCTTCAGCTCTGTGTCCTACACAATCAGTTGTCAATCCTCAATCCTCAATAGAATGTCCTCAATTCACAGTTTTCAATACTCAATACTCAACCTGCAACCTTCAGATCTCTTTCCACAAACATCAATTCTCATCACTCAACCCTCAATGCTCAGTCCCCAATCCTCAATCTTCAACCCTCAATCCTCAATCCTCAACCCTCAATCTTAATCTTCAATCCTCAATACTCAATCTTCAATCCTCAATCCTCTATCCTCAAACCTCAATACTCAATCTTCAATCCTCAATGCTCAATCCTCAATCCTCAATCCTCAATCCTCAATCTTAATCTTCAATCCTCAATACTCAATCTTCAATCCTCAATCCTCAATCCTCAATCCTCAACACTCAATCCTCAATCTTCAATCCTCAATCCTCAGTCCTCAATCTACAATCCTCAATACTCAATCTGCAATCCTCAATCCTCAGTCCTCAATCCTCAATCCTCAACCTTCAATCCTCAATACCGAATCCTCAATCTTCAATCCTCAATCCTCAATACTCAATCTTCAATCCTCAATCCTCAATTTTCAATCCTCAATGCTCAATCCTGAATCCTCAATCCTCAATCCTCAATCCTCAATCCTCAATCTTCAATACTCAATACCCAATCCTCAGTCTCCAATCCACAATCCTCAATCCTCAATCCTCACTCCTCAATCCTCAGTCCTCAAACCTCAATCCTGAATCTTTCAATCATGAATCCTCAATCTTCAGCCCTGAGTCCTACGCAATCAGTTGTCAATCCTCAATCCTCAATAGAATGTCCTCAATTCACAGCTTTCAATACTCAATACTCAATCTGCAAACTTCAGATCTCTATCCATAAACATCAATTCTCATCACTCAACCCTCAATACGCAGTCCCCAATCCTCAATCTTCAATCCTCAATCCTCAATCCTCAATCCTCAATCTTAATCTTCAATCCTCAATACTCAATCTTCAATCCTCAATCCTCAATGCTCAATCCTCAATCCTCAATCTTCAATCCTCCATCCTCTATCCTCAATCTACAATCCTCGATACTCAATCTGCAATCCTCAATCCTCAGTCCTCAATCCTCAATCCTCATTCTTCAATACTCAATACCGAATCCTCAATCTTCAATCCTCAATCCTCAATCCTCAATTCTCAATCCTCAATCCTCAATCCTCAATTCTCAATCCTCAATCCTCAATCCTCAGACTTCAATCCTCAATACTCAATCTTCAATCCTGAATCCTCAATCCTCAATCCTCAATCCTCATTCTTCAATCCTGAATACCCAATCCTCAATCTTCAATCCTCAGTCCTCAATCCTCAATTCTCAATCCTCAATTCTCAGTCCTCAGTCCTGAAACCACAATCCTCAACCCTCAGCCCTCATCCTCAATCCTCAACCCTCAATCCTCAGTCCTCCGTCCTCAAACCTCAATCCTCAGCCCTCAGACCTCATCCTCAAACCTCAATCCTCAATCCTCAATCCTCAACCTTCAATCCTCAATACTCAATCTTCAATCCTCACTCCTCAGTCCTGAAACCTCAATTCTGAATCCTGAATACTCAATCTTCAATCCTCAATCCTCAGTCCTGTATACTCTAATATCAATCTTCAATCCTCAATCCCCACTGCTCAATCCTCAATCCTCATTCTTCAATCCTCAATACCCAATCCTCAATCGTCAGTCCTCAATCCTCAATGCTCAATTCTCAGTCCTCAATCCTCAAACCTCAACCTTCAATCCTCAATACTCAATCTTCAATCCTCAATCCTCAATCCTCTGTCATCAATCCTCAATCTTCAATTCTCAATCGTGAATCCTCACTCCTCAATCCTCAATCCTCAATCCTCGTTCCTCAAACCTCAATCCTCAACCCTCAGTCCTCATCCTCAATTCTAAATTCTCAATTCTCAATCCTCAATACTCAATCCTCAATCCTCAATCTTCAATCCTCAATAATCAATCTCCAATCCTGGATCCTCAATCCTCAATCCTCAATCCTCAATCCTCAATCCTCAATCCTCAATCTTCAATCCTCAGTCCCAAATCCTCAATCTTCAATACTCAATGCTCAATCCTCAATCCTCAATCTTAATCTTCAATCCTCATTACTCAATCTTTAATCCTCAATCCTCAATCCTCATTCTTCGATCCTCGATACCGAATCCTCAATC
This sequence comes from Calliopsis andreniformis, assembly GCF_051401765.1. NCBI lineage: Eukaryota > Metazoa > Arthropoda > Insecta > Hymenoptera > Andrenidae > Calliopsis > Calliopsis andreniformis. The sequence goes on along the minus strand of NW_027480443.1, from coordinate 4,593,329 downwards.
ATGAATCCTCAATCTTCAGCTCTGTGTCCTACACAATCAGTTGTCAATCCTCAATCCTCAATAGAATGTCCTCAATTCACAGTTTTCAATACTCAATACTCAACCTGCAACCTTCAGATCTCTTTCCACAAACATCAATTCTCATCACTCAACCCTCAATGCTCAGTCCCCAATCCTCAATCTTCAACCCTCAATCCTCAATCCTCAACCCTCAATCTTAATCTTCAATCCTCAATACTCAATCTTCAATCCTCAATCCTCTATCCTCAAACCTCAATACTCAATCTTCAATCCTCAATGCTCAATCCTCAATCCTCAATCCTCAATCCTCAATCTTAATCTTCAATCCTCAATACTCAATCTTCAATCCTCAATCCTCAATCCTCAATCCTCAACACTCAATCCTCAATCTTCAATCCTCAATCCTCAGTCCTCAATCTACAATCCTCAATACTCAATCTGCAATCCTCAATCCTCAGTCCTCAATCCTCAATCCTCAACCTTCAATCCTCAATACCGAATCCTCAATCTTCAATCCTCAATCCTCAATACTCAATCTTCAATCCTCAATCCTCAATTTTCAATCCTCAATGCTCAATCCTGAATCCTCAATCCTCAATCCTCAATCCTCAATCCTCAATCTTCAATACTCAATACCCAATCCTCAGTCTCCAATCCACAATCCTCAATCCTCAATCCTCACTCCTCAATCCTCAGTCCTCAAACCTCAATCCTGAATCTTTCAATCATGAATCCTCAATCTTCAGCCCTGAGTCCTACGCAATCAGTTGTCAATCCTCAATCCTCAATAGAATGTCCTCAATTCACAGCTTTCAATACTCAATACTCAATCTGCAAACTTCAGATCTCTATCCATAAACATCAATTCTCATCACTCAACCCTCAATACGCAGTCCCCAATCCTCAATCTTCAATCCTCAATCCTCAATCCTCAATCCTCAATCTTAATCTTCAATCCTCAATACTCAATCTTCAATCCTCAATCCTCAATGCTCAATCCTCAATCCTCAATCTTCAATCCTCCATCCTCTATCCTCAATCTACAATCCTCGATACTCAATCTGCAATCCTCAATCCTCAGTCCTCAATCCTCAATCCTCATTCTTCAATACTCAATACCGAATCCTCAATCTTCAATCCTCAATCCTCAATCCTCAATTCTCAATCCTCAATCCTCAATCCTCAATTCTCAATCCTCAATCCTCAATCCTCAGACTTCAATCCTCAATACTCAATCTTCAATCCTGAATCCTCAATCCTCAATCCTCAATCCTCATTCTTCAATCCTGAATACCCAATCCTCAATCTTCAATCCTCAGTCCTCAATCCTCAATTCTCAATCCTCAATTCTCAGTCCTCAGTCCTGAAACCACAATCCTCAACCCTCAGCCCTCATCCTCAATCCTCAACCCTCAATCCTCAGTCCTCCGTCCTCAAACCTCAATCCTCAGCCCTCAGACCTCATCCTCAAACCTCAATCCTCAATCCTCAATCCTCAACCTTCAATCCTCAATACTCAATCTTCAATCCTCACTCCTCAGTCCTGAAACCTCAATTCTGAATCCTGAATACTCAATCTTCAATCCTCAATCCTCAGTCCTGTATACTCTAATATCAATCTTCAATCCTCAATCCCCACTGCTCAATCCTCAATCCTCATTCTTCAATCCTCAATACCCAATCCTCAATCGTCAGTCCTCAATCCTCAATGCTCAATTCTCAGTCCTCAATCCTCAAACCTCAACCTTCAATCCTCAATACTCAATCTTCAATCCTCAATCCTCAATCCTCTGTCATCAATCCTCAATCTTCAATTCTCAATCGTGAATCCTCACTCCTCAATCCTCAATCCTCAATCCTCGTTCCTCAAACCTCAATCCTCAACCCTCAGTCCTCATCCTCAATTCTAAATTCTCAATTCTCAATCCTCAATACTCAATCCTCAATCCTCAATCTTCAATCCTCAATAATCAATCTCCAATCCTGGATCCTCAATCCCCAATCCTCAATCCTTAATACTCAATCTTGAATCCTCAATCACCAGTCCTCAATCTTCAATCCTCAATGGTCAATCCGCAATCCTCAATCCTCAGTCCTCAATCCTCAATCCTCAATCCTCAAACCTCAAACCTCAGCCGTCAGTCCTCGTCCTCAAACCTCAACCCTCAATCCTCCATCCTCAATCTTCAATCATCAATACTCAATCTTCAATCCTCAATCCTCAAACCTCAATCTTCAATCCTCAATCCTCAATATTCAACGCACAACCCTCAACCATCAATCCTCAATACTCAACCATCAATCCTCAGTTCTCAATACTCAATAGAATATCCTGAATACTCATGGTTCAATACTCAATCCGCAATATTCAATAATCAAATCTCAATCCTCAATCCTCAATCCTCAATCTTCAATCGTCAATACCCAATCCTCAGTCTTCAATCCTCAATCCTCAATTCTCAATTCTCAATTCTCAATCCTCAATCCTCAGTCCTCAAATCTCAATCCTGAATCCTCAATCCTGAATCCTCAATCTTCAGCCCTGAGTCCTCAACAGTCAGTTGTCAATCCTCAATCCTCAATGGAATATCCTCAATTCACAGGTTTCAATACTCAATACTCAATTTGCAATCTTCAGATCTCTATACACAAACATCAATTCTCATCACTCAACCCTCAATACTCAGTCCCCAATCCTCAATCTTCAATCCTCAATCCTCAATCCTCAATCCTCAATCTTAATATTCAATCCTCAATACTCAATCTTCAACCCTCAATCCTGAATCCTCAATCCTCACTCTTCAATCCTCAATACCGAATCCTCAATCTTCAATCCTCAATCCTCAATACTCAATTTCATTCCTCAATCCTCAATTTTCAATCCTCAATACCCTATCCTCAATCTTCAATCCTCAATCCTCAATCCTCAATCCTAAATCCTCAATAGTCAATCCTCAATCTTCAACCCTCAGTGCCAAATACTCAATCTTGTATACTCAATCCTCAATCCTCAAACTTTAATCCTCAATACTCAATCTTCAATCCTCAATCCTCAGTCCTCAATAATCAATCCTCATTCTTCAATCCTCAATACCCAATCCTCAATCTTCAATCCTCAATCCTCAATCCTCAATTCTCAATCCTCAATCCTCAATCCTCAGACTTCAGACATCAATACTCAACCCACAGTCCTCGTCCTCAATCCACAACCCTCAATCCTCAATCCTTAATCCTCAATCTTCCATCCTCAATACTCAATCTTCAATCCTCAATCCCCTGTCCTCAAACCTAAATTCTGAATCCTCAATCCTGAATCCTCAATCTTCAGCCCTCAGTCCTCAACAATCAGTTGTCAATTCTCAATCCTCAATAGAATATCCTCAATTCACAGTTATCAATACTCAATACTCAAACTGCAATCTTCAAATCTCTATTCACAAACATCAATTCTCATCACTCAACCCTCAACACTCCGTCCCCAATCCTCAAACTTCAATCCTCAATCCTCAATCCTCAACCCTCAATACTCAATCCACAATTTTCAAAGCTCAATAATCAATCTTCAATCCCCAATCCTCAATCCTCAATCCTCAATCGTCAGACTTCAATCCTCAATACTCAATATTCAATCCTGAATCCTCAATCCTCAATCCTCAATCCTCATTCTTCAATCCTGAATACCCAATCCTCAATCATCAATCCTCAATCCTCAATCCTTAATCCTCAATTCTCAATCCTCAATCCTCAGTCCTCAGTCCTCAAACCACAATCCTCAACCCTCAGCCCTCATCCTCAATCCGCAATCCTCAATCCTCAGTCCTCCGTCCACAAACCTCAATCCTCAGCCCTCAGACCTCATCCTCGATCCTCAATCCTCAATCCTCATTCCTCAATATTCAATCCTCAATACTCGATCTTCAACCCTCAATCCTCAGTCCACAAACCTCAATTCTGAATCCTGAATACTCAACCTTCAATCCTCAATCCTCAGTCCTGAATACTCTACCATCAATCTTCAATCCTCAATCCCCAGTGCTCAATCCTCAATCCTCATTCTTCAATCTTCAATACCCAATCCTGAATCTTCAATCCTCTATCCTCAATGCTCAATTCTCAATCCTCAATCCTCAAACCTCAATCTTCAATCCTCAATACTCGATCTTCAATCCTCAATCCTCAATCCTCAGTCATCAATCCTCAATCTTAATCTTCAATCCTCAATACTCAATCTTCAATCCTCAATCCTCAATCCTCAATCCTCAATACTCAATCCTCAATCTTAATCTTCAATCCTCAATACTCAATCTTCAATCCTCAATCCTCAATCCTCAATCCTCAATACTCAATCCTCAATCTTCAATCCTCAATACTCAATCTTCAAACCTCAATCCTCAATCCTGAACCCTCAATCCTCAATCCTCAATCATCAATCGTCAGTCTTCCATCCTCAATACTCAATCTTCAATCCTCAATGCTCAATCCACAATACTCAATCCTCAATCCGCAATCTTAATCTTCAATCCTCAATACTCAATCTTCAATCCTCAATCCTCAATCCTCAATCCTCAACACTCAATCCTCAATCTTCAACCCTCAATCATCAGTCCTCAATCTACAATCCTCAATAATCAATCTGCAATCCTCAATCCTCAGTCCTCAATCCTCAATCATCATTCTTCAATCCTCAATACCGAATACTCAATCTTCAATCCTCAATCCTCAATACTCAATCTTCAATCCTCAATCCTCAATTTTCAATCCTCAATGCTCAATCCTCAATCCTCAATCCTCAATCCTCAATCCTCAATCCTCAATCCTCAATCCTGGATCTTCAATCCTCAATACTCAATCCTCAATCCTCAATCCTCAATCCTCAATCGTCAATCCACAAACCTCAATCGTCAATCTTCAATCCTCAATACTCAATCTTCATTCCTCAATCCTCAATCCTCAATCCTCAATCCTCATTAATCAATCCTCAATACCCAATCCTCAATCTTCAATGCCCAATACTCAACCTTCAATCCTCAATACTCAATCTTCAAACCTCAATCCTCAATCCTGAACCCTCAATCCTCAATCCTCAATCATCAATCGTCAGTCTTCCATCCTCAATACTCAATCTTCAATCCTCAATGCTCAATCCACAATACTCAATCCTCAATCCGCAATCTTAATCTTCAATCCTCAATACTCAATCTTCAATCCTCAATCCTCAATCCTCAATCCTCAACACTCAATCCTCAATCTTCAACCCTCAATCATCAGTCCTCAATCTACAATCCTCAATAATCAATCTGCAATCCTCAATCCTCAGTCCTCAATCCTCAATCATCATTCTTCAATCCTCAATACCGAATACTCAATCTTCAATCCTCAATCCTCAATACTCAATCTTCAATCCTCAATCCTCAATTTTCAATCCTCAATGCTCAATCCTCAATCCTCAATCCTCAATCCTCAATCCTCAATCCTCAATCCTCAATCCTGGATCTTCAATCCTCAATACTCAATCCTCAATCCTCAATCCTCAATCCTCAATCGTCAATCCACAAACCTCAATCGTCAATCTTCAATCCTCAATACTCAATCTTCATTCCTCAATCCTCAATCCTCAATCCTCAATCCTCATTAATCAATCCTCAATACCCAATCCTCAATCTTCAATGCCCAATACTCAACCTTCAATCCTCAATCCTCTGTCCTCAAACCTCAATTTTGAGTCCTCAGTCCTGAATCCTCAATATTCATCCCTCAGTCCTCAACAATCAGTCCTCAATCTTCTGTCATCAATCCTCAATCTTCAATTCTCAATCCTCAATCCTCAATCCTCAATCCTCAATCCTCAATCCTCATTCCTCAATCCTCAATCTTAATCTTCAATCCTCAATACTCAGTCTTCAGTCCTCAATCCTCAATCCTCAATCCTCAATCCTCAATCTTCAATCCTCAATCCTCAATCCTCAATCTACAATCCTCAATACTCAATCTGCAATCCTCAATCCTCACTCCTCAATCCTCAATCCTCATTTTTCAATCCTCAATACCGAATCCTCAATCTTAAATCCTCAATCCTCAATCCTCAATTCACAATCCTGAATCCTCAATCCTGAGACTTCAAACATCAATACTCAACCGTCAGTCCTCGTCCTCAATCCACAACCCTCAATCCTCAATCCTCAATCTTCAATCATTAATATTCAATCTTCAATCCACAATCCTCAATCCTCAATCCTCAATCCTCAACCCTCAATCCTCAACGTCCAATCCTCAATACCCAATCCTCAGACTTCAATCCTCAATCCTCAATCCTCAATCCTCAATCCTCAATCCTCAATCGTCAGTCCTCAAACCTCAATCCTGAATCCTCAACCCTGAATCCTCAATCTTCAGCCCTGAGTCCTCAACAATCAGTTGTCAATCCTCAATCCTCAATAGAACGTCCTCAATTCACAGTTTTCAATACTCAATACTCAATCTGCAATCTTCAGATCTCTATACACAAACATCAATTCTCATCACTCAACCCTCAATACTCAGTCCCCAATCCTCAATCCTCAGTCCTCAATCCTCAATCCTCATTCTTCAATCCTCAATACCGAATCCTCAATCTTCAATCCTCAATCCTCAATACTCAATCCTCAATCCTCTATCCTCAATCCTCAATCCTGGATCTTCAATCCTCAATACTCAATCCTCAATTCTCAATCCTCAATCCTCAATCCTCAATCCTCAATCCACAAACCTCAATCGTCAATCTTCAATCCTCAATACTCAATCTTCATTCCTCAATCCTCAATCCTCAATCCTCGACCCTCATTAATCAATCCTCAATACCCAATCCTCAATCTTCAATCCTCAGTCCTCAATTCTCAATTCTCAATCCTCAATCCTCAGTCCTCAGTCCTCAAACCTCAATCCTCAGCACTCAGACCTCATCGTCAATCCTCAATCCTCAATCCTCTATCCTCAATCTTCAATGCCCAATACTCAACCTTCAATCCTCAATCCTCTTACCTCAAACCTCAATTTTGAGTCCTCAGTCCTGAATCCTCAATATTCATCCCTCAGCCCTCAACAATCAGTCCTCAATCCTCTGTCATCAATCCTCAATATTCAATACTCAATCCTCAATCCTCAATCCTCAATCCTCAATCCTCAATCCTCATTCCTCAATCCTCAATCTTAATCTTCAATCCTCAATACTCAGTCTTCAATCCTCAATCCTCAATCCTCAATACTCAATCCTCAGTCTTCAATCCTCAATCATCAATCCTCAATCTACAATCCTCAATTCTCAATCTGCAATCCTCAATCCTCACTCCTCAATCCTCAATCCTCATTCTTCAATCCTCAATACCGAATCCTCAATCTTCAATCCTCAATCCTCAATCCTCAATTCTCAATCCTCAATCCTCAATCCTCAGACTTCAAACATCAATACTCAACCCTCAGTCCTCGTCCTCAATCCACAACCCTCAATCCTCAATCCGCAATCTTCAATCATAAATACACAATCTTCAATCCTCAATCTTCAATCCTCAATCCTCAATCCTCAATCCTCAATATTCAACACACAACCCTCAACCATCAATTCTCAATACTCAACCATCAATCCTCAGACCTCAAACATCAATAATCAACACTCAGTCCTCGTCCTTAATCCACAACCCTCAACCCTCAATACTCAATCTTCAATCATCAATATTCAATCTTCAATCCTCAATCCTTAATCCTCAGTACTCAATGTTCAATCCTCAATACCCAATACTCAATCTTCAATCCTCAATCCTCAATCTTCAATCCTCAATCCTCAATTCTCAATCCTCAATCCTCAGCCCTCAAACCTCAATCCCTAATCCTCAATCCTGAATCCTCAATCTTCAGCCCTCAGTACTCAACAATCAGTTGTCAATCCCCAATCCTCAATAGAATATCCTCAATTCACAGTTTTCAATACTCAATACTCAATCTGCAATCTTCAAATTTCTACCCACAAACATCAATTCTCATCACTCAACCCTCAACACTCAGTCCCCAACACTCAATCCTCAATCCTCAATCCTCATTCCTCAATCTTCAATCCTCAATACCCAATCCTCATCTCTCAACTCCCAACACTCAGTCCTCAATCTTCAACCCTCAATTATCAATCTTCAATCTTGAATCCTCAATACTCAATCTTCAATCCTCAATCCTCAATCCACAACCCTCAATCCTCAATCCTCAGTCATCAATCCTCAATCTTCAATACTCAATCCTCAATCCTCAATCCTAAATCCTCAATCTTCCATCCTCAATACACAATCTTCAATCCTCAATCCCCTGTCCTCAAACCTAAATTCTGAATCCTCAATCCTGAATCCTCAATCTTCAGCCCTCAGTCCTCAACAATCAGTTGTCAATCCTCTATCCTCAATAGAATATCCTCAATTCACAGTTTTCAATACTCAATACTCAATCTGCAATCTTCAGATCTCTATACACAAACATCAATTCTCATCACTCAACCCTCAATACTCAGTCCCCAATCCTCAATCCTCAGTCCTCAATCCTCAATCCTCATTCTTCAATCCTCAATACCGAATCCTCAATCTTCAATCCTCAATCCTCAATACTCAATCCTCAATCCTCAATCCTCAATCCTCAATCCTGGATCTTCAATCCTCAATACTCAATCCTCAATTCTCAATCCTCAATCCTCAATCATCAATCCACAAACCTCAATCGTCAATCTTCAATCCTCAATACTCAATCTCCATTCCTCAATCCTCAATCCTCAATCCTCAATCCTCATTAATCAATCCTCAACACCCAATCCTCAATCTTCAATCCTCAGTCCTCAATCCTCAATTCTCAATCCTCAATCCTCAGTCCTCAGTCCTCAAACCTCAATCCTCAGCCCTCAGACCTCGTCGTCAATCCTCAATCCTCAATCCTCTATCCTCAATCTTCAATGCCCAATACTCAACCTTCAATCCTCAATCCTCTGTCTTCAAACCTCAATTTTGAGCCCTCAGTCCTGAATCCTCAATATTCATCCCTCAGTCCTCAACAATCAGTCCTCAATCCTCTGTCATCAATCCTCAAGCTTCAATACTCAACCCTCAATCCTCAATCCTCAATCCTCAATCCTCAATCCTCATTCCTCAATCCTCAATCTTAATCTTCAATCCTCAATACTCAGTCTTCAATCCTCATTCTTCAATCCTGAATACCCAATCCTCAATCATCAATCCTCAATCCTCAATCCTCAATTCTCAATCCTCAATCCTCAGTCATCAATCCTCAATCTTAATCTTCAATCCTCAATACTCAATCTTCAATCCTCAATCCTCAATCCTCAATCCTCAATCCTCAATACTCAATCCTCAATCTTAATCTTCAATCCTCAATACTCAATCTTCAATCCTCAATCCTCAATCCTCAATCCTCAATACTCAATCCTCAATCTTCAATCCTCAATACTCAATCTTCAAACCTCAATCCTCAATCCTCAACCCTCAATCCTCAATCCTCAATCCTCAATCGTCAGTCTTCCATCCTCAATACTCAATCTTCAATCCTCAATGCTCAATCCACAATACTCAATCCTCAATCCGCAATCTTAATCTTCAATCCTCAATACTCAATCTTCAATCCTCAATCCTCAATCCTCAATCCTCAACACTCAATCCTCAATCTTCAACCCTCAATCCTCAGTCCACAATCTACAATCCTCAATAATCAATCTGCAATCCTCAATCCTCAGTCCTCAATCCTCAATCATCATTCTTCAATCCTCAATACCGAATCCTCAATCTTCAATCCTCAATCCTCAATACTCAATCTTCAATCCTCAATCCTCAATTTTCAATCCTCAATGCTCAATCCTCAATCCTCAATCCTCAATCCTCAATCCTCAATCCTCAATCCTCAATCCTCAATCCTCAATCCTGGATCTTCAATCCTCAATACTCAATCCTCAATCCTCAATCCTCAATCCTCAATCCTCAATCCACAAACCTCAATCGTCAATCTTCAATCCTCAATACTCAATCTTCATTCCTCAATCGTCAATCCTCAATCCTCGTTCCTCAAACCTCAATCCTCAACCCTCAGTCCTCATCCTCAATTCTAAATTCTCAATTCTCAATCCTCAATACTCAATCCTCAATCCTCAATCTTCAATCCTCAATAATCAATCTCCAATCCTGGATCCTCAATCCCCAATCCTCAATCCTTAATACTCAATCTTGAATCCTCAATCACCAGTCCTCAATCTTCAATCCTCAATGGTCAATCCGCAATCCTCAATCCTCAGTCCTCAATCCTCAATCCTCAATCCTCAAACCTCAAACCTCAACCGTCAGTCCTCGTCCTCAAACCTCAACCCTCAATCCTCCATCCTCAATCTTCAATCATCAATACTCAATCTTCAATCCTCAATCCTCAAACCTCAATCCTCAATCCCCAGTCCTGAATACTCTACCATCAATCTTCAATCCTCAATCCCCAATGCTCAATCCTCAATCCTCATTCTTCAATCTTCAATACCCAATCCTGAATCTTCAATCCTCTATCCTCAATGCTCAATTCTCAATCCTCAATCCTCAAACCTCAATCTTCAATCCTCTATACTCGATCTTCAATCCTCAATCCTCAATCCTCAGTCATCAATCCTCAATCTTAATCTTCAATCCTCAATACTCAATCCTCAATCCTCAATCCACAATCCTCAATCCTCAATACTCAATCCTCAATATTAATCTTCAATCCTCAATACTCAATCTTCAATCCTCAATCCTCAATCCTCAATCCTCAATCCTCAATACTCAATCCTCAATCTTCAATCCTCAATACTCAATCTTCAAACCTCAATCCTCAATCCTCAACCCTCAATCCTCAATCCTCAATCGTCAGTCTTCCATCCTCAATACTCAATCTTCAATCCTCAATGCTCAATCCACAATACTCAATCCTCATTCTTCAATCCTCAATACCGAATCCTCAATCTTCAATCCTCAATCCTCAATCCTCAATTCTCAATCCTCAATCCTCAATCCTCAGACTTCAAACATCAATACTCAACCCTCAGTCCTCGTCCTCAATCAACAACCCTCAATCCTCAATCCTCAATCTTCAATCATAAATACACAATCTTCAATCCTCAATCTTCAATCCTCAATCTTCAGTCCTCAATGCTCAATATTCAACACACAACCCTCAACCATCAATTCTCAATACTCAACCATCAATCCTCAGACCTCAAACATCAATAATCAACACTCAGTCCTCGTCCTCAATCCACAACCCTCAACCCTCAATACTCAATCTTCAATCATCAATATTCAATCTTCTATCCTCAAGCCTTAATCCTCAATACTCAATGTTCAATCCTCAATACCCAAAACACAATCTTCAATCCTCAATCCTCAATCCTCAATCCTCAATCCTCAATTCTCAATCCTCAATCCTCAGCCCTCAAACCTCAATCCCTAATCCTCAATCCTGAATCCTCAATCTTCAGCCCTCAGTACTCAACAATCAGTTGTCAATCCCCAATCCTCAATAGAATATCCTCAATTCACAGTTTTCAATACTCAATACTCAATCTGCAATCTTCAAATCTCTACCCACAAACATCAATCCTCATCACTCAACCCTCAACACTCAGTCCCCAACCCTCAATCCTCAATCCTCAATCCTCATTCCTCAATCTTCAATCCTCAATACCCAATCCTCATCACTCAACTCTCAACACTCAGTCCTCAATCTTCAACCCTCAATCCTCAATCTTCAATCTTCAATCCTCAATACTCAATCTCCAATCCTCAATCCTCAATCCACAACCCTCAATCCTCAATCCTCAGTCATCAATCCTCAATCTTCAATACTCAATCCTCAATCCTCAATCCTTAATCCTCAATCTTCCATCCTCAATACTCAATCTTCAATCCTCAATCCCCTGTCCTCAAACCTAAATTCTGAATCCTCAATCCTGAATCCTCAATCTTCAGCCCTCAGTCCTCAACAATCAGTTGTCAATTCTCAATCCTCAATAGAATATCCTCAATTCACAGTTATCAATACTCAATACTCAAACTGCAATCTTCAAATCTCTATTCACAAACATCAATTCTCATCACTCAACCCTCAACACTCCGTCCCCAATCCTCAAACTTCAATCCTCAATCCTCAATCCTCAACCCTCAATCCTCAATCCACAATTTTCAAAGCTCAATAATCAATCTTCAATCCCCAATCCTCAATCCTCAATCCTCAATCGTCAGACTTCAATCCTCAATACTCAATATTCAATCCTGAATCCTCAATCCTCAATCCTCAATCCTCATTCTTCAATCCTGAATACCCAATCCTCAATCATCAATCCTCAATCCTCAATCCTCAATCCTCAATTCTCAATCCTCAATCCTCAGTCCTCAGTCCTCAAACCACAATCCTCAACCCTCAGCCCTCATCCTCAATCCTCAATCCTCAATCCTCAGTCCTCCGTCCACAAACCTCAATCCTCAGCCCTCAGACCTCATCCTCAATCCTCAATCCTCAATCTTCAATCCTCAATCCTCAATCCTCAATCTACAATCCTCAATACTCAATCTGCAATCCTCAATCCTCACTCCTCAATCCTCAATCCTCATTTTTCAATCCTCAACACCGAATCCTCAATCTTAAATCCTCAATCCTCAATCCTCAATTCACAATCCTGAATCCTCAATCCTGAGACTTCAAACATCAATACTCAACCGTCAGTCCTCGTCCTCAATCCACAACCCTCAATCCTCAATCCTCAATCTTCAATCATTAATAGTCAATCTTCAATCCACAATCCTCAATCCTCAATCCTCAATCCTCAACCCTCAATCCTCAACGTCCAATCCTCAATACCCAATCCTCAGACTTCAATCCTCAATCCTCAATCCTCAATCCTCAATCCTCAATCCTCAATCGTCAGTCCTCAAACCTCAATCCTGAATCCTCAACCCTGAATCCTCAATCTTCAGCCCTGAGTCCTCAACAATCAGTTGTCAATCCTCAATCCTCAATAGAACGTCCTCAATTCACAGTTTTCAATACTCAATACTCAATCTGCAATCTTCAGATCTCTATGCACAAACATCAATTCTCATCACTCAACCCTCAATACTCAGTCCCCAATCATCAATCCTCAGTCCTCAATCCTCAATCCTCATTCTTCAATCCTCAATACCGAATCCTCAATCTTCAATCCTCAATCCTCAATACTCAATCCTCAATCCTCTATCCTCAATCCTCAATCCTGGATCTTCAATCCTCAATACTCAATCCTCAATTCTCAATCCTCAATCCTCAATCCTCAATCCTCAATCCACAAACCTCAATCGTCAATCTTCAATCCTCAATACTCAATCTTCATTCCTCAATCCTCAATCCTCAATCCTCGACCCTCATTAATCAATCCTCAATACCCAATCCTCAATCTTCAATCCTCAGTCCTCAATTCTCAATTCTCAATCCTCAATCCTCAGTCCTCAGTCCTCAAACCTCAATCCTCAGCACTCAGACCTCATCGTCAATCCTCAATCCTCAATCCTCTATCCTCAATCTTCAATGCCCAATACTCAACCTTCAATCCTCAATCCTCTTACCTCAAACCTCAATTTTGAGTCCTCAGTCCTGAATCCTCAATATTCATCCCTCAGTCCTCAACAATCAGTCCTCAATCCTCTGTCATCAATCCTCATTATTCAATACTCAATCCTCAATCCTCAATCCTCAATCCTCAATCCTCAATCCTCATTCCTCAATCCTCAATCTTAATCTTCAATCCTCAATACTCAGTCTTCAATCCTCAATCCTCAATCCTCAATACTCAATCCTCAGTCTTCAATCCTCAATCATCAATCCTCAATCTACAATCCTCAATTCTCAATCTGCAATCCTCAATCCTCACTCCTCAATCCTCAATCCTCATTCTTCAATCCTCAATACCGAATCCTCAATCTTCAATCCTCAATCCTCAATCCTCAATTCTCAATCCTCAATCCTCAATCCTCAGACTTCAAACATCAATACTCAACCCTCAGTCCTCGTCCTCAATCCACAACCCTCAATCCTCAATCCGCAATCTTCAATCATAAATACACAATCTTCAATCCTCAATCTTCAATCCTCAATCCTCAATCCTCAATCCTCAATATTCAACACACAACCCTCAACCATCAATTCTCAATACTCAACCATCAATCCTCAGACCTCAAACATCAATAATCAACACTCAGTCCTCGTCCTTAATCCACAACCCTCAACCCTCAATACTCAATCTTCAATCATCAATATTCAATCTTCAATCCTCAATCCTTAATCCTCAGTACTCAATGTTCAATCCTCAATACCCAATACTCAATCTTCAATCCTCAATCCTCAATCCTCAATCCTCAATCCTCAATTCTCAATCCTCAATCCTCAGCCCTCAAACCTCAATCCCTAATCCTCAATCCTGAATCCTCAATCTTCAGCCCTCAGTACTCAACAATCAGTTGTCAATCCCCAATCCTCAATAGAATATCCTCAATTCACAGTTTTCAATACTCAATACTCAATCTGCAATCTTCAAATTTCTACCCACAAACATCAATTCTCATCACTCAACCCTCAACACTCAGTCCCCAACCCTCAATCCTCAATCCTCAATCCTCATTCCTCAATCTTCAATCCTCAATACCCAATCCTCATCTCTCAACTCCCAACACTCAGTCCTCAATCTTCAACCCTCAATTATCAATCTTCAATCTTGAATCCTCAATACTCAATCTTCAATCCTCAATCCTCAATCCACAACCCTCAATCCTCAATCCTCAGTCATCAATCCTCAATCTTCAATACTCAATCCTCAATCCTCAATCCTAAATCCTCAATCTTCCATCCTCAATACACAATCTTCAATCCTCAATCCCCTGTCCTCAAACCTAAATTCTGAATCCTCAATCCTGAATCCTCAATCTTCAGCCCTCAGTCCTCAACAATCAGTTGTCAATTCTCTATCCTCAATAGAATATCCTCAATTCACAGTTTTCAATACTCAATACTCAAACTGCAATCTTCAAATCTCTATTCACAAACATCAATTCTCATCACTCAACCCTCAACACTCCGTCCCCAATCCTCAAACTTCAATCCTCAATCCTCAATCCTCATTCTTCAATCCTCAATACCGAATCCTCAATCTTAAATCCTCAATCCTCAATCCTCAATTCACAATCCTCAATCCTCAATCCTCAGACTTCAAACATCAATACCCAACCCTCAGTCCTCGTCCTCAATCCACAACCCTCAATCCTCAATCCTCAATCTTCAATCATTAATATTCAATCTTCAATCCACAATCCTCAATCCTCAATCCTCAATCCTCAACCCTCAATCCTCAACGTCCAATCCTCAATACCCAATCCTCAGACTTCAATCCTCAATCCTCAATCCTCAATCCTCAATCCTCAATCCTCAATCCTCAGTCCTCAAACCTCAATCCTGAATCCTCAACCCTGAATCCTCAATCTTCAGCCCTGAGTCCTCAACAATCAGTTGTCAATCCTCAATCCTCAATAGAACGTCCTCAATTCACAGTTTTCAATACTCAATACTCAATCTGCAATCTTCAGATCTCTATACACAAACATCAATTCTCATCACTCAACCCTCAATACTCAGTCCCCAATCCTCAATCCTCAGTCCTCAATCCTCAATCCTCATTCTTCAATCCTCAATACCGAATCCTCAATCTTCAATCCTCAATCCTCAATACTCAATCCTCAATCCTCAATCCTCAATCCTCAATCCTGGATCTTCAATCCTCAATACTCAATCCTCAATTCTCAATCCTCAATCCTCAATCCTCAATCCACAAACCTCAATCGTCAATCTTCAATCCTCAATACTCAATCTCCATTCCTCAATCCTCAATCCTCAATCCTCAATCCTCATTAATCAATCCTCAACACCCAATCCTCAATCTTCAATCCTCAGTCCTCAATCCTCAATTCTCAATCCTCAATCCTCAGTCCTCAGTCCTCAAACCTCAATCCTCAGCCCTCAGACCTCGTCGTCAATCCTCAATCCTCAATCCTCTATCCTCAATCTTCAATGCCCAATACTCAACCTTCAATCCTCAATCCTCTGTCTTCAAACCTCAATTTTGAGCCCTCAGTCCTGAATCCTCAATATTCATCCCTCAGTCCTCAACAATCAGTCCTCAATCCTCTGTCATCAATCCTCAAGCTTCAATACTCAACCCTCAATCCTCAGTCCTCAGTCCTCAAACCACAATCCTCAACCCTCAGCCCTCATCCTCAATCCTCAATCCTCAATCCTCAGTCTTCCGTCCACAAACCTCAATCCTCAGCCCTCAGACCTCATCCTCGATCCTCAATCCTCAATCCTCATTCCTCAATATTCAATCCTCAATACTCGATCTTCAACCCTCAATCCTCAGTCCACAAACCTCAATTCTGAATCCTGAATACTCAACCTTCAATCCTCAATCCTCAGTCCTGAATACTCTACCATCAACCTTCAATCCTCAATCCTCAGTCCTGAATACTCTACCATCAATCTTCAATCCTCTATCCTCAATGCTCAATTCTCAATCCTCAATCCTCAAACCTCAATCTTCAATCCTCAATACTCGATCTTCAATCCTCAATCCTCAATCCTCAGTCATCAATCCTCAATCTTAATCTTCAATCCTCAATACTCAATCTTCAATCCTCAATCCTCTATCCTCAATCCTCAATCCTCAATACTCAATCCTCAATCTTAATCTTCAATCCTCAATACTCAATCTTCAATCCTCAATCCTCAATCCTCAATCCTCAATACTCAATCCTCAATCTTCAATCCTCAATACTCAATCTTCAAACCTCAATCCTCAATCCTCAACCCTCAATCCTCAATCCTCAATCCTCAATCGTCAGTCTTCCATCCTCAATACTCAATCTTCAATCCTCAATGCTCAATCCACAATACTCAATCCTCAATCCGCAATCTTAATCTTCAATCCTCAATACTCAATCTTCAATCCTCAATCCTCAATCCTCAACACTCAATCCTCAATCTTCAACCCTCAATCCTCAGTCCACAATCTACAATCCTCAATAATCAATCTGCAATCCTCAATCCTCAGTCCTCAATCCTCAATCATCATTCTTCAATCCTCAATACCGAATCCTCAATCTTCAATCCTCAATCCTCAATACTCAATCTTCAATCCTCAATCCTCAATTTTCAATCCTCAATGCTCAATCCTCAATCCTCAATCCTCAATCCTCAATCCTCAATCCTCAATCCTCAATCCTCAATCCTCAATCCTCAATCCTCAATCCTGGATCTTCAATCCTCAATACTCAATCCTCAATCCTCAATCCTCAATCCTCAATCCTCAATCCACAAACCTCAATCGTCAATCTTCAATCCTCAATACTCAATCTTCATTCCTCAATCGTCAATCCTCAATCCTCGTTCCTCAAACCTCAATCCTCAACCCTCAGTCCTCATCCTCAATTCTAAATTCTCAATTCTCAATCCTCAATACTCAATCCTCAATCCTCAATCTTCAATCCTCAATAATCAATCTCCAATCCTGGATCCTCAATCCCCAATCCTCAATCCTTAATACTCAATCTTGAATCCTCAATCACCAGTCCTCAATCTTCAATCCTCAATGGTCAATCCGCAATCCTCAATCCTCAGTCCTCAATCCTCAATCCTCAATCCTCAAACCTCAAACCTCAACCGTCAGTCCTCGTCCTCAAACCTCAACCCTCAATCCTCCATCCTCAATCTTCAATCATCAATACTCAATCTTCAATCCTCAATCCTCAAACCTCAATCCTCAATCCCCAGTCCTGAATACTCTACCATCAATCTTCAATCCTCAATCCCCAATGCTCAATCCTCAATCCTCATTCTTCAATCTTCAATACCCAATCCTGAATCTTCAATCCTCTATCCTCAATGCTCAATTCTCAATCCTCAATCCTCAAACCTCAATCTTCAATCCTCTATACTCGATCTTCAATCCTCAATCCTCAATCCTCAGTCATCAATCCTCAATCTTAATCTTCAATCCTCAATACTCAATCCTCAATCCTCAATCCACAATCCTCAATCCTCAATACTCAATCCTCAATATTAATCTTCAATCCTCAATACTCAATCTTCAATCCTCAATCCTCAATCCTCAATCCTCAATACTCAATCCTCAATCTTCAATCCTCAATACTCAATCTTCAAACCTCAATCCTCAATCCTCAACCCTCAATCCTCAATCCTCAATCCTCAATCGTCAGTCTTCCATCCTCAATACTCAATCTTCAATCCTCAATGCTCAATCCACAATACTCAATCCTCATTCTTCAATCCTCAATACCGAATCCTCAATCTTCAATCCTCAATCCTCAATCCTCAATTCTCAATCCTCAATCCTCAATCCTCAGACTTCAAACATCAATACTCAACCCTCAGTCCTCGTCCTCAATCAACAACCCTCAATCCTCAATCCTCAATCTTCAATCATAAATACACAATCTTCAATCCTCAATCTTCAATCCTCAATCTTCAATACTCAATGCTCAATATTCAACACACAACCCTCAACCATCAATTCTCAATACTCAACCATCAATCCTCAGACCTCAAACATCAATAATCAACACTCAGTCCTCGTCCTCAATCCACAACCCTCAACCCTCAATACTCAATCTTCAATCATCAATATTCAATCTTCTATCCTCAAGCCTTAATCCTCAATACTCAATGTTCAATCCTCAATACCCAAAACACAATCTTCAATCCTCAATCCTCAATCCTCAATCCTCAATCCTCAATCCTCAATTCTCAATCCTCAATCCTCAGCCCTCAAACCTCAATCCCTAATCCTCAATCCTGAATCCTCAATCTTCAGCCCTCAGTACTCAACAATCAGTTGTCAATCCCCAATCCTCAATAGAATATCCTCAATTCACAGTTTTCAATACTCAATACTCAATCTGCAATCTTCAAATCTCTACCCACAAACATCAATTCTCATCACTCAACCCTCAACACTCAGTCCCCAACCCTCAATCCTCAATCCTCAATCCTCATTCCTCAATCTTCAATCCTCAATACCCAATCCTCATCACTCAACTCTCAACACTCAGTCCTCAATCTTCAACCCTCAATCCTCAATCTTCAATCTTCAATCCTCAATACTCAATCTCCAATCCTCAATCCTCAATCCACAACCCTCAATCCTCAATCCTCAGTCATCAATCCTCAATCTTCAATACTCAATCCTCAATCCTCAATCCTTAATCCTCAATCTTCCATCCTCAATACTCAATCTTCAATCCTCAATCCCCTGTCCTCAAACCTAAATTCTGAATCCTCAATCCTGAATCCTCAATCTTCAGCCCTCAGTCCTCAACAATCAGTTGTCAATTCTCAATCCTCAATAGAATATCCTCAATTCACAGTTATCAATACTCAATACTCAAACTGCAATCTTCAAATCTCTATTCACAAACATCAATTCTCATCACTCAACCCTCAACACTCCGTCCCCAAACCTCAAACTTCAATCCTCAATCCTCAATCCTCAACCCTCAATCCTCAATCCACAATTTTCAAAGCTCAATAATCAATCTTCAATCCCCAATCCTCAATCCTCAATCCTCAATCGTCAGACTTCAATCCTCAATACTCAATATTCAATCCTGAATCCTCAATCCTCAATCCTCAATCCTCATTCTTCAATCCTGAATACCCAATCCTCAATCATCAATCCTCAATCCTCAATCCTCAATCCTCAATTCTCAATCCTCAATCCTCAGTCCTCAGTCCTCAAACCACAATCCTCAACCCTCAGCCCTCATCCTCAATCCTCAATCCTCAATCCTCAGTCCTCCGTCCACAAACCTCAATCCTCAGCCCTCAGACCTCATCCTCAATCCTCAATCCTCAATCTTCAATCCTCAATCCTCAATCCTCAATCTACAATCCTCAATACTCAATCTGCAATCCTCAATCCTCACTCCTCAATCCTCAATCCTCATTTTTCAATCCTCAACACCGAATCCTCAATCTTAAATCCTCAATCCTCAATCCTCAATTCACAATCCTGAATCCTCAATCCTGAGACTTCAAACATCAATACTCAACCGTCAGTCCTCGTCCTCAATCCACAACCCTCAATCCTCAATCCTCAATCTTCAATCATTAATATTCAATCTTCAATCCACAATCCTCAATCCTCAATCCTCAATCCTCAACCCTCAATCCTCAACGTCCAATCCTCAATACCCAATCCTCAGACTTCAATCCTCAATCCTCAATCCTCAATCCTCAATCCTCAATCCTCAATCGTCAGTCCTCAAACCTCAATCCTGAATCCTCAACCCTGAATCCTCAATCTTCAGCCCTGAGTCCTCAACAATCAGTTGTCAATCCTCAATCCTCAATAGAACGTCCTCAATTCACAGTTTTCAATACTCAATACTCAATCTGCAATCTTCAGATCTCTATACACAAACATCAATTCTCATCACTCAACCCTCAATACTCAGTCCCCAATCCTCAATCCTCAGTCCTCAATCCTCAATCCTCATTCTTCAATCCTCAATACCGAATCCTCAATCTTCAATCCTCAATCTTCAATCCTCAATCCTCAATCCTCAATCCTCAATAGTCAATCTTCAATCCTCAATACTCAATCTTCAATCCTCAATCATCAATCCTCAGTCCTCAATCCTCAATCGTCAATCCTCAATCCTCAATCCTCAATTCTCAATCCTCAATCCTCAATCCTCAGACCTCAAACATCAATACTCAACCATCAGACCTCGTCCTCAATCCACAACCCTCAACCCTCAGACCTCATTCTCAATCCTCAATACTCAATACCCAATCCTCAATCTTCAATCCTCAATCCTCAATTCTCAATTCTCAACCCTCAATCCTCAGTCGTCAGTCCTCAGTCCTCAAACCTCAACCCTCAACCCTCAGACCTCATTCTCAATCCTCAATACTCAATCCTCAATCCTCAACCCTAAGCCATCATCCTCCATCCTCAATCCTCAATGCTCAATCCTGTATCTTTAATCCTCAATACTCAATCTTCAATCCTCAATCCTCAATCCTCAATCCTCAATAATCAATCTTCAATCCTCAACACTCAATCTTCAACCCTCCATCCTCAATCCTCAATCCTCACTCCTCAATCCTCAATATTCAATCCTCAATCTTCAATCCTCAATACTCAATCCTCAATCCTCAATCCTCATTCCCCAAACATCAGCCCTCAACCCTCAGTCCTCATCATCAATTCTCAATTCTCAATCCTCAATCCTCAATCCTCAATCCTCAATCCTCAATAATCAATCTTCAATCCTCAACACTCAATCTTCAACCCTCCATCCTCAATCCTCAATCCTCACTCCTCAATCCTCAATATTCAATCCTCAATCTTCAATCCTCAATGCTCAATCTTCAATCCTCAATCCTCAATCCTCAATCCTCAATCCTCATTCCTCAATCCTCAATCCTCAATACCCAATCCTCAATCTTCAATCCTCAATCCTGAATCCCCAATTCTCAATCCTCAATCCTCAATCCTCAGACCCCAAACATCAATACTCAACCATCAGACCTCGTCCTCAATCCACAACCCTCAATCCTCAATCCTCAATCTTCAATCATCATTATTCAATCTTCAATCGTCAATCCTCAATCCTCAATCCTCAATCCTCAATCCTCAATCCTCAATCCTCAATCCTCAATCCTCAAACCTCAATCCTCAGTCCTCAAACCACAATCCTGAATCCTCAATCCTGAAACCTCAATCTTCAGCCCTCAGTCCTCAACAATCAGTTGTCAATCCTCAATCCTCTATAGAATATCCTCAGTTCAGAGATTTCCATACGCAATACTCAATCTGCAATCTTCAAATCTCTATCCACAAACATCAATTCTCATCACTCAACCCTCAACACTCAGTCCCCAATCCTCAATCTTCAATCCTCAATCCTCAATTCTCAATCCCCAATCCTCAATCTTCAATCCTCAATACTCAACCATCAATCCTCAATCCTCAATCCTCAATCCTCAATCTTCTATCCTCAATTCTCAATCCTCATTCTTCAATCCTCAATACCCAGTCCTCAATCTTCAATCCTAAATCCTCAATCCTCAATTCTCAATCCTCAATCCCCAGTCCTCAGTCCTCAAACCGCAATTCTCAACCCTTAGCCCTCATAGTCAATCCTCAATCCTCAATTCTCAATACTCAATCTTCAATCCTCAATACTGAATCTTCAATCGTCAATCCTCAATCCTCAATTCTCAATCCTCAATACTCAGTCCTCAATCGCCAATCCTCAATCCTCAATCGTCAATCGTCAATCTTCTATCATCAATATTCAATCTTCAATCCTCAATCCTCAATCCTCAATCCTCAATCCTCAACCCTCAATGTTCAATCCTCAATACCCAATCCTCAATCTTCAATCCTCAATCCTCAATCCTCAATCCTCAATCCTCAATCCTCAATCCTCAGTCCTCAAACCACAATCATGTATCCTCAATCCTGAATCCTCAATCTTCAGCGCCCTGACCTCAACAATCAGTGTTCAATCCTCAATCCTCAATAGAATATCCTCAGTTCGGAGTTTTCCATACGCAATACTCAATCTGCAATCTTCAAATCTCTATCCACAAACATCAATTCTCATCACTCAACCCTCAACACTCAGTCCCCAATCCTCAGTCTACAATCCTCAATCCTCAGTCCTCAATCCTCAATCCTCAATCTTCAATCCTCAGTACTCAATCTTCAATCCTCCATCCTCAATCCTCAATCCTCAATCTTCAATCCTCAATCCTCAATACTCAATCCTCAATCCTCATTCTTCAATCCTCAATACCCAATCCTCAATCTTCAATCCTCAATCCTCAAACCTCAATTCTCAATCTTCAATCCTCAATCCTCAATCCTCAATCCTCAATCCTCAATCCTCAATCCTCAGTCCTCAAACCACAATCATGAATCCTCAATCCTGAATCCTCAATCTTCAGCGCCCTGTCCTCAACAATCAGTGATCAATCCTCAATCCTCAATAGAATATCCTCAGTTCGGAGTTTTCCATACGCAATACTCAATCTGCAATCTTCAAATCTCTATCCACAAACATCAATTCTCATCACTCAACCCTCAACACTCAGTCCTCAATCCTCAGTCCTCAATCCTCAATCCTCAATCTTCAATCCTCAATACTCAATCTTCAATCCTCCATCCTCAATCCTCAATCCTCAATCTTCAATCCTCAATCCTCAATACTGAATCCTCAATCCTCATTCTTCAATCCTCAATACCCAATCCTCAATCTTCAATCCTCAATCCTGAATCCTCAATTCTCAATCGTCAATCCTCAGTCCTCAGTCCTCAAACCTCAATCCTCAACCCTCAGCCCTCATAGTCAATCCTCAATCCTCAATCCTCAATCCTCAATCTTCAATCCTCAATACTGAATCTTCAATCCTCAATCCTCAATCCTCAATTCTTAATCCTCAATACTCAATCCTCAATCGTCAATCCTCAATCCCCAATCCTTAATCTTCAATCCTCAATCCTCAATACTCAATCCACAATCCTCAATATTCAATCCTCAATACTCAATCTTCAATCCTCAATCCTCAATCCTCAATCCTCAATCCTCAATCCTCATTCCTCAATCCTCAATCTTCAATCCTCAATACTCAATCTTCAATCCTCAATCCTCAATCCTCAATCCTCAATCCTCATTCTTCAATCCTCAATACCCAATCCTCAATCTTGAATCCTCAATCCTCAATCCTCAATTCTCAATCCTCAATCCTCAATCCTCAGACCTCAAACATCAATACTCAACCCTCAGTCCTCGTCCTCAATCCACAGCCCTCAATCCTCAATCCTCAATCTTCAATCATCAATATTCAATCTTCAGTCCTCAATCCTCAGTCCTCAATCCTCAATCCTCAATCCTCAATGCTCAATCCGCAATACCCAATCCTCAATCCTCAGTCCTCAAACCTCAATCCTGAATCCTCAATCCTCATTCTTCAATACTCAATACCCAATCCTCAATCTTCAATCCTCAATCCTGAATACTCAAATCTCAATCCTCAATCCTCAGTTCTCAGTCCTCAAACCTCAAACCTCAATCCTCAACCCTCAGCCCTCATAGTCAATCCTCAATCCTCAATCCTCAATCCTCAATCTTCAATCCTCAATACTGTATCTTCAATCCTCAATCCTCAACTCTCAATTCTTAATCCTCAATACTCAATCCTCAATCGTCAATGCTCAATCCCCAATCCTTAATCTTCAACCCTCAATCCTCAATCCTCAATCCACAATCCTCAATATTCAATCCTCAATACTCAATCTTCAATCCTCAATCCTCAATCCTCAATCCTCAATCCTCAATCCTCATTCCTCAATCCTCAATCTTCAATCCTCAATACTCAATCTTCAATCCTCAATCCTCAATCCTCAATCCTCAATCCTCATTCTTCAATCCTCAATACCCAAACCTCAATCTTGAATCCTCAATCCTCAATCCTCAATTATCAATCCTCAATCCTCAATCCTCAGACCTCAAACATCAATACTCAACCCTCAGTCCTCGTCCTCAATCCACAGCCCTCAATCCTCAATCCTCAACCTTCAATAATCAATATTCAATCTTCAGTCCTCAATCCTCAGTCCTCAATCCTCAATCCTCAATCCTCAATGCTCAATTCGCAATACCCAATCCTCAATCCTCAGTCCTCATCACCTGAATCCTGAATCCTCAATCCTGAATCCTCAATCTTCAGACCTAAGTCCTCAGCAATCAGTTGTCAATTCTCAATCCTCAATAGAATATCATCAATTCACAGTTTTCAATACTCAATACTCAATCTGCAATCTTTAAATCTCTATCCACAAACATCAATTCTCATCACTCAACCCTCAGTTCTCAGTCCCCAATCCTCAATCTTCAATCCTCAATCCTCAATCCTCAATTCTTAATCCTCAATCTTCAATCCTCAATACTCAACCATCAATCCTCAATCCTCAATCCTCAATCCTCAATCTTCTATCCTCAATTCTCAATCCTCATTCTTCAATCCTCAATACCCAGTCCTCAATCTTCAATCCTAAATCCTCAATCCTCAATTCTCAATCCTCAATCCCCAGTCCTCAGTCCTCAAACCGCAATTCTCAACCCTTAGCCCTCATAGTCAATCCTCAATCCTCAATTCTCAATACTCAATCTTCAATCCTCAATACTGAATCTTCAATCGTCAATCCTCAATCCTCAATTCTCAATCCTCAATACTCAGTCCTCAATCGCCAATCCTCAATCCTCAATCGTCAATCGTCAATCTTCTATCATCAATATTCAATCTTCAATCCTCAATCCTCAATCCTCAATCCTCAATCCTCAACCCTCAATGTTCAATCCTCAATACCCAATCCTCAATCTTCAATCCTCAATCCTCAATCCTCAATCCTCAATCCTCAATCCTCAATCCTCAGTCCTCAAACCACAATCATGTATCCTCAATCCTGAATCCTCAATCTTCAGCGCCCTGACCTCAACAATCAGTGCTCAATCCTCAATCCTCAATAGAATATCCTCAGTTCGGAGTTTTCCATACGCAATACTCAATCTGCAATCTTCAAATCTCTATCCACAAACATCAATTCTCATCACTCAACCCTCAACACTCAGTCCCCAATCCTCAGTCTACAATCCTCAATCCTCAGTCCTCAATCCTCAATCCTCAATCTTCAATCCTCAATACTCAATCTTCAATCCTCCATCCTCAATCCTCAATCCTCAATCTTCAATCCTCAATCCTCAATACTCAATCCTCAATCCTCATTCTTCAATCCTCAATACCCAATCCTCAATCTTCAATCCTCAATCCTGAATCCTCAATTCTCAATCGTCAATCCTCAGTCCTCAGTCCTCAAACCTCAATCCTCAACCCTCAGCCCTCATAGTCAATCCTCAATCCTCAATCCTCAATCCTCAATCTTCAATCCTCAATACTGAATCTTCAATCCTCAATCCTCAATCCTCAATTCTTAATCCTCAATACTCAATCCTCAATCGTCAATCCTCAATCCCCAATCCTAAATCGTCATTACTCAATCGTCAATCGTCAATCCTCAATCCCCAATCCTCAATCTTCAATCCTCAATCCTCAATCCTCAATCCTCAATAGTCAATCTTCAATCCTCAATACTCAATCTTCAATCCTCAATCATCAATCCTCAGTCTTCAATCCTCAGTCGTCAATCCTCAATCCTCAATCCTCAATTCTCAATCCTCAATCCTCAATCCTCAGACCTCAAACATCAATACTCAACCATCAGACCTCGTCCTCAATCCACAACCCTCAATCCTCAATCCTCAATCTTCAATCATCATTATTCAATCTTCAATTGTCAATCCTCAATCCTCAATCCTCAATCCTCAATCCTCAATCCTCAATCCTGAATCCTCAATCCTCAAACCTCAATCCTCAGTCCTCAAACCACAATCCTGAATCCTCAATCCTGAAACCTCAATCTTCAGCCCTCAGTCCTCAACAATCAGTTGTCAATCCTCAATCCTCAATAGAATATCCTCAGTTCAGAGATTTCCATACGCAATACTCAATCTGCAATCTTCAAATCTCTATCCACAAACATCAATTCTCATCACTCAACCCTCAACACTCAGTTCCCAATCCTCAATCTTCAATCCTCAATCCTCAATCCTCAATCCCCAATCCTCAATCTTCAATCCTCAATACTCAATCATCAATCCTCAATCCTCAATCCTCAATCCTCAATCTTCTATCCTCAATTCTCAATCCTCATTCTTCAATCCTCAATACCCAGTCCTCAATCTTCAATCCTAAACCCTCAATCCTCAATTCTCAATCCTCAATCCCCAGTCCTCAGTCCTCAAACCGCAATCCTCAACCCCTAGCCCTCATAGTCAATCCTCAATCCTCAATTCTCAATACTCAATCTTCAATCCTCAATACTGAATCTTCAATCGTCAATCCTCAATCCTCAATTCTCAATCCTCAATACTCAGTCCTCAATCGTCAATCCTCAATCCTCAATCCTCAATCGTCAATCTTCTATCATCAATATTCAATCTTCAATCCTCAATCCTCAATCCTCAATCCTCAATCCTCAACCCTCAATGTTCAATCCTCAATACCCAACCCTCAATCCTCATTCCACAATCCTCAATCCTCAATCCTCAATCCTCAATCCTCAATCCTCAGTCCTCAAACCACAATCATGAATCCTCAATCCTGAATCCTCAATCATCAGCGCCCTGTCCTCAACAATCAGTGATCAATCCTCAATACTCAATAGAATATCCTCAGTTCAGAGTTTTCCATACGCAATACTCAATCTGCAATCTTCAAATCTCTATCCACAAACATCAATTCTCATCACTCAACCCTCAACACTCAGTCCTCAATCCTCAGTCCTCAATCCTCAATCCTCAATCTTCAATCCTCAATACTCAATCTTCAATCCTCAATCCTGAATCCTCAATTCTCAATCGTCAATCCTCAGTCCTCAGTCCTCAAACCTCAATCCTCAACCCTCAGCCCTCATAGTCAATCCTCAATCCTCAATCCTGAATCCTCAATCTTCAATCCTCAATACTGAATCTTCAATCCTCAATCCTCAATCCTCAATTCTTAATCCTCAATACTCAATCCTCAATCGTCAATCCTCAATCCCCAATCCTTAATCTTCAATCCTCAATCCTCAATACTCAATCCACAATCCTCAATATTCAATACTCAATACTCAATCTTCAATCCTCAATCCTCAATCCTCAATCCTCAATCCTCAATCCTCATTCCTCAATCCTCAATCTTCAATCCTCAATACTCAATCTTCAATCCTCAATCCTCAATCCTCAATCCTCAATCCTCATTCTTCAATCCTCAATACCCAATCCTCAATCTTGAATCCTCAATCCTCAATCCTCAATCCTCAATCTTCAATCCTCAATACTGTATCTTCAATCCTCAATCCTCAACTCTCAATTCTTAATCCTCAATACTCAATCCTCAATCGTCAATGCTCAATCCCCAATCCTTAATCTTCAACCCTCAATCCTCAATTCTCAATCCACAATCCTCAATATTCAATCCTCAATACTCAATCTTCAATCCTCAATCCTCAATCCTCAATCCTCAATCCTCAATCCTCATTCCTCAATCCTCAATCCTCAATTCTTAATCCTCAATACTCAATCCTCAATCGTCAATCCTCAATCCCCAATCCTTAATTTTCAATCCTCAATCCTCAATCCTCAATCCACAATCCTCAATATTCAATCCTCAATACTCAATCTTCAATCCTCAATCCGCAATCCTCAATCCTCAATCCTCATTCTTCAATCCTCAATACCCAGTCCTCAATCTTCAATCCTAAATCCTCAATCCTCAATTCTGAATCCTCAATCCCCAGTCCTCAGTCCTCAAACCGCAATCCTCAACCCCTAGCCCTCATAGTCAATCCTTTATCCTCAATTCTCAATACTCAATCTTCAATCCTCAATACTGAATCTTCAATCGTCAATCCTGAATCCTCAATTCTCAATCCTCAATACTCAGTCCTCAATCGTCAATCCTCAATCCTCAATCCTCAATCGTCAATCTTCTATCATCAATATTCAATCTTCAATCCTCAATCCTCAATCCTCAATCCTCAATCCTCAACCCTCAAAGTTCAATCCTCAATACCCAATCCTCAATCTTCAATCCTCAATCCTCAAACCTCAATTCTCAATTCTCATTCCTAAGTCCTCAGTCCTCAAACCTCAATCCACAACCCTCAGCCCTCATCCTCAATCATCAATCCTCAATCCTCAATCCTCAATAGAATATCATCAATTCACAGTTTTCAATAGTCAATACTCAACCTGCAATCTTCAAATCTCTATTCACAAACATCAATTCTCATCACTCAACCGTCAACACTCCGTCCCCAATCCTCAATCTTCATTCCTCAATCCTGAATACTCAATCCTCAACCCTCAATCCGCAACGTTCAATCCTCAATACCCTATCCTCAGTCTTCAATCCTCAATCCTCGATCCTCAATCCTCAATCCTCAATCCTCAGTCCTCAAACCTCAATCCTGAATCCTCAGTCCTGAATCCTCAATCTTCAGCCCTGGGTCCTCAACAATCAGTTGTCAATCCTCAATCCTCAATAGAATGTCCTCAATTCACAGTTTTCAATACTCAATACTCAACCTGCAATCTTCAGATCTCTATCCACAAACATCAATTCTCATCACTCAACCCTCAATGCTCAGTCCCCAATCCTCAATCTTCAATCCTCAATCCTCAATCCTCTATCCTCAATCCTCAATCTTAATCTTCAATCCTGAATACTCAATCTTCAGTCCTCAATCCTCAATCCTCAATCCTCAATACTCAATCCTCTATCTTCAATCCTCAACCCTCAATTCTCAATCCTCAATCCTCAATCCTCAGACCTCGAACATCAATACTGAACCCTCAGTCCTCGTCCTCAATCCACAACACACAATCCTCAATCCTCAATCTTCAATCATCAATATTCAATCTTCAGTCCTCAATCCTCAGTCCTCAATCCTCAATCCTCAATTCTCAATGGTCAATCCGCAACACCGAATCCTCAATCTTCAGTACTCAATCCTCAATCCTTAATCCTCAATCCTCAATCCTCAATCATCAATCCTCAATCTTCAATACTCAATCGTCAATCCTCAATCCTCAGTCCTCAATACCCAACCATCAATCCTCAATTCCCAATACTCAATAGAATATCCTGAATTCTCAGGATTCAATGCTCAAACCTCAATCTTCAACCCTCAGCCCTCATCCTCCATCCTCAATCCTCAATCCTCAATCCTCAATCTTCAACCCTCAATACTCAATCTTCAATCCTCAATCCTCAATCCTCAATCCCCAATCCTCCATCCTCAATATTCAACACACAACCCTCAACCATCAATCCTCAATACTCAACCATCAATCCTCAATCCTCAAACCTCAATCGTCAATCTTCAATCCTCAATACTCAATCCTCATTCCTCAATCCTCAATCCTCAATCCTCAATCCTCATTAATCAATCCTCAATACCCAATCCTCAATCTTGAATCCTCAGTCCTCAATCCTCAATTCTCAATGTTCAATCCTCAGTCCTCAGACCTCAAACCTCAATCCTCAGCCCTCAGTCCTCATCGTCAATCCTCAATCCTCAATCCTCTATCCTCAATCTTCAATGCCCAGTACTCAACCTTCAATCCTCAATCCTCTGTCCTCAAACCTCAATTTTGAGTCCTCAGTCCTGAATCCTCAATATTCATCCCTCAGTCCTCAACAATCAGTCCTCAATCCTCAACCCTCAATCCTCAATCCTCAATCTTCAATCATAAATACACAATCTTCAATCCTCAATCTTCAATCCTTAATCCTCAATCCTCAATCCTCAATATTCAACACACAACCCTCAACCATCAATTCTCAATACTCAACCATCAATCCTCAGACCTCAAACATCAATAATCAACACTCAGTCCTCGTCCTCAATCCACAACCCTCAACCCTCAATACTCAATCTTCAATCATCAATATTCAATCTTCAATCCTCAATCCTTAATCCTCAATACTCAATGTTCAATCCTCAATACCCAATACTCAATCTTCAATCCTCAATCCTCAATCCTCAATCCTCAATCTTCAATTCTCAATCCTCAATCCTCAGCCCTCAAACCTCAATCCCTAATCCTCAATCCTGAATCCTCAATCTTCAGCCCTCAGTACTCAACAGTCAGTTGTCAATCCCCAATCCTCAATAGAATATCCTCAGTTCAGAGATTTCCATACGCAATACTCAATCTGCAATCTTCAAATCTCTATCCACAAACATCAATTCTCATCACTCAACCCTCAACACTCAGTTCCCAATCCTCAATCTTCAATCCTCAATCCTCAATCCTCAATCCCCAATCCTCAATCTTCAATCCTCAATACTCAATCATCAATCCTCAATCCTCAATCCTCAATCCTCAATCTTCTATCCTCAATTCTCAATCCTCATTCTTCAATCCTCAATACCCAGTCCTCAATCTTCAATCCTAAATCCTCAATCCTCAATTCTCAATCCTCAATCCCCAGTCCTCAGTCCTCAAACCGCAATCCTCAACCCTTAGCCCTCATAGTCAATCCTCAATCCTCAATTCTCAATAGTCAATCTTCAATCCTCAATACTGAATCTTCAATCGTCAATCCTCAATCCTCAATTCTCAATCCTCAATACTCAGTCCTCAATCGTCAATCCTCAATCCTCAGTCCTCAATCGTCAATCTTCTATCATCAATATTCAATCTTCAATCCTCAATCCTCAATCCTCAATCCTCAATCCTCAACCCTCAATGTTCAATCCTCAATACCCAATCCTCAATCTTCAATCCTCAATCCTCAATCCTCAATCCTCAATCCTCAATCCTCAATCCTCAGTCCTCAAACCACAATCATGAATCCTCAATCCTGAATCCTCAATCTTCAGCGCCCTGTCCTCAACAATCAGTGATCAATCCTCAATCCTCAATAGAATATCCTCAGTTCGGAGTTTTCCATACGCAATACTCAATCTGCAATCTTCAAATCTCTATCCACAAACATCAATTCTCATCACTCAACCCTCAACACTCAGTCCTCAATCCTCAGTCCTCAATCCTCAATCCTCAATCTTCAATCCTCAATACTCAATCTTCAATCCTCCATCCTCAATCCTCAATCCTCAATCTTCAATCCTCAATCCTCAATACTGAATCCTCAATCCTCATTCTTCAATCCTCAATACCCAATCCTCAATCTTCAATCCTCAATCCTGAATCCTCAATTCTCAATCGTCAATCCTCAGTCCTCAGTCCTCAAACCTCAATCCTCAACCCTCAGCCCTCATAGTCAATCCTCAATCCTCAATCCTCAATCCTCAATCTTCAATCCTCAATACTGAATCTTCAATCCTCAATCCTCAATCCTCAATTCTTAATCCTCAATACTCAATCCTCAATCGTCAATCCTCAATCCCCAATCCTTAATCTTCAATCCTCAATCCTCAATACTCAATCCAAAATCCTCAATATTCAATCCTCAATACTCAATCTTCAATCCTCAATCCTCAATCCTCAATCCTCAATCCTCAATCCTCATTCCTCAATCCTCAATCTTCAATCCTCAATACTCAATCTTCAATCCTCAATCCTCAATCCTCAATCCTCAATCCTCATTCTTCAATCCTCAATACCCAATCCTCAATCTTGAATCCTCAATCCTCAATCCTCAATTCTCAATCCTCAATCCTCAATCCTCAGACCTCAAACATCAATACTCAACCCTCAGTCCTCGTCCTCAATCCACAGCCCTCAATCCTCAATCCTCAATCTTCAATCATCAATATTCAATCTTCAGTCCTCAATCCTCAGTCCTCAATCCTCAATCCTCAATCCTCAATGCTCAATCCGCAATACCCAATCCTCAATCCTCAGTCCTCAAACCTCAATCCTGAATCCTCAATCCTCATTCTTCAATACTCAATACCCAATCCTCAATCTTCAATCCTCAATCCTGAATACTCAAATCTCAATCCTCAATCCTCAGTTCTCAGTCCTCAAACCTCAAACCTCAATCCTCAACCCTCAGCCCTCATAGTCAATCCTCAATCCTCAATCCTCAATCCTCAATCTTCAATCCTCAATACTGTATCTTCAATCCTCAATCCTCAACTCTCAATTCTTAATCCTCAATACTCAATCCTCAATCGTCAATGCTCAATCCCCAATCCTTAATCTTCAACCCTCAATCCTCAATTCTCAATCCACAATCCTCAATATTCAATCCTCAATACTCAATCTTCAATCCTCAATCCTCAATCCTCAATCCTCAATCCTCAATCCTCATTCCTCAATCCTCAATCTTCGATCCTCAATACTCAATCTTCAATCCTCAATCCTCAATCCTCAATCCTCAATCCTCATTCTTCAATCCTCAATACCCAAACCTCAATCTTGAATCCTCAATCCTCAATCCTCAATTCTCAATCCTCAATCCTCAATCCTCAGACCTCAAACATCAATACTCAACCCTCAGTCCTCGTCCTCAATCCACAGCCCTCAATCCTCAATCCTCAACCTTCAATAATCAATATTCAATCTTCAGTCCTCAATCCTCAGTCCTCAATCCTCAATCCTCAATCCTCAATGCTCAATTCGCAATACCCAATCCTCAATCCTCAGGCCTCATCACCTGAATCCTGAATCCTCAATCCTGAATCCTCAATCTTCAGACCTAAGTCCTCAGCAATCAGTTGTCAATTCTCAATCCTCAATAGAATATCATCAATTCACAGTTTTCAATACTCAATACTCAATCTGCAATCTTTAAATCTCTATCCACAAACATCAATTCTCATCACTCAACCCTCAGTTCTCAGTCCCCAATCCTCAATCTTCAATCCTCAATCCTCAATCCTCAATTCTTAATCCTCAATACTCAATCCTCAATCGTCAATCCTCAATCCCCAATCCTTAATTTTCAATCCTCAATCCTCAATCCTCAATCCACAATCCTCAATATTCAATCCTCAATACTCAATCTTCAATCCTCAATCCGCAATCCTCAATCCTCAATCCTCATTCTTCAATCCTCAATACCCAGTCCTCAATCTTCAATCCTAAATCCTCAATCCTCAATTCTCAATCCTCAATCCCCAGTCCTCAGTCCTCAAACCGCAATCCTCAACACTTAGCCCTCATAGTCAATCCTCAATCCTCAATTCTCAATACTCAATCTTCAATCCTCAATACTGAATCTTCAATCGTCAATCCTGAATCCTCAATTCTCAATCCTCAATACTCAGTCCTCAATCGTCAATCCTCAATCCTCAATCCTCAATCGTCAATCTTCTATCATCAATATTCAATCTTCAATCCTCAATCCTCAATCCTCAATCCTCAATCCTCAACCCTCAAAGTTCAATCCTCAATACCCAATCCTCAATCTTCAATCCTCAATCCTCAATCCTCAATTCTCAATTCTCATTCCTACGTCCTCAGTCCTCAAACCTCAATCCTCAACCCTCAGCCCTCATCCTCAATCATCAATCCTCAATCCTCAATCCTCAATAGAATATCATCAATTCACAGTTTTCAATAGTCAATACTCAACCTGCAATCTTCAAATCTCTATTCACAAACATCAATTCTCATCACTCAACCGTCAACACTCCGTCCCCAATCCTCAATCTTCATTCCTCAATCCTGAATACTCAATCCTCAACCCTCAATCCGCAACGTTCAATCCTCAATACCCTATCCTCAGTCTTCAATCCTCAATCCTCGATCCTCAATCCTCAATCCTCAATCCTCAGTCCTCAAACCTCAATCCTGAATCCTCAATCCTGAATCCTCAATCCTGAATCCTCAATCTTCAGCCCTGGGTCCTCAACAATCAGTTGTCAATCCTCAATCCTCAATAGAATGTCCTCAATTCACAGTTTTCAATACTCAATACTCAACCTGCAATCTTCAGATCTCTATCCACAAACATCAATTCTCATCACTCAACCCTCAATGCTCAGTCCCCAATCCTCAATCTTCAATCCTCAATACTCAATCATCAATCCTCAATCCTCAATCCTCAATCCTCAATCTTCTATCCTCAATTCTCAATCCTCATTCTTTAATCCTCAATACCCAGTCCTCAATCTTCAATCCTAAATCCTCAATCCTCAATTCTCAATCCTCAATCCCCAGTCCTCAGTCCTCAAACCGCAATCCTCAACCCTTAGCCCTCATAGTCAATCCTCAATCCTCAATTCTCAATAGTCAATCTTCAATCCTCAATACTGAATCTTCAATCGTCAATCCTCAATCCTCAATTCTCAATCCTCAATACTCAGTCCTCAATCGTCAATCCTCAATCCTCAGTCCTCAATCGTCAATCTTCTATCATCAATATTCAATCTTCAATCCTCAATCCTCAATCGTCAATCCGCAATCCTCAACCCTCAATGTTCAATCCTCAATACCCAATCCTCAATCTTCAATCCTCAATCCTCAATCCTCAATCCTCAATCCTCAATCCTCAATCCTCAGTCCTCAAACCACAATCATGAATCCTCAATCCTGAATCCTCAATCTTCAGCGCCCTGTCCTCAACAATCAGTGATCAATCCTCAATCCTCAATAGAATATCCTCAGTTCGGAGTTTTCCATACGCAATACTCAATCTGCAATCTTCAAATCTCTATCCACAAACATCAATTCTCATCACTCAACCCTCAACACTCAGTCCTCAATCCTCAGTCCTCAATCCTCAATCCTCAATCTTCAATCCTCAATACTCAATCTTCAATCCTCCATCCTCAATCCTCAATCCTCAATCTTCAATCCTCAATCCTCAATACTGAATCCTCAATCCTCATTCTTCAATCCTCAATACCCAATCCTCAATCTTCAATCCTCAATCCTGAATCCTCAATTCTCAATCGTCAATCCTCAGTCCTCAGTCCTCAAACCTCAATCCTCAACCCTCAGCCCTCATAGTCAATCCTCAATCCTCAATCCTCAATCCTCAATCTTCAATCCTCAATACTGAATCTTCAATCCTCAATCCTCAATCCTCAATTCTTAATCCTCAATACTCAATCCTCAATCGTCAATCCTCAATCCCCAATCCTTAATCTTCAATCCTCAATCCTCAATACTCAATCCACAATCCTCAATATTCAATCCTCAATACTCAATCTTCAATCCTCAATCCTCAATCCTCAATCCTCAATCCTCAATCCTCATTCCTCAATCCTCAATCTTCAATCCTCAATACTCAATCTTCAATCCTCAATCCTCAATCCTCAATCCTCAATCCTCAATCCTCAACCCTCAATCCTCAATCCTTAATCCTCAGTTGTCAATCTTCCATCCTCAATCCTCAATCTTCAATTCTCAATACTCAATCCACAATCCTCAATCATCAATCCTCAATCCTCAAACCTCAATCCTGAATCGTCAATCCTGAATCCTCAATCCTTAATCCTCAGTTGTCAATCTTCCATCCTCAATCCTCAATCTTCAATTCTCAATACTCAATCCACAATCCTCAATCATCAATCCTCAATCCTCAAACCTCAATCCTGAATCGTCAATCCTGAATCCTCAATCTTCAGCCCTCAGTCCTCAACAATCAGCTGTCAATCCTCAATCCTCAATAGAATATCATTAATTCAAAGCTTTCAATACTCAATACTCAATCTGCAATCTTCAAATCTCTATCCACAATCATCAATTTTCATCACTCAACCCTCAACGCTCAGTCCTCAATCCTCAATCTTCAATCCTCAATCCTCAATCCTCAATCCTCAATCCTCAATCTTCAATCCTCAATACTCAATCTTCAATCCTCAATCCTCAACACTCAATCCTCAATCCTCAGACCTCAAACATCAATACTGAACCCTCAGTCCTCGTCCTCAATCCACAACACACAATCCTCAATCCTCAATCTTCAATCATCAATATTCAATCTTCAGTCCTCAATCCTCAATCCTCAATCCTCAATCCTCAATCCTCAATGTTCAATCCGCAACACCGAATCCTCAATCTTCAATACTCAATCCTCAATCCTTAATCCTCAATCCTCAGTCCTCAATCATCAATCCTCAATCTTCAATACTCAATCGTCAATCCTCAATCCTCAGTCCTCAATACCCAACCATCAATCCTCAATTCCCAATACTCAATAGAATATCCTGAATTCTCAGGATTCAATACTCAAACCTCAATCTTCAACCCTCAGCCCTCATCCTCCATCCTCAATCCTCAATCCTCAATCCTCAACCTTCAACCCTCAATACTCAATCTTCAATCCTCAATCCTCAATCCTCAATCCCCAATCCTCCATCCTCAATATTCAACACACAACCCTCAACCATCAATCCTCAATACTCAACCATCAATCCTCAATTCTCAATACTCAATAGAGTATCCTGAATTCTCATGGTTCAATACTCAATCCACAATTTTCAATAGTCAAATCTCAATCCTCAAACATCAATTCTCAACACTCAATCCTCAACACTCAATCCTCAATCCTCAATCTTCAATCCTCAATACTCAATCGTCAATCCTCAATCCTCAATCCTCAGTCCTCAAACCTCAATCCTGAATCCTCAATCCTGAATCCTCAATCTTCAATCCTCAATACCGAATCCTCAATCTTCAATCCTCAATCCTCAATCCTCAATTCTTAATCCGCAATCCTCAATCCTCAGACTTCAAACATCAATACTCAACCCTCAGTCCTCGTCCTCAATCCACAACCCTCAATCCTCAATCCTCAATCTTCAATCATTAATATTCAATCTTCAATCCACAATCCTCAATCCTCAATCCTCAATCCTCAACCCTCAATCCTCAACGTCCAATCCTCAATACCCAATCCACAGACTTCAATCCTCAATCCTCAATCCTCAATCCTCAATCCTCAATCCTCAATCCTCAATTTTCAAACCTCAATAATCAATCTTCAATCCCCAATCCTCAATCCTCAATCCTCAATCGTCAGACTTCAATCCTCAATACTCAATCTTCAATCCTGAATCCTCAATCCTCAATCCTCAATCCTCATTCTTCAATCCTGAATACCCAATCCTCAATCATCAATCCTCAATCCTCAATCCTCAATTCTCAATCCTCAATCCTCAGTCCTCAGTCCTCAAACCACAATCCTCAACCCTCAGCCCTCATCCTCAATCCTCAATCCTCAATCCTCAGTACTCCGTCCTCAAACCTCAATCCTCAGCCCTCTGACCTCATCCTCGATCCTCAATCCTCAATCCTCAATCCTCAATATTCAATCCTCAATACTCGATCTTCAATCCTCAATCCTCAGTCCACAAACCTCAATTCTGAATCCTGAATACTCAACCTTCAATCCTCAATCCTCAGTCCTGAATACTCTACCATCAGTCTTCAATCCTCAATCCCCAATGCTCAATCCTCAATCCTCATTCTTCAATCTTCAATACCCAATCCTGAATCTTCAATCCTCTATCCTCAATGCTCAATTCTCAATCCTCAATCCTCAAACCTCAATCTTCAATCCTCAATACTCGATCTTCAATCCACAATCCTCAATCCTCAGTCATCAATCCTCAATCTTAATCTTCAATCCTCAATACTCAATCCTCAATCCTCAATCCTCAATCCTCAATCCTCAATCCTCAATCCTCAATCCTCAATACTCAATCCTCAATCTTAATATTCAATCCTCAATACTCAATCTTCTATCCTCAATTCTCAATCCTCATTCTTCAATCCTCAATACCCAGTCCTCAATCTTCAATCCTAAATCCTCAATCCTCAATTCTCAATCCTCAATCCCCAGTCCTCAGTCCTCAAACCGCAATCCTCAACCCTTAGCCCTCATAGTCAATCCTCAATCCTCAATTCTCAATAGTCAATCTTCAATCCTCAATTCTCAATCCTCAATACTCAGTCCTCAATCGTCAATCCTCAATCCTCAATCCTCAATCGTCAATCTTCTATCATCAATATTCAATCTTCAATCCTCAATCCTCAATCCTCAATCCTCAATCCTCAACCCTCAATGTTCAATCCTCAATACCCAATCCTCAATCTTCAATCCTCAATCCTCAATCCTCAATCCTCAATCCTCAATCCTCAATCCTCAGTCCTCAAACCACAATCATGAATCCTCAATCCTGAATCCTCAATCTTCAGCGCCCTGTCCTCAACAATCAGTGATCAATCCTCAATCCTCAATAGAATATCCTCAGTTCGGAGTTTTCCATACGCAATACTCAATCTGCAATCTTCAAATCTCTATCCACAAACATCAATTCTCATCACTCAACCCTCAACACTCAGTCCTCAATCCTCAGTCCTCAATCCTCAATCCTCAATCTTCAATCCTCAATACTCAATCTTCAATCCTCCATCCTCAATCCTCAATCCTCAATCTTCAATCCTCAATCCTCAATACTGAATCCTCAATCCTCATTCTTCAATCCTCAATACCCAATCCTCAATCTTCAATCCTCAATCCTGAATCCTCAATTCTCAATCGTCAATCCTCAGTCCTCAGTCCTCAAACCTCAATCCTCAACCCTCAGCCCTCATAGTCAATCCTCAATCCTCAATCCTCAATCCTCAATCTTCAATCCTCAATACTGAATCTTCAATCCTCAATCCTCAATCCTCAATTCTTAATCCTCAATACTCAATCCTCAATCGTCAATCCTCAATCCCCAATCCTTAATCTTCAATCCTCAATCCTCAATACTCAATCCACAATCCTCAATATTCAATCCTCAATACTCAATCTTCAATCCTCAATCCTCAATCCTCAATCCTCAATCCTCAATCCTCAATCTTCAATCATCAATACTCAATCTTCAATCCTCAATCCTCAATCCTCAATCCTCAATCCTCAATCCTCAATCTTCAATATTCAACGCACAACCCTCAACCATCATTCCTCAATACTCAACCATCAATCCTCAGTTCTCAATACTCAACAGAATATCCTGAATTCTCATGGTTCAATACTCAATCCGCAATATTCAATAATCAAATCTCAATCCCCAAACATCAATTCTCAATACTCAATCCTCAACACTCAGTTCTCTCTCTTCAATCCTCAATCCTCAATCCTCAATCTTCAATCCTCAACACTCAATCTTCAATCCTCAATCCTCAATTCTCAATCCTCAATGCTCAATCCTCAATCCTCAATCCTCAATCCTCAATCCTCATTCCTCAATCTTCAATCCTCAATACTCAATCTTCAATTCTCATTCCTCAATCCTCAATCTTCAATCCTCAATACTCAATCTTCAATCCTCCATCCTCAATCCTCAATCCTCAATCTTCAATCCTCAATCCTCAATACTGAATTCTCAATCCTCATTCTTCAATCCTCAATACCCAATCCTCAATCTTCAATCCTCAATCCTGAATCCTCAATTCTCAATCGTCAATCCTCAGTCCTCAGTCCTCAAACCTCAATCCTCAACCCTCAGCCCTCATAGTCAATCCTCAATCCTCAATCCTCAATCCTCAATCTTCAATCCTCAATACTGAATCTTCAATCCTCAATCCTCAATCCTCAATTCTTAATCCTCAATACTCAATCCTCAATCGTCAATCCTCAATCCCCAATCCTTAATCTTCAATCCTCAATCCTCAATACTCAATCCACAATCCTCAATATTCAATCCTCAATACTCAATCTTCAATCCTCAATCCTCAATCCTCAATCCTCAATCCTCAATCCTCATTCCTCAATCCTCAATCTTCAATCCTCAATACTCAATCTTCAATCCTCAATCCTCAATCCTCAATCCTCAATCCTCAATCCTCAACCCTCAATCCTCAATCCTTAATCCTCAGTTGTCAATCTTCCATCCTCAATCCTCAATCTTCAATTCTCAATACTCAATCCACAATCCTCAATCATCAATCCTCAATCCTCAAACCTCAATCCTGAATCGTCAATCCTGAATCCTCAATCCTTAATCCTCAGTTGTCAATCTTCCATCCTCAATCCTCAATCTTCAATTCTCAATACTCAATCCACAATCCTCAATCATCAATCCTCAATCCTCAAACCTCAATCCTGAATCGTCAATCCTGAATCCTCAATCTTCAGCCCTCAGTCCTCAACAATCAGCTGTCAATCCTCAATCCTCAATAGAATATCATTAATTCAAAGCTTTCAATACTCAATACTCAATCTGCAATCTTCAAATCTCTATCCACAATCATCAATTTTCATCACTCAACCCTCAACGCTCAGTCCTCAATCCTCAATCTTCAATCCTCAATCCTCAATCCTCAATCCTCAATCCTCAATCTTCAATCCTCAATACTCAATCTTCAATCCTCAATCCTCAACACTCAATCCTCAATCCTCAGACCTCAAACATCAATACTGAACCCTCAGTCCTCGTCCTCAATCCACAACACACAATCCTCAATCCTCAATCTTCAATCATCAATATTCAATCTTCAGTCCTCAATCCTCAATCCTCAATCCTCAATCCTCAATCCTCAATGTTCAATCCGCAACACCGAATCCTCAATCTTCAATACTCAATCCTCAATCCTTAATCCTCAATCCTCAGTCCTCAATCATCAATCCTCAATCTTCAATACTCAATCGTCAATCCTCAATCCTCAGTCCTCAATACCCAACCATCAATCCTCAATTCCCAATACTCAATAGAATATCCTGAATTCTCAGGATTCAATACTCAAACCTCAATCTTCAACCCTCAGCCCTCATCCTCCATCCTCAATCCTCAATCCTCAATCCTCAACCTTCAACCCTCAATACTCAATCTTCAATCCTC
Source organism: Calliopsis andreniformis (assembly GCF_051401765.1). Lineage (NCBI taxonomy): Eukaryota > Metazoa > Arthropoda > Insecta > Hymenoptera > Andrenidae > Calliopsis > Calliopsis andreniformis. Next base: position 4,551,808 of record NW_027480443.1, on the reverse strand, counting down.
AATCCTCAATCCTCAATCCCCAATCCTCCATCCTCAATATTCAACACACAACCCTCAACCATCAATCCTCAATACTCAACCATCAATCCTCAATTCTCAATACTCAATAGAGTATCCTGAATTCTCATGGTTCAATACTCAATCCACAATTTTCAATAGTCAAATCTCAATCCTCAAACATCAATTCTCAACACTCAATCCTCAACACTCAGTCCTCTCTCGTCAATCCTCAATCCTCAATCCTCAATCCTCAATCCTCAGTCCTCAATCCTCTGTCTTCAAACCTCAATCCTCAACCCTCAGCCCTCATCCTCAATCCTCAATAATCAATCCTAAATCCTCAATCTTCAATCCTCAATCCTCAATCCTCAATCCTCAATCCTCAATCCTCAATCCTCAATCCTCAATCCTCAATCTTCAATCCTCAATACTCAATCGTCAATCCTCAATCCTCAATCCTCAGTCCTCAAACCTCAATCCTGAATCCTCAATCCTGAATCCTCAATCTTCAATCCTCAATACCGAATCCTCAATCTTCAATCCTCAATCCTCAATCCTCAATTCTTAATCCGCAATCCTCAATCCTCAGACTTCAAACATCAATACTCAACCCTCAGTCCTCGTCCTCAATCCACAACCCTCAATCCTCAATCCTCAATCTTCAATCATTAATATTCAATCTTCAATCCACAATCCTCAATCCTCAATCCTCAATCCTCAACCCTCAATCCTCAACGTCCAATCCTCAATACCCAATCCACAGACTTCAATCCTCAATCCTCAATCCTCAATCCTCAATCCTCAATCCTCAATCCTCAATTTTCAAACCTCAATAATCAATCTTCAATCCCCAATCCTCAATCCTCAATCCTCAATCGTCAGACTTCAATCCTCAATACTCAATCTTCAATCCTGAATCCTCAATCCTCAATCCTCAATCCTCATTCTTCAATCCTGAATACCCAATCCTCAATCATCAATCCTCAATCCTCAATCCTCAATTCTCAATCCTCAATCCTCAGTCCTCAGTCCTCAAACCACAATCCTCAACCCTCAGCCCTCATCCTCAATCCTCAATCCTCAATCCTCAGTACTCCGTCCTCAAACCTCAATCCTCAGCCCTCTGACCTCATCCTCGATCCTCAATCCTCAATCCTCAATCCTCAATATTCAATCCTCAATACTCGATCTTCAATCCTCAATCCTCAGTCCACAAACCTCAATTCTGAATCCTGAATACTCAACCTTCAATCCTCAATCCTCAGTCCTGAATACTCTACCATCAGTCTTCAATCCTCAATCCCCAATGCTCAATCCTCAATCCTCATTCTTCAATCTTCAATACCCAATCCTGAATCTTCAATCCTCTATCCTCAATGCTCAATTCTCAATCCTCAATCCTCAAACCTCAATCTTCAATCCTCAATACTCGATCTTCAATCCACAATCCTCAATCCTCAGTCATCAATCCTCAATCTTAATCTTCAATCCTCAATACTCAATCCTCAATCCTCAATCCTCAATCCTCAATCCTCAATCCTCAATCCTCAATCCTCAATACTCAATCCTCAATCTTAATATTCAATCCTCAATACTCAATCTTCTATCCTCAATTCTCAATCCTCATTCTTCAATCCTCAATACCCAGTCCTCAATCTTCAATCCTAAATCCTCAATCCTCAATTCTCAATCCTCAATCCCCAGTCCTCAGTCCTCAAACCGCAATCCTCAACCCTTAGCCCTCATAGTCAATCCTCAATCCTCAATTCTCAATAGTCAATCTTCAATCCTCAATTCTCAATCCTCAATACTCAGTCCTCAATCGTCAATCCTCAATCCTCAATCCTCAATCGTCAATCTTCTATCATCAATATTCAATCTTCAATCCTCAATCCTCAATCCTCAATCCTCAATCCTCAACCCTCAATGTTCAATCCTCAATACCCAATCCTCAATCTTCAATCCTCAATCCTCAATCCTCAATCCTCAATCCTCAATCCTCAATCCTCAGTCCTCAAACCACAATCATGAATCCTCAATCCTGAATCCTCAATCTTCAGCGCCCTGTCCTCAACAATCAGTGATCAATCCTCAATCCTCAATAGAATATCCTCAGTTCGGAGTTTTCCATACGCAATACTCAATCTGCAATCTTCAAATCTCTATCCACAAACATCAATTCTCATCACTCAACCCTCAACACTCAGTCCTCAATCCTCAGTCCTCAATCCTCAATCCTCAATCTTCAATCCTCAATACTCAATCTTCAATCCTCCATCCTCAATCCTCAATCCTCAATCTTCAATCCTCAATCCTCAATACTGAATCCTCAATCCTCATTCTTCAATCCTCAATACCCAATCCTCAATCTTCAATCCTCAATCCTGAATCCTCAATTCTCAATCGTCAATCCTCAGTCCTCAGTCCTCAAACCTCAATCCTCAACCCTCAGCCCTCATAGTCAATCCTCAATCCTCAATCCTCAATCCTCAATCTTCAATCCTCAATACTGAATCTTCAATCCTCAATCCTCAATCCTCAATTCTTAATCCTCAATACTCAATCCTCAATCGTCAATCCTCAATCCCCAATCCTTAATCTTCAATCCTCAATCCTCAATACTCAATCCACAATCCTCAATATTCAATCCTCAATACTCAATCTTCAATCCTCAATCCTCAATCCTCAATCCTCAATCCTCAATCCTCAATCTTCAATCATCAATACTCAATCTTCAATCCTCAATCCTCAATCCTCAATCCTCAATCCTCAATCCTCAATCTTCAATATTCAACGCACAACCCTCAACCATCATTCCTCAATACTCAACCATCAATCCTCAGTTCTCAATACTCAACAGAATATCCTGAATTCTCATGGTTCAATACTCAATCCGCAATATTCAATAATCAAATCTCAATCCCCAAACATCAATTCTCAATACTCAATCCTCAACACTCAGTTCTCTCTCTTCAATCCTCAATCCTCAATCCTCAATCTTCAATCCTCAACACTCAATCTTCAATCCTCAATCCTCAATTCTCAATCCTCAATGCTCAATCCTCAATCCTCAATCCTCAATCCTCAATCCTCATTCCTCAATCTTCAATCCTCAATACTCAATCTTCAATTCTCAATCCGCAACACTCAATCCTCAATCCTCAATCCTCAATCCTCAAACTTCAATCCTCAACCGTCAGTCCTCGTACTCAATCCTCAACCCTAAACCCTCAATCCTCAATCTTCAATTATCAATACTCAATCTTCAATCCTCAATTCTCAATCCTCAATTTTCAATCCTCAATTCTCAATATTCAACACACACCCATCTACCATCAATTCTCAATACTCAACCATCAATCCTCAATTCTCAATACTCAATAGAATATCCTGAATTCTCATGATTCAATACTCAATCCACAATATTCAATAATCAATCCTCAATCTTCAATCATCAATACTCAATCTTCAATCCTCAATCCTCAATCCTCAATCATCAATCCTCAATCCTCAATATTCAATACACAACCCTCAAACATCAATCCTCAATACTCAATCATCAATCCTCAATTCTAAATACTCAATGGAATATCCTGAATTCTCAGATTTCAATACTCAAACCTCAATCTTCAATCATCAAGTCTCCATCCACAAACATCAATTCTCAACACTCAACCCTCAACACTCAATTCTCAATCCTCAATCCTCAATCTTGAATCCTCAATCCTCAATCCTCAATCCTCAATCCTCAATCCTCAATCACCAATCCTCAATCTTCAACACTCAAGCCTCAATCCTCAATCCTAAATAATCAATCCTCAATCTTCAATCATCAATCCTCAATCTTCAATACTCAATCCTCAATCCTCAATCCTCAATCCTCAATCTTCAATCCTCAATCCCGAGTCCTCAATCTTCAATCCTCAATGCTCAATCATCAATCCTGAACCGTCAGACCTCAAACATCAATACTCAACCCTCAGTCCTCGTCCTCAATCCACAAACCTCAATCCTCAATACCCAATCCTCAATCTTCAATCCTCCATCCTCAATCCTCAATCCTGTAGCGTCAATCCTTAATCCTCAATACTCAACCCTCAATCCTCAATATTCAATCCTCAATACTCAATCTTCAATCCTCATGCTACAATCCTCAATACCCAATCCTCAATCTTCAACCCTCAACCCTCAATCCTCAATTCTCAATCCTCAATCATCAATCCTCAGACCTCAAACATAAATACTCAGCCCCCAGTCCTCGTCCTCAATCCACAACCCTCAATCCTCAATACTCAATCTTCCATCATCAATATTCAGTCTTCAACACTCAATCCTCAATCCTCAATCTTCAATCCTCAACACTCAATCATCAACCTTCAATCCTCAATACTCAATCTTCAATCCTCAATGCTCAATCCTCAACCTTCAATCCTCGATCCACAATCCTCAATCCTCAATGTTCAATCCTCTATACCCAATCCTCAATCTTCAATCCTCAATCCTCAATCCTCAATGTTTAATCCTCAATCCTCAATCCTTAATCGTCATTACTCAATCCTCAATCGTCAATCCTCAATCTCCAATCCTCAATCTTCAATCCTCAATCCTCAATCCTCAATCCTCAATAGTCAATCTTCAATCCTCAATACTCAATCTTCAATCCTCAATCATCAATCCTCAGTCCTCAATCCTCAATCGTCAATCCTCAATCCTCAATCCTCAATTCTCAATCCTCAATCCTCAATCCTCAGACCTCAAACATCAATACTCAACCATCAGACCTCGTCCTCAATCCACAACCCTCAACCCTCAGACCTCATTCTCAATCCTCAATACTCAATACCCAATCCTCAATCTTCAATCCTCAATCCTCAATTCTCAATTCTCAACCCTCAATCCTCAGTCGTCAGTCCTCAGTCCTCAAACCTCAACCCTCAACCCTCAGACCTCATTCTCAATCCTCAATACTCAATCCTCAATCCTCAACCCTAAGCCATCATCCTCCATCCTCAATCCTCAATGCTCAATCCTGTATCTTTAATCCTCAATACTCAATCTTCAATCCTCAATCCTCAATCCTCAATCCTCAATAATCAATCTTCAATCCTCAACACTCAATCTTCAACCCTCCATCCTCAATCCTCAATCCTCACTCCTCAATCCTCAATATTCAATCCTCAATCTTCAATCCTCAATACTCAATCCTCAATCCTCAATCCTCATTCCCCAAACATCAGCCCTCAACCCTCAGTCCTCATCATCAATTCTCAATTCTCAATCCTCAATCCTCAATCCTCAATCCTCAATCCTCAATAATCAATCTTCAATCCTCAACACTCAATCTTCAACCCTCCATCCTCAATCCTCAATCCTCACTCCTCAATCCTCAATATTCAATCCTCAATCTTCAATCCTCAATGCTCAATCTTCAATCCTCAATCCTCAATCCTCAATCCTCAATCCTCATTCCTCAATCCTCAATCCTCAATACCCAATCCTCAATCTTCAATCCTCAATCCTGAATCCCCAATTCTCAATCCTCAATCCTCAATCCTCAGACCCCAAACATCAATACTCAACCATCAGACCTCGTCCTCAATCCACAACCCTCAATCCTCAATCCTCAATCTTCAATCATCATTATTCAATCTTCAATCGTCAATCCTCAATCCTCAATCCTCAATCCTCAATCCTCAATCCTCAATCCTCAATCCTCAATCCTCAAACCTCAATCCTCAGTCCTCAAACCACAATCCTGAATCCTCAATCCTGAAACCTCAATCTTCAGCCCTCAGTCCTCAACAATCAGTTGTCAATCCTCAATCCTCTATAGAATATCCTCAGTTCAGAGATTTCCATACGCAATACTCAATCTGCAATCTTCAAATCTCTATCCACAAACATCAATTCTCATCACTCAACCCTCAACACTCAGTCCCCAATCCTCAATCTTCAATCCTCAATCCTCAATTCTCAATCCCCAATCCTCAATCTTCAATCCTCAATACTCAACCATCAATCCTCAATCCTCAATCCTCAATCCTCAATCTTCTATCCTCAATTCTCAATCCTCATTCTTCAATCCTCAATACCCAGTCCTCAATCTTCAATCCTAAATCCTCAATCCTTAATTCTCAATCCTCAATCCCCAGTCCTCAGTCCTCAAACCGCAATTCTCAACCCTTAGCCCTCATAGTCAATCCTCAATCCTCAATTCTCAATACTCAATCTTCAATCCTCAATACTGAATCTTCAATCGTCAATCCTCAATCCTCAATTCTCAATCCTCAATACTCAGTCCTCAATCGCCAATCCTCAATCCTCAATCGTCAATCGTCAATCTTCTATCATCAATATTCAATCTTCAATCCTCAATCCTCAATCCTCAATCCTCAATCCTCAACCCTCAATGTTCAATCCTCAATACCCAATCCTCAATCTTCAATCCTCAATCCTCAATCCTCAATCCTCAATCCTCAATCCTCAATCCTCAGTCCTCAAACCACAATCATGTATCCTCAATCCTGAATCCTCAATCTTCAGCGCCCTGACCTCAACAATCAGTGCTCAATCCTCAATCCTCAATAGAATATCCTCAGTTCGGAGTTTTCCATACGCAATACTCAATCTGCAATCTTCAAATCTCTATCCACAAACATCAATTCTCATCACTCAACCCTCAACACTCAGTCCCCAATCCTCAGTCTACAATCCTCAATCCTCAGTCCTCAATCCTCAATCCTCAATCTTCAATCCTCAGTACTCAATCTTCAATCCTCCATCCTCAATCCTCAATCCTCAATCTTCAATCCTCAATCCTCAATACTCAATCCTCAATCCTCATTCTTCAATCCTCAATACCCAATCCTCAATCTTCAATCCTCAATCCTCAAACCTCAATTCTCAATCTTCAATCCTCAATCCTCAATCCTCAATCCTCAATCCTCAATCCTCAATCCTCAGTCCTCAAACCACAATCATGAATCCTCAATCCTGAATCCTCAATCTTCAGCGCCCTGTCCTCAACAATCAGTGATCAATCCTCAATCCTCAATAGAATATCCTCAGTTCGGAGTTTTCCATACGCAATACTCAATCTGCAATCTTCAAATCTCTATCCACAAACATCAATTCTCATCACTCAACCCTCAACACTCAGTCCTCAATCCTCAGTCCTCAATCCTCAATCCTCAATCTTCAATCCTCAATACTCAATCTTCAATCCTCCATCCTCAATCCTCAATCCTCAATCTTCAATCCTCAATCCTCAATACTGAATCCTCAATCCTCATTCTTCAATCCTCAATACCCAATCCTCAATCTTCAATCCTCAATCCTGAATCCTCAATTCTCAATCGTCAATCCTCAGTCCTCAGTCCTCAAACCTCAATCCTCAACCCTCAGCCCTCATAGTCAATCCTCAATCCTCAATCCTCAATCCTCAATCTTCAATCCTCAATACTGAATCTTCAATCCTCAATCCTCAATCCTCAATTCTTAATCCTCAATACTCAATCCTCAATCGTCAATCCTCAATCCCCAATCCTTAATCTTCAATCCTCAATCCTCAATACTCAATCCACAATCCTCAATATTCAATCCTCAATACTCAATCTTCAATCCTCAATCCTCAATCCTCAATCCTCAATCCTCAATCCTCATTCCTCAATCCTCAATCTTCAATCCTCAATACTCAATCTTCAATCCTCAATCCTCAATCCTCAATCCTCAATCCTCATTCTTCAATCCTCAATACCCAATCCTCAATCTTGAATCCTCAATCCTCAATCCTCAATTCTCAATCCTCAATCCTCAATCCTCAGACCTCAAACATCAATACTCAACCCTCAGTCCTCGTCCTCAATCCACAGCCCTCAATCCTCAATCCTCAATCTTCAATCATCAATATTCAATCTTCAGTCCTCAATCCTCAGTCCTCAATCCTCAATCCTCAATCCTCAATGCTCAATCCGCAATACCCAATCCTCAATCCTCAGTCCTCAAACCTCAATCCTGAATCCTCTATCCTCATTCTTCAATACTCAATACCCAATCCTCAATCTTCAATCCTCAATCCTGAATACTCAAATCTCAATCCTCAATCCTCAGTTCTCAGTCCTCAAACCTCAAACCTCAATCCTCAACCCTCAGCCCTCATAGTCAATCCTCAATCCTCAATCCTCAATCCTCAATCTTCAATCCTCAATACTGTATCTTCAATCCTCAATCCTCAACTCTCAATTCTTAATCCTCAATACTCAATCCTCAATCGTCAATGCTCAATCCCCAATCCTTAATCTTCAACCCTCAATCCTCAATCCTCAATCCTCAGTCCTCAATACCCAACCATCAATCCTCAATTCCCAATACTCAATAGAATATCCTGAATTCTCAGGATTCAATACTCAAACCTCAATCTTCAACCCTCAGCCCTCATCCTCCATCCTCAATCCTCAATCCTCAATCCTCAACCTTCAACCCTCAATACTCAATCTTCAATCCTCAATCCTCAATCCTCAATCCCCAATCCTCCATCCTCAATATTCAACACACAACCCTCAACCATCAATCCTCAATACTCAACCATCAATCCTCAATTCTCAATACTCAATAGAGTATCCTGAATTCTCATGGTTCAATACTCAATCCACAATTTTCAATAGTCAAATCTCAATCCTCAAACATCAATTCTCAACACTCAATCCTCAACACTCAGTCCTCTCTCGTCAATCCTCAATCCTCAATCCTCAATCCTCAATCCTCAGTCCTCAATCCTCTGTCTTCAAACCTCAATCCTCAACCCTCAGCCCTCATCCTCAATCCTCAATAATCAATCCTAAATCCTCAATCTTCAATCCTCAATCCTCAATCCTCAATCCTCAATCCTCAATCCTCAATCCTCAATCCTCAATCCTCAATCTTCAATCCTCAATACTCAATCGTCAATCCTCAATCCTCAATCCTCAGTCCTCAAACCTCAATCCTGAATCCTCAATCCTGAATCCTCAATCTTCAATCCTCAATACCGAATCCTCAATCTTCAATCCTCAATCCTCAATCCTCAATTCTTAATCCGCAATCCTCAATCCTCAGACTTCAAACATCAATACTCAACCCTCAGTCCTCGTCCTCAATCCACAACCCTCAATCCTCAATCCTCAATCTTCAATCATTAATATTCAATCTTCAATCCACAATCCTCAATCCTCAATCCTCAATCCTCAACCCTCAATCCTCAACGTCCAATCCTCAATACCCAATCCACAGACTTCAATCCTCAATCCTCAATCCTCAATCCTCAATCCTCAATCCTCAATCCTCAATTTTCAAACCTCAATAATCAATCTTCAATCCCCAATCCTCAATCCTCAATCCTCAATCGTCAGACTTCAATCCTCAATACTCAATCTTCAATCCTGAATCCTCAATCCTCAATCCTCAATCCTCATTCTTCAATCCTGAATACCCAATCCTCAATCATCAATCCTCAATCCTCAATCCTCAATTCTCAATCCTCAATCCTCAGTCCTCAGTCCTCAAACCACAATCCTCAACCCTCAGCCCTCATCCTCAATCCTCAATCCTCAATCCTCAGTACTCCGTCCTCAAACCTCAATCCTCAGCCCTCTGACCTCATCCTCGATCCTCAATCCTCAATCCTCAATCCTCAATATTCAATCCTCAATACTCGATCTTCAATCCTCAATCCTCAGTCCACAAACCTCAATTCTGAATCCTGAATACTCAACCTTCAATCCTCAATCCTCAGTCCTGAATACTCTACCATCAGTCTTCAATCCTCAATCCCCAATGCTCAATCCTCAATCCTCATTCTTCAATCTTCAATACCCAATCCTGAATCTTCAATCCTCTATCCTCAATGCTCAATTCTCAATCCTCAATCCTCAAACCTCAATCTTCAATCCTCAATACTCGATCTTCAATCCACAATCCTCAATCCTCAGTCATCAATCCTCAATCTTAATCTTCAATCCTCAATACTCAATCCTCAATCCTCAATCCTCAATCCTCAATCCTCAATCCTCAATCCTCAATCCTCAATACTCAATCCTCAATCTTAATATTCAATCCTCAATACTCAATCTTCTATCCTCAATTCTCAATCCTCATTCTTCAATCCTCAATACCCAGTCCTCAATCTTCAATCCTAAATCCTCAATCCTCAATTCTCAATCCTCAATCCCCAGTCCTCAGTCCTCAAACCGCAATCCTCAACCCTTAGCCCTCATAGTCAATCCTCAATCCTCAATTCTCAATAGTCAATCTTCAATCCTCAATTCTCAATCCTCAATACTCAGTCCTCAATCGTCAATCCTCAATCCTCAATCCTCAATCGTCAATCTTCTATCATCAATATTCAATCTTCAATCCTCAATCCTCAATCCTCAATCCTCAATCCTCAACCCTCAATGTTCAATCCTCAATACCCAATCCTCAATCTTCAATCCTCAATCCTCAATCCTCAATCCTCAATCCTCAATCCTCAATCCTCAGTCCTCAAACCACAATCATGAATCCTCAATCCTGAATCCTCAATCTTCAGCGCCCTGTCCTCAACAATCAGTGATCAATCCTCAATCCTCAATAGAATATCCTCAGTTCGGAGTTTTCCATACGCAATACTCAATCTGCAATCTTCAAATCTCTATCCACAAACATCAATTCTCATCACTCAACCCTCAACACTCAGTCCTCAATCCTCAGTCCTCAATCCTCAATCCTCAATCTTCAATCCTCAATACTCAATCTTCAATCCTCCATCCTCAATCCTCAATCCTCAATCTTCAATCCTCAATCCTCAATACTGAATCCTCAATCCTCATTCTTCAATCCTCAATACCCAATCCTCAATCTTCAATCCTCAATCCTGAATCCTCAATTCTCAATCGTCAATCCTCAGTCCTCAGTCCTCAAACCTCAATCCTCAACCCTCAGCCCTCATAGTCAATCCTCAATCCTCAATCCTCAATCCTCAATCTTCAATCCTCAATACTGAATCTTCAATCCTCAATCCTCAATCCTCAATTCTTAATCCTCAATACTCAATCCTCAATCGTCAATCCTCAATCCCCAATCCTTAATCTTCAATCCTCAATCCTCAATACTCAATCCACAATCCTCAATATTCAATCCTCAATACTCAATCTTCAATCCTCAATCCTCAATCCTCAATCCTCAATCCTCAATCCTCAATCTTCAATCATCAATACTCAATCTTCAATCCTCAATCCTCAATCCTCAATCCTCAATCCTCAATCCTCAATCTTCAATATTCAACGCACAACCCTCAACCATCATTCCTCAATACTCAACCATCAATCCTCAGTTCTCAATACTCAACAGAATATCCTGAATTCTCATGGTTCAATACTCAATCCGCAATATTCAATAATCAAATCTCAATCCCCAAACATCAATTCTCAATACTCAATCCTCAACACTCAGTTCTCTCTCTTCAATCCTCAATCCTCAATCCTCAATCTTCAATCCTCAACACTCAATCTTCAATCCTCAATCCTCAATTCTCAATCCTCAATGCTCAATCCTCAATCCTCAATCCTCAATCCTCAATCCTCATTCCTCAATCTTCAATCCTCAATACTCAATCTTCAATTCTCAATCTGCAACACTCAATCCTCAATCCTCAATCCTCAATCCTCAAACTTCAATCCTCAACCGTCAGTCCTCGTACTCAATCCTCAACCCTAAACCCTCAATCCTCAATCTTCAATTATCAATACTCAATCTTCAATCCTCAATTCTCAATCCTCAATTTTCAATCCTCAATTCTCAATATTCAACACACACCCATCTACCATCAATTCTCAATACTCAACCATCAATCCTCAATTCTCAATACTCAATAGAATATCCTGAATTCTCATGATTCAATACTCAATCCACAATATTCAATAATCAATCCTCAATCTTCAATCATCAATACTCAATCTTCAATCCTCAATCCTCAATCCTCAATCATCAATCCTCAATCCTCAATATTCAATACACAACCCTCAAACATCAATCCTCAATACTCAATCATCAATCCTCAATTCTAAATACTCAATGGAATATCCTGAATTCTCAGATTTCAATACTCAAACCTCAATCTTCAATCATCAAGTCTCCATCCACAAACATCAATTCTCAACACTCAACCCTCAACACTCAATTCTCAATCCTCAATCCTCAATCTTGAATCCTCAATCCTCAATCCTCAATCCTCAATCCTCAATCCTCAATCACCAATCCTCAATCTTCAACACTCAAGCCTCAATCCTCAATCCTAAATAATCAATCCTCAATCTTCAATCATCAATCCTCAATCTTCAATACTCAATCCTCAATCCTCAATCCTCAATCCTCAATCTTCAATCCTCAATCCCGAGTCCTCAATCTTCAATCCTCAATGCTCAATCATCAATCCTGAACCGTCAGACCTCAAACATCAATACTCAACCCTCAGTCCTCGTCCTCAATCCACAAACCTCAATCCTCAATACCCAATCCTCAATCTTCAATCCTCCATCCTCAATCCTCAATCCTGTAGCGTCAATCCTTAATCCTCAATACTCAACCCTCAATCCTCAATATTCAATCCTCAATACTCAATCTTCAATCCTCATGCTACAATCCTCAATACCCAATCCTCAATCTTCAACCCTCAACCCTCAATCCTCAATTCTCAATCCTCAATCATCAATCCTCAGACCTCAAACATAAATACTCAGCCCCCAGTCCTCGTCCTCAATCCACAACCCTCAATCCTCAATACTCAATCTTCCATCATCAATATTCAGTCTTCAACACTCAATCCTCAATCCTCAATCTTCAATCCTCAACACTCAATCATCAACCTTCAATCCTCAATACTCAATCTTCAATCCTCAATGCTCAATCCTCAACCTTCAATCCTCGATCCACAATCCTCAATCCTCAATGTTCAATCCTCTATACCCAATCCTCAATCTTCAATCCTCAATCCTCAATCCTCAATGTTTAATCCTCAATCCTCAATCCTTAATCGTCATTACTCAATCCTCAATCGTCAATCCTCAATCTCCAATCCTCAATCTTCAATCCTCAATCCTCAATCCTCAATCCTCAATAGTCAATCTTCAATCCTCAATACTCAATCTTCAATCCTCAATCATCAATCCTCAGTCCTCAATCCTCAATCGTCAATCCTCAATCCTCAATCCTCAATTCTCAATCCTCAATCCTCAATCCTCAGACCTCAAACATCAATACTCAACCATCAGACCTCGTCCTCAATCCACAACCCTCAACCCTCAGACCTCATTCTCAATCCTCAATACTCAATACCCAATCCTCAATCTTCAATCCTCAATCCTCAATTCTCAATTCTCAACCCTCAATCCTCAGTCGTCAGTCCTCAGTCCTCAAACCTCAACCCTCAACCCTCAGACCTCATTCTCAATCCTCAATACTCAATCCTCAATCCTCAACCCTAAGCCATCATCCTCCATCCTCAATCCTCAATGCTCAATCCTGTATCTTTAATCCTCAATACTCAATCTTCAATCCTCAATCCTCAATCCTCAATCCTCAATAATCAATCTTCAATCCTCAACACTCAATCTTCAACCCTCCATCCTCAATCCTCAATCCTCACTCCTCAATCCTCAATATTCAATCCTCAATCTTCAATCCTCAATACTCAATCCTCAATCCTCAATCCTCATTCCCCAAACATCAGCCCTCAACCCTCAGTCCTCATCATCAATTCTCAATTCTCAATCCTCAATCCTCAATCCTCAATCCTCAATCCTCAATAATCAATCTTCAATCCTCAACACTCAATCTTCAACCCTCCATCCTCAATCCTCAATCCTCACTCCTCAATCCTCAATATTCAATCCTCAATCTTCAATCCTCAATGCTCAATCTTCAATCCTCAATCCTCAATCCTCAATCCTCAATCCTCATTCCTCAATCCTCAATCCTCAATACCCAATCCTCAATCTTCAATCCTCAATCCTGAATCCCCAATTCTCAATCCTCAATCCTCAATCCTCAGACCCCAAACATCAATACTCAACCATCAGACCTCGTCCTCAATCCACAACCCTCAATCCTCAATCCTCAATCTTCAATCATCATTATTCAATCTTCAATCGTCAATCCTCAATCCTCAATCCTCAATCCTCAATCCTCAATCCTCAATCCTCAATCCTCAATCCTCAAACCTCAATCCTCAGTCCTCAAACCACAATCCTGAATCCTCAATCCTGAAACCTCAATCTTCAGCCCTCAGTCCTCAACAATCAGTTGTCAATCCTCAATCCTCTATAGAATATCCTCAGTTCAGAGATTTCCATACGCAATACTCAATCTGCAATCTTCAAATCTCTATCCACAAACATCAATTCTCATCACTCAACCCTCAACACTCAGTCCCCAATCCTCAATCTTCAATCCTCAATCCTCAATTCTCAATCCCCAATCCTCAATCTTCAATCCTCAATACTCAACCATCAATCCTCAATCCTCAATCCTCAATCCTCAATCTTCTATCCTCAATTCTCAATCCTCATTCTTCAATCCTCAATACCCAGTCCTCAATCTTCAATCCTAAATCCTCAATCCTCAATTCTCAATCCTCAATCCCCAGTCCTCAGTCCTCAAACCGCAATTCTCAACCCTTAGCCCTCATAGTCAATCCTCAATCCTCAATTCTCAATACTCAATCTTCAATCCTCAATACTGAATCTTCAATCGTCAATCCTCAATCCTCAATTCTCAATCCTCAATACTCAGTCCTCAATCGCCAATCCTCAATCCTCAATCGTCAATCGTCAATCTTCTATCATCAATATTCAATCTTCAATCCTCAATCCTCAATCCTCAATCCTCAATCCTCAACCCTCAATGTTCAATCCTCAATACCCAATCCTCAATCTTCAATCCTCAATCCTCAATCCTCAATCCTCAATCCTCAATCCTCAATCCTCAGTCCTCAAACCACAATCATGTATCCTCAATCCTGAATCCTCAATCTTCAGCGCCCTGACCTCAACAATCAGTGCTCAATCCTCAATCCTCAATAGAATATCCTCAGTTCGGAGTTTTCCATACGCAATACTCAATCTGCAATCTTCAAATCTCTATCCACAAACATCAATTCTCATCACTCAACCCTCAACACTCAGTCCCCAATCCTCAGTCTACAATCCTCAATCCTCAGTCCTCAATCCTCAATCCTCAATCTTCAATCCTCAGTACTCAATCTTCAATCCTCCATCCTCAATCCTCAATCCTCAATCTTCAATCCTCAATCCTCAATACTCAATCCTCAATCCTCATTCTTCAATCCTCAATACCCAATCCTCAATCTTCAATCCTCAATCCTCAAACCTCAATTCTCAATCTTCAATCCTCAATCCTCAATCCTCAATCCTCAATCCTCAATCCTCAATCCTCAGTCCTCAAACCACAATCATGAATCCTCAATCCTGAATCCTCAATCTTCAGCGCCCTGTCCTCAACAATCAGTGATCAATCCTCAATCCTCAATAGAATATCCTCAGTTCGGAGTTTTCCATACGCAATACTCAATCTGCAATCTTCAAATCTCTATCCACAAACATCAATTCTCATCACTCAACCCTCAACACTCAGTCCTCAATCCTCAGTCCTCAATCCTCAATCCTCAATCTTCAATCCTCAATACTCAATCTTCAATCCTCCATCCTCAATCCTCAATCCTCAATCTTCAATCCTCAATCCTCAATACTGAATCCTCAATCCTCATTCTTCAATCCTCAATACCCAATCCTCAATCTTCAATCCTCAATCCTGAATCCTCAATTCTCAATCGTCAATCCTCAGTCCTCAGTCCTCAAACCTCAATCCTCAACCCTCAGCCCTCATAGTCAATCCTCAATCCTCAATCCTCAATCCTCAATCTTCAATCCTCAATACTGAATCTTCAATCCTCAATCCTCAATCCTCAATTCTTAATCCTCAATACTCAATCCTCAATCGTCAATCCTCAATCCCCAATCCTTAATCTTCAATCCTCAATCCTCAATACTCAATCCACAATCCTCAATATTCAATCCTCAATACTCAATCTTCAATCCTCAATCCTCAATCCTCAATCCTCAATCCTCAATCCTCATTCCTCAATCCTCAATCTTCAATCCTCAATACTCAATCTTCAATCCTCAATCCTCAATCCTCAATCCTCAATCCTCATTCTTCAATCCTCAATACCCAATCCTCAATCTTGAATCCTCAATCCTCAATCCTCAATTCTCAATCCTCAATCCTCAATCCTCAGACCTCAAACATCAATACTCAACCCTCAGTCCTCGTCCTCAATCCACAGCCCTCAATCCTCAATCCTCAATCTTCAATCATCAATATTCAATCTTCAGTCCTCAATCCTCAGTCCTCAATCCTCAATCCTCAATCCTCAATGCTCAATCCGCAATACCCAATCCTCAATCCTCAGTCCTCAAACCTCAATCCTGAATCCTCTATCCTCATTCTTCAATACTCAATACCCAATCCTCAATCTTCAATCCTCAATCCTGAATACTCAAATCTCAATCCTCAATCCTCAGTTCTCAGTCCTCAAACCTCAAACCTCAATCCTCAACCCTCAGCCCTCATAGTCAATCCTCAATCCTCAATCCTCAATCCTCAATCTTCAATCCTCAATACTGTATCTTCAATCCTCAATCCTCAACTCTCAATTCTTAATCCTCAATACTCAATCCTCAATCGTCAATGCTCAATCCCCAATCCTTAATCTTCAACCCTCAATCCTCAATCCTCAATCCACAATCCTCAATATTCAATCCTCAATACTCAATCTTCAATCCTCAATCCTCAATCCTCAATCCTCAATCCTCAATCCTCATTCCTCAATCCTCAATCTTCAATCCTCAATACTCAATCTTCAATCCTCAATCCTCAATCCTCAATCCTCAATCCTCATTCTTCAATCCTCAATACCCAAACCTCAATCTTGAATCCTCAATCCTCAATCCTCAATTATCAATCCTCAATCCTCAATCCTCAGACCTCAAACATCAATACTCAACCCTCAGTCCTCGTCCTCAATCCACAGCCCTCAATCCTCAATCCTCAACCTTCAATAATCAATATTCAATCTTCAGTCCTCAATCCTCAGTCCTCAATCCTCAATCCTCAATCCTCAATGCTCAATTCGCAATACCCAATCCTCAATCCTCAGTCCTCATCACCTGAATCCTGAATCCTCAATCCTGAATCCTCAATCTTCAGACCTAAGTCCTCAGCAATCAGTTGTCAATTCTCAATCCTCAATAGAATATCATCAATTCACAGTTTTCAATACTCAATACTCAATCTGCAATCTTTAAATCTCTATCCACAAACATCAATTCTCATCACTCAACCCTCAGTTCTCAGTCCCCAATCCTCAATCTTCAATCCTCAATCCTCAATCCTCAATTCTTAATCCTCAATCTTCAATCCTCAATACTCAACCATCAATCCTCAATCCTCAATCCTCAATCCTCAATCTTCTATCCTCAATTCTCAATCCTCATTCTTCAATCCTCAATACCCAGTCCTCAATCTTCAATCCTAAATCCTCAATCCTCAATTCTCAATCCTCAATCCCCAGTCCTCAGTCCTCAAACCGCAATTCTCAACCCTTAGCCCTCATAGTCAATCCTCAATCCTCAATTCTCAATACTCAATCTTCAATCCTCAATACTGAATCTTCAATCGTCAATCCTCAATCCTCAATTCTCAATCCTCAATACTCAGTCCTCAATCGCCAATCCTCAATCCTCAATCGTCAATCGTCAATCTTCTATCATCAATATTCAATCTTCAATCCTCAATCCTCAATCCTCAATCCTCAATCCTCAACCCTCAATGTTCAATCCTCAATACCCAATCCTCAATCTTCAATCCTCAATCCTCAATCCTCAATCCTCAATCCTCAATCCTCAATCCTCAGTCCTCAAACCACAATCATGTATCCTCAATCCTGAATCCTCAATCTTCAGCGCCCTGACCTCAACAATCAGTGCTCAATCCTCAATCCTCAATAGAATATCCTCAGTTCGGAGTTTTCCATACGCAATACTCAATCTGCAATCTTCAAATCTCTATCCACAAACATCAATTCTCATCACTCAACCCTCAACACTCAGTCCCCAATCCTCAGTCTACAATCCTCAATCCTCAGTCCTCAATCCTCAATCCTCAATCTTCAATCCTCAATACTCAATCTTCAATCCTCCATCCTCAATCCTCAATCCTCAATCTTCAATCCTCAATCCTCAATACTCAATCCTCAATCCTCATTCTTCAATCCTCAATACCCAATCCTCAATCTTCAATCCTCAATCCTGAATCCTCAATTCTCAATCGTCAATCCTCAGTCCTCAGTCCTCAAACCTCAATCCTCAACCCTCAGCCCTCATAGTCAATCCTCAATCCTCAATCCTCAATCCTCAATCTTCAATCCTCAATACTGAATCTTCAATCCTCAATCCTCAATCCTCAATTCTTAATCCTCAATACTCAATCCTCAATCGTCTATCCTCAATCCCCAATCCTAAATCGTCATTACTCAATCGTCAATCGTCAATCCTCAATCCCCAATCCTCAATCTTCAATCCTCAATCCTCAATCCTCAATCCTCAATAGTCAATCTTCAATCCTCAATACTCAATCTTCAATCCTCAATCATCAATCCTCAGTCTTCAATCCTCAGTCGTCAATCCTCAATCCTCAATCCTCAATTCTCAATCCTCAATCCTCAATCCTCAGACCTCAAACATCAATACTCAACCATCAGACCTCGTCCTCAATCCACAACCCTCAATCCTCAATCCTCAATCTTCAATCATCATTATTCAATCTTCAATTGTCAATCCTCAATCCTCAATCCTCAATCCTCAATCCTCAATCCTCAATCCTGAATCCTCAATCCTCAAACCTCAATCCTCAGTCCTCAAACCACAATCCTGAATCCTCAATCCTGAAACCTCAATCTTCAGCCCTCAGTCCTCAACAATCAGTTGTCAATCCTCAATCCTCAATAGAATATCCTCAGTTCAGAGATTTCCATACGCAATACTCAATCTGCAATCTTCAAATCTCTATCCACAAACATCAATTCTCATCACTCAACCCTCAACACTCAGTTCCCAATCCTCAATCTTCAATCCTCAATCCTCAATCCTCAATCCCCAATCCTCAATCTTCAATCCTCAATACTCAATCATCAATCCTCAATCCTCAATCCTCAATCCTCAATCTTCTATCCTCAATTCTCAATCCTCATTCTTCAATCCTCAATACCCAGTCCTCAATCTTCAATCCTAAACCCTCAATCCTCAATTCTCAATCCTCAATCCCCAGTCCTCAGTCCTCAAACCGCAATCCTCAACCCCTAGCCCTCATAGTCAATCCTCAATCCTCAATTCTCAATACTCAATCTTCAATCCTCAATACTGAATCTTCAATCGTCAATCCTCAATCCTCAATTCTCAATCCTCAATACTCAGTCCTCAATCGTCAATCCTCAATCCTCAATCCTCAATCGTCAATCTTCTATCATCAATATTCAATCTTCAATCCTCAATCCTCAATCCTCAATCCTCAATCCTCAACCCTCAATGTTCAATCCTCAATACCCAACCCTCAATCCTCATTCCACAATCCTCAATCCTCAATCCTCAATCCTCAATCCTCAATCCTCAGTCCTCAAACCACAATCATGAATCCTCAATCCTGAATCCTCAATCATCAGCGCCCTGTCCTCAACAATCAGTGATCAATCCTCAATACTCAATAGAATATCCTCAGTTCAGAGTTTTCCATACGCAATACTCAATCTGCAATCTTCAAATCTCTATCCACAAACATCAATTCTCATCACTCAACCCTCAACACTCAGTCCTCAATCCTCAGTCCTCAATCCTCAATCCTCAATCTTCAATCCTCAATACTCAATCTTCAATCCTCAATCCTGAATCCTCAATTCTCAATCGTCAATCCTCAGTCCTCAGTCCTCAAACCTCAATCCTCAACCCTCAGCCCTCATAGTCAATCCTCAATCCTCAATCCTGAATCCTCAATCTTCAATCCTCAATACTGAATCTTCAATCCTCAATCCTCAATCCTCAATTCTTAATCCTCAATACTCAATCCTCAATCGTCAATCCTCAATCCCCAATCCTTAATCTTCAATCCTCAATCCTCAATACTCAATCCACAATCCTCAATATTCAATCCTCAATACTCAATCTTCAATCCTCAATCCTCAATCCTCAATCCTCAATCCTCAATCCTCATTCCTCAATCCTCAATCTTCAATCCTCAATACTCAATCTTCAATCCTCAATCCTCAATCCTCAATCCTCAATCCTCATTCTTCAATCCTCAATACCCAATCCTCAATCTTGAATCCTCAATCCTCAATCCTCAATCCTCAATCTTCAATCCTCAATACTGTATCTTCAATCCTCAATCCTCAACTCTCAATTCTTAATCCTCAATACTCAATCCTCAATCGTCAATGCTCAATCCCCAATCCTTAATCTTCAACCCTCAATCCTCAATTCTCAATCCACAATCCTCAATATTCAATCCTCAATACTCAATCTTCAATCCTCAATCCTCAATCCTCAATCCTCAATCCTCAATCCTCATTCCTCAATCCTCAATCCTCAATTCTTAATCCTCAATACTCAATCCTCAATCGTCAATCCTCAATCCCCAATCCTTAATTTTCAATCCTCAATCCTCAATCCTCAATCCACAATCCTCAATATTCAATCCTCAATACTCAATCTTCAATCCTCAATCCGCAATCCTCAATCCTCAATCCTCATTCTTCAATCCTCAATACCCAGTCCTCAATCTTCAATCCTAAATCCTCAATCCTCAATTCTGAATCCTCAATCCCCAGTCCTCAGTCCTCAAACCGCAATCCTCAACCCCTAGCCCTCATAGTCAATCCTTTATCCTCAATTCTCAATACTCAATCTTCAATCCTCAATACTGAATCTTCAATCGTCAATCCTGAATCCTCAATTCTCAATCCTCAATACTCAGTCCTCAATCGTCAATCCTCAATCCTCAATCCTCAATCGTCAATCTTCTATCATCAATATTCAATCTTCAATCCTCAATCCTCAATCCTCAATCCTCAATCCTCAACCCTCAAAGTTCAATCCTCAATACCCAATCCTCAATCTTCAATCCTCAATCCTCAAACCTCAATTCTCAATTCTCATTCCTAAGTCCTCAGTCCTCAAACCTCAATCCACAACCCTCAGCCCTCATCCTCAATCATCAATCCTCAATCCTCAATCCTCAATAGAATATCATCAATTCACAGTTTTCAATAGTCAATACTCAACCTGCAATCTTCAAATCTCTATTCACAAACATCAATTCTCATCACTCAACCGTCAACACTCCGTCCCCAATCCTCAATCTTCATTCCTCAATCCTGAATACTCAATCCTCAACCCTCAATCCGCAACGTTCAATCCTCAATACCCTATCCTCAGTCTTCAATCCTCAATCCTCGATCCTCAATCCTCAATCCTCAATCCTCAGTCCTCAAACCTCAATCCTGAATCCTCAGTCCTGAATCCTCAATCTTCAGCCCTGGGTCCTCAACAATCAGTTGTCAATCCTCAATCCTCAATAGAATGTCCTCAATTCACAGTTTTCAATACTCAATACTCAACCTGCAATCTTCAGATCTCTATCCACAAACATCAATTCTCATCACTCAACCCTCAATGCTCAGTCCCCAATCCTCAATCTTCAATCCTCAATCCTCAATCCTCTATCCTCAATCCTCAATCTTAATCTTCAATCCTGAATACTCAATCTTCAATCCTCAATCCTCAATCCTCAATCCTCAATACTCAATCCTCTATCTTCAATCCTCAACCCTCAATTCTCAATCCTCAATCCTCAATCCTCAGACCTCGAACATCAATACTGAACCCTCAGTCCTCGTCCTCAATCCACAACACACAATCCTCAATCCTCAATCTTCAATCATCAATATTCAATCTTCAGTCCTCAATCCTCAGTCCTCAATCCTCAATCCTCAATTCTCAATGTTCAATCCGCAACACCGAATCCTCAATCTTCAGTACTCAATCCTCAATCCTTAATCCTCAATCCTCAATCCTCAATCATCAATCCTCAATCTTCAATACTCAATCGTCAATCCTCAATCCTCAGTCCTCAATACCCAACCATCAATCCTCAATTCCCAATACTCAATAGAATATCCTGAATTCTCAGGATTCAATGCTCAAACCTCAATCTTCAACCCTCAGCCCTCATCCTCCATCCTCAATCCTCAATCCTCAATCCTCAATCTTCAACCCTCAATACTCAATCTTCAATCCTCAATCCTCAATCCTCAATCCCCAATCCTCCATCCTCAATATTCAACACACAACCCTCAACCATCAATCCTCAATACTCAACCATCAATCCTCAATCCTCAAACCTCAATCGTCAATCTTCAATCCTCAATACTCAATCCTCATTCCTCAATCCTCAATCCTCAATCCTCAATCCTCATTAATCAATCCTCAATACCCAATCCTCAATCTTGAATCCTCAGTCCTCAATCCTCAATTCTCAATGTTCAATCCTCAGTCCTCAGACCTCAAACCTCAATCCTCAGCCCTCAGTCCTCATCGTCAATCCTCAATCCTCAATCCTCTATCCTCAATCTTCAATGCCCAGTACTCAACCTTCAATCCTCAATCCTCTGTCCTCAAACCTCAATTTTGAGTCCTCAGTCCTGAATCCTCAATATTCATCCCTCAGTCCTCAACAATCAGTCCTCAATCCTCAACCCTCAATCCTCAATCCTCAATCTTCAATCATAAATACACAATCTTCAATCCTCAATCTTCAATCCTTAATCCTCAATCCTCAATCCTCAATATTCAACACACAACCCTCAACCATCAATTCTCAATACTCAACCATCAATCCTCAGACCTCAAACATCAATAATCAACACTCAGTCCTCGTCCTCAATCCACAACCCTCAACCCTCAATACTCAATCTTCAATCATCAATATTCAATCTTCAATCCTCAATCCTTAATCCTCAATACTCAATGTTCAATCCTCAATACCCAATACTCAATCTTCAATCCTCAATCCTCAATCCTCAATCCTCAATCTTCAATTCTCAATCCTCAATCCTCAGCCCTCAAACCTCAATCCCTAATCCTCAATCCTGAATCCTCAATCTTCAGCCCTCAGTACTCAACAGTCAGTTGTCAATCCCCAATCCTCAATAGAATATCCTCAGTTCAGAGATTTCCATACGCAATACTCAATCTGCAATCTTCAAATCTCTATCCACAAACATCAATTCTCATCACTCAACCCTCAACACTCAGTTCCCAATCCTCAATCTTCAATCCTCAATCCTCAATCCTCAATCCCCAATCCTCAATCTTCAATCCTCAATACTCAATCATCAATCCTCAATCCTCAATCCTCAATCCTCAATCTTCTATCCTCAATTCTCAATCCTCATTCTTCAATCCTCAATACCCAGTCCTCAATCTTCAATCCTAAATCCTCAATCCTCAATTCTCAATCCTCAATCCCCAGTCCTCAGTCCTCAAACCGCAATCCTCAACCCTTAGCCCTCATAGTCAATCCTCAATCCTCAATTCTCAATAGTCAATCTTCAATCCTCAATACTGAATCTTCAATCGTCAATCCTCAATCCTCAATTCTCAATCCTCAATACTCAGTCCTCAATCGTCAATCCTCAATCCTCAGTCCTCAATCGTCAATCTTCTATCATCAATATTCAATCTTCAATCCTCAATCCTCAATCCTCAATCCTCAATCCTCAACCCTCAATGTTCAATCCTCAATACCCAATCCTCAATCTTCAATCCTCAATCCTCAATCCTCAATCCTCAATCCTCAATCCTCAATCCTCAGTCCTCAAACCACAATCATGAATCCTCAATCCTGAATCCTCAATCTTCAGCGCCCTGTCCTCAACAATCAGTGATCAATCCTCAATCCTCAATAGAATATCCTCAGTTCGGAGTTTTCCATACGCAATACTCAATCTGCAATCTTCAAATCTCTATCCACAAACATCAATTCTCATCACTCAACCCTCAACACTCAGTCCTCAATCCTCAGTCCTCAATCCTCAATCCTCAATCTTCAATCCTCAATACTCAATCTTCAATCCTCCATCCTCAATCCTCAATCCTCAATCTTCAATCCTCAATCCTCAATACTGAATCCTCAATCCTCATTCTTCAATCCTCAATACCCAATCCTCAATCTTCAATCCTCAATCCTGAATCCTCAATTCTCAATCGTCAATCCTCAGTCCTCAGTCCTCAAACCTCAATCCTCAACCCTCAGCCCTCATAGTCAATCCTCAATCCTCAATCCTCAATCCTCAATCTTCAATCCTCAATACTGAATCTTCAATCCTCAATCCTCAATCCTCAATTCTTAATCCTCAATACTCAATCCTCAATCGTCAATCCTCAATCCCCAATCCTTAATCTTCAATCCTCAATCCTCAATACTCAATCCACAATCCTCAATATTCAATCCTCAATACTCAATCTTCAATCCTCAATCCTCAATCCTCAATCCTCAATCCTCAATCCTCATTCCTCAATCCTCAATCTTCAATCCTCAATACTCAATCTTCAATCCTCAATCCTCAATCCTCAATCCTCAATCCTCATTCTTCAATCCTCAATACCCAATCCTCAATCTTGAATCCTCAATCCTCAATCCTCAATTCTCAATCCTCAATCCTCAATCCTCAGACCTCAAACATCAATACTCAACCCTCAGTCCTCGTCCTCAATCCACAGCCCTCAATCCTCAATCCTCAATCTTCAATCATCAATATTCAATCTTCAGTCCTCAATCCTCAGTCCTCAATCCTCAATCCTCAATCCTCAATGCTCAATCCGCAATACCCAATCCTCAATCCTCAGTCCTCAAACCTCAATCCTGAATCCTCAATCCTCATTCTTCAATACTCAATACCCAATCCTCAATCTTCAATCCTCAATCCTGAATACTCAAATCTCAATCCTCAATCCTCAGTTCTCAGTCCTCAAACCTCAAACCTCAATCCTCAACCCTCAGCCCTCATAGTCAATCCTCAATCCTCAATCCTCAATCCTCAATCTTCAATCCTCAATACTGTATCTTCAATCCTCAATCCTCAACTCTCAATTCTTAATCCTCAATACTCAATCCTCAATCGTCAATGCTCAATCCCCAATCCTTAATCTTCAACCCTCAATCCTCAATTCTCAATCCACAATCCTCAATATTCAATCCTCAATACTCAATCTTCAATCCTCAATCCTCAATCCTCAATCCTCAATCCTCAATCCTCATTCCTCAATCCTCAATCTTCAATCCTCAATACTCAATCTTCAATCCTCAATCCTCAATCCTCAATCCTCAATCCTCATTCTTCAATCCTCAATACCCAAACCTCAATCTTGAATCCTCAATCCTCAATCCTCAATTCTCAATCCTCAATCCTCAATCCTCAGACCTCAAACATCAATACTCAACCCTCAGTCCTCGTCCTCAATCCACAGCCCTCAATCCTCAATCCTCAACCTTCAATAATCAATATTCAATCTTCAGTCCTCAATCCTCAGTCCTCAATCCTCAATCCTCAATCCTCAATGCTCAATTCGCAATACCCAATCCTCAATCCTCAGGCCTCATCACCTGAATCCTGAATCCTCAATCCTGAATCCTCAATCTTCAGACCTAAGTCCTCAGCAATCAGTTGTCAATTCTCAATCCTCAATAGAATTTCATCAATTCACAGTTTTCAATACTCAATACTCAATCTGCAATCTTTAAATCTCTATCCACAAACATCAATTCTCATCACTCAACCCTCAGTTCTCAGTCCCCAATCCTCAATCTTCAATCCTCAATCCTCAATCCTCAATTCTTAATCCTCAATACTCAATCCTCAATCGTCAATCCTCAATCCCCAATCCTTAATTTTCAATCCTCAATCCTCAATCCTCAATCCACAATCCTCAATATTCAATCCTCAATACTCAATCTTCAATCCTCAATCCGCAATCCTCAATCCTCAATCCTCATTCTTCAATCCTCAATACCCAGTCCTCAATCTTCAATCCTAAATCCTCAATCCTCAATTCTCAATCCTCAATCCCCAGTCCTCAGTCCTCAAACCGCAATCCTCAACACTTAGCCCTCATAGTCAATCCTCAATCCTCAATTCTCAATACTCAATCTTCAATCCTCAATACTGAATCTTCAATCGTCAATCCTGAATCCTCAATTCTCAATCCTCAATACTCAGTCCTCAATCGTCAATCCTCAATCCTCAATCCTCAATCGTCAATCTTCTATCATCAATATTCAATCTTCAATCCTCAATCCTCAATCCTCAATCCTCAATCCTCAACCCTCAAAGTTCAATCCTCAATACCCAATCCTCAATCTTCAATCCTCAATCCTCAATCCTCAATTCTCAATTCTCATTCCTACGTCCTCAGTCCTCAAACCTCAATCCTCAACCCTCAGCCCTCATCCTCAATCATCAATCCTCAATCCTCAATCCTCAATAGAATATCATCAATTCACAGTTTTCAATAGTCAATACTCAACCTGCAATCTTCAAATCTCTATTCACAAACATCAATTCTCATCACTCAACCGTCAACACTCCGTCCCCAATCCTCAATCTTCATTCCTCAATCCTGAATACTCAATCCTCAACCCTCAATCCGCAACGTTCAATCCTCAATACCCTATCCTCAGTCTTCAATCCTCAATCCTCGATCCTCAATCCTCAATCCTCAATCCTCAGTCCTCAAACCTCAATCCTGAATCCTCAATCCTGAATCCTCAATCCTGAATCCTCAATCTTCAGCCCTGGGTCCTCAACAATCAGTTGTCAATCCTCAATCCTCAATAGAATGTCCTCAATTCACAGTTTTCAATACTCAATACTCAACCTGCAATCTTCAGATCTCTATCCACAAACATCAATTCTCATCACTCAACCCTCAATGCTCAGTCCCCAATCCTCAATCTTCAATCCTCAATACTCAATCATCAATCCTCAATCCTCAATCCTCAATCCTCAATCTTCTATCCTCAATTCTCAATCCTCATTCTTTAATCCTCAATACCCAGTCCTCAATCTTCAATCCTAAATCCTCAATCCTCAATTCTCAATCCTCAATCCCCAGTCCTCAGTCCTCAAACCGCAATCCTCAACCCTTAGCCCTCATAGTCAATCCTCAATCCTCAATTCTCAATAGTCAATCTTCAATCCTCAATACTGAATCTTCAATCGTCAATCCTCAATCCTCAATTCTCAATCCTCAATACTCAGTCCTCAATCGTCAATCCTCAATCCTCAGTCCTCAATCGTCAATCTTCTATCATCAATATTCAATCTTCAATCCTCAATCCTCAATCCTCAATCCGCAATCCTCAACCCTCAATGTTCAATCCTCAATACCCAATCCTCAATCTTCAATCCTCAATCCTCAATCCTCAATCCTCAATCCTCAATCCTCAATCCTCAGTCCTCAAACCACAATCATGAATCCTCAATCCTGAATCCTCAATCTTCAGCGCCCTGTCCTCAACAATCAGTGATCAATCCTCAATCCTCAATAGAATATCCTCAGTTCGGAGTTTTCCATACGCAATACTCAATCTGCAATCTTCAAATCTCTATCCACAAACATCAATTCTCATCACTCAACCCTCAACACTCAGTCCTCAATCCTCAGTCCTCAATCCTCAATCCTCAATCTTCAATCCTCAATACTCAATCTTCAATCCTCCATCCTCAATCCTCAATCCTCAATCTTCAATCCTCAATCCTCAATACTGAATCCTCAATCCTCATTCTTCAATCCTCAATACCCAATCCTCAATCTTCAATCCTCAATCCTGAATCCTCAATTCTCAATCGTCAATCCTCAGTCCTCAGTCCTCAAACCTCAATCCTCAACCCTCAGCCCTCATAGTCAATCCTCAATCCTCAATCCTCAATCCTCAATCTTCAATCCTCAATACTGAATCTTCAATCCTCAATCCTCAATCCTCAATTCTTAATCCTCAATACTCAATCCTCAATCGTCAATCCTCAATCCCCAATCCTTAATCTTCAATCCTCAATCCTCAATACTCAATCCACAATCCTCAATATTCAATCCTCAATACTCAATCTTCAATCCTCAATCCTCAATCCTCAATCCTCAATCCTCAATCCTCATTCCTCAATCCTCAATCTTCAATCCTCAATACTCAATCTTCAATCCTCAATCCTCAATCCTCAATCCTCAATCCTCAATCCTCAACCCTCAATCCTCAATCCTTAATCCTCAGTTGTCAATCTTCCATCCTCAATCCTCAATCTTCAATTCTCAATACTCAATCCACAATCCTCAATCATCAATCCTCAATCCTCAAACCTCAATCCTGAATCGTCAATCCTGAATCCTCAATCCTTAATCCTCAGTTGTCAATCTTCCATCCTCAATCCTCAATCTTCAATTCTCAATACTCAATCCACAATCCTCAATCATCAATCCTCAATCCTCAAACCTCAATCCTGAATCGTCAATCCTGAATCCTCAATCTTCAGCCCTCAGTCCTCAACAATCAGCTGTCAATCCTCAATCCTCAATAGAATATCATTAATTCAAAGCTTTCAATACTCAATACTCAATCTGCAATCTTCAAATCTCTATCCACAATCATCAATTTTCATCACTCAACCCTCAACGCTCAGTCCCCAATCCTCAATCTTCAATCCTCAATCCTCAATCCTCAATCCTCAATCCTCAATCTTCAATCCTCAATACTCAATCTTCAATCCTCAATCCTCAACACTCAATCCTCAATCCTCAGACCTCAAACATCAATACTGAACCCTCAGTCCTCGTCCTCAATCCACAACACACAATCCTCAATCCTCAATCTTCAATCATCAATATTCAATCTTCAGTCCTCAATCCTCAATCCTCAATCCTCAATCCTCAATCCTCAATGTTCAATCCGCAACACCGAATCCTCAATCTTCAATACTCAATCCTCAATCCTTAATCCTCAATCCTCAGTCCTCAATCATCAATCCTCAATCTTCAATACTCAATCGTCAATCCTCAATCCTCAGTCCTCAATACCCAACCATCAATCCTCAATTCCCAATACTCAATAGAATATCCTGAATTCTCAGGATTCAATACTCAAACCTCAATCTTCAACCCTCAGCCCTCATCCTCCATCCTCAATCCTCAATCCTCAATCCTCAACCTTCAACCCTCAATACTCAATCTTCAATCCTCAATCCTCAATCCTCAATCCCCAATCCTCCATCCTCAATATTCAACACACAACCCTCAACCATCAATCCTCAATACTCAACCATCAATCCTCAATTCTCAATACTCAATAGAGTATCCTGAATTCTCATGGTTCAATACTCAATCCACAATTTTCAATAATCAAATCTCAATCCTCAAACATCAATTCTCAACACTCAATCCTCAACACTCAGTCCTCTCTCGTCAATCCTCAATCCTCAATCCTCAATCCTCAATCCTCAGTCCTCAATCCTCTGTCTTCAAACCTCAATCCTCAACCCTCAGCCCTCATCCTCAATCCTCAATAATCAATCCTAAATCCTCAATCTTCAATCCTCAATCCTCAATCCTCAATCCTCAATCCTCAATCCTCAATCCTCAATCCTCAATCCTCAATCTTCAATCCTCAATACTCAATCGTCAATCCTCAATCCTCAATCCTCAGTCCTCAAACCTCAATCCTGAATCCTCAATCCTGAATCCTCAATCTTCAATCCTCAATACCGAATCCTCAATCTTCAATCCTCAATCCTCAATCCTCAATTCTTAATCCGCAATCCTCAATCCTCAGACTTCAAACATCAATACTCAACCCTCAGTCCTCGTCCTCAATCCACAACCCTCAATCCTCAATCCTCAATCTTCAATCATTAATATTCAATCTTCAATCCACAATCCTCAATCCTCAATCCTCAATCCTCAACCCTCAATCCTCAACGTCCAATCCTCAATACCCAATCCACAGACTTCAATCCTCAATCCTCAATCCTCAATCCTCAATCCTCAATCCTCAATCCTGAATCCTCAGTCCTCAAACCTCAACCCTGAATCCTCAATCCTGAATCCTCAATCTTCAGCCCTGAGTCCTCAACAATCAGTTGTCAATCCTCAATCCTCAATAGAACGTCCTCAATTCACAGTTTTCAATACTCAATACTCAATCTGCAATCTTCAGATCTCCATCCACAAACATCGATTATCATCATTCAACCCTCAATACTCAGTCCCCAATCCTCAACCTTCAATCCTCAATCCTCAATCCTCAATCCTCAATCTTAATCTTCAATCCTCAATACTCAATCTTCAATCCTCAATCCTCAATCATCAATCCTCAATCTTCAATCCTCAATACCCAATCTTCAATCCTCAATCCTCAATTCTCAATCCTCAATACTGAATTCTCAATCGTCAATCCTCACTCCCTAATCCTCAATCTTCAATCCACAAGCCTCAATCCTCAATCCTCAATCTTCAATCCTCAATACTCAATCTTCAATCCTCAATCCTCAGTTCTCAATCCTCAATACTGATACCTCAATCGTCAATCCTCAATCCCCAATCCTCAATCTTCAATCCTCAAGGCTCAATCCTCAATCCTCAACCCTCAGCCCTCATCCCTAATCCTCAATCCTCAATCCCCAACCCTCAGTATTCAATCCTCAATGCTCAATCCTCAAAACCCAATCCTTAATCTTCAATCATCAATACTCAATCCTCAATCCTCAATCCTCAATCTTCAGTCCTCAAACCACAATCCTGAATCCTCAATACTGAATCCTCAATCTTCAGCACTGAGTCCTCAACAATCAGTTGTCACTCCTCAATCCTCAATAGAATATCCTCAATTCACAGTTTTCAATACTCAATACTCAACCTGCAATCTTCAAATCTCTATCCACAAACATCAATTCTCATCACTCAACCCTCAATACTAAGTCCTCAATCCTCAATCTTCAATCCTCAATCCTCAATCCTCAATCCTCAATCCTCAATCCTCAATCCTCAATCCTCAATCCTCAATCCTCAATATTCAACACACAACCCTCAACCATCAATTCTCAATACTCAACCATCAATCCTCAGACCTCAAACATCAATAATCAACACTCAGTCCTCGTCCTCAATCCACAACCCTCAACCCTCAATACTCAACCTTCAATCATCAATATTCAATCTTCAATCCTCAATCCTTAATCCTCAATACTCAATGTTCAATCCTCAATACCCAATACTCAATCTTCAATCCTCAATCCTCAATCCTCAATCCTCAATCCTCAATTCTCAATCCTCAATCCTCAGCCCTCAAACCTCAATCCCTAATCCTCAATCCTGAATCCTCAATCTTCAGCCCTCAGTACTCAACAATCAGTTGTCAATCCCCAATCCTCAATAGAATATCCTCAATTCACAGATTTCAATACTCAATACTCAATCTGCAATCTTCAAATCTCTACCCACAAACATCAATTCTCATCACTCAACCCTCAACACTCAGTCCCCAACCCTCAATCCTCAATCCTCAATCCTCATTCCTCAATCTTCAATCCTCAATACCCAATCCTCATCACTCAACTCTCAACACTCAGTCCTCAATCTTCAACCCTCAATCCTCAATCTTCAATTTTCAATCCTCAATACTCAATCTTCAATCCTCAATCCTCAATCCACAACCCTCAATCCTCAATCCTCAGTCATCAATCCTCAATCTTCAATACTCAATCCTCAATCCTCAATCCTAAATCCTCAATCTTCCATCCTCAATACTCAATCTTCAATCCTCAATCCCCTGTCCTCAAACCTAAATTCTGAATCCTCAATCCTGAATCCTCAATCTTCAGCCCTCAGTCCTCAGCAATCAGTTGTCAATTCTCAATCCTCAATAGAATATCCTCAATTCACAGTTTTCAATACTCAATACTCAAACTGCAATCTTCAAATCGCTATACACAAACATCAATTCTCATCACTCAACCCTCACCACTCCGTCCCCAATCCTCAAACTTCAATCCTCAATCCTCAATCCTCAACCCTCAATCCTCAATCCTCAATTTTCAAACCTCAATAATCAATCTTCAATCCCCAATCCTCAATCCTCAATCCTCAATCGTCAGACTTCAATCCTCAATACTCAATCTTCAATCCTGAATCCTCAATCCTCAATCCTCAATCCTCATTCTTCAATCCTGAATACCCAATCCTCAATCATCAATCCTCAATCCTCAATCCTCAATTCTCAATCCTCAATCCTCAGTCCTCAGTCCTCAAACCACAATCCTCAACCCTCAGCCCTCATCCTCAATCCTCAATCCTCAATCCTCAGTACTCCGTCCTCAAACCTCAATCCTCAGCCCTCTGACCTCATCCTCGATCCTCAATCCTCAATCCTCAATCCTCAATATTCAATCCTCAATACTCGATCTTCAATCCTCAATCCTCAGTCCACAAACCTCAATTCTGAATCCTGAATACTCAACCTTCAATCCTCAATCCTCAGTCCTGAATACTCTACCATCAGTCTTCAATCCTCAATCCCCAATGCTCAATCCTCAATCCTCATTCTTCAATCTTCAATACCCAATCCTGAATCTTCAATCCTCTATCCTCAATGCTCAATTCTCAATCCTCAATCCTCAAACCTCAATCTTCAATCCTCAATACTCGATCTTCAATCCACAATCCTCAATCCTCAGTCATCAATCCTCAATCTTAATCTTCAATCCTCAATACTCAATCCTCAATCCTCAATCCTCAATCCTCAATCCTCAATCCTCAATCCTCAATCCTCAATACTCAATCCTCAATCTTAATATTCAATCCTCAATACTCAATCTTCTATCCTCAATTCTCAATCCTCATTCTTCAATCCTCAATACCCAGTCCTCAATCTTCAATCCTAAATCCTCAATCCTCAATTCTCAATCCTCAATCCCCAGTCCTCAGTCCTCAAACCGCAATCCTCAACCCTTAGCCCTCATAGTCAATCCTCAATCCTCAATTCTCAATAGTCAATCTTCAATCCTCAATTCTCAATCCTCAATACTCAGTCCTCAATCGTCAATCCTCAATCCTCAATCCTCAATCGTCAATCTTCTATCATCAATATTCAATCTTCAATCCTCAATCCTCAATCCTCAATCCTCAATCCTCAACCCTCAATGTTCAATCCTCAATACCCAATCCTCAATCTTCAATCCTCAATCCTCAATCCTCAATCCTCAATCCTCAATCCTCAATCCTCAGTCCTCAAACCACAATCATGAATCCTCAATCCTGAATCCTCAATCTTCAGCGCCCTGTCCTCAACAATCAGTGATCAATCCTCAATCCTCAATAGAATATCCTCAGTTCGGAGTTTTCCATACGCAATACTCAATCTGCAATCTTCAAATCTCTATCCACAAACATCAATTCTCATCACTCAACCCTCAACACTCAGTCCTCAATCCTCAGTCCTCAATCCTCAATCCTCAATCTTCAATCCTCAATACTCAATCTTCAATCCTCCATCCTCAATCCTCAATCCTCAATCTTCAATCCTCAATCCTCAATACTGAATCCTCAATCCTCATTCTTCAATCCTCAATACCCAATCCTCAATCTTCAATCCTCAATCCTGAATCCTCAATTCTCAATCGTCAATCCTCAGTCCTCAGTCCTCAAACCTCAATCCTCAACCCTCAGCCCTCATAGTCAATCCTCAATCCTCAATCCTCAATCCTCAATCTTCAATCCTCAATACTGAATCTTCAATCCTCAATCCTCAATCCTCAATTCTTAATCCTCAATACTCAATCCTCAATCGTCAATCCTCAATCCCCAATCCTTAATCTTCAATCCTCAATCCTCAATACTCAATCCACAATCCTCAATATTCAATCCTCAATACTCAATCTTCAATCCTCAATCCTCAATCCTCAATCCTCAATCCTCAATCCTCAATCTTCAATCATCAATACTCAATCTTCAATCCTCAATCCTCAATCCTCAATCCTCAATCCTCAATCCTCAATCTTCAATATTCAACGCACAACCCTCAACCATCATTCCTCAATACTCAACCATCAATCCTCAGTTCTCAATACTCAACAGAATATCCTGAATTCTCATGGTTCAATACTCAATCCGCAATATTCAATAATCAAATCTCAATCCCCAAACATCAATTCTCAATACTCAATCCTCAACACTCAGTTCTCTCTCTTCAATCCTCAATCCTCAATCCTCAATCTTCAATCCTCAACACTCAATCTTCAATCCTCAATCCTCAATTCTCAATCCTCCATGCTCAATCCTCAATCCTCAATCCTCAATCCTCAATCCTCATTCCTCAATCTTCAATCCTCAATACTCAATCTTCAATTCTCAATCCGCAACACTCAATCCTCAATCCTCAATCCTCAATCCTCAAACTTCAATCCTCAACCGTCAGTCCTCGTACTCAATCCTCAACCCTAAACCCTCAATCCTCAATCTTCAATTATCAATACTCAATCTTCAATCCTCAATTCTCAATCCTCAATTTTCAATCCTCAATTCTCAATATTCAACACACACCCATCTACCATCAATTCTCAATACTCAACCATCAATCCTCAATTCTCAATACTCAATAGAATATCCTGAATTCTCATGATTCAATACTCAATCCACAATATTCAATAATCAATCCTCAATCTTCAATCATCAATACTCAATCTTCAATCCTCAATCCTCAATCCTCAATCATCAATCCTCAATCCTCAATATTCAATACACAACCCTCAAACATCAATCCTCAATACTCAATCATCAATCCTCAATTCTAAATACTCAATGGAATATCCTGAATTCTCAGCTTTCAATACTCAAACCTCAATCTTCAATCATCAAGTCTCCATCCACAAACATCAATTCTCAACACTCAACCCTCAACACTCAATTCTCAATCCTCAATCCTCAATCTTGAATCCTCAATCCTCAATCCTCAATCCTCAATCCTCAATCCTCAATCACCAATCCTCAATCTTCAACACTCAAGCCTCAATCCTCAATCCTAAATAATCAATCCTCAATCTTCAATCATCAATCCTCAATCTTCAATACTCAATCCTCAATCCTCAATCCTCAATCCTCAATCTTCAATCCTCAATCCCGAGTCCTCAATCTTCAATCCTCAATGCTCAATCATCAATCCTGAACCGTCAGACCTCAAACATCAATACTCAACCCTCAGTCCTCGTCCTCAATCCACAAACCTCAATCCTCAACCCTCAATCTTCAATTCTCAATCCTCAGTCCACAATACTCAATCATCAATCCTCAGTCCTCAAACCTCAATCCTGAATCCTCAATCCTGAATCCTCAGTCTTCAGCCCTCAGTCCTCAACAATCAGTTATCAATCCTCAATCCTCAATAGAATATCATCAATTCACAGTTTTCAATACTCAATGCTCAATCTGCAATCTTCAAATCTCTATCCACAGTCATCAATTCTCATCACTCAACCCTCAACACTCAGTCCCCAATCCTCAATCTTCAATCCTCAATCCTCAATCCTCAACCCTCAATCCTCAATCCTCAATTTTCAATCCTCAATAATCAATCTTCAATCCTCAATCCTCAATCCTCAATTCTCAACCCTCAATCGTCAGTCTTCAATCCTCAATACTCAATCTTCAATCCTGAATCCTCAATCCTCAATCCTCAATCCTCAATCCTCATTCTTCAATCCTCAATACCCAATCCTCAATCATCAATCCTCAATCCTCAAACCTCAATCCTGAATCCTCAATCCTGAATCCTCAATCTTCAGCCCTCAGGCCTCAACAATCAGCTGTCAATCCTCAATCCTCAATAGAATATCATTAATTCAAAGCTTTCAATACTCAATACTCAATCTGCAATCTTCAAATCTCTATCCACAATCATCAATTTTCATCACTCAACCCTCAACGCTCAGTCCCCAATCCTCAATCTTCAATCCTCAATCCTCAATCCTCAATCCTCAATCCTCAATCTTCAATCCTCAATACTCAATCTTCAATCCCCAATCCTCAACACTCAATCCTCAATCCTCAATCCTCAATCCTCAATCTTCAATCCTCAATACTCAATCTTCAATCCTCAATCCTCAATCCTCAATCCTCAATCCTCATTCTTCAATCCTCAACACCCAGTCCTCAATCTTCAATCCTCAATCCTCAACCCTCAATTCTCAATCCTCAATCCTCAATCCTCAGACCTCAAACATCAATACTGAACCCTCAGTCCTCGTCCTCAATCCACAACACACAATCCTCAATCCTCAATCTTCAATCATCAATATTCAATCTTCAGTCCTCAATCCTCAATCCTCAATCCTCAATCCTCAATCCTCAATGTTCAATCCGCAACACCGAATTCTCAATCTTCAATACTCAATCCTCAATCTTTAATCCTCAATCCTCAATCCTCAATCATCAATCCTCAATCTTCAATGCTCAATCGTCAATCCTCAATCCTCAATCCTCAATACCCAACCATCAATCCTCAATTCCCAATACTCAATAGAATATCCTGAATTCTCAGGGTTCAATACTCAAACCTCAATCTTCAACCCTCAGCCCTCATCCTCCATCCTCAATCCTCAATCCTCAATCCTCAATCTTCAACCCTCAATACTCAATCTTCAATCCTCAATCCTCAATCCTCAATCCCCAATCCTCCATCCTCAATATTCAACACACAACCCTCAACCATCAATCCTCAATACTCAACCATCAATCCTCAATTCTCAATACTCAATAGAGTATCCTGAATTCTCATGGTTCAATACTCAATCCACAATTTTCAATAATCAAATCTCAATCCTCAAACATCAATTCTCAACACTCAATCCTCAACACTCAGTCCTCTCTCTTCAATCCTCAATCCTCAATCCTCAATCCTCAATCCTCAATCCTCAATCCTCAGTCTTCAAACCTCAATCCTCAACCCTCAGCCCTCATCCTCAATCCTCAATAATCAATCCTAAATCCTCAACCTTCAATCCTCAATCCTCAATCCTCAATCCTCAATCCTCAATCCTCAATCCTCAATCCTCAATCCTCAATCTGTAATCCTCAATACTCAATCGTCAATCCTCAATCCTCAATCCTCAGTCCTCAAACCTCAATCCTGAATCCTGAATCCTCAATCCTGAATCCTCAATCTTCAATCCTCAATACCGAATCCTCAATCTTCAATCCTCAATCCTCAATCCTCAATTCTTAATCCGCAATCCTCAATCCTCAGACTTCAAACATCAATACTCAACCCTCAGTCCTCGTCCTCAATCCACAACCGTCAATCCTCAATCCTCAATCTTCAATCATTAATATTCAATCTTCAATCCACAATCCTCAATCCTCAATCCTCAATCCTCAACCCTCAATCCTCAACGTCCAATCCTCTATACCCAATCCTCAGACTTCAATCCTCAATCCTCAATCCTCAATCATCAATCCTCAATCCTCAATCCTCAATCCTCAGTCCTCAAACCTCAATCCTGAATCCTCAATCCTGAATCCTCAATCTTCAGCCCTGAGTCCTCAACAATGAGTTGTCAATCCTCAATCCTCAATAGAACGTCCTCAATTCACAGTTTTCAATACTCAATACTCAATCTGCAATCTTCAGATCTCTATACACAAACATCAACTCTCACCACTCAACCCTCAATACTCAGTCCCCAATCCTCAACCTTCAATTGTCAATCCTCAATCCTCAATCCTCAATCTTAATCTTCAATCCTCAATACTCAATCTTTAATCCTCAATCCTCAATCCTCAATCCCTAACACTCAATCCTCAATTTTCAATTCTCAATACTCAATCTTCAATCCTCAATCCTCAATCCTCAATCTTCAATCCTCAACCCTCAATCCTCAATCCTCAATCGTCAATCTTCCATCCTCAATACTCAATCTTCAATCCTCAATCATCAATCCTCAATCCTCAATCCTCAACCCTCAATCCTCAATCCTCAATCCTCATTCTTCAATCCTCAATACCCAATCCTCAATCTTCAATCCTCAATCCTCAATCCTCAATTCTCAATCCTCAATCCCCTGTCCTCAGTCCTCAAACCGCAATCCTCAACCCTTAATCCTCAATCCTCAATCGTCAATCATCAATCCTCAATTTTCAATACTCAACCGTCAATCCTCAATCCTCAATCCTCAATACCCAACCATCAATCCTCAATTCCCAATACTCAATAGAATATCCTGAATTCTCAGGATTCAATACTCAAACCTCAATCCTCAACCCTCAGCCCTCATCCTCCATCCTCAATCCTCAATCCTCAATCCTCAATCTTCAACCTTCAATACTCAATCTTCAATCCTCAATCCTCAATCCTCAATCCTCAATCCTCCATCCTGAATATTCAACACACAACCCTCAACCATCAATCCTCAATACTCAACCATCAATCCTCAATTCTCAATACTCAATAGAGTATCCTGAATTCTCATGGTTCAATACTCAATCCACAATTTTCAATAATCAAATCTCAATCCTCAAACATCAATTCTCAACACTCAATCCTCAACACTCAGTCCTCTCTCTTCAATCCTCCATCCTCAATCCTCAATCCTCAATCGTCAACCCTCAACTTTCAATCCTCAACCCTCAATCCTCAGTCTTCAAACCTCAATCACGAATCCTCAATCCTGAATCCTCAATCTTCAGCCCTCAGTCCTCAACAATCAATTGTCAATCCTCAATCCTCAATAGAATATCCTCAATTCACTGTTTTCAAT
The DNA here is from genome assembly GCF_051401765.1 of Calliopsis andreniformis. Lineage (NCBI taxonomy): Eukaryota > Metazoa > Arthropoda > Insecta > Hymenoptera > Andrenidae > Calliopsis > Calliopsis andreniformis. Next base: position 4,512,822 of record NW_027480443.1, on the reverse strand, counting down.
ACTCAATCCCCATTCTTCAATCTTCAAATCTCAATCCACAATCATCAATTCTCATCACTCAGCCCTCAACGCTCAGTCCTCAATCGTCAATCCTCAATCCCCAATCCTCAATCTTCAATCCTCAATCCTCAATCCTCAATCCTCAATCCTCAATCTTCAATCCTCAATACTCAATATTCAATCCTCAATCCTCAATCCTCAATCCTCAATCCTCAATCCTCCATCCTCAGTCATCAAACCTCGATCCTCAACCCTCAGCCCTCATCCTCAATCCTCAATCCTCAATCCTAAATCCTCAATCTTCAAACCTCAATCCTCAATCCTCAATCCTCAATCCTCAATCCTCAATCCTCAATCCTCAATCCTCAATCCTCAATCCTCAAACCTCAATCCTTAGTCCTCAAACCACAATCCTGAATCCTCAATCCTGAAACCTCAATCTTCAGCCCTCAGTCCTCAACAATCAGTTGTCAATCCTCAATCCTCAATAGAATATCCTCAGTTCAGAGTTTTCCATACGCAATACTCAATCCGCAATCTTCAAATCTCTATCCACAAACATCAATTCTCATCACTCAACCCTCAACACTCAGTCCCCAATCCTCAATCTTCAATCCTCAATCCTCAATCCTCAATCCCCAATCCTCAATCTTCAATCCTCAATACTCAATCTTCAATCCTCAATCCTCAATCCTCAATCATCAATCCTGAATCTTCAATCCTCAATCTTCAATCCTCAATCCTCAATCTTCAACCCTCAATACTCAATCTTCAATCCTCAATCCTCAATCCTCAATCCTCAATCCTCCATCCTCAATATTCAACACACAACCCTCAACCATCAATCCTCAATACTCAACCATCAATCCTCAATTCTCAATACTCAATAGAGTATCCTGAATTCTCATGGTTCAATACTCAATCCACAATTTTCAATAATCAAATCTCAATCCTCAAACATCAATTCTCAACACTCAATCCTCAACACTCAGTCCTCTCTCTTCAATCCTCCATCCTCAATCCTCAATCCTCAATCGTCAACCCTCAACTTTCAATCCTCAACCCTCAATCCTCAGTCCTCAAACCTCAATCACGAATCCTCAATCCTGAATCCTCAATCTTCAGCCCTCAGTCCTCAACAATCAATTGTCAATCCTCAATCCTCAATAGAATATCCTCAATTCTCTGTTTTCAATGCTCAATCCCCATTCTTAAATCTTAAAATCTCAATCCACAAACATCAATTCTCATCACTCAGCCCTCAACGCTCAGTCCTCAATCGTCAATCCTCAATCCCCAATCCTCAATCCTCAATCCTCAATCCTGAATCCTCAATCCTCAATCCTCAATCCTCAATCTTCAATCCTCAATAATCAATATTCAATCCTCAATCCTCAATCCTCAACCCTCTATCCTCAATCCTCAATCCTCAGTCATCAAACCTCAATCCTCAACCCTCAGCCCTCATCCTCAATCCTCAATCCTCAATCCTAAATCCTCAATCTTCAATCCTCAATCCTCAATTCTCAATCCTCAATCCTCAATCCTCAGACCTCAAACATCAATACTCAACCCTCAGTCCTCGTCCTCAATCCACAACCCTCAATCCTCAATCCTCAATCTTCAATTCTCAATACTCAATCCACAATCCTCAATCATCAATCCTCAATCCTCAAAGCTCAATCCTGAATCCTCAATCCTGAATCCTCAATCTTCAGCCCTCAGTCCTCAACAATCAGCTGTCAATCCTCAATCCTCAATAGAATATCATTAATTCAAAGCTTTCAATACTCAATACTCAATCTGCAATCTTCAAATCTCTATCCACAATCATCAATTTTCATCACTCAACCCTCAACACTCAGTCCCCAATCCTCAATCTTCAATCCTCAATCCTCAATCCTCAACCCTCAATCCTCAATCCTCAAATTTCAATCCTCAATAATCAATCTTCAATCCTCAATCCTCAATCCTCAATTCTCAATCCTCAATCGCCATTCTTCAATCCTCAATACTCAATCATCAATCCTGAATCCTCAATCCTCAATCCTCAATCCTCGATCCTCATTCTTCAATCCTCAATACCCAATCCTCAACCCTCAGCCCTCATCCTCAATCATCAATCCTCAATCCTCAATCCTCAATAGAATATCATCAATTCACAGATTTCAATAGTCAATACTCAACCTGCAATCTTCAAATCTCTATTCACAAACATCAATTCTCATAACTCAACCGTCAACACTCCGTCCCCAATCCTCAATCTTCATTCCTCAATCCTCAATACTCAATCCTCAACCCTCAATCCGCAACGTTCAATCCTCAATACCCTATCCTCAGTCTTCAATCCTCAATCCTCGATCCTCAATCCTTAATCCTCAATCCTCAGTCCTCAAACCTCAATCCTGAATCCTCAATCCTGAATCCTCAATCTTCAGCCCTGGGTCCTCAACAGACAGTTGTCAATCCTCAATCCTCAATAGAATGTCCTCAATTCACAGTTTTCAATACTCAATACTCAACCTGCAATCTTCAGATCTCTATCCACAAACATCAATTCTCATCACTCAACCCTCAATGCTCAGTCCCCAATCCTCAATCTTCAATCCTCAATCCTCAATCCTCAATCCTCAATCCTCAATCTTAATCTTCAATCCTCAATACTCAATCTTCAATCGTCAATCCTCAATCCTCAATCCTCAATACTCAATCCTCTATCTTCAATCCTCAATACTCAATCTTCAAACCTCAATCCTCAATCGTCAACCCTCAATCCTCAATCCTTAATCCTCAGTTGTCAACATTCCATCCTCAATACTCAATCTTCAATCCTCAATCCTCAGTCCTCAATCCTCAATCCTCATTCTTCAATCCTCAATACCCAATCCTCAATCTTCAATCCTCAATTCTCAATCCTCAATTCTCAATCCTCAATCCTCAATCCTCAGACCTCAAACATCAATACTCAAACCTCAGTCCTCGTCCTCAATCCACAACCCTCAATCCTCAATCCTCAATCTTCAATTCTCAATACTCAATCCACAATCCTCAATCATCAATCCTCAATCCTCAAACCTCAATCCTGAATCCTCAATCCTGAATCCTCAATCTTCAGCCCTCAGTCCTCAACAATCAGCTGTCAATCCTCAATCCTCAATAGAATATCATTAATTCAAAGCTTTCAATACCCAATACTCAATCTGCAATCTTCAAATCTCTATCCACAATCATCAATTTTCATCACTCAACACTCAACGCTCAGTCCCCAATCCTCAATCTTCAATCCTCAATCCTCAATCCTCAATCCTCAATCCTCAATCTTCAATCCTCAATACTCAATCTTCAATCCTCAATCCTCAACACTCAATCCTCAATCCTCAATCCTCAATCCTCAATCTTCAATCCTCCATCCTCAATATTCAACACACAACCCTCAACCATCAATCCTCAATACTCAACCATCAATCCTCAATTCTCAATACTCAATAGGGTATCCTGAATTCTCATGGTTCAATACTCAATCCACAATTTTCAATAATCAAATCTCAATCCTCAAACATCAATTCTCAACACTCAATCCTCAACACTCAGTCCTCTCTCGTCAATCCTCAATCCTCAATCCTCAATCCTCAATCCTCAGTCCTCAATCCTCTGTCTTCAAACCTCAATCCTCAATCCTCAATCCTCAATCCTCAATCCTCAGTCCTCAAACCTCAATCCTGAATCCTCAATCCTGAATCCTCAATCTTCAGCCCTGAGTCCTCAACAATCAGTTGTCAATCCTCAATCCTCAATAGAACGTCCTCAATTCACAGTTTTCAATACTCAATACTCAATCTGCAATCTTCAGATCTCCATCCACAAACATCGATTATCATCATTCAACCCTCAATACTCAGTCCCCAATCCTCAACCTTCAATCCTCAATCCTCAATCCTCAATCCTCAATCTTAATCTTCAATCCTCAATACTCAATCTTCAATCCTCAATACTCAATCATCAATCCTCAATCTTCAATCCTCAATACCCAATCTTCAATCCTCAATCCTCAATTCTCAATCCTCAATACTGAATTCTCAATCGTCAATCCTCACTCCCTAATCCCCAATCTTCAATCCACAAGCCTCAATCCTCAATCCTCAATCTTCAATCCTCAATCCTCAATCCTCAACCCTCAATCCTCAATCCTCAATTTTCAATCCTCAATAATCAATCTTCAATCCTCAATCCTCAATCCTCAATTCTCAATCCTCAATCGTCAGTCTTCAATCCTCAATACTCAATCTTCAATCCTGAATCCTCAATCCTCAATCCTCAATCCTCAATCCTCATTCTTCAATCCTCAATACCCAATCCTCAATCTTCAATCCTCAATCCTCAATCCTCAATTCTCAATTCTCATTCCTAAGTCCTCAGTCCTCAAACCTCAATCCTCAACCCTCAGCCCTCATCCTCAATCATCAATCCTCAATCCTCAATCCTCAATAGAATATCATCAATTCACAGTTTTCAATAGTCAATACTCAACCTGCAATCTTCAAATCTCTATTCACAAACATCAATTCTCATCACTCAACCGTCAACACTCCGTCCCCAATCCTCAATCTTCATTCCTCAATCCTGAATACTCAATCCTCAACCCTCAATCCGCAACGTTCAATCCTCAATACCCTATCCTCAGTCTTCAATCCTCAATCCTCGATCCTCAATCCTCAATCCTCAATCCTCAGTCCTCAAACCTCAATCCTGAATCCTCAATCCTGAGTCCTCAGTCTTCAGCCCTCAGTCCTCAACAATCAGTTATCAATCCTCAATCATCAATAGAATATCATCAATTCACAGTTTTCAATACTCAATGCTCAATCTGCAATCTTCAAATCTCTATCCACAGTCATCAATTCTCATCACTCAACCCTCAACACTCAGTCCCCAATCCTCAATCTTCAATCCTCAATCCTCAATCCTCGACCCTCAATCCTCAATCCTCAATTTTCAATCCTCAATAATCAATCTTCAATCCTCAATCCTCAATCCTCGATTCTCAATCCTCAATCGTCAGTCTTCAATCCTCAATACTCAATCTTCAATCCTGAATCCTCAATCCTCAATCCTCAATCCTCAATCCTCATTCTTCAATCCTCAATACCCACTCCTCAATCTTCAATCCTCAATCCTCAATCCTCAATTCTCAATTCTCATTCCTAAGTCCTCAGTCCTCAAACCTCAATCCTCAACCCTCAGCCCTCATCCTCAATCATCAATCCTCAATCCTCAATCCTCAATAGAATATCATCAATTCACAGTTTTCAATAGTCAATACTCAACCTGCAATCTTCAAATCTCTATTCACAAACATCAATTCTCATCACTCAACCGTCAACACTCCGTCCCCAATCCTCAATCTTCATTCCTCAATCCTCAATACTCAATCCTCAACCCTCAATCCTCAATCCTTAATCCTCAGTTGTCAATCCTTCATCCTCAATACTCAATCTTCAATCCTCAATCCTCAGTCCTCAATCCTCAATCCTCATTCTTCAATCCTCAATACCCAATCCTCAAACTTCAATCCTCAATCCTCAATCCTCAATTCTCAATCCTCAATCCTCAATCCTCAGACCTCAAACATCAATACTCAAACCTCAGTCCTCGTCATCAATCCACAACCCTCAATCCTCAATCCTCAATCTTCAATTCTCAATACTCAATCCACAATCCTCAGACCTCAAACATCAATACTCAAACCTCAGTCCTCGTCATCAATCCACAACCCTCAATCCTCAATCCTCAATCTTCAATTCTCAATACTCAATCCACAATCCTCAATCATCAATCCTCAATCCTCAAACCTCAATCCTGAATCCTCAATCCTGAATCCTCAATCTTCAGCCCTCAGTCCTCAACAATCAGCTGTCAATCCTCAATCCTCAATAGAATATCATTAATTCAGAGCTTTCAATACTCAGTACTTCATCTGCAATCCTCAAATCTCTATCCACAATCATCAATTTTCATCACTCAACACTCAACGCTCAGTCCCCAATCCTCAATCTTCAATCCTCAATCCTCAATCCTCAATCCTCAATCCTCAATCTTCAATCCTCAATACTCAATCTTCAATCCTCAATCCTCAACACTCAATCCTCAATCCTCAATCCTCAATCCTCAATCTTCAATCCTCAATACTCAATCTTCAATCCTCAATCCTCAATCCTCAATCCTCAATCCTCATTCTTCAATCCTCAACACCCAGTCCTCAATCTTCAATCCTCAATCCTCAACCCTCAATTCTCAATCCTCAATCCTCAATCCTCAGACCTCAAACATCAATACTGAACCCTCAGTCCTCGTCCTCAATCCACAACACACAATCCTCAATCCTCAATCTTCAATCATCAATATTCAATCTTCAGTCCTCAATCCTCAATCCTCAATCCTCAATCCTCAATCCTCAATCCTCAATGTTCAATCCGCAACACCGAATCCTCAATCTTCAATACTCAATCCTCAATCCTTAATCCTCAATCCTCAATCCTCAATCATCAATCCTCAATCTTCAATACTCAATCGTCAATCCTCAATCCTCAATCCTCAATACCCAACCATCAATCCTCAATTCCCAATACTCAATAGAATATCCTGAATTCTCAGGATTCAATACTCAAACCTCAATCTTCAACCCTCAGCCCTCATCCTCCATCCTCAATCCTCAATCCTCAATCCTCAATCTTCAACCCTCAATACTCAATCTTCAATCCTCAATCCTCAATCCTCAATCCCCAATCCTCCATCCTCAATATTCAATCTTCAATCCTCAATACTCAATCTTCAATCCTCAATCCTCAATCCTCAATCCTCAATCCTCATTCTTCAATCCTCAACACCCAGTCCTCAATCTTCAATCCTCAATCCTCAACCCTCAATTCTCAATCCTCAATCCTCAATCCTCAGACCTCAAACATCAATACTGAACCCTCAGTCCTCGTCCTCAATCCACAACACACAATCCTCAATCCTCAATCTTCAATCATCAATATTCAATCTTCAGTCCTCAATCCTCAATCCTCAATCCTCAATCCTCAATCCTCAATGTTCAATCCGCAACACCGAATCCTCAATCTTCAATACTCAATCCTCAATCCTTAATCCTCAATCCTCAATCCTCAATCATCAATCCTCAATCTTCAATACTCAATCGTCAATCCTCAACCCTCAATCCTCAATACCCAACCATCAATCCTCAATTCCCAATACTCAATAGAATATCCTGAATTCTCAGGATTCAATACTCAAACCTCAATCTTCAACCCTCAGCCCTCATCCTCCATCCTCAATCCTCAATCCTCAATCCTCAATCTTCAACCCTCAATACTCAATCTTCAATCCTCAATCTTCAATCCTCAATCCTCAATCCTCAATCCTCAATATTCAACACACAACCCTCAACCATCAATTCTCAATACTCAACCATCAATCCTCAGACCTCAAACATCAATAATCAACACTCAGTCCTCGTCCTCAATCCACAACCCTCAACCCTCAATACTCAATCTTCAATCATCAATATTCAATCTTCAATCCTCAATCCTTAATCCTCAATACTCAATGTTCAATCCTCAATACCCAATACTCAATCTTCAATCCTCAATCCTCAATCCTCAATCCTCAATCCTCAATTCTCAATCCTCAATCCTCAGCCCTCAAACCTCAATCCCTAATCCTCAATCCTGAATCCTCAATCTTCAGCCCTCAGTACTCAACAATCAGTTGTCAATCCCCAATCCTCAATAGAATATCCTCAATTCACAGATTTCAATACTCAATACTCAATCTGCAATCTTCAAATCTCTACCCACAAACATCAATACTCATCACTCAACCCCAACACTCAGTCCCCAACCCTCAATCCTCAATCCTCAATCCTCATTCCTCAATCTTCAATCCTCAATACCCAATCCTCATCACTCAACTCTCAACACTCAGTCCTCAATCTTCAACCCTCAATCCTCAATCTTCAATCTTCAATCCTCAATACTCAATCTTCAATCCTCAATCCTCAATCCACAACCCTCAATCCTCAATCCTCAGTCATCAATCCTCAATCTTCAATACTCAATCCTCAATTCTCAAACCTAAATCCTCAATCTTCCATCCTCAATACTCAATCTTCAATCCTCAATCCCCTGTCCTCAAACCTAAATTCTGAATCCTCAATCCTGAATCCTCAATCTTCAGCCCTCAGTCCTCAGCAATCAGTTGTCAATTCTCAATCCTCAATAGAATATCCTCAATTCACAGTTTTCAATACTCAATACTCAAACTGCAATCTTCAAATCTCTATTCACAAACATCAATTCTCATCACTCAACCCTCACCACTCCGTCCCCAATCCTCAAACTTCAATCCTCAATCCTCAATCCTCAATCCTCAACCCTCAATCCTCAATCCTCAATTTTCAAACCTCAATAATCAATCTTCAATCCCCAATCCTCAATCCTCAATCCTCAATCGTCAGACTTCAATCCTCAATACTCAATCTTCAATCCTGAATCCTCAATCCTCAATCCTCAATCCTCATTCTTCAATCCTGAATACCCAATCCTCAATCATCAATCCTCAATCCTCAATCCTCAATTCTCAATCCTCAATCCTCAGTCCTCAGTCCTCAAACCACAATCCTCAACCCTCAGCCCTCATCCTCAATCCTCAATCCTCAATCCTCAATCCTCAATCCTCAATCCTCAGACCTCAAACATCAATACTGAACCCTCAGTCCTCGTCCTCAATCCACAACACACAATCCTCAATCCTCAATCTTCAATCATCAATATTCAATCTTCAGTCCTCAATCCTCAATCCTCAATCCTCAATCCTCAATCCTCAATGTTCAATCCGCAACACCGAATCCTCAATCTTCAATACTCAATCCTCAATCCTTAATCCTCAATCCTCAATCCTCAATCATCAATCCTCAATCTTGAATACTCAATCGTCAATCCTCAATCCTCAATCCTCAATACCCAACCATCAATCCTCAATTCCCAATACTCAATAGAATATCCTGAATTCTCAGGATTCAATACTCAAACCTCAATCTTCAACCCTCAGCCCTCATCCTCCATCCTCAATCCTCAATCCTCAATCCTCAATCTTCAACCCTCAATACTCAATCTTCAATCCTCAATCCTCAATCCTCAATCCTCAATCCTCCATCCTCAATATTCAACACACAACCCTCAACCATCAATCCTCAATACTCAACCATCAATCCTCAATTCTCAATACTCAATAGAGTATCCTGAATTCTCATGGTTCAATACTCAATCTACAATTTTCAATAATCAAATCTCAATCCTCAAACATCAATTCTCAACACTCAATCCTCAACACTCAGTCCTCTCTCTTCAATCCTCCATCCTCAATCCTCAATCCTCAATCGTCAACCCTCAACTTTCAATCCTCAACCCTCAATACTCAGTCCTCAAACCTCAATCACGAATCCTCAATCGTGAATCCTCAATCTTCAGCCCTCAGTCCTCAACAATCAATTGTCAATCCTCAATCCTCAATAGAATATCCTCAATTCTCTGTTTTCAATACTCAATCCCCATTCTTCAATCTTCAAATCTCAATCCACAAACATCAATTCTCATCACTCAGCCCTCAACGCTCAGTCCTCAATCGTCAATCCTCAATCCCCAATCCTCAATCCTCAATCCTCAATCCTCAATCCTCAATCCTCAATCCTCAATCTTCAATCCTCAATACTCAATATTCAATCCTCAATCCTCAATCCTCAATCCTCAATCCTCAATCCTCAATCCTCAGTCGTCAAACCTCAATCCTCAACCCTCAGCCCTCATCCTCAATCCTCAATCCTCAATCCTAAATCCTCAATCTTCAATCCTCAATCCTCAATTCTCAATCCTCAATCCTCAATCCTCAGACCTCAAACATCAATACTCAACCCTCAGTCCTCGTCCTCAATCCACAACCCTCAATCCTCAATCCTCAATCTTCAATTCTCAATACTCAATCCACAATCCTCAATCATCAATCCTCAATCCTCAAAGCTCAATCCTGAATCCTCAATCCTGAATCCTCAATCTTCAGCCCTCAGTCCTCAACAATCAGCTGTCAATCCTCAATCCTCAATAGAATATCATTAATTCAAAGCTTTCAATACTCAATACTCAATCTGCAATCTTCAAATCTCTATCCACAATCATCAATTTTCATCACTCAACCCTCAACGCTCAGTCCCCAATCCTCAATCTTCAATCCTCAATCCTCAATCCTCAATCCTCAATCCTCAATCTTCAATCCTCAATACTCAATCTTCAATCCTCAATCCTCAACACTCAATCCTCAATCCTCAATCCTCAATCCTCAATCTTCAATCCTCAATACTCAATCTTCAATCCTCAATCCTCAATCCTCAATCCTCAATCCTCAATCTTCAATCATCAATACTCAATCTTCAATCCTCAATCCTCAATCCTCAATCCTCAATCCTCAATCCTCAATCCTCAATATTCAACGCACAACCCTCAACCATCATTCCTCAATACTCAACCATCAATCCTCAGTTCTCAATACTCAATAGAATATCCTGAATTCTCATGGTTCAATACTCAATCCGCAATATTCAATAATCAAATCTCAATCCCCAAACATCAATTCTCAATACTCAATCCTCAACACTCAGTTCTCTCTCTTCAATCCTCAATCCTCAATCCTCAATCTTCAATCCTCAACACTCAATCTTCAATCCTCAATCCTCAATTCTCAATCCTCAATGCTCAATCCTCAATCCTCAATCCTCAATCCTCAATCCTCATTCCTCAATCTTCAATCCTCAATACTCAATCTTCAATTCTCAATCCGCAACACTCAATCCTCAATCCTCAATCCTCAATCCTCAAACTTCAATCCTTAACCGTCAGTCCTCTTACTCAATCCTCAACCCTCAACCCTCAATCCTCAATCTTCAATCATCAATACTCAATCTTCAATCCTCAATTCTCAATCCTCAATTTTCAATCCTCAATTCTCAATATTCAACACACACCAATCTACCATCAATTCTCAATACTCAACCATCAATCCTCAATTCTCAATACTCAATAGAATACCCTGAATTCTCATGATTCAATACTCAATCCACAATATTCAATAATCAATCCTCAATCTTCAATCATCAATACTCAATCTTCAATCCTCAATCCTCAATCCTCAATCATCAATCCTCAATCCTCAATATTCAATACACAACCCTCAAACATCAATCCTCAATACTCAATCATCAATCCTCAATTCTAAATACTCAATGGAATATCCTGAATTGTCAGCTTTCAATACTCAAACCTCAATCTTCAATCATCAAGTCTCCATCCACAAACATCAATTCTCGTCACTCATCCCTCAACACTCAATTCTCAATCCTCAATCCTCAATCTTGAATCCTCAATCCTCAATCCTCAATCCTCAATCCTCAATCCTCAATCACCAATCCTCAATCTTCAACACTCAAGCCTCAATCCTCAATCCTAAATCCTCAATCCTCAATCTTCAATCATCAATCCTCAATCTTCAATACTCAATCCTCAATCCTCAATCCTCAATCCTCAATACTCAACAATCAGTCCTCAATTCTGAATACTCAATAGAAAATACTGAATTCTCAGTATTCAATACTCAAACCTCAATCCTCAACCCTCAGCCCTCATCCTCCATCCTCAATCCTCAATCCTCAAACCTCAATCTTCAATCATCAATACTCAATCTTCGATCCTCAATGCTCAACCCTCAATCCTCAATCCTCAATCCTCAGTCATGAATACTTAATCTTCAATACTCAGTCCTCAATCCTCAATCCTCAATACTCAATCTTCAATCTTCAATCCTCAACCCTCAATCCTGAATCCTCAATCCGCAGTCCTCAATCTTCAATCCTCAATACACAATCTTCAATCCTCAATATTCAACACACAACCCTCAACCTTCAATCCTCAATACTCAACCATCAATCCTCAATTCTCAATACTCAATAGAATACCCTGAAATCTCAGTTTTCAATACTCAATCCTCATTCTTCAATCTTCAAGTTTCCATCCACAAACATCAATACTCATCACTCAATCCTCAACACTCAGTCCTCAATCTTCAATCCTCAATCCTCAATCCTCAATCCTCAATCCTCAATCCTCAATCCTCAGTCATGAATACTCAAACTTCAATACTCAATCCTCAATCCTCAATCCTCAATCCTCAATACTCAATCCTTAATCCTCAATCTTCAATCCTCAATCCCGAGTCCTCAATCTTCAATCCTCAATGCTCAATCATCAATACTGAACCGTCAGACCTCAAACATCAATACTCAACCCTCAGTCCTCGTCCTCAATCCACAAACCTCAATCCTCAACCCTCAATCTTCAATTCTCAATCCTCAGTCCACAATACTCAATCATCAATCCTCAGTCCTCAAACCTCAATCCTGAATCCTCAATCCTGTATCCTCAGTCTTCAGCCCTCAGTCCTCAACAATCAGTTATCAATCCTCAATCCTCAATAGAATATCATCAATTCACAGTTTTCAATACTCAATGCTCAATCTGCAATCTTCAAATCTCTATCCACAGTCATCAATTCTCATCACTCAACCCTCAACACTCAGTCCCCAATCCTCAATCTTCAATCCTCAATCCTCAATCCTCAACCCTCAATCCTCAATCCTCAATTTTCAATCCTCAATAATCAATCTTCAATCCTCAATCCTCAATCCTCAATTCTCAATCCTCAATCGTCAGTCTTCAATCCTCAATACTCAATCTTCAATCCTGAATCCTCAATCCTCAATCCTCAATCCTCAATCCTCATTCTTCAATCCTCAATACCCAATCCTCAATCTTCAATCCTCAATCCTCAATCCTCAATTCTCAATTCTCATTCCTAAGTCCTCAGTCCTCAAACCTCAATCCTCAACCCTCAGCCCTCATCCTCAATCATCAATCCTCAATCCTCAATCCTCAATAGAATATCATCAATTCACAGTTTTCAATAGTCAATACTCAACCTGCAATCTTCAAATCTCTATTCACAAACATCAATTCTCATCACTCAACCGCCAACACTCCGTCCCCAATCCTCAATCTTCATTCCTCAATCCTGAATACTCAATCCTCAACCCTCAATCCGCTACGTTCAAACCTCAATACCCTATCCTCAGTCTTCAATCCTCAATCCTCGATCCTCAATCCTCAATCCTCAATCCTCAGTCCTCAAACCTCAATCCTGAATCCTCAATCCTGAATCCTCAATCTTGAGCCCTGGGTCCTCAACAATCAGTTGTCAATCCTCAATCCTCAATAGAATGTCCTCAATTCACAGTTTTCAATACTCAATACTCAACCTGCAATCTTCAGATCTCTATCCACAAACATCAATTCTCATCACTCAAGCCTCAATGCACAGTCCCCAATCCTCAATCTTCAATCCTCAATCCTCAATCCTCAATCCTCAATCCTCAATCTTAATCTTCAATCCTCAATACTCAATCTTCAATCCTCAATCCTCAATCCTCAATCCTCAATACTCAATCCTCTATCTTCAATCCTCAATACTCAATCTTCAATACTCAATCTTCAAAACTCAATCCTCAATCCTCAACCCTCAATCCTCAATCCTCAATCCTCAGTTGTCAATCTTCCATCCTCAATACTCAATCTTCAATCCTCAATCCTCAGTCCTCAATCCTCAATCCTCATTCTTCAATCCTCAATACCCAATCCTCAATCTTCAATCCTCAATCCTCAGCCCTCAATTCTCAATCCTCAATCCTCAATCCTCAGACCTCAAACATCAATACTCAACCCTCAGTCCTCGTCCTCAATCCACAACACACAATCCTGAATCCTCAATCTTCAATCATCAATATTCAATCTTCAGTCCTCAATCCTCAATCCTCAATCCTCAATCCTCAAACCTCAATGTTCAATCCGCAACACCGAATCCTCAATCTTCAATACTCAATCCTCAATCCTTAATCCTCAATCCTCAATCCTCAATCATCAATCCTCAATCTTCAATACTCAATCGTCAATCCTCAATCCTCAATCCTCAATACCCAACCATCAATCCTCAATTCCCAATACTCAATAGAATATCCTGAATTCTCGGGATTCAATACTCAAACCTCAATCTTCAACCCTCAGCCCTCATCCTCCATCCTCAATCCTCAATCCTCAATCCTCAATCTTCAACCCTCAATACTCAATCTTCAATCCTCAATCCTCAATCCTCAATCCCCAATCCTCCATCCTCAATATTCAACACACAACCCTCAACCATCAATCCTCAATACTCAACCATCAATCCTCAATTCTCAATACTCAATAGGGTATCCTGAATTCTCATGGTTCAATACTCAATCCACAATTTTCAATAATCAAATCTCAATCCTCAAACATCAATTCTCAACACTCAATCCTCAACACTCAGTCCTCTCTCGTCAATCCTCAATCCTCAATCCTCAATCCTCAATCCTCAGTCCTCAATCCTCTGTCTTCAAACCTCAAACCTCAACCCTCAGCCCTCATCCTCAATCCTCAATAATCAATCCTAAATCCTCAATCTTCAATCCTCAATACCGAATCCTCAATCTTCAATCCTCAATCCTCAATCCTCAATTCTTAATCCGCAATCCTCAATCCTCAGACTTCAAACATCAATACTCAACCCTCAGTCCTCGTACTCAATCCACAACCCTCAATCCTCAATCCTCAATCTTCAATCATTAATATTCAATCTTCAATCCACAATCCTCAATCCTCAATCCTCAATCCTCAACCCTCAATCCTCAACGTCCAATCCTCAATACCCAATCCTCAGACTTCAATCCTCAATCCTCAATCCTCAATCCTCAATCCTCAATCCTCAATCTTAATCTTCAATCCTCAATACTCAATCTTCAATCCTCAATCCTCAATCATCAATCCTCAATCTTCAATCCTCAATACCCAATCTTCAATCCTCAATCCTCAATTCTCAATCCTCAATACTGAATTCTCAATCGTCAATCCTCACTCCCTAATCCTCAATCTTCAATCCACAAGCCTCAATCCCCAATCCTCAATCTTCAATCCTCAATACTCAATCTTCAATCCTCAATCCTCAGTTCTCAATCCTCAATACTGATACCTCAATCGTCAATCCTCAATCCCCAATCCTCAATCTTCAATCCTCAAGGCTCAATCCTCAATCCTCAACCCTCAGCCCTCATCCTCAATCCTCAATCCTCAATCCTCAACCCTCAATATTCAATCCTCAATGCTCAATCCTCAAAACCCAATCCTCAATCTTCAATCCTCAATACTCAATCCTCAATCCTCAATCCTCAATCCTCAGTCCTCAAACCACAATCCTGAATCCTCAATACTGAATCCTCAATCTTCAGCACTGAGTCCTCAACAATCAGTTGTCACTCCTCAATCCTCAATAGAATATCCTCAATTCACAGTTTTCAATACTCAATACTCAACCTGCAATCTTCAAATCTCTATCCACAAACATCAATTCTCATCACTCAACCCTCAATACTAAGTCCTCAATCCTCAATCTTCAATTCTCAATCCTCAATCCTCAATCCTCAATCCTGGATCTTCAATCCTCAATACTCAATCCTCAGTCCTCAATCCTCGATCCTCAATCCTCAAACCTCAATCGTCAATCTTCAATCCTCAATACTCAATCCTCATTCCTCAATCCTCAATCCTCAATCCTCAATCCTCATTAATCAATCCTCAATACCCAATCCTCAATCTTCAATCCTCAGTCCTCAATCCTCAATTCTCAATGTTCAATCCTCAGTCCTCAGTCCTCAAACCTCAATCCTCAGCCCTCAGTCCTCATCGTCAATCCTCAATCCTCAATCCTCTATCCTCAATCTTCAATGCCCAGTACTCAACCTTCAATCCTCAATCCTCTGTCCTCAAACCTCAATTTTGAGTCCTCAGTCCTGAATCCTCAATATTCATCCCTCAGTCCTCAACAGTCAGTCCTCAATCCTCAACCCTCAATCCTCAATCCTCAATCTTCAATCATAAATACACAATCTTCAATCCTCAATCTTCAATCCTCAATCCTCAATCCTCAATCCTCAATATTCAACACACAACCCTCAACCATCAATTCTCAATACTCAACCATCAATCCTCAGACCTCAAACATCAATAATCAACACTCAGTCCTCGTCCTCAATCCACAACCCTCAACCCTCAATACTCAATCTTCAATCATCAATATTCAATCTTCAATCCTCAATCCTTAATCCTCAATACTCAATGTTCAATCCTCAATACCCAATACTCAATCTTCAATCCTCAATCCTCAATCCTCAATCCTCAATCCTCAATTCTCAATCCTCAATCCTCAGCCCTCAAACCTCAATCCCTAATCCTCAATCCTGAATCCTCAATCTTCAGCCCTCAGTACTCAACAATCAGTTGTCAATCCCCAATCCTCAATAGAATATCCTCAATTCACAGATTTCAATACTCAATACTCAATCTGCAATCTTCAAATCTCTACCCACAAGCATCAATACTCATCACTCAACCCTCAACACTCAGTCCCCAACCCTCAATCCTCAATCCTCAATCCTCATTCCTCAATCTTCAATCCTCAATACCCAATACTCATCACTCAACTCTCAACACTCAGTCCTCAATCTTCAACCCTCAATCCTCAATCTTCAATCTTCAATCCTCAATACTCAATCTTCAATCCTCAATCCTCAATCCACAACCCTCAATCCTCAATCCTCAGTCATCAATCCTCAATCTTCAATACTCAATCCTCAATCCTCAAACCTAAATCCTCAATCTTCCATCCTCAATACTCAATCTTAAATCCTCAATCCCCTGTCCTCAAACCTAAATTCTGAATCCTCAATCCTGAATCCTCAATCTTCAGCCCTCAGTCCTCAGCAATCAGTTGTCAATTCTCAATCCTCAATAGAATATCCACAATTCACAGTTTTCAATACTCAATACTCAAACTGCAATCTTCAAATCTCTATTCACAAACATCAATTCTCATCACTCAACCCTCACCACTCCGTCCCCAATACTCAAACTTCAATCCTCAATCCTCAATCCTCAACCCTCAATCCTCAATCCTCAATTTTCAAACCTCAATAATCAATCTTCAATCCCCAATCCTCAATCCTCAATCCTCAATCGTCAGACTTCAATCCTCAATACTCAATCTTCAATCCTGAATCCTCAATCCTCAATCCTCAATCCTCATTCTTCAATCCTGAATACCCAATCCTCAATCATCAATCCTCAATCCTCAATCCTCAATTCTCAATCCTCAATCCTCAGTCCTCAGTCCTCAAACCACAATCCTCAACCCTCAGCCCTCATCCTCAATCCTCAATCCTCAATCCTCAGTACTCCGTCCTCAAACCTCAATCCTCAGCCCTCAGACCTCATCCTCGATCTTCAACCCTCAATCCTCAGTCCTCAATCTACAATCCTCAATAATTTATCTGCAATCCTCAATCCTCAGTCCTCAATCCTCAATCATCATTCTTCAATCCTCAATACCGAATCCTCAATCTTCAATCCTCAATCCTCAATACTCAATCTTCAATCCTCAGTCCTCAATTTTCAATCATCAATGCTCAATCCTCAATCCTGAATCCTCAATCCTCAATCCTCAATCCTCAATCCTCAATCCTCAATCCTCAGACCTCAAACATCAATACTGAACCCTCAGTCCTCGTCCTCAATCCACAACACACAATCCTCAATCCTCAATCTTCAATCATCAATATTCAATCTTCAGTCCTCAATCCTCAATCCTCAATCCTCAATCCTCAATCCTCAATGTTCAATCCGCAACACCGAATCCTCAATCTTCAATACTCAATCCTCAATCCTTAATCCTCAATCCTCAATCCTCAATCATCAATCCTCAATCTTCAATACTCAATCGTCAATCCTCAATCCTCAATCCTCAATACCCAACCATCAATCCTCAATTCCCAATACTCAATAGAATATCCTGAATTCTCAGGATTCAATACTCAAACCTCAATCTTCAACCCTCAGCCCTCATCCTCCATCCTCAATCCTCAATACTCAATCCTCAATCTTCAACCCTCAATACTCAATCTTCAATCCTCAATCCTCAATCCTCAATCCCCAATCCTCCATCCTCAATATTCAGCACACAACCCTCAACCATCAATCCTCAATACTCAACCATCAATCCTCAATTCTCAATACTCAATAGAGTATCCTGAATTCTCATGGTTCAATACTCAATCCACAATTTTCAATAATCAAATCTCAATCCTCAAACATCAATTCTCAACACTCAATCCTCAACACTCAGTCCTCTCTCTTCAATCCTCAATCCTCAATCCTCAATCCTCAATCCTCAAACCTCAATCCTCAGTCTTCAAACCTCAATCCTCAACCCTCAGCCCTCATCCTCAATCCTCAATAATCAATCCTAAATCCTCAATCTTCAATCCTCAATCCTCAATCCTCAATCCTCAATCCTCAATCCTCAATCCTCAATCCTCAATCCTCAATCCTCAATCTTCAATCCTCAATACTCAATCGTCAATCCTCAATCCTCAATCCTCAGTCCTCAGTCCTCAAACCTCAATCCTGAATCCTCAATCCTGAATCCTCAATCTTCAATCCTCAATACCGAATCCTCAATCTTCAATCCTCAATCCTCAATCCTCAATTCTTAATCCGCAATCCTCAATCCTCAGACTTCAAACAACAATACTCAACCCTCAGTCCTCGTCCTCAATCCACAACCCTCAATCCTCAATCGTCAATCTTCAATCATTAATATTCAATCTTCAATCCACAATCCTGAATCCTCAATCCTCAATCCTCAACCCTCAATCCTCAACGTCCAATCCTCAATACCCAATCCTCAGACTTCAATCCTCAATCCTCAATCCTCAATCCTCAATCCTCAATCCTCAATCCTCAATCCTCAATCCTCAATCCTCAGTCCTCAAACCTCAATCCTGCATCCTCAATCCTGAATCCTCAATCTTCAGCCCTGAGTCCTCAACAAGCAGTTGTCAATCCTCAATCCTCAATAGAACGTCCTCAATTCACAGTTTTCAATACTCAATACTCAATCTGCAATCTTCAGATCTCTATACACAAACATCAACTCTCATCACTCAACCCTCAATACTCAGTCCCCAATCCTCAACCTTCAATTGTCAATCCTCAATCCTCAATCCTCAATCTTAATCTTCAATCCTCAATACTCAATCTTCAATCCTCAATCCTCAATCCTCAATCCCTAACACTCAATCCTCAATTTTCAATCCTCAATACTCAATCTTCAATCCTCAATCCTCAATCCTCAATCCTCAATCCTCAACCCTCAATCCTCAATCCTCAATCCTCAATCTTCAATCCTCAATACTCAATATTCAATCCTCAATCCTCAATCCTCAATCCTCAATCCTCAATCCTCAATCCTCAGTCATCAAACCTCAATCCTCAACCCTCAGCCCTCATCCTCAATCCTCAATCCTCAATCCTAAATCCACAATCTTCAATCCTCAATCCTCAATTCTCAATCCTCAATCCTCAATCCTCAGACCTCAAACATCAATACTCAACCCTCAGTCCTCGTCCTCAATCCACAACCCTCAATCCTCAATCCTCAATCTTCAATTCTCAATACTCAATCCACAATCCTCAATCATCAATCCTCAATCCTCAAACCTCAATCCTGAATCCTCAATCCTGAATCCTCAATCTTCAGCCCTCAGTCCTCATCAATCAGCTGTCAATCCTCAATCCTCAATAGAATATCATTAATTCAAAGCTTTCAATACTCAATACTCAATCTGCAATCTTCAAATCTCTATCCACAATCATCAATTTTCAGCACTCAACCCTCAACGCTCAGTCCCCAATCCTCAATCATCAATCCTCAATCCTCAATCCTCAATCCTCAATCCTCAATCTTTAATCCTCAATACTCAATCTTCAATCCTCAATCCTCAACACTCAATCCTCAATCTTCAATTCTCAATCCGCAATCCTCAATCCTCGATCCTCAATCCTCAATCCTCAAACTTCAATCCTCACCCGTCAGTCCTCGTACTCTATCCTCAACCCTCAACCCTCAATCCTCAATCTTCAATCATCAATACTCAATCTTCAATCCTCAATTCTCAATCCTCAATCTTCAATCCTCAATTCTCAATATTCAACACACACCCATCTACCATCAATTCTCAATACTCAACCATCAATCCTCAATTCTCAATACTCAATAGAATATCCTGAATTCTCATGATTCAATACTCAATCCACAATATTCAATAATCAATCCTCAATCTTCAATCATCAATACTCAATCTTCAATCCTCAATCCTCAATCCTCAATCCTCAATCCCCAACCCTCCATCCTCAATATTCAACACACAACCCTCAACCATCAATCCTCAATACTCAACCATCAATCCTCAATTCTCAATACTCAATAGAGTATCCTGAACTCTCATGGTTCAATACTCAATCCACAATTTTCAATAATCAAATCTCAATCCTCAAACATCATTTCTCAACACTCAATCCTGAACACTCAGTCCTCTCTCTTCAATCCTCAATCCTCAATCCTCAATCCTCAATCCTCAATCCTCAATCCTCAGTCTTCAAACCTCAATCCTCAACCCGCAGCCCTCATCCTCAATCCTCAATAATCAATCCTAAATCCTCAATCTTCAATCCTCAATCCTCAATCCTCAATCCTCAATCCTCAATCCTCAATCCTCAATCCTCAATCCTCAATCTTCAATCCTCAATACTCAATCGTCAATCCTCAATCCTCAATCCTCAGTCCTCAAACTTCAATCCTGAATCCTCAATCCTGAATCCTCAATCTTCAATCCTCAATACCGAATCCTCAATCTTCAATCCTCAATCCTCAATCCTCAATTCTTAATCCGCAATCCTCAATCCTCAGACTTCAAACATCAATACTCAACCCTCAGTCCTCGTCCTCAATCCACAACCCTCAATCCTCAATCCTCAATCTTCAATCATTAATATTCAATCTTCAATCCACAATCCTCAATCCTCAATCCTCAATCCTCAACCCTCAATCCTCAACGTCCAATCCTCAATACCCAATCCTCAGACTTCAATCCTCAATCCTCAATCCTCAATCCTCAATCCTCAATCCTCAATCCTCAATCCTCAATCCTCAATCCTCAGTCCTCAAACCTCAATCCTGAATCCTCAATCCTGAATCCTCAATCTTCAGCCCTGAGTCCTCAACAATCAGTTGTCAATCCTCAATCCTCAATAGAACGTCCTCAATTCACAGTTTTCAATACTCAATACTCAATCTGCAATCTTCAGATCTCTATACACAAACATCAACTCTCATCACTCAACCCTCAATACTCAGTCCCCAATCCTCAACCTTCAATTGTCAATCCTCAATCCTCAATCCTCAATCTTAATCTTCAATCCTCAATACTCAATCTTCAATCCTCAATCCTCAATCCTCAATCCCTAACACTCAATCCTCAATTTTCAATCCTCAATACTCAATCTTCAATCCTCAATCCTCAATCCTCAATCCTCAATCCTCAACCCTCAATCCTCAATCCTCAATCGTCAATCTTCCATCCTCAATACTCAATCTTCAATCCTCAATCATCAATCCTCAATCCTCAATCCTCAACCCTCAATCCTCAATCCTCAATCCTCATTCTTCAATCCTCAATACCCAATCCTCGATCTTCAATCCTCAATCCTCAATCCTGAATTCTCAATCCTCAACCCCAGTCCTCAGTCCTCAAACCGCAATCCTCAACCCTTAATCCTCAATCCTCAATCGTCAATCATCAATCCTCAATCTTCAATACTCAATCGTCAATCCTCAATCCTCAATCCTCAATACCCAACCATCAATCCTCAATTCCCAATACTCAATAGAATATCCTGAATTCTCAGGATTCAATACTCAAACCTCAATCCTCAACCCTCAGCCCTCATCCTCCATCCTCAATCCTCAATCCTCAATCCTCAATCTTCAACCCTCAATACTCAATCTTCAATCCTCAATCCTCAATCCTCAATCCTCAATCCTCCATCCTCAATATTCAACACACAACCCTCAACCATCAATCCACAATACTCAACCATCAATCCTCAATTCTCAATACTCAATAGAGTATCCTGAATTCTCATGGTTCAATACTCAATCCACAATTTTCAATAATCAAATCTCAATCCTCCAACATCAATTCTCAACACTCAATCCTCAACACTCAGTCCTCTCTCTTCAATCCTCCATCCTCAATCCTCAATCCTCAATCGTCAACCCTCAACTTTCAATCCTCAACCCTCAATCCTCAGTCCTCAAACCTCAATCACGAATCCTCAATCCTGAATCCTCAATCTTCAGCCCTCAGTCCTCAAAAATCAGCTGTCAATCCTCAATCCTCAATAGAATATCATTAATTCAAAGCTTTCAATACTCAATACTCAATCTGCAATCTTCAAATCTCTATCCACAATCATCAATTTTCATCACTCAACCCTCAACGCTCAGTCCCCTATCCTCAATCTTCAATCCTCAATCCTCAACCCTCAATCCTCAATCCTCAATCTTCAATCCTCAATACTCAATCTTCAATCCTCAATCCTCAACACTCAATCCTCAATCTTCAATTCTCAATCCGCAATCCTCAATCCTCAATCCTCAATCCTCAACCGTCAGTCCTCGTACTCAATCCTCAACACTCAACCCTCAATCCTCAATCTTCAATCATCAATACTCAATCTTCAATCCTCAATTCTCAATCCTCAATCTTCAATCCTCAATTCTCAATATTCAACACACACCCATCTACCACCAATTCTCAATACTCAACCATCAATCCTCAATTCTCAATACTCAATAGAATATCCTGAATTCTCATGATTCAATACTCAATCCACAATATTCAATAATCAATCCTGAATCTTCAATCATCAATACTCAATCTTCAATCCTCAATCCTCAATCCTCAATCCTCAATCCTCAATCCTCAATCCTCAATCCTGGATCTTCAATCCTCAATACTCAATCCTCAATCCTCAATCCTCAATCCTCAATAACTCAATCCTCAATACCCAATCCTCAATCTTCAATCCTCAGTCCTCAATCCTCAATTCTCAATCCTCATTCCTCAGTCCTCTGTCCTCAAACCTCAATCCTCAGCCCTCAGACCTCATCGTCAATCCTCAATCCTCAATACTCCATCCTCAATCTTCAATGCCCAATACTCAACCTTCAATCCTCAATCCTCTGTCCTCAAACCTCAATTTTGAGTCCTCAGTCCTGAATCCTCAATATTCATCCCTCAGTCCTCAACAATCAGTCCTCAATCCTCTGTCATCAATCCTCAATCTTCAATACTCAATCCTCAATCCTCAATCCTCAATCCTCAATCCTCAATCCTCATTCCTCAATCCTCAATCTTAATCTTCAATCCTCAATACTCAGTCTTCAATCCTCAATCCTCAATCCTCAATCCTCAATCCTCAATCTTCAATCCTCAATCATCAATCCTCAATCTACAATCCTCAATACTCAATCTGCAATTCTCAATCCTCACTCCTCAATCCTCAATCCTCATTCTTCAATCCTCAATACCGAATCCTCAATCTTCAATCCTCAATCCTCAATCCTCAATTCTCAATCCTCAATCCTCAATCCTCAGACTTCAAACATCAATACTCAACCCTCAGTCCTCGTCCTCAATCCACAACCCTCAATCCTCAATCCTCAATCTTCAATCATAAATACACAATCTTCAATCCTCAATCTTCAATCCTCAATCCTCAATCCTCAATCCTCAATATTCAACACACAACCCTCAACCATCAATTCTCAATACTCAACCATCAATCCTCAGACCTCAAACATCAATAATCAACACTCAGTCCTCGTCCTCAATCCACAACCCTCAACCCTCAATACTCAATCATCAATCATCAATATTCAATCTTCAATCCTCAATCCTTTATCCTTAGTACTCAATGTTCAATCCTCAATACCCAATACTCAATCTTCAATCCTCAATCCTCAATCCTCAATCCTCAATCCTCAATACTCAATCCTCAATCCTCAGCCCTCAAACCTCAATCCCTAATCCTCAATCCTGAATCCTCAATCTTCAGCCCTCAGTACTCAACAATCAGTTGTCAATCCCCAATCCTCAATAGAATATCCTCAATTCACAGTTTTCAATACACAATACTCAATCTGCAATCTTCAAATCTCTACCCACAAGCATCAATTCTCATCACTCAACCCTCAACACTCAGTCCCCAACCCTCAATCCTCAATCCTCAATCCTCATTCCTCAATCTTCAATCCTCAATGCCCAATCCTCATCACTCAACTCTCAACACTCAGTCCTCAATCTTCAACCCTCAATCCTCAATCTTCAATCTTCAATCCTCAATACTCAATCTTCAATCCTCAATCCTCAATCCACAACCCTCAATCCTCAATCCTCAGTCATCAATCCTCAATCTTCAATACTCAATCCTCAATCCTCAATCCTAAATCCTCAATCTTCCATCCTCAATACTCAATCTTCAATCCTCAATCCTCTGTCCTCAAACCTAAATTCTGAATCCTCAATCCTGAATCCTCAATCTTCAGCACACAGTCCTCAACAATCAGTTGTCAATTCTCAATCCTCAATAGAATATCCTCAATTCACAGTTTTCAATACTCAATACTCAAACTGCAATCTTCAAATCTCTATTCACAAACATCAATTCTCATCACTCAACCCTCAACACTCCGTCCCCAATCCTCAAACTTCAATCCTCAATCCTCAATCCTCAACCCTCAATCCTCAATCCTCAATTTTCAAACCTCAATAATCAATCTTCAATCCCCAATCCTCAATCCTCAATCCTCAATCGTCAGACTTCAATCCTCAATACTCAATCTTCAATCCTGAATCCTCAATCCTCAATCCTCAATCCTCATTCTTCAATCCTGAATACCCAATCCTCAATCATCAATCCTCAATCCTCAATCCTCAATTCTCAATCCTCAATCCCCAGTCCTCAGTCCTCAAACCACAATCCTCAACCCTCAGCCCTCATCCTCAATCCTCAATCCTCAATCCTCAGTCCTCCGTCCTCAAACCTCAATCCTCAGCCCTCAGACCTCATCCTCGATCCTCAATCCTCAATCCTCAATCCTCAATATTCAATCCTCAATACTCGATCTTCAATCCTCAATCCTCAGTCCACAAACCTCAATTCTGAATCCTGAATACTCAACCTTCAATCCTCAATAATCAGTCCTGAATACTCTACCATCAATCTTCAATCCTCAATCCCCAATGCTCAATCCTCAATCCTCATTCTTCAATCTTCAATACCCAATCCTGAATCTTCAATCCTCTATCCTCAATGCTCAATTCTCAATCCTCAATCCTCAAACTTCAATCTTCAATCATCAATACTCGATCTTCAATCCTCAATCCTCAATCCTCAGTCATCAGTCCTCAATCTTAATCTTCAATCCTCAATACTCAATCTTCAATCCTCAATCCTCAATCCTCAATCCTCAATACTCAATCCTCAATCTTAATCTTCAATCCTCAATACTCAATCTTCAATCCTCAATCCTCAATCCTCAATCCTCAATACTCAATCCTCAATCTTCAATCCTCAATACTCAATCTTCAAACCTCAATCCTCAATCCTCAACCCTCAATCCTCAATCCTCAATCCTCAATCGTCAGTCTTCCATCCTCAATACTCAACCTTCAATCCTCAATGCTCAATCCTCAATACTCAATCCTCAATCCTCAATCTTAATCTTCAATCCTCAATACTCAATCTTCAATCCTCAATCCTCAATCCTCAATCCTCAACACTCAATCCTCAATCTTCAACCCTCAATCCTCAGTCCTCAATCTACAATCCTCAATAATCAATCTGCAATCCTCAATCCTCAGTCCTCAATCCTCAATCATCATTCTGCAATCCTCAATACCGAATCCTCAATCTTCAATCCTCAATCCTCAATACTCAATCTTCAATCCTCAATCCTCAATTTTCAATCCTCAATGCTCAATCCTCAATCCTCAATCCTCAATCCTCAATCCTCAATCCTCAATCCTCAATCCTCAATCCTGGATCTTCAATCCTCAACACTCAATCCTCAATCCTCAATCCTCAATCCTCAATCCTCAATCCACAAACCTCAATCGTCAATCTTCAATCCTCAATACTCAATCTTCATTCCTCAATCCTCAATCCTCAATCCTCAATCCTCATTAATCAATCCTCAATACCCAATCCTCAATCTTCAATCCTCAGTCCTCAATCCTCAATTCTCAATCCTCAATCCTCAGTCCTCAGTCCTCAAACCTCAATCCTCAGCCCTCAGACCTCATCGTCAATCCTCAATCCTCAATCCTCTATCCTCAATCTTCAATGCCCAATACTCAACCTTCAATCCTCAATCCTCTGTCCTCAAACCTCAATTTTGAGTCCTCAGTCCTGAATCCTCAATATTCATCCCTCAGTCCTCAACAATCAGTCCTCAATCCTCTGTCATCAATCCTCAATCTTCAATTCTCAATCTTCAATCCTCAATACTCAGTCTTCAATCCTCAATCCTCAATCCTCAATCCTCAATCCTCAATCTTCAATCCTCAATCCTCAATCCTCAATCTACAATCCTCAATACTCAATCTGCAATCCTCAATCCTCACTCCTCAATCCTCAATCCTCATTCTTCAATCCTCAATACCGAATCCTCAATCTTAAATCCTCAATCCTCAATCCTCAATTCACAATCCTCAATCCTCAATCCTCAGACTTCCAACATCAATACTCAACCCTCAGTCCTCGTCCTCAATCCACAACCCTCAATCCTCAATCCTCAATCTTCAATCATTAATATTCAATCTTCAATCCACAATCCTCAATCCTCAATCCTCAATCCTCAACCCTCAATCCTCAACGTCCAATCCTCAATACCCAATCCTCAGACTTCAATCCTCAATCCTCAATCCTCAATCCTCAATCCTCAATCCTCAATCCTCAGTCCTCAAACCTCAATCCTGAATCCTCAACCCTGAATACTCAATCTTCAGCCGTGAGTCCTCAACAATCAGTTGTCAATCCTCAATCCTCAATAGAACTTCCTCAATTCACAGTTTTCAATACTCAATACTCAATCTGCAATCTTCAGATCTCTATACACAAACATCAATTCTCATCACTCAACCCTCAATACTCAGTCCCCAATCCTCAATCCTCAGTCCTCAATACTCAATACTCATTCTTCAATCCTCAATACCGAATCCTCAATCTTCAATCCTCAATCCTCAATACTCAATCCTCAATCCTCAATCCTCAATCCTCAATCCTGGATCTTCAATCCTCAATACTCAATCCTCAATTCTCAATCCTCAATCCTCAAACCTCAATCCACAAACCTCAATCGTCAATCTTCAATCCTCGATACTCAATCTTCATTCCTCAATCCTCAATCCTCAATCCTCAATCCTCATTAATCAATCCTCAACACCCAATCCTCAATCTTCAATCCTCAGTCCTCAATCCTCAATTCTCAATCCTCAATCCTCTATCCTCAGTCTTCAAT
This sequence comes from Calliopsis andreniformis, assembly GCF_051401765.1. NCBI lineage: Eukaryota > Metazoa > Arthropoda > Insecta > Hymenoptera > Andrenidae > Calliopsis > Calliopsis andreniformis. The sequence continues at coordinate 4,485,114 of NW_027480443.1, read as the reverse complement.
GCCCAATACTCAACCTTCAATCCTCAATCCTCTGTCCTCAAACCTCAATTTTGAGTCCTCAGTCCTGAATCCTCAATATTCATCCCTCAGTCCTCAACAATCAGTCCTCAATCCTCTGTCATCAATCCTCAATCTTCAATACTCAACCCTCAATCCTCAATCCTCAATCCTCAATCCTCAATCCTCATTCCTCAATCCTCAATCTTAATCTTCAATCCTCAATGCTCAGTCTTCAATCCTCAATCCTCAATCCTCAATCCTCAATCCTCAATCTTCAATCCTCAGTCATCCATCCTCAATCAACAATCCTCAATACGCAATCAGCAATCCTCAATCCTCACTCCTCAATCCTCAATCCTCATTCTTCAATCCTCAATACCGAATCCTCAATCTTAAATCCTCAATCCTCAATCCTCAATTCACAATCCTCAATCCTCAATCCTCAGAGTTCAAACATCAATACTCAACCCTCAGTCCTCGTCCTCAATCCACAACCCTCAATCCTCAATCCTCAATCTTCAATCATTAATATTCAATCTTCAATCCACAATCCTCAATCCTCAATCCTCAATCCTCAACCCTCAATCCTCAACGTCCAATCCTCAATACCCAATCCTCAGACTTCAATCCGCAATCCTCAATCCTCAATCCTCAATCCTCAATCCTCAATCCTCAATCCTCAGTGCTCAAACCTCAATCCTGAATCCTCAACCCTGAATCCTCAATCTTCAGCCCTGAGTCTTCAACAATCAGTTGTCAATCCTCAATCCTCAATAGAATATCCTCAGTTCAGAGTTTTCCATACGCAATACTCAATCTGCAATCTTCAAATCTCTATTCACAAACATCAATTCTCATCACGCAACCTTCAACACTCAGTCCCCAATCCTCAATCTTCAATCCTCAATCCTCAACCCTCAATCCCCAATCCTCAATCCTCAATCCTCAATCTTCGATTCTCAATACTCAATCCACAATCCTCAATCATCAATCCTCAATCCTCAAACCTCAATCCTGAATCCTCAATCCTGAATCCTCAATCTTCAGCCCTCAGTCCTCAAAAATCAGCTGTCAATCCTCAATCCTCAATAGAATATCATTAATTCAAAGCTTTCAATACTCAATACTCAATCTGCAATCTTCAAATCTCTATCCACAATCATCAATTTTCATCACTCAACCCTCAACGCTCAGTCCCCAATCCTCAATCTTCAATCCTCAATCCTCAATCCTAAATCCTCAATCCTCAATCTTCAATCCTCAATACTCAATCTTCAATCCTCAATCCTCAACACTCAATCCTCAATCCTCAGTCCTCAAACCTCAATCCTGAATCCTCAATCCTGAATCCTCAATCTTCAGCCCTGAGTCCTCAACAATCAGTTGTCAATCCTCAATCCTCAATAGAACGTCCTCAATTCACAGTTTTCAATACTCAATACTCAATCTGCAATCTTCAGATCTCTATACACAAACATCAACTCTCATCACTCAACCCTCAATACTCAGTCCCCAATCCTCAACCTTCAATTGTCAATCCTCAATCCTCAATCCTCAATCTTAATCTTCAATCCTCAACACTCAATCTTCAATCCTCAATCCTCAATCCTCAATCCCTAACACTCAATCCTCAATTTTCAATCCTCAATACTCAATCTTCAATCCTCAATCCTCAATCCTCAATCCTCAATCCTCAACCCTCAATCCTCAATCCTCAATCGTCAATCTTCTATCCTCAATACTCAATCTTCAATCCTCAATCATCAATCCTCAATCCTCAATCCTCAACCCTCAATCCTCAATCCTCAATCCTCATTCTTCAATCCTCGATACCCAATCCTCAATCTTCAATCCTCAATCCTCAATCCTCAATTCTCAATCCTCAACCCCAGTCCTCAGTCCTCAAACCGCAATCCTCAACCCTTAATCCTCAATCCTCAATCGTCAATCATCAATCCTCAATCTTCAATACTCAATCGTCAATCCTCAATCCTCAATCCTCAATACCCAACCATCAATCCTCAATTCCCAATACTCAATAGAATATCCTGAATTCTCAGGATTCAATACTCAAACCTCAATCCTCAACCCTCAGCCCTCATCCTCAATCCTCAATCCTCAATCCTAAATCCTCAATCTTCAATCCTCAATCCTCAATTCTCAATCCTCAATCCTCAATCCTCAGACCTCAAACATCAATACTCAGCCCTCAGTCCTCGTCCTCAATCCACAACCCTCAATCCTCAATCCTCAATCTTCAATCCTCAATACTCAATCTTCAATCCTCAATCCTCAACACTCAATCCTCAATCTTCAATTCTCAATCCGCAATCCTCAATCCTCAATCCTCAATCCTCAATCCTCAAACTTCAATCCTCAACCGTCAGTCCTCGTACTCAATCCTCAACACTCAACCCTCAATCCTCAATCTTCAATCATCAATACTCAATCTTCAATCCTCAATTCTCAATCCTCAATCTTCAATCCTCAATTCTCAATATTCAACACACACCCATCTACCATCAATTCTCAATACTCAACCATCAATCCTCAATTCTCAATACTCAATAGAATATCCTGAATTCTCATGATTCAATACTCAATCCACAATATTCAATAATCAATCCTCAATCTTCAATCATCAATACTCAATCTTCAATCCTCAATCCTCAATCCTCAATCCTCAATCCTCAATCCTCAATATTCAATACACAACCCTCAAACATCAATCCTCAATACTCAATCATCAATCCTCAATTCTCAATACTCAATGGAATATCCTGAATTCTCAGCTTTCAATACTCAAACCTCAATCTTCAATCATCAAGTCTCCATCCACAAACATCAATTCTCATCACTCAACCCTCAACACTCAATTCTCAATCCTCAATCCTCAATCTTGAATCCTCAATCCTCAATCCTCAATCCTCAATCCTCAATCCTCAATCACCAATCCTCAATCTTCAACACTCAAGCCTCAATCCTCAATCCTCAATCCTCAATCCTCAATCCTCAATCTTCAATCATCAATCCTCGATCTTCAATACTCAATCCTCAATCCTCAATCCTCAATCCTCAATACTCAACAATCTGTCCTGAATTCTGAATACTCAATAGAATATACTGAATTCTCAGTATTCAACACTCAAACCTCAATCCTCAACCCTCAGCCCTCATCCTCCATCCTCAATCCTCAATCCTCAATCCTCAATCTGCAATCATCAATACTCAATCTTCGATCCTCAATGCTCAACCCTCAATCCTCAATCCTCAATCCTCAGTCATGAATACTTAATCTTCAATACTCAGTCCTCAATCCTCAATCCTCAATACTCAATCTTCAATCTTCAATCCTCAACCCTCAATCCTGAATCCTCAATCCGCAGTCCTCAATCTTCAATCCTCAATACACAATCTTCAATCCTCAATATTCAACACACAACCCTCAACCTTCAATCCTCAATACTCAACCATCAATCCTCAATTCTCAATACTCAATAGAATGCCCTGAAATCTCAGTTTTCAATACTCAATCCTCATTCTTCAATCTTCAAGTTTCCATCCACAAACATCAATACTCATCACTCAACCCTCAACACTCAGTTACCAATCCTCAATCTTCATTCCTCAATCCTCAATCCTCAACCCTCAATCCTCAATCCTCAATTTTCAATCCTCAATAATCAATCTTCAATCCTCAATCCTCAATCCTCAATTCTCAATCCTCAATCGTCAGTCTTCAATCCTCAATACTCAATCTTCAATCCTGAATCCTCAATCCTCAATCCTCAATCCTCAACCCTCATTCTTCAATCCTCAATACCCAATCCTCAATCTTCAATCCTCAATCCTCAATCCTCAATTCTCAATTCTCATTCCTGAGTCCTCAGTCCTCAAACCTCAATCCTCAACCCTCAGCCCTCATCCTCAATCATCAATCCTCAATCCTCAATCCTCAATAGAATATCATCAATTCACAGTTTTCAATAGTCAATACACAACCTGCAATCTTCAAATCTCTATTCACAAACATCAATTCTCATCACTCAACCGTCAACACTCCGTCCCCAATCCTCAATCTTCATTCCTGAATCCTCAATACTCAATCCTCAACCCTCAATCCGCAACGTTCAATCCTCAATACCCTATCCTCAGCCTTCAATCCTCAATCCTCAATCCTCAATTCTCAATCCTCAATCCTCAATCCTCAGTCCTCAAATCTCAATCCTGAATCCTCAATCCTGAATCCTCAATCTTCAGCCCTGGGTCCTCAACAATCAGTTGTCAATTCTCAATCCTCAATAGAATATCCTCAATTCACAGTTTTCAATACTCAATACTCAAACTGCAATCTTCAAATCTCTATTCACAAACATCAATTCTCATCACTCAACCCTCAACACTCCGTCCCCTATCCTCAAACTTCAATCCTCAATCCTCAATCCTCAACCCTCAATCCTCAATCCTCAATTTTCAAACCTCAATAATCAATCTTCCATCCCCAATCCTCAATCCTCAATCCTCAATCGTGAGACTTCAATCCTCAATACTCAATCTTCAATCCTGAATCCTCAATCCTCAATCCTCAATCCTCATTCTTCAATCCTGAATACCCAATCCTCAATCATCAATCCTCAATCCTCAATTCTCAATCCTCGATCCTCAGTCCTCAGTCCTCAAACCACAATCCTCAACCCTCAGCCCTCATCCTCAATCCTCAATCCTCAATCCTCAGTCCTCCGTCCTCAAACCTCAATCCTCAGCCCTCAGACCTCATCCTCGATCCTCAATCCTCAATCCTCAATCCTCAATATTCAATCCTCAATACTCGATCTTCAATCCTCAATCCTCAGTCCACAAACCTCAATTCTGAATCCTGAATACTCAACTTTCAATCCTCAATCCTCAGTCCTGAATACTCAACCATCCATCTTCAATCCTCAATCCTCAATGCTCAATCCTCAATCCTCATTCCTCAATCTTCAATACCCAATCCTGAATCTTCAATCCTCTATCCTCAATGCTCAATTCTCAATCCTCAATCCTCAAACCTCAATCTTCAATCCTCAATCCTCAAACTTCAATCCTCAATCCTCAATCCTCAACCCTCAATCCTCAATCCTCAATTTTCAAACCTCAATAATCAATCTTCCATCCCCAATCCTCAATCCTCAATCCTCAATCGTGAGACTTCAATCCTCAATACTCAATCTTCAATCCTGAATCCTCAATCCTCAATCCTCAATCCTCATTCTTCAATCCTGAATACCCAATCCTCAATCATCAATCCTCAATCCTCAATTCTCAATCCTCGATCCTCAGTCCTCAGTCCTCAAACCACAATCCTCAACCCTCAGCCCTCATCCTCAATCCTCAATCCTCAATCCTCAGTCCTCCGTCCTCAAACCTCAATCCTCAGCCCTCAGACCTCATCCTCGATCCTCAATCCTCAATCCTCAATCCTCAATATTCAATCCTCAATACTCGATCTTCAATCCTCAATCCTCAGTCCACAAACCTCAATTCTGAATCCTGAATACTCAACTTTCAATCCTCAATCCTCAGTCCTGAATACTCAACCATCCATCTTCAATCCTCAATCCTCAATGCTCAATCCTCAATCCTCATTCCTCAATCTTCAATACCCAATCCTGAATCTTCAATCCTCTATCCTCAATGCTCAATTCTCAATCCTCAATCCTCAAACCTCAATCTTCAATCCTCAATCCTCAATCTTAATCTTCAATCCTGAATGCTCAATCTTCAATCCTCAATCCTCAATCCTCAATCCTCAATACTCAATCCTCAATCTTCAATCCTCAATACTCAATCTTCAAACCTCAATCCTCAATCCTCAATCTTCAATCCTCAATACTCAATCTTCAAACCTCAATCCTCAATCCTCAACCCTCAATCCTCAATCCTCAATCCTCAATCGTCAGTCTTCCATCCTCAATACTCAATCTTCAATCCTCAATGCTCAATCCTCAATACTCAATCCTCAATCCTCAATCTTAATCTTCAATCCTCAATACTCAATCTTCAATCTTCAATCCTCAATACTCAATCTTCAATCCTCAATCCTCAATCCACAACCCTCAATCCTCAATCCTCAGTCATCAATCCTCAATCTTCAATACTCAATCCTCAATCCTCAATCCTAAATCCTCAATCTTCCATCCTCAATACTCAATCTTCAATCCTCAATCCCCTGTCCTCAAACCTAAATTCTGAATCCACAATCCTGAATCCTCAATCTTCAGCCCTCAGTCCTCAACAATCAGTTGTCAATTCTCAATCCTCAATAGAATATCCTCAATTCACAGTTTTCAATACTCAATACTCAAACTGCAATCTTCAAATCTCTATTCACAAACATCAATTCTCATCACTCAACCCTCAACACTCCGTCCCCAATCCTCAAACTTCAATCCTCAATCCTCAATCCTCAACCCTCAATCCTCAATCCTCAATTTTCAAACCTCAATAATCAATCTTCAATCTCCAATCCTCAATCCTCAATCCTCAATCGTCAGACTTCAATCCTCAATACTCAATCTTCAATCCTGAATCCTCAATCCTCAATCCTCAATCCTCATTCTTCAAACCTGAATACCCAATCCTCAATCATCAATCCTCAATCCTCAATCCTCAATTCTCAATCCTCAATCCCCAGTCCTCAGTCCTCAAACCACAATCCTCAACCCTCAGCCCTCATCCTCAATCCTCAATCCTCAATCCTCAGTCCTCCGTCCTCAATCCTCAATCCTCAGCCCTCAGACCTCATCCTCGATCCTCAATCCTCAATCCTCAATCCTCAATATTCAATCCTCAATACTCGATCTTCAATCCTCAATCCTCAGTCCACAAACCTCAATTCTGAATCCTGAATACTCAACCTTCAATCCTCAATCCTCAGTCCTGAATACTCTACCATCAATCTTCAATCCTCAATCCCCAATGCTCAATCCTCAATCCTCATTCTTCAATCTTCAATACCCAATCCTGAATCTTCAATCCTCTATCCTCAATGCTCAATTCTCAATCCTCAATCCTCAAACTTCAATCTTCAATCCTCAATACTCGATCTTCAATCCTCAATCCTCAATCCTCAGTCATCAGTCCTCAATCTTAATCTTCAATCCTCAATACTCAATCTTCAATCCTCAATCCTCAATCCTCAATCCTCAATACTCAATCCTCAATCTTAATCTTCAATCCTCAATACTCAATCTTCAATCCTCAATCCTCAATCCTCAATCCTCAATACTCAATCCTCAATCTTCAATCCTCAATACTCAATCTTCAAACCTCAATCCTCAATCCTCAACCCTCAATCCTCAATCATCAATCCTCAATCGTCAGTCTTCCATCCTCAATACTCAATCTTCAATCCTCAATGCTCAATCGTCAATACTCAATCCTCAATCCTCAATCTTAATCTTCAATCCTCAATACTCAATCTTCAATCCTCAATTCTCAATCCTCAATCCTCAACACTCAATCCTCAATCTTCAACCCTCAATCCTCAGTCCTCAATCTACAATCCTCAATAATCAATCTGCAATCCTCAATCCTCAGTCCTCAATCCTCAATCATCATTCTGCAATCCTCAATACCGAATCCTCAATCTTCAATCCTCAATCCTCAATACTCAATCTTCAATCCTCAATCCTCAGTCCTCAAACCTCAATCCTGAATCCTCAACCCTGAATACTCAATCTTCAGCCGTGAGTCCTCAACAATCAGTTGTCAATCCTCAATCCTCAATAGAACGTCCTCAATTCACAGTTTTCAATACTCAATACTCAATCTGCAATCTTCAGATCTCTATACACAAACATCAATTCTCATCACTCAACCCTCAATACTCAGTCCCCAATCCTCAATCCTCAGTCCTCAATCCTCAATACTCATTCCTCAATCCTCAATACCGAATCCTCAATCTTCAATCCTCAATCCTCAATACTCAATCCTCAATCCTCAATCCTCAATCCTCAATCCTGGATCTTCAATCCTCAATACTCAATCCTCAATTCTCAATCCTCAATCCTCAAACCTCAATCCACAAACCCCAATCGTCAATCTTCAATCCTCAATACTCAATCTTCATTCCTCAATCCTCAATCCTCAATCCTCAATCCTCATTAATCAATCCTCAACACCCAATCCTCAATCTTCAATCCTCAGTCCTCAATCCTCAATTCTCAATCCTCAATCCTCTATCCTCAGTCTTCAATGCCCAATACTCAACCTTCAATCCTCAATCCTCTGTCCTCAAACCTCAATTTTGAGTCCTCAGTCCTGAATCCTCAATATTCATCCCTCAGTCCTCAACAATCAGTCCTCAATCCTCTGTCATCAATCCTCAATCTTCAATACTCAACCCTCAATCCTCAATCCTCAATCCTCAATCCTCAATCCTCATTCCTCAATCCTCAATCTTAATCTTCTATCCTCAATGCTCAGTCTTCAATCCTCAATCCTCAATCCTCAATCCTCAATCCTCAATCTTCAATCCTCAGTCATCCATCCTCAATCAACAATCCTCAATACGCAATCTGCAATCCTCAATCCTCACTCCTCAATCCTCAATCCTCATTCTTCAATCCTCAATACCGAATCCTCAATCTTAAATCCTCAATCCTCAATCCTCAATTCACAATCCTCAATCCTCAATCCTCAGACTTCAAACATCAATACTCAACCCTCAGTCCTCGTCCTCAATCCACAACCCTCAATCCTCAATCCTCAATCTTCAATCATTAATATTCAATCTTCAATCCACAATCCTCAATCCTCAATCCTCAATCCTCAACCCTCAACCCTCAACGTCCAATCCTCAATACCCAATCCTCAGACTTCAATCCTCAATCCTCAATCCTCAATCCTCAATCCTCAATCCTCAATCCTCAATCCTCAGTCCTCAAACCTCAATCCTGAATCCTCAACCCTGAATCCTCAATCTTCAGCCCTGAGTCTTCAACAATCAGTTGTCAATCCTCAATCCTCAATAGAATATCCTCAGTTCAGAGTTTTCCATACGCAATACTCAATCTGCAATCTTCAAATCTCTATTCACAAACATCAATTCTCATCACTCAACCTTCAACACTCAGTCCCCAATCCTCAATCTTCAATCCTCAATCCTCAAACCTCAATCCCCAATCCTCAATCCTCAATCCTCAATCTTCGATTCTCAATACTCAACCCACAATCCTCAATCATCAATCCTCAATCCTCAAACCTCAATCCTGAATCCTCAATCCTGAATCCTCAATCTTCAGCCCTCAGTCCTCAAAAATCAGCTGTCAATCCTCAATCCTCAATAGAATATCATTAATTCAAAGCTTTCAATACTCAATACTCAATCTGCAATCTTCAAATCTCTATCCACAATCATCAATTTTCATCACTCAACCCTCAACGCTCAGTCCCCAATCCTCAATCTTCAATCCTCAATCCTCAATCCTAAATCCTCAATCCTCAATCTTCAATCCTCAATACTCAATCTTCAATCCTCAATCCTCAACACTCAATCCTCAATCCTCAGTCCTCAAACCTCAATCCTGAATCCTCAATCCTGAATCCTCAATCTTCAGCCCTGAGTCCTCAACAATCAGTTGTCAATCCTCAATCCTCAATAGAACGTCCTCAATTCAAAGTTTTCAATACTCAATACTCAATCTGCAATCTTCAGATCTCTATACACAAACATCAACTCTCATCACTCAACCCTCAATACTCAGTCCCCAATCCTCAACCTTCAATTGTCAATCCTCAATCCTCAATCCTCAATCTTAATCTTCAATCCTCAATACTCAATCTTCAATCCTCAATCCTCAATCCTCAATCCCTAACACTCAATCCTCAATTTTCAATCCTCAATACTCAATCTTCAATCCTCAATCCTCAATCCTCAATCCTCAATCCTCAACCCTCAATCCTCAATCCTCAATCGTCAATCTTCTATCCTCAATACTCAATCTTCAATCCTCAATCATCAATCCTCAATCCTCAATCCTCAACCCTCAATCCTCAATCCTCAATCCTCATTCTTCAATCCTCAATACCCAATCCTCAATCTTCAATCCTCAATCCTCAATCCTCAATTCTCAATCCTCAACCCCAGTCCTCAGTCCTCAAACCGCAATCCTCAACCCTTAATCCTCAATCCTCAATCGTCAATCATCAATCCTCAATCTTCAATACTCAATCGTCAATCCTCAATCCTCAATCCTCAATACCCAACCATCAATCCTCAATTCCCAATACTCAATAGAATATCCTGAATTCTCAGGATTCAATACTCAAACCTCAATCCTCAACCCTCAGCCCTCATCCTCAATCCTCAATCCTCAATCCTAAATCCTCAATCTTCAATCCTCAATCCTCAATTCTCAATCCTCAATCCTCAATCCTCAGACCTCAAACATCAATACTCAACCCTCAGTCCTCGTCCTCAATCCACAACCCTCAATCCTCAATCCTCAATCTTCAATTCTCAATACTCAATCCACAATTCACAATCCTCAATCCTCAATCCTCAGACTTCAAACATCAATACTCAACCCTCAGTCCTCGTCCTCAATCCACAACCCTCAATCCTCAATCCTCAATCTTCAATCATTAATATTCAATCTTCAATCCACAATCCTCAATCCTCAATCCTCAATCCTCAACCCTCAATCCTCAACGTCCAATCCTCAATACCCAATCCTCAGACTTCAATCCTCAATCCTCAATCCTCAATCCTCAATCCTCAATCCTCAATCCTCAATCCTCAGTCCTCAAACCTCAATCCTGAATCCTCAACCCTGAATCCTCAATCTTCAGCCCTGAGTCTTCAACAATCAGTTGTCAATCCTCAATCCTCAATAGAATATCCTCAGTTCAGAGTTTTCCATACGCAATACTCAATCTGCAATCTTCAAATCTCTATTCACAAACATCAATTCTCATCACTCAACCTTCAACACTCAGTCCCCAATCCTCAATCTTCAATCCTCAATCCTCAACCCTCAATCCCCAATCCTCAATCCTCAATCCTCAATCTTCGATTCTCAATACTCAACCCACAATCCTCAATCATCAATCTTCAATTCTCAATCCGCAATCCTCAATCCTCAATCCTCAATCCTCAATCCTCAATCCTCAAACTTCAATCCTCAACCGTCAGTCCTCGTACTCAATCCTCAACACTCAACCCTCAATCCTCAATCTTCAATCATCAATACTCAATCTTCAATCCTCAATTCTCAATCCTCAATCTTCAATCCTCAATTCTCAATATTCAACACACACCCATCTACCATCAATTCTCAATACTCAACCATCAATCCTCAATTCTCAATACTCAATAGAATATCCTGAATTCTCATGATTCAATACTCAATCCACAATATTCAGTAATCAATCCTCAATCTTCAATCATCAATACTCAATCTTCAATCCTCAATCCTCAATCCTCAATCCTCAATATTCAATACACAACCCTCAAACATCAATCCTCAATACTCAATCATCAATCCTCAATTCTCAATACTCAATGGAATATCCTGAATTCTCAGCTTTCAATACTCAAACCTCAATCTTCAATCATCAAGTCTCCATCCACAAACATCAATTCTCATCACTCAACCCTCAACACTCAATTCTCAATCCTCAATACTCAATCTTGAATCCTCAATCCTCAATCCTCAATCCTCAATCCTCAATCCTCAATCACCAATCCTCAATCTTCAACACTCAAGCCTCAATCCTCAATCCTCAATCCTCAATCCTCAATCCTCAATCTTCAATCATCAATCCTCGATCTTCAATACTCAATCCTCAATCCTCAATCCTCAATCCTCAATACTCAACAATCTGTCCTGAATTCTGAATACTCAATAGAATATACTGAATTCTCAGTATTCAACACTCAAACCTCAATCCTCAACCCTCAGCCCTCATCCCCCATCCTCAATCCTCAATCCTCAATCCTCAATCTTCAATCATCAATACTCAATCTTCGATCCTCAATGCTCAACCCTCAATCCTCAATCCTCAATCCTCAGTCATGAATACTTAATCTTCAATACTCAGTCCTCAATCCTCAATCCTCAATACTCAATCTTCAATCTTCAATCCTCAACCCTCAATCCTGAATCCTCAATCCGCAGTCCTCAATCTTCAATCCTCAATACACAATCTTCAATCCTCAATATTCAACACACAACCCTCAACCTTCAATCCTCAATACTCAACCATCAATCCTCAATTCTCAATACTCAATAGTATACCCTGAAATCTCAGTTTTCAATACTCAATCCTCATTCTTCAATCTTCAAGTTTCCATCCACAAACATCAATACTCATCACTCAACCCTCAACACTCAGTTACCAATCCTCAATCTTCATTCCTCAATCCTCAATCCTCAACCCTCAATCCTCAATCCTCAATTTTCAATCCTCAATAATCAATCTTCAATCCTCAATCCTCAATCCTCAATTCTCAATCCTCAATCGTCAGTCTTCAATCCTCAATACTCAATCTTCAATCCTGAATCCTCAATCCTCAATCCTCAATCCTCAACCCTCATTCTTCAATCCTCAATACCCTATCCTCAATCTTCAATCCTCAATCCTCAATCCTCAATTCTCAGTTCTCATTCCTGAGTCCTCAGTCCTCAAACCTCAATCCTCAACCCTCAGCCCTCATCCTCAATCATCAATCCTCAATCCTCAATCCTCAATAGAATATCATCAATTCACAGTTTTCAATAGTCAATACTCAACCTGCAATCTTCAAATCTCTATTCACAAACATCAATTCTCATCACTCAACCGTCAACACTCCGTCCCCAATCCTCAATCTTCATTCCTGAATCCTCAATACTCAATCCTCAGCCCTCAATCCGCAACGTTCAATCCTCAATACCCTATCCTCAGCCTTCAATCCTCAATCCTCAATCCTCAATTCTCAATCCTCAATCCTCAATCCTCAGTCCTCAAATCTCAATCCTGAATCCTCAATCCTGAATCCTCAATCTTCAGCCCTGGGTCCTCAACAATCAGTTGTCAATTCTCAATCCTCAATAGAATATCCTCAATTCACAGTTTTCAATACTCAATACTCAAACTGCAATCTTCAAATCTCTATTCACAAACATCAATTCTCATCACTCAACCCTCAACACTCCGTCCCCAATCCTCAAACTTCAATCCTCAATCCTCAATCCTCAACCCTCAATCCTCAATCCTCAATTTTCAAACCTCAATAGTCAATCTTCAATCCCCAATCCTCAATCCTCAATCCTCAATCGTCAGACTTCAATCCTCAATACTCAATCTTCAATCCTGAATCCTCAATCCTCAATCCTCAATCCTCAATCTTCAATCCTGAATACCCAATCCTCAATCATCAATCCTCAATCCTCAATTCTCAATCCTCGATCCTCAGTCCTCAGTCCTCAAACCACAATCCTCAACCCTCAGCCCTCATCCTCAATCCTCAATCCTCAATCCTCAGTCCTCCGTCCTCAAACCTCAATCCTCAGCCCTCAGACCTCATCCTCGATCCTCAATCCTCAATCCTCAATCCTCAATATTCAATCCTCAATACTCGATCTTCAATCCTCAATCCTCAGTCCACAAACCTCAATTCTGAATCCTGAATACTCAACTTTCAATCCTCAATCCTCAGTCCTGAATACTCAACCATCCATCTTCAATCCTCAATCCTCAATGCTCAATCCTCAATCCTCATTCCTCAATCTTCAATACCCAATCCTGAATCTTCAATCCTGTATCCTCAATGCTCAATTCTCAATCCTCAATCCTCAAACCTCAATCTTCAATCCTCAATCCTCAATCTTAATCTTCAATCCTGAATGCTCAATCTTCAATCCTCAATCCTCAATCCTCAATCCTCAATCCTCAATACTCAATCCTCAATCTTCAATCCTCAATACTCAATCTTCAAACCTCAATCCTCAATCCTCAATCTTCAATCCTCAATACTCAATCTTCAAACCTCAATCCTCAATCCTCAACCCTCAATCCTCAATCCTCAATCCTCAATCGTCAGTCTTCCATCCTCAATACTCAATCTTCAATCCTCAATGCTCAATCCTCAATACTCAATCCTCAATCCTCAATCTTAATCTTCAATCCTCAATACTCAATCTTCAATCTTCAATCCTCAATACTCAATCTTCAATCCTCAATCCTCAATCCACAACCCTCAATCCTCAATCCTCAGTCATCAATCCTCAATCTTCAATACTCAATCCTCAATCCTCAATCCTAAATCCTCAATCTTCCATCCTCAATACTCAATCTTCAATCCTCAATCCCCTGTCCTCAAACCTAAATTCTGAATCCTCAATCCTGAATCCTCAATCTTCAGCCCTCAGTCCTCAACAATCAGTTGTCAATTCTCAATCCTCAATAGAATATCCTCAATTCACAGTTTTCAATACTCAATACTCAAACTGCAATCTTCAAATCTCTATTCACAAACATCAATTCTCATCACTCAACCCTCAACACTCCGTCCCCAATCCTCAAACTTCAATCTTCAATCCTCAATCCTCAACCCTCAATCCTCAATCCTCAATTTTCAAACCTCAATAATCAATCTTCAATCCCCAATTCTCAATCCTCAATCCTCAATCGTCAGACTTCAATCCTCAATACTCAATCTTCAAACCTCAATCCTCAATCCTTAATCTTCAATCCTCAATACTCAATCTTCAAACCTCAATCCTCAATCCTCAACCCTCAATCCTCAATCCTCAATCCTCAATCGTCAGTCTTCCATCCTCAATACTCAATCTTCAATCCTCAATGCTCAATCCTCAATACTCAATCCTCAATCCTCAATCTTAATCTTCAATCCTCAATACTCAATCTTCAATCCTCAATCCTCAATCCTCAATCCTCAACACTCAATCCTCAATCTTCAACACTCAATCCTCAGTCCTCAATCTACAATCCTCAATAATCAATCTGCAATCCTCAATCCTCAGTCCTCAATCCTCAATCATCATTCTTCAACCCTCAATACCGAATCCTCAATCTTCAATCCTCAATCCTCAATACTCAATCTTCAATCCTCAATCCTCAATTTTCAATCCTCAATGCTCAATCCTCAATCCTCAATCCTCAATCCTCAATCCTCAATCCTCAATCCTCAATCCTGGATCTTCAATCCTCAATACTCAATCCTCAATCCTCAATCCTCAATCCTCAATCCTCAATAACTCAATCCACAAACCTCTATCGTCAATCTTCAATCCTCAATACTCAATCTTCATTCCTCAATCATCAATCCTCAATCCTCAATCCTCATTAATCAATCCTCAATACCCAATCCTCAATCTTCAATCCTCAGTCCTCAATCCTCAATTCTCAATCCTCAATCCTCAGTCCTCAGTCCTCAAACCTCAAACCTCAATCCTCAGCCCTCAGACCTCATCCTCAATCCTCAATCCTCAATCCCCTGTCCTCAATCTTCAATGCCCAATACTCAACCTTCAATCCTCAATCCTCTGTCCTCAAACCTCAATTTTGAGTTTCTCAGTCCTGAATCCTCAATATTCATCCCTCAGTCCTCAACAATCAGTCCTCAATCCTCTGTCATCAATCCTCAATCTTCAATTCTCAATCCTCAATCCTCAATCCTCAATCCTCAATCCTCAATCCTCAATCCTCATTCCTCAATCCTATAATCTTAATCTTCAATCCTCAATACTCAGTCTTCAATCCTCAATCCTCAATCCTCAATCCTCAATCCTCAATCTTCAATCCTCAATCCTCAATCCTCAATCTACAATCCTCAATACTCAATCTGCAATCCTCAATCCTCACTCCTCAATCCTCAATCTTCAATCCTCAATCCTCAATCCTCAATCCTCAATCCTCAATACTCAATATTCAACGCACAACCCTCAACCATCAATCCTCAATACTCAACCATCAATCCTCAGTTCTCAATACTCAATAGAATATCCTGAATCCTCATGGTTCAATACTCAATCAGCAATATTCAATAATCAAATCTCAATCCTCAAACATCAATTCTCAACACTCAATCCTCAATCCTCAATCCTCAATCTTCAATCGTCAATACCCAATCCTCAGTCTTCAATCCTCAATCCTCAATCCTCAATTCTCAATCCTCAATCCTCAGTCCTCAAATCTCAATCCTGAATCCTCAATCATGAATCCTCAATCTTCAGCCCTTAGTCCTACACAATCAGTTGTCAATCCTCAATCCTCAATAGAATGTCCTCAATTCACAGTTTTCAATGCTCAATACTCAATCTGCAATCTTCAGATCTCCATCCACAAACATCGATTATCACCATTCAACCCTCAATACTCAGTCCCCAGTTCTTAATCTTCAATCCTCAATCCTCAATCCTCAATCCTCAATCTTAATCTTCAATCCTCAATACTCAATCTTCAATCCTCAATCCTCAATCATCAATCCTCAATCTTCAATCCTCAATACCCAATCTTCAATCCTCAATCCTCAATTCTCAATTCTCAATACTGAATTCTCAATCGTCAATCCTCACTCCCTAATCCTCAATCTTCAATCCACAAGTCTCAATCCTCAATCCTCAATCTTCAATCCTCAATACTCAATCTTCAATCCTCAATCCTCAGTTCTCAATCCTCAATACTGATACCTCAATCGCCAATCCTCAATCCCCAATCCTCAATCTTCAATCCTCAATCCTCAATACTCAATCTTCAATCCTCAATCCTCAAATTTCAATCATCAATGCTCAATCCTCAATCCTCAATCCTCAATCCTCAATCCTCAATCCTCAATCCTCAATTCTGGATCTTCAATCCTCAATACTCAATCCTCAATCCTCAATCCTCAATCCTCAATCCTCAATCCACAAACCTCAATCGTCAATCTTCAATCCTCAATACTCAATCTTCATTCCTCAATCCTCAATCCTCAATCCTCAATCCTCATTAATCAATCCTCAATACCCAATCCTCAATCTTCAATCCTCAGTCCTCAATCCTCAATTCTCAATCCTCAATCCTCAGTCTTCTGTCCTCAAACCTCAATCCTCAGCCCTCAGACCTCATCGTCAATCCTCAATCCTCAATACTCCATCCTCAATCTTCAATGCCCAATACTCAACCTTCAATCCTCAATCCTCTGTCCTCAAACCTCAATTTTGAGTCCTCAGTCCTGAATCCTCAATATTCATCCCTCAGTCCTCAACAATCAGTCCTCAATCCTCTGTCATCAATCCTCAATCTTCAATACTCAATCCTCAATCCTCAATCCTCAATCCTCAATCCTCAATCCTCATTCCTCAATCCTCAATCTTAATCTTCAATCCTCAATACTCAGTCTTCAATCCTCAATCCTCAATCCTCAATCCTCAATCCTCAATCTTCAATCCTCAATCATCAATCCTCAATCTACAATCCTCAATACTCAATCTGCAATTCTCAATCCTCACTCCTCAATCCTCAATCCTCATTCTTCAATCCTCAATACCGAATCCTCAATCCACAATCCTCAACATTCAATCCTCAATACTCAATCTTCAATCCTCAATCCTGAATCCTCAATCCTCAATCCTCAATCCTCATTCCTCAATCCTCAATCTTCAATCCTCAATACTCAATCTTCAATCCTCAATCCTCAATCCTCAATCCTCAATCCTCATTCTTCAATCCTCAATACCCAATCCCCAATCTTGAATCCTCCATCCTCAATCCTCAATTCTCAATCCTCAATCATCAATTCTCAATCCTCAATCCTCAGCCCTCAAACCTCAATCCTGAATCCTCAATCCTGAATCCTCAATCTTCAGACCTAAGTCCTCAACAATCAGTTGTCAATTCTCAATCCTCAATAGAATATCATCAATTCACAGTTTTCAATACTCAATACTCAATCTGCAATCTTTAAATCTCTATCCACAAACATCAATTCTCATCACACAACCCACAGCTCTCAGTCCCCAATCCTCAATCTTCAATCCTCAATCCTCAATCCTCAATCCTTAATCCTCAATACTCAATCCTCAATCGTCAATCCTCAATCCCCAATCCTTAATGTTCAATCCTCAAACCTCAATCCTCAATCCACAATCCTCAATATTCAATCCTCAATACTCAATCTTCAATCCTCAATCCGCAATCGTCAATCCTCAATCCTCAATCCTCAGTCCTCAATCCTCAATCCTCAATCCTCAATCTTCAATCCTCAACACTCAATCATCAATCTTCAATCCTCAATACTCAATCTTCGATCCTCAATGCTCAATCCTCAACCTTCAATCCTCAATACTCAATCTTCAATCGTCAATCCTCAGTCCTCATCCTCAATCCTCAACCCTCAATCCTCAATCCTCAATCTTCAATCCTCAATACTCAATCTTCAACCCTCAATCCTCAATCCTCAGACCTCAAACCTCAATTCTGAATCCTCAATCCTGCATCCTCAATCTTCAGCCCTCAGTCCTCAACAATCTGGTGACAATCCTCAATCCTCAATAGAATATCCTCAATTCGCAGTTTTCGATACACAATACTCAATCTGCAATCTTCATATCTCTATCCACAAGCATCAATTCTCTTCACTCAACCCTCAACACTCAGTCCTCAATGTTCAATCCTCAATCCTCAATCCTCAATCTTCAATCCTCAATACTCAATCTTCAATCCTCAATCCTCAATCCTCAATCCTCAGTCCTCATTCTTCAATCCTCAATACCCAATCCTCAATCTTCAATCCTCAATCCTCAATCCCCAATTCTCGATCCTCAATCCTCTATCCTCAGACCTCAAACATCAATACTCAACCCTCAGTAATCGTCCACAATCACTACACTCAATCCTCAATCCTCAATCTTCAATCATCAATATTCAATATTCAATCCTCAATCCTCAATCCTCGATCCTCAATCCTCAATCCTCAATGTGCAATCCTCAATACCCAATCCTCAATCTTCAATCCTCAATCCTCAATCCTCAATCCTCAATCCTTAATCGTCATTACTCAATCGTCAATCGTCAATCCTCAATCCCCAATCCTCAATCTTCAATCCTCAACCCTTAATCTTCAATCCTCAATAATCAATCTCCAATCCAAGATCCCCAATCCCCAATCCTCAATCCTTAATCCTCAATCTTCAATCCTCAATCCCCAGTCCACAATCTTCAATCCTCAATGCTCAATCTTCAATCCTCAATCC
Organism: Calliopsis andreniformis; assembly: GCF_051401765.1. Taxonomy (NCBI): domain Eukaryota; kingdom Metazoa; phylum Arthropoda; class Insecta; order Hymenoptera; family Andrenidae; genus Calliopsis; species Calliopsis andreniformis. Next base: position 4,465,888 of record NW_027480443.1, on the reverse strand, counting down.
CCAGTCCACAATCTTCAATCCTCAATGCTCAATCCTCAATCCTCAATACTCAGTCCTCAATCCTCAATCCTCAATCCTCAATACTCAACCTTCAATCCTCAATCCTCAATTCTTAATCCTCAATACTCTATCCCCAATCGTCAATCCTCAATCCCCAATCATTAATCTTCAATCCTCAATCCTCAATCCTCAATCCACAATCCTCAATATTCAATCCTCAATCGTCAATCCTCAAACCCCAATCCTTAATATTCAATCTTCAATCCTCAATCCTCAATCCTCAGACCTCAAACCTCAATTCTGAATCCTCAATCCTGAATCCTCAATCTTCAGCCCTCAGTCCTCAACTATCTGGTGACAATCCTCAATCCTCAATAGAATATCCTCAATTCGCAGTTTTCGATACACAATACTCAATCTGCAATCTTCATATCTCTATCCACAAGCATCAATTCTCATCACTCAACCCTCAACACTCAGTCCTCAATGTTCAATACTCAATCCTCAATCCTCAATCTTCAATCCTCAATACCCAATCCTCAATCTTCAATCCTCAATCCTCAATCCTCAATGTTCAATCCCCAATCCTCAATCCTTAATCGTCATTACTCAATCCTCAATCGTCAATCCTCAATCCCCAATCCTCAATCTTCAATCCTCAATCCTCAATCCTCAATCCTCAATAGTCAATCTTCAATCCTCAATACTCAATCTTCAATCCTCAATCATCAATCCTCAGTCCTCAATCCTCAATCGTCAATCCTCAATCCTCAATCTTCAATCATCAATATTCAATCTTCAATCCTCAATCCTCAATCCTCAATCCTCAATCCTCAATCCTCAATCCTCAATCCTCAATCCTCAAACCTCAATCCTCAGTCCTCGAACCACAATCCTGAATCCTCAATCCTGAAACCTCAATCTTCAGCCCTCAGTCCTCAACAATCAGTTGTCAATACTCAATCCTCAATAGAATATCCTCAATTCAGAGTTTTCCATACGCAATACTCAATCTGCAATCTTCAAATCTCTATTCACAAACATCAATTCTCATCACTCAACCCTCAACACTCAGTCCCCAATCCCCAATCTTCAATCCTCAATCCTCAATCCTCAATCCCCAATCCTCAATCTTCAATCCTCAATACTCAATCTTCAATCCTCAATCCTCAATCCTCAATCCTCAATCTTCAATCCTCAATCCTCAATCCTCATTCTTCAATCCTCAATACCCAGTCCTCAATCTTCAATCCTAAATCCTCAATCCTCAATTCTCAATCCTCAATCCCCAGTCCTCAGTCCTCAAACCGCAATCCTCAACCCTCAGTCCTCATAGTCAATCCTCAATCCTCAATTCTCAATACTCAATCTTCAATCCTGAATACTGAATCTTCAATCCTCAATCCTCAATCCTCAATTCTCAATACTCAATCTTCAATCCTCAATCCTCAATCCTCAATCCTCAATCTTCAATCCTCAATCCTCAATCCTCATTCTTCTATCTTCAATCCTCAATCCTCAATACTCAATCCTCAATCCTCAATCCTCAATCCTTAATTCTCAATACTCAATCTTCAGTCCTCAATACTGAATCTTCAATCCTCAATCCTCAATCCTCAATTCTCAATCCTCAATACTCAGTCCTCAATCGTCAATCCTCAATCCTCAATCCACAATCCTCAATCTTCAATCCTCAATACTCAACCTTCAATCCTCAATCCTCAATCCTCAATCCACAATCTTCAATTCTCAATCCCCAATCCTCAATCCTCAATCCTCATTCTTCAATCTTCAATACCCAGTCCTCAATCTTCAATCCTAAATCCTGAATCCACAATTCTCAATCCTCAATCCTCAGTCCTCAGTCCTCAAACCTCAATCCTCAACCCTCAGCCCTCATAGTCAATCCTCAATCTTCAATCCTCAATCCTCAATCTTCAATCCTCAATACTGAATCTTCAATCCTCAATCCTCAATCCTCAATTCTTAATCCTCAATACTCTATCCTCAATCGTCAATCCTCAATCCCCAATCATTAATCTTCAATCCTCAATCCTCAATCCTCAATCCACAATCCTCAATATTCAATCCTCAATACTCAATCTTCAATCATCAAACCTGAATCTTCAATCCTCAATTCTCAATACTCAATCTTCAGTCCTCAATACTGAATCTTCAATCCTCAATCCTCAATCCTCAATTCTCAATCCTCAATACTCAGTCCTCAATCGTCAATCCTCAATCCTCAATCCTCAATCCTCAATCTTCTATCATCAATATTCAATCTTCAATCCTCAATCCTCAATCCTAAACCCTCAATCCTCAATCCTCAATTCTTAATCCTCAATACTCTATCCTCAATCGTCAATCCTCAATCCCCAATCATTATTCTTCAATACTCAATCCTCAATCCTCAATCCACAATCCTCAACATTCAATCCTCAATACTCAATCTTCAATCCTCAATCCTGAATCCTCAATCCTCAATCCTCAATCCTCATTCCTCAATCCTCAATCTTCAATCCTCAATACTCAATCTTCAATCCTCAATCCTCAATCCTCAATCCTCAATCCTCATTCTTCAATCCTCAATACCCAATTCCCAATCTTGAATCCTCAATCCTCAATCCTCAATTCTCAATCCTCAATCATCAATTCTCAATCCTCAATCCTCAGCCCTCAAACCTCAATCCTGAATCCTCAATCCTGAATCCTCAATCTTCAGACCTAAGTCCTCAACAATCAGTTGTCAATTCTCAATCCTCAATAGAATATCATCAATTCACAGTTTTCAATACTCAATACTCAATCTGCAATCTTTAAATCTCTATCCACAAACATCAATTCTCATCACACAACCCACAGCTCTCAGTCCCCAATCCTCAATCTTCAATCCTCAATCCTCAATCCTCAATTCTTAATCCTCAATACTCAATCCTCAATCGTCAATCCTCAATCCCCAATCCTTAATGTTCAATCCTCAATCCTCAATCCTCAATCCACAATCCTCAATATTCAATCCTCAATACTCAATCTTCAATCCTCAATCCGCAATCGTCAATCCTCAATCCTCAATCCTCAGTCCTCAATCCTCAATCCTCAATCCTCAATCTTCAATCCTCAACACTCAATCATCAATCTTCAATCCTCAATACTCAATCTTCGATCCTCAATGCTCAATCCTCAACCTTCAATCCTCAATACTCAATCTTCAATCGTCAATCCTCAGTCCTCATCCTCAATCCTCAACCCTCAATCCTCAATCCTCAATCTTCAATCCTCAATACTCAATCTTCAACCCTCAATCCTCAATCCTCAGACCTCAAACCTCAATTCTGAATCCTCAATCCTGCATCCTCAATCTTCAGCCCTCAGTCCTCAACAATCTGGTGACAATCCTCAATCCTCAATAGAATATCCTCAATTCACAGTTTTCAATGCTCAATACTCAATCTGCAATCTTCAGATCTCCATCCACAAACATCGATTATCACCATTCAACCCTCAATACTCAGTCCCCAGTTCTTAATCTTCAATCCTCAATCCTCAATCCTCAATCCTCAATCTTAATCTTCAATCCTCAATACTCAATCTTCAATCCTCAATCCTCAATCATCAATCCTCAATCTTCAATCCTCAATACCCAATCTTCAATCCTCAATCCTCAATTCTCAATTCTCAATACTGAATTCTCAATCGTCAATCCTCACTCCCTAATCCTCAATCTTCAATCCACAAGTCTCAATCCTCAATCCTCAATCTTCAATCCTCAATACTCAATCTTCAATCCTCAATCCTCAGTTCTCAATCCTCAATACTGATACCTCAATCGCCAATCCTCAATCCCCAATCCTCAATCTTCAATCCTCAATCCTCAATACTCAATCTTCAATCCTCAATCCTCAAATTTCAATCATCAATGCTCAATCCTCAATCCTCAATCCTCAATCCTCAATCCTCAATCCTCAATCCTCAATTCTGGATCTTCAATCCTCAATACTCAATCCTCAATCCTCAATCCTCAATCCTCAATCCTCAATCCACAAACCTCAATCGTCAATCTTCAATCCTCAATACTCAATCTTCATTCCTCAATCCTCAATCCTCAATCCTCAATCCTCATTAATCAATCCTCAATACCCAATCCTCAATCTTCAATCCTCAGTCCTCAATCCTCAATTCTCAATCCTCAATCCTCAGTCTTCTGTCCTCAAACCTCAATCCTCAGCCCTCAGACCTCATCGTCAATCCTCAATCCTCAATACTCCATCCTCAATCTTCAATGCCCAATACTCAACCTTCAATCCTCAATCCTCTGTCCTCAAACCTCAATTTTGAGTCCTCAGTCCTGAATCCTCAATATTCATCCCTCAGTCCTCAACAATCAGTCCTCAGTCCTCTGTCATCAATCCTCAATCTTCAATACTCAATCCTCAATCCTCAATCCTCAATCCTCAATCCTCAATCCTCATTCCTCAATCCTCAATCTTAATCTTCAATCCTCAATACTCAGTCTTCAATCCTCAATCCTCAATCCTCAATCCTCAATCCTCAATCTTCAATCCTCAATCATCAATCCTCAATCTACAATCCTCAATACTCAATCTGCAATTCTCAATCCTCACTCCTCAATCCTCAATCCTCATTCTTCAATCCTCAATACCGAATCCTCAATCCACAATCCTCAACATTCAATCCTCAATACTCAATCTTCAATCCTCAATCCTGAATCCTCAATCCTCAATCCTCAATCCTCATTCCTCAATCCTCAATCTTCAATCCTCAATACTCAATCTTCAATCCTCAATCCTCAATCCTCAATCCTCAATCCTCATTCTTCAATCCTCAATACCCAATCCCCAATCTTGAATCCTCCATCCTCAATCCTCAATTCTCAATCCTCAATCATCAATTCTCAATCCTCAATCCTCAGCCCTCAAACCTCAATCCTGAATCCTCAATCCTGAATCCTCAATCTTCAGACCTAAGTCCTCAACAATCAGTTGTCAATTCTCAATCCTCAATAGAATATCATCAATTCACAGTTTTCAATACTCAATACTCAATCTGCAATCTTTAAATCTCTATCCACAAACATCAATTCTCATCACACAACCCACAGCTCTCAGTCCCCAATCCTCAATCTTCAATCCTCAATCCTCAATCCTCAATCCTTAATCCTCAATACTCAATCCTCAATCGTCAATCCTCAATCCCCAATCCTTAATGTTCAATCCTCAAACCTCAATCCTCAATCCACAATCCTCAATATTCAATCCTCAATACTCAATCTTCAATCCTCAATCCGCAATCGTCAATCCTCAATCCTCAATCCTCAGTCCTCAATCCTCAATCCTCAATCCTCAATCTTCAATCCTCAACACTCAATCATCAATCTTCAATCCTCAATACTCAATCTTCGATCCTCAATGCTCAATCCTCAACCTTCAATCCTCAATACTCAATCTTCAATCGTCAATCCTCAGTCCTCATCCTCAATCCTCAACCCTCAATCCTCAATCCTCAATCTTCAATCCTCAATACTCAATCTTCAACCCTCAATCCTCAATCCTCAGACCTCAAACCTCAATTCTGAATCCTCAATCCTGCATCCTCAATCTTCAGCCCTCAGTCCTCAACAATCTGGTGACAATCCTCAATCCTCAATAGAATATCCTCAATTCGCAGTTTTCGATACACAATACTCAATCTGCAATCTTCATATCTCTATCCACAAGCATCAATTCTCATCACTCAACCCTCAACACTCAGTCCTCAATGTTCAATCCTCAATCCTCAATCCTCAATCTTCAATCCTCAATACTCAATCTTCAATCCTCAATCCTCAATCCTCAATCCTCAGTCCTCATTCTTCAATCCTCAATACCCAATCCTCAATCTTCAATCCTCAATCCTCAATCCCCAATTCTCGATCCTCAATCCTCTATCCTCAGACCTCAAACATCAATACTCAACCCTCAGTAATCGTCCACAATCACTACACTCAATCCTCAATCCTCAATCTTCAATCATCAATATTCAATATTCAATCCTCAATCCTCAATCCTCGATCCTCAATCCTCAATCCTCAATGTGCAATCCTCAATACCCAATCCTCAATCTTCAATCCTCAATCCTCAATCCTCAATCCTCAATCCTTAATCGTCATTACTCAATCGTCAATCGTCAATCCTCAATCCCCAATCCTCAATCTTCAATCCTCAACCCTTAATCTTCAATCCTCAATAATCAATCTCCAATCCAAGATCCCCAATCCCCAATCCTCAATCCTTAATCCTCAATCTTCAATCCTCAATCCCCAGTCCACAATCTTCAATCCTCAATGCTCAATCTTCAATCCTCAATCCCCAGTCCACAATCTTCAATCCTCAATGCTCAATCCTCAATCCTCAATACTCAGTCCTCAATCCTCAATCCTCAATCCTCAATACTCAACCTTCAATCCTCAATCCTCAATTCTTAATCCTCAATACTCTATCCCCAATCGTCAATCCTCAATCCCCAATCATTAATCTTCAATCCTCAATCCTCAATCCTCAATCCACAATCCTCAATATTCAATCCTCAATCGTCAATCCTCAAACCCCAATCCTTAATATTCAATCTTCAATCCTCAATCCTCAATCCTCAGACCTCAAACCTCAATTCTGAATCCTCAATCCTGAATCCTCAATCTTCAGCCCTCAGTCCTCAACTATCTGGTGACAATCCTCAATCCTCAATAGAATATCCTCAATTCGCAGTTTTCGATACACAATACTCAATCTGCAATCTTCATATCTCTATCCACAAGCATCAATTCTCATCACTCAACCCTCAACACTCAGTCCTCAATGTTCAATACTCAATCCTCAATCCTCAATCTTCAATCCTCAATACCCAATCCTCAATCTTCAATCCTCAATCCTCAATCCTCAATGTTCAATCCCCAATCCTCAATCCTTAATCGTCATTACTCAATCCTCAATCGTCAATCCTCAATCCCCAATCCTCAATCTTCAATCCTCAATCCTCAATCCTCAATCCTCAATAGTCAATCTTCAATCCTCAATACTCAATCTTCAATCCTCAATCATCAATCCTCAGTCCTCAATCCTCAATCGTCAATCCTCAATCCTCAATCTTCAATCATCAATATTCAATCTTCAATCCTCAATCCTCAATCCTCAATCCTCAATCCTCAATCCTCAATCCTCAATCCTCAATCCTCAAACCTCAATCCTCAGTCCTCGAACCACAATCCTGAATCCTCAATCCTGAAACCTCAATCTTCAGCCCTCAGTCCTCAACAATCAGTTGTCAATACTCAATCCTCAATAGAATATCCTCAATTCAGAGTTTTCCATACGCAATACTCAATCTGCAATCTTCAAATCTCTATTCACAAACATCAATTCTCATCACTCAACCCTCAACACTCAGTCCCCAATCCCCAATCTTCAATCCTCAATCCTCAATCCTCAATCCCCAATCCTCAATCTTCAATCCTCAATACTCAATCTTCAATCCTCAATCCTCAATCCTCAATCCTCAATCTTCAATCCTCAATCCTCAATCCTCATTCTTCAATCCTCAATACCCAGTCCTCAATCTTCAATCCTAAATCCTCAATCCTCAATTCTCAATCCTCAATCCCCAGTCCTCAGTCCTCAAACCGCAATCCTCAACCCTCAGTCCTCATAGTCAATCCTCAATCCTCAATTCTCAATACTCAATCTTCAATCCTGAATACTGAATCTTCAATCCTCAATCCTCAATCCTCAATTCTCAATACTCAATCTTCAATCCTCAATCCTCAATCCTCAATCCTCAATCTTCAATCCTCAATCCTCAATCCTCATTCTTCTATCTTCAATCCTCAATCCTCAATACTCAATCCTCAATCCTCAATCCTCAATCCTTAATTCTCAATACTCAATCTTCAGTCCTCAATACTGAATCTTCAATCCTCAATCCTCAATCCTCAATTCTCAATCCTCAATACTCAGTCCTCAATCGTCAATCCTCAATCCTCAATCCACAATCCTCAATCTTCAATCCTCAATACTCAACCTTCAATCCTCAATCCTCAATCCTCAATCCACAATCTTCAATTCTCAATCCCCAATCCTCAATCCTCAATCCTCATTCTTCAATCTTCAATACCCAGTCCTCAATCTTCAATCCTAAATCCTGAATCCACAATTCTCAATCCTCAATCCTCAGTCCTCAGTCCTCAAACCTCAATCCTCAACCCTCAGCCCTCATAGTCAATCCTCAATCTTCAATCCTCAATCCTCAATCTTCAATCCTCAATACTGAATCTTCAATCCTCAATCCTCAATCCTCAATTCTTAATCCTCAATACTCTATCCTCAATCGTCAATCCTCAATCCCCAATCATTAATCTTCAATCCTCAATCCTCAATCCTCAATCCACAATCCTCAATATTCAATCCTCAATACTCAATCTTCAATCATCAAACCTGAATCTTCAATCCTCAATTCTCAATACTCAATCTTCAGTCCTCAATACTGAATCTTCAATCCTCAATCCTCAATCCTCAATTCTCAATCCTCAATACTCAGTCCTCAATCGTCAATCCTCAATCCTCAATCCTCAATCCTCAATCTTCTATCATCAATATTCAATCTTCAATCCTCAATCCTCAATCCTAAACCCTCAATCCTCAATCCTCAATTCTTAATCCTCAATACTCTATCCTCAATCGTCAATCCTCAATCCCCAATCATTATTCTTCAATACTCAATCCTCAATCCTCAATCCACAATCCTCAACATTCAATCCTCAATACTCAATCTTCAATCCTCAATCCTGAATCCTCAATCCTCAATCCTCAATCCTCATTCCTCAATCCTCAATCTTCAATCCTCAATACTCAATCTTCAATCCTCAATCCTCAATCCTCAATCCTCAATCCTCATTCTTCAATCCTCAATACCCAATTCCCAATCTTGAATCCTCAATCCTCAATCCTCAATTCTCAATCCTCAATCATCAATTCTCAATCCTCAATCCTCAGCCCTCAAACCTCAATCCTGAATCCTCAATCCTGAATCCTCAATCTTCAGACCTAAGTCCTCAACAATCAGTTGTCAATTCTCAATCCTCAATAGAATATCATCAATTCACAGTTTTCAATACTCAATACTCAATCTGCAATCTTTAAATCTCTATCCACAAACATCAATTCTCATCACACAACCCACAGCTCTCAGTCCCCAATCCTCAATCTTCAATCCTCAATCCTCAATCCTCAATTCTTAATCCTCAATACTCAATCCTCAATCGTCAATCCTCAATCCCCAATCCTTAATGTTCAATCCTCAATCCTCAATCCTCAATCCACAATCCTCAATATTCAATCCTCAATACTCAATCTTCAATCCTCAATCCGCAATCGTCAATCCTCAATCCTCAATCCTCAGTCCTCAATCCTCAATCCTCAATCCTCAATCTTCAATCCTCAACACTCAATCATCAATCTTCAATCCTCAATACTCAATCTTCGATCCTCAATGCTCAATCCTCAACCTTCAATCCTCAATACTCAATCTTCAATCGTCAATCCTCAGTCCTCATCCTCAATCCTCAACCCTCAATCCTCAATCCTCAATCTTCAATCCTCAATACTCAATCTTCAACCCTCAATCCTCAATCCTCAGACCTCAAACCTCAATTCTGAATCCTCAATCCTGCATCCTCAATCTTCAGCCCTCAGTCCTCAACAATCTGGTGACAATCCTCAATCCTCAATAGAATATCCTCAATTCGCAGTTTTCGATACACAATACTCAATCTGCAATCTTCATATCTCTATCCACAAGCATCAATTCTCATCACTCAACCCTCAACACTCAGTCCTCAATGTTCAATCCTCAATCCTCTATCCTCAATCTTCAATCCTCAATACTCAATCTTCAATCCTCAATCCTCAATCCTCAATCCTCAGTCCTCATTCTTCAATCCTCAATACCCAATCCTCAATCTTCAATCCTCAATCCTCAATCCCCAATTCTCAATCCTCAATCCTCAATGCTCAGACCTCAAACATCAATAATCAACCCTCAGTAATCGTCCACAATCACTACACTCAATCCTCAATCCTCAATCTTCAATCATCAATATTCAATCTTCAATCCTCAATCCTCAATCCTCGATCCTCAATCCTCAATCCTCAATGTGCAATCCTCAATACCCAATCCTCAATCTTCAATCCTCAATCCTCAATCCTCAATCCACAATCCTTAATCGTCATTACTCAATCGTCAATCGTCAATCCTCAATCCCCAATCCTCAATCTTCAATCCTCAACCCTTAATCTTCAATCCTCAATAATCAATCTCCAATCCAAGATCCCCAATCCCCAATCCTCAATCCTTAATCCTCAATCTTCAATCCTCAATCCCCAGTCCACAATCTTCAATCCTCAATGCTCAATCCTCAATCCTCAATCCTCAGTCCTCAATCCTCAATCCTCAATCCTCAATACTCAACCTTCAATCATCAATACTCAAACTTCAATCCTCAATCCTCAAGCCTCAATCCTCAATCCTCAATCCTCAATATTCAACACACAACCCTCAACTACCAATCCTCAATACTCAACCATCAATCCTCAATTCTCAATACTCAATAGAATACCCTGAATTCTCATCGTTCAATACTCAATCCATAAAAGTCAATAATCAAATCTCAACCCTCAAACATCAATTCTCAACACTCAATCCTCAACACTCAGTCCTCTTTCTTCAACCCTCCATTCTCAATCCGCAATCCTCAATATTCAATCCTCAATACTCAATATTCAATCCTCAAACCTCAGTCCTCAAACCCCAATTCTGAATCCTCAATCCTCAATCTTCAATCCTCAATACTCAACTTTCAATCCTCAATCCTCAATCCTCAATCCTCAATCCTCATTCTTCAATCCTCAATACCCAATCCTCAATCTTCAATCCTCAATCCTCAATCCTCAATTCTCAATCCTCAATCCTCAATCCTCAGACCTCAAACATCAATACTCAACCCTCAGTCCTCGTGCTCAATCCACAGCCCTCAATCCTCAATCCTCAATCTTCAGACCTCAAACATCAATACTCAACCCTCAGTCCTCGTCCTCAATCCACAACCCTCAATCCTCAATACTCAATCTTCAATCATCAATATTCAATCTTCAATACTCAACCCTCAATCCTCGATCCTCAATCCTCAATCCTCAATGTTCAATCCTCAATACCCAGTCCTCAATCTTCAATCCTCCATCCTCAATCCTTAATCCTCAATTCTCAATCCTCAATCCTCAGTCCTCAGTCCTCAAACCTCAACCCTCAACCCTCAGCCCTCATCGTCAATTCTCAATCCTCAATCCTCAATCCTTAATCTTCAATCCTCAATACTCCTCTTCAATCCACTATCCTCAATCTTCAATCCTCAATACTCAATCTTCAATCCTCAATCCTTAATCCTCAATACTCAGTCCTCAATCCTCAGTCCTCAATCCTCAATCCTCAATCCTCAATCCTCAATCCTCAGTCATCAATCCTCAACCTTCAATACTCAATCCTCAATCCTCAATCCTCAATCCTCAAACCTCAATCCTCAATCCTCAATCCTCAATCTTCAATCCTCAATAATCAACTTTCAATCCTCAATCCTCAATCCTCAATCCTCAATCCTCATTCTTCAATCCTCAATACCCAATCCTCAATCTTCAATCCTCAATCCTCAATCCCCAATTCTCAATCCTCAATCCTCAATCCTCAGACCTCAAACATCAATACTCAACCCTCAGTCCTCGTCCTCAATCCTGAATCCTCAATCCTGAATCCTCAATCTTCAGATCTCAGTCCTCAACAATCAGTTGTCAATTCTCAATCCTCAATAGAATATCTTCAATTCACAGTATTCAATACCCAATACTCAATCTGAAATCTTTAAATCTCTATCCACAAACATCAATTCTCATCACTCAACCCTCAACACTCAGTCCTCAATGTTCAATCCTCAATCCTCAATACTCAACCTTCAATCCTCAATACTCAATCTTCAATTCTCAATCCTCAAGCGTCAGTCCTCAATCCTCAATCCTCAATATTCAACACACAACCCTCAACTACCAATCCTCAATACTCAACCATCAATCCTCAATTCTCAATACTCAATAGAATACCCTGAATTCTCATCGTTCAATACTCAATCCACAAAAATCAATAATCAAATCTCAACCCTCAAACATCAATTCTCAACACTCAATCCCTAACACTCAGTCCTCTTTCTTCAATCCTCCATCCTCAATCCTCAATCCTCAATATTCAATCCTCAATACTCAATATTCAATCCTCAAACCTCAGTCCTCAAACCTCAATTCTGAATCCTCAATCCTGAATCCTCAATCTTCAGCCCTCAGTCTTCTACAACCAATTGTCAATCCTCAATCCTCAATAGAATATCCTCAATTCACAGTTTTCAATACTCGATACTCAATTTGCAATCTTGAAATCTCTATCCACAAACATTAATTCTCATCACTCAACCCTCAACGCTCAGTCCCCAATCCTCAATATTCAATCCTCAATCCTCAATCCTCAATACTCAATCCTCAATCTTCAATCCCCAGTAATCAATCTTCAATCCTCAATCCTCAATCCTCAATCCTCAATCCTCAACCCTCAATCCTCAATCCTCAACCTTCAATCCTCAATACTCAATCTTCAATCCTCAATCCTCAATCCTCAATCGTCAATCCTCAATCCTCAATCCTCATTCTTCAATCCTCAATACCCAATCCTCAATCTTCAATCCTCAATCCTCAATCCTCAATTCTCAATCCTCAATCCACAGTCCTCAGTCCTCAAACCTCAATCCTCAACCCTCAGCCCTCATCCTCAATCCTCAATCCTTATTCCACAGTCCTCAATCTTCAATCCTCAATACTCAATTTTCAATCCTCAATCCTCAATCCTCAATCCTCAATCCTAAATCCTCAATCATCAATCCTCAATCTTCAATACTCAATCCTCAATCCTCAATCCTGAATCCTCAATACTAAAGCATCAATCCTCAATTCTCAATAATCAATAGAACATCCTGAATTCTCAGGATTCAATACTCAAACCTCAAACCTCAAACCTCAGCCACCATCATCAATCCTCAATCCTCAATCGTCAATCCTCAACCTTCAATCCTCAACACTCAACCTTCAACCCTCAATCCTCAATCCTCAATCTTCAATCCGCAATCCTCAATCCTCAGTAATCAATCCTCAACCTTCGATACTCAATCCTCAATCCACAATCCTCAATCCCCAATCCTCAATCCTCATTCCTCAAACCTCAATCCTCAAACCTCAGACCTCATCCTCAATTCTCAAACCTCAAACCTCAATCCTCAATACTCAAACCACAATCCTCAACCGTCAGTCCTCGTCCTCAATCCTCAACCCTCAATCCTCAATCCTCGACCTTCAATCATCAATACTAAATCTTCAATCCTCAATCCTCAATCCTCAATCCTCATTCCTCAAACCTCAATCCTCAATCCTCAATCCTTAATCCTCAATCTTGAATCCTCAATCCCCAGTCCTCAATCTTCAATCCTCAATGCTCAATCCTCAATCCTCAATCCTCAGTTCTCAATCCTCAATCCTCAATCCTCAATCCTCAATCTTCAATCCTCAATACTCAATCTTCAAGCCTTAATCCTCAATTCTCAATCGTCAATACTCAATCCTCAATCGCCAATCCTCAATCCCCAATCCTCAATCTTCAATCCTCAATCCTCAACCCTCAGCCCTCATCCTCAATCCTCAATCCTTATTCCACAGTCCTCAATCTTCAATCCTCAATACTCAATTTTCAATCCTCAATCCTCAATCCTCAATCCTCAATCCTAAATCCTCAATCATCAATCCTCAATCTTCAATACTCAATCCTCAATCCTCAATCCTGAATCCTCAATACTAAAGCATCAATCCTCAATTCTCAATACTCAATAGAACATCCTGAATTCTCAGGATTCAATACTCAAACCTCAAACCTCAAACCTCAGCCACCATCATCAATCCTCAATCCTCAATCGTCAATCCTCAACCTTCAATCCTCAACACTCAACCTTCAACCCTCAATCCTCAATCCTCAATCTTCAATCCGCAATCCTCAATCCTCAGTCATCAATCCTCAACCTTCGATACTCAATCCTCAATCCACAATCCTCAATCCCCAATCCTCAATCCTCATTCCTCAAACCTCAATCCTCAAACCTCAGACCTCATCCTCAATTCTCAAACCTCAAACCTCAATCCTCAATACTCAAACCACAATCCTCAACCGTCAGTCCTCGTCCTCAATCCTCAACCCTCAATCCTCAATCCTCGACCTTCAATCATCAATACTAAATCTTCAATCCTCAATCCTCAATCCTCAATCCTCATTCCTCAAACCTCAATCCTCAATCCTCAATCCTTAATCCTCAATCTTGAATCCTCAATCCCCAGTCCTGAATCTTCAATCCTCAATACTAAACCATCAATCCTCAATTCTCAATACTCAATAGAACATCCTGAATTCTCAGGATTCAATACTCAAACCTCAAACCTCAAACCTCAGCCATCATCCTCAATCCTCAATCCTCAATCGTCAATCCTCAATCTTCAATCATCAATACACAACCTTCAATCCTCAATCCTCGGTCCTCAATACTCAACCATCAATCCTCAATTCTCAATACTCAATAGAATATCCTGAATTCTCAGGATTCAATACTCAAACCTCAAACCTCAAACCTCAGCCCTCATCCTCAATCCTCAATACTCAATCCTCAATTTTCAACCCTCAATACTCAACACTCAAACTTCAATCCTCAATCCTCAATCCTCAATCCTCAATCCTCAATCCTTATTCCTCAGTCCTCAACTTTCAATCCTCAATACTCAATTTTCAATCCTCAACCCTCAATCCTCAATCCTCAATCCTAAATCCTCAATCCTCAATCCTCAATCCTGAATCCTCAATACTAAAGCATCAATCCTCAATTCTCAATACTCAATAGAACATCCTGAATTCTCAGGATTCAATACTCAAACCTCAAACCTCAAACCTCAGCCATCATCCTCAATCCTCAATCCTCAATCGTCAATCCTCAGCCTTCAATCCTCAACACTCAACCTTCAAACCTCAATCCTCAATCCTTAATCGTCAATCCGCCATCCTCAATCCTCAGTCATCAATCCTCAACCTTCAATACTCAATCCTCAATCCTCAATCCTCAATCCCCAATCCTCAATCCTCATTCCTCAAACCTCAATCCTCAAACCTCCGCCCTCATCCTCAATTCTCAATCCTCAATCCTCAATCCTCAAGCCACAATCCTCAACCGTCAGTCCTCGTTCTCAATCCTCAACCCTCAATCCTCAATCCTCAATCTTCAATCCTCAATACTCAATCTTCAATCCTCAATCCTCAATCCTCAACTCTCAATACTCAATCCTCAGCCCTCATCCTCAATTCTCAATCCTTATTCCTCAGTCCTCAACCTTCAATCCTCAATACTCAATTTTCAATCCTCATTCCTCAATCCTCAATCCTCAATCCTCAATCCTAAATCCTCATTCATCAATCCTCAATCTTCAATACTCAATCCTCAATCCTCAATCCTGAATCCTTAATACAAAACCATCAATCCTCAATTCTCAATACTCAATAGAACATCCTGAATTCTCAGGATTCAATACTCAAACCTCAAACCTCAAACCTCAGCCATCATCCTCAATCTTCAATCCACAACCCTCAATCCTCAATCCTCATTCCTCAAACATCAATCCTCCACCCTCAGTCGTTATCCTCAATTCTCAATTCTCAATCCTCAATCCTCAAACCTCAATCTTCAATCCTCAATAATCAATATTCAATCCTGGATCCTATGTCCCCAATCCTCAATCCTTAATCCTCAACCTTCAATCCTCAATCCCCAGTCCTCAATCTTCAATCCTCAATGCTCCATCCTCAATCCTCTATCCTCAATACTCAATCCTAAATCCTCAATCATCAATCCTCAATCTTCAATACTCAATCCTCAATCCTCAATCCTGAATCCTCAATACTAAACCATCAATCCTCAATTCTCAATACTCAACAGAACATCCTGAATTCTCAGGATTCAATACTCAAACATCCAACCTCAAACCTCAGCCATCATCCTCAATCCTCAATCCTCAATCGCCAATCCTCAACCTTCAATCCTCAACACTAAACCTTCAACCCTCAATCCCCAATCCTCAATCGTCAATCCGCAATCCTCAATGCTCAGTCATCAATCCTCAACCTTCAATACTCAATCCTCAATCCTCAATCCTCAATCCCCAATCCTCAATCCTCATTCCTCAAACCTCAATCCTCAAACCTCAGTCCTCATCCTCAATTCTCAATCCTCAATCCTCAATCCTCAAGCCACAATCCTCAACCGTCAGTCCTCGTCCTCAATCATCAACCCTCAATCCTCAATCCTCAATCTTCAATCCTCAATACTCAATCTTGAATCCTCAATCCTCAATCCTCAATTCTCAATACTCAATCCTCAGCCCTCATCCTCAATTCTCAATCCTTATTCCTCAGTCCTCAACCTTCAATCCTCAATACTCAATTTTCAATCCTCAATCCTCAATCCTCAATCCTCAATCCTCAATCCTAAATCCTCATTCATCAATCCTCAATCTTCAATACTCAATCCTCAATCCTCAATCCTGAATCCTTAATACTAAACCATCAATTCTCAATTCTCAATACTCAATAGAACATCCTGAATTCTCAGGATTCAATACTCAAACCTCAAACCTCAAACCTCAGCCATCATCCTCAATCTACAATCCTCAATCGTCAATCCTCAATCCTCATTCCTCAAACATCAATCCTCCACCCTCAGTCGTTATCCTCAATTCTCAATTCTCAATCCTGAATCCTGAATCCTCAATCCCCAATCCTCAATCCTCATTCCTCAAACCTCAATCCTCAAACCTCAGTCCTCATCCTCAATTCTCAATCCTCAATCCTCAATCCTCAAACCACAATCCTCAACCGTTAGTCCTCGTCCTCAGTCCTCAACCCTCAATCCTCAATCCTCAATCCTCAATCATCAATACTCAATCTTCAATCCTCAATCCTCAATCCTCAATCCTCATTCCTCAAACATCAATCCTCCACCCTCAGTCGTTATCCTCAATTCTCAATTCTCAATCCTCAATCCTCAATCCTCAATCTTCAATCCTCAATAATCAATATTCAATCCTAGATCCTCAGTCCCCAATCCTCAATCCTTAATCCTCAATCTTCAATCCTCAATCCCCAGTCCTCAATCTTCAATCCCCAATGCTCCATCCTCAATCCTCTATCCTCAGTCGTCAGTCCTCAACCCTCAATCCTCAAACATCAATCCTCAACCGTCAGTCCTCGTCCTCAACCCTCAACACTCAATCCTCAATCCTCAATCTTCAACAATCAATACACAACCTTTAATCCTCAATCCTCAGTCCTCAATACTCAACCTTCAATCCTCAATTCTCAATACTCAATAGAATATCCTGAATTCTCAGGATTCAATACTCAAACCTCAAACCTCAAACCTCAGCCATCATCCTCAATCCTCAATCCTCAATCGTCAATCCTCAACCTTCAGTCCTCAACACTCAACCTTCAACCCTCAATCCTCAATCCTTAATCGTCAATCCGCAATCCTCAATCCTCAGTCATCAATCCTCAACCTTCAATACTCAATCCTCAATCCTCAATCCTCAATCCCCAATCCTCAATCCTCATTCCTCAAACCTCAATCCTCAAACCTCAGCCCTCATCCTGAATTCTCAATCCTCAATCCTCAATCCTCAAGCCACAATCCTCAACCGTCAGACCTCGTCCTCAATCCTCAACCCTCAGTCCTCAATCCTCAATCTTCAATCCTCAATCCTGAATCCTCAATCCTCAATCCTCATTCTTCAATCCTCAATAACCAATCCTCAATCTTCAATCCTCAATCCTCAATCCTCAGTTCTCTATACTCAATCCTGAGACCTCAGTCCTGAAACCTCAAACCTCAACCCTCAGCCCTCATCCTCAATCCTGAATCCTCAACCTCAATCCTCAATCTTCAGTCATCAATACTCAATCTTCAATCCTCAATCCTCAATCCTCAATCCTCATTCCTCAAACATCAATCCTCCACCCTCAGTCGTTATCCTCAATTCTCAATTCTCAATCCCCAATCCTCAACCCTTAATCCTCAATCTTCAATCCTCAATCCCCAGTCCTCAATCTTCAATCCCCAATGCTCCATCCTCAATCCTCTATCCTCAGTCGTCAGTCCTCAACCCTCAATCCTCAAACATCAATCCTCAACCGTCAGTCCTCGTCCTCAACCCTCAACACTCAATCCTCAATCCTCAATCTTCAACAATCAATACACAACCTTTAATCCTCAATGCTCAGTCCTCAATACTCAACCTTCAATCCTCAATTCTCAATACTCAATAGAATATCCTGAATTCTCAGGATTCAATACTCAAACCTGAAACCTCAAACCTCAGCCCTCATCCTCAATCCTCAATACTCAATCCTCAATCTTCAACCCTCAATACCCAACACTCAAACTTCAATCCTCAATCCTCAATCCTCAATCCTCAATTCTCAATCCTTATTCCTCAGTCCTCAACCTTCAATCCTCAATACTCAATTTTCAATCCTCAACCCTCAATCCTCAATCCTCAATCCTAAATCCTCAATCATCAATCCTCAATCTTCAGTACTCAATCCTCAATCCTCAATCCTGAATCCTCAATACTAAAGAATCAATCCTCAATTCTCAATACTCAATAGAACATCCTGAATTCTCAGGATTCAATACTCAAACCTCAAACCTCAAACCTCAGCCATCATCCTCAATCCTCAATCCTCAATCGTCAATCCTCAACCTTCAGTCCTCAACACTCAACCTTCAACCCTCAATCCTCAATCCTTAATCGTCAATCCGCAATCCTCAATCCTCAGTCATCAATCCTCAACCTTCAATACTCAATCCTCAATCCTCAATCCTCAATCCCCAATCCTCAATCCTCATTCCTCAAACCTCAATCCTCAAACCTCAGCCCTCATCCTGAATTCTCAATCCTCAATCCTCAATCCTCAAGCCACAATCCTCAACCGTCAGACCTCGTCCTCAATCCTCAACCCTCAGTCCTCAATCCTCAATCTTCAATCCTCAATCCTGAATCCTCAATCCTCAATCCTCATTCTTCAATCCTCAATAACCAATCCTCAATCTTCAATCCTCAATCCTCAATCCTCAGTTCTCTATACTCAATCCTGAGACCTCAGTCCTGAAACCTCAAACCTCAACCCTCAGCCCTCATCCTCAATCCTGAATCCTCAACCTCAATCCTCAATCATCAGTCATCAATACTCAATCTTCAATCCTCAATCCTCAATCCTCAATCCTCATTCCTCAAACATCAATCCTCCACCCTCAGTCGTTATCCTCAATTCTCAATTCTCAATCCCCAATCCTCAATCCTTAATCCTCAATCTTCAATCCTCAATCCCCAGTCCTCAATCTTCAATCCCCAATGCTCCATTCTCAATCCTCTATCCTCAGTCGTCAGTCCTCAACCCTCAATCCTCAAACATCAATCCTCAACCGTCAGTCCTCGTCCTCAACCCTCAACACTCAATCCTCAATCCTCAATACTCAATCCTCAATCTTCAACCTTCAATACTCAACACTCAAACATCAATCCTCAATCCTCAATCCTCCAACCTCAATCCACAATCCTTATTCCTCAGTCCTTAACCTTCAATCCTCAATACTCAATTTTCAATCCTCAACACTCAATCCTCAATCCTCAATCCTAAATCCTCAATCCTCAATCATGAATCCTCAGTCTTCAGTACTCAATCCTCAATCCTCAACCCTCAATCCTCAATCCTCGGTCCTCAATCCTCAATCCTCAATCCTCAATACTCAATCTTCAATCCTCAATCCTCAATACTCAATCCTCAATCCTCATTCTTCAATCCTCAATACCCAATCCTCAATCTTCAATCCTCAATCCTCAATCCTCAATACTCAATCCTCAATCCTCAGTCCTCAATCCTCAATCTTCAGTCCTCAATACTCAATCTTCAATCCTCAATCCTGAATCCTCAATCCTCAATCCTCAATCTTCAATCCTCAATACCAAATCCTCAATCTTCAATCCTCAATCCTCAATCCTCAATCTTCAACCCTCAATCCTGAATCCTCAATCCTCAATCCTCATTCTTCAATCCTCAATACCCAATCCTCAATCTTCAATCCTCAATCCTCAATCCTCAGTTCTCTATACTCAATCCTGAGACCTCAGTCCTGAAACCTCAAACCTCAACCCTCAGCCCTCATCCTCAATCCTGAATCCTCAACCTCAATCCTCAATCTTCAGTCATCAATACTCAATCTTCAATCCTCAATCCTCAATCCTCAATCCTCATTCCTCAAACATCAATCCTCCACCCTCAGTCGTTATCCTCAATTCTCAATTCTCAATCCCCAATCCTCAATCCTCAATCCTCAATCTTCAATCCTCAATCCCCAGTCCTCAATCTTCAATCCCCAATGCTCCATCCTCAATCCTCTATTCTCAGTCGTCAGTCCTCAACCCTCAATCCTCAAACATTAATCCTCAACCGTCAGTCCTCGTCCTCAACCCTCAACACTCAATCCTCAATCCTTAATCTTCAATCATCAATACACAACCTTCAATCCTCAATCCTCGGTCCTCAATACTCAACCATCAATCCTCAATTCTCAATACTCAATAGAATATCCTGAATTCTCAGGATTCAATACTCAAACCTCAAACCTCAAACCTCAGCCCTCATCCTCAATCCTCAATACTCAATCCTCAATCTTCAACCCTCAATACTCAACACTCAAACTTCAATCCTCAATCCTCAATCCACAATCCTCAATCCTCAATCCTTATTCCTCAGTCCTCAACCTTCAATCCTCAATACTCAATTTTCAATCCTCAACCCTCAATCCTCAATCCTCAATCCTAAATCCTCAATCCTCAATCCTCAATCCTGAATCCTCAATACTAAAGCATCAATCCTCAATTCTCAATACTCAATAGAACATCCTGAATTCTCAAGATTCAATACTCAAACCTCAAACCTCAAACCTCAGCCATCATCCTCAATCCTCAATCCTCAATCGTCAATCCTCAACCTTCAATCCTCAACACTCAACCTTCAACCCTCAATCCTCAATCCTTAATCCTCAATCCTCAATCCTCAATCTTCAATCCTCAATCCTCAATCGTCAATCCTCAACCTTCAATCCTCAACACTCAACCTTCAACCCTCAATCCTCAATCCTTAATCCTCAATCCTCAATCCTCAATCTTCAATCCTCAATCCTGAATCCTCAATCCTCAATCCTCATTCTTCAATCCTTAATACCCAATCCTCAATCTTCAATCCTCAATCCTCAATCCTCAATTCTCTATACTCAATCCTCAGACCTCAGTCCTGAAACCTCAATCCTCAACCCTCAGCCCTCATCCTCAGTCCTGAGTCCTCAACCTCAATCCTCAATCTTCAATCATCAATACTCAATCTTCAATCCTCAATCTTCAATACTCAATCCTCAATCCTCAATCCTCAATCCTCAATCCTCAATCCTCATTCCTCAATCCTCAATCTTAATCTTCAATCCTCAATACTCAGTCTTCAATCCTCAATCCTCAATCCTCAATCCTCAATCCTCAATCTTCAATCCTCAATCATCAATCCTCAATCTACAATCCTCAATACTCAATCTGCAATTCTCAATCCTCACTCCTCAATCCTCAATCCTCATTCTTCAATCCTCAATACCGAATCCTCAATCCACAATCCTCAACATTCAATCCTCAATACTCAATCTTCAATCCTCAATCCTGAATCCTCAATCCTCAATCCTCAATCCTCATTCCTCAATCCTCAATCTTCAATCCTCAATACTCAATCTTCAATCCTCAATCCTCAATCCTCAATCCTCAATCCTCATTCTTCAATCCTCAATACCCAATCCCCAATCTTGAATCCTCCATCCTCAATCCTCAATTCTCAATCCTCAATCATCAATTCTCAATCCTCAATCCTCAGCCCTCAAACCTCAATCCTGAATCCTCAATCCTGAATCCTCAATCTTCAGACCTAAGTCCTCAACAATCAGTTGTCAATTCTCAATCCTCAATAGAATATCATCAATTCACAGTTTTCAATACTCAATACTCAATCTGCAATCTTTAAATCTCTATCCACAAACATCAATTCTCATCACACAACCCACAGCTCTCAGTCCCCAATCCTCAATCTTCAATCCTCAATCCTCAATCCTCAATCCTTAATCCTCAATACTCAATCCTCAATCGTCAATCCTCAATCCCCAATCCTTAATGTTCAATCCTCAAACCTCAATCCTCAATCCACAATCCTCAATATTCAATCCTCAATACTCAATCTTCAATCCTCAATCCGCAATCGTCAATCCTCAATCCTCAATCCTCAGTCCTCAATCCTCAATCCTCAATCCTCAATCTTCAATCCTCAACACTCAATCATCAATCTTCAATCCTCAATACTCAATCTTCGATCCTCAATGCTCAATCCTCAACCTTCAATCCTCAATACTCAATCTTCAATCGTCAATCCTCAGTCCTCATCCTCAATCCTCAACCCTCAATCCTCAATCCTCAATCTTCAATCCTCAATACTCAATCTTCAACCCTCAATCCTCAATCCTCATACCTCAAACCTCAATTCTGAATCCTCAATCCTGCATCCTCAATCCTCAATCCTCAATACTCAATCTTCAATCCTCAATCCTCAATCCTCAATCCTCAGTCCTCATTCTTCAATCCTCAATACCCAATCCTCAATCTTCAATCCTCAATCCTCAATCCCCAATTCTCGATCCTCAATCCTCAATCCTCAGACCTCAAACATCAATACTCAACCCTCAGTAATCGTCCACAATCACTACACTCAATCCTCAATCCTC
The DNA here is from genome assembly GCF_051401765.1 of Calliopsis andreniformis. NCBI lineage: Eukaryota > Metazoa > Arthropoda > Insecta > Hymenoptera > Andrenidae > Calliopsis > Calliopsis andreniformis. The sequence goes on along the minus strand of NW_027480443.1, from coordinate 4,442,802 downwards.
AATCTTCAATCATCAATATTCAATATTCAATCCTCAATCCTCAATCCTCGATCCTCAATCCTCAATCCTCAATGTGCAATCCTCAATACCCAATCCTCAATCTTCAATCCTCAATCCTCAATCCTCAATCCTCAATCCTTAATCGTCATTACTCAATCGTCAATCGTCAATCCTCAATCCCCAATCCTCAATCTTCAATCCTCAACCCTTAATCTTCAATCCTCAATAATCAATCTCCAATCCAAGATCCCCAATCCCCAATCCTCAATCCTTAATCCTCAATCTTCAATCCTCAATCCCCAGTCCACAATCTTCAATCCTCAATGCTCAATCTTCAATCCTCAATCCCCAGTCCACAATCTTCAATCCTCAATGCTCAATCCTCAATCCTCAATACTCAGTCCTCAATCCTCAATCCTCAATCCTCAATACTCAACCTTCAATCCTCAATCCTCAATTCTTAATCCTCAATACTCTATCCCCAATCGTCAATCCTCAATCCCCAATCATTAATCTTCAATCCTCAATCCTCAATCCTCAATCCACAATCCTCAATATTCAATCCTCAATCGTCAATCCTCAAACCCCAATCCTTAATATTCAATCTTCAATCCTCAATCCTCAATCCTCAGACCTCAAACCTCAATTCTGAATCCTCAATCCTGAATCCTCAATCTTCAGCCCTCAGTCCTGAACTATCTGGTGACAATCCTCAATCCTCAATAGAATATCCTCAATTCGCAGTTTTCGATACACAATACTCAATCTGCAATCTTCATATCTCTATCCACAAGCATCAATTCTCATCACTCAACCCTCAACACTCAGTCCTCAATGTTCAATACTCAATCCTCAATCCTCAATCTTCAATCCTCAATACCCAATCCTCAATCTTCAATCCTCAATCCTCAATCCTCAATGTTCAATCCCCAATCCTCAATCCTTAATCGTCATTACTCAATCCTCAATCGTCAATCCTCAATCCCCAATCCTCAATCGTCAATCCTCAATCCCCAATCCTCAATCTTCAATCCTCAATCCTCAATCCTCAATCCTCAATCCCCAATCCTCAATCTTCAATCCTCAATACTCAATCTTCAATCCTCAATCCTCAATCCTCAATCCTCAATCTTCAATCTTCAATCCTCAATCCTCATTCTTCAATCCTCAATACCCAGTCCTCAATCTTCAATCCTAAATCCTCAATCCTCAATTCTCAATCCTCAATCCCCAGTCCTCAGTCCTCAAACCGCAATCCTCAACCCTCAGCCCTCATAGTCAATCCTCAATCCTCAATTCTCAATACTCAATCTTCAATCCTGAATACTGAATCTTCAATCCTCAATCCTCAATCCTCAATTCTCAATACTCAATCTTCAATCCTCAATCCTCAATCCTCAATCCTCAATCTTCAATCCTCAATCCTCAATCCTCATTCTTCTATCTTCAATCCTCAATCCTCAATACTCAATCCTCAATCCTCAATCTTCAATCCTCAATTCTCAATCCTCAATACTCAATCTTCAGTCCTCAATACTGAATCTTCAATCCTCAATCCTCAATCCTCAATTCTCAATCCTCAATACTCAGTCCTCAATCGTCAATCCTCAATCCTCAATCCCCAATCCTCAATCTTCAATCCTCAATACTCAACCTTCAATCCTCAATCCTCAATCCTCAATCCACAATCTTCAATTCTCAATCCCCAATCCTCAATCCTCAATCCTCATTCTTCAATCTTCAATACCCAGTCCTCAATCTTCAATCCTAAATCCTGAATCCACAATTCTCAATCCTCAATCCTCAGTCCTCAGTCCTCAAACCTCAATCCTCAACCCTCAGCCCTCATAGTCATTCCTCAATCTTCAATCCTCAATCCTCAATCTTCAATCCTCAATACTGAATCTTCAATCCTCAATCCTCAATCCTCAATTCTTAATCCTCAATACTCTATCCTCAATCGTCAATCCTCAATCCCCAATCATTAATCTTCAATCCTCAATCCTCAATCCTCAATCCACAATCCTCAATATTCAATCCTCAATACTCAATCTTCAATCATCAAACCTGAATCTTCAATCCTCAATTCTCAATACTCAATCTTCAGTCCTCAATACTGAATCTTCAATCCTCAATCCTCAATCCTCAATTCTCAATCCTCAATACTCAGTCCTCAATCGTCAATCCTCAATCCTCAATCCTCAATCCTCAATCTTCTATCATCAATATTCAATCTTCAATCCTCAATCCTCAATCCTAAACCCTCAATCCTCAATCCTCAATTCTTAATCCTCAATACTCTATCCTCAATCGTCAATCCTCAATCCCCAATCATTATTCTTCAATACTCAATCCTCAATCCTCAATCCACAATCCTCAACATTCAATCCTCAATACTCAATCTTCAATCCTCAATCCTGAATCCTCAATCCTCAATCCTCAATCCTCATTCCTCAATCCTCAATCTTCAATCCTCAATACTCAATCTTCAATCCTCAATCCTCAATCCTCAATCCTCAATCCTCATTCTTCAATCCTCAATACCCAATTCCCAATCTTGAATCCTCAATCCTCAATCCTCAATTCTCAATCCTCAATCATCAATTCTCAATCCTCAATCCTCAGCCCTCAAACCTCAATCCTGAATCCTCAATCCTGAATCCTCAATCTTCAGACCTAAGTCCTCAACAATCAGTTGTCAATTCTCAATCCTCAATAGAATATCATCAATTCACAGTTTTCAATACTCAATACTCAATCTGCAATCTTTAAATCTCTATCCACAAACATCAATTCTCATCACACAACCCACAGCTCTCAGTCCCCAATCCTCAATCTTCGATCCTCAATCCTCAATCCTCAATTCTTAATCCTCAATACTCAATCCTCAATCGTCAATCCTCAATCCCCAATCCTTAATGTTCAATCCTCAATCCTCAATCCTCAATCCACAATCCTCAATATTCAATCCTCAATACTCAATCTTCAATCCTCAATCCGCAATCGTCAATCCTCAATCCTCAATCCTCAGTCCTCAATCCTCAATCCTCAATCCTCAATCTTCAATCCTCAACACTCAATCATCAATCTTCAATCCTCAATACTCAATCTTCGATCCTCAATGCTCAATCCTCAACCTTCAATCCTCAATACTCAATCTTCAATCGTCAATCCTCAGTCCTCATCCTCAATCCTCAACCCTCAATCCTCAATCCTCAATCTTCAATCCTCAATACTCAATCTTCAACCCTCAATCCTCAATCCTCAGACCTCAAACCTCAATTCTGAATCCTCAATCCTGCATCCTCAATCTTCAGCCCTCAGTCCTCAACAATCTGGTGACAATCCTCAATCCTCAATAGAATATCCTCAATTCGCAGTTTTCGATACACAATACTCAATCTGCAATCTTCATATCTCTATCCACAAGCATCAATTCTCATCACTCAACCCTCAACACTCAGTCCTCAATGTTCAATCCTCAATCCTCTATCCTCAATCTTCAATCCTCAATACTCAATCTTCAATCCTCAATCCTCAATCCTCAATCCTCAGTCCTCATTCTTCAATCCTCAATACCCAATCCTCAATCTTCAATCCTCAATCCTCAATCCCCAATTCTCAATCCTCAATCCTCAATGCTCAGACCTCAAACATCAATAATCAACCCTCAGTAATCGTCCACAATCACTACACTCAATCCTCAATCCTCAATCTTCAATCATCAATATTCAATCTTCAATCCTCAATCCTCAATCCTCAATCCTCGATCCTCAATCCTCAATCCTCAATGTGCAATCCTCAATACCCAATCCTCAATCTTCAATCCTCAATCCTCAATCCTCAATCCACAATCCTTAATCGTCATTACTCAATCGTCAATCGTCAATCCTCAATCCCCAATCCTCAATCTTCAATCCTCAACCCTTAATCTTCAATCCTCAATAATCAATCTCCAATCCAAGATCCCCAATCCCCAATCCTCAATCCTTAATCCTCAATCTTCAATCCTCAATCCCCAGTCCACAATCTTCAATCCTCAATGCTCAATCTTCAATCCTCAATCCCCAGTCCACAATCTTCAATCCTCAATGCTCAATCCTCAATCCTCAATCCTCAGTCCTCAATCCTCAATCCTCAATCCTCAATACTCAACCTTCAATCATCAATACTCAAACTTCAATCCTCAATCCTCAAGCCTCAATCCTCAATCCTCAATCCTCAATATTCAACACACAACCCTCAACTACCAATCCTCAATACTCAACCATCAATCCTCAATTCTTAATACTCAATAGAATACCCTGAATTCTCATCGTTCAATACTCAATCCATAAAAGTCAATAATCAAATCTCAACCCTCAAACATCAATTCTCAACACTCAATCCTCAACACTCAGTCCTCTTTCTTCAATCCTCCATTCTCAATCCGCAATCCTCAATATTCAATCCTCAATACTCAATATTCAATCCTCAAACCTCAGTCCTCAAACCCCAATTCTGAATCCTCAATCCTCAGTCATCAATCCTCAACCTTCAATACTCAATCCTCAATCCTCAATCCTCAATCCTCAAACCTCAATCCTCAATCCTCAATCCTCAATCCTCAATCCTCAATCCTCATTCTTCAATCCTCAATACCCAATCCTCAATCTTCAATCCTCAATCCTCAATCCTCAATTCTCAATCCTCAATCCTCAAACCTCAGACCTCAAACATCAATACTCAACCCTCAGTCCTCGTGCTCAATCCACAGCCCTCAATCCTCAATCCTCAATCTTCAGACCTCAAACATCAATACTCAACCCTCAGTCCTCGTCCTCAATCCACAACCCTCAATCCTCAATACTCAATCTTCAATCATCAATATTCAATCTTCAATACTCAACCCTCAATCCTCGATCCTCAATCCTCAATCCTCAATGTTCAATCCTCAATACCCAGTCCTCAATCTTCAATCCTCCATCCTCAATCCTTAATCCTCAATTCTCAATCCTCAATCCTCAGTCCTCAGTCCTCAAACCTCAACCCTCAACCCTCAGCCCTCATCGTCAATTCTCAATCCTCAATCCTCAATCCTTAATCTTCAATCCTCAATACTCCTCTTCAATCCACTATCCTCAATCTTCAATCCTCAATACTCAATCTTCAATCCTCAATCCTTAATCCTCAATACTCAGTCCTCAATCCTCAGTCCTCAATCCTCAATCCTCAATCCTCAATCCTCAATCCTCAGTCATCAATCCTCAACCTTCAATACTCAATCCTCAATCCTCAATCCTCAATCCTCAAACCTCAATCCTCAATCCTCAATCCTCAATCTTCAATCCTCAATAATCAACTTTCAATCCTCAATCCTCAATCCTCAATCCTCAATCCTCATTCTTCAATCCTCAATACCCAATCCTCAATCTTCAATCCTCAATCCTCAATCCCCAATTCTCAATCCTCAATCCTCAATCCTCAGACCTCAAACATCAATACTCAACCCTCAGTCCTCGTCCTCAATCCTGAATCCTCAATCCTGAATCCTCAATCTTCAGATCTCAGTCCTCAACAATCAGTTGTCAATTCTCAATCCTCAATAGAATATCTTCAATTCACAGTATTCAATACCCAATACTCAATCTGAAATCTTTAAATCTCTATCCACAAACATCAATTCTCATCACTCAACCCTCAACACTCAGTCCTCAATGTTCAATCCTCAATCCTCAATACTCAACCTTCAATCCTCAATACTCAATCTTCAATTCTCAATCCTCAAGCGTCAGTCCTCAATCCTCAATCCTCAATATTCAACACACAACCCTCAACTACCAATCCTCAATACTCAACCATCAATCCTCAATTCTCAATACTCAATAGAATACCCTGAATTCTCATCGTTCAATACTCAATCCACAAAAATCAATAATCAAATCTCAACCCTCAAACATCAATTCTCAACACTCAATCCTCAACACTCAGTCCTCTTTCTTCAATCCTCCATCCTCAATCCTCAATCCTCAATATTCAATCCTCAATACTCAATATTCAATCCTCAAACCTCAGTCCTCAAACCTCAATTCTGAATCCTCAATCCTGAATCCTCAATCTTCAGCCCTCAGTCTTCTACAACCAATTGTCAATCCTCAATCCTCAATAGAATATCCTCAATTCACAGTTTTCAATACTCGATACTCAATTTGCAATCTTGAAATCTCTATCCACAAACATTAATTCTCATCACTCAACCCTCAACGCTCAGTCCCCAATCCTCAATATTCAATCCTCAATCCTCAATCCTCAATACTCAATCCTCAATCTTCAATCCCCAGTAATCAATCTTCAATCCTCAATCCTCAATCCTCAATCCTCAATCCTCAACCCTCAATCCTCAATCCTCAACCTTCAATCCTCAATACTCAATCTTCAATCCTCAATCCTCAATCCTCAATCGTCAATCCTCAATCCTCAATCCTCATTCTTCAATCCTCAATACCCAATCCTCAATCTTCAATCCTCAATCCTCAATCCTCAATTCTCAATCCTCAATCCACAGTCCTCAGTCCTCAAACCTCAATCCTCAACCCTCAGCCCTCATCCTCAATCCTCAATCCTTATTCCACAGTCCTCAATCTTCAATCCTCAATACTCAATTTTCAATCCTCAATCCTCAATCCTCAATCCTCAATCCTAAATCCTCAATCATCAATCCTCAATCTTCAATACTCAATCCTCAATCCTCAATCCTGAATCCTCAATACTAAAGCATCAATCCTCAATTCTCAATACTCAATAGAACATCCTGAATTCTCAGGATTCAATACTCAAACCTCAAACCTCAAACCTCAGCCACCATCATCAATCCTCAATCCTCAATCGTCAATCCTCAACCTTCAATCCTCAACACTCAACCTTCAACCCTCAATCCTCAATCCTCAATCTTCAATCCGCAATCCTCAATCCTCAGTCATCAATCCTCAACCTTCGATACTCAATCCTCAATCCACAATCCTCAATCCCCAATCCTCAATCCTCATTCCTCAAACCTCAATCCTCAAACCTCAGACCTCATCCTCAATTCTCAAACCTCAAACCTCAATCCTCAATACTCAAACCACAATCCTCAACCGTCAGTCCTCGTCCTCAATCCTCAACCCTCAATCCTCAATCCTCGACCTTCAATCATCAATACTAAATCTTCAATCCTCAATCCTCAATCCTCAATCCTCATTCCTCAAACCTCAATCCTCAATCCTCAATCCTTAATCCTCAATCTTGAATCCTCAATCCCCAGTCCTCAATCTTCAATCCTCAATGCTCAATCCTCAATCCTCAATCCTCAGTTCTCAATCCTCAATCCTCAATCCTCAATCCTCAATCTTCAATCCTCAATACTCAATCTTCAATCCTTAATCCTCAATTCTCAATCATCAATACTCAATCCTCAATCGCCAATCCTCAATCCCCAATCCTCAATCTTCAATCCTCAATCCTCAATCCTCAATCCTCAACCTTCAATCCTCAATACTCAATTTTCAATCCTCAATCCTCAATCCTCAATCCTCAATCCTCAATCCTCAGTCCTCAATATTCAACACACAACCCTCAACCATCAATCCTCAATACTCAACCATCAATCCTCAATTCTCAATACTCAATAGAATACCCTGAATTCTCATCGTTCAATACTCAATCCACAAAAATCAATAATCAAATCTCAACCCTCAAACATCAATTCTCAACACTCAATCCTCAACGCTCAGCCCTCTCTCTTCAATCCTCCATCCTCAATCCTCAATCCTCAATCTTCAATCCTCAATACTCAATCTTCAATCCTCAATCCTCAATCCTCAGTCCTCAAACCTCAATTCTGAATCCTCAATTCTGAATCCTCAATCTTCAGCCCTCAGTCCTCGACAATCAATTGTCAATCCTCAATCCTCAATAGAATATCCTCAATTCACAGTTTTCGATACTCGATACTCAATCTGCAATCTTCAAATCTCTATCCACAAACATTAATTCTCATCATTCAACCCTCAACACTCAGTCCCCAATCCTGAATCTTCCATCCTCAATCCTCAATCCTCAATACTCAATCCTCAATCTTCAATCCTCAATAATCAATCTTCAATCCTCAATCCTCAATCCTCAATCCTCAATCCTCAATCCTCAATCCTCAATCCTCGGTCCTCAATCCTCAATCCTCAATCCTCAATACTCAATCTTCAATCCTCAATCCTCAATACTCAATCCTCAATCCTCATTCTTCAATCCTCAATACCCAATCCTCAATCTTCAATCCTCAATCCTCAATCCTCAATTCTCAATCCTCTATCCTCAGTCCTCAATCCTCAATCTTCAGTCCTCAACACTCAATCATCAATCCTGAATTCTCAATCCTCAATCCTCAACCCTCAATGCTCAATCGTCAGTCTTCAATCCTCAATACTCAATCTTCAATCCTCAATCCTGAATCCTCAATCCTCAATCCTCAATCTTCAATCCTCAATACCCAATCCTCAATCTTCAATCCTCAATCCACAATCTTTTATTCTCAATCCTCAATCCTCAGCCCTCAGACCTCAAACCTCAATCCTCAACCCTCAGCCCTCATCGTCAATCCTCAAACCTCAATCCTCAATCCCCAATCGTCAATCCTCAATACTCAATCTTCAATCCTCAGCACTCAATCTTCAATCCTCAACCCTCAATCCTCAATCCTCAATATTCAATCCTCAATACCCAATTTTCAATACTCAATCCGCAATCATCATACCTCACTCCTCAATTCTCAGACATCAATCCTCAATCTTCAATACTCAATGGTCAATCCTCAGTCCTCAATACTCAATCGTCAATCCTCAGTCCTCAATCCTCAATCCTCAGTCCTCAGTTCTCAAACCTCAATCCTCAACCCTCAGCCCTCATCCTCAATCCTCAATCCTTATTCCTCAGTCCTCAACCTTCGATCCTCAATACACAATTTTCAGTCCTCAATCCTCAATCCTCAATCCTCAATCCTAAATCCTCAATCATCAATCCTCAATCTTGAATACTCAATCCTCAATCCTCAATCCTGAATCCTCAATACTAAACCATCAATCCTCAATTCTCAATACTCAATAGAACATCCTGAATTCTCAGGATTCAATACTCAAACCTCAAACCTCAAACCTCAGACATCATCCTCAATCCTCAATCCTCAATCGTCAATCCTCAATCTTCAATCATCAATACACAACCTTCAATCCTCAATCCTCGGTCCTCAATACTCAACCATCAATCCTCAATTCTCAATACTCAATAGAATATCCTGAATTCTCAGGATTCAATACTCAAACCTCAAACCTCAAACCTCAGCCCTCATCCTCAATCCTCAATACTCAATCCTCAATTTTCAACCCTCAATACTCAACACTCAAACTTCAATCCTCAATCCTCAATCCTCAATCCTCAATCCTCAATCCTTATTCCTCAGTCCTCAACTTTCAATCCTCAATACTCAATTTTCAATCCTCAACCCTCAATCCTCAATCCTCAATCCTAAATCCTCAATCCTCAATCCTCAATCCTGAATCCTCAATACTAAAGCATCAATCCTCAATTCTCAATACTCAATAGAACATCCTGAATTCTCAGGATTCAATACTCAAACCTCAAACCTCAAACCTCAGCCATCATCCTCAATCCTCAATCCTCAATCGTCAATCCTCAGCCTTCAATCCTCAACACTCAACCTTCAAACCTCAATCCTCAATCCTTAATCGTCAATCCGCCATCCTCAATCCTCAGTCATCAATCCTCAACCTTCAATACTCAATCCTCAATCCTCAATCCTCAATCCCCAATCCTCAATCCTCATTCCTCAAACCTCAATCCTCAAACCTCAGCCCTCATCCTCAATTCTCAATCCTCAATCCTCAATCCTCAAGCCACAATCCTCAACCGTCAGTCCTCGTTCTCAATCCTCAACCCTCAATCCTCAATCCTCAATCTTCAATCCTCAATACTCAATCTTCAATCCTCAATCCTCAATCCTCAATTCTCAATACTCAATCCTCAGCCCTCATCCTCAATTCTCAATCCTTATTCCTCAGTCCTCAACCTTCAATCCTCAATACTCAATTTTCAATCCTCATTCCTCAATCCTCAATCCTCAATCCTCAATCCTAAATCCTCATTCATCAATCCTCAATCTTCAATACTCAATCCTCAATCCTCAATCCTGAATCCTTAATACAAAACCATCAATCCTCAATTCTCAATACTCAATAGAACATCCTGAATTCTCAGGATTCAATACTCAAACCTCAAACCTCAAACCTCAGCCATCATCCTCAATCTTCAATCCACAACCCTCAATCCTCAATCCTCATTCCTCAAACATCAATCCTCCACCCTCAGTCGTTATCCTCAATTCTCAATTCTCAATCCTCAATCCTCAAACCTCAATCTTCAATCCTCAATAATCAATATTCAATCCTGGATCCTATGTCCCCAATCCTCAATCCTTAATCCTCAACCTTCAATCCTCAATCCCCAGTCCTCAATCTTCAATCCTCAATGCTCCATCCTCAATCCTCTATCCTCAATCCTCAATCCTAAATCCTCAATCATCAATCCTCAATCTTCAATACTCAATCCTCAATCCTCAATCCTGAATCCTCAATACTAAACCATCAATACTCAATTCTCAATACTCAACAGAACATCCTGAATTCTCAGGATTCAATACTCAAACATCCAACCTCAAACCTCAGCCACCATCCTCAATCCTCAATCCTCAATCGCCAATCCTCAACCTTCAATCCTCAACACTAAACCTTCAACCCTCAATCCCCAATCCTCAATCGTCAATCCGCAATCCTCAATGCTCAGTCATCAATCCTCAACCTTCAATACTCAATCCTCAATCCTCAATCCTCAATCCCCAATCCTCAATCCTCATTCCTCAAACCTCAATCCTCAAACCTCAGTCCTCATCCTCAATTCTCAATCCTCAATCCTCAATCCTCAAACCACAATCCTCAACCGTTAGTCCTCATCCTCAATCCTCAACCCTCAATCCTCAATCCTCAATCTTCAATCATCAATACTCAATCTTCAATCCTCAATCCTCAATCCTCAATCCTCATTCCTCAAACATCAATCCTCCACCCCCAGTCGTTATTCTCAATTCTCAATTCTCAATCCTCAATCCTCAATCCTCAATCTTCAATCCTCAATAATCAATATTCAATCCTAGACCCTCAGTCCCCAATCCTCAATCCTTAATCCTCAATCTTCAATCCTCAATCCCCAGTCCTCAATCTTCAATCCTCAATCCTCAATCCTCAATTCTCTATACTCAATCCTCAGAGCTCAGTCCTGAAACCTCAATCCTCAACCCTCAGCCCTCATCCTCAATCCTGAATCCTCAACCTCAATCCTCAATCTTCAATCATCAATACTCAATCTTCAATCCTCAATCCTCAATCCTCAATCCTCATTCCTCAAACATCAATCCTCCACCCTCAGTCGTTATCCTCAATTCTCAATTCTCAATTCTCAATCCTCAATCCTCAATCCTCAATCTTCAATCCTCAATAATGAATATTCAATCCTCAATCCTCAGTCATCAATACTCAACCTTCAATACTCAATCCTCAATCCTCAATCCTCAATCCCCAATCCTCAATCCTCATTCCTCAAACCTCAATCCTCAAACCTCAGCCCTCATCCTCAATTCTCAATCCTCAATCCTCAATCCTCAAGCCACAATCCTCAACCGTCAGTCCTCGTCCTCAATCATCAACCCTCAATCCTCAATCCTCAATCTTCAATCCTCAATACTCAATCTTGAATCCTCAATCCTCAATCCTCAATTCTCAATACTCAATCCTCAGCCCTCATCCTCAATTCTCAATCCTTATTCCTCAGTCCTCAACCTTCAATCCTCAATACTCAATTTTCAATCCTCAATCCTCAATCCTCAATCCTCAATCCTCAATCCTAAATCCTCATTCATCAATCCTCAATCTTCAATACTCAATCCTCAATCCTCAATCCTGAATCCTTAATACTAAACCATCAATTCTCAATTCTCAATACTCAATAGAACATCCTGAATTCTCAGGATTCAATACTCAAACCTCAAACCTCAAACCTCAGCCATCATCCTCAATCTACAATCCTCAATCGTCAATCCTCAATCCTCATTCCTCAAACATCAATCCTCCACCCTCAGTCGTTATCCTCAATTCTCAATTCTCAATCCTGAATCCTGAATCCTCAATCCCCAATCCTCAATCCTCATTCCTCAAACCTCAATCCTCAAACCTCAGTCCTCATCCTCAATTCTCAATCCTCAATCCTCAATCCTCAAACCACAATCCTCAACCGTTAGTCCTCGTCCTCAGTCCTCAACCCTCAATCCTCAATCCTCAATCCTCAATCATCAATACTCAATCTTCAATCCTCAATCCTCAATCCTCAATCCTCATTCCTCAAACATCAATCCTCCACCCTCAGTCGTTATCCTTAATTCTCAATTCTCAATCCTCAATCCTCAATCCTCAATCTTCAATCCTCAATAATCAATATTCAATCCTAGATCCTCAGTCCCCAATCCTCAATCCTTAATCCTCAATCTTCAATCCTCAATCCCCAGTCCTCAATCTTCAATCCCCAATGCTCCATCCTCAATCCTCTATCCTCAGTCGTCAGTCCTCAACCCTCAATCCTCAAACATCAATCCTCAACCGTCAGTCCTCGTCCTCAACCCTCAACACTCAATCCTCAATCCTCAATCTTCAACAATCAATACACAACCTTTAATCCTCAATGCTCAGTCCTCAATACTCAACCTTCAATCCTCAATTCTCAATACTCAATAGAATATCCTGAATTCTCAGGATTCAATACTCAAACCTGAAACCTCAAACCTCAGCCCTCATCCTCAATCCTCAATACTCAATCCTCAATCTTCAACCCTCAATACCCAACACTCAAACTTCAATCCTCAATCCTCAATCCTCAATCCTCAATTCTCAATCCTTATTCCTCAGTCCTCAACCTTCAATCCTCAATACTCAATTTTCAATCCTCAACCCTCAATCCTCAATCCTCAATCCTAAATCCTCAATCATCAATCCTCAATCTTCAGTACTCAACCCTCAATCCTCAATCCTGAATCCTCAATCCTGAATCCTCAACGTTCAGCCCTCAGTCCTCAACAATCAGTTGTCAATCCTCAATCCTCAATAGAATATCCTCAATTCACAGGTTTCAATACTCAACACTCAACCTGCAATCTTCAAATCTCTATCCACAAACATCAATTCTCATCACTCAACCCTCAACACTCAGTCCCCAATCCTGAATCTTCAATCCTCAATCCTCAGTCCTCAATCCTCAATCCTCAATCTTCAATCCTCAATACTCAATCTTCAATCCTCAATCCTCAATCCTCAACCCTCAACCCTCAATCGTCAACCTCCAATCCTGAATACTCAATCTTCAATACTCAACCCTCAATCCTCAATCCTCAATCCTCAATCCTCATTCTTCAATCCTCAATACCCAATCCTCAATCTTCAATCCTCAATCCTCAATCCCCAATTTTCAATCCTCAATCCTCAGACCTCAGTCCTCAAACCTCAATCCTCAACACTCAGGCCTCATCCTCAATCCTCAATCCTCAAAGCTCAATCTTCAACCCTCTGTCCCAGATACTCAATCTTCAATTCTCAATCCTCAATACTCAATCCTCAATCTTCAATCCTCAATCCTCAGTCCTCAGTCTTCAATCCTCAATACTCAACCTTCAATCATCAATCCTCAATCCTCATTCCTCAATCTTCAATCCTCAATCCTCAATCCTCATTCTTCAACCCTCAACACCCAATACTCAATCTTCAATCCTCAATCCTCAATCCTCAATTCTCAATCCTCAATCCTCAATCCTCAATCCCCAATCCTCAATCCTCATTCCTCAAACCTCAATCCTCAAACCTCAGCCCTCATCCTCAATTCTCAATCCTCAATCCTCAATCCTCAAGCCACAATCCTCAACCGTCAGTCCTCGTCCTCAATCATCAACCCTCAATCCTCAATCCTCAATCTTCAATCCTCAATACTCAATCTTGAATCCTCAATCCTCAATCCTCAATTCTCAATACTCAATCCTCAGCCCTCATCCTCAATTCTCAATCCTTATTCCTCAGTCCTCAACCTTCAATCCTCAATACTCAATTTTCAATCCTCAATCCTCAATCCTCAATCCTCAATCCTCAATCCTAAATCCTCATTCATCAATCCTCAATCTTCAATACTCAATCCTCAATCCTCAATCCTGAATCCTTAATACTAAACCATCAATTCTCAATTCTCAATACTCAATAGAACATCCTGAATTCTCAGGATTCAATACTCAAACCTCAAACCTCAAACCTCAGCCATCATCCTCAATCTACAATCCTCAATCGTCAATCCTCAATCCTCATTCCTCAAACATCAATCCTCCACCCTCAGTCGTTATCCTCAATTCTCAATTCTCAATCCTGAATCCTGAATCCTCAATCCCCAATCCTCAATCCTCATTCCTCAAACCTCAATCCTCAAACCTCAGTCCTCATCCTCAATTCTCAATCCTCAATCCTCAATCCTCAAACCACAATCCTCAACCGTTAGTCCTCGTCCTCAGTCCTCAACCCTCAATCCTCAATCCTCAATCCTCAATCATCAATACTCAATCTTCAATCCTCAATCCTCAATCCTCAATCCTCATTCCTCAAACATCAATCCTCCACCCTCAGTCGTTATCCTCAATTCTCAATTCTCAATCCTCAATCCTCAATCCTCAATCTTCAATCCTCAATAATCAATATTCAATCCTAGATCCTCAGTCCCCAATCCTCAATCCTTAATCCTCAATCTTCAATCCTCAATCCCCAGTCCTCAATCTTCAATCCCCAATGCTCCATCCTCAATCCTCTATCCGCAGTCGTCAGTCCTCAACCCTCAATCCTCAAACATCAATCCTCAACCGTCAGTCCTCGTCCTCAACCCTCAACACTCAATCCTCAATCCTCAATCTTCAACAATCAATACACAACCTTTAATCCTCAATCCTCAGTCCTCAATACTCAACCTTCAATCCTCAATTCTCAATACTCAATAGAATATCCTGAATTCTCAGGATTCAATACTCAAACCTCAAACCTCAAACCTCAGCCCTCATCCTCAATCCTCAATACTCAATCCTCAATCTTCAACCCTCAATACCCAACACTTAAACTTCAATCCTCAATCCTCAATCCTCAATCCTCAATTCTCAATCCTTATACCTCAGTCCTCAACCTTCAATCCTCAATACTCAATTTTCAATCCTCAACCCTCAATCCTCAATCCTCAATCCTAAATCCTCAATCATCAATCCTCAATCTTCAGTACTCAATCCTCAATCCTCAATCCTGAATCCTCAATACTAAAGAATCAATCCTCAATTCTCAATACTCAATAGAACATCCTGAATTCTCAGGATTCAATACTCAAACCTCAAACCTCAAACCTCAGCTATCATCCTCAATCATCAATCCTCAATCGTCAATCCTCAACCTTCAGTCCTCAACACTCAACCTTCAACCCTCAATCCTCAATCCTTAATCGTCAATCCGCAATCCTCAATCCTCAGTCATCAATCCTCAACCTTCAATACTCAATCCTCAATCCTCAACCCTCAATCCCCAATCCTCAATCCTCATTCCTCAAACCTCAATCCTCAAACCTCAGCCCTCATCCTGAATTCTCAATCCTCAATCCTCAATCCTCAAGCCACAATCCTCAACCGTCAGACCTCGTCCTCAACCCTCAACCCTCAGTCCTCAATCCTCAATCTTCAATCCTCAATCCTGAATCCTCAATCCTCAATCCTCATTCTTCAATCCTCAATAACCAATCCTCAATCTTCAATCCTCAATCCTCAATCCTCAGTTCTCTATACTCAATCCTGAGACCTCAGTCCTGAAACCTCAAACCTCAACCCTCAGCCCTCATCCTCAATCCTGAATCCTCAACCTCAATCCTCAATCTTCAGTCATCAATACTCAATCTTCAATCCTCAATCCTCAATCCTCAATCCTCATTCCTCAAACATCAATCCTCCACCCTCAGTCGTTATCCTCAATTCTCAATTCTCAATCCCCAATCCTCAATCCTTAATCCTCAATCTTCAATCCTCAATCCCCAGTCCTCAATCTTCAATCCCCAATGCTGCATCCTCAATCCTCTATCCTCAGTCGTCAGTCCTCAACCCTCAATCCTCAAACATCAATCCTCAACCGTCAGTCCTCGTCCTCAACCCTCAACACTCAATCCTCAATCCTCAATCTTCAACAATCAATACACAACCTTTAATCCTCAATGCTCAGTCCTCAATACTCAACCTTCAATCCTCAATTCTCAATACTCAATAGAATATCCTGAATTCTCAGGATTCAATACTCAAACCTGAAACCTCAAACCTCAGCCCTCATCCTCAATCCTCAATACTCAATCCTCAATCTTCAACCCTCAATACCCAACACTCAAACTTCAATCCTCAATCCTCAATCCTCAATCCTCAATTCTCAATCCTTATTCCTCAGTCCTCAACCTTCAATCCTCAATACTCAATTTTCAATCCTCAACCCTCAATCCTCAATCCTCAATCCTAAATCCTCAATCATCAATCCTCAATCTTCAGTACTCAACCCTCAATCCTCAATCCTGAATCCTCAATCCTGAATCCTCAACGTTCAGCCCTCAGTCCTCAACAATCAGTTGTCAATCCTCAATCCTCAATAGAATATCCTCAATTCACAGGTTTCAATACTCAACACTCAACCTGCAATCTTCAAATCTCTATCCACAAACATCAATTCTCATCACTCAACCCTCAACACTCAGTCCCCAATCCTGAATCTTCAATCCTCAATCCTCAGTCCTCAATCCTCAATCCTCAATCTTCAATCCTCAATACTCAATCTTCAATCCTCAATCCTCAATCCTCAACCCTCAACCCTCAATCGTCAACCTCCAATCCTGAATACTCAATCTTCAATACTCAACCCTCAATCCTCAATCCTCAATCCTCAATCCTCATTCTTCAATCCTCAATACCCAATCCTCAATCTTCAATCCTCAATCCTCAATCCCCAATTTTCAATCCTCAATCCTCAGACCTCAGTCCTCAAACCTCAATCCTCAACACTCAGGCCTCATCCTCAATCCTCAATCCTCAAAGCTCAATCTTCAACCCTCTGTCCCAGATACTCAATCTTCAATTCTCAATCCTCAATACTCAATCCTCAATCTTCAATCCTCAATCCTCAGTCCTCAGTCTTCAATCCTCAATACTCAACCTTCAATCATCAATCCTCAATCCTCATTCCTCAATCTTCAATCCTCAATCCTCAATCCTCATTCTTCAACCCTCAACACCCAATACTCAATCTTCAATCCTCAATCCTCAATCCTCAATTCTCAATCCTCAATCCTCAATCCTCAATCTTCAGACCTCTGACATCAATACTCAAACCTCAGTCCTCGTCCTCAATCCACAACCCTCAGTCCTCGATCCTCAATCTTCAACCCTCAATACTGAATCTTTAATCCTCATTCCTCAATCCTCAATCCTTAATCCTGAATCCTCAATCCTCAATCCTCAATCCTCATTCTTCAATCGTGAATACCCAATCCTCAATCATCATTCCTCAATCTTCAACCCTCAATACTGAATCTTTAATCCTCAATCCTCAATCCTCAATCCTTAATCCTGAATCCTCAATCCTCAATCCTCAATCCTCAATCCACAATCCTCATTCTTCAATCCTGAATACCCAATCCTCAATCCTCAATCCTCAATCCTCAATCCTCAATCTTCAATCCTCAATCCTCAATCCTCAGTCCTCAATACTCAACCATCAATCCTCAATCCTCAATCTTCAACCCTCAATACTGAGTCTTTAATCCTCATTCCTCAATCCTCAATCCTTAATCCTGAATCCTCAATCCTCAATCCTCAATCCTCATTCTTCAATCCTGAATACCCAATCCTCAATCATCAATCCTCAATCTTCAACCCTCAATACTGAATCTTTAATCCTCAATCCTCAATCCTCAATCCTTAATCCTGAATCCTCAATCCTCAATCATCAATCCTCATTCTTCAATCCTCAATACCCAATCCACCATCATCAATCCGCAATCCTCAATCCTCAACCCTCAATCCTCAATTGTCAATCCTCAATCCTCAATTGTCAATCCTCAATCCTCAGTCCTCAGTCCTCAAACCACAATACTCATTCTTCAATCCTCAATACCCAATCCTCAATCTTCAATCCTCAATCCTCAATGCTCAATCCTCATTCCTCAAACCTCAATCCTCAACCCTCAGTCCTCCTCCTCAATTCTCAATTCTCAATTCACAATCCTCAGTCCTCAATCCTCAATCTTCAATCCTCAATAATCATTTTTCAATCCTAGATCCTCAATCCCCAATCATCAATCCTTAATCCTCAATCTTCAGTCCTCAGTCCCCAGCCCTCAATCTTCAATCCTCAATGCTCCATCCTCAATCCTCAATCCTCAGTCCTCAGTCCTCAATCCTCGATCCTCAAACCTCAATCCTCAATCCTCAATCTTCAATCCTCAATACTCAATCTTCACTCCTCAATCCTCAATAGTCAATCCTCGATCTTCAATCCTCAATCCTCAATCCTCAGTCCTCAATCCTCATTCTTCAATCCTCGGTACCCAATCCTCAATCTTCAATCCTCAATCCTCAATCCTCAATTCTCAATCCTCAATCCTCAGTCCTCTGTCCTCAAACCTCAATCCTCATTCTTCAATCCTCAATACCCAATCCTCATTCTTCAATCCTCAATCCTCAATCCTCAATTCTCAATCCTCAATCCTCAATCCTCAGACCTCAAACACCAATACTCAACCCTCAGTCCTTGTCCTCAATCCACAACCCTCAATCCTCAATCCTCAATCTTCAATCCTCAACCCTCAAACATCAATACTCAATTCTCAATACTCAATAGAATATCCTGAATTCTCATGGTTCAATACTCAATCCACAATATTCTATAATCAAATCTCAATCCTCTAACATCAATTCTCAACACTCAATCCTCAACACTCAGTCCTCTCTCTTCAATCCTCCATCCTCAACTCTGAATCCTCAAGCGTCAATACTCAATCGTCAATCCTCAACCCTCAATCCTCAGCCCTCAAACCTCAATCCCGAATCCTCAATCCTAAATCCTCAGTCTTCAGCCCTCAGTCCTCAAAAATCAACTCTCAATCCTCTATCCTGAATAGAATATCCTCAATTTACAGTTTTCCATACTCAATCCCCATTCTTCAATCTTCAAATCTGAATCCACAAACATCAATTCTAATCACTCAAGCATCAACACTCAGTCCTCAATCTTCAGTCCTCAATCCTCAATCCTCAATCTTCAATTATCAATATTCAATATTCAGTCCTCAATCCTCAATCCTCAATCCTCAATCCTCAATCCTCAATCCTCAATGATCAATCCGCAATACCCAATCCTCAATCTTCAATACTCAATCCTCAATCCTCAATCCTCTATCCTCAATCCTCAATCCTCAATCCTCAATCCTCAATCCTCAATACTCAATCCTCAATCCTCAATCTTCAATCCTCAGTCCTCAATCCTCAGTCCTCAATACTCAACCATCAATCCTCAATCCTCAATCTTCAACCCTCAATACTGAATCTTTAATCCTCAATCCTCAATCCTCAATCCTTAATCCTGAATGCTCAATCCTCAATCCTCAATCCTCATTCTTCAATCCTGAATACCCAATCCTCAATCATCAATCCTCAATCCTCAATCTTCAATCCTCAATCCTCAATCCTCAATCCTCATTCCTCGAACCTCAATCCTCAAACCTCAGTCCTCATCCTCAATTCTCTATTCTCAATTCACAATCCTCAGTCCTCAATCCTCAATCTTCAATCCTCAATAATCATTTTTCAATCCTAGATCCTCAATCCCCAATCATCAACCCTTAATCCTCAATCTTCAGTCCTCAGTCCCCAGCCCTCAATCTTCAATCCTCAATGCTCCATCCTCAATCCTCAATCCTCAGTCCTCATTCCTCAAACATCAATACTCAACCCTCAGTCCTCGTCCTCAATCCACAACCCTCAATCCTCAATCCTCAATCTTCAACCCTCAACCCTCAACCATCAATACTCAATTCTCAATACTCAATAGAATATCCTGAATTCTCATGGTTCAATACTCAATCCACAATATTCTATAATCAAATCTCAATCCTCAAACATCAATTCTCAACACTCAATCCTCAACACTCAGTCCTCTCCCTTCAATCCTCCATCCTCAACTCTGAATCCTCAAGCGTCAATACTCAATCGTCAATCCTCAACCCTCAATCCTCAGCCCTCAAACGTCAATCCCGAATCCTCAATCCTAAATCCTCAGTCTTCAGCCCTCAGTCCTCAAAAACCAACTATCAATCCTCTATCCTGAATAGAATATCCTCAATTTACAGTTTTCCATACTCAATCCCCATTCTTCAATCTTCAAATCTGAATCCACAAACATCAATTCTAATCACTCAAGCATCAACACTCTGTCCTCAATCTTCAATACTCAATCCTCAATCCTCTATCTTCAATCCTCAATACTCAATCTTCAATCATCAATTCTCAGTCCTCAGTCTTCAATCCTCAATACTCAACCTTCAATCATCAATCCTCAATCCTCATTCCTCAATCTTCAATCCTCAATCCTCAATCCTCATTCTTCAACCCTCAACACCCAATACTCAATCTTCAATCCTCAATCCTCAATCCTCAATTCTCAATCCTCAATCCTCAATCCTCAATCTTCAGACCTCTGACATCAATACTCAAACCTCAGTCCTCGTCCTCAATCCACAACCCTCAGTCCTCGATCCTCAATCTTCAACCCTCAATACTGAATCTTTAATCCTCATTCCTCAATCCTCAATCCTTAATCCTGAATCCTCAATCCTCAATCCTCAATCCTCATTCTTCAATCGTGAATACCCAATCCTCAATCATCATTCCTCAATCTTCAACCCTCAATACTGAATCTTTAATCCTCAATCCTCAATCCTCAATCCTTAATCCTGAATCCTCAATCCTCAATCCTCAATCCTCAATCCACAATCCTCATTCTTCAATCCTGAATACCCAATCCTCAATCCTCAATCCTCAATCCTCAATCCTCAATCTTCAATCCTCAATCCTCAATCCTCAGTCCTCAATACTCAACCATCAATCCTCAATCCTCAATCTTCAACCCTCAATACTGAATCTTTAATCCTCATTCCTCAATCCTCAATCCTTAATCCTGAATCCTCAATCCTCAATCCTCAATCCTCATTCTTCAATCCTGAATACCCAATCCTCAATCATCAATCCTCAATCTTCAACCCTCAATACTGAATCTTTAATCCTCAATCCTCAATCCTCAATCCTTAATCCTGAATCCTCAATCCTCAATCATCAATCCTCATTCTTCAATCCTCAATACCCAATCCACAATCATCAATCCGCAATCCTCAATCCTCAACCCTCAATCCTCAATTGTCAATCCTCAATCCTCAATTGTCAATCCTCAATCCTCAGTCCTCAGTCCTCAAACCACAATACTCATTCTTCAATCCTCAATACCCAATCCTCAATCTTCAATCCTCAATCCTCATTCCTCAAACCTCAATCCTCAACCCTCAGTCCTCATCCTCAATTCTCAATTCTCAATTCACAATCCTCAGTCCTCAATCCTCAATCTTCAATCCTCAATAATCATTTTTCAATCCTAGATCCTCAATCCCCAATCATCAATCCTTAATCCTCAATCTTCAGTCCTCAGTCCCCAGCCCTCAATCTTCAATCCTCAATGCTCCATCCTCAATCCTCAATCCTCAGTCCTCAGTCCTCAATCCTCGATCCTCAAACCTCAATCCTCAATCCTCAATCTTCAATCCTCAATACTCAATCTTCACTCCTCAATCCTCAATAGTCAATCCTCGATCTTCAATCCTCAATCCTCAATCCTCAGTCCTCAATCCTCATTCTTCAATCCTCGGTACCCAATCCTCAATCTTCAATCCTCAATCCTCAATCCTCAATTCTCAATCCTCAATCCTCAGTCCTCTGTCCTCAAACCTCAATCCTCATCCTTCAATCCTCAATACCCAATCCTCATTCTTCAATCCTCAATCCTCAATCCTCAATTCTCAATCCTCAATCCTCAATCCTCAGACCTCAAACACCAATACTCAACCCTCAGTCCTTGTCCTCAATCCACAACCCTCAATCCTCAATCCTCAATCTTCAATCCTCAACCCTCAAACATCAATACTCAATTCTCAATACTCAATAGAATATCCTGAATTCTCATGGTTCAATACTCAATCCACAATATTCTATAATCAAATCTCAATCCTCTAACATCAATTCTCAACACTCAATCCTCAACACTCAGTCCTCTCTCTTCAATCCTCCATCCTCAACTCTGAATCCTCAAGCGTCAATACTCAATCGTCAATCCTCAACCCTCAATCCTCAGCCCTCAAACCTCAATCCCGAATCCTCAATCCTAAATCCTCAGTCTTCAGCCCTCAGTCCTCAAAAATCAACTCTCAATCCTCTATCCTGAATAGAATATCCTCAATTTACAGTTTTCCATACTCAATCCCCATTCTTCAATCTTCAAATCTGAATCCACAAACATCAATTCTAATCACTCAAGCATCAACACTCAGTCCTCAATCTTCAGTCCTCAATCCTCAATCCTCAATCTTCAATTATCAATATTCAATATTCAGTCCTCAATCCTCAATCCTCAATCCTCAATCCTCAATCCTCAATCCTCAATGATCAATCCGCAATACCCAATCCTCAATCTTCAATACTCAATCCTCAATCCTCAATCCTCTATCCTCAATCCTCAATCCTCAATCCTCAATACTCAATCCTCAATCCTCAATCTTCAATCCTCAGTCCTCAATCCTCAGTCCTCAATACTCAACCATCAATCCTCAATCCTCAATCTTCAACCCTCAATACTGAATCTTTAATCCTCAATCCTCAATCCTCAATCCTTAATCCTGAATGCTCAATCCTCAATCCTCAATCCTCATTCTTCAATCCTGAATACCCAATCCTCAATCATCAATCCTCAATCCTCAATCCTCAATCCTCAATCCTCAATTGTCAATCCTCAATCCTCAGTCCTCAGTCCTCAAACCACAATCCTCAATCCTCAGCCCTCATCCTCAATCCTCAATCCTCAATCCTCAGTCCCCCGTCCTCAAACCTCAGTCCTCAGCCCTCAGACCTCATCCTCAATCCTCAATCCACAATCCTCAATCCTCAAACTTCAATCCTCAATACTCAATCTTCAATCCTCAATCCTCAATCCTCAGTCATCAATCCTCAATCTTCAATTCTCAATCGTCAATCCCCACTCCTCAATCCTCAACACCCAATCCTCAATCTTCAATCCTCGATCCTCAATCCTCAATTCTCAATCCTCAATCCTCAATCCTCAGACCTCAAACATCAATACTCAACCCTAAGTCCTCGTCCTCAATACACAACCCTCAATCCTCGATCCTCAATGTTCAATCATCAATAATCAATCTTCAATGCTCAACCCTCAATCCTCAATACACAATCCTCAATCCTCAATGTTCAATCCTCAATATCCAATCCTCAATGTTCAATCCTCAATCCTCAATCCTCAATCTTCAATCCTCAACCCTCAAACATCAATGCTCAATTCTCAATACTCAATAGAATATCCTGAATTCTCATGGTTCAATACTCAATCCACAATATTCTATAATCAAATCTCAATCCTCTAACATCAATTCTCAACACTCAATCCTCAACACTCAGTCCTCTCTCTTCAATCCTCCATCCTCAACTCTGAATCCTCAAGCGTCAATACTCAATCGTCAATCCTCAATCTTCAATCCTCAATACTCAATCTTCAATCCTCAATACTCAATCCTCAACCCTCAACCCTCAATCGTCAACCTGCAATCCTGAATACTCAATCTTCAATCCTCAACCCTCAATCCTCAATCCTCAATCCTCAATCCCCATTCTTCAATCCTCAATACCCAATCCTCAATCTTCAATCCTCAAACCTCAATCCTCAATTTTCAATCCTCAATCCTCAGTCCTCAGTCCTCAAACCTCAATCCTCAACACTCAGGCCTCATCCTCAATCCTCAATCCTCAATGCTCAATCCTCAATCCTCAATACTCAATTTTCAATCCTCAATACCCAATCCTCAATCTTCAATCCTCAATCCTGAATCCTCAATCCTCAATCCTCAATCCTCAATCCTCAGTCCTCAAACCACAATCCTGAATCCTCAATCCTGAATCCTCAATCTTCAGCCCTCAGTCCTCAACAATCACTTGTCAATCCACAACCCTCAATAGAACATCCTCAGTACAGAGCTTTCCATACGCACTACTCAGTATGCAATCTTCAAATCTCTATCCGCAAACATCAATTCTCATCACTCAACCCTCAACACTCAGTCCCCGATCCTCAATCTTTAATTCTCAATCCTCAATCCTCAATCCTCAATCCTTAATCCTGAATCCTCAATCCTCAATCATCAATCCTCATTCTTCAATCCTCAATACCCAATCCTCAATCATCAATCCGCAATCCTCAATCCTCAACCCTCAATCCTCAATTGTCAATCCTCAATCCTCAGTCCTCAGTCCTCAAACCACAATACTCATTCTTCAATCCTCAATACCCAATCCTCAATCTTCAATCCTCAATCCTCAATCCTCAATCCTCAATCCTCATTCCTCAAACCTCAATCCTCAACCCTCAGTCCTCATCCTCAATTCTCAATTCTCAATTCACAATCCTCAGTCCTCAATCCTCAATCTTCAATCGTCAATAATCATTTTTCAATCCTAGATCCTCAATCCCCAATCATCAATCCTTAATCCTCAATCTTCAGTCCTCAGTCCCCAGCCCTCAATCTTCAATCCTCAATGCTCCATCCTCAATCCTCAATCCTCAGTCCTCAGTCCTCAATCCTCGATCCTCAAACCTCAATCCTCAATCCTCAATTCTCAATCCTCAATCCTCAGTCCTCTGTCCTCAAACCTCAATCCTCATTCTTCAATCCTCAATACCCAATCCTCAATCTTCAATCCTCAATCCTCAATCCTCAATTCTCAATCCTCAATCCTCAATCCTCAGACCTCAAACACCAATACTCAACCCTCAGTCCTTGTCCTCAATCCACAACCCTCAATCCTCAATCCTCAATCTTCAATCCTCAACCCTCAAACATCAATACTCAATTCTCAATACTCAATAGAATATCCTGAATTCTCATGGTTCAATACTCAATCCACAATATTCTATAATCAAATCTCAATCCTCTAACATCAATTCTCAACACTCAATCCTCAACACTCAGTCCTCTCTCTTCAATCCTCCATCCTCAACTCTGAATCCTCAAGCGTCAATACTCAATCGTCAATCCTCAACCCTCAATCCTCAGCCCTCAAACCTCAATCCCGAATCCTCAATCCTCAATCATCAATCCTCATTCTTCAATCCTCAATACCCAATCCTCAATCATCAATCCGCAATCCTCAATCCTCAACCCTCAATCCTCAATTGTCAATCCTCAATCCTCAGTCCTCAGTCCTCAAACCACAATACTCATTCTTCAATCCTCAATACCCAATCCTCAATCTTCAATCCTCAATCCTCAATCCTCAATCCTCAATCCTCATTCCTCAAACCTCAATCCTCAACCCTCAGTCCTCATCCTCAATTCTCAATTCTCAATTCACAATCCTCAGTCCTCAATCCTCAATCTTCAATCCTCAATAATCATTTTTCAATCCTAGATCCTCAATCCCCAATCATCAATCCTTAATCCTCAATCTTCAGTCCTCAGTCCCCAGCCCTCAATCTTCAATCCTCAATGCTCCATCCTCAATCCTCAATCCTCAGTCCTCAGTCCTCAATCCTCGATCCTCAAACCTCAATCCTCAATCCTCAATTCTCAATCCTCAATCCTCAGTCCTCTGTCCTCAAACCTCAATCCTCATTCTTCAATCCTCAATACCCAATCCTCAATCTTCAATCCTCAATCCTCAATCCTCAATTCTCAATCCTCAATCCTCAATCCTCAGACCTCAAACACCAATACTCAACCCTCAGTCCTTGTCCTCAATCCACAACCCTCAATCCTCAATCCTCAATCTTCAATCCTCAACC
Source organism: Calliopsis andreniformis (assembly GCF_051401765.1). Lineage (NCBI taxonomy): Eukaryota > Metazoa > Arthropoda > Insecta > Hymenoptera > Andrenidae > Calliopsis > Calliopsis andreniformis. Next base: position 4,416,478 of record NW_027480443.1, on the reverse strand, counting down.
CTCAAACATCAATACTCAATTCTCAATACTCAATAGAATATCCTGAATTCTCATGGTTCAATACTCAATCCACAATATTCTATAATCAAATCTCAATCCTCTAACATCAATTCTCAACACTCAATCCTCAACACTCAGTCCTCTCTCTTCAATCCTCCATCCTCAACTCTGAATCCTCAAGCGTCAATACTCAATCGTCAATCCTCAACCCTCAATCCTCAGCCCACAAACCTCAATCCCGAATCCTCAATCCTAAATCCTCAGTCTTCAGCCCTCAGTCCTCAAAAATCAACTCTCAGTCCTCTATCCTGAATAGAATATCCTCAATTTACAGTTTTCCATATTCAATCCCCATTCTTCAATCTTCAAATCTGAATCCACAAACATCAATTCTAATCACTCAAGCATCAACACTCAGTCCTCAATCTTCAGTCCTCAATCCTCAATCCTCCATCTTCAATTATCAATATTCAATATTCAGTCCTCAATCCTCAATCCTCAATCCTCAATCCTCAATCCTCAATCCTCAATGTTCAATCCGCAATACCCAATCCTCAATCTTCAATACTCAATCCTCAATCCTCAATCCTCTATCCTCAATCCTCAATCCTCAATCCTCAATACTCAATCCTCAATCCTCAATCTTCAATCCTCAATCCTCAATCCTCAGTCCTCAATACTCAACCATCAATCCTCAATCCTCAATCTTCAACCCTCAATACTGAATCTTTAATCCTCAATCCTCAATCCTCAATCCTTAATCCTGAATCCTCAATCCTCAATCCTCAATCCTCATTCTTCAATCCTGAATACCCAATCCTCAATCATCAATCCTCAATCCTCAATCCTCAATCCTCAATCCTCAATTGTCAATCCTCAATCCTCAGTCCTCAGTCCTCAAACCACAATCCTCAATCCTCAGCCCTCATCCTCAATCCTCAATCCTCAATCCTCAGTCCTCCGTCCTCAAACCTCAGTCCTCAGCCCTCAGACCTCATCCTCAATCCTCAATCCTCAATCCTCAATCCTCAAACTTCAATCCTCAATCCTCAATCTTCAATCCTCAATCCTCAATCCTCAGTCATCAATCCTCAATCTTCAATTCTCAATCGTCAATCCCCACTCCTCAATCCTCAACACCCAATCCTCAATCTTCAATCCTCGATCCTCAATCCTCAATTCTCAATCCTCAATCCTCAATCCTCAGACCTCAAACATCAATACTCAACCCTAAGTCCTCGTCCTCCATACACAACCCTCAATCCTCGATCCTCAATGTTCAATCATCAATAATCAATCTTCAATTCTCAACCCTCAATCCTCAATACACAATTTTCAATCCTCAATGTTCAATCCTCAATCCTCAATCCTCAATCCTCAATCCTCAATCCTCAATCCTCAATCCTCAATCCGCAATCTTCAGTCCTCAAACCTCAATCCTGAATCCTCAACCCTGAATCCTCAACGTTCAGCCCTCAGTCCTCAACAATCAGTTGTCAATCCTCAATCCTCAATAGAATATCCTCAATTCACAGGTTTCAATACTCAACAATCAACCTGCAATCTTCAAATCTCTATCCACAAACATCAATTCTCATCACTCAACCCTCAACACTCAGTCCCCAATCCTGAATCTTCAATCCTCAATCCTCAGTCCTCAATCCTCAATCCTCAATCCTCAATCTTCAATCTTCAATCCTCAATACTCAATCTTCAATCCTCAATACTCAATCCTCAACCCTCAACCCTCAATCGTCAACCTCCAATCCTGAATACTCAATCTTCAATCCTCAACCCTCAATCCTCAATCCTCAATCCTCAATCCTCATTCTTCAATCCTCAATACCCAATCCTCAATCTTCAATCCTCAATCCTCAATCCTCAATTTTCAACCCTCAATCCTCAGTCCTCAGTCATCAAACCTCAATCCTCAACACTCAGGCCTCATCCTCAATCCTCAATCCTCAATGCTCAATCCTCAATACTCAATACTCAATGTTCAATCCTCAATACCCAATTCTCAATCTTCAATCCTCAATCCTGTATCCTCAACCCTCAATCCTCAATCCTCAATCCTCATTCTTCAATCCTCAGTATCCAATCCTCAATCTTCAATCCTCAATCCTCAATCCTCAATTCTCAATCCTCAATCCTCAGTCCTCAGTCCTCAAACCTCAATCCTCATTCTTCAATCCTCAATACCCAATCCTCAATCTTCAATCCTCAATCCTCAATCCTCAATCCTCATTCCTCGAACCTCAATCCTCAACCCTCAGTCCTCATCCTCAATTCTCTATTCTCAATTCACAATCCGCAGTCCTCAATCCTCAATCTTCAATCCTCAATAATCATTTTTCAATCCTAGATCCTCAATCCCCAATCATCAACCCTTAATCCTCAATCTTCAGTCCTCAGTCCCCAGCCCTCAATCTTCAATCCTCAATGCTCCATCCTCAATCCTCAATCCTCAGTCCTCAGTCCTCAATCCTCAATCCTCAAACCTCAATCCTCAATCCTCAATCTTCAATCCTCAATACTCAATCTTCACTCCTCAATCCTCAATACTCAATCCTCGATCTTCAATCCTCAATCCTCAATCCTCAGTCCTCAATCCTCATTCTTCAATCCTCAGTACCCAATCCTCAATCTTCAATCCTCAATCCTCAATCCTCAATTCTCAATCCTCAATCCTCAGTCCTCAGTCCTCAAACCTCAATCCTCATTCTTCAATCCTCAATACCCAATCCTCAATCCTCAATCTTCAACCCTCAACCCTCAACCATCAATACTCAATTCTCAATACTCAATAGAATATCCTGAATTCTCATGGTTCAATACTCAATCCACAATATTCTATAATCAAATCTCAATCCTCAAACATCAATTCTCAACACTCAATCCTCAACACTCAGTCCTCTCCCTTCAATCCTCCATCCTCAACTCTGAATCCTCAAGCGTCAATACTCAATCGTCAATCCTCAACCCTCAATCCTCAGCCCTCAAACGTCAATCCCGAATCCTCAATCCTAAATCCTCAGTCTTCAGCCCTCAGTCCTCAAAAATCAACTATCAATCCTCTATCCTGAATAGAATATCCTCAATTTACAGTTTTCCATACTCAATCCCCATTCTTCAATCTTCAAATCTGAATCCACAAACATCAATTCTAATCACTCAAGCATCAACACTCTGTCCTCAATCTTCAATACTCAATCCTCAATCCTCTATCTTCAATCCTCAATACTCAATCTTCAATCATCAATTCTCAATCCTCATTCCTCAATCTTCAATCCTCAATCCTCAATCCTCATTCTTCAACCCTCAACACCCAATACTCAATCTTCAATCCTCAATCCTCAATCCTCAATTCTCAATCCTCAATCCTCAATCTTCAGACCTCAGACATCAATACTCAACCCTCAGTCCTCGTCCTCAATCCACAACCCTCAATCCTCGATCCTCAATCTTCCATCATCCATATTCAATCTTCAATCCTCAACCCTCAACCCTCAATACTCAATCCTCAATCCTCAATGTACGATCCTCAATACCCAATCCTCAATCTTCAATCCTCAATCCTCAATCCTCAAACCTCAATCTTCAATCCTCAATCCTCAGGCCTCAAACCTCAATCCTGAATCTTCAATCTTCAGCCATCAGTCCTCAAAGATCAACTATCAATCCCCTATGCTGAATAGAATATCCTCAATTTACAGTTTTCCATACTCAATCCCCATTCTTCAATCTTCAATTTAGAATCCACAAACATCAATTCTAATCACTCAACCATCAACACTCAGTCCTCAGTCTTCAATCCTCAATCCTCAATCCTCAATTCTCAATCCTCAATACTCAATCCTCGGACCCCAAACATCAATACTCCATCCTCAGTTCTCGTCCTCAATCCACAACCCTCAATCCTCAATCCTCAATCTTCAATCATCAATATTCAATATTCAGTCCTCAATCCTCAATCCTCAATCCTCAATCCTCAATCCTCAATCCTCAACCCTCAATGTTCAATCCGCAATACCCAATCCTCAATCTTCAATACTCAATCCTCAATCCTCAATCCTCAATCCTCAATCCTCAATCCTCAATCCTCAATCCTCAATCCTCAATCCTCAACCTTCAATCCTCAATCCTCAATCCTCAGTCCTCAATACTCAACCATCAATCCTCAATCCTCAATCTTCAACCCTCAATACTGAATCTTTAATCCTCAATCCTCAATCCTCAATCCTTAATCCTGAATCCTCAATCCTCAATCCTCAATCCTCATTCTTCAATCCTGAATAACCAATCCTCAATCATCGATCCTCAATCCTCAATCCTCAATCCTCAATCCTCAATTTTCAATCCTCAATCCTCAGTCCTCAGTCCTCAAACCACAATCCTCAATCCTCAGCCCCCATCCTCAATCCTCAATCCTCAATCCTCAGTCCTCCGTCCTCAAACCTCAGTCCTCAGCCCTCAGACGTCATCCTCAATCCTCAATCCTCAATCCTCAATCCTCAAACTTCAATCCTCAATACTCAATCGTCAATCCTCAATCCTCAATCCTCAGTCATCAATCCTCAATCTTCAATGCTCAATCGTCAATCCCCACTCCTCAATCCTCAACACCCAATCCTCAATCTTCAATCCTCAATCCTCAATCCTCAATCCTCAATCCTCAATCCTCAATCCTCAATCCTCAAACTTCAATCCTCAATACTCAATCTTCAATCCTCAATCCTCATTCCTCAAACCTCAATTCTGAATCCTGAAAACTCAATCTTCAATCCTCAATCCTCAGCCCTCAATACTCTAGCATGAATCTTCAATCCTCAATCCTCAATCCTCAATCCTCAATCCTCATTCTTCAATCCTCAATACCCAATCCTCAATCTTCAATCCTCAATCCTCAATGCTCAATTCTCAATCCTCAATCCTCAAACCTCAATCTTCAATCCTCAACACTCAATCTTCAATCGTCAATCCTCAGTCCTCAGTCATCAATCCTCAATCTTCAATTCTCAATAGTCAATCCCCACTCCTCAATACTCAACACCCAATCCACAATCTTCAATCCTCAATCCTCAATCCTCAATCCTCAATTCTCAATCTTCAGACCTCAAACATCAATACTCAACCCTCAGTCCTCGTCCTCAATCCACAACCCTCAATCCTCGATCCTCAATCTTCAATCATCAATATTCAATCTTCAATCCTCAACCCTCAACCCTCAACCCTCAATACTCAATCCTCAATCCTCAATGTACGATCCTCAATACCCAATCCTCAATCTTCAATCCTCAATCCTCAATCCTCAATCCTCAATCCTCAATCCTCAATTCTCAATCCTCAATCCTCATTCTTCAGACCTCAATCATCAATACTCAACCCTCAGTCCTCGTCCTCAATCCACAACCCTCAATCCTCGATCCTCAATCTTCAATCATCAATATTCAATCTTCAATTCTCAACCCTCAACCCTCAATACTCAATCCTCAATCCTCAATGTACGAACCTCAATACCCAATTCTCAATCTTCAATACTCAATCATCAATCCTCAATATTCAATACTCAATCCTCAATCCTCAATCCTCAATCCTCAATACTCAACCATCAATCCTCAATTCCCAATACACAATAGATTATCCTGAATTTTCAGGATTCAATACTCAAACCTCAATCCTCAACCCTCAGCCCTCATCCTCCATCCTCAATCCTCAATCCTCAATCCTCAATCCTCAATCTTCAATCCTCAATACTCAATCTTCAATCCTCAATCCTCAATCCTCAATACTCAATCCTCAATCCTCAACCCTCAATACTCAATCCTCAAACCTCAATCCTGAATCCTCAACCCTGAATCCTCAACGTTCAGCCCTCAGTCCTCAACAATCAGATGTCAATCCTCAATCCTCAATAGAATATCCTCAATTCACAGGTTTCAATACTCAACACTCAACCTGCAATCTTCAAATCTCTATCCACAAACATCAATTCTCATCACTCAACCCTCAACACTCAGTCCCCAATCCTGAATCTTCAATCCTCAATCCTCAGTCCTCAATCCTCAATCCTCAATCTTCAATCCTCAATACTCAATCTTCAATCCTCAATACGCAATCCTCAACCCTCAACCCTCAATCGTCAACCTGCAATCCTGAATACTCAATCTTCAATCCTCAACCCTCAATCCTCAATCCTCAATCCTCAATCCTCATTCTTCAATCCTCAATACCCAATCCTCAATCTTCAATCCTCAAACCTCAATCCTCAATTTTCAATCCTCAATCCTCAGTCCTCAGTCCTCAAACCTCAATCCTCAACACTCGGCCTCATCCTCAATCCTCAATCCTCAATGCTCAATCCTCAATCCTCAATACTCAATTTTCAATCCTCAATACCCAATCCTCAATCTTCAATCCTCAATCCTGAATCCTCAATCCTCAATCCTCAATCCTCAATCCTCAGTCCTCAAACCACAATTCTCAATCCTCAAACCTCAATCCTGAATCCTCAACCCTGAATCCTCAACGTTCAGCCCTCAGTCCTCAACAATCAGATGTCAATCCTCAATCCTCAATAGAATATCCTCAATTCACAGGTTTCAATACTCAACACTCAACCTGCAATCTTCAAATCTCTATCCACAAACATCAATTCTCATCACTCAACCCTCAACACTCAGTCCCCAATCCTGAATCTTCAATCCTCAATCCTCAGTCCTCAATCCTCAATCCTCAATCTTCAATCCTCAATACTCAATCTTCAATCCTCAATACGCAATCCTCAACCCTCAACCCTCAATCGTCAACCTGCAATCCTGAATACTCAATCTTCAATCCTCAACCCTCAATCCTCAATCCTCAATCCTCAATCCTCATTCTTCAATCCTCAATACCCAATCCTCAATCTTCAATCCTCAAACCTCAATCCCCAATTTTCAATCCTCAATCCTCAGTCCTCAGTCCTCAAACCTCAATCCTCAACACTCGGCTTCATCCTCAATCCTCAATCCTCAATGCTCAATCCTCAATCCTCAATACTCAATTTTCAATCCTCAATACCCAATCCTCAATCTTCAATCCTCAATCCTGAATCCTCAATCCTCAATCCTCAATCCTCAATCCTCAGTCCTCAAACCACAATCCTGAATCCTCAATCCTGAATCCTCAATCTTCAGACCTCAGTCCTCAACAATCACTTGTCAATCCACAACCCTCAATAGAACATCCTCAGTACAGAGCTTTCCATACGCACTACTCAGTATGCAATCTTCAAATCTCTATCCGCAAACATCAATTCTCATCACTCAACCCTCAACACTCAGTCCCCGATCCTCAATCTTTAATTCACAATCCTCAATCCTCAATCCTCAATCCTCAATCTTCAATCCTCAATACTAAATCTTCAATCCTCAATCCTCAATACTCAATCCTCAATCTTCAATCCTCAACCCTCGATCCTCAATCCTCAATCCTCATTCTTCAATCCTCAGTATCCAATCCTCAATCTTCAATCCTCAATCCTCAATCCTCAATTCTCAATATTCAATCCTTAGTCCTGAGTCCTCAAACCTCAATCCTAATCCTTCAATCCTCAATACCCAATCCTCAATCTTCAATCCTCAATCCTCAATCCTCAATTCTCAATCCTCAATCCTCAATCCTCGGACCCCAAACATCAATACTCAATCCTCAGTCGTCGTCCTCAATCTACAACCCCCAATCCTCAATCCTCAATCTTCAATCATCAATATTCAATCTTCAGTCCTCAATCCTCAATCCTCAATCCTCAATCCTCAATCCACAATGTTCAATCCGCAATACCCAATCCTCAATCTTCGATACTCAATCCTCAATCCACAATCCTCAATCCTCAATCCTCAATCCTCAATCCTCAATCCTCAATCTTCAATCCTCAATCCTCAATCCTCACTCCTCAATACTCAACCAACAATCCTCAATTCCCAATACGCAATAGAATATCCTGAATTCTCAGGATTCAATACTCAAACCTCAATCATCAACCCTCAGCCCGAATCCTCCATCCTCAACCCTCAATGTTCAATCCCCAATACCCAATCCTCAATCTTCAATACTCAATCCTCAATCCTCAATCCTCAATCCTCAATCCTCAATCCTCAATCCTCAATCCTCAATCCTCAATCTTCAATCCTCAATCCTCAATCCTCAGTCCTCAATACTCAACCATCAATCCTCAATCCTCAATCTTCAACCCTCAATACTGAATCTTTAATCCTCAATCCTCAATCCTCAATCCTTAATCCTGAACCCTCAATCCTCAATCCTCAATCCTCAATCCTCAATCCTCAAACTTCATTCCTCAATCCTCAATCCTCAATCTTCAATCCTCAATCCTCAGTCCTCACTCCTCAATACTCAACCAACAATCCTCAATTCCCAATACGCAATAGAATATCCTGTATTCTCAGGATTCAATACTCAAACCTCAATCCTCAACCCTCAGCCCTCATCCTCCATCCTCAACCCTCAATGTTCAATCCGCAATACCCAATCCTCAATCTTCAATACTCAATCCTCAATCCTCAATCCTCAATCCTCAATCCTCAATCCTCAACCCTCAATCCTCAATCTTCAATCCTCAATCCTCAATCCTCAGTCCTCAATACTCAACCATCAATCCTCAATCCTCAATCTTCAACCCTCAATACTGAATCTTTAATCCTCAATCCTCAATCCTCAATCCTTAATCCTGAACCCTCAATCCTCAATCCTCAATCCTCAATCCTCAAACTTCAATCCTCAATCCTCAATCCTCAATCTTCAATCCTCAATCCTCAATCCTCACTCCTCAATAATCAACAATCAATCCTCAATTCCCAATACGCAATAGAATATCCTGAATTCTCAGGATTCAATACTCAAACCTCAATCCTCAACCCTCAGCCCTCATCCTCCATCCTCAACCCTCAATGTTCAATCCGCAATACCCAATCCTCAATCTTCAATACTCAATCCTCAATCCTCAATCCTCAATCCTCAATCCTCAATCCTCAATCCTCAATCTTCAATCCTCAATCCTCAACCCTCAGTCCTCAATACTCAACCATCAATCCTCAATCCTCTATCTTCAACCCTCAATACTGAATCTTTAATCCTCAATCCTCAATCCTCAATCCTTAATCCTGAATCCTCAATCCTCAATCCTCAATCCTCAATCCTCAAACTTCAATCCTCAATACTCAATCCTCAATTTTCAATCCTCAATCCTCAGTCCTCAGTCCTCAAACCACAATCCTCAATCCTCAGCCCTCATCCTCAATCCTCAATCCTCAATCCTCAGTCCTCCGTCCTCAAACCTCAGTCCTCAGCCCTCAGACGTCATCCTCAATCCTCAATCCTCAATCCTCAATCCTCAAACTTCAATCCTCAATACTCAACCTTCAATCCTCAATCCTCAATCCTCAATCCTCATTCTTCAGACCTCAATCATCAATACTCAACCCTCAGTCCTCGTCCTCAATCCACAACCCTCAATCCTCGATCCTCAATCTTCAATCATCAATATTCAATCTTCAATTCTCAACCCTCAACCCTCAATACTCAATCCTCAATCCTCAATGTACGAACCTCAATACCCAATTCTCAATCTTCAATACTCAATCATCAATCCTCAATATTCAATACTCAATCCTCAATCCTCAATCCTCAATCCTCAATACTCAACCATCAATCCTCAATTCCCAATACACAATAGATTATCCTGAATTTTCAGGATTCAATACTCAAACCTCAATCCTCAACCCTCAGCCCTCATCCTCCATCCTCAATCCTCAATCCTCAATCCTCAATCCTCAATCTTCAATCCTCAATACTCAATCTTCAATCCTCAATCCTCAATCCTCAATACTCAATCCTCAATCCTCAACCCTCAATACTCAATCCTCAATCTTCAATCATCAATACTCAATCTTCAATCCTCTATCCTCAATCCTCAATCCTCAATCCTCAATCATCAATATTCAACACTCAACCCTCAACCATCAATCCTCAATACTCAACCATCAATCCTCAATTCTCAATACTCAATAGAATATCCTGAATTCTCATGGTTCAATACTCAATCCACAATATTCTATAATCAAATCTCAATCCTCAAATATCAATTCTCAACACTCAATCCTCAACACTCAGTCCTCTCTCTTCAATCCTCCATCCTCAACTCTCAATCCCCAAGCGTCAATAATCAATCCCCAATGCCCAACTCTCAATCCTCAGCCCTCAAACCGCAATCCCGAATCCTCAATCCTAAATCCTCAATCTTCAGCCCTCAGTCCTCAAAAATCAACTGTCAATCCTCTATCCTGAATAGAGTATCCTCAATTTGCAGTTTTCAATACTCAAACCCCATTCTTCAATCTTCAAATCTCAATCCACAAACATCAATTCTAATCGCGCAACCATCAACACTCAGTCCTCAATCTTCAATCCTCAATCCTCAATCCTCAATCTTCAATCCTCAATACTCAATCTTCAGTCCTCAATCCTCAATCCCCAATCCTCAATCTTCAATCCTCAATCCACAATCCTCATTCTTCGATCCTCAACACCCAATCCTCAATCTTCAATCCTCAATACTCAATCCTCAATCCTCAATCCTCAATCGTCAATCCTCTATCCTCAATCCTCAATCCTCAATCCTCAATCATCAATATTCAACACTCAACCCTCAACCATCAATCCTCAATTCTCAATACTCAATAGAATATCCTGAATTCTCATGGTTCAATACTCAATCCACAATATTCTATAATCAAATCTCAATCCTCAAACATCAATTCTCAACACTCAATCCTCAACACTCAGTCCTCTATCTTCAATCCTCCATCCTCAACTCTCAATCCTCAAGCGTCAATACTCAATCCTCTATCCTCAAACCTCAATCCTCAGCCCTCAGCCCTCAAACCTCAATCCCGAATCCTCAATCCTAAATCCTCAATCCTCAGCCCTCAGTCCTCAAAAATCAACTATCAATCCTCTATCCTGAATAGAATATCCTCAGTTTACAGTTTTCCATACTCAATCCCCATTCTTCAATCTTCAAATCTGAATCCACAAACATCAATTCTAATGACTCAACCACCAACACTCAGTCCTCAATCTTCAACCCTCAATCCTCAATCCTCAACCTTCAATCATCAATACTCAATCTTCAATCATCAATCCTCAATCCTCAATCCTCAATCCTCAATTTTCAATCCTCAATCCTCAATCCTCATACTTCAATCCTCAACACTCAACCCTCAATCTTCAATCCTCAATCCTCTATCTTCAATCCTCAATACTCAATCTTCAATCATCAATTCTCAATCCTCATTCCTCAATCTTCAATCCTCAATCCTCAATCCTCATTCTTCAACCCTCAACACCCAATACTCAATCTTCAATCCTCAATCCTCAATCCTCAATTCTCAATCCTCAATCCTCAATCTTCAGACCTCAGACATCAATACTCAACCCTCAGTCCTCGTCCTCAATCCACAACCCTCAATCCTCGATCCTCACTCTTCCATCATCAATATTCAATCTTCAATCCTCAACCCTCAACCCTCAATACTCAATCCTCAATCCTCAATGTACGATCCTCAATACCCAATCCTCAATCTTCAATCCTCAATCCTCAATCCTCAAACCTCAATCTTCAATCCTCAATCCTCAGGCCTCAAACCTCAATCCTGAATCTTCAATCTTCAGCCATCAGTCCTCAAAAATCAACTATCAATCCCCTATGCTGAATAGAATATCCTCAATTTACAGTTTTCCATACTCAATCCCCATTCTTCAATCTTCAATTCTGAATCCACAAACATCAATTCTAATCACTCAACCATCAACACTCAGTCCTCAGTCTTCAATCCTCAATCCTCAATCCTCAATTCTCAATCCTCAATCCTCAATCCTCGGACCCCAAACATCAATACTCCATCCTCAGTCCTCGTCCTCAATCCACAACCCTCAATCCTCAATCCTCAATCTTCAATCATCAATATTCAATATTCAGTCCTCAATCCTCAATCCTCAATCCTCAATCCTCAATCCTCAACCCTCAATGTTCAATCCGCAATACCCAATCCTCAATCTTCAATACTCAATCCTCAATCCTCAATCCTCAATCCTCAATCCTCAATCCTCAATCCTCAATCCTCAATCCTCAATCCTCAACCTTCAATCCTCAATCCTCAATCCTCAGTCCTCAATACTCAACCATCAATCTTCAATCCTCAATCTTCAACCCTCAATACTGAATCTTTAATCCTCAATCCTCAATCCTCAATCCTTAATCCTGAATCCTCAATCCTCAATCCTCAATCCTCATTCTTCAATCCTGAATAACCAATCCTCAATCATCGATCCTCAATCCTCAATCCTCAATCCTCAATCCTCAATTTTCAATCCTCAATCCTCAGTCCTCAGTCCTCTAACCACAATCCTCAATCCTCAGCCCTCATCCTCAATCCTCAATCCTCAATCCTCAGTCCTCCGTCCTCAAACCTCAGTCCTCAGCCCTCAGACGTCATCCTCAATCCTCAATCCTCAATCCTCAATCCTCAAACTTCAATCCTCAATACTCAACCTTCAATCCTCAATCCTCAATGCTCAGTCATCAATCCTCAATCTTCAATGCTCAATCGTCAATCCCCACTCCTCAATCCTCAACACCCAATCCTCAATCTTCAATCCTCAACCCTCAATCCTCAATTCTCAATCCTCAATCCTCAATTCCCAGACCTCAAACATCAATACTCAACCCTCAGTCCGCGTCCTCAATACACAACCCTCAATCCTCGATCCTCAATCTTCAATCATCAATAATCAATCTTCAATTCTCAACCCTCAATCCTCAATACTCAATCCTCAATTCTCAATGTTCAATTCTCAATACCCAATCCTCAATCTTCAATCCTCAAACCTCAATCCTCAATCCTCAATCCGCAATCTTCAGTCCTCAAACCTCAATCCTGAATCCTCAACCCTGAATCCTCAACGTTCAGCCCTCAGTCCTCAACAATCAGATGTCAATCCTCAATCCTCAATAGAATATCCTCAATTCACAGGTTTCAATACTCAACACTCAACCTGCAATCTTCAAATCTCTATCCACAAACATCAATTCTCATCACTCAACCCTCAACACTCAGTCCCCAATCCTGAATCTTCAATCCTCAATCCTCAGTCCTCAATCCTCAATCCTCAATCTTCAATCCTCAATACTCAATCTTCAATCCTCAATACGCAATCCTCAACCCTCAACCCTCAATCGTCAACCTGCAATCCTGAATACTCAATCTTCAATCCTCAACCCTCAATCCTCAATCCTCAATCCTCAATCCTCATTCTTCAATCCTCAATACCCAATCCTCAATCTTCAATCCTCAAACCTCAATCCTCAATTTTCAATCCTCAATCCTCAGTCCTCAGTCCTCAAACCTCAATCCTCAACACTCGGCCTCATCCTCAATCCTCAATCCTCAATGCTCAATCCTCAATCCTCAATACTCAATTTTCAATCCTCAATACCCAATCCTCAATCTTCAATCCTCAATCCTGAATCCTCAATCCTCAATCCTCAATCCTCAATCCTCAGTCCTCAAACCACAATCCTGAATCCTCAATCCTGAATCCTCAATCTTCAGACCTCAGTCCTCAACAATCACTTGTCAATCCACAACCCTCAATAGAACATCCTCAGTACAGAGCTTTCCATACGCACTACTCAGTATGCAATCTTCAAATCTCTATCCGCAAACATCAATTCTCATCACTCAACCCTCAACACTCAGTCCCCGATCCTCAATCTTTAATTCTCAAACCTCAATCCTCAATCCTCAATCCTCAATCTTCAATCCTCAATACTAAATCTTCAATCCTCAATCCTCAATACACAATCCTCAATCTTCAATCCTCAACCCTCGATCCTCAATCCTCAATCCTCATTCTTCAATCCTCAGTATCCAATCCTCAATCTTCAATCCTCAATCCTCAATCCTCAATTCTCAATATTCAATCCTTAGTCCTGAGTCCTCAAACCTCAATCCTAATCCTTCAATCCTCAATACCCAATCCTCAATCTTCAATCCTCAATCCTCAATCCTCAATTCTCAATCCTCAATCCTCAATCCTCGGACCCCAAACATCAATACTCAATCCTCAGTCGTCGTCCTCAATCTACAACCCCCAATCCTCAATCCTCAATCTTCAATCATCAATATTCAATCTTCAGTCCTCAATCCTCAATCCTCAATCCTCAATCCTCAATCCACAATGTTCAATCCGCAATACCCAATCCTCAATCTTCGATACTCAATCCTCAATCCACAATCCTCAATCCTCAATCCTCAATACTCAATCCTCAATCCTCAATCTTCAATCCTCAATCCTCAATCCTCACTCCTCAATACTCAACCAACAATCCTCAATTCCCAATACGCAATAGAATATCCTGAATTCTCAGGATTCAATACTCAAACCTCAATCATCAACCCTCAGCCCGAATCCTCCATCCTCAACCCTCAATGTTCAATCCCCAATACCCAATCCTCAATCTTCAATACTCAATCCTCAATCCTCAATCCTCAATCCTCAATCCTCAATCCTCAATCCTCAATCCTCAATCCTCAATCTTCAATCCTCATTCCTCAATCCTCAGTCCTCAATACTCAACCATCAATCCTCAATCCTCAATCTTCAACCCTCAATACTGAATCTTTAATCCTCAATCCTCAATCCTCAATCCTTAATCCTGAACCCTCAATCCTCAATCCTCAATCCTCAATCCTCAATCCTCAAACTTCAATCCTCAATCCTCAATCCTCAATCTTCAATCCTCAATCCTCAGTCCTCACTCCTCAATACTCAACCAACAATCCTCAATTCCCAATACGCAATAGAATATCCTGAATTCTCAGGATTCAATACTCAAACCTCAATCCTCAACCCTCAGCCCTCATCCTCCATCCTCAACCCTCAATGTTCAATCCGCAATACCCAATCCTCAATCTTCAATACTCAATCCTCAATCCTCAATCCTCAATCCTCAATCCTCAATCCTCAACCCTCAATCCTCAATCTTCAATCCTCAATCCTCAATCCTCAGTCCTCAATACTCAACCATCAATCCTCAATCCTCAATCTTCAACCCTCAATACTGAATCTTTAATCCTCAATCCTCAATCCTCAATCCTTAATCCTGAACCCTCAATCCTCAATCCTCAATCCTCAATCCTCAAACTTCAATCCTCAATCCTCAATCCTCAATCTTCAATCCTCAATCCTCAATCCTCACTCCTCAATAATCAACAATCAATCCTCAATTCCCAATACGCAATAGAATATCCTGAATTCTCAGGATTCAATACTCAAACCTCAATCCTCAACCCTCAGCCCTCATCCTCCATCCTCAACCCTCAATGTTCAATCCGCAATACCCAATCCTCAATCTTCAATACTCAATCCTCAATCCTCAATCCTCAATCCTCAATCCTCAATCCTCAATCTTCAATCCTCAATCCTCAACCCTCAGTCCTCAATACTCAACCATCAATCCTCAATCCTCTATCTTCAACCCTCAATACTGAATCTTTAATCCCCAATCCTCAATCCTCAATCCTTAATCCTGAATCCTCAATCCTCAATCCTCAATCCTCAATCCTCAAACTTCAATCCTCAATACTCAATCCTCAATTTTCAATCCTCAATCCTCAGTCCTCAGTCCTCAAACCACAATCCTCAATCCTCAGCCCTCATCCTCAATCCTCAATCCTCAATCCTCAGTCCTCCGTCCTCAAACCTCAGTCCTCAGCCCTCAGACGTCATCCTCAATCCTCAATCCTCAATCCTCAATCCTCAAACTTCAATCCTCAATACTCAACCTTCAATCCTCAATCCTCAATCCTCAGTCATCAATCCTCAATCTTCAATGCTCAATCGTCAATCCCCACTCCTCAATCCTCAACACCCAATCCTCAATCTTCAATCCTCAACCCTCAATCCTCAATTCTCAATCCTCAATCCTCAATTCTCAGACCTCAAACATCAATACTCAACCCTCAGTCCGCGTCCTCAATACACAACCCTCAATCCTCGATCCTCAATCTTCAATCATCAATAATCAATCTTCAATTCTCAACCCTCAATCCTCAATACTCAATCCTCAATCCTCAATGTTCAATTCGCAATACCCAATCCTCAATCTTCAATCCTCAAACCTCAATCCTCAATCCTCAATCCGCAATCTTCAGTCCTCAAACCTCAATCCTGAATCCTCAACCCTGAATCCTCAACGTTCAGCCCTCAGTCCTCAACAATCAGATGTCAATCCTCAATCCTCAATAGAATATCCTCAATTCACAGGTTTCAATACTCAACACTCAACCTGCAATCTTCAAATCTCTATCCACAAACATCAATTCTCATCACTCAACCCTCAACACTCAGTCCCCAATCCTGAATCTTCAATCCTCAATCCTCAGTCCTCAATCCTCAATCCTCAATCTTCAATCCTCAATACTCAATCTTCAATCCTCAATACGCAATCCTCAACCCTCAACCCTCAATCGTCAACCTGCAATCCTGAATACTCAATCTTCAATCCTCAACCGTCAATCCTCAATCCTCAATCCTCAATCCTCATTCTTCAATCCTCAATACCCAATCCTCAATCTTCAATCCTCAAACCTCAATCCTCAATTTTCAATCCTCAATCCTCAGTCCTCAGTCCTCAAACCTCAATCCTCAACACTCGGCCTCATCCTCAATCCTCAATCCTCAATGCTCAATCCTCAATCCTCAATACTCAATTTTCAATCCTCAATACCCAATCCTCAATCTTCAATCCTCAATCCTGAATCCTCAATCCTCAATCCTCAATCCTCAATCCTCAGTCCTCAAACCACAATCCTGAATCCTCAATCCTGAATCCTCAATCTTCAGACCTCAGTCCTCAACAATCACTTGTCAATCCACAACTCTCAATAGAACATCCTCAGTACAGAGCTTTCCATACGCACTACTCAGTATGCAATCTTCAAATCTCTATCCGCAAACATCAATTCTCATCACTCAACCCTCAACACTCAGTCCCCGATCCTCAATCTTTAATTCTCAATCCTCAATCCTCAATCCTCAATCCTCAATCTTCAATCCTCAATACTAAATCTTCAATCCTCAATCCTCAATACTCAATCCTCAATCTTCAATCCTCAACCCTCGATCCTCAATCCTCAATCCTCATTCTTCAATCCTCAGTATCCAATCCTCAATCTTCAATCCTCAATCCTCAATCCTCAATATTCAATCCTTAGTCCTGAGTCCTCAAACCTCAATCCTAATCCTTCAATCCTCAATACCCAATCCTCAATCTTCAATCCTCAATCCTCAATCCTCAATTCTCAATCCTCAATCCTCAATCCTCGGACCCCAAACATCAATACTCAATCCTCAGTCGTCGTCCTCAATCTACAACCCCCAATCCTCAATCCTCAATCTTCAATCATCAATATTCAATCTTCAGTCCTCAATCCTCAATCCTCAATCCTCAATCCTCAATCCACAATGTTCAATCCGCAATACCCAATCCTCAATCTTCGATACTCAATCCTCAATCCACAATCCTCAATCCTCAATCCTCAATCCTCAATCCTCAATCCTCAATCTTCGATCCTCAATCCTCAATCCTCACTCCTCAATACTCAACCAACAATCCTCAATTCCCAATACGCAATAGAATATCCTGAATTCTCAGGATTCAATACTCAAACCTCAATCATCAACCCTCAGCCCGAATCCTCCATCCTCAACCCTCAATGTTCAATCCCCAATACCCAATCCTCAATCTTCAATACTCAATCCTCAATCCTCAATCCTTAATCCTGAATCCTCAATCCTCAATCCTCAATCCTCAATCCTCAAACTTCAATCCTCAATACTCAATCTTCAATCCTCAATCCTCATTCCTCAAACCTCAATTCTGAATCCTGAAAACTCAATCTTCAATCCTCAATCCTCAGCCCTCAATACTCTAGCATGAATCTTCAATCCTCAATCCTCAATCCTCAATCCTCAATCCTCATTCTTCAATCCTCAATACCCAATCCTCAATCTTCAATCCTCAATCCTCAATGCTCAATTCTCAATCCTCAATCCTCAAACCTCAATCTTCAATCCTCAACACACAATCTTCAATCGTCAATCCTCAATCCTCAGTCATCAATCCTCAATCTTCAATTCTCAATAGTCAATCCCCACTCCTCAATACTCAACACCCAATCCACAATCTTCAATCCTCAATCCTCGAATCCTCAATCCTCAATTCTCAATCTTCAGACCTCAAACATCAATACTCAACCCTCAGTCCTCGTCCTCAATCCACAACCCTCAATCCTCGATCCTCAATCTTCAATCATCAATATTCAATCTTCAATCCTCAACCCGCAACCCTCAATACTCAATCCTCAATCCTCAATGTACGATCCTCAATACCCAATCCTCAATCTTCAATCCTCAATCCTCAGTCCTCAATCCTCAATCCTCAATCCTCAATTCTCAATCCTCAATCCTCATTCTTCAGACCTGAATCATCAATACTCAACCCTCAGTCCTCGTCCTCAATCCACAACCCTCAATCCTCGATCCTCAATCTTCAATCATCAATATTCACTCTTCAATTCTCAACCCTCAACCCTCAATACTCAATCCTCATTCCTCAATGTACGAACCTCAATACCCAATTCTCAATCTTCAATACTCAATCATCAATCCTCAATATTCAATACTCAATCCTCAATCCTCAATCCTCAATCCTCAATACTCAACCATCAATCCTCTGCCCTCAAACCTCAATCCCGAATCCTCAATCCTAAATCCTCAATCTTCAGCCCTCAGTCCTCAAAAATCAACTATCAATCCTCCATCCTGAATAGAATATCCTCAATTTACAGATTTCCATACTCAATCCCCATTCTTCAATCTTCAAATCTGAATCCACAAACATCAATTCTAATGACTCAACCATCAACACTCAGTCCTCACTCTTCAATCCTCAACCCTCAATCCTCAATCTTCAATCATCAATACTCAATCTTCAATCATCAATCCTCAATCCTCAATCCTCAATCCTCAATCTTCAATCCTCAATCCTCAATCCTCATACTTCAATCCTCAACACTCAACCCTCAATCTTCAATCCTCAATCCTCAATCCTCAATTCTCAATCCTCAATCCTCAAGCTTCAGACCTCAATCATCAATACTCAACCCTCAGTCCTCGTCCTCAATCCACAACCCTCAATCCTCGATCCTCAATCTTCAATCATCAATATTCAATCTTCAATTCTCAACCCTCAACCCTCAATGCTCAATCCTCAATCCTCAATGTACGAACCTCAATACCCAATCCTCAATCTTCAATACTCAATCCTCAATCCTCAATCCTCAATACTCAACCATCAATCCTCAATTCCCAATACTCAATAGATTATCCTGAATTTTCAGGATTCAATACTCAAACTTCAAACCTCAACCCTCAGCCCTCATCCTCCATCCTCAATCCTCAATCCTCAATCCTCAATCCTCAGTCTTCAATCCTCAATACTCAATCTTCAATCCTCAATCCTCAATCCTCAATCCTCAATCCTCAATCCTCAATCCTCAATGCTCAATCCTCAATCTTCAATCCTTAATCTTGAATCCCCAATACTCAATCTTCAATCCTCAATCCTCAATCCTCAATCCTCAATCCTCATTCTTCAATCCTCAATACCCAGTCCTCAATCTTCAATCCTCAATCCTCAATCCTGAATCCTCAATTCTCAATCCTCAATCCTCAATCCTCAGACCTCAAACATCAATACTCAACCCTCTGTCCTCGTCCTAAATCCACAACACTCAATCCTCAATCCTCAATCTTCAATCATCAATATTCAATCTTCAGTCCTCAATCCTCAATCCTCAATCCTCAATTTTCAATCCTCAATACTCAATCTTGAATCCTCAATCCACAGTCCTCAAACCTCAATTCTGAATCCTGAATACTCAACCTTCAATCCTCAATTCTCAATACTCAATAGAATATCCTGAATTCTCAGGATTCAATACTCAAACCTCAAACCTCAAACCTCAGCCCTCATCCTCAATCCTCAATACTCAATCCTCAATCTTCAACCCTCAATACCCAACACTCAAACTTCAATCCTCAATCCTCAATCCTCAATCCTCAATTCTCAATCCTTATACTTCAGTCCTCAACCTTCAATCCTCAATACTCAATTTTCAATCCTCAACCCTCAATCCTCAATCCTCAATCCTAAATCCTCAATCATCAATCCTCAATCTTCAGTACTCAATCCTCAATCCTCAATCCTGAATCCTCAATCCTCATTCCTCAAACCTCAATCCTCAAACCTCAGCCCTCATCCTGAATTCTCAATCCTCAATCCTCAATCCTCAAGCCACAATCCTCAACCGTCAGACCTCGTCCTCAATCCTCAACCCTCAGTCCTCAATCCTCAATCTTCAATCCTCAATCCTGAATCCTCAATCCTCAATCCTCATTCTTCAATCCTCAATAACCAATCCTCAATCTTCAATCCTCAATCCTCAATACTCAGTTCTCTATACTCAATCCTGAGACCTCAGTCCTGAAACCTCAAACCTCAACCCTCAGCCCTCATCCTCAATCCTGAATCCTCAACCTCAATCCTCAATCTTCAGTCATCAATACTCAATCTTCAATCCTCAATCCTCAATCCTCAATCCTCATTCCTCAAACATCAATCCTCCACCCTCAGTCGTTATCCTCAATTCTCAATTCTCAATCCCCAATCCTCAATCCTTAATCCTCAATCTTCAATCCTCAATCCCCAGTCCTCAATCTTCAATCCCCAATGCTCCATCCTCAATCCTCTATCCTCAGTCGTCAGTCCTCAACCCTCAATCCTCAAACATCAATCCTCAACCGTCAGTCCTCGTCCTCAACCCTCAACACTCAATCCTCAATCCTCAATCTTCAACAATCAATACACAACCTTTAATCCTCAATGCTCAGTCCTCAATACTCAACCTTCAATCCTCAATTCTCAATACTCAATAGAATATCCTGAATTCTCAGGTTTCAATACTCAAACCTGAAACCTCAAACCTCAGCCCTCATCCTCAATCCTCAATACTCAATCCTCAATCTTCAACCCTCAATACCCAACACTCAAACTTCAATCCTCAATCCTCAATCCTCAATCCTCAATCCTCAATCCTCAGTCCTCAATACTCAACCATCAATCCTCAATCCTCAATCTTCAACCCTCAATACTGAATCTTTAATCCTCAATCCTCAATCCTCAATCCTTAATCCTGAACGCTCAATCCTCAATCCTCAATCCTCAATCCTCAATCCTCAAACTTCAATCCTCAATCCTCAATCCTCAATCTTCAATCCTCAATCCTCAGTCCTCACTCCTCAATACTCAACCAACGATCCTCAATTCTCAATACTCAATAGAATATCCTGAATTCTCAGGATTCAATACTCAAACCTCAAACCTCAAACCTCAGCCCTCATCCTCAATCCTCAATACTCAATCCTCAATCTTCAACCCTCAATACCCAACACTCAAACTTCAATCCTCAATCCTCAATCCTCAATCCTCAATTCTCAATCCTTATACTTCAGTCCTCAACCTTCAATCCTCAATACTCAATTTTCAATCCTCAACCCTCAATCCTCAATCCTCAATCCTAAATCCTCAATCATCAATCCTCAATCTTCAGTACTCAATCCTCAATCCTCAATCCTGAATCCTCAATCCTCATTCCTCAAACCTCAATCCTCAAACCTCAGCCCTCATCCTGAATTCTCAATCCTCAATCCTCAATCCTCAAGCCACAATCCTCAACCGTCAGACCTCGTCCTCAATCCTCAACCCTCAGTCCTCAATCCTCAATCTTCAATCCTCAATCCTGAATCCTCAATCCTCAATCCTCATTCTTCAATCCTCAATAACCAATCCTCAATCTTCAATCCTCAATCCTCAATACTCAGTTCTCTATACTCAATCCTGAGACCTCAGTCCTGAAACCTCAAACCTCAACCCTCAGCCCTCATCCTCAATCCTGAATCCTCAACCTCAATCCTCAATCTTCAGTCATCAATACTCAATCTTCAATCCTCAATCCTCAATCCTCAATCCTCATTCCTCAAACATCAATCCTCCACCCTCAGTCGTTATCCTCAATTCTCAATTCTCAATCCCCAATCCTCAATCCTTAATCCTCAATCTTCAATCCTCAATCCCCAGTCCTCAATCTTCAATCCCCAATGCTCCATCCTCAATCCTCTATCCTCAGTCGTCAGTCCTCAACCCTCAATCCTCAAACATCAATCCTCAACCGTCAGTCCTCGTCCTCAACCCTCAACACTCAATCCTCAATCCTCAATCTTCAACAATCAATACACAACCTTTAATCCTCAATGCTCAGTCCTCAATACTCAACCTTCAATCCTCAATTCTCAATACTCAATAGAATATCCTGAATTCTCAGGTTTCAATACTCAAACCTGAAACCTCAAACCTCAGCCCTCATCCTCAATCCTCAATACTCAATCCTCAATCTTCAACCCTCAATACCCAACACTCAAACTTCAATCCTCAATCCTCAATCCTCAATCCTCAATCCTCAATCCTCAGTCCTCAATACTCAACCATCAATCCTCAATCCTCAATCTTCAACCCTCAATACTGAATCTTTAATCCTCAATCCTCAATCCTCAATCCTTAATCCTGAACGCTCAATCCTCAATCCTCAATCCTCAATCCTCAATCCTCAAACTTCAATCCTCAATCCTCAATCCTCAATCTTCAATCCTCAATCCTCAGTCCTCACTCCTCAATACTCAACCAACGATCCTCAATTCCCAATACGCAATAGAATATCCTGAATTCTCAGGATTCAATACTCAAACCTCAATCCTCAACCCTCAGCCCTCATCCTCCATCCTCAACCCTCAATGTTCAATCCGCAATACCCAATCCTCAATCTTCAATACTCAATCCTCAATCCTCAATCCTCAATCCTCAATCCTCAATCCTCAACCCTCAATCCTCAATCTTCAATCCTCAATCCTCAATCCTCAGTCCTCAATACTCAACCATCAATCCTCAATCCTCAATCTTCAACCCTCAATACTGAATCTTTAATCCTCAATCCTCAATCCTCAATCCTTAATCCTGAACCCTCAATCCTCAATCCTCAATCCTCAATCCTCAATCCTCAAACTTCAATCCTCAATCCTCAATCCTCAATCTTCAATCCTCAATCCTCAGTCCTCACTCCTCAATACTCAACCAACGATCCTCAATTCCCAATACGCAATAGAATATCCTGAATTCTCAGGATTCAATACTCAAACCTCAATCCTCAACCCTCAGCCCTCATCCTCCATCCTCAACCCTCAATGTTCAATCCGCAATACCCAATCCTCAATCTTCAATACTCAATCCTCAATCCTCAATCCTCAATCCTCAATCCTCAATCCTCAACCCTCAATCCTCAATCTTCAATCCTCAATCCTCAATCCTCAGTCCTCAATACTCAACCATCAATCCTCAATCCTCAATCTTCAACCCTCAATACTGAATCTTTAATCCTCAATCCTCAATCCTCAATCCTTAATCCTGAACCCTCAATCCTCAATCCTCAATCCTCAATCCTCAAACTTCAATCCTCAATCCTCAATCCTCAATCTTCAATCCTCAATCCTCAATCCTCACTCCTCAATAATCAACAATCAATCCTCAATTCCCAATACGCAATAGAATATCCTGAATTCTCAGGATTCAATACTCAAACCTCAATCCTCAACCCTCAGCCCTCATCCTCCATCCTCAACCCTCAATGTTCAATCCGCAATACCCAATCCTCAATCTTCAATACTCAATCCTCAATCCTCAATCCTCAATCCTCAATACTCAATCCTCAATCTTCAATCCTCAATCCTCAACCCTCAGTCCTCAATACTCAACCATCAATCCTCAATCCTCTATCTTCAACCCTCAATACTGAATCTTTAATCCTCAATCCTCAATCCTCAATCCTTAATCCTGAATCCTCAATCCTCAATCCTCAATCCTCAATCCTCAAACTTCAATCCTCAATACTCAATCTTCAATCCTCAATCCTCATTCCTCAAACCTCAATTCTGAATCCTGAAAACTCAATCTTCAATCCTCAATCCTCAGCCCTCAATACTCTAGCATGAATCTTCAATCCTCAATCCTCAATCCTCAATCCTCAATCCTCATTCTTCAATCCTCAATACCCAATCCTCAATCTTCAATCCTCAATCCTCAATGCTCAATTCTCAATCCTCAATCCTCAAACCTCAATCTTCAATCCTCAACACACAATCTTCAATCGTCAATCCTCAATCCTCAGTCATCAATCCTCAATCTTCAATTCTCAATAGTCAATCCCCACTCCTCAATACTCAACACCCAATCCACAATCTTCAATCCTCAATCCTCGAATCCTCAATCCTCAATTCTCAATCTTCAGACCTCAAACATCAATACTCAACCCTCAGTCCTCGTCCTCAATCCACAACCCTCAATCCTCGATCCTCAATCTTCAATCATCAATATTCAATCTTCAATTCTCAACCCTCAACCCTCAATACTCAATCCTCAATCCTCAATGTACGAACCTCAATACCCAATTCTCAATCTTCAATACTCAATCATCAATCCTCAATATTCAATACTCAATCCTCAATACTCAATCCTCAATCCTCAATACTCAACCATCAATCCTCTGCCCTCAAACCTCAATCCCGAATCCTCAATCCTAAATCCTCAATCTTCAGCCCTCAGTCCTCAAAAATCAACTATCAATCCTCCATCCTGAATAGAATATCCTTAATTTACAGATTTCCATACTCAATCCCCATTCTTCAATCTTCAAATCTGAATCCACAAACATCAATTCTAATGACTCAACCATCAACACTCAGTCCTCACTCTTCAATCCTCAACCCTCAATCCTCAATCTTCAATCATCAATACTCAATCTTCAATCATCAATCCTCAATCCTCAATCCTCAATCCTCAATCTTCAATCCTCAATCCTCAATCCTCATACTTCAATCCTCAACACTCAACCCTCAATCTTCAATCCTCAATCCTCAATCCTCAATTCTCAATCCTCAACACTCAATCTTCAGACCTCAATCATCAATACTCAACCCTCAGTCCTCGTCCTCAATCCACAACCCTCAATCCTCGATCCTCAATCTTCAATCATCAATATTCAATCTTCAATTCTCAACCCTCAACCCTCAATGCTCAATCCTCAATCCTCAATGTACGAACCTCAATACCCAATCCTCAATCTTCAATACTCAATCCTCAATCCTCAATCCTCAATACTCAACCATCAATCCTCAATTCCCAATACTCAATAGATTATCCTGAATTTTCAGGATTCAATACTCAAACTTCAAACCTCAACCCTCAGCCCTCATCCTCCATCCTCAATCCTCAATCCTCAATCCTCAATCCTCAATCTTCAATCCTCAATACTCAATCTTCAATCCTCAATCCTCAATCCTCAATCCTCAATCCTCAATCCTCAATCCTCAATGCTCAATCCTCAATCTTCAATCCTTAATCTTGAATCCCCAATACTCAATCTTCAATCCTCAATCCTCAATCCTCAATCCTCAATCCTCATTCTTCAATCCTCAATACCCAGTCCTCAATCTTCAATCCTCAATCCTCAATCCTGAATCCTCAATTCTCAATCCTCAATCCTCAATCCTCAGACCTCAAACATCAATACTCAACCCTCTGTCCTCGTCCTAAATCCACAACACTCAATCCTCAATCCTCAATCTTCAATCATCAATATTCAATCTTCAGTCCTCAATCCTCAATCCTCAATCCTCAATTTTCAATCCTCAATACTCAATCTTGAATCCTCAATCCACAGTCCTCAAACCTCAATTCTGAATCCTGAATACTCAACCTTCAATCCTCAATTCTCAATACTCAATAGAATATCCTGAATTCTCAGGATTCAATACTCAAACCTCAAACCTCAAACCTCAGCCCTCATCCTCAATCCTCAATACTCAATCCTCAATCTTCAACCCTCAATACCCAACACTCAAACTTCAATCCTCAATCCTCAATCCTCAATCCTCAATTCTCAATCCTTATACCTCAGTCCTCAACCTTCAATCCTCAATACTCAATTTTCAATCCTCAACCCTCAATCCTCAATCCTCAATCCTAAATCCTCAATCATCAATCCTCAATCTTCAGTACTCAATCCTCAATCCTCAATCCTGAATCCTCAATCCTCATTCCTCAAACCTCAATCCTCAAACCTCAGCCCTCATCCTGAATTCTCAATCCTCAATCCTCAATCCTCAAGCCACAATCCTCAACCGTCAGACCTCGTCCTCAATCCTCAACCCTCAGTCCTCTATCCTCAATCTTCAATCCTCAATCCTGAATCCTCAATCCTCAATCCTCATTCTTCAATCCTCAATAACCAATCCTCAATCTTCAATCCTCAATCCTCAATACTCAGTTCTCTATACTCAATCCTGAGACCTCAGTCCTGAAACCTCAAACCTCAACCCTCAGCCCTCATCCTCAATCCTGAATCCTCAACCTCAATCCTCAATCTTCAGTCATCAATACTCAATCTTCAATCCTCAATCCTCAATCCTCAATCCTCATTCCTCAAACATCAATCCTCCACCCTCAGTCGTTATCCTCAATTCTCAATTCTCAATCCCCAATCCTCAATCCTTAATCCTCAATCTTCAATCCTCAATCCCCAGTCCTCAATCTTCAATCCCCAATGCTCCATCCTCAATCCTCTATCCTCAGTCGTCAGTCCTCAACCCTCAATCCTCAAACATCAATCGTCAACCGTCAGTCCTCGTCCTCAACCCTCAACACTCAATCCTCAATCCTCAATCTTCAACAATCAATACACAACCTTTAATCCTCAATGCTCAGTCCTCAATACTCAACCTTCAATCCTCAATTCTCAATACTCAATAGAATATCCTGAATTCTCAGGATTCAATACTCAAACCTGAAACCTCAAACCTCAGCCCTCATCCTCAATCCTCAATACTCAATCCTCAATCTTCAACCCTCAATACCCAACACTCAAACTTCAATCCTCAATCCTGAATCCTCAATACTAAAGAATCAATCCTCAATTCTCAATACTCAATAGAACATCCTGAATTCTCAGGATTCAATACTCAAACCTCAAACCTCAAACCTCAGCCATCATCCTCAATCCTCAATCCTCAATCGTCAATCCTCAACCTTCAGTCCTCAACACTCAACCTTCAACCCTCAATCCTCAATCCTTAATCGTCAATCCGCATTCCTCAATCCTCAGTCATCAATCCTCAACCTTCAATACTCAATCCTCAATCCTCAATCCTCAATCCCCAATCCTCAATCCTCATTCCTCAAACCTCAATCCTCAAACCTCAGCCCTCTTCCTGAATTCTCAATCCTCAATCCTCAATCCTCAAGCCACAATCCTCAACCGTCAGACCTCGTCCTCAATCCTCGACCCTTAGTCCTCAATCCTCAATCTTCAATCATCAATACTCAATCTTCAATCCGCAATCCTCAATCCTCAATCCTCATTCCTCAAACCTCAATCCTCAATCCTCAATCCTTAATCCTCAATCTTCAATCCTCAATCAACAGTCCTCAATCTTCAATCCTCAATGCTCAATCCTCAATCCTCAATCCTCAGTCCTCAATCTTCAATCTTCAATACTCAATCTTCAATCCTCAATCCTCAATCCTCAATCCTCAATCGTCAATCCTCAATCCTCAATCCTCAATATTCAACACACAACCCTCAACCATCAATCCTCAATACTCAACCATCAATCCTCAATTCTCAATACTCAATAGAATACCCTGAATTCTCATCGTTCAATACTCAATCCACAAAAATCAATAATCAAATCTCAACCCTCAAACATCAATTCTCAACACTCAATCCTCAACGCTCAGTCCTCTCTCTTCAATCTTCAATCCACAATCCTCAATCCTCAGTCCTCAATCCGCAATCCTCAATCCTCAATCCTCGGTCCTCAATCCTCAATCCTCAATCCTCAATACTCAATCTTCAATCCTCAATCCTCAATACTCAATCCTCAATCCTCATTCTTCAATCCTCAATACCCAATCCTCAATCCTCAATCCTCATTCCTCAACCATCAATCCTCCACCCTCAGTCGTTATCCTCAATTCTCAATTCTCAATCCTCAATCCTCAAACCTCAATCTTCAATCCTCAATAATCAATATTCAATCCTGGATCCTATGTCCCCAATCCTCAATCCTTAATCCTCAATCTTCAATCCTCAATCCCCAGTCCTCAATCTTCAATCCTCAATGCTCCATCCTCAATCCTCTATCCTCAATCCTCAATCCTAAATCCTCAATCATCAATCCTCAATCTTCAATACTCAATCCTCAATCTTCAATCCTGAATCCTCAATACTAAACCATCAATCCTCAATTCTCAATACTCAACAGAACATCCTGAATTCTCAGGATTCAATACTCAAACATCAAACCTCAAACCTCAGCCATCATCCTCAATCCTCAACCCTCAATCGCCAATCCTCAACCTTCAATCCTCAACACTCAACCTTCAACCCTCAATCCCCAATCCTCAATCGTCAATCCGCAATCCCCAATCTTCAGTCATCAATCCTCAACCTTCAATACTCAATCCTCAATCCTCAATCCTCAATCCCCAATCCTCAATCCTCATTCCTGAAACCTCAATCCTCAAACCTCAGTCCTCATCCTCAATTCTCAATCCTCAATCCTCAATCCTCAAACCACAATCCACAACCGTTAGTCCTCATCCTCAATCCTCAACCCTCAATCCTCAATCCTCAATCTTCAATCATCAATACTCAATCTTCAATCCTCAATCCTCAATCCTCAATCCTCATTCCTCAAACATCAATCCTCCACCCCCAGTCGTTATCCTCAATTCTCAATTCTCAATCCTCAATCCTCAATCCTCAATCTTCAATCCTCAATAATCAATATTCAATCCTAGATCCTCAGTCCCCAACCCTCAATCCTTAATCCTCAATCTTCAATCCTCAATCCCCAGTCCTCAATCTTCAATCCCCAATGCTCCATCCTCAATCCTCTATCCTCAGTCGTCAGTCCTCAACCCTCAATCCTCAAGCATCAATCCTCAACCGTCAGTCCTCGTCCTCAACCCTCAACACTCAATCCTCAATCCTCAATCTTCAATCATCAATACACAACCTTCAATCCTCAATCCTCAGTCCTCAATTCTCAACCATCAATCCTCAATTCTCAATACTCAATAGAATATCCTGAATTCTCAGGATTCAATACTCAAACCTCAAACCTCAAACCTCAAACCTCAGTCCTCATCCTCAATCCTCAATACTCAATCCTCAATCTTCAACCTTCAATACTCAACACTCAAACATCAATCCTCAATCCTCAATCCTCCAACCTCAATCCACAATCCTTATTCCTCAGTCCTTAACCTTCAATCCTCAATACTCAATTTTCAATCCTCAACACTCAATCCTCAATCCTCAATCCTAAATCCTCAATCCTCAATCATCAATCCTCAGTCTTCAGTACTCAATCCTCAATCCTCAACCCTCAATCCTCAATCCTCGGTCCTCAATCCTCAATCCTCAATCCTCAATACTCAATCTTCAATCCTCAATCCTCAATACTCAATCCTCAATCCTCATTCTTCAATCCTCAATACCCAATCCTCAATCTTCAATCCTCAATCCTCAATCCTCAATACTCAATCCTCAATCCTCAGTCCTCAATCTTCAATCCCCAATGCTCCATCCTCAATCCTCAATCCTGAATCCTCAATCCTCAATCCTCAATCTTCAATCCTCAATACCAAATCCTCAATCTTCAATCCTCAATCCTCAATCCTCAATCTTCAATCCTCAATCCTGAATCCTCAATCCTCAATCCTCATTCTTCAATCCTCAATACCCAATCCTCAATCTTCAATCCTCAATCCTCAATCCTCAGTTCTCTATACTCAATCCTGAGACCTCAGTCCTGAAACCTCAAACCTCAACCCTCAGCCCTCATCCTCAATCCTGAATCCTCAACCTCAATCCTCAATCTTCAGTCATCAATACTCAATCTTCAATCCTCAATCCTCAATCCTCAATCCTCATTCCTCAAACATCAATCCTCCACCCTCAGTCGTTATCCTCAATTCTCAATTCTCAATCCCCAATCCTCAATCCTCAATCCTCAATCTTCAATCCTCAATCCCCAGTCCTCAATCTTCAATCCCCAATGCTCCATCCTCAATCCTCTATTCTCAGTCGTCAGTCCTCAACCCTCAATCCTCAAACATTAATCCTCAACCGTCAGTCCTCGTCCTCAACCCTCAACACTCAATCCTCAATCCTTAATCTTCAATCATCAATACACAACCTTCAATCCTCAATCCTCGGTCCTCAATACTCAACCATCAATCCTCAATTCTCAATACTCAATAGAATATCCTGAATTCTCAGGATTCAATACTCAAACCTCAAACCTCAAACCTCAGCCCTCATCCTCAATCCTCAATACTCAATCCTCAATCTTCAACCCTCAATACTCAACACTCAAACTTCAATCCTCAATCCTCAATCCACAATCCTCAATCCTCAATCCTTATTCCTCAGTCCTCAACCTTCAATCCTCAATACTCAATTTTCAATCCTCAACCCTCAATCCGCAATCCTCAATCCTAAATCCTCAATCCTCAATCCTCAATCCTGAATCCTCAATACTAAAGCATCAATCCTCAATTCTCAATACTCAATAGAACATCCTGAATTCTCAAGATTCAATACTCAAACCTCAAACCTCAAACCTCAGCCATCATCCTCAATCCTCAATCCTCAATCGTCAATCCTCAACCTTCAATCCTCAACACTCAACCTTCAACCCTCAATCCTCAATCCTTAATCCTCAATCCTCAATCCTCAATCTTCAATCCTCAATCCTCAATCGTCAATCCTCAACCTTCAATCCTCAACACTCAACCTTCAACCCTCAATCCTCAATCCTTAATCCTCAATCCTCAATCCTCAATCTTCAATCCTCAATCCTGAATCCTCAATCCTCAATCCTCATTCTTCAATCCTTAATACCCAATCCTCAATCTTCAATCCTCAATCCTCAATCCTCAATTCTCTATACTCAATCCTCAGACCTCAGTCCTGAAACCTCAATCCTCAACCCTCAGCCCTCATCCTCAGTCCTGAATACTCAACCTCAATCCTCAATCTTCAATCATCAATACTCAATCTTCAATCCTCAATCCTCAATCCTCAATCCTCATTCCTCAAACATCAATCCTCCACCCTCAGTCGTTATCCTCAATTCTCAATTCTCAATTCTCAATCCTCAATCCTCAATCCTCAATCTTCAATGCTCAATAATCAATATTCAATCCTCAATCCTCAGTCATCAATACTCAACCTTCAATACTCAATCCTCAATCCTCAATCCTCAATCCCCAATCCTCAATCCTCATTCCTCAAACCTCAATCCTCAAACCTCAGCCCTCACCCTTAATTCTCAATCCTCAATCCTCAATCCTCAAGCCACAATCCTCAACCGTCAGTCCTCGTCCTCAATCATCAACCCTCAATCCTCAATCCTCAATCTTCAATCCTCAATACTCAATCTTCAATGCTCAATCCTCAATCCTCAATTCTCAATACTCAATCCTCAGCACTCATCCTCAATTCTCAATCCTTATTCCTCAGTCCTCAACCTTCAATCCTCAATACTCAATTTTCAATCCTCAATCCTCAATCCTCAATCCTCAATCCTCAATCCCAAATCCTCATTCATCAATCCTCAATCTTCAATACTCAATCCTCAATCCTCAATCCTGAATCCTCAATACTAAACCATCAATTCTCAATTCTCAATACTCAATAGAACATCCTGAATTCTCAGGATTCAATACTCAAACCTCAAACCTCAAACCTCAGCCATCATCCTCAATCTTCAATCCTCAATCCTCAATCCTCAATCCTCATTCCTCAAACATCAATCCTCCACCCTCAGTCGTTATCCTCAATTCTCAATTCTCAATCCTCAATCCTCAAACCTCAATCATCAATCCTCAATAATGAATATTCAATCCTGGATCCTATGTCCGCAATCCTCAATCCTTAATACTCAATCTTCAATCCTCAATCCCCAGTCCTCAATCTTCAATCCTCAATGCTCCATCCTCAATCCTCTATCCTCAATCCTCAATAATCAATATTCAATCCTGGATCCTATGTCCCCAATCCTCAATCCTTAATCCTCAATCTTCAATCCTCAATCCTCAAACCTCAATCCTCAAACCTCAGTCCTCATCCTCAATTCTCAATCCTCAATCCTCAATCCTCAAACCACAATCCTCAACCGTCAGTCCTCGTCCTCAATACTCAACCCTCAATCCTCAATCCTCAATCTGCAATCATCAATACTCAATCTTCAATCCTCAATCCTCAATCCTCAATCCTCATTCCTCAAACATCAATTCTCCACCCTCAGTCGTTATCCTCAATCCTCAATCCTCAATCCTCAATCCTCAATCCTCAATCCTCAATGCTCAATCCTCAATCTTCAATCCTTAATCTTGAATCCCCAATACTCAATCTTCAATCCTCAATCCTCAATCCTCAATCCTCAATCCTCATTCTTCAATCCTCAATACCCAGTCCTCAATCTTCAATCCTCAATCCTCAATCCTGAATCCTCAATTCTCAATCCTCAATCCTCAATCCTCAGACCTCAAACATCAATACTCAACCCTCTGTCCTCGTCCTAAATCCACAACACTCAATCCTCAATCCTCAATCTTCAATCATCAATATTCAATCTTCAGTCCTCAATCCTCAATCCTCAATCCTCAATTTTCAATCCTCAATACTCAATCTTGAATCCTCAATCCACAGTCCTCAAACCTCAATTCTGAATCCTGAATACTCAACCTTCAATCCTCAATTCTCAATACTCAATAGAATATCCTGAATTCTCAGGATTCAATACTCAAACCTCAAACCTCAAACCTCAGCCCTCATCCTCAATCCTCAATACTCAATCCTCAATCTTCAACCCTCAATACCCAACACTCAAACTTCAATCCTCAATCCTCAATCCTCAATCCTCAATTCTCAATCCTTATACCTCAGTCCTCAACCTTCAATCCTCAATACTCAATTTTCAATCCTCAACCCTCAATCCTCAATCCTCAATCCTAAATCCTCAATCATCAATCCTCAATCTTCAGTACTCAATCCTCAATCCTCAATCCTGAATCCTCAATCCTCATTCCTCAAACCTCAATCCTCAAACCTCAGCCCTCATCCTGAATTCTCAATCCTCAATCCTCAATCCTCAAGCCACAATCCTCAACCGTCAGACCTCGTCCTCAATCCTCAACCCTCAGTCCTCAATCCTCAATCTTCAATCCTCAATCCTGAATCCTCAATCCTCAATCCTCATTCTTCAATCCTCAATAACCAATCCTCAATCTTCAATCCTCAATCCTCAATACTCAGTTCTCTATACTCAATCCTGAGACCTCAGTCCTGAAACCTCAAACCTCAACCCTCAGCCCTCATCCTCAATCCTGAATCCTCAACCTCAATCCTCAATCTTCAGTCATCAATACTCAATCTTCAATCCTCAATCCTCAATCCTCAATCCTCATTCCTCAAACATCAATCCTCCACCCTCAGTCGTTATCCTCAATTCTCAATTCTCAATCCCCAATCCTCAATCCTTAATCCTCAATCTTCAATCCTCAATCCCCAGTCCTCAATCTTCAATCCCCAATGCTCCATCCTCAATCCTCTATCCTCAGTCGTCAGTCCTCAACCCTCAATCCTCAAACATCAATCGTCAACCGTCAGTCCTCGTCCTCAACCCTCAACACTCAATCCTCAATCCTCAATCTTCAACAATCAATACACAACCTTTAATCCTCAATGCTCAGTCCTCAATACTCAACCTTCAATCCTCAATTCTCAATACTCAATAGAATATCCTGAATTCTCAGGATTCAATACTCAAACCTGAAACCTCAAACCTCAGCCCTCATCCTCAATCCTCAATACTCAATCCTCAATCTTCAACCCTCAATACCCAACACTCAAACTTCAATCCTCAATCCTGAATCCTCAATACTAAAGAATCAATCCTCAATTCTCAATACTCAATAGAACATCCTGAATTCTCAGGATTCAATACTCAAACCTCAAACCTCAAACCTCAGCCATCATCCTCAATCCTCAATCCTCAATCGTCAATCCTCAACCTTCAGTCCTCAACACTCAACCTTCAACCCTCAATCCTCAATCCTTAATCGTCAATCCGCATTCCTCAATCCTCAGTCATCAATCCTCAACCTTCAATACTCAATCCTCAATCCTCAATCCTCAATCCCCAATCCTCAATCCTCATTCCTCAAACCTCAATCCTCAAACCTCAGCCCTCTTCCTGAATTCTCAATCCTCAATCCTCAATCCTCAAGCCACAATCCTCAACCGTCAGACCTCGTCCTCAATCCTCGACCCTTAGTCCTCAATCCTCAATCTTCAATCATCAATACTCAATCTTCAATCCGCAATCCTCAATCCTCAATCCTCATTCCTCAAACCTCAATCCTCAATCCTCAATCCTTAATCCTCAATCTTCAATCCTCAATCAACAGTCCTCAATCTTCAATCCTCAATGCTCAATCCTCAATCCTCAATCCTCAGTCCTCAATCTTCAATCTTCAATACTCAATCTTCAATCCTCAATCCTCAATCCTCAATCCTCAATCGTCAATCCTCAATCCTCAATCCTCAATATTCAACACACAACCCTCAACCATCAATCCTCAATACTCAACCATCAATCCTCAATTCTCAATACTCAATAGAATACCCTGAATTCTCATCGTTCAATACTCAATCCACAAAAATCAATAATCAAATCTCAACCCTCAAACATCAATTCTCAACACTCAATCCTCAACGCTCAGTCCTCTCTCTTCAATCTTCAATCCACAATCCTCAATCCTCAGTCCTCAATCCGCAATCCTCAATCCTCAACCCTCGGTCCTCAATCCTCAATCCTCAATCCTCAATACTCAATCTTCAATCCTCAATCCTCAATACTCAATCCTCAATCCTCATTCTTCAATCCTCAATACCCAATCCTCAATCCTCAATCCTCATTCCTCAAACATCAATCCTCCACCCTCAGTCGTTATCCTCAATTCTCAATTCTCAATCCTCAATCCTCAAACCTCAATCTTCAATCCTCAATAATCAATATTCAATCCTGGATCCTATGTCCCCAATCCTCAATCCTTAATCCTCAATCTTCAATCCTCAATCCCCAGTCCTCAATCTTCAATCCTCAATGCTCCATCCTCAATCCTCTATCCTCAATCCTCAATCCTAAATCCTCAATCATCAATCCTCAATCTTCAATACTCAATCCTCAATCTTCAATCCTGAATCCTCAATACTAAACCATCAATCCTCAATTCTCAATACTCAACAGAACATCCTGAATTCTCAGGATTCAATACTCAAACATCAAACCTCAAACCTCAGCCATCATCCTCAATCCTCAACCCTCAATCGCCAATCCTCAACCTTCAATCCTCAACACTCAACCTTCAACCCTCAATCCCCAATCCTCAATCGTCAATCCGCAATCCCCAATCTTCAGTCATCAATCCTCAACCTTCAATACTCAATCCTCAATCCTCAATCCTCAATCCCCAATCCTCAATCCTCATTCCTGAAACCTCAATCCTCAAACCTCAGTCCTCATCCTCAATTCTCAATCCTCAATCCTCAATCCTCAAACCACAATCCACAACCGTTAGTCCTCATCCTCAATCCTCAACCCTCAATCCTCAATCCTCAATCTTCAATCATCAATACTCAATCTTCAATCCTCAATCCTCAATCCTCAATCCTCATTCCTCAAACATCAATCCTCCACCCCCAGTCGTTATCCTCAATTCTCAATTCTCAATCCTCAATCCTCAATCCTCAATCTTCAATCCTCAATAATCAATATTCAATCCTAGATCCTCAGTCCCCAACCCTCAATCCTTAATCCTCAATCTTCAATCCTCAATCCCCAGTCCTCAATCTTCAATCCCCAATGCTCCATCCTCAATCCTCTATCCTCAGTCGTCAGTCCTCAACCCTCAATCCTCAAGCATCAATCCTCAACCGTCAGTCCTCGTCCTCAACCCTCAACACTCAATCCTCAATCCTCAATCTTCAATCATCAATACACAACCTTCAATCCTCAATCCTCAGTCCTCAATTCTCAACCATCAATCCTCAATTCTCAATACTCAATAGAATATCCTGAATTCTCAGGATTCAATACTCAAACCTCAAACCTCAAACCTCAAACCTCAGTCCTCATCCTCAATCCTCAATACTCAATCCTCAATCTTCAACCTTCAATACTCAACACTCAAACATCAATCCTCAATCCTCAATCCTCCAACCTCAATCCACAATCCTTATTCCTCAGTCCTTAACCTTCAATCCTCAATACTCAATTTTCAATCCTCAACACTCAATCCTCAATCCTCAATCCTAAATCCTCAATCCTCAATCATCAATCCTCAGTCTTCAGTACTCAATCCTCAATCCTCAACCCTCAATCCTCAATCCTCGGTCCTCAATCCTCAATCCTCAATCCTCAATACTCAATCTTCAATCCTCAATCCTCAATACTCAATCCTCAATCCTCATTCTTCAATCCTCAATACCCAATCCTCAATCTTCAATCCTCAATCCTCAATCCTCAATACTCAATCCTCAATCCTCAGTCCTCAATCTTCAATCCCCAATGCTCCATCCTCAATCCTCAATCCTGAATCCTCAATCCTCAATCCTCAATCTTCAATCCTCAATACCAAATCCTCAATCTTCAATCCTCAATCCTCAATCCTCAATCTTCAATCCTCAATCCTGAATCCTCAATCCTCAATCCTCATTCTTCAATCCTCAATACCCAATCCTCAATCTTCAATCCTCAATCCTCAATCCTCAGTTCTCTATACTCAATCCTGAGACCTCAGTCCTGAAACCTCAAACCTCAACCCTCAGCCCTCATCCTCAATCCTGAATCCTCAACCTCAATCCTCAATCTTCAGTCATCAATACTCAATCTTCAATCCTCAATCCTCAATCCTCAATCCTCATTCCTCAAACATCAATCCTCCACCCTCAGTCGTTATCCTCAATTCTCAATTCTCAATCCCCAATCCTCAATCCTCAATCCTCAATCTTCAATCCTCAATCCCCAGTCCTCAATCTTCAATCCCCAATGCTCCATCCTCAATCCTCTATTCTCAGTCGTCAGTCCTCAACCCTCAATCCTCAAACATTAATCCTCAACCGTCAGTCCTCGTCCTCAACCCTCAACACTCAATCCTCAATCCTTAATCTTCAATCATCAATACACAACCTTCAATCCTCAATCCTCGGTCCTCAATACTCAACCATCAATCCTCAATTCTCAATACTCAATAGAATATCCTGAATTCTCAGGATTCAATACTCAAACCTCAAACCTCAAACCTCAGCCCTCATCCTCAATCCTCAATACTCAATCCTCAATCTTCAACCCTCAATACTCAACACTCAAACTTCAATCCTCAATCCTCAATCCACAATCCTCAATCCTCAATCCTTATTCCTCAGTCCTCAACCTTCAATCCTCAATACTCAATTTTCAATCCTCAACCCTCAATCCGCAATCCTCAATCCTAAATCCTCAATCCTCAATCCTCAATCCTGAATCCTCAATACTAAAGCATCAATCCTCAATTCTCAATACTCAATAGAACATCCTGAATTCTCAAGATTCAATACTCAAACCTCAAACCTCAAACCTCAGCCATCATCCTCAATCCTCAATCCTCAATCGTCAATCCTCAACCTTCAATCCTCAACACTCAACCTTCAACCCTCAATCCTCAATCCTTAATCCTCAATCCTCAATCCTCAATCTTCAATCCTCAATCCTCAATCGTCAATCCTCAACCTTCAATCCTCAACACTCAACCTTCAACCCTCAATCCTCAATCCTTAATCCTCAATCCTCAATCCTCAATCTTCAATCCTCAATCCTGAATCCTCAATCCTCAATCCTCATTCTTCAATCCTTAATACCCAATCCTCAATCTTCAATCCTCAATCCTCAATCCTCAATTCTCTATACTCAATCCTCAGACCTCAGTCCTGAAACCTCAATCCTCAACCCTCAGCCCTCATCCTCAGTCCTGAATACTCAACCTCAATCCTCAATCTTCAATCATCAATACTCAATCTTCAATCCTCAATCCTCAATCCTCAATCCTCATTCCTCAAACATCAATCCTCCACCCTCAGTCGTTATCCTCAATTCTCAATTCTCAATTCTCAATCCTCAATCCTCAATCCTCAATCTTCAATGCTCAATAATCAATATTCAATCCTCAATCCTCAGTCATCAATACTCAACCTTCAATACTCAATCCTCAATCCTCAATCCTCAATCCCCAATCCTCAATCCTCATTCCTCAAACCTCAATCCTCAAACCTCAGCCCTCACCCTTAATTCTCAATCCTCAATCCTCAATCCTCAAGCCACAATCCTCAACCGTCAGTCCTCGTCCTCAATCATCAACCCTCAATCCTCAATCCTCAATCTTCAATCCTCAATACTCAATCTTCAATGCTCAATCCTCAATCCTCAATTCTCAATACTCAATCCTCAGCACTCATCCTCAATTCTCAATCCTTATTCCTCAGTCCTCAACCTTCAATCCTCAATACTCAATTTTCAATCCTCAATCCTCAATCCTCAATCCTCAATCCTCAATCCCAAATCCTCATTCATCAATCCTCAATCTTCAATACTCAATCCTCAATCCTCAATCCTGAATCCTCAATACTAAACCATCAATTCTCAATTCTCAATACTCAATAGAACATCCTGAATTCTCAGGATTCAATACTCAAACCTCAAACCTCAAACCTCAGCCATCATCCTCAATCTTCAATCCTCAATCCTCAATCCTCAATCCTCATTCCTCAAACATCAATCCTCCACCCTCAGTCGTTATCCTCAATTCTCAATTCTCAATCCTCAATCCTCAAACCTCAATCATCAATCCTCAATAATGAATATTCAATCCTGGATCCTATGTCCGCAATCCTCAATCCTTAATACTCAATCTTCAATCCTCAATCCCCAGTCCTCAATCTTCAATCCTCAATGCTCCATCCTCAATCCTCTATCCTCAATCCTCAATAATCAATATTCAATCCTGGATCCTATGTCCCCAATCCTCAATCCTTAATCCTCAATCTTCAATCCTCAATCCTCAAACCTCAATCCTCAAACCTCAGTCCTCATCCTCAATTCTCAATCCTCAATCCTCAATCCTCAAACCACAATCCTCAACCGTCAGTCCTCGTCCTCAATACTCAACCCTCAATCCTCAATCCTCAATCTGCAATCATCAATACTCAATCTTCAATCCTCAATCCTCAATCCTCAATCCTCATTCCTCAAACATCAATTCTCCACCCTCAGTCGTTATCCTCAATTCTCAATTCTCAATCCTCAATCCTCAATCCTCAATCTTCAATCCTCAATAATCAATATTCAATCATAGATCCTCAGTCCCCAATCCTCAATCCTTAATCCTCAATCTTCAATCCTCAATCCCCAGTCCTCAATCTTCAATCCCCAATGCTCCATCCTCAATCCTCTATCCTCAGTCGTCAGTCCTCAACCCTCAATCCTCAAACATCAATCCTCAACCGTCAGTCCTCGTCCTCAACCCTCAACACTCAATCCTCAATCCTCAATCTTCAATCATCAATACACAACCTTCAATCCTCAATCCTCAGTCCTCAATACTCAACCATCAATCCTCAATTCTCAATACTCAATAGAATATCCTGAATTCTCAGGATTCAATACTCATACCTCAAACCTCAGCCCTCATCCTCAATCCTCAATACTCAATCCTCAATCTTCAACCCTCAATACTCAACACTCAACCTTCAACCCTCAATCCTCAATCCTTAATCGTCAATCCGCAATCCTCAATCCTCAGTCATCAATCCTCAACCTTCAATACTCAATCCTCAAACCTCAATTCTGAATCCTCAATCCTGAATCCTCAATCTTCAGCACTCAGACCTCAACAATCAGTTGTCAATCCTCAATCCTCAATAGAATATCCTCAGTTCACAGATTTCAGTACTCAATACTCAATCTGCAATCTTCAAATCTCTATCCACAAACATCAATTCTCATCACTCAACCATCAACACTCAGTCCTCAGTGTTCAATCCTCAATCCTCAACTCTCAATCTTCAATCCTCAATACTGAATCTTCAATCCTCAATCCTCAATCCTCAGTCCTCAATCCTCAAACCTCAATCCTCAATCCTCAATCTTCAATCCTCAATACTCAATCTTCAATCCTCAATCCTCAATTCTCAATCGTCAATACTCAATCCTCAATCGCCAATCCTCAATCCCCAATCCTCAATCTTCAATCCTCAATCCTCAATCCTCAATCCTCAACCTTCAATCCTCAATACTCAATCTTCAATCCTCAATCCTCAATCCTCAATCCTCAATCATCAATCCTCAATCCTCAATATTCAACACACAACCCTCAACCATCAATCCTCAATACTCAACCATCAATCCTCAATTCTCAATACTCAATAGAATACCCTGAATTCTCATCGTTCAATACTCAATCCACAAAAATCAATAATCAAATCTCAACCCTCAAACATCAATTCTCAATACTCAATCCTCAACGCTCAGTCCTCTCTCTTCAATCCTCCATCCTCAATCCTCAATCCTCAATCTTCAATCCTCAATACACAATCTTCAATCCTCAATCCTCAGTCCTCAAACCTCAATTCTGAATCCTCAATTCTGAATCCTCAATCTTCAGCCCTCAGTCCTCGACAATCAATTGTCAATCCTCAATCCTCAATAGAATATCCTCAATTCACAGTTTTCAATACTCGATAGTCAATCTGCAATCTTCAAATCTCTATCCACAAACATTAATTCTAATCATTCAACCCTCAACACTCAGTCCCCAATCCTGAATCTTCCATCCTCAATCCTCAATCCTCAATACTCAATCCTCAATCTTCAGTCCTCAATAATCAATCTTCAATCCTCAGTCCTCAATCCTCAGTCCTCAATCCTCAATCCTCAATCCTCAATCCTTGGTCCTCAATCCTCAATCCTCAATCCTCAATACTCAATCTTCAATCCTCAATCCTCAATACTCAATCCTCAATCCTCATTCTTCAATCCTCAATACCCAATCCTCAATCTTCAATCCTCAATCCTCAATCCTCAATTCTCAATCCTCAATCCTCAGTCCTCAATCCTCAATCTTCAGTCCTCAATACTCAATCATCAATCCTCAATTCTCAATCCTCAATCCTCAACCCTCAATCCTCAATCGTCAGTCTTCAATCCTCAATACTCAATCTTCAATCCTCAATCCTGAATACTCAATCCTCAATCCTCAATCTTCAATCCTCAATACCAAATCCTCAATCTTCAATCCTCGATCCTCAATCCTCAATCTTCAATCCTCAATCCTGAATCCTCAATCCTCAATCCTCATCCTTCAATCCTCAATACCCAATCATCAATCTTCAATCCTCAATCCTCAATCCTCAATTCTCTATGCTCAATCCTCAGACCTCAGTCCTGAAACCTGAATCCTCAACCCTCAGCCCTCATCCTCAATCCTGAATCCTCAACCTCAATCCTCAATCTTCAATCATCAATACTCAATCTTCAATCCTCAATCCTCAATCCTCAATCCTCATTCCTCAAACATCAATCCTCCACCCTCAGTCGTTATCCTCAATTCTCAATTTTCAATTCTCAATCCTCAATCCTCAATCTTCAATCCTCAATAATCAATATTCAATCCTAGATCCTCAGTCCCCAATCCTCAATCCTCAATCCTCAATCTTCAATCCTCAATCCCCAATCCTCAATCCTCAATCCTCAATTCTCAATCCTCAATCCTCAATCCTCAGACCTCAAACATCAATACTAAACCCTCAGTCCTCGTCCTCAATACACAACCCTCAATTCTCGATTCTCAATCTTAAATCATCAATAATGAATCTTCAATTCTCAACCCTCAATCCTCAATACTCAATGCTCAATCCTCAATGTTCAATCCTCAATACCCAATCCTCAATCTTCAATCCTCAATCCTCAATCCTCATTCTTCAATCCTCAATACCCAATCCTCAATCTTCAATCCTCAATCCTCAATCCTCAATTTTCAATCCTCAATCCTCAGTCCTCAGTCCTCAAACCTCAATCCTCAACACTCAGGCCTCATCCTCAATCCTCAATCCTCAAAGCTCAATCTTCAATCCCCTGTCCCAGATACTCAATCTTCAATTCTCAACCCTCAATACTCAATCCTCGATCTTCAATCCTCAAGCCTCAATCCTCAATCCTCAATCCTCATTCTTCAATCCACAATACCCAATCTTCAATCTTCAATCCTCAATCCTCAATCATCAATTCTCAATCCTTAATCCTCAATCCTCAGACCTCAACCATCAATACTCAACCCTCAGTCCTCGTCCTCAAACCGCAACGCTCAATCCTCGATCCTCAATCTTCAATTCTCAACACTCAATCTTCAATCCTCTATCCTCAATCCTCAATCCTCAATCCTCAATCCTCAATCGTCAGTCCTCGTCCTCAATGCACAACCCTCAATCCTCAACCCTCAATCCTCAGCCCTCAAACCTCAATCCCGAATCCTCAATCCTAAATCCTCAATCTTCAGCCCTCAATCATCAAAAATCAACTATCAATCCTCTATCCTGAATAGAATATCCTCAATTTACAGTTTTCCATACTCAATCCCCATTCTTCAATCTTCAAATCTGAATCCACGAACATCAATTCTAATCACTCAACCATCAACACTCAGTCCTCAATCTTCAATCCTCAATCCTCAATCCTCAATCTTCAATCCTCAATACTCAATCTGCAGTCCTCAATCCTCAATCCTCAATCCTCATTCTTCGATCCTCAACACCCAATCCTCAATCTTCAATCCTCAATACTCAATCCTCAATTCTCAATCCTCAATCCTCAATCCTCAGACCTCAAACATCAATACTCAACCCTCAGACCTCGTCCTTAATGCACAACCCTCAATCCTCGATCCTCAATCTTAAATCATCAATATTCAATCTTCAATCCTCAACCCTCAATCCTCAATCCTCAATCCTCAATCCTCAATTGTCAATCCTCAATCCTCAATCCTCAGTCCTCAGTCCTCAAACCACAATCCTCAATCCTCAGCCCGCATCCTCAATCCTCAATCCTCAATCCTCAGTCCTCCGTCCTCAAACCTCAGTCCTCAGCCCTCAGACCTCATCCTCAATCCTCAATCCTCAATCCTCAATCCTCAAACTTCAATCCTCAATACTCAATCTTCAATCCTCAATCCTCATTCCTCAAACCTCAATTCTGAATCCTGAATACTCAATCTTCAATCCTCAGTCCTCAGCCCTCAATACTCTAGCATCAATCTTCAATCCTCAATCCTCAATCCTCAATCCTCAATCCTCATTCTTCAATCCTCAATACCCAATCCTCAATCTTCAATCCTCAATCCTCAATGCTCAATTCTCAATCCTCAATCCTCAAACCTCAATCTTCAATCCTCAACACTCAATCTTCAATCTTCAATCCTCAATCCTCAATCCTCAATCTTCAATCCTCAATACTCAATCTGCAGTCCTCAATCCTCAATCCTCAATCCTCAATCATCAATCCTCAATCCTGAATCCTCATTCTTCGATCCTCAACACCCAATCCTCAATCTTCAATCCTCAATACTCAATCCTCAATTCTCAATCCTCAATCCTCAATCCTCAGACCTCAAACATCAATACTCAACCCTCAGACCTCGTCCTCAATACACAACCCTCAATCCTCGATCCTCAATCTTCAATCATCAATATTCAACCTTCAATCCTCAACCCTCAATCCTCAATACTCAATCCTCAATGCTCAATGTTCAATCCTCAATACCCAATCCTCAATCTTCAATTCTCAATCCTCAATCCTCAATCCTCAATCCTCAATCCTCAATCCTCAGTCCTCAAACCTCAATCCTGAATCCTCAATCCTGAATCCTCAATGTTCAGCCCTCAGTCCTCAACAATCAGTTGTCAATCCTCAATCCACAATAGAATATCCTCAATTCACAGGTTTCATTGCTCAATACTCGACCTGCAATCTTCAAATCTCTATCCACAAGCATCAATTCTCATCACTCAACCCTCAACACTCAGTCCCCAATCCTGAATCTTCAATCCTCAATCCTCAATCCTCAATCCTCAATCCTCAATCTTCAATCCTCAATCCTCAATGCTCAATTCTCAATCCTCAATCCTCAAACCACAATCTTCAATCCTCAACACTCAATCTTCAATCCTCAATCGTCAATCCTCAGTCATCAATCCTCAATCTTCAATTCTCAATCGTCAATCCCCACTCCTCAAACCTCAACACCCAATCCTCA
This sequence comes from Calliopsis andreniformis, assembly GCF_051401765.1. Taxonomy (NCBI): domain Eukaryota; kingdom Metazoa; phylum Arthropoda; class Insecta; order Hymenoptera; family Andrenidae; genus Calliopsis; species Calliopsis andreniformis. The sequence goes on along the minus strand of NW_027480443.1, from coordinate 4,371,714 downwards.
ATCTTCAATCCTCAATCCTCAATCCTCAATTCTCAATCCTCAATCCTCAATCCTCAGACCTCAAACATCAATACTCAACCCTCAGTCCTCGTCCTCAATACACAACCCTCAATCCTCGATCCTCAATCTTCAATCATCAATAATCAATCTTCAATTCTCAACCCTCAATCCTCAACACTCAATCCTCAATCCTCAATGTTCAATCCTCAATACCCAATCCTTAATATTCAATCCTCAATCCTCAATCCTCAATCCTCAATCCTCAATCCGCAATCTTCAGTCCTCAAACCTCAATCCTGAATCCTCAATCCTGAATCCTCAACGTTCATCCCTCAGTCCTCAACAATCAGTTGTCAATCCTCAATCCTCAATAGAATATCCTCAATTCACAGGTTTCAATACTCAACACTCAACCTGCAATCTTCAAATCTCTATCCACAAACATCAATTCTCATCACTCAACCCTCAACACTCAGTCCCCAATCCTGAATCTTCAATCCTCAATCCTCAGTCCTCAATCCTCAATCCTCAATCTTCAATCCTCAATACTCAATCTTCAATCCTCAATCCTCAATCCTCAACCCTCAACCCTCAATCGTCAACCTCCAATCCTGAATACTCAATCTTCAATACTCAACCCTCAATCCTCAATCCTCAATCCTCAATCCTCATTCTTCAATCCTCAATACCCAATCCTCAATCTTCAATCCTCAATCCTCAATCCTCAATTTTCAATCCTCAATCCTCAGACCTCAGTCTTCAAACCTCAATCCTCAACACTCAGGCCTCATCCTCAATCCTCAATCCTCAAAGCTCAATCTTCAACCCTCTGTCCCAGATACTCAATCTTCAATTCTCAATCCTCAATACTCAATCCTCAATCTTCAATCCTCAATCCTCAGTCCTCAGTCTTCAATCCTCAATACTCAACCTTCAATCATCAATCCTCAATCCTCATTCCTCAATCTTCAATCCGCAATCTTCAGTCCTCAAACCTCAATCCTGAATCCTCAACCCTGAATCCTCAACGTTCAGCCCTCAGTCCTCAACAATCAGTTGTCAATCCTCAATCCTCAATAGAATATCCTCAATTCACAGGTTTCAATACTCAACACTCAACCTGCAATCTTCAAATCTCTATCCACAAACATCAATTCTCATCACTCAACCCTCAACACTCAGTCCCCAATCCTGAATCTTCAATCCTCAATCCTCAGTCCTCAATCCTCAATCCTCAATCTTCAATCTTCAATCCTCAATACTCAATCTTCAATCCTCAATACTCAATCCTCAACCCTCAACCCTCAATCGTCAACCTCCAATCCTGAATACTCAATCTTCAATCCTCAACCCTCAATCCTCAATCCTCAATCCTCAATCCTCATTCTTCAATCCTCAATACCCAATCCTCAATCTTCAATCCTCAATACCCAATCCTCAATCTTCAATCCTCAAACCTCAATCCTCAATTTTCAATCCTCAATCCTCAGTCCTCAGTCCTCAAACCTCAATCCTCAACACTCAGGCCTCATCCTCAATCCTCAATCCTCAATGCTCAATCCTCAATCCTCAATACTCAATTTTCAATCCTCAATACCCAATCCTCAATCTTTAATTCTCAATCCTCAATCCTCAATCCTCAATCCTTAATCCTGAATCCTCAATCCTCAATCATCAATCCTCATTCTTCAATCCTCAATACCCAATCCTCAATCATCAATCCGCAATCCTCAATCCTCAACCCTCAATCCTCAATTGTCAATCCTCAATCCTCAGTCCTCAGTCCTCAAACCACAATACTCATTCTTCAATCCTCAATCCTCAATCCTCAATCCTCAAACTTCAATCCTCAATACTCAATCTTCAATCCTCAATCCTCAATCCTCAGTCATCAATCCTCAATCTTCAATTCTCAATCGTCAATCCCCACTCCTCAATCCTCAACACCCAATCCTCAATCTTCAATCCTCGATCCTCAATCCTCAATTCTCAATCCTCAATCCTCAATCCTCAGACCTCAAACATCAATACTCAACCCTAAGTCCTCGTCCTCCATACACAACCCTCAATCCTCGATCCTCAATGTTCAATCATCAATAATCAATCTTCAATTCTCAACCCTCAATCCTCAATACACAATTTTCAATCCTCAATGTTCAATCCTCAATCCTCAATCCTCAATCCTCAATCCTGAATCCTCAATCCTCAATCCTCAATCCGCAATCTTCAGTCCTCAAACCTCAATCCTGAATCCTCAACCCTGAATCCTCAACGTTCAGCCCTCAGTCCTCAACAATCAGTTGTCAATCCTCAATCCTCAATAGAATATCCTCAATTCACAGGTTTCAATACTCAACAATCAACCTGCAATCTTCAAATCTCTATCCACAAACATCAATTCTCATCACTCAACCCTCAACACTCAGTCCCCAATCCTGAATCTTCAATCCTCAATCCTCAGTCCTCAATCCTCAATCCTCAATCTTCAATCTTCAATCCTCAATACTCAATCTTCAATCCTCAATACTCAATCCTCAACCCTCAACCCTCAATCGTCAACCTCCAATCCTGAATACTCAATCTTCAATCCTCAACCCTCAATCCTCAATCCTCAATCCTCAATCCTCATTCTTCAATCCTCAATACCCAATCCTCAATCTTCAATCCTCAATCCTCAATCCTCAATTTTCAACCCTCAATCCTCAGTCCTCAGTCATGAAACCTCAATCCTCAACACTCAGGCCTCATCCTCAATCCTCAATCCTCAATGCTCAATCCTCAATACTCAATACTCAATGTTCAATCCTCAATACCCAATTCTCAATCTTCAATCCTCAATCCTGTATCCTCAACCCTCAATCCTCAATCCTCAATCCTCATTCTTCAATCCTCAGTATCCAATCCTCAATCTTCAATCCTCAATCCTCAATCCTCAATTCTCAATCCTCAATCCTCAGTCCTCAGTCCTCAAACCTCAATCCTCATTCTTCAATCCTCAATACCCAATCCTCAATCTTCAATCCTCAATCCTCAATCCTCAATCCTCATTCCTCGAACCTCAATCCTCAACCCTCAGTCCTCATCCTCAATTCTCCATTCTCAATTCACAATCCGCAGTCCTCAATCCTCAATCTTCAATCCTCAATAATCATTTTTCAATCCTAGATCCTCAATCCCCAATCATCAACCCTTAATCCTCAATCTTCAGTCCTCAGTCCCCAGCCCTCAATCTTCAATCCTCAATGCTCCATCCTCAATCCTCAATCCTCAGTCCTCAGTCCTCAATCCTCAATCCTCAAACCTCAATCCTCAATCCTCAATCTTCAATCCTCAATACTCAATCTTCACTCCTCAATCCTCAATACTCAATCCTCGATCTTCAATCCTCAATCCTCAATCCTCAGTCCTCAATCCTCATTCTTCAATCCTCAGTACCCAATCCTCAATCTTCAATCCTCAATCCTCAATCCTCAATTCTCAATCCTCAATCCTCAGTCCTCAGTCCTCAAACCTCAATCCTCATTCTTCAATCCTCAATACCCAATCCTCAATCCTCAATCTTCAACCCTCAACCCTCAACCATCAACACTCAATTCTCAATACTCAATAGAATATCCTGAATTCTCATGGTTCAATACTCAATCCACAATATTCTATAATCAAATCTCAATCCTCAAACATCAATTCTCAACACTCAATCCTCAACACTCAGTCCTCTCCCTTCAATCCTCCATCCTCAACTCTGAATCCCCAAGCGTCAATACTCAATCGTCAATCCTCAACCCTCAATCCTCAGCCCTCAAACGTCAATCCCGAGTCCTCAATCCTAAATCCTCAGTCTTCAGCCCTCAGTCCTCAAAAATCAACTATCAATCCTCTATCCTGAATAGAATATCCTCAATTTACAGTTTTCCATACTCAATCCCCATTCTTCAATCTTCAAATCTGAATCCACAAACATCAATTCTAATCACTCAAGCATCAACACTCTGTCCTCAATCTTCAATACTCAATCCTCAATCCTCTATCTTCAATCCTCAATACTCAATCCTCAATCTTCAACCCTCAATACCCAACACTCAAACTTCAATCCTCAATCCTCAATCCTCAATCCTCAATTCTCAATCCTTATACCTCAGTCCTCAACCTTCAATCCTCAATACTCAATTTTCAATCCTCAACCCTCAATCCTCAATCCTCAATCCTAAATCCTCAATCATCAATCCTCAATCTTCAGTACTCAATCCTCAATCCTCAATCCTGAATCCTCAATCCTCATTCCTCAAACCTCAATCCTCAAACCTCAGCCCTCATCCTGAATTCTCAATCCTCAATCCTCAATCCTCAAGCCACAATCCTCAACCGTCAGACCTCGTCCTCAATCCTCAACCCTCAGTCCTCAATCCTCAATCTTCAATCCTCAATCCTGAATCCTCAATCCTCAATCCTCATTCTTCAATCCTCAATAACCAATCCTCAATCTTCAATCCTCAATCCTCAATACTCAGTCCTCTATACTCAATCCTGAGACCTCAGTCCTGAAACCTCAAACCTCAACCCTCAGCCCTCATCCTCAATCCTGAATCCTCAACCTCAATCCTCAATCTTCAGTCATCAATACTCAATCTTCAATCCTCAATCCTCAATCCTCAATCCTCATTCCTCAAACATCAATCCTCAATCCCCAGTCCTCAATCTTCAATCCCCAATGCTCCATCCTCAATCCTCTATCCTCAGTCGTCAGTCCTCAACCCTCAATCCTCAAACATCAATCGTCAACCGTCAGTCCTCGTCCTCAACCCTCAACACTCAATCCTCAATCCTCAATCTTCAACAATCAATACACAACCTTTAATCCTCAATGCTCAGTCCTCAATACTCAACCTTCAATCCTCAATTCTCAATACTCAATAGAATATCCTGAATTCTCAGGATTCAATACTCAAACCTGAAACCTCAAACCTCAGCCCTCATCCTCAATCCTCAATACTCAATCCTCAATCTTCAACCCTCAATACCCAACACTCAAACTTCAATCCTCAATCCTGAATCCTCAATACTAAAGAATCAATCCTCAATTCTCAATACTCAATAGAACATCCTGAATTCTCAGGATTCAATACTCAAACCTCAAACCTCAAACCTCAGCCATCATCCTCAATCCTCAATCCTCAATCGTCAATCCTCAACCTTCAGTCCTCAACACTCAACCTTCAACCCTCAATCCTCAATCCTTAATCGTCAATCCGCATTCCTCAATCCTCAGTCATCAATCCTCAACCTTCAATACTCAATCCTCAATCCTCAATCCTCAATCCCCAATCCTCAATCCTCATTCCTCAAACCTCAATCCTCAAACCTCAGCCCTCTTCCTGAATTCTCAATCCTCAATCCTCAATCCTCAAGCCACAATCCTCAACCGTCAGACCTCGTCCTCAATCCTCAACCCTTAGTCCTCAATCCTCAATCTTCAATCATCAATACTCAATCTTCAATCCGCAATCCTCAATCCTCAATCCTCATTCCTCAAACCTCAATCCTCAATCCTCAATCCTCAATACTCAATCCTCAATCCTCATTCTTCAATCCTCAATACCCAATCCTCAATCCTCAATCCTCATTCCTCAAACATCAATCCTCCACCCTCAGTCGTTATCCTCAATTCTCAATTCTCAATCCTCAATCCTCAAACCTCAATCTTCAATCCTCAATAATCAATATTCAATCCTGGATCCTATGTCCCCAATCCTCAATCCTTAATCCTCAATCTTCAATCCTCAATCCCCAGTCCTCAATCTTCAATCCTCAATGCTCCATCCTCAATCCTCTATCCTCAATCCTCAATCCTAAATCCTCAATCATCAATCCTCAATCTTCAATACTCAATCCTCAATCTTCAATCCTGAATCCTCAATACTAAACCATCAATCCTCAATTCTCAATACTCAACAGAACATCCTGAATTCTCAGGATTCAATACTCAAACATCAAACCTCAAACCTCAGCCATCATCCTCAATCCTCAACCCTCAATCGCCAATCCTCAACCTTCAATCCTCAACACTCAACCTTCAACCCTCAATCCCCAATCCTCAATCGTCAATCCGCAATCCCCAATCTTCAGTCATCAATCCTCAACCTTCAATACTCAATCCTCAATCCTCAATCCTCAATCCCCAATCCTCAATCCTCATTCCTGAAACCTCAATCCTCAAACCTCAGTCCTCATCCTCAATTCTCAATCCTCAATCCTCAATCCTCAAACCACAATCCACAACCGTTAGTCCTCATCCTCAATCCTCAACCCTCAATCCTCAATCCTCAATCTTCAATCATCAATACTCAATCTTCAATCCTCAATCCTCAATCCTCAATCCTCATTCCTCAAACATCAATCCTCCACCCCCAGTCGTTATCCTCAATTCTCAATTCTCAATCCTCAATCCTCAATCCTCAATCTTCAATCCTCAATAATCAATATTCAATCCTAGATCCTCAGTCCCCAACCCTCAATCCTTAATCCTCAATCTTCAATCCTCAATCCCCAGTCCTCAATCTTCAATCCCCAATGCTCCATCCTCAATCCTCTATCCTCAGTCGTCAGTCCTCAACCCTCAATCCTCAAGCATCAATCCTCAACCGTCAGTCCTCGTCCTCAACCCTCAACACTCAATCCTCAATCCTCAATCTTCAATCATCAATACACAACCTTCAATCCTCAATCCTCAGTCCTCAATTCTCAACCATCAATCCTCAATTCTCAATACTCAATAGAATATCCTGAATTCTCAGGATTCAATACTCAAACCTCAAACCTCAAACCTCAAACCTCAGTCCTCATCCTCAATCCTCAATACTCAATCCTCAATCTTCAACCTTCAATACTCAACACTCAAACATCAATCCTCAATCCTCAATCCTCCAACCTCAATCCACAATCCTTATTCCTCAGTCCTTAACCTTCAATCCTCAATACTCAATTTTCAATCCTCAACACTCAATCCTCAATCCTCAATCCTAAATCCTCAATCCTCAATCATCAATCCTCAGTCTTCAGTACTCAATCCTCAATCCTCAACCCTCAATCCTCAATCCTCGGTCCTCAATCCTCAATCCTCAATCCTCAATACTCAATCTTCAATCCTCAATCCTCAATACTCAATCCTCAATCCTCATTCTTCAATCCTCAATACCCAATCCTCAATCTTCAATCCTCAATCCTCAATCCTCAATACTCAATCCTCAATCCTCAGTCCTCAATCCTCAATCTTCAGTCCTCAATACTCAATCTTCAATCCTCAATCCTGAATCCTCAATCCTCAATCCTCAATCTTCAATCCTCAATACCAAATCCTCAATCTTCAATCCTCAATCCTCAATCCTCAATCTTCAATCCTCAATCCTGAATCCTCAATCCTCAATCCTCATTCTTCAATCCTCAATACCCAATCCTCAATCTTCAATCCTCAATCCTCAATCCTCAGTTCTCTATACTCAATCCTGAGACCTCAGTCCTGAAACCTCAAACCTCAACCCTCAGCCCTCATCCTCAATCCTGAATCCTCAACCTCAATCCTCAATCTTCAGTCATCAATACTCAATCTTCAATCCTCAATCCTCAATCCTCAATCCTCATTCCTCAAACATCAATCCTCCACCCTCAGTCGTTATCCTCAATTCTCAATTCTCAATCCCCAATCCTCAATCCTCAATCCTCAATCTTCAATCCTCAATCCCCAGTCCTCAATCTTCAATCCCCAATGCTCCATCCTCAATCCTCTATTCTCAGTCGTCAGTCCTCAACCCTCAATCCTCAAACATTAATCCTCAACCGTCAGTCCTCGTCCTCAACCCTCAACACTCAATCCTCAATCCTTAATCTTCAATCATCAATACACAACCTTCAATCCTCAATCCTCGGTCCTCAATACTCAACCATCAATCCTCAATTCTCAATACTCAATAGAATATCCTGAATTCTCAGGATTCAATACTCAAACCTCAAACCTCAAACCTCAGCCCTCATCCTCAATCCTCAATACTCAATCCTCAATCTTCAACCCTCAATACTCAACACTCAAACTTCAATCCTCAATCCTCAATCCACAATCCTCAATCCTCAATCCTTATTCCTCAGTCCTCAACCTTCAATCCTCAATACTCAATTTTCAATCCTCAACCCTCAATCCGCAATCCTCAATCCTAAATCCTCAATCCTCAATCCTCAATCCTGAATCCTCAATACTAAAGCATCAATCCTCAATTCTCAATACTCAATAGAACATCCTGAATTCTCAAGATTCAATACTCAAACCTCAAACCTCAAACCTCAGCCATCATCCTCAATCCTCAATCCTCAATCGTCAATCCTCAACCTTCAATCCTCAACACTCAACCTTCAACCCTCAATCCTCAATCCTTAATCCTCAATCCTCAATCCTCAATCTTCAATCCTCAATCCTCAATCGTCAATCCTCAACCTTCAATCCTCAACACTCAACCTTCAACCCTCAATCCTCAATCCTTAATCCTCAATCCTCAATCCTCAATCTTCAATCCTCAATCCTGAATCCTCAATCCTCAATCCTCATTCTTCAATCCTTAATACCCAATCCTCAATCTTCAATCCTCAATCCTCAATCCTCAATTCTCTATACTCAATCCTCAGACCTCAGTCCTGAAACCTCAATCCTCAACCCTCAGCCCTCATCCTCAGTCCTGAATACTCAACCTCAATCCTCAATCTTCAATCATCAATACTCAATCTTCAATCCTCAATCCTCAATCCTCAATCCTCATTCCTCAAACATCAATCCTCCACCCTCAGTCGTTATCCTCAATTCTCAATTCTCAATTCTCAATCCTCAATCCTCAATCCTCAATCTTCAATGCTCAATAATCAATATTCAATCCTCAATCCTCAGTCATCAATACTCAACCTTCAATACTCAATCCTCAATCCTCAATCCTCAATCCCCAATCCTCAATCCTCATTCCTCAAACCTCAATCCTCAAACCTCAGCCCTCACCCTTAATTCTCAATCCTCAATCCACAATCCTCAAGCCACAATCCTCAACCGTCAGTCCTCGTCCTCAATCATCAACCCTCAATCCTCAATCCTCAATCTTCAATCCTCAATACTCAATCTTCAATGCTCAATCCTCAATCCTCAATTCTCAATACTCAATCCTCAGCACTCATCCTCAATTCTCAATCCTTATTCCTCAGTCCTCAACCTTCAATCCTCAATACTCAATTTTCAATCCTCAATCCTCAATCCTCAATCCTCAATCCTCAATCCCAAATCCTCATTCATCAATCCTCAATCTTCAATACTCAATCCTCAATCCTCAATCCTGAATCCTCAATACTAAACCATCAATTCTCAATTCTCAATACTCAATAGAACATCCTGAATTCTCAGGATTCAATACTCAAACCTCAAACCTCAAACCTCAGCCATCATCCTCAATCTTCAATCCTCAATCCTCAATCCTCAATCCTCATTCCTCAAACATCAATCCTCCACCCTCAGTCGTTATCCTCAATTCTCAATTCTCAATCCTCAATCCTCAAACCTCAATCATCAATCCTCAATAATGAATATTCAATCCTGGATCCTATGTCCGCAATCCTCAATCCTTAATACTCAATCTTCAATCCTCAATCCCCAGTCCTCAATCTTCAATCCTCAATGCTCCATCCTCAATCCTCTATCCTCAATCCTCAATAATCAATATTCAATCCTGGATCCTATGTCCCCAATCCTCAATCCTTAATCCTCAATCTTCAATCCTCAATCCTCAAACCTCAATCCTCAAACCTCAGTCCTCATCCTCAATTCTCAATCCTCAATCCTCAATCCTCAAACCACAATCCTCAACCGTCAGTCCTCGTCCTCAATACTCAACCCTCAATCCTCAATCCTCAATCTGCAATCATCAATACTCAATCTTCAATCCTCAATCCTCAATCCTCAATCCTCATTCCTCAAACATCAATTCTCCACCCTCAGTCGTTATCCTCAATTCTCAATTCTCAATCCTCAATTCTCAATCCTCAATCTTCAATCCTCAATAATCAATATTCAATCATAGATCCTCAGTCCCCAATCCTCAATCCTTAATCCTCAATCTTCAATCCTCAATCCCCAGTCCTCAATCTTCAATCCCCAATGCTCCATCCTCAATCCTCTATCCTCAGTCGTCAGTCCTCAACCCTCAATCCTCAAACATCAATCCTCAACCGTCAGTCCTCGTCCTCAACCCTCAACACTCAATCCTCAATCCTCAATCTTCAATCATCAATACACAACCTTCAATCCTCAATCCTCAGTCCTCAATACTCAACCATCAATCCTCAATTCTCAATACTCAATAGAATATCCTGAATTCTCAGGATTCAATACTCATACCTCAAACCTCAGCCCTCATCCTCAATCCTCAATACTCAATCCTCAATCTTCAACCCTCAATACTCAACACTCAACCTTCAACCCTCAATCCTCAATCCTTAATCGTCAATCCGCAATCCTCAATCCTCAGTCATCAATCCTCAACCTTCAATACTCAATCCTCAAACCTCAATTCTGAATCCTCAATCCTGAATCCTCAATCTTCAGCACTCAGACCTCAACAATCAGTTGTCAATCCTCAATCCTCAATAGAATATCCTCAGTTCACAGATTTCAGTACTCAATACTCAATCTGCAATCTTCAAATCTCTATCCACAAACATCAATTCTCATCACTCAACCATCAACACTCAGTCCTCAATGTTCAATCCTCAATCCTCAACTCTCAATCTTCAATCCTCGATACTGAATCTTCAATCCTCAATCCTCAATCCTCAGTCCTCAATCCTCAAACCTCAATCCTCAATCCTCAATCTTCAATCCTCAATACTCAATCTTCAATCCTCAATCCTCAATTCTCAATCGTCAATACTCAATCCTCAATCGCCAATCCTCAATCCCCAATCCTCAATCTTCAATCCTCAATCCTCAATCCTCAATCCTCAACCTTCAATCCTCAATACTCAATCTTCAATCCTCAATACTCAATCCTCAATCCTCAATCATCAATCCTCAATCCTCAATATTCAACACACAACCCTCAACCATCAATCCTCAATACTCAACCATCAATCCTCAATTCTCAATACTCAATAGAATACCCTGAATTCTCATCGTTCAATACTCAATCCACAAAAATCAATAATCAAATCTCAACCCTCAAACATCAATTCTCAATACTCAATCCTCAACGCTCAGTCCTCTCTCTTCAATCCTCCATCCTCAATCCTCAATCCTCAATCTTCAATCCTCAATACACAATCTTCAATCCTCAATCCTCAGTCCTCAAACCTCAATTCTGAATCCTCAATTCTGAATCCTCAATCTTCAGCCCTCAGTCCTCGACAATCAATTGTCAATCCTCAATCCTCAATAGAATATCCTCAATTCACAGTTTTCAATACTCGATAGTCAATCTGCAATCTTCAAATCTCTATCCACAAACATTAATTCTAATCATTCAACCCTCAACACTCAGTCCCCAATCCTGAATCTTCCATCCTCAATCCTCAATCCTCAATACTCAATCCTCAATCTTCAGTCCTCAATAATCAATCTTCAATCCTCAGTCCTCAATCCTCAGTCCTCAATCCTCAATCCTCAATCCTCAATCCTTGGTCCTCAATCCTCAATCCTCAATCCTCAATACTCAATCTTCAATCCTCAATCCTCAATACTCAATCCTCAATCCTCATTCTTCAATCCTCAATACCCAATCCTCAATCTTCAATCCTCAATCCTCAATCCTCAATTCTCAATCCTCAATCCTCAGTCCTCAATCCTCAATCTTCAGTCCTCAATACTCAATCATCAATCCTCAATTCTCAATCCTCAATCCTCAACCCTCAATCCTCAATCGTCAGTCTTCAATCCTCAATACTCAATCTTCAATCCTCAATCCTGAATACTCAATCCTCAATCCTCAATCTTCAATCCTCAATACCAAATCCTCAATCTTCAATCCTCGATCCTCAATCCTCAATCTTCAATCCTCAATCCTGAATCCTCAATCCTCAATCCTCATTCTTCAATCCTCAATACCCAATCATCAATCTTCAATCCTCAATCCTCAATCCTCAATTCTCTATGCTCAATCCTCAGACCTCAGTCCTGAAACCTGAATCCTCAACCCTCAGCCCTCATCCTCAATCCTGAATCCTCAACCTCAATCCTCAATCTTCAATCATCAATACTCAATCTTCAATCCTCAATCCTCAATCCTCAATCCTCATTCCTCAAACATCAATCCTCCACCCTCAGTCGTTATCCTCAATTCTCAATTTTCAATTCTCAATCCTCAATCCTCAATCTTCAATCCTCAATAATCAATATTCAATCCTAGATCCTCAGTCCCCAATCCTCAATCCTCAATCCTCAATCTTCAATCCTCAATCCCCAATCCTCAATCCTCAATCCTCAATTCTCAATCCTCAATCCTCAATCCTCAGACCTCAAACATCAATACTAAACCCTCAGTCCTCGTCCTCAATACACAACCCTCAATTCTCGATTCTCAATCTTAAATCATCAATAATGAATCTTCAATTCTCAACCCTCAATCCTCAATACTCAATGCTCAATCCTCAATGTTCAATCCTCAATACCCAATCCTCAATCTTCAATCCTCAATCCTCAATCCTCATTCTTCAATCCTCAATACCCAATCCTCAATCTTCAATCCTCAATCCTCAATCCTCAATTTTCAATCCTCAATCCTCAGTCCTCAGTCCTCAAACCTCAATCCTCAACACTCAGGCCTCATCCTCAATCCTCAATCCTCAAAGCTCAATCTTCAATCCCCTGTCCCAGATACTCAATCTTCAATTCTCAATCCTCAATACTCAATCCTCGATCTTCAATCCTCAAGCCTCAATCCTCAATCCTCAATCCTCATTCTTCAATCCACAATACCCAATCTTCAATCTTCAATCCTCAATCCTCAATCATCAATTCTCAATCCTTAATCCTCAATCCTCAGACCTCAACCATCAATACTCAACCCTCAGTCCTCGTCCTCAAACCGCAACGCTCAATCCTCGATCCTCAATCTTCAATTCTCAACACTCAATCTTCAATCCTCTATCCTCAATCCTCAATCCTCAATCCTCAATCCTCAATCGTCAGTCCTCGTCCTCAATGCACAACCCTCAATCCTCAACCCTCAATCCTCAGCCCTCAAACCTCAATCCCGAATCCTCAATCCTAAATCCTCAATCTTCAGCCCTCAATCATCAAAAATCAACTATCAATCCTCTATCCTGAATAGAATATCCTCAATTTACAGTTTTCCATACTCAATCCCCATTCTTCAATCTTCAAATCTGAATCCACGAACATCAATTCTAATCACTCAACCATCAACACTCAGTCCTCAATCTTCAATCCTCAATCCTCAATCCTCAATCTTCAATCCTCAATACTCAATCTGCAGTCCTCAATCCTCAATCCTCAATCCTCATTCTTCGATCCTCAACACCCAATCCTCAATCTTCAATCCTCAATACTCAATCCTCAATTCTCAATCCTCAATCCTCAATCCTCAGACCTCAAACATCAATACTCAACCCTCAGACCTCGTCCTTAATGCACAACCCTCAATCCTCGATCCTCAATCTTAAATCATCAATATTCAATCTTCAATCCTCAACCCTCAATCCTCAATCCTCAATCCTCAATCCTCAATTGTCAATCCTCAATCCTCAATCCTCAGTCCTCAGTCCTCAAACCACAATCCTCAATCCTCAGCCCGCATCCTCAATCCTCAATCCTCAATCCTCAGTCCTCCGTCCTCAAACCTCAGTCCTCAGCCCTCAGACCTCATCCTCAATCCTCAATCCTCAATCCTCAATCCTCAAACTTCAATCCTCAATACTCAATCTTCAATCCTCAATCCTCATTCCTCAAACCTCAATTCTGAATCCTGAATACTCAATCTTCAATCCTCAGTCCTCAGCCCTCAATACTCTAGCATCAATCTTCAATCCTCAATCCTCAATCCTCAATCCTCAATCCTCATTCTTCAATCCTCAATACCCAATCCTCAATCTTCAATCCTCAATCCTCAATGCTCAATTCTCAATCCTCAATCCTCAAACCTCAATCTTCAATCCTCAACACTCAATCTTCAATCCTCAATCCTCAATCCTCAATCCTCAATCTTCAATCCTCAATACTCAATCTGCAGTCCTCAATCCTCAATCCTCAATCCTCAATCATCAATCCTCAATCCTGAATCCTCATTCTTCGATCCTCAACACCCAATCCTCAATCTTCAATCCTCAATACTCAATCCTCAATTCTCAATCCTCAATCCTCAATCCTCAGACCTCAAACATCAATACTCAACCCTCAGACCTCGTCCTCAATACACAACCCTCAATCCTCGATCCTCAATCTTCAATCATCAATATTCAATCTTCAATCCTCAACCCTCAATCCTCAATACTCAATCCTCAATCCTCAATCCTCAATACCCAATCCTCAATCTTTAATTCTCAATCCTCAATCCTCAATCCTCAATCCTTAATCCTGAATCCTCAATCCTCAATCATCAATCCTCATTCTTCAATCCTCAATACCCAATCCTCAATCATCAATCCGCAATCCTCAATCCTCAACCCTCAATCCTCAATTGTCAATCCTCAATCCTCAGTCCTCAGTCCTCAAACCACAATACTCATTCTTCAATCCTCAATACCCAATCCTCAATCTTCAATCCTCAATCCTCAATCCTCAATCCTCAATCCTCATTCCTCAAACCTCAATCCTCAACCCTCAGTCCTCATCCTCAATTCTCAATTCTCAATTCACAATCCTCAGTCCTCAATCCTCAATCTTCAATCCTCAATAATCATTTTTCAATCCTAGATCCTCAATCCCCAATCATCAATCCTTAATCCTCAATCTTCAGTCCTCAGTCCCCAGCCCTCAATCTTCAATCCTCAATGCTCCATCCTCAATCCTCAATCCTCAGTCCTCAGTCCTCAATCCTCGATCCTCAAACCTCAATCCTCAATCCTCAATTCTCAATCCTCAATCCTCAGTCCTCTGTCCTCAAACCTCAATCCTCATTCTTCAATCCTCAATACCCAATCCTCAATCTTCAATCCTCAATCCTCAATCCTCAATTCTCAATCCTCAATCCTCAATCCTCAGACCTCAAACACCAATACTCAACCCTCAGTCCTTGTCCTCAATCCACAACCCTCAATCCTCAATCCTCAATCTTCAATCCTCAACCCTCAAACATCAATACTCAATTCTCAATACTCAATAGAATATCCTGAATTCTCATGGTTCAATACTCAATCCACAATATTCTATAATCAAATCTCAATCCTCTAACATCAATTCTCAACACTCAATCCTCAACACTCAGTCCTCTCTCTTCAATCCTCCATCCTCAACTCTGAATCCTCAAGCGTCAATACTCAATCGTCAATCCTCAACCCTCAATCCTCAGCCCTCAAACCTCAATCCCGAATCCTCAATCCTAAATCCTCAGTCTTCAGCCCTCAGTCCTCAAAAATCAACTCTCAGTCCTCTATCCTGAATAGAATATCCTCAATTTACAGTTTTCCATACTCAATCCCCATTCTTCAATCTTCAAATCTGAATCCACAAACATCAATTCTAATCACTCAAGCATCAACACTCAGTCCTCAATCTTCAGTCCTCAATCCTCAATCCTCCATCTTCAATTATCAATATTCAATATTCAGTCCTCAATCCTCAATCCTCAATCCTCAATCCTCAATCCTCAATCCTCAATGTTCAATCCGCAATACCCAATCCTCAATCTTCAATACTCAATCCTCAATCCTCAATCCTCTATCCTCAATCCTCAATCCTCAATCCTCAATACTCAATCCTCAATCCTCAATCTTCAATCCTCAATCCTCAATCCTCAGTCCTCAATACTCAACCATCAATCCTCAATCCTCAATCTTCAACCCTCAATACTGAATCTTTAATCCTCAATCCTCAATCCTCAATCCTTAATCCTGAATCCTCAATCCTCAATCCTCAATCCTCATTCTTCAATCCTGAATACCCAATCCTCAATCATCAATCCTCAATCCTCAATCCTCAATCCTCAATCCTCAATTGTCAATCCTCAATCCTCAGTCCTCAGTCCTCAAACCACAATCCTCAATCCTCAGCCCTCATCCTCAATCCTCAATCCTCAATCCTCAGTCCTCCGTCCTCAAACCTCAGTCCTCAGCCCTCAGACCTCATCCTCAATCCTCAATCCTCAATCCTCAATCCTCAAACTTCAATCCTCAATACTCAATCTTCAATCCTCAATCCTCAATCCTCAGTCATCAATCCTCAATCTTCAATTCTCAATCGTCAATCCCCACTCCTCAATCCTCAACACCCAATCCTCAATCTTCAATCCTCGATCCTCAATCCTCAATTCTCAATCCTCAATCCTCAATCCTCAGACCTCAAACATCAATACTCAACCCTAAGTCCTCGTCCTCCATACACAACCCTCAATCCTCGATCCTCAATGTTCAATCATCAATAATCAATCTTCAATTCTCAACCCTCAATCCTCAATACACAATTTTCAATCCTCAATGTTCAATCCTCAATCCTCAATCCTCAATCCTCAATCCTGAATCCTCAATCCTCAATCCTCAATCCGCAATCTTCAGTCCTCAAACCTCAATCCTGAATCCTCAACCCTGAATCCTCAACGTTCAGCCCTCAGTCCTCAACAATCAGTTGTCAATCCTCAATCCTCAATAGAATATCCTCAATTCACAGGTTTCAATACTCAACAATCAACCTGCAATCTTCAAATCTCTATCCACAAACATCAATTCTCATCACTCAACCCTCAACACTCAGTCCCCAATCCTGAATCTTCAATCCTCAATCCTCAGTCCTCAATCCTCAATCCTCAATCTTCAATCTTCAATCCTCAATACTCAATCTTCAATCCTCAATACTCAATCCTCAACCCTCAACCCTCAATCGTCAACCTCCAATCCTGAATACTCAATCTTCAATCCTCAACCCTCAATCCTCAATCCTCAATCCTCAATCCTCATTCTTCAATCCTCAATACCCAATCCTCAATCTTCAATCCTCAATCCTCGATCCTCAATTTTCAACCCTCAATCCTCAGTCCTCAGTCATGAAACCTCAATCCTCAACACTCAGGCCTCATCCTCAATCCTCAATCCTCAATGCTCAATCCTCAATACTCAATACTCAATGTTCAATCCTCAATACCCAATTCTCAATCTTCAATCCTCAATCCTGTATCCTCAACCCTCAATCCTCAATCCTCAATCCTCATTCTTCAATCCTCAGTATCCAATCCTCAATCTTCAATCCTCAATCCTCAATCCTCAATTCTCAATCCTCAATCCTCAGTCCTCAGTCCTCAAACCTCAATCCTCATTCTTCAATCCTCAATACCCAATCCTCAATCTTCAATCCTCAATCCTCAATCCTCAATCCTCATTCCTCGAACCTCAATCCTCAACCCTCAGTCCTCATCCTCAATTCTCCATTCTCAATTCACAATCCGCAGTCCTCAATCCTCAATCTTCAATCCTCAATAATCATTTTTCAATCCTAGATCCTCAATCCCCAATCATCAACCCTTAATCCTCAATCTTCAGTCCTCAGTCCCCAGCCCTCAATCTTCAATCCTCAATGCTCCATCCTCAATCCTCAATCCTCAGTCCTCAGTCCTCAATCCTCAATCCTCAAACCTCAATCCTCAATCCTCAATCTTCAATCCTCAATACTCAATCTTCACTCCTCAATCCTCAATACTCAGTCCTCGATCTTCAATCCTCAATCCTCAATCCTCAGTCCTCAATCCTCATTCTTCAATCCTCAGTACCCAATCCTCAATCTTCAATCCTCAATCCTCAATCCTCAATTCTCAATCCTCAATCCTCAGTCCTCAGTCCTCAAACCTCAATCCTCATTCTTCAATCCTCAATACCCAATCCTCAATCCTCAATCTTCAACCCTCAACCCTCAACCATCAACACTCAATTCTCAATACTCAATAGAATATCCTGAATTCTCATGGTTCAATACTCAATCCACAATATTCTATAATCAAATCTCAATCCTCAAACATCAATTCTCAACACTCAATCCTCAACACTCAGTCCTCTCCCTTCAATCCTCCATCCTCAACTCTGAATCCCCAAGCGTCAATACTCAATCGTCAATCCTCAACCCTCAATCCTCAATTCCCAATACACAATAGATTATCCTGAATTTTCAGGATTCAATACTCAAACCTCAATCCTCAACCCTCAGCCCTCATCCTCCATCCTCAATCCTCAATCCTCAATCCTCAATCCTCAATCTTCAATCCTCAATACTCAATCTTCAATCCTCAACCCTCAATCCTCAATACTCAATCCTCAATCCTCAACCCTCAATACTCAATCCTCAATCTTCAATCATCAATACTCAATCTTCAATCCTCTATCCTCAATCCTCAATCCTCAATCCTCAATCATCAATATTCAACACTCAACCCTCAACCATCAATCCTCAATACTCAACCATCAATCCTCAATTCTCAATACTCAATAGAATATCCTGAATTCTCATGGTTCAATACTCAATCCACAATATTCTATAATCAAATCTCAATCCTCAAACATCAATTCTCAACACTCAATCCTCAACACTCAGTCCTCTATCTTCAATCCTCCATCCTCAACTCTCAATCCTCAAGCGTCAATACTCAATCCTCTATCCTCAAACCTCAATTCTCAGCCCTCAGCCCTCAAACCTCAATCCCGAATCCTCAATCCTAAATCCTCAATCCTCAGCCCTCAGTCCTCAAAAATCAACTATCAATCCTCTATCCTGAATAGAATATCCTCAGTTTACAGTTTTCCATACTCAATCCCCATTCTTCAATCTTCAAATCTGAATCCACAAACATCAATTCTAATGACTCAACCACCAACACTCAGTCCTCAATCTTCAATCCTCAATCCTCAATCCTCAACCTTCAATCATCAATACTCAATCTTCAATCATCAATCCTCAATCCTCAATCCTCAATCCTCAATTTTCAATCCTCAATCCTCAATCCTCATACTTCAATCCTCAACACTCAACCCTCAATCTTCAATCCTCAATCCTCTATCTTCAATCCTCAATACTCAATCTTCAATCATCAATTCTCAATCCTCATTCCTCAATCTTCAATCCTCAATCCTCAATCCTCATTCTTCAACCCTCAACACCCAATACTCAATCTTCAATCCTCAATCCTCAATCCTCAATTCTCAATCCTCAATCCTCAATCTTCAGACCTCAGACATCAATACTCAACCCTCAGTCCTCGTCCTCAATCCACAACCCTCAATCCTCGATCCTCACTCTTCCATCATCAATATTCAATCTTCAATCCTCAACCCTCAACCCTCAATACTCAATCCTCAATCCTCAATGTACGATCCTCAATACCCAATCCTCAATCTTCAATCCTCAATCCTCAATCCTCAAACCTCAATCTTCAATCCTCAATCCTCAGGCCTCAAACCTCAATCCTGAATCTTCAATCTTCAGCCATCAGTCCTCAAAAATCAACTATCAATCCCCTATGCTGAATAGAATATCCTCAATTTACAGTTTTCCATACTCAATCCCCATTCTTCAATCTTCAATTCTGAATCCACAAACATCAATTCTAATCACTCAACCATCAACACTCAGTCCTCAGTCTTCAATCCTCAATCCTCAATCCTCAATTCTCAATCTTCAATCCTCAATCCTCGGACCCCAAACATCAATACTCCATCCTCAGTCCTCGTCCTCAATCCACAACCCTCAATCCTCAATCCTCAATCTTCAATCATCAATATTCAATATTCAGTCCTCAATCCTCAATCCTCAATCCTCAATCCTCAATCCTCAACCCTCAATGTTCAATCCGCAATACCCAATCCTCAATCTTCAATACTCAATCCTCAATCCTCAATCCTCAATCCTCAATCCTCAATCCTCAATCCTCAATCCTCAATCCTCAATCCTCAACCTTCAATCCTCAATCCTCAATCCTCAGTCCTCAATACTCAACCATCAACCTTCAATCCTCAATCTTCAACCCTCAATACTGAATCTTTAATCCTCAATCCTCAATCCTCAATCCTTAATCCTGAATCCTCAATCCTCAATCCTCAATCCTCAATCCTCAAACTTCAATCCTCAATACTCAATCTTCAATCCTCAATCCTCATTCCTCAAACCTCAATTCTGAATCCTGAAAACTCAATCTTCAATCCTCAATCCTCAGCCCTCAATACTCTAGCATGAATCTTCAATCCTCAATCCTCAATCCTCAATCCTCAATCCTCATTCTTCAATCCTCAATACCCAATCCTCAATCTTCAATCCTCAATCCTCAATGCTCAATCCTCAATCCTCAATCCTCAAACCTCAATCTTCAATCCTCAACACACAATCTTCAATCGTCAATCCTCAATCCTCAGTCATCAATCCTCAATCTTCAATTCTCAATAGTCAATCCCCACTCCTCAATACTCAACACCCAATCCACAATCTTCAATCCTCAATCCTCGAATCCTCAATCCTCAATTCTCAATCTTCAGACCTCAAACATCAATACTCAACCCTCAGTCCTCGTCCTCAATCCACAACCCTCAATCCTCGATCCTCAATCTTCAATCATCAATATTCAATCTTCAATCCTCAACCCGCAACCCTCAATACTCAATCCTCAATCCTCAATGTACGATCCTCAATACCCAATCCTCAATCTTCAATCCTCAATCCTCAATCCTCAATCCTCAATCCTCAATCCTCAATTCTCAATCCTCAATCCTCATTCTTCAGACCTCAATCATCAATACTCAACCCTCAGTCCTCGTCCTCAATCCACAACCCTCAATCCTCGATCCTCAATCTTCAATCATCAATATTCACTCTTCAATTCTCAACCCTCAACCCTCAATACTCAATCCTCAATCCTCAATGTACGAACCTCAATACCCAATTCTCAATCTTCAATACTCAATCATCAATCCTCAATATTCAATACTCAATCCTCAATCCTCAATCCTCAATCCTCAATACTCAACCATCAATCCTCTGCCCTCAAACCTCAATCCCGAATCCTCAATCCTAAATCCTCAATCTTCAGCCCTCAGTCCTCAAAAATCAACTATCAATCCTCCATCCTGAATAGAATATCCTCAATTTACAGATTTCCATACTCAATCCCCATTCTTCAATCTTCAAATCTGAATCCACAAACATCAATTCTAATGACTCAACCATCAACACTCAGTCCTCACTCTTCAATCCTCAACCCTCAATCCTCAATCTTCAATCATCAATACTCAATCTTCAATCATCAATCCTCAATCCTCAATCCTCAATCCTCAATCTTCAATCCTCAATCCTCAATCCTCATACTTCAATCCTCAACACTCAACCCTCAATCTTCAATCCTCAATCCTCAATCCTCAATTCTCAATCCTCAATCCTCAATCTTCAGACCTCAATCATCAATACTCAACCCTCAGTCCTCGTCCTCAATCCACAACCCTCAATCCTCGATCCTCAATCTTCAATTCTAAACCCTCAACCCTCAATGCTCAATCCTCAATCCTCAATGTACGAACCTCAATACCCAATCCTCAATCTTCAATACTCAATCCTCAATCCTCAATCCTCAATACTCAACCATCAATCCTCAATTCCCAATACTCAATAGATTATCCTGAATTTTCAGGATTCAATACTCAAACTTCAAACCTCAACCCTCAGCCCTCATCCTCCATCCTCAATCCTCAATCCTCAATCCTCAATCCTCAATCTTCAATCCTCAATACTCAATCTTCAATCCTCAATCCTCAATCATCAATCCTCAATCCTCAATCCTCAATCCTCAATGCTCAATCCTCAATCTTCAATCCTCAATCTTGAATCCCCAATACTCAATCTTCAATCCTCAATCCTCAATCCTCAATCCTCAATCCTCATTCTTCAATCCTCAATACCCAGTCCTCAATCTTCAATCCTCAATCCTCAATCCTGAATCCTCAATTCTCAATCCTCAATCCTCAATCCTCAGACCTCAAACATCAATACTCAACCCTCTGTCCTCGTCCTAAATCCACAACACTCAATCCTGAATCCTCAATCTTCAATCATCAATATTCAATCTTCAGTCCTCAATCCTCAATCCTCAATCCTCAATTTTCAATCCTCAATACTCAATCTTGAATCCTCAATCCACAGTCCTCAAACCTCAATTCTGAATCCTGAATACTCAATCTTCAATCCCCAATCCTCAGTCCTCAATACTCTACCATCAATGTTCAATCCTCAAACCTCAATTCTCAATCCTCAATCCTCAATCTTCAGACCTCAATCATCAATACTCAACCCTCAGTCCTCGTCCTCAATCCACAACCCTCAATCCTCGATCCTCAATCTTCAATCATCAATATTCAATCTTCAATTCTCAACCCTCAACCCTCAATACTCAATCCTCAATCCTCAATGTACGAACCTCAATACCCAATCCTCAATCTTCAACACTCAATCATCAATCCTCAATATTCAACACTCAATCCTCAATCCTCAATCCTCAATCCTCAATCCTCAGACCTCAAACATCAATACTCAACCCTCTGTCCTCGTCCTCAATCCTCAACCCTCAATCCTCAATCCTCAATCTTCAATCATCAATACTCAATCTTCAATCCTCTATCCTCAATCCTCAATCCTGAATCCTCAATCATCAATATTCAACACTCAACCCTCAACCATCAATCCTCAATACTCAACCATCAATCCTCAATTCTCAATACTCAATAGAATATCCAGAATTCTCATGGTTCAATACTCAATCCACAATATTCTATAATCAAATCTCAATCCTCAAACATCAATTCTCAACACTCAATCCTTAACACTCAGTCCTCTCTCTTCAATCCTCCATCCTCAACTCTCAATCCTCAAGCGTCAATAATCAATCCTCAATCCCCAACTCTCAATCCTCAGCCCTCAAACCGCAATCCCGAATCCTCAATCGTAAATCCTCAATCTTCAGCCCTCAGTCCTCAAAAATCAACTGTCAATCCTCTATCCTCAATAGAGTATCCTCAATTTGCAGTTTTCAATACTCAAACCCAATTCTTCAATCTTCAAATCTCAATCCATAAACATCAATTCTAATCACGCAACCATCAACACTCAGTCCTCAATCTTCAATCCTCAATCCTCAATCCTCAATCTTCAATCCTCAATACTCAATCTTCAGTCCTCAATCCTCAATCCTCAATCCTCAATCTTCAATCCTCAATCCACAATCCTCATTCTTCGATCCTCAACACCCAATCCTCAATCTTCAATCCTCAATACTCAATCCTCAATTCTCAATCCTCAATCATCAACCCTCGGACCTCAAACATCAATACTCAATCCTCAGTCCTCGTCTTCAATCCACAACCCTCAATCCTCGATCCTCAATCTTCAATCATCAATATTCAATCTTCAATCATCAACCCTCAATCCTCAATACTCAATCCTCAATCCTCAATGTTCAATCCTCAATACCCAATCCTCAATCTTCAATCCTCAATCCTCAATCCTCAATCCTCAATACTCAATCCTCAATCCTCAGTCCTCAAACCTCAATCCTGAATCCTCAAACCTGAATCCTCAGTGTTCAGCCCTCAGTCCACAACAACCAGTTGTCAATCCTCAATCTTCAATAGAATATCCTGAATTCACAGGTTTCAATGCTCAATACTTGACCTGCAATCTTCAAATCTCTATCCACAAGCATCAATTCTCATCGCTCAACCCTCAACACTCAGTCCCCAATCCTGAATCTTCAATCCTCAATCCTCAATCCTCAATCCTCAATCCTCAATCTTCAATCCTCAATACTCAGTATTCAGTCCTCAATCCTCAATCCTCGACCCTCAATCCTCAATCGTCAATCTCCAATCCTGAATACTCAATCTTCAATCCTCAACCCTCAATCCTCAATCCTCAATCCTCAATCCTCAATCCTCAGTCCTCAAACATCGATACTCAACCCTCAGTCCTCGTCCTCAATACACAACCCTCAATCCTCGATCCTGAATCTTCAATCATCAATAATCAATACTCAATCCTCAATCCTCAATCCTCAACCTTCAATCCTCAATAATCAATATTCAGTCCTCAATCCTCAATCCTCGACCCTCAATCCTCAATCGTCAATCTCCAATCCTGAATACTCAATCTTCAATCCTCAACCCTCAATCCTCAATCTTCAATCCTCAATCCTCAATCCTCAATCTTCAATCCTCAATACTCAATCTTCAGTCCTCAATCCTCAATCCTCAATCCTCAATCTTCAATCCTCAATCCACAATCCTCATTCTTCGATCCTCAACACCCAATCCTCAATCTTCAATCCTCAATACTCAATCCTCAATTCTCAATCCTCAATCCTCAATCCTCAGACCTCAAACATCAATACTCAATCCTCAGTCCTCGTCCTCAATCCACAACACTCAATCCTCGATCCTCAATCTTCAATCATCAATATTCAATCTTCAATCCTCAACCCTCAATCCTCAATACTCAATCCTCAATCCTCAATGTTCAATCCTCAATACCCAATCCTCAATCTTCAATCCTCAACCCTCAATCCTCAATCCTCAATACTCAATCCTCAATCCTCAGTCCTCAAACCTCAATCCTGAATCCTCAAACCTGAATCCTCAATGTTCAGCTCTCAGTCCACAACAACCAGTTGTCAATCCTCAATCCTCAATAGAATATCCTGAATTCACAGGTTTCAATGCTCAATACTTGACCTGCAATCTGCAAATCTCTATCCACAAGCATCAATTCTCATCACTCAACCCTCAACACTCAGTCCCCAATCCTGAATCTTCAATCCTCAATCCTCAATCCTCAATCCTCAATCCTCAATCTTCAATCCTCAATACTCAATATTCAGTCCTCAATCCTCAATCCTCGACGCTCAATCCTCAATCGTCAATCTCCAATCCTGAATACTCAATCTTCAATCCTCAACCCTCTATCCTCAATCCTCAATCCTCAATCCTCAATCCTCAATCCTCAATCATCAATATTCAACACTCAACCCTCAACCATCAATCCTCAATTCTCAATACTCAATAGAATATCCTGAATTCTCATGGTTCAATACTCAATCCACAATATTCTATAATCAAATCTGATTCCTCAAACATCAATTCTCAACACTCAATCCTCAACACTCAGTCCTCTATCTTCAATCCTCCATCCTCAACTCTCAATCCTCAAGCGTCAATACTCAATCCTCTATCCTCAACCCTCAATCCTCAGCCCTCAAACCTCAATCCCGAATCCTCAATCCTAAATCCTCAATCTTCAGCCCTCGGTCCTCAAAAATCAACTATCAATCCTCTATCCTGAATAGAATATCCTCAATTATCAGTTTTCCATACTCAATCCCCATTCTTCAATCTTCAAATCTGAATCCACAAACATCAATTCTAATGACTCAACCATCAACACTCAGTCCTCAATCTTCAATCCTCCATCCTCAATCCTCAATCTTCAATCATCAATACTCAATCTTCTATCATCAATCCTCAATCCTCAATCCTCAGTCCTCAATCCTCAATCCTCAATCCTCATTCTTCAATCCTCAATCCTCAGTCCTCAATACTCTACCATCAATGTTCAATCCTCAATCCTCAGTCCTCATTCTTCAATCCTCAATACCCAGTCCTCAATCTACAATCCTCTATCCTCAATCCTCAATTCTCAATCCTCAATCCTCAATTCTCAGACCTCAAACATCAATACTCAGCCCTCAGTCCTCGTCCTCAATCCTCAACCCTCAATCCTCAATCCTCAATCTTCAATCATCAATACTCAATCTTCAATCCTCTATCCTCAATCCTCAATCCTCAATCCTCAATCATCAATATTCAACACTCAACCCTCAACCATCAATCCTCAATACTCAACCATCAATCCACAATTCTCAATACTCAATAGAATATCCTGAATTCTCATGGTTCAATACTCAATCCACAATATTCTATAATCAAATCTCAATCCACAAACATCAATTCTCAACACTCAATCCTTAACACTCAGTCCTCTCTCTTCAATCCTCCATCCTCAACTCTCAATCCTCAAGCGTCAATAATCAATCCTCAATCCCCAACTCTCAATCCTCAGCCCTCAAACCGCAATACCGAATCCTCAATCCTAAATCCTCAATCTTCAGCCCTCAGTCCTCAAAAATCAACTGTCAATCCTCTATCCTCAATAGAGTATCCTCAATTTGCAGTTTTCAATACTCAAACCCCATTCTTCAATCTTCAAATCACAATCCATAAACATCAATTCTAATCACGCAACCATCAACACTCAGTCCTCAATCTTCAATCCTCAATCCTCAATCCTCAATCCTCAATCCTCAATCTTCAATCCTCAATACCCAATATTCAGTCCTCAATCCTCAATCCTCGACCCTCAATCCTCAATCGTCAATCTCCAATCCTGAATACTCAATCTTCAATCCTCAACCCTCAATCCTCAATCCTCAATCCTAAATCCTCAATCCTCAGTCCTCAAGCATCAATACTCAACCCTCAGTCCTCGTCCTCAATACACAACCCTCAATCCTCGATCCTCAATCTTCAATCATCAATAATCAATCCTCAGTCCCCAATCCTGAATCTTCAATCCTCAATCCTCAATCCTCAATCCTCAATCCTCAATCTTCAATCCTCAATAATCAATATTCAGTCCTCAATCCTCAATCCTCGACCCTCAATCCTCAATCGTCAATCTCCAATCCTGAATACTCAATCTTCAATCCTCAACCCTCAATCCTCAATCTTCAATCCTCAATCCTCAATCCTCAATCTTCAATCCTCAATACTCAATCTTCAGTCCTCAATCCTCAATCCCCAATACTCAATCTTCAATCCTCAATCCACAATCCTCATTCTTCGATCCTCAACACCCAATCCTCAATCTTCAATCCTCAATACTCAATCCTCAATCGTCAATCCTCTATCCTCAATCCTCAATCCTCAATCCTCAATCATCAATATTCAACACTCAACCCTCAACCATCAATCCTCAATTCTCAATACTCAATAGAATATCCTGAATTCTCATGGTTCAATACTCAATCCACAATATTCTATAATCAAATCTCAATCCTCAAACATCAATTCTCAACACTCAATCCTCAACACTCAGTCCTCTATCTTCAATCCTCCATCCTCAACTCTCAATCCTCAAGCGTCAATACTCAATCCTCTATCCTCAACCCTCAATCCTCAGCCCTCAAACCTCAATCCCGAATCCTCAATCCTAAATCCTCAATCTTCAGCCCTCAGTCCTCAAAAATCAACTATCAATCCTCTATCCTGAATAGAATATCCTCAATTTACAGTTTTCCATACTGAATCCCCATTCTTCAATCTTCCAATCTGAATCCACAAACATCAATTCTAATGACTCAACCACCAACACTCAGTCCTCAATCTTCAACCCTCAATCCTCAATCCTCAACCTTCAATCATCAATACTCAATCTTCAATCATCAATCCTCAATCCTCAATCCTCAATCCTCAATTTTCAATCCTCAATCCTCAATCCTCATACTTCAATCCTCAACACTCAACCCTCAATCTTCAATCCTCAATCCTCAATCCTCAATTCTCAATCCTCAATCCTCAATCTTCAGACCTCAATCATCAATACTCAAGCCTCAGACCTCGTCCTCAATCCACAACCCTCAATCCTCGATCCTCAATCTTCAATCATCAATATTCAATCTTCAATTCTCAACCCTCAACCCTCAATACTCAATCCTCAATCCTCAATGTACGAACCTCAATACCCAATCCTCAATCTTCAATACTCAATCATCAATACTCAATATTCAATACTCAATCCTCAATCCTCAATCCTCAATCCTCAATACTCAACCATCAATCCTCAGCCCTCAAACCTCAATCCCGAATCCTCAATCCTAAATCCTCAATCTTCAGCCCTCAGTCCTCAAAAATCAACTATCAATCCTCCATCCTGAATAGAATATCCTCAATTTACAGTTTTCCATACTCAATCCCCATCCTTCAATCTTCAAACCTGAATCCACAAACATCAATTCTAATGACTCAACCATCAACACTCAGTCCTCACTCTTCAATCCTCAATCCTCAATCCTCAATCTTCAATCATCAATACTCAATCTTCAATCATCAATCCTCAATCCTCAATCCTCAATCCTCAATCTTCAATCCTCAATCCTCAATCCTCATACTTCAAAACCTCAACACTCAACCCTCAATCTTCAATCCTCAATCCTCAATCCTCAATTCTCAATCCTCAATCCTCAGTCTTCAGACCTCAATCATCAATACTCAACCCTCAGTCCTCGTCCTCAATCCACAACCCTCAATCCTCGATCCTCAATCTTCAATCATCAATATTCAATCTTCAATTCTCAACCCTCAACCCTCAATACTCAATCCTCAATCCTCAATGTACGAACCTCAATACCCAATCCTCAATCTTCAATACTCAATCCTCAATCCTCAATCCTCAATACTCAACCATCAATCCTCAATTCCCAATACTCAATAGATTATCCTGAATTTTCAGGATTCAATACTCAAACCTCAAACCTCAACCCTCAGCCCTCATCCTCCATCCTCAATCCTCAATCCTCAATCCTCAATCCTCAATCCTCAATCCTCAATCCTCAATACTCAATCTTCAATCCTCAATCCTCTATCCTCAATCCTCAATCCTCAATCCTCAATCCTCAATCCTCAATCCTCAATCCTCAATCTTGAATCCTCAATACTCAATCTTCAATCCTCAGACCTCAAACATCAATACTCAATCCTCAGTCCTCGTCCTCAATCCACAACCCTCAATCCTCGATCCTCAATCTTCAATCATCAATATTCAATCTTCAATCCTCAACCCTCAATCCTCAATACTCAATCCTCAATCCTCAATGTTCAATCCTCAATACCCAATCCTCAATCTTCAATCCTCAATCCTCAATCCTCAATCCTCAATACTCAATCCTCAATCCTCAGTCCTCAAACCTCAATCCTGAATCCTCAAACCTGAATCCTCAATGTTCAGCCCTCAGTCCACAACAACCAGTTGTCAATCCTCAATCCTCAATAGAATATCCTGAATTCACAGGTTTCAATGCTCAATACTTGACCTGCAATCTTCAAATCTCTATCCACAAGCATCAATTCTCATCACTCAACCCTTAACACTCAGTCCCCAATCCTGAATCTTCAATCCTCAATCCTCAATCCTCAATCCTCAATCCTCAATCTTCAATCCTCAATACTCAATATTCAGTCCTCAATCCTCAATCCTCGACCCTCAATCCTCAATCGTCAATCTCCAATCCTGAATACTCAATCTTCAATCCTCAACCCTCAATCCTCAATCCTCAATCCTCAATCCTCAATCCTCAATCCTCAGTCCTCAAACATCAATTCTCAACCCTCAGTCCTCGTCCTCAATACACAACCCTCAATCCTCGATCCTGAATCTTCAATCATCAATAATCAATCCTCAGTCCCCAATCCTGAATCTTCAATCCTCAATCCTCAATCCTCAATCCTCAATCCTCAACCTTCAATCCTCAATAATCAATACTCAGTCCTCAATCCTCAATCCTCGACCCTCAATCCTCAATCCTCAATCCTCAATCCTCAATCCTCAATCCTCAATCTTCAATCCTCAATCCACAATCCTCATTCTTCGATCCTCAACACCCAATCCTCAATCTTCAATCCTCAATACTCAATCCTCAATTCTCAATCCTCAATCCTCAATCCTCAGACCTCAAACATCAATACTCAATCCTCAGTCCTCGTCCTCAATCCACAACACTCAATCCTCGATCCTCAATCTTCAATCATCAATATTCAATCTTCAATCCTCAACCCTCATCCTCAATACTCAATCCTCAATCCTCAATGTTCAATCCTCAATACCCAATCCTCAATCTTCAATCCTCAATCCTCAATCCTCAATCCTCAATACTCAATCATCAATCCTCAGTCCTCAAACCTCAATCCTGAATCCTCAAACCTGAATCCTCAATGTTCAGCCCTCAGTCCACAACAACCAGTTGTTAATCCTCAATCCTCAATAGAATATCCTGAATTCACAGGTTTCAATGCTCAATACTTGACCTGCAATCTGCAAATCTCTATCCACAAGCATCAATTCTCATCACTAAACCCTCAACACTCAGTCCCCAATCCTGAATCTTCAATCCTCAATCCTCAATCCTCAATCCTCAATCCTCAATCTTCAATCCTCAATACTCAATATTCAGTCCTCAATCCTCAATCCTCGACGCTCAATCCTCAATCGTCAATCTCCAGTCCTGAATACTCAATCTTCAATCCTCAACCCTCTATCCTCAATCCTCAATCCTCAATCCTCAATCCTCAATCCTCAATCCTCAATCATCAATATTCAACACTCAACCCTCAACCATCAATCCTCAATTCTCAATACTCAATAGAATATCCTGAATTCTCATGGTTCAATACTCAATCCACAATATTCTATAATCAAATCTCATTCCTCAAACATCAATTCTCAACACTCAATCCTCAACACTCAGTCCTCTATCTTCAATCCTCCATCCTCAACTCTCAATCCTCAAGCGTCAATACTCAATCCTCTATCCTCAACCCTCAAACCTCAGCCCTCAAACCTCAATCCCGAATCCTCAATCCTAAATCCTCAATCTTCAGCCCTCAGTCCTCAAAAATCAACTATCAATCCTCTATCCTGAATAGAATATCCTCAATTATCAGTTTTCCATACTCAATCCCCATTCTTCAATCTTCAAATCTGAATCCACAAACATCAATTCTAATGACTCAACCATCAACACTCAGTCCTCAATCTTCAATCCTCCATCCTCAATCCTCAATATTCAATCATCAATACTCAATCTTCAATCATCAATCCTCAATCCTCAATCCTCAGTCCTCAATCCTCAATCCTCAATCCTCATTCTTCAATCCTCAATCCTCAGTCCTCAATACTCTACCATCAATGTTCAATCCTCAATCCTCAGTCCTCATTCTTCAATCCTCAATACCCAGTCCTCAATATTCAGTCCTCCATCCTCAATCCTCAATTCTCAATCCTCAATCCTCAATTCTCAGACCTCAAACATCAATACTCAGCCCTCAGTCCTCGTCCTCAATCCTCAACCCTCAATCCTCAATCCTCAATCTTCAATCATCAATACTCAATCTTCAATCCTCTATCCTCAATCCTCAATCCTCAATCCTCAATCATCAATATTCAACACTCAACCCTCAACCATCAATCCTCAATACTCAACCATCAATCCTCAATTCTCAATACTCAATAGAATATCCTGAATTCTCATGGTTCAATACTCAATCCACAATATTCTATAATCAAATCTCAATCCTCAAACATCAATTCTCAACACTCAATCCTTAACACTCAGTCCTCTCTCTTCAATCCTCCATCCTCAACTCTCAATCCTCAAGCGTCAATAATCAATCCTCAATCCCCAACTCTCAATCCTCAGCCTTCAAACCGCAATCCCGAATCCTCAATCCTAAATCCTCAACCTTCATCCCTCAGTCCTCAAAAATCAACTGTCAATCCTCTATCCTCAATAGAGTATCCTCAATTTGCAGTTTTCAATACTCAAACCCCATTCTTCAATCTTCAAATCTCAATCCATAAACATCAATTCTAATCACGCAACCATCAACACTCAGTCCTCAATCTTCAATCCTCAATCCTCAATCCTCAATCTTCAATCCTCAATACTCAATCTTCAGTCCTCAATCCTCAATCCTCAATCCTCAATCTTCAATCCTCAATCCACAATCCTCATTCTTCGATCCTCAACACCCAATCCTCAATCTTCAATCCTCAATACTCAGTCCTCAATTCTCAATCCTCAATCCTCAATCCTCAGACCTCAAACATCAATACTCAACCCTCAGTCCTCGTCCTCAATCCACAACCCTCAATCCTCGATCCTCAATCTTCAATCATCAATATTCAATCTTCAATTCTCAACCCTCAACCCTCAATACTCAAACCTCAATCCTCAATGTACGAACCTCAATACCCAATCCTCAATCTTCATCACTCAATCATCAATCCTCAATATTCAATACTCAATCCTCAATCCTCAATCCTCAATCCTCAATCTTCAATCATCAATACTCAATCTTCAATCATCAATCCTCCATCCTCAATCCTCAATCCTCAATCTTCAATCCTCAATCCTCAATCCTCATACTTCAATCCTCATCACTCAACCCTCAATCTTCAATCCTCAATCCTCAATCCTCAATTCTCAATCCTCAATCCTCAATCTTCAGACCTCAATCATCAATACTCAACCCTCAGTCCTCGTCCTCAATCCAGAACCCTCAATCCTCGATCCTCGATCTTCAATCATCAATATTCAATCTTCAATTCTCAACCCTCAACCCTCAATACTCAATCCTCAATCCTCAATGTACGAACCTCAATACCCAATCCTCAATCTTCAATACTCAATCATCAATCCTCAATATTCAATACTCAATCCTCAATCCTCAATCCTCAATCCTCAATACTCAACCATCAATCCTCAATTCCCAATACTCAATAGATTATCCTGAATTTTCAGGATTCAATACTCAAACCTCAATCCTCAACCCACAGCCCTCATCCTCCATCCTCAATCCTCAATCCTCAATCCTCAATCCTCAATCTTCAATCCTCAATACTCAATCTTCAATCCTCAATCCTCAATCCTCAATCCTCAATCCTCAATCCTCAATCCTCAGTCCTCAATACTCTACCATCAATGTTCAATCCTCAATCCTCAATCCTCATTCTTCAATCCTCAATACCCAGACCTCAATCTTCAATCCTCAATCCTCAATCCTCAATTCTCAATCCTCAATCCTCAATTCTCAGACCTCAGACATCAATACTCAGCCCTCAGTCCTCGTCCTCTATCCTCAACCCTCAATCCTCAATCCTCAGTCTTCAATCATCTATACTCAATCTTCAATCCTCTGTCCTCAATCCTCAATCCTCAATCCTCAATCCTCAATCCTCAATCCTCAATCCTCAATCCTCAATCCTCAATCCTCAATCATCAATATTCAACACTCAACCCTCAACCAACAATCCTCAATTCTCAATACTCAATAGAATATCCTGAATTCTCATGGTTCAATACTCAATCCACAATATTCTATAATCAAATCTCATTCCTCAAACATCAATTCTCAACACTCAATCCTCAACACTCAGTCCTCTATCTTCAATCCTCCATCCTCAACTCTCAATCCTCAAGCGTCAATACTCAATCCTCTATCCTCAACCCTCAAACCTCAGCCCTCAAACCTCAATCCCGAATCCTCAATCCTAAATCCTCAATCTTCAGCCCTCAGTCCTCAAAAATCAACTATCAATCCTCTATCCTGAATAGAATATCCTCAATTATCAGTTTTCCATACTCAATCCCCATTCTTCAACCTTCAAATCTGAATCCACAAACATCAATTCTAATGACTCAACCATCAACACTCAGTCCTCAATCTTCAATCCTCCATCCTCAATCCTCAATCTTCAATCATCAATACTCAATCTTCAATCATCAATCCTCAATCCTCAATCCTCAGTCCTCAATCCTCAATCCTCAATCCTCATTCTTCAATCCT
The DNA here is from genome assembly GCF_051401765.1 of Calliopsis andreniformis. NCBI lineage: Eukaryota > Metazoa > Arthropoda > Insecta > Hymenoptera > Andrenidae > Calliopsis > Calliopsis andreniformis. The sequence continues at coordinate 4,337,850 of NW_027480443.1, read as the reverse complement.
CAATCCTCAGTCCTCAATACTCTACCATCAATGTTCAATCCTCAATCCTCAGTCCTCATTCTTCAATCCTCAATACCCAGTCCCCAATCTTCAATCCTCCATCCTCAATCCTCAATTCTCAATCCTCAATCCTCAATTCTCAGACCTCAAACATCAATACTCAGCCCTCAGTCCTCGTCCTCAATCCTCAACCCTCAATCCTCAATCCTCAATCTTCAATCATCAATACTCAATCTTCAATCCTCTATCCTCAATCCTCAATCCTCAATCCTCAATCATCAATATTCAACACTCAACCCTCAACCATCAATCCTCAATACTCAACCATCAATCCTCAATTCTCAATACTCAATAGAATATCCTGAATTCTCATGATTCAATACTCAATCCACAATATTCTATAATCAAATCTCAATCCTCAAACATCAATTCTCAACACTCAATCCTTAACACTCAGTCCTCCCTCTTCAATCCTCCATCCTCAACTCTCAATCCTCAAGCGTCAATAATCAATCCTCAATCCCCAACTCTCAATCCTCAGCCTTCAAACCGCAATCCCGGATCCTCAATCCTAAATCCTCAACCTTCATCCCTCAGTCCTCAAAAATCAACTGTCAATCCTCTATCCTCAATAGAGTATCCTCAATTTGCAGTTTTCAATACTCAAACCCCATTCTTCAATCTTCAAATCTCAATCCATAAACATCAATTCTAATCACGCAACCATCAACACTCAGTCCTCAATCTTCAATCCTCAATCCTCAATCCTCAATCTTCAATCCTCAATACTCAATCTTCAGTCCTCAATCCTCAATCCTCAATCCTCAATCTTCAATCCTCAATCCACAATCCTCATTCTTCGATCCTCAACACCCAATCCTCAATCTTCAATCCTCAATACTCAGTCCTCAATTCTCAATCCTCAATCCTCAATCCTCAGACCTCAAACATCAATACTCAACCCTCAGTCCTCGTCCTCAATCCACAACCCTCAATCCTCGATCCTCAATCTTCAATCATCAATATTCAATCTTCAATTCTCAACCCTCAACCCTCAATACTCAAACCTCAATCCTCAATGTACGAACCTCAATACCCAATCCTCAATCTTCATCACTCAATCATCAATCCTCAATATTCAATACTCAATCCTCAATCCTCAATCCTCAATCCTCAATCTTCAATCATCAATACTCAATCTTCAATCATCAATCCTCAATCCTCAATCCTCAATCCTCAATCTTCAATCCTCAATCCTCAATCCTCATACTTCAATCCTCAACCCTCAATCTTCAATCCTCAATCCTCAATCCTCAATTCTCAATCCTCAATCCTCAATCTTCAGACCTCAATCATCAATACTCAACCCTCAGTCCTCGTCCTCAATCCACAACCCTCAATCCTCGATCCTCGATCTTCAATCATCAATATTCAATCTTCAATTCTCAACCCTCAACCCTCAATACTCAATCCTCAATCCTCAATGTACGAACCTCAATACCCAATCCTCAATCTTCAATACTCAATCATCAATCCTCAATATTCAATACTCAATCCTCAATCCTCAATCCTCAATCCTCAATACTCAACCATCAATCCTCAATTCCCAATACTCAATAGATTATCCTGAATTTTCAGGATTCAATACTCAAACCTCAATCCTCAACCCACAGCCCTCATCCTCCATCCTCAATCCTCAATCCTCAATCCTCAATCCTCAATCTTCAATCCTCAATACTCAATCTTCAATCCTCAATCCTCAATCCTCAATCCTCAATCCTCAATCCTCAATCCTCAGTCCTCAATACTCTACCATCAATGTTCAATCCTCAATCCTCAATCCTCATTCTTCAATCCTCAATACCCAGACCTCAATCTTCAATCCTCAATCCTCAATCCTCAATTCTCAATCCTCAATCCTCAATTCTCAGACCTCAGACATCAATACTCAGCCCTCAGTCCTCGTCCTCTATCCTCAACCCTCAATCCTCAATCCTCAGTCTTCAATCATCTATACTCAATCTTCAATCCTCTGTCCTCAATCCTCAATCCTCAATCCTCAATCCTCAATCCTCAATCCTCAATCTTCAATCCTCAATACTCAATCTTCAATCCTCAATCTTCAATCCTCAATCCTCAGTCCTCAATCCTCAATCCTCATTCTTCAATCTACAATACCCAATCTTCAATCTTCAATCTTCAATCCTCAATCCTCAATCCTCAATTCTCAATCCTTAATCCTCAATCCTCAGACCTCAAACATCAATACTCAACCTTCAGTCCTCGTCCTCAAACCACAACACTCAATCCTCGATCCTCAACCTTCAATCCTCAATACTCAATCTTCAATCCTCTATCCTCAATCCTCAATCCTCAATCCTCAATCCTCAATCGTCAATCCTCTATCCTCAATCCTCAATCCTCAATCCTCAATCATCAATATTCAACACTCAACCCTCAACCATCAATCCTAAATTCTCAATACTCAATAGAATATCCTGAATTCTCATGGTTCAATACTCAATCCACAATATTCTATAATCAAATCTCAATCCTCAAACATCAATTCTCAACACTCAATCCTTAACACTCAGTCCTTTCTCTTCAATCCTCCATCCTCAACTCTCAATCCTCAAGCGTCAATAATCAATCCTCAATCCCCAACTCTCAATCCTCAGCCCTCAAACCGCAATCCCGAATCCTCAATCCTAAATCCTCAACCTTCATCCCTCAGTCCTCAAAAATCAACTGTCAATCCTCTATCCTCAATAGAGTATCCTCAATTTGCAGTTTTCAATACTCAAACCCCATTCTTCAATCTTCAAATCTCAATCCATAAACATCAATTCTAATCACGCAACCATCAACACTCAGTCCTCAATCTTCAATCCTCAATCCTCAATCCTCAATCTTCAATCCTCAATACTCAATCTTCAGTCCTCAAACCTCAATCTTCAATCCTCAATCCTCAATCCTCAATATTCAATCCTCAATACTCAATCTTCAATCATCAATCCTCAATCCTCATTCCTCAATTCTCAATCTTCAATCCTCAATCCTCAATCCTCAGTCCTCAATCCTCAATCTTCAATCCTCAATCCACAATCCTCATTCTTCGATCCTCAACACCCAATCCTCAATCTTCAATCCTCAATACTCAGTCCTCAATTCTCAATCCTCAATCCTCAATCCTCAGACCTCAAACATCAATACTCAACCCTCAGTCCTCGTCCTCAATCCACAACCCTCAATCCTCGATCCTCAATCTTCAATCATCAATATTCAATCTTCAATTCTCAACCCTCAACCCTCAATACTCAAACCTCAATCCTCAATGTACGAACCTCAATACCCAATCCTCAATCTTCATCACTCAATCATCAATCCTCAATATTCAATACTCAATCCTCAATCCTCAATCCTCAATCCTCAATCTTCAATCATCAATACTCAATCTTCAATCATCAATCCTCAATCCTCAATCCTCAATCCTCAATCTTCAATCCTCAATCCTCAATCCTCATACTTCAATCCTCAACCCTCAATCTTCAATCCTCAATCCTCAATCCTCAATTCTCAATCCTCAATCCTCAATCTTCAGACCTCAATCATCAATACTCAACCCTCAGTCCTCGTCCTCAATCCACAACCCTCAATCCTCGATCCTCGATCTTCAATCATCAATATTCAATCTTCAATTCTCAACCCTCAACCCTCAATACTCAATCCTCAATCCTCAATGTACGAACCTCAATACCCAATCCTCAATCTTCAATACTCAATCATCAATCCTCAATATTCAATACTCAATCCTCAATCCTCAATCCTCAATCCTCAATACTCAACCATCAATCCTCAATTCCCAATACTCAATAGATTATCCTGAATTTTCAGGATTCAATACTCAAACCTCAATCCTCAACCCACAGCCCTCATCCTCCATCCTCAATCCTCAATCCTCAATCCTCAATCCTCAATCTTCAATCCTCAATACTCAATCTTCAATCCTCAATCCTCAATCCTCAATCCTCAATCCTCAATCCTCAATCCTCAGTCCTCAATACTCTACCATCAATGTTCAATCCTCAATCCTCAATCCTCATTCTTCAATCCTCAATACCCAGACCTCAATCTTCAATCCTCAATCCTCAATCCTCAATTCTCAATCCTCAATCCTCAATTCTCAGACCTCAGACATCAATACTCAGCCCTCAGTCCTCGTCCTCTATCCTCAACCCTCAATCCTCAATCCTCAGTCTTCAATCATCTATACTCAATCTTCAATCCTCTGTCCTCAATCCTCAATCCTCAATCCTCAATCCTCAATCCTCAATCCTCAATCTTCAATCCTCAATACTCAATCTTCAATCCTCAATCTTCAATCCTCAATCCTCAGTCCTCAATCCTCAATCCTCATTCTTCAATCTACAATACCCAATCTTCAATCTTCAATCTTCAATCCTCAATCCTCAATCCTCAATTCTCAATCCTTAATCCTCAATCCTCAGACCTCAAACATCAATACTCAACCTTCAGTCCTCGTCCTCAAACCACAACACTCAATCCTCGATCCTCAACCTTCAATCCTCAATACTCAATCTTCAATCCTCTATCCTCAATCCTCAATCCTCAATCCTCAATCCTCAATCGTCAATCCTCTATCCTCAATCCTCAATCCTCAATCCTCAATCATCAATATTCAACACTCAACCCTCAACCATCAATCCTAAATTCTCAATACTCAATAGAATATCCTGAATTCTCATGGTTCAATACTCAATCCACAATATTCTATAATCAAATCTCAATCCTCAAACATCAATTCTCAACACTCAATCCTTAACACTCAGTCCTTTCTCTTCAATCCTCCATCCTCAACTCTCAATCCTCAAGCGTCAATAATCAATCCTCAATCCCCAACTCTCAATCCTCAGCCCTCAAACCGCAATCCCGAATCCTCAATCCTAAATCCTCAACCTTCATCCCTCAGTCCTCAAAAATCAACTGTCAATCCTCTATCCTCAATAGAGTATCCTCAATTTGCAGTTTTCAATACTCAAACCCCATTCTTCAATCTTCAAATCTCAATCCATAAACATCAATTCTAATCACGCAACCATCAACACTCAGTCCTCAATCTTCAATCCTCAATCCTCAATCCTCAATCTTCAATCCTCAATACTCAATCTTCAGTCCTCAAACCTCAATCTTCAATCCTCAATCCTCAATCCTCAATATTCAATCCTCAATACTCAATCTTCAATCATCAATCCTCAATCCTCATTCCTCAATTCTCAATCTTCAATCCTCAATCCTCAATCCTCAGTCCTCAATACTCAACCATCAATCCTCAATTCCCAATACGCAATAGAATATCCTGAATTCTCAGGATTCAATACTCAAACCTCAATCCTCAACCCTCAGCCCTCATCCTCCATCCTCAATCCTCAATGTTCAATCCGCAATACCCAATCCTCAATCATCAATACTCAATCCTCAATCCTCAATACTCAATCCTCAATCCTCAGTCCTCAATCGTCAACCCTCAATCCTCAATCTTCAATCCTCAATCCTCAATCCTCAGTCCTCGATACTCAACCATCAATCCTCAATCCTCAATCTTCAACCCTCAATACTGAATCTTTAATCCTCAATCCTCAATCCTCAATCCTTAATCCTGAATCCTCAATCCTCAATCCTCAATCCTCAATCCTCAAACTTCAATCCTCAATACTCAATATTCAATCCTCAATCCTCATTCCTCAAACCTCAATTCTGAATCCTGAATACTCAATCTTCAATCCTCAATCCTCAGCCCTCAATACTCTAGCATCAATCTTCAATCCTCAATCCTCAATCCTCAATCCTCAATCCTCATTCTTCAATCCTCAATACCCAATCCCCAATCTTCAATCCTCAATCCTCAAAGCTCAATTCTCAATCCTCAATCCTCAAACCTCAATCTTCAATCCTCAACACTCAATCTTCAATCCTCAATCCTCAATCCTCAGTCATCAATCCTCAATCTTCAACTCTCAATCGTCAATCCCCACTCCTCAATCCTCAACACCCAATCCTCAATCCTCAACACCCAATCCTCAATCTTCAATCCTCAATCCTCAATCCACAATTCTCAATCTTCAGACCTCAAACATCAATACTCAAACCTCAGTCCTCGTCCTCAATCCACAACCCTCAATCCTCGATCCTCAATCTTCAATCATCAATATTCAATCTTCAATCCTCAACCCTCAACCCTCAATACTCAATCCTCAATCCTCAATGTACGATCCTTAATACCCAATCCTCAATCTTCAATCCTCAATCCTCAATCCTCAATCCTCAATCATCAATCCTCAGTCCTCAATCCTCAGCCCCCAAACCTCAATCCTGAATCCTCAATCTTCAGCCATCAGTCCTCAAAAATCAACTATCAATCCCCTATCCTCAATAGAATATCCTCAATTTACAGTTTTCCATACTCAATCCCCATTCTTCAATCTTCAAATCTGAATCCACAAACATCAATTCTAATCACTCAACCATCAACACTCAGTCCTCAATATTCAATCCTCAATCCTCAATCCTCAATTCTCAATCCTCAATCCTCAATCCTCGGACCCCAAACATCAATACTCAATCTTCAGTCCTCGTCCTCAATCCACAACCCTCAATCCTCAATCCTCAATCTTCAATCATCAATATTCAATATTCAGTCCTCAATCCTCAATCCTCAATCCTCAGTCCTCAATGTTCAATCCGCAATACCCAATCCTCAATCTTCAATACTCAATCCTCAATCCTCAATCCTCAATCCTCAATCCTCAATTGTCAATCCTCAATCCTCAGTCCTCAGTACTCAAACCACAATCCTCAATCCTCAGCCCTCATCCTCAATCCTCAATCATCAATCCTCAGTCCTAGGTCCTCAAACCTCAGTCCTCAGCCCTCAGACCTCATCCTCAATCCTCAGTCCTCAATCCTCAATCCTCAAACTTCAATCCTCAATACTCAATCTTCAATCCTCAATCCTCATTCGTCAAACCTCAGTTCTGAATCCTGAATACTCAATCTTCAATCCTCAATCCTCAGCCCTCAATACTCTAGCATCAATCTTCAATCCTCAATCCTCAATCCACAACCCTCAATCCTCGATCCTCAATCTTCCTTCATCAATATTCAATCTTCAATCCTCAACCCTCAACCCTCAATCCTCAATGCTCAATTCTCAGTCCTCAATCCTCAAACCTCAATCTTCAATCCTCAACACTCAATACCCAATCCTCAATCTTCAATCCTCAATCCTCAATCCTCAATCCTCAATCCTCAATCCTCAATTCTCAATCCTCAATCCTCATTCTTCAGACCTCAATCATCAATACTCAACCCTCAGTCCTCGTCCTCAATCCACAACCCTCAATCCTCGATCCTCAATCTTCAATCATCAATATTCAATCTTCAATTCTCAACCCTCAACCCTCAATACTCAATCCTCAATCCTCAATGTACGAACCTCAATACCCAATTCTCAATCTTCAATACTCAATCATCAATCCTCAATATTCAATACTCAATCCTCAATCCTCAATCCTCAATCCTCAATACTCAACCATCAATCCTCAATTCCCAATACACAATAGATTATCCTGAATTTTCAGGATTCAATACTCAAACCTCAATCCTCAACCCTCAGCCCTCATCCTCCATCCTCAATCCTCAATCCTCAATCCTCAATCCTCAATCCTCAATACTCAACCATCAATCCTCAGCCCTCAAACCTCAATCCCGAATCCTCAATCCTAAATCCTCAATCTTCAGCCCTCAGTCCTCAAAAATCAACTATCAATCCTCCATCCTGAATAGAATATCCTCAATTTACAGATTTCCATACTCAATCCCCATTCTTCAATCTTCAAATCTGAATCCACAAACATCAATTCTAATGACTCAACCATCAACACTCAGTCCTCACTCTTCAATCCTCAACCCTCAATCCTCAATCTTCAATCATCAATACTCAATCTTCAATCATCAATCCTCAATCCTCAATCCTCAATCCTCAATCTTCAATCCTCAATCCTCAATCCTCATACTTCAATCCTCAACACTCAACCCTCAATCTTCAATCCTCAATCCTCAATCCTCAATTCTCATTCCTCAATCCTCAATCTTCAGACCTCAATCATCAATACTCAACCCTCAGTCCTCGTCCTCAATCCACAACCCTCAATCCTCGATCCTCAATCTTCAATCATCAATATTCAATCTTCAATTCTCAACCCTCAACCCTCAATACTCAATCCTCAATCCTCAATGTACGAACCTCAATACCCAATCCTCAATCTTCAATACTCAATCCTCAATCCTCAATACTCAACCATCAATCCTCAATTCCCAATACTCAATAGATTATCCTGAGTTTTCAGGATTCAATACTCAAACCTCAAACCTCAACCCTCAGCCCTCATCCTCCATCCTCAATCCTCAATCCTCAATCCTCAATCCTCAATCTTCAATCCTCAATACTCAATCTTCAATCCTCAATCCTCAATCCTCAATCCTCAATCCTCAATCCTCAATCCTCAATGCTCAATCCTCAATCTTCAATCCTCAATCTTGAATCCCCAATACTCAATCTTCAATCCTCAATCCTCAATCCTCAATCCTCAATCCTCATTCTTCAATCCTCAATACCCAGTCCTCAATCTTCAATCCGCAATCCTCAATCCTGAATCCTCAATTCTCAATCCTCAATCCTCAATCCTCAGACCTCAAACATCAATACTCAACCCTCTGTCCTCGTCCTAAATCCACAACACTCAATCCTCAATCCTCAATCTTCAATCATCAATATTCAATCTTCAGTCCTCAATCCTCAATCCTCAATCCTCAATCTTCAATCCTCAATACTCAATCTTGAATCCTCAATCCACAGTCCTCAAACCTCAATTCTGAATCCTGAATACTCAATCTTCAATCCCCAATCCTCAGTCCTCAATACTCTACCATCAATGTTCAATCCTCAAACCTCAATTCTCAATCCTCAATCATCAACCCTCAGACCTCAAACATCAATACTCAATCCTCAGTCCTCGTCTTCAATCCACAACCCTCAATCCTCGATCCTCAATCTTCAATCATCAATATTCAATCTTCAATCATCAACCCTCAATCCTCAATACTCAATCCTCAATCCTCAATGTTCAATCCTCAATACCCAATCCTCAATCTTCAATCCTCAATCCTCAATCCTCAATCCTCAATACTCAATCCTCAATCCTCAGTCCTCAAACCTCAATCCTGAATCCTCAAACCTGAATCCTCAGTGTTCAGCCCTCAGTCCACAACAACCAGTTGTCAATCCTCAATCCTCAATAGAATATCCTGAATTCACAGGTTTCAATGCTCAATACTTGACCTGCAATCTTCAAATCTCTATCCACAAGCATCAATTCTCATCACTCAACCCTCAACACTCAGTCCCCAATCCTGAATCTTCAATCCTCAATCCTCAATCCTCAATCCTCAATCCTCAATCTTCAATCCTCAATACTCAATATTCAGTCCTCAATCCTCAATCCTCGACGCTCAATCCTCAAACCTCAATCTCCAATCCTGAATACTCAATCTTCAATCCTCAACCCTCTATCCTCAATCCTCAATCCTCAATCCTCAATCCTCAATCCTCAATCATCAATATTCAACACTCAACCCTCAACCATCAATCCTCAATTCTCAATACTCAATAGAATATCCTGAATTCTCATGGTTCAATACTCAATCCACAATATTCTATAATCAAATCTCATTCCTCAAACATCAATTCTCAACACTCAATCCTCAACACTCAGTCCTCTATCTTCAATCCTCCATCCTCAACTCTCAATCCTCAAGCGTCAATACTCAATCCTCTATCCTCAACCCTCAATCCTCAGCCCTCAAACCTCAATCCCGAATCCTCAATCCTAAATCCTCAATCTTCAGCCCTCAGTCCTCAAAAATCAACTATCAATCCTCTATCCTGAATAGAATATCCTCAATTATCAGTTTTCCATACTCAATCCCCATTCTTGAATCTTCAAATCTGAATCCACAAACATCAATTCTAATGACTCAACCATCAACACTCAGTCCTCAATCTTCAATCCTCCATCCTCAATCCTCAATCTTCAATCATCAATACTCAATCTTCTATCATCAATCCTCAATCCTCAATCCTCAGTCCTCAATCCTCAATCCTCAATCCTCATTCTTCAATCCTCAATCCTCAGTCCTCAATACTCTACCATCAATGTTCAATCCTCAATCCTCAGTCCTCATTCTTCAATCCTCAATACCCAGTCCTCAATCTTCAATCCTCTATCCTCAATCCTCAATTCTCAATCCTCAATCCTCAATTCTCAGACCTCAAACATCAATACTCAGCCCTCAGTCCTCGTCCTCAATCCTCAACCCTCAATCCTCAATCCTCAATCTTCAATCATCAATACTCAATCTTCAATCCTCTATCCTCAATCCTCAATCGTCAATCCTCAATCATCAATATTCAACACTCAACCCTCAACCATCAATCCTCAATACTCAACCATCAATCCACAATTCTCAATACTCAATAGAATATCCTGAATTCTCATGGTTCAATACTCAATCCACAATATTCTATAATCAAATCTCAATCCTCAAACATCAATTCTCAACACTCAATCCTTAACACTCAGTCCTCTCTCTTCAATCCTCCATCCTCAACTCTCAATCCTCAAGCGTCAATAATCAATCCTCAATCCCCAACTCTCAATCCTCAGCCCTCAAACCGCAATCCCGAATCCTCAATCCTAAATCCTCAATCTTCAGCCCTCAGTCCTCAAAAATCAACTGTCAATCCTCTATCCTCAATAGAGTATCCTCAATTTGCAGTTTTCAATACTCAAACCCCATTCTTCAATCTTCAAATCTCAATCCATAAACATCAATTCTAATCACGCAACCATCAACACTCAGTCCTCAATCTTCAATCCTCAATCCTCAATCGTCAATCCTCAATCCTCAATCTTCAATCCTCAATACCCAATATTCAGTCCTCAATCCTCAATCCTCGACCCTCAATCCTCAATCGTCAATCTCCAATCCTGAATACTCAATCTTCAATCCTCAACCCTCAATCCTCAATCCTCAATCCTAAATCCTCAATCCTCAGTCCTCAAGCATCAATACTCAACCCTCAGTCCTCGTCCTCAATACACAACCCTCAATCCTCGATCCTCAATCTTCAATCATCAATAATCAATCCTCAGTCCCCAATCCTGAATCTTCAATCCTCAATCCTCAATCCTCAATCCTCAATCCTCAATCTTCAATCCTCAATAATCAATATTCAGTCCTCAATCCTCAATGCTCGAGCCTCAATCCTCAATCGTCAATCTCCAATCCTGAATACTCAATCTTCAATCCTCAACCCTCAATCCTCAATCTTCAATCCTCAATCCTCAATCCTCAATCTTCAATCCTCAATACTCAATCTTCAGTCCTCAATCCTCAATCCCCAATACTCAATCTTCAATCCTCAATCCACAATCCTCATTCTTCGATCCTCAACACCCAATCCTCAATCTTCAATCCTCAATACTCAATCCTCAATCCTCAATCCTCAATCCTCAATCGTCAATCCTCTATCCTCAATCCTCAATCGTCAATCTCCAATCCTGAATACTCAATCTTCAATCCTCAACCCTCAATCCTCAATCCTCAATCCTCAATCCTCAATCCTCAATCCTCAGTCCTCAAACATCAATTCTCAACCCTCAGTCCTCGTCCTCAATACACAGCCCTCAATCCTCGATCCTGAATCTTCAATCATCAATAATCAATCCTCAGTCCCCAATCCTGAATCTTCAATCCTCAATCCTCAATCCTCAATCCTCAATCCTCAACCTTCAATCCTCAATAATCAATACTCAGTCCTCAATCCTCAATCCTCGACCCTCAATCCTCAATCCTCAATCCTCAATCCTCAATCCTCAATCCTCAATCTTCAATCCTCAATCCACAATCCTCATTCTTCGATCCTCAACACCCAATCCTCAATCTTCAATCCTCAATACTCAATCCTCAATTCTCAATCCTCAATCCTCAATCCTCAATCCTCAGACCTCAAACATCAATACTCAATCCTCAGTCCTCGTCCTCAATCCACAACACTCAATCCTCGATACTCAATCTTCAATCATCAATATTCAATCTTCAATCCTCAACCCTCATCCTCAATACTCAATCCTCAATCCTCAATGTTCAATCCTCAATACCCAATCCTCAATCTTCAATCCTCAATCCTCAATCCTCAATCCTCAATACTCAATCCTCAATCCTCAGTCCTCAAACCTCAATCCTGAATCCTCAAACCTGAATCCTCAATGTTCAGCCCTCAGTCCACAACAACCAGTTGTCAATCCTCAATCCTCAATAGAATATCCTGAATTCACAGGTTTCAATGCTCAATACTTGACCTGCAATCTGCAAATCTCTATCCACAAGCATCAATTCTCATCACTCAATCCTCAACACTCAGTCCCCAATCCTGAATCTTCAATCCTCAATCCTCAATCCTCAATCCTCAATCCTCAATCTTCAATCCTCAATACTCAATATTCAGTCCTCAATCCTCAATCCTCGACGCTCAATCCTCAATCGTCAATCTCCAGTCCTGAATACTCAATCTTCAATCCTCAACCCTCTATCCTCAATCCTCAATCCTCAATCCTCAATCCTCAATCCTCAATCATCAATATTCAACACTCAACCCTCAACCATCAATCCTCAATTCTCAATACTCAATAGAGTATCCTGAATTCTCATGGTTCAATACTCAATCCACAATATTCTATAATCAAATCTCATTCCTCAAACATCAATTCTCAACACTCAATCCTCAACACTCAGTCCTCTATCTTCAATCCTCCATCCTCAACTCTCAATCCTCAAGCGTCAATACTCAATCCTCTATCCTCAACCCTCAAACCTCAGCCCTCAAACCTCAATCCCGAATCCTCAATCCTCAATCCTCAATCCTCAATCTTCAATCCTCAATACTCAATATTCAGTCCTCAATCCTCAATCCTCGACCCTCAATCCTCAATCGTCAATCTCCAATCCTGAATACTCAATCTTCAATCCTCAACCCTCAATCCTCAATCCTCAATCCTCAATCCTCAATCCTCAATCCTCAGTCCTCAAACATCAATTCTCAACCCTCAGTCCTCGTCCTCAATACACAACCCTCAATCCTCGATCCTGAATCTTCAATCATCAATAATCAATCCTCAGTCCCCAATCCTGAATCTTCAATCCTCAATCCTCAATCCTCAATCCTCAATCCTCAACCTTCAATCCTCAATAATCAATACTCAGTCCTCAATCCTCAATCCTCGACCCTCAATCCTCAATCCTCAATCCTCAATCCTCAATCCTCAATCCTCAATCCTCAATCTTCAATCCTCAATCCACAATCCTCATTCTTCGATCCTCAACACCCAATCCTCAATCTTCAATCGTCAATACTCAATCCTCAATTCTCAATCCTCAATCCTCAATCCTCAGACCTCAAACATCAATACTCAATCCTCAGTCCTCGTCCTCAATCCACAACACTCAATCCTCGATCCTCAATCTTCAATCATCAATATTCAATCTTCAATCCTCTACCCTCATCCTCAATACTCAATCCTCAATCCTCAATGTTCAATCCTCAATACCCAATCCTCAATCTTCAATCCTCAATCCTCAATCCTCAATCCTCAATACTCAATCATCAATCCTCAGTCCTCAAACCTCAATCCTGAATCCTCAAACCTGAATCCTCAATGTTCAGCCCTCAGTCCACAACAACCAGTTGTCAATCCTCAATCCTCAATAGAATATCCTGAATTCACAGGTTTCAATGCTCAATACTTGACCTGCAATCTTCAAATCTCTATCCACAAGCATCAATTCTCATCACTCAACCCTCAACACTCAGTCCCCAATCCTGAATCTTCAATCCTCAATCCTCAATCCTCAATCCTCAATCCTCAATCTTCAATCCTCAATACTCAATATTCAGTCCTCAATCCTCAATCCTCGACGCTCAATCCTCAATCCTCAATCTCCAATCCTGAATACTCAATCTTCAATCCTCAACCCTCTATCCTCAATCCTCAATCCTCAATCCTCAATCCTCAATCCTCAATCATCAATATTCAACACTCAACCCTCAACCATCAATCCTCAATTCTCAATACTCAATAGAATATCCTGAATTCTCATGGTTCAATACTCAATCCACAATATTCTATAATCAAATCTCATTCCTCAAACATCAATTCTCAACACTCAATCCTCAACACTCAGTCCTCTATCTTCAATCCTCCATCCTCAACTCTCAATCCTCAAGCGTCAATACTCAATCCTCTATCCTCAACCCTCAATCCTCAGCCCTCAAACCTCAATCCCGAATCCTCAATCCTAAATCCTCAATCTTCAGCCCTCAGTCCTCAAAAATCAACTATCAATCCTCTATCCTGAATAGAATATCCTCAATTATCAGTTTTCCATACTCAATCCCCATTCTTGAATCTTCAAATCTGAATCCACAAACATCAATTCTAATGACTCAACCATCAACACTCAGTCCTCAATCTTCAATCCTCCATCCTCAATCCTCAATCTTCAATCATCAATACTCAATCTTCTATCATCAATCCTCAATCCTCAATCCTCAGTCCTCAATCCTCAATCCTCAATCCTCATTCTTGAATCCTCAATCCTCAGTCCTCAATACTCTACCATCAATGTTCAATCCTCAATCCTCAGTCCTCATTCTTCAATCCTCAATACCCAGTCCTCAATCTTCAATCCTCTATCCTCAATCCTCAATTCTCAATCCTCAATCCTCAATTCTCAGACCTCAAACATCAATACTCAGCCCTCAGTCCTCGTCCTCAATCCTCAACCCTCAATCCTCAATCCTCAATCTTCAATCATCAATACTCAATCTTCAATCCTCTATCCTCAATCCTCAATCGTCAATCCTCAATCATCAATATTCAACACTCAACCCTCAACCATCAATCCTCAATACTCAACCATCAATCCACAATTCTCAATACTGAATAGAATATCCTGAATTCTCATGGTTCAATACACAATCCACAATATTCTATAATCAAATCTCAATCCTCAAACATCAATTCTCAACACTCAATCCTTAACACTCAGTCCTCTCTCTTCAATCCTCCATCCTCAACTCTCAATCCTCAAGCGTCAATAATCAATCCTCAATCCCCAACTCTCAATCCTCAGCCCTCAAACCGCAATCCCGAATCCTCAATCCTAAATCCTCAATCTTCAGCCCTCAGTCCTCAAAAATCAACTGTCAATCCTCTATCCTCAATAGAGTATCCTCAATTTGCAGTTTTCAATACTCAAACCCCATTCTTCAATCTTCAAATCTCAATCCATAAACATCAATTCTAATCACGCAACCATCAACACTCAGTCCTCAATCTTCAATCCTCAATCCTCAATCGTCAATCCTCAATCCTCAATCTTCAATCCTCAATACCCAATATTCAGTCCTCAATCCTCAATCCTCGACCCTCAATCCTCAATCGTCAATCTCCAATCCTGAATACTCAATCTTCAATCCTCAACCCTCAATCCTCAATCCTCAATCCTAAATCCTCAATCCTCAGTCCTCAAGCATCAATACTCAACCCTCAGTCCTCGTCCTCAATACACAACCCTCAATCCTCGATCCTCAATCTTCAATCATCAATAATCAATCCTCAGTCCCCAATCCTGAATCTTCAATCCTCAATCCTCAATCCTCAAACCTCAATCCTCAATCTTCAATCCTCAATAATCAATATTCAGTCCTCAATCCTCAATGCTCGAGCCTCAATCCTCAATCGTCAATCTCCAATCCTGAATACTCAATCTTCAATCCTCAACCCTCAATCCTCAATCTTCAATCCTCAATCCTCAATCCTCAATCTTCAATCCTCAATACTCAATCTTCAGTCCTCAATCCTCAATCCCCAATACTCAATCTTCAATCCTCAATCCACAATCCTCATTCTTCGATCCTCAACACCCAATCCTCAATCTTCAATCCTCAATACTCAATCCTCAATCCTCAATCCTCAATCCTCAATCGTCAATCCTCTATCCTCAATCCTCAATCGTCAATCTCCAATCCTGAATACTCAATCTTCAATCCTCAACCCTCAATCCTCAATCCTCAATCCTCAATCCTCAATCCTCAATCCTCAGTCCTCAAACATCAATTCTCAACCCTCAGTCCTCGTCCTCAATACACAGCCCTCAATCCTCGATCCTGAATCTTCAATCATCAATAATCAATCCTCAGTCCCCAATCCTGAATCTTCAATCCTCAATCCTCAATCCTCAATCCTCAATCCTCAACCTTCAATCCTCAATAATCAATACTCAGTCCTCAATCCTCAATCCTCGACCCTCAATCCTCAATCCTCAATCCTCAATCCTCAATCCTCAATCCTCAATCTTCAATCCTCAATCCACAATCCTCATTCTTCGATCCTCAACACCCAATCCTCAATCTTCAATCCTCAATACTCAATCCTCAATTCTCAATCCTCAATCCTCAATCCTCAATCCTCAGACCTCAAACATCAATACTCAATCCTCAGTCCTCGTCCTCAATCCACAACACTCAATCCTCGATACTCAATCTTCAATCATCAATATTCAATCTTCAATCCTCAACCCTCATCCTCAATACTCAATCCTCAATCCTCAATGTTCAATCCTCAATACCCAATCCTCAATCCTCAATACTCAATCCTCAATCTTCAATTCTCAATCGTCAATCCCCACTCCTCAAACCTCAACACCCAATCCTCAATCTTCAATCCTCAATCCTCAATCCTCAATTCTCAATCCGCAATCCTCAATCCTCAGACCTCAAGCATCAATACTCAACCCTCAGTCCTCGTCCTCAAAAACAACCCTCAATCCTCGATCCTCAATCTTCAATCATCAATAATCAATTTTCAATTCTCAACCCTCAATCCTCAATACTCAATCCTCATTCTTCAATCCTCAATACCCAATCCCCAATCTTCAATCCTCAATCCTCAAAGCTCAATTCTCAATCCTCAATCCTCAAACCTCAATCTTCAATCCTCAACACTCAATCTTCAATCCTCAATCCTCAATCCTCAGTCATCAACCCTCAATCTTCAATTCTCAATCGTCAATCCCCACTCCTCAATCCTCAACACCCAATCCTCAATCTTCAATCCTCAATCCTCAATCCACAATTCTCAATCTTCAGACCTCAAACATCAATACTCAACCCTCAGTCATCGTCCTCAATCCACAACCCTCAATCCTCGATCCTCAATCTTCAATCATCAATATTCAATCTTCAATCCGCAACCCTCAACCCTCAATACTCAATCCTCAATCCTCAATGTACGATCCTCAATACCCAATCCTCAATCTTCAATCCTCAATCCTCAATCCTCAATCCTCAATCCTCAATCCTCAGTCCTCAATCCTCAGCCCCCAAACCTCAATCCTGAATCCTCAATCTTCAGCCATCAGTCCTCAAAAATCAACTATCAATCCCCTATCCTGAATAGAATATCCTCAATTTACAGTTTTCCATACTCAATCCCCATTCTTCAATCTTCAATTCTGAATCCACAAACATCAATTCTAATCACTCAACCATCAACACTCAGTCCTCAATATTCAATCCTCAATCCTCAATCCTCAATTCTCAATCCTCAATCCTCAATCCTCGGACCCCAAACATCAATACTCAATCTTCAGTCCTCGTCCTCAATCCACAACCCTCAATCCTCAATCCTCAATCTTCAATCATCAATATTCAATACTCAATCCTCGATCTTCAATCCTCAATCCTCAATCCTCAATCCTCAATCCTCATTCCTCAAACCTCAATCCTCAACCCTCAGTCCTCATCCTCAATTCTCAATTCTCAATTCACAATCCTCAGTCCTCAATCCTCAATCCTCAATCCTCAGTCCTCAATCTTCAATCCTCAATCCTCAATCCTCAGTCCTCAATACTCAACCATCAATCCTCAATCCTCAGTCTTCAACCCTCAATACTGAATCTTTAATACTCAATCCTCAATCCTCAATCCTTAATCCTGAATCCTCAATCCTCAATCCGCAATCCTCATTCTTCAATCCTCAATACCCAATCCTCAATCATCAATCCTCAATCCTCAATCCTCAATCCTCAATCCTCGATTGTCAATCCTCAATCCTCAGTCCTCAGTACTCAAACCACAATCCTCAATCCTCAGCCCTCATCCTCAATCCTCAATCCTCAATCCTCAGTCCTAGGTCCTCAAACCTCAGTCCTCAGCCCTCAGACCTCATCCTCAATCCTCAGTCCTCAATCCTCAATCCTCAAACTTCAATCCTCAATACTCAATCTTCAATCCTCAATCCTCATTCGTCAAACATCAGTTCTGAATCCTGAATACTCAATCTTCAATCCTCAATCCTCAGCCCTCAATACTCTAGCATCAATCTTCAATCCTCAATCCTCAATCCACAACCCTCAATCCTCGATCCTCAATCTTCCTTCATCAATATTCAATCTTCAATCCTCAACCCTCAACCCTCAATACTCAATCCTCAATCCTCAATGTACGATCCTCAATACCCAATCCTCAATCTTCAATCCTCAATCCTCAGTCCTCAATCCTCAATGCTCAATTCTCAATCCTCAATACTCAAACCTCAATCTTCAATCCTCAACACTCAATCTTCAATCCTCAATCCTCAATCCTGAGTCATCAATCCTCAATCCTCAATCTTCAATCCTCAATACTCAATCTTCAATCCTCAATCCTCAATCCTCATCCCTCAACCCTCAATCGTCAACCTCCAATCCTGAATACTCAATCTTCAATACTCAACCCTCAATCCTCAATCCTCATTCTTCAATCCTCAATACCCAATCCACAATCCTCAATCCTCAATTTTCAATCCTCAATCCTCAGTCCTCAGTCCTCAAACCTCAATCCTCAACACTCAGGCCTCATCCTCAATCCTCAATCCTCAAAGCTCAATCTTCAATCCTCTGTCCCAGATACTCAGTCTTCAATTCTCAATCCTCAATACTCAATCCTCGATCTTCAATCCTCAATCCTCAATCCTCAATCCTCAATCCTCATTCCTCAAACCTCAATCCTCAACCCTCAGTCCTCATCCTCAATTCTCAATTCTCAATTCACAATCCTCAGTCCTCAATCCTCAATCTTCAATCCTCAATAATCATTTTTCAATCCTAGATCCTCAATCCCCAATCATCAATCCTTAATCCTCAATCTTCAGTCCTCAGTCCCCAGCCCTCAATCTTCAATCCTCAATGCTCCATCCTCAATCCTCAATCCTCAGTCCTCAGTCCTCAATCCTCAATCCTCAAACCTCAATCCTCAATCCTCAATATTCAATCCTCAATACTCAATCTTCACTCCTCAATCCTCAATACTCAATCCTCGATCTTCAATCCTCAATCCTCAATCCTCAGTCCTCAATCCTCATTCCTCAATCCTCAGTACCCAATCCTCAATCTTCAATCCTCAATCCTCAATCCTCAATTCTCAATCCTCAATCCTCAGTCCGCAGTCCTCAAACCTCAATCCTCATTCTTCAACCCTCAATACCCAATCCTCAATCTTCAATCCTCAATCCTCAATCCTCAATTCTCAATCCTCAATCCTCAATCCTCAGACCTCAAACATCAATACTCAACCCTCAGTCCTCGTCCTCAATACACAACCCTCAATCCTCGATCCTCAATCTTCAATCATCAATAATCAATCTTCAATTCTCAACCCTCAATCCTCAATACTCAATCCTCAATCCTCAATGTTCAATCCTCAATACCCAATCCTCAATCTTCAATCCTCAATCCTCAATCCTCAATCCTCAATCCTCAATCCGCAATCTTCAGTCCTCAAACCTCAATCCTGAATCCTCAATCCTGAATCCTCAACGTTCAGCCCTCAGTCCTCAACAATCAGTTGTCAATCCTCAATCCTCAATAGAATATCCTCAATTCACAGGTTTCAATACTCAACACTCAACCTGCAATCTTCAAATCTCTATCCACAAACATCAATTCTCATCACTCAACCCTCAACACTCAGTCCCCAATCCTGAATCTTCAATCCTCAATCCTCAGTCCTCAATCCTCAATCCTCAATCTTCAATCCTCAATACTCAATCTTCAATCCTCAATCCTCAATCCCCAACCCTCAACCCTCAATCGTCAACCTCCAATCCTGAATACTCAATATTCAATACTCAACCCTCAATCCTCAATCCTCAACCCTCAATCCTCATTCTTCAATCCTCAATACCCAATCCTCAATCTTCAATCCTCAATCCTCAATCCTCAATTTTCAATCCTCAATCCTCAGTCCTCAGTCCTCAAACCTCAATCCTCAACACTCAGGCCTCATCCTCAATCCTCAATCCTCAAAGCTCAATCTTCAACCCTCTGTCCCAGATACTCAGTCTTCAATTCTCAATCCTCAATACTCAATCCTCGATCTTCAATCCTCAATCCTCAATCCTCAATCCTCAATCCTCATTCCTCAAACCTCAATCCTCAACCCTCAGTCCTCATCCTCAATTCTCAATTCTCAGTTCACAATCCTCAGTCCTCAATCCTCAATCTTCAATCCTCAATAAACATTTTTCAATCCTAGATCCTCAATCCCCAATCACCAATCCTTAATCCTTAATCTTCAGTCCTCAGTCCCCAGCCATCAATCTTCAATCCTCAATGCTCCATCCTCAATCCTCAATTTTCAGTCCTCTGTCCTCAATCCTCAATCCTCAAACCTCAATCCTCAATCCTCAATCTTCGATCCTCAATACTCAATCTTCACTCCTCAATCCTCAATACTCAATCCTCGATCTTCAATCCTCAATCCTCAATCCTCAATATTCAATCCTCAATACTCAATCTCCAATCATCAATCCTCAATCCTCATTCCTCAATTCTCAATCTTCAATCCTCAATCCTCAATCCTCAGTCCTCGATACACAACCATCAATCCTCAATTCCCAATACGCAATAGAATATCCTGAATTCTCAGGATTCAATACTCAAACCTCAATACTCAACCCTCAGCCCTCATCCTCCATCCTCAATCCTCAATGTTCAATCCGCAATACCCAATCCTCAATCATCAATACTCAATCCTCAATCCTCAATACTCAATCCTCAATCCTCAATCCTCAATCCTCAACCCACAATCCTCAATCTTCAATCCTCAATCCTCAATCCTCAGTCCTCGATACTCAACCATCAATCCTCAATCCTCAATCTTCAACCCTCAATACTGAATCTTTAATCCTCAATCCTCAATCCTCAATCCTTAATCCTGAATCCTCAATCCTCAATCCTCAATCCTCAATCCTCAAACTTCAATCCTCAATACTCAATCTTCAATCCTCAATCCTCATTCCTCAAACCTCAATTCTGAATCCTGAATACTCAATCTTCAATCCTCAATCCTCAGCCCTCAATACTCTAGCATCAATCTTCAATCCTCAATCCTCAATCCTCAATCCTCAATCCTCATTCTTCAATCCTCAATACCCAATCCACAATCTTCAATCCTCAATCCTCAAAGCTCAATTCTCAATCCTCAATCCTCAAACCTCAATCTTCAATCCTCAATACTCAATCTTCAATCCTCAATCCTCAATCCTCAGTCATCAATCCTCAATCTTCAATTCTCAATCGTCAATCCCCACTCCTCAATCCCCAACACCCAATCCTCAATCTTCAATCCTCAATCCTCAATCCACAATTCTCAATCTTCAGACCTCAAACATCAATACTCAACCCTCAGTCCTCGTCCTCAATCCACAACCCTCAATCCTCGATCCTCAATCTTCAGTCATCAATATTCAATCTTCAATCCTCAACCCTCAACCCTCAATACTCAATCCTCAATCCTCAATGTACGATCCTCAATACCCAATCCTCAATCTTCAATCCTCAATCCTCAATCCTCAATCCTCAATCCTCAATCCTCAATCCTCAGTCATCAGCCCCCAAACCTCAATCCTGAATCCTCAATCTTCAGCCATCAGTCCTCAAAAATCAACTATCAATCCCCTATCCTGAATAGAATATCCTCAATTTACAGTTTTCCATACTCAAACCCCATTCTTCAATCTTCAATTCTGAATCCACAAACATCAATTCTAATCACTCAACCATCAACACTCAGTCCTCAATATTCAATCCTCAATCCTCAATCCTCGGACCCCAAACATCAATACTCAATCTTCAGTCCTCGTCCTCAATCCACAACCCTCAATCCTCAATCCTCAATCTTCAATCATCAATATTCAATATTCAGTCCTCAATCCTCAATCCTCAATCCTCAATCCTCAATCCTCAATACTCAGTCCTCAATGTTCAATCCGCAATACCCAATCCTCAATCTTCAATACTCAATCCTCAATCCTCAATCCTCAATGCTCAATCCTCAATCCTCAATCCTCAGTCCTCAATCTTCAATCCTCAATCCTCAATCCTCAGTCCTCAATACTCAACCATCAATCCTCAATCCTCAATCTTCAACCCTCAATACTGAATCTTTAACGCTCAATCCTCAATCCTCAATCCTTAATCCTGAATCCTCAATCCTCAATCCGCAATCCTCATTCTTCAATCCTCAATACCCAATCCTCAATCATCAATCCTCAATCCTCAATCCTCAATCCTCAATTGTCAATCCTCAATCCTCAGTCCTCAGTACTCAAACCACAATCCTCAATCCTCAGCCCTCATCCTCAATCCTCAATCCTCAATCCTCAGTCCTAGGTCCTCAAACCTCAGTCCTCAGCCCTCAGACCTCATCCTCAATCCTCAGTCCTCAATCCTCAATCCTCAAACTTCAATCCTCAATACTCAATCTTCAGTCCTCAATCCTCATTCGTCAAACCTCAGTTCTGAATCCTGAATACTCAATCTTCAATCCTCAATCCTCAGCCCTCAATACTCTAGCATCAATCTTCAATCCTCAATCCTCAATCCACAACCCTCAATCCTCGATCCTCAATCTTCCTTCATCAATATTCAATCTTCAATCCTCAACCCTCAACCCTCAATACTCAATCCTCAATCCTCAATGTACGATCCTCAATACCCAATCCTCAATCTTCAATCCTCAATCCTCAATCCTCAATCCTCAATGCTCAATTCTCAATCCTCAATCCTCAAACCTCAATCTTCAATCCTCAACACTCAATCTTCAATCCTCAATCCTCAATCCTCAGTCATCAATCCTCAACCTTCAATTCTCAATCGTCAATCCCCACTCCGCAAACCTCAACACCCAATCCTCAATCTTCAATCCTCAATCCTCAATCCTCAATTCTCAATCCTCAATCCTCAATCCTCAGACCTCAAAGATCAATACTCAACCCTCAGTCCTCGTCCTCAATACACAACCCTCAATCCTCGATCCTCAATCTTCAATCATCAATAATCAATTTTCAATTCTCAACCCTCAATCCTCAATACTCAATCCTCAATCCTCAATGTTCAATCCTCAATTCCCAATCCTCAATCTTCAATCCTCAATCCTCAATCCTCAATCCTCAATCCTCAATCCGCAATCTTCAGTCCTCAAACCTCAATCCTGAATCCTCAATCCTGAATCCTCAACGTTCAGCCCTCAGTCCTCAACAATCAGTTGTCAATCCTCTATCCTCAATAGAATATCCTCAATTCACAGGTTTCAATACTCAACACTCAACCTGCAATCTTCAAATCTCTATCCACAAACATCAATTCTCATCACTCAACCCTCAACACTCAGTCCCCAATCCTGAATCTTCAATCCTCAATCCTCAGTCCTCAATCCTCAATCCTCAATCTTCAATCCTCAATACTCAATCTTCAATCCTCAATCCTCAATCCTCAACCCTCAACCCTCAATCGTCAACCTCCAATCCTGAATACTCAATATTCAATACTCAACCGTCAATCCTCAATCCTCAATCCTCAATCCTCATTCTTCAATCCCCAATACCCAATCCTCACTCTTCAATCCTCAATCCTCAATCCTCAATTTTCAATCCTCAATCCTCAGTCCTCAGTCCTCAAACCTCAATCATCAACACTCAGGCCTCATCCTCAATCCTCAATCCTCAAAGCTCAATCTTCAACCCTCTGTCCCAGATACTCAATCTTCAATTCTCAATCCTCAATACTCAATCCACGATCTTCAATCCTCAATCCTCAATCCTCAATCCTCATTCTTCAATCCCCAATACCCAATCCTCAGTCTTCAATCCTCAATCCTCAATCCTCAATTTTCAATCCTCAATCCTCAGTCCTCATCCTCAATTCTCAATTCTCAATTTACAATCCTCAGTCCTCAATCCTCAATCTTCAATCCTCAATAATCATTTTTCAATCCTAGATCCTCAATCCCCAACCATCAATCCTTAATCCTCAATCTTCAGTCCTCAGTCCCCAGCCATCAATCTTCAATTCTCAATGCTCCATCCTCAATCCTCAATTTTCAGTCCTCTGTCCTCAATCCTCAATCCTCAAACCTCAATCCTCAATCCTCAATCTTCAATCCTCAATACTCAATCTTCACTCCTCAATCCTCAATACTCAATCCTCGATCTTCAATCCTCAATCCTCAATCCTCAGTCCTCAATCCTCATTCTTCAATCCTCAGTACCCAATCCTCAATCTTCAATCCTCAATCCTCAATCCTCAATTCTCAATCCTCAATCCTCAGTCCTCAGTCCTCAAACCTCAATCGTCATTCTTCACTCCTCAATACCCAATCCTCAATCTTCAATCCTCAATCCTCAATCCTCAATTCTCAATCCTCAATCCTCAATCCTCAGACCTCAAACATCAATACTCAACCCTCAGTCCTCGTCCTCAATCCACAACCCTCAATCCTCAATCCTCAATCTTCAATCCTCAACCCTCAACCATCAATACACAATTCTCAATACTCAATAGAATATCCTGAATTCTCATGGTTCAATACTAAATCCACAATATTCTGTAATCAAATCTCAATCCTCAAACATCAATTCTCAACACTCAATCCTCAACACTCAGTCCTCTCTCTTCAATCCTCCATCCTCAACGCTGAATCCTCAAGCGTCAACACTCAATCGTCAATCATCAACCCTCAATCCTCAGCCCTCAAACCTCAATCCCGAATCCTCAATCCTAAATCCTCAGTCTTCAGCCCTCAGTCCTCAAAAATCAACTATCAATCCTCTATCCTGAATAGAATATCCTCAATTTACAGTTTTCCATACTCAATCCCCATTCTTCAATCTTCAAATCTGAATCCACAAACATCAATTCTAATCACTCAAGCATCAACACTCAGTCCTCAATCTTCAATCGTCAATCCTCAATCCTCAATATTCAATCCTCAATACTCAATCTTCAATCATCAATCCTCAATCCTCATTCCTCAATTCTCAATCTTCAATCCTCAATCCTCAATCCTCAGTCCTCGATACACAACCATCAATCCTCAATTCCCAATACGCAATAGAATATCCTGAATTCTCAGGATTCAATACTCAAACCTCAATACTCAACCCTCAGCCCTCATCCTCCATCCTCAATCCTCAATGTTCAATCCGCAATACCCAATCCTCAATCTTCAATCCTCAATCCTCAAACCTCAATCCTCAATCCTCAATCCTCAATCCTCAATCCTCAGTCCTCAATCCTCAGCCCCCAAACCTCAATCCTGAATCCTCAATCTTCAGCCATCAGTCCTCAAAAATCAACTATCAATCCCCTATCCTGAATAGAATATCCTCAATTTACAGTTTTCCATACTCAATCCCCATTCTTCAATCTTCAATTCTGAATCCACAAACATCAATTCTAATCACTCAACCATCAACACTCAGTCCTCAATATTCAATCCTCAAT
This sequence comes from Calliopsis andreniformis, assembly GCF_051401765.1. Classification (NCBI taxonomy): domain Eukaryota; kingdom Metazoa; phylum Arthropoda; class Insecta; order Hymenoptera; family Andrenidae; genus Calliopsis; species Calliopsis andreniformis. The sequence goes on along the minus strand of NW_027480443.1, from coordinate 4,311,828 downwards.
CCTCAATCCTCGGACCCCAAACATCAATACTCAATCTTCAGTCCTCGTCCTCAATCCACAACCCTCAATCCTCAATCCTCAATCTTCAATCATCAATATTCAATATTCAGTCCTCAATCCTCAATCCTCAATCCTCAATCCTCAATCCTCAATCCTCAATACTCAGTCCTCAATGTTCAATCCGCAATACCCAATCCTCAATCTTCAATACTCAATCCTCAATCCTCAATCCTCAATGCTCAATCCTCAATCCTCAATCCTCAGTCCTCAATCTTCAATCCTCAATCCTCAATCCTCAGTCCTCAATACTCAACCATCAATCCTCAATCCTCAATCTTCAACCCTCAATACTGAATCTTTAATGCTCAATCCTCAATCCTCAATCCTTAATCCTGAATCCTCAATCCTCAATCCGCAATCCTCATTCTTCAATCCTCAATACCCAATCCTCAATCATCAATCCTCAATCCTCAATCCTCAATCCTCAATTGTCAATCCTCAATCCTCAGTCCTCAGTACTCAAACCACAATCCTCAATCCTCAGCCCTCATCCTCAATCCTCAATCCTCAATCCTCAGTCCTAGGTCCTCAAACCTCAGTCCTCAGCCCTCAGACCTCATCCTCAATCCTCAGTCCTCAATCCTCAATCCTCAAACTTCAATCCTCAATACTCAATCTTCAGTCCTCAATCCTCATTCGTCAAACCTCAGTTCTGAATCCTGAATACTCAATCTTCAATCCTCAATCCTCAGCGCTCAATACTCTAGCATCAATCTTCAGTCCTCAATCCTCAATCCACAACCCTCAATCCTCGATCCTCAATCTTCCTTCATCAATATTCGATCTTCAATCCTCAACCCTCAACCCTCAATACTCAATCCTCAATCCTCAATGTACGATCCTCAATACCCAATCCTCAATCTTCAATCCTCAATCCTCAATCCTCAATCCTCAATGCTCAATTCTCAATCCTCAATCCTCAAACCTCAATCTTCAATCCTCAACACTCAATCTTCAATCCTCAATCCTCAATCCTCAGTCATCAATCCTCAACCTTCAATTCTCAATCGTCAATCCCCACTCCGCAAACCTCAACACCCAATCCTCAATCTTCAATCCTCAATCCTCAATCCTCAATTCTCAATCCTCAATCCTCAATCCTCAGACCTCAAAGATCAATACTCAACCCTCAGTCCTCGTCCTCAATACACAACCCTCAATCCTCGATCCTCAATCTTCAATCATCAATAATCAATTTTCAATTCTCAACCCTCAATCCTCAATACTCAATACTCAATCCTCAATGTTCAATCCTCAATACCCAATCCTCAATCTTCAATCCTCAATCCTCAATCCTCAATCCTCAATCCTCAATCCGCAATCTTCAGTCCTCAAACCTCAATCCTGAATCCTCAATCCTGAATCCTCAACGTTCAGCCCTCAGTCCTCAACAATCAGTTGTCAATCCTCAATCCTCAATAGAATATCCTCAATTCACAGGTTTCAATACTCAACACTCAACCTGCAATCTTCAAATCTCTATCCACAAACATCAATTCTCATCACTCAACCCTCAACACTCAGTCCCCAATCCTGAATCTTCAATCCTCAATCCTCAGTCCTCAATCCTCAATCCTCAATCTTCAATCCTCAATACTCAATCTTCAATCCTCAATCCTCAATCCTCAACCCTCAACCCTCAATCGTCAACCTCCAATCCTGAATACTCAATAATCAATACTCAACCCTCAATCCTCAATCCTCAATCCTCAATCCTCATTCTTCAATCCCCAATACCCAATCCTCAGTCTTCAATCCTCAATCCTCAATCCTCAATTTTCAATCCTCAATCCTCAGTCCTCAGTCCTCAAACCTCAATCCTCAACACTCAGGCCTCATCCTCAATCCTCAATCCTCAAAGCTCAATCTTCAACCCTCTGTCCCAGATACTCAATCTTCAATTCTCAATCCTCAATACTCAATCCTCGATCTTCAATCCTCAATCCTCAATCCTCAAGCCTCATTCTTCAATCCCCAATACCCAATCCTCAGTCTTCAATCCTCAATCCTCAATCCTCAATTTTCAATCCTCAATCCTCAGTCCTCATCCTCAATTCTCAATTCTCAATCCACAATCCTCAGTCCTCAATCCTCAATCTTCAATCCTCAATAATCATTTTTCAATCCTAGATCCTCAATCCCCAACCATCAATCCTTAATCCTCAATCTTCAGTCCTCAGTCCCCAGCCATCAATCTTCAATTCTCAATGCTCCATCCTCAATCCTCAATTTTCAGTCCTCTGTCCTCAATCCTCAATCCTCAAACCTCAATCCTCAATCCTCAATCTTCAATCCTCAATACTCAATCTTCACTCCTCAATCCTCAATACTCAATCCTCGATCTTCAATCCTCAATCCTCAATCCTCAGTCCTCAATCCTCATTCTTCAATCCTCAGTACCCAATCCTCAATCTTCAATCCTCAATCCTCAATCCTCAATTCTCAATCCTCAATCCTCAGTCCTCAGTCCTCAAACCTCAATCGTCATTCTTCACTCCTCAATACCCAATCCTCAATCTTCAATCCTCAATCCTCAATCCTCAATTCTCAATCCTCAATCCTCAATCCTCAGACCTCAAACATCAATACTCAACCCTCAGTCCTCGTCCTCAATCCACAACCCTCAATCCTCAATCCTCAATCTTCAATCCTCAACCCTCAACCATCAATACACAATTCTCAATACTCAATAGAATATCCTGAATTCTCATGGTTCAATACCAAATCCACAATATTCTGTAATCAAATCTCAATCCTCAAACATCAATTCTCAACACTCAATCCTCAACACTCAGTCCTCTCTCTTCAATCCTCCATCCTCAACTCTGAATCCTCAAGCGTCAACACTCAATCGTCAATCATCAACCCTCAATCCTCAGCCCTCAAACCTCAATCCCGAATCCTCAATCCTAAATCCTCAGTCTTCAGCCCTCAGTCCTCAAAAATCAACTATCAATCCTCTATCCTGAATAGAATATCCTCAATTTACAGTTTTCCATACTCAATCCCCATTCTTCAATCTTCAAATCTGAATCCACAAACATCAATTCTAATCACTCAAGCATCAACACTCAGTCCTCAATCTTCAATCGTCAATCCTCAATCCTCAATATTCAATCCTCAATACTCAATCTTCAATCATCAATCCTCAATCCTCATTCCTCAATTCTCAATCTTCAATCCTCAATCCTCAATCCTCAGTCCTCGATACACAACCATCAATCCTCAATTCCCAATACGCAATAGAATATCCTGAATTCTCAGGATTCAATACTCAAACCTCAATACTCAACCCTCAGCCCTCATCCTCCATCCTCAATCCTCAATGTTCAATCCGCAATACCCAATCCTCAATCTTCAATCCTCAATCCTCAAACCTCAATCCTCAATCCTCAATCCTCAATCCTCAATCCTCAGTCCTCAATCCTCAGCCCCCAAACCTCAATCCTGAATCCTCAATCTTCAGCCATCAGTCCTCAAAAATCAACTATCAATCCCCTATCCTGAATAGAATATCCTCAATTTACAGTTTTCCATACTCAATCCCCATTCTTCAATCTTCAATTCTGAATCCACAAACATCAATTCTAATCACTCAACCATCAACACTCAGTCCTCAATATTCAATCCTCAATCCTCAATCCTCGGACCCCAAACATCAATACTCAATCTTCAGTCCTCGTCCTCAATCCACAACCCTCAATCCTCAATCCTCAATCTTCAATCATCAATATTCAATATTCAGTCCTCAATCCTCAATCCTCAATCCTCAATCCTCAATCCTCAATCCTCAATACTCAGTCCTCAATGTTCAATCCGCAATACCCAATCCTCAATCTTCAATACTCAATCCTCAATCCTCAATCCTCAATGCTCAATCCTCAATCCTCAATCTTCAGTCCTCAATCTTCAATCCTCAATCCTCAATCCTCAGTCCTCAATACTCAACCATCAATCCTCAATCCTCAATCTTCAACCCTCAATACTGAATCTTTAATGCTCAATCCTCAATCCTCAATCCTTAATCCTGAATCCTCAATCCTCAATCCGCAATCCTCATTCTTCAATCCTCAATACCCAATCCTCAATCATCAATCCTCAATCCTCAATCCTCAATCCTCAATTGTCAATCCTCAATCCTCAGTCCTCAGTACTCAAACAACAATCCTCAATCCTCAGCCCTCATCCTCAATCCTCAATCCTCAATCCTCAGTCCTAGGTCCTCAAACCTCAGTCCTCAGCCCTCAGACCTCATCCTCAATCCTCAGTCCTCAATCCTCAATCCTCAAACTTCAATCCTCAATACTCAATCTTCAGTCCTCAATCCTCATTCGTCAAACCTCAGTTCTGAATCCTGAATACTCAATCTTCAATCCTCAATCCTCAGCCCTCAATACTCTAGCATCAATCTTCAGTCCTCAATCCTCAATCCACAACCCTCAATCCTCGATCCTCAATCTTCCTTCATCAATATTCGATCTTCAATCCTCAACCCTCAACCCTCAATACTCAATCCTCAATCCTCAATGTACGATCCTCAATACCCAATCCTCAATCTTCAATCCTCAATCCTCAATCCTCAATCCTCAATGCTCAATTCTCAATCCTCAATCCTCAAACCTCAATCTTCAATCCTCAACACTCAATCTTCAATCCTCAATCCTCAATCCTCAGTCATCAATCCTCAACCTTCAATTCTCAATCGTCAATCCCCACTCCGCAAACCTCAACACCCAATCCTCAATCTTCAATCCTCAATCCTCAATCCTCAATTCTCAATCCTCAATCCTCAATCCTCAGACCTCAAAGATCAATACTCAACCCTCAGTCCTCGTCCTCAATACACAACCCTCAATCCTCGATCCTCAATCTTCAATCATCAATAATCAATTTTCAATTCTCAACCCTCAATCCTCAATACTCAATACTCAATCCTCAATGTTCAATCCTCAATACCCAATCCTCAATCTTCAATCCTCAATCCTCAATCCTCAATCCTCAATCCTCAATCCGCAATCTTCAGTCCTCAAACCTCAATCCTGAATCCTCAATCCTGAATCCTCAACGTTCAGCCCTCAGTCCTCAACAATCAGTTGTCAATCCTCAATCCTCAATAGAATATCCTCAATTCACAGGTTTCAATACTCAACACTCAACCTGCAATCTTCAAATCTCTATCCACAAACATCAATTCTCATCACTCAACCCTCAACACTCAGTCCCCAATCCTGAATCTTCAATCCTCAATCCTCAGTCCTCAATCCTCAATCCTCAATCTTCAATCCTCAATACTCAATCTTCAATCCTCAATCCTCAATCCTCAACCCTCAACCCTCAATCGTCAACCTCCAATCCTGAATACTCAATAATCAATACTCAACCCTCAATCCTCAATCCTCAATCCTCAATCCTCATTCTTCAATCCCCAATACCCAATCCTCAGTCTTCAATCCTCAATCCTCAATCCTCAATTTTCAATCCTCAATCCTCAGTCCTCAGTCCTCAAACCTCAATCCTCAACACTCAGGCCTCATCCTCAATCCTCAATCCTCAAAGCTCAATCTTCAACCCTCTGTCCCAGATACTCAATCTTCAATTCTCAATCCTCAATACTCAATCCTCGATGTTCAATCCTCAATCCTCAATCCTCAAGCCTCATTCTTCAATCCCCAATACCCAATCCTCAGTCTTCAATCCTCAATCCTCAATCCTCAATCCTCAATCCTCAATTGTCAATCCTCAATCCTCAGTCCTCAGTCCTCAAACCACAATCCTCAATCCTCAGCCCTCATCCTCAATCCTCAATCCTCAATCCTCAGTCCTAGGTCCTCAAACCTCAGTCCTCAGCCCTCAGACCTCATCCTCAATCCTCAGTCCTCAATCCTCAATCCTCAAACTTCAATCCTCAATACTCAATCTTCAATCCTCAATCCTCATTCCTCAAACCTCAATTCTGAATCCTGAATACTCAATCTTCAATTCTCAATCCTCAGCCCTCAATACTCTAGCATCAATCTTCAATCCTCAATCCTCAATCCTCAATCCTCAATCCTCATTCTTCAATCCTCAATACCCAATCCTCAATCTTCAATCCTCAATCCTCAATGCTCCATCCTCAATCCTCAATTTTCAGTCCTCTGTCCTCAATCCTCAATCCTCAAACCTCAATCCTCAATCCTCAATCTTCAATCCTCAATACTCAATCTTCACTCCTCAATCCTCAATACTCAATCCTCGATCTTCAATCCTCAATCCTCAATCCTCAGTCCTCAATCCTCATTCTTCAATCCTCAGTACCCAATCCTCAATCTTCAATCCTCAATCCTCAGTCCTCAATTCTCAATCCTCAATCCTCAGTCCTCAGTCATCAAACCTCAATCGTCATTCTTCAATCCTCAATACCCAATCCTCAATCTTCAATCCTCAATCCTCAATCCTCAATTCTCAATCCTCAATCCTCAATCCTCAGACCTCAAACATCAATACTCAACCCTCAGTCCTCGTCCTCAATCCACAACCCTCAATCCTCAATCCTCAATCTTCAATCCTCAACCCTCAACCATCAATACTCAATTCTCAATACTCAATAGAATATCCTGAATTCTCATGGTTCAATACTCAATCCACAATATTCTGTAATCAAATCTCAATCCTCAAACATCAATTCTCAACACTCAATCCTCAACACTCAGTCCTCTCTCTTCAATCCTCCATCCTCAACTCTGAATCCTCAAGCGTCAACACTCAATCGTCAATCCTCAACCCTCAATCCTCAGCCCTCAAACCTCAATCCCGAATCCTCAATCCTAGATCCTCAGTCTTCAGCCCTCAGTCCTCAAAAATCAACTATCAATCATCTATCCTGAATAGAATATCCTCAATTTACAGTTTTCCATACTCAATCCCCATTCTTCAATCTTCAAATCTGAATCCACAAACATCAATTCTAATCACTCAAGCATCAACACTCAGTCCTCAATCTTCAATCCTCAATCCTCAATCCTCAATCGTCAATCCTCAATACTCTATCTTCAATCATCAATCCTCAAACCTCAATCTTCAATCCTCAACACTCAATCTTCAATCCTCAATCCTCAATCCTCAGTCATCAATCCTCAATATTCAATTCTCAATCGTCAATCCCCACTCCTCAAACCTCAACACCCAATCCTCAATCTTCAATCCTCAATCCTCAATCCTCAATTCTCAATCCTCAATCATCAATCCTCAGACCTCAAACATCAATACTCAACCCTCAGTCCTCGTCCTCAATACACAACCCTCAATCCTCGATCCTCAATCTCCAATCATCAATAATCAATTTTCAATTCTCAACCCTCAATCCTCAATACTCAATCCTCAATCCTCAATGTTCAATCCTCAATACCCAATCCTCAATGTTCAATCCTCAATCCTCAATCCTCAATTTTCAATCCTCAATCCTCAGTCCTCAGTCCTCAAACCTCAATCCTCAACACTCAGGCCTCATCCTCAATCCTCAATCCTCAAAGCTCAATCTTCAATCCTCTGTACCAGATACTCAATCTTCAATTCTCAATCCTCAATACTCAATCCTCGATCTTCAATCCTCAATCCTCAATCCTCAATCCTCAATCCTCATTCCTCAATCCACAATACCCAATCTTCAATCTTCAATCCTCAATCCTCAATCATCAATTCTCAATCCTTAATCCTCAATCCTCAGACCTCAACCATCAATACTCAAACCTCAGTCCTCGTCCACAAACCACAACGCTCAATCCTCGATCCTCAATCTTCAATCCTCAATACTCAATCTTCAATCCTCCATCCTCAACTCTCAATCCTCAATCGTCAATACTCAATCCTCAATCCTCAGCCCCCAATCCTCAGCCCTCAAACCTCAATCCCGAATCCTCAATCCTAAATCCTCAATCTTCAGCCCTCAGTCCTCAAAAATCAACTATCAATCCTCTATCCTGAACAGAATATCCCTAATTCACAGTTTTCCATACTCAATCCCCATTCTTCAATCTCCAAATCTGAATCCACGAACATCAATTCTAATCACTCAACCATCAACACTCAGTCCTCAATCTTCAATCCTCAATCCTCAATCCTCAATCTTCAATCCTCAATACTCAATCTTCTGTCCTCAATCCTCAATCCTCAATCCTCAATCTTCAATCCTCAATCCTGAATCCTCATTCTTCGATCCTCAACACCCAATCCTCAATCTTCAATCCTCAATACTCAATCCTCAATTCTCAATCCTCAATCCTCAATCCTCAGACCTCAAATATCAATACTCAACCCTCAGACCTCGTCCTCAATCCACAACCCTCAATCCTCGATCCTCAATCTTCAATCATCAATATTCAATCTTCAATCCTCAACCCTCAATCCTCAATACTCAATCCTCAATGCTCAATGTTCAATCCTCAATACCCAATCCTCAATCTTCAATCCTCAATCCTCAATCCTCAATCCTCAATCCTCAATCCTCAATCCTCAATCTTCAATCCTCAATCCTCAATGCTCAATTCTCAATCCTCAATCCTCAAACCTCAATCTTCAATCCTCAGCACTCAGTCTTCAATCCTCAATCCTCAATCCTCAGTCATTAATCCTCAATCTTCAATTCTCAATCGTCAATCCCCACTCCTCAATCCTCAACACCCAATCCGCAATCTTCAATCCTCAATCCTCAATCCTCAATTCTCAATCCTCAATCCTCAATCCTCAGACCTCAAACATCAATAGTCAACCCTCAGTCCTCGTCCACAATACACAACCCTCAATCCTCGATCCTCAATCTTCAATCATCAATAATCAATCTTCAATTCTCAACCCTCCATCCTCAATACTCAATCCTCAATCCTCAATGTTCAATCCTCAATACCCAATCCTCAATCTTCAATCCTCAATCCTCAATCCTCAATCCTCAATCCTCAATCCGCAATCTTCAGTCCTCACACCTCAATCCTGAATCCTCAATCCTGAATCCTCAACGTTCAGCCCTCAGTCCTCAACAGTCAGTTGTCAATCCTCAATCCTCAATAGAATATCCTCAATTCACAGGTTTCAATACTCAACACTCAACCTGCAATCTTCAAATCTCTATCCACAAACATCAATTCTCATCACTCAACTCTCAACACTCAGTCCCCAATCCTGAATGTTCAATCCTCAATCCTCAGTCCACAATCCTCAATCCTCAATCTTCAATCCTCAATACTCAATCTTCAATCCTCAATTCTCAATCCTCAAAGCTCAATCTTCAATCCTCTGTCCCAGATACTCAATCTTCAATTCTCAATTCTCAATACTCAATCCTCGATCTTCAATCCTCAATCCTCAATCCTCAATCCTCAATCCTCATTCCTCAAACCTCAATCCTCAACCCTCAGTCCTCATCGTCAATTCTCAGTTCTCAATTCACAATCCTCAGTCCTCAATCCTCAATCTTCAATCCTCAATAATCATTTTTCAATCCTAGATCCTCAATCCCCAATCATCAATCCTTAATCCTCAATCTTCAGTCCTCAGTCCCCAGCTATCAATCTTCAATCCTCAATGCTCCATCCTCAATCCTCAATCCTCAGTCCTCAGTCCTCAATCCTCAATCCTCAAACCTCAATCCTCAATCCTCAATCTTCAATCCTCAATACTCAATCTTCACTCCTCAATCCTCAATACTCAATCCTCGATCTTCAATCCTCAATCCTCAATCCTCAGTCCTCAATCCTCATTCTTCAGTCCTCAGTACCCAATCCTCAATCTTCAATCGTCAATCCTCAATCCTCAATCCTCAATGCTCAATCCTCAATCCTCAATCCTCAGTCCTCAATCTTCAATCCTCAATCCTCAATCCTCAGTCCTCAATACTCAACCATCAATCCTCAATCCTCAGTCTTCAACCCTCAATACTGAATCTTTAATACTCAATCCTCAATCCTCAATCCTTAATCCTGAATCCTCAATCCTCAATCCGCAATCCTCATTCTTCAATCCTCAATACCCAATCCTCAACCATCAATCCTCAATCCTCAATCCTCAATCCTCAATCCTCGATTGTCAATCCTCAATCCTCAGTCCTCAGTACTCAAACCACAATCCTCAATCCTCAGCCCTCATCCTCAATCCTCAATCCTCAATCCTCAGTCCTAGGTCCTCAAACCTCAGTCCTCAGCCCTCAGACCTCATCCTCAATCCTCAGTCCTCAATCCTCAATCCTCAAACTTCAATCCTCAATACTCAATCTTCAATCCTCAATCCTCATTCGTCAAACATCAGTTCTGAATCCTGAATACTCAATCTTCAATCCTCAATCCTCAGCCCTCAATACTCTAGCATCAATCTTCAATCCTCAATCCTCAATCCACAACCCTCAATCCTCGATACTCAATCTTCCTTCATCAATATTCAATCTTCAATCCTCAACCCTCAACCCTCAATACTCAATCCTCAATCCTCAATGTACGATCCTCAATACCCAATCCTCAATCTTCAATCCTCAATCCTCAATCCTCAATCCTCAATGCTCAATTCTCAATCCTCAATCCTCAAACCTCAATCTTCAATCCTCAACACTCAATCTTCAATCCTCAATCCTCAATCCTCAGTCATCAATCCTCAACCTTCAATTCTCAATCGTCAATCCCCACTCCGCAAACCTCAACACCCAATCCTCAATCTTCAATCCTCAATCCTCAATCCTCAATTCTCAATCCTCAATCCTCAATCCTCAGACCTCAAAGATCAATACTCAACCCTCAGTCCTCGTCCTCAATACACAACCCTCAATCCTCGATCCTCAATCTTCAATCATCAATAATCAATTTTCAATTCTCAACCCTCAATCCTCAATACTCAATCCTCAATCCTCAATGTTCAATCCTCAATTCCCAATCCTCAATCTTCAATCCTCAATCCTCAATCCTCAATCCTCAATCCTCAATCCGCAATCTTCAGTCCTCAAACCTCAATCCTGAATCCTCAATCCTGAATCCTCAACGTTCAGCCCTCAGTCCTCAACAATCAGTTGTCAATCCTCAATCCTCAATCTTCAATCCTCAATACTCAATCTTCAATCCTCAATCCTCAATCCTCAACCCTCAACCCTCAATCGTCAACCTCCAATCCTGAATACTCAATATTCAATACTCAACCGTCAATCCTCAATCCTCAATCCTCAATCCTCATTCTTCAATCCCCAATACCCAATCCTCAGTCTTCAATCCTCAATCCTCAATCCTCAATTTTCAATCCTCAATCCTCAGTCCTCAGTCCTCAAACCTCAATCATCAACACTCAGGCCTCATCCTCAATCCTCAATCCTCAAAGCTCAATCTTCAACCCTCTGTCCCAGATACTCAATCTTCAATTCTCAATCCTCAATACTCAATCCTCGATCTTCAATCCTCAATCCTCAATCCTCAATCCTCATTCTTCAATCCCCAATACCCAATCCTCAGTCTTCAATCCTCAATCCTCAATCCTCAATTTTCAATCCTCAATCCTCAGTCCTCATCCTCAATTCTCAATTCTCAATTTACAATCCTCAGTCCTCAATCCTCAATCTTCAATCCTCAATAATCATTTTTCAATCCTAGATCCTCAATCCCCAACCATCAATCCTTAATCCTCAATCTTCAGTCCTCAGTCCCCAGCCATCAATCTTCAATTCTCAATGCTCCATCCTCAATCCTCAATTTTCAGTCCTCTGTCCTCAATCCTCAATCCTCAAACCTCAATCCTCAATCCTCAATCTTCAATCCTCAATACTCAATCTTCACTCCTCAATCCTCAATACTCAATCCTCGATCTTCAATCCTCAATCCTCAATCCTCAGTCCTCAATCCTCATTCTTCAATCCTCAGTACCCAATCCTCAATCTTCAATCCTCAATCCTCAATCCTCAATTCTCAATCCTCAATCCTCAGTCCTCAGTCCTCAAATCTCAATCGTCATTCTTCAATCCTCAATACCCAATCCTCAATCTTCAATCCTCAATCCTCAATCCTCAATTCTCAATCCTCAATCCTCAATCCTCAGACCTCAAACATCAATACTCGACCCTCAGTCCTCGTCCTCAATCCACAACCCTCAATCCTCAATCCTCAATCTTCAATCCTCAACCCTCAACCATCAATACACAATTCTCAATACTCAATAGAATATCCTGAATTCTCATGGTTCAATACTAAATCCACAATATTCTGTAATCAAATCTCAATCCTCAAACATCAATTCTCAACACTCAATCCTCAACACTCAGTCCTCTCTCTTCAATCCTCCATCCTCAACTCTGAATCCTCAAGCGTCAACACTCAATCGTCAATCATCAACCCTCAATCCTCAGCCCTCAAACCTCAATCCCGAATCCTCAATCCTAAATCCTCAGTCTTCAGCCCTCAGTCCTCAAAAATCAACTATCAATCCTCTATCCTGAATAGAATATCCTCAATTTACAGTTTTCCATACTCAATCCCCATTCTTCAATCTTCAAATCTGAATCCACAAACATCAATTCTAATCACTCAAGCATCAACACTCAGTCCTCAATCTTCAATCCTCAATCCTCAATCCTCAATATTCAATCCTCAATACTCAATCTTCAATCATCAATCCTCAATCCTCATTCCTCAATTCTCAATCTTCAATCCTCAATCCTCAATCCTCAGTCCTCGATACACAACCATCAATCCTCAATTCCCAATACGCAATAGAATATCCTGAATTCTCAGGATTCAATACTCAAACCTCAATACTCAACCCTCAGCCCTCATCCTCCATCCTCAATCCTCAATGTTCAATCCGCAATACCCAATCCTCAATCTTCAATCCTCAATCCTCAAACCTCAATCCTCAATCCTCAATCCTCAATCCTCAATCCTCAGTCCTCAATCCTCAGCCCCCAAACCTCAATCCTGAATCCTCAATCTTCAGCCATCAGTCCTCAAAAATCAACTATCAATCCCCTATCCTGAATAGAATATCCTCAATTTACAGTTTTCCATACTCAATCCCCATTCTTCAATCTTCAATTCTGAATCCACAAACATCAATTCTAATCACTCAACCATCAACACTCAGTCCTCAATATTCAATCCTCAATCCTCAATCCTCGGACCGCAAACATCAATACTCAATCTTCAGTCCTCGTCCTCAATCCACAACCCTCAATCCTCAATCCTCAATCTTCAATCATCAATATTCAATATTCAGTCCTCAATCCTCAATCCTCAATCCTCAATCCTCAGTCCTCAATGTTCAATCCGCAATACCCAATCCTCAATCTTCAATACTCAATCCTCAATCCTCAATCCTCAATGCTCAATCCTCAATCCTCAATCCTCAGTCCTCAATCTTCAATCCTCAATCCTCAATCCTCAGTCCTCAATACTCAACCATCAATGCTCAGTCCTCAATCTTCAACCCTCAATACTGAATCTTTAGTGCTCAATCCTCAATCCTCAATCCTTAATCCTGAATCCTCAATCCTCAATCCGCAATCCTCATTCTTCAATCCTCAATACCCAATCCTCAATCATCAATCCTCAATCCTCAATCCTCAATCCTCAATCCTCAATTGTCAATCCTCAATCCTCAGTCCTCAGTCCTCAAACCACAATCCTCAATCCTCAGCCCTCATCCTCAATCCTCAATCCTCAATCCTCAGTCCTAGGTCCTCAAACCTCAGTCCTCAGCCCTCAGACCTCATCCTCAATCCTCAGTCCTCAATCCTCAATCCTCAAACTTCAATCCTCAATACTCAATCTTCAATCCTCAATCCTCATTCCTCAAACCTCAATCCTGAATCCTGAATACTCAATCTTCAATTCTCAATCCTCAGCCCTCAATACTCTAGCATCAATCTTCAATCCTCAATCCTCAATCCTCAATCCTCAATCCTCATTCTTCAATCCTCAATACCCAATCCTCAATCTTCAATCCTCAATCCTCAATGCTCCATCCTCAATCCTCAATTTTCAGTCCTCTGTCCTCAATCCTCAATCCTCAAACCTCAATCCTCAATCCTCAATCTTCAATCCTCAATACTCAATCTTCACTCCTCAATCCTCAATACTCAATCCTCGATCTTCAATCCTCAATCCTCAATCCTCAGTCCTCAATCCTCATTCTTCAATCCTCAGTACCCAATCCTCAATCTTCAATCCTCAATCCTCAGTCCTCAATTCTCAATCCTCAATCCTCAGTCCTCAGTCATTAAACCTCAATCGTCATTCTTCAATCCTCAATACCCAATCCTCAATCTTCAATCCTCAATCCTCAATCCTCAATTCTCAATCCTCAATCCTCAATCCTCAGACCTCAAACATCAATACTCAACCCTCAGTCCTCGTCCTCAATCCACAACCCTCAATCCTCAATCCTCAATCTTCAATCCTCAACCCTCAACCATCAATACTCAATTCTCAATACTCAATAGAATATCCTGAATTCTCATGGTTCAATACTCAATCCACAATATTCTGTAATCAAATCTCAATCCTCAAACATCAATTCTCAACACTCAATCCTCAACACTCAGTCCTCTCTCTTCAATCCTCCATCCTCAACTCTGAATCCTCAAGCGTCAACACTCAATCGTCAATCCTCAACCCTCAATCCTCAGCCCTCAAACCTCAATCCCGTATCCTCAATCCTAGATCCTCAGTCTTCAGCCCTCAGTCCTCAAAAATCAACTATCAATCCTCTATCCTGAATAGAATATCCTCAATTTACAGTTTTCCATACTCAATCCCCATTCTTCAATCTTCAAATCTGAATCCACAAACATCAATTCTAATCACTCAAGCATCAACACTCAGTCCTCAATCTTCAATCCTCAATCCTCAATCCTCAATCGTCAATCCTCAATACTCTATCTTCAATCATCAATCCTCAATCCTCATACCTCAATCTTCAATCCTCAATCCTCAATCCTCAATCTTCAATCATCAATATTCAATATTCAGTCCTCAATCCTCAATCCTCAATCCTCAATCCACAATCCTCAATCCTCAATGTTCAATCCGCAATACCCAATCCTCAATCTTCAATGCTCAATCCTCAATCCTCAATCCTCAATCCTCAATCCTCAATCCTCAATCCTCAATCCTCAATCCTCAATCCACAATCTTCAATCCTCAATCCTCAATCCCCAGTCCTCAATACTCAACCATCAATCCTCAATCCTCAATCTTCAACCCTCAATACTGAATCTTTAATCCTCATTCCTCAAACCTCAATCCTTAATCCTGAATCCTCAATCCTCAATCCTCAATCCTCATTCTTCAATCCTGAATACCCAATCCTCAATCAACAATCCTCAATCTTCAACCCTCAATACTGAATCTTTAATCCTCAATCCTCAATCCTCAATCCTTAATCCTGAATCCTCAATCCTCAATCATCAATCCTCATTCTTCAATCCTCAATAACCAATCCTCAATCATCAATCCTCAATCCTCAATCCTCAACCCTCAATCCTCAATTGTCAATCCTCAATCCTCAGTCCTCAGTCCTCAAACCAAAATCCTCAATCCACAGCCCTCATCCTCAATCCTCAATCCTCAATCCTCAATCCTCAATCCTCAGTCCTCAATGTTCAATCCGCAATACCCAATCCTCAATCTTCAATACTCAATCCTCAATCCTCAATCCTCAATCCTCAATCCTCAATCCTCAATCCTCAGTCCTCAATCTTCAATCCTCAATCCTCAATCCTCAGTCCTCAATACTCAACCATCAATCCTCAATCCTCAATCTTCAACCCTCAATACTGAATCTTTAATGCTCAATCCTCAATCCTCAATCCTTAATCCTGAATCCTCAATCCTCAATCCGCAATCCTCATTCTTCAATCCTCAATACCCAATCCTCAATCATCAATCCTCAATCCTCAATCCTCAATCCTCAATCCCGAATCCTCAATCCTAGATCCTCAGTCTTCAGCCCTCAGTCCTCAAAAATCAACTATCAATCCTCTATCCTGAATAGAATATCCTCAATTTACAGTTTTCCATACTCAATCCCCATTCTTCAATCTTCAAATCTGAATCCACAAACATCAATTCTAATCACTCAAGCATCAACACTCAGTCCTCAATCTTCAATCCTCAATCCTCAATCCTCAATCGTCAATCCTCAATCCTCGGTCATCAATCCTCAATATTCAATTCTCAATCGTCAATCCCCACTCCTCAAACCTCAACACCCAATCCTCAATCTTCAATCCTCAATCCTCAATTCTCAATTCTCAATCCTCAATCCTCAATCCTCAATCTTCAATCCTCAATCCTCAATCCTCAATCCTCAATCCTCAATCCGCAATCTTCAGTCCTCAAACCTCAATCCTGAATCCTCAATCCTGAATCCTCAACGTTCAGCCCTCAGTCCTCAACAATCAGTTGTCAATCCTCAATCCTCAATAGAATATCCTCAATTCACAGGTTTCAATACTCAACACTCAACCTGCAATCTTCAAATCTCTATCCACAAACATCAATTCTCATCACTCAACCCTCAACACTCAGTCCCCAATCCTGAATCTTCAATCCTCAATCCTCAGTCCTCAATCCTCAATCCTCAATCTTCAATCCTCAATACTCAATCTTCAATCCTCAATCCTCAGTCCTCAACCCTCAACCCTCAATCGTCAACCTCCAATCCTGAATACTCAATATTCAATGCTCAACCCTCAATCCTCAATCCTCAATCCTCAATCCTCATTCTTCAATCCTCAATACCCCATCCTCAATCTTCAATCCTCAATCCTCAATCCTCAATTTTCAATCCTCAATCCTCAGTCCTCAGTCCTCAAACCTCAATCCTCAACACTCAGGCCTCATCCTCAATCCTCAATCCTCAAAGCTCAATCTTCAACCCTCTGTCCCAGATACTCAATCTTCAATTCTCAATCCTCAGTACTCAATCCTCGATCTTCTATCCTCAATCCTCAATCCTCAATCCTCAATCCTCATTCCTCAAACCTCAATCCTCAATCCTCAGTCCTCATCCTCAATTCTCAATTCTCAATTCACAATCCTCAGTCCTCAATCCTCAATCTTCAATCCTCAATAATCATTTTTCAATCCTAGCTCCTCAATCCCCAATCATCAATCCTTAATCCTCAATCTTCAGTCCTCAGTCCCCAGCCATCAATCTTCAATCCTCAATGCTCCATCCTCAATCCTCAATTTTCAGTCCTCTGTCCTCAATCCTCAATCCACAAACCTCAATCCTCAATCCTCAATCTTCAATCCTCAATACTCAATCTTCACTACTCAATCCTCAATACTCAATCCTCGATCTTCAATCCTCAATCCTCAATCCTCAGTCCTCAATCCTCATTCTTCAATCCTCAGTACTCAATCCTCAATCTTCAATCCTCAATCCTCAATCCTCAATTCTCAATCCTCAATCCTCAGTCCTCAGTCCTCAAACCTCAATCGTCATTCTTCAATCCTCAATACCCAATCCTCAATCTTCAATCCTCAATCCTCAATCCTCAATTCTCAATCCTCAATCCTCAATCCTCAGACCTCAAACATCAATACTCAACCCTCAGTCCTCGTCCTCAATCCACAACCCTCAATCCTCAATCCTCAATCTTCAATCCTCAATACCCAATCCTCAATCTTCAATCCTCAATCCTCAATGCTCCATCCTCAATCCTCAATTTTCAGTCCTCTGTCCTCAATCCTCAATCCTCAAACCTCAATCCTCAGTCCTCAATCCTCAATGCTCAATCCTCAATCCTCAATCCTCAGTCCTCAATCTTCAATCCTCAATCCTCAATCCTCAGTCCTCAATACTCAACCATCAATCCTCAATCCTCAATCTTCAACCCTCAATACTGAATCTTTAATGCTCAATCCTCAATCCTCAATCCTTAATCCTCAATCCTCAATCCTCAATCCGCAATCCTCATTCTTCAATCCTCAATACCCAATCCTCAATCATCAATCCTCAATCCTCAATCCTCAATCCTCAATCCTCAATCCTCAATTGTCAATCCTCAATCCTCAGTCCTCAGTACTCAAACCACAATCCTCAATCCTCAGCCCTCATCCTCAATCCTCAATCCTCAATCCTCAGACCTAGGTCCTCAAACCTCAGACCTCAGCCCTCAGACCTCATCCTCAATCCTCAGTCCTCAATCCTCAATCCTCAAACTTCAATCCTCAATACTCAATCCTCAATCCTCAATCCTCAATGCTCAATTCTCAATGCTCAATCCTCAAACCTCAATCTTCAATCCTCAACACTCAATCTTCAATCCCCAATCCTCAATCCTCAGTCATCAATCCTCAATATTCAATTCTCAATCGTCAATCCCCACTCCTCAAACCTCAACACCCAATCCTCAATCTTCAATCCTCAATCCTCAATCCTCAATTCTCAATCCTCAATCATCAATCCTCAGACCTCAAACATCAATACTCAACCCTCAGTCCTCGTCCTCAATACACAACCCTCAATCCTCGATCCTCAATCTCCAATCATCAATAATCAATTTTCAATTCTCAACCCTCAATCCTCAATACTCAATCCTCAATCCTCAATGTTCAATCCTCAATACCCAATCCTCAATGTTCAATCCTCAATCCTCAATCCTCAATTTTCAATCCTCAATCCTCAGTCCTCAGTCCTCAAACCTCAATCCTCAACACTCAGGCCTCATCCTCAATCCTCAATCCTCAAAGCTCAATCTTCAATCCTCTGTACCAGATACTCAATCTTCAATTCTCAATCCTCAATACTCAATCCTCGATCTTCAATCCTCAATCCTCAATCCTCAATCCTCAATCCTCATTCTTCAATCCACAATACCCAATCTTCAATCTTCAATCCTCAATCCTCAATCATCAATTCTCAATCCTTAATCCTCAATCCTCAGACCTCAACCATCAATACTCAAACCTCAGTCCTCGTCCACAAACCACAACGCTCAATCCTCGATCCTCAATCTTCAATCCTCAATACTCAATCTTCAATCCTCCATCCTCAACTCTCAATCCTCAATCGTCAATACTCAATCCTCAATCCTCAGCCCCCAATCCTCAGCCCTCAAACCTCAATCCCGAATCCTCAATACTAAATCCTCAATCTTCAGCCCTCAGTCCTCAAAAATCAACTATCAATCCTCTATCCTGAACAGAATATCCCTAATTTACAGTTTTCCATACTCAATCCCCATTCTTCAATCTCCAAATCTGAATCCACGAACATCAATTCTAATCACTCAACCATCAACACTCAGTCCTCAATCTTCAATCCTCAATCCTCAATCCTCAATCTTCAATCCTCAATACTCAATCTTCTGTCCTCAATCCTCAATCCTCAATCCTCAATCTTCAATCCTCAATCCTGAATCCTCATTCTTCGATCCTCAACACCCAATCCTCAATCTTCAATCCTCAATACTCAATCCTCAATTCTCAATCCTCAATCCTCAATCCTCAGACCTCAAACATCAATACTCAACCCTCAGACCTCGTCCTCAATCCACAACCCTCAATCCTCGATCCTCAATCTTCAATCATCAATATTCAATCTTCAATCCTCAACCCTCAATCCTCAATACTCAATCCTCAATGCTCAATGTTCAATCCTCAATACCCAATCCTCAATCTTCAATCCTCAATCCTCAATCCTCAATCCTCAATCCTCAATCCTCAATCCTCAATCTTCAATCCTCAATCCTCAATGCTCAATTCTCAATCCTCAATCCTCAAACCTCAATCTTCAATCCTCAGCACTCAGTCTTCAATCCTCAATCCTCAATCCTCAGTCATTAATCCTCAATCTTCAATTCTCAATCGTCAATCCCCACTCCTCAATCCTCAACACCCAATCCGCAATCTTCAATCCTCAATCCTCAATCCTCAATTCTCAATCCTCAATCCTCAATCCTCAGACCTCAAACATCAATAGTCAACCCTCAGTCCTCGTCCACAATACACAACCCTCAATCCTCGATCCTCAATCTTCAATCATCAATAATCAATCTTCAATTCTCAACCCTCCATCCTCAATACTCAATCCTCAATCCTCAATGTTCAATCCTCAATACCCAATCCTCAATCTTCAATCCTCAATCCTCAATCCTCAATCCTCAATCCTCAATCCGCAATCTTCAGTCCTCACACCTCAATCCTGAATCCTCAATCCTGAATCCTCAACGTTCAGCCCTCAGTCCTCAACAGTCAGTTGTCAATCCTCAATCCTCAATAGAATATCCTCAATTCACAGGTTTCAATACTCAACACTCAACCTGCAATCTTCAAATCTCTATCCACAAACATCAATTCTCATCACTCAACTCTCAACACTCAGTCCCCAATCCTGAATGTTCAATCCTCAATCCTCAGTCCACAATCCTCAATCCTCAATCTTCAATCCTCAATACTCAATCTTCAATCCTCAATTCTCAATCCTCAACCCTCAACCCTCAATCGTCAACCTCCAATCCTGAATACTCAATCTTCAATACTCAACCCTCAATCCTCAATCCTCAATCCTCAATCCTCATTCTTCAATCCTCAATACCCAATCCTCAATCCTCAATCCTCAATTTTCAATCCTCAATCCTCAGTCCTCAGTCCTCAAACCTCAATCCTCAACACTCAGGCCTCATCCTCAATCCTCAATCCTCAAAGCTCAATCCTCAATCCTCTGTCCCAGATACTCAATCTTCAATTCTCAATCCTCAATACTCAATCCTCGATCTTCAATCCTCAATCCTCAATCCTCAATCCTCAATCCTCATTCCTCAAACCTCAATCCTCAACCCTCAGTCCTCATCCTCAATTCTCAATTCTCAATTCACAATCCTCAGTCCTCAATCCTCAATCTTCAATCCTCAATAATCATTTTTCAATCCTAGATCCTCAATCCCCAATCATCAATCCTTAATCCTCAATCTTCAGTCCTCAGTCCCCAGCCCTCAATCTTCAATCCTCAATGCTCCATCCTCAATCCTCAATCCTCAGTCCTCAGTCCTCAATCCTCAATCCTCAAACCTCAATCCTCAATCCTCAATCTTCAATCCTCAATACTCAATCTTCACTCCTCAATCCTCAATACTCAATCCTCGATCTTCAATCTTCAATCCTCAATCCTCAGTCCTCAATCCTCATTCTTCAATCCTCAATACCCAATCCTCAATCTTCAATCCTCAATCCTCAATCCTCAATCCTCATTCCCCAAACCTCAATCCTCAACCCTCAGTCCTCATCCTCAATTCTCAATTCTCAATTCACAATCCTCAGTCCTCAATCCTCAATCTTCAATCCTCAATAATCATTTTTCAATCCTAGATCCTCAATCCCCAATCACAATCCTTAATCCTCAATCTTCAGTCCTCAGTCCCCAGCCCTCAATCTTCAATCCTCAATGCTCCTACCTCAATCCTCAATCCTCAGTCCTCAGTCCTCAATCCTCAATCCTCAATACCCAATCCCCAATCTTCAATCCTCAATCCTCAAAGCTCAATTCTCAATCCTCAATCCTCAAACCTCAATCTTCAATCCTCAACACTCAATCTTCAATCCTCAATCCTCAATCCTCAGTCATCAATCCTCAATCTTCAATTCTCAATCGTCAATCCCCACTCCTCAATCCTCAACACCCAATCCTCAATCTTCAATCCTCAATCCTCAATACTGAATCTTTAATGCTCAATCCTCAATCCTCAATCCTTAATCCTCAATCCTCAATCCTCAATCCGCAATCCTCATTCTTCAATCCTCAATACCCAATCCTCAATCATCAATCCTCAATCCTCAATCCTCAATCCTCAATCCTCAATCCTCAATTGTCAATCCTCAATCCTCAGTCCTCAGTACTCAAACCACAATCCTCAATCCTCAGCCCTCATCCTCAATCCTCAATCCTCAATCCTCAGACCTAGGTCCTCAAACCTCAGACCTCAGCCCTCAGACCTCATCCTCAATCCTCAGTCCTCAATCCTCAATCCTCAAACTTCAATCCTCAATACTCAATCCTCAATCCTCAATCCTCAATGCTCAATTCTCAATGCTCAATCCTCAAACCTCAATCTTCAATCCTCAACACTCAATCTTCAATCCTCAATCCTCAATCCTCAGTCATCAATCCTCAATATTCAATTCTCAATCGTCAATCCCCACTCCTCAAACCTCAACACCCAATCCTCAATCTTCAATCCTCAATCCTCAATCCTCAATTCTCAATCCTCAATCATCAATCCTCAGACCTCAAACATCAATACTCAACCCTCAGTCCTCGTCCTCAATACACAACCCTCAATCCTCGATCCTCAATCTTCAATCATCAATAATCAATTTTCAATTCTCAACCCTCAATCCTCAATACTCAATCCTCAATCCTCAATGTTCAATCCTCAACACCCAATCCTCAATGTTCAATCCTCAATCCTCAATCCTCAATTTTCAATCCTCAATCCTCAGTCCTCAGTCCTCAAACCTCAATCCTCAACACTCAGGCCTCATCCTCAATCCTCAATCCTCAAAGCTCAATCTTCAATCCTCTGTACCAGATACTCAATCTTCAATTCTCAATCCTCAATACTCAATCCTCGATCTTCAATCCTCAATCCTCAATCCTCAATCCTCAATCCTCATTCTTCAATCCACAATACCCAATCTTCAATCTTCAATCCTCAATCCTCAATCATCAATTCTCAATCCTTAATCCTCAATCCTCAGACCTCAACCATCAATACTCAAACCTCAGTCCTCGTCCACAAACCACAACGCTCAATCCTCGATCCTCAATCTTCAATCCTCAATACTCAATCTTCAATCCTCCATCCTCAACCCTCAATCCTCAATCGTCAATACTCAATCCTCAATCCTCAGCCCCCAATCCTCAGCCCTCAAACCTCAATCCCGAATCCTCAATCCTAAATCCTCAATCTTCAGCCCTCAGTCCTCAAAAATCAACTATCAATCCTCTATCCTGAACAGAATATCCCTAATTTACAGTTTTCCATACTCAATCCCCATTCTTCAATCTTCAAATCTGAATCCACGAACATCAATTCTAATCACTCAACCATCAACACTCAGTCCTCAATCTTCAATCCTCAATCCTCAATCCTCAATCTTCAATCCTCAATACTCAATCTTCTGTCCTCAATCCTCAATCCTCAATCCTCAATCTTCAATCCTCAATCCTGAATCCTCATTCTTCGATCCTCAACACCCAATCCTCAATCTTCAATCCTCAATACTCAATCCTCAATTCTCAATCCTCAATCCTCAATCCTCAGACCTCAAACATCAATACTCAACCCTCAGACCTCGTCCTCAATCCACAACCCTCAATCCTCGATCCTCAATCTTCAATCATCAATATTCAATCTTCAATCCTCAACCCTCAATCCTCAATACTCAATCCTCAATGCTCAATGTTCAATCCTCAATACCCAATCCTCAATCTTCAATCCTCAATCCTCAATCCTCAATCCTCAATCCTCAATCCTCAATCCTCAATCTTCAATCCTCAATCCTCAATGCTCAATTCTCAATCCTCAATCCTCAAACCTCAATCTTCAATCCTCAGCACTCAGTCTTCAATCCTCAATCCTCAATCCTCAGTCATTAATCCTCAATCTTCAATTCTCAATCGTCAATCCCCACTCCTCAATCCTCAACACCCAATCCGCAATCTTCAATCCTCAATCCTCAATCCTCAATTCTCAATCCTCAATCCTCAATCCTCAGACCTCAAACATCAATAGTCAACCCTCAGTCCTCGTCCACAATACACAACCCTCAATCCTCGATCCTCAATCTTCAATCATCAATAATCAATCTTCAATTCTCAACCCTCCATCCTCAATACTCAATCCTCAATCCTCAATGTTCAATCCTCAATACCCAATCCTCAATCTTCAATCCTCAATCCTCAATCCTCAATCCTCAATCCTCAATCCGCAATCTTCAGTCCTCACACCTCAATCCTGAATCCTCAATCCTGAAACCTCAACGTTCAGCCCTCAGTCCTCAACAGTCAGTTGTCAATCCTCAATCCTCAATAGAATATCCTCAATTCACAGGTTTCAATACTCAACACTCAACCTGCAATCTTCAAATCTCTATCCACAAACATCAATTCTCATCACTCAACTCTCAACACTCAGTCCCCAATCCTGAATGTTCAATCCTCAATCCTCAGTCCACAATCCTCAATCCTCAATCTTCAATCCTCAATACTCAATCTTCAATCCTCAATTCTCAATCCTCAACCCTCAACCCTCAATCGTCAACCTCCAATCCTGAATACTCAATCTTCAATACTCAACCCTCAATCCTCAATCCTCTATCCTCAATCCTCATTCTTCAATCCTCAATACCCAATCCTCAATCCTCAATCCTCAATTTTCAATCCTCAATCCTCAGTCCTCAGTCCTCAAACCTCAATCCTCAACACTCAGGCCTCATCCTCAATCCTCAATCCTCAAAGCTCAATCCTCAATCCTCTGTCCCAGATACTCAATCTTCAATTCTCAATCCTCAATACTCAATCCTCGATCTTCAATCCTCAATCCTCAATCCTCAATCCTCAATCCTCATTCCTCAAACCTCAATCCTCAACCCTCAGTCCTCATCCTCAATTCTCAATTCTCAATTCACAATCCTCAGTCCTCAATCCTCAATCTTCAATCCTCAATAATCATTTTTCAATCCTAGATCCTCAATCCCCAATCATCAATCCTTAATCCTCAATCTTCAGTCCTCAGTCCCCAGCCCTCAATCTTCAATCCTCAATGCTCCATCCTCAATCCTCAATCCTCAGTCCTCAGTCCTCAATCCTCAATCCTCAAACCTCAATCCTCAATCCTCAATCTTCAATCCTCAATACTCAATCTTCACTCCTCAATCCTCAATACTCAATCCTCGATCTTCAATCTTCAATCCTCAATCCTCAGTCCTCAATCCTCATTCTTCAATCCTCAATACCCAATCCTCAATCTTCAATCCTCAATCCTCAATCCTCAATCCTCATTCCCCAAACCTCAATCCTCAACCCTCAGTCCTCATCCTCAATTCTCAATTCTCAATTCACAATCCTCAGTCCTCAATCCTCAATCTTCAATCCTCAATAATCATTTTTCAATCCTAGATCCTCAATCCCCAATCACAATCCTTAATCCTCAATCTTCAGTCCTCAGTCCCCAGCCCTCAATCTTCAATCCTCAATGCTCCTACCTCAATCCTCAATCCTCAGTCCTCAGTCCTCAATCCTCAATCCTCAATACCCAATCCCCAATCTTCAATCCTCAATCCTCAAAGCTCAATTCTCAATCCTCAATCCTCAAACCTCAATCTTCAATCCTCAACACTCAATCTTCAATCCTCAATCCTCAATCCTCAGTCATCAATCCTCAATCTTCAATTCTCAATCGTCAATCCCCACTCCTCAATCCTCAACACCCAATCCTCAATCTTCAATCCTCAATCCTCAATACTGAATCTTTAATGCTCAATCCTCAATCCTCAATCCTTAATCCTCAATCCTCAATCCTCAATCCGCAATCCTCATTCTTCAATCCTCAATACCCAATCCTCAATCATCAATCCTCAATCCTCAATCCTCAATCCTCAATCCTCAATCCTCAATTGTCAATCCTCAATCCTCAGTCCTCAGTACTCAAACCACAATCCTCAATCCTCAGCCCTCATCCTCAATCCTCAATCCTCAATCCTCAGACCTAGGTCCTCAAACCTCAGACCTCAGCCCTCAGACCTCATCCTCAATCCTCAGTCCTCAATCCTCAATCCTCAAACTTCAATCCTCAATACTCAATCCTCAATCCTCAATCCTCAATGCTCAATTCTCAATGCTCAATCCTCAAACCTCAATCTTCAATCCTCAACACTCAATCTTCAATCCTCAATCCTCAATCCTCAGTCATCAATCCTCAATATTCAATTCTCAATCGTCAATCCCCACTCCTCAAACCTCAACACCCAATCCTCAATCTTCAATCCTCAATCCTCAATCCTCAATTCTCAATCCTCAATCATCAATCCTCAGACCTCAAACATCAATACTCAACCCTCAGTCCTCGTCCTCAATACACAACCCTCAATCCTCGATCCTCAATCTTCAATCATCAATAATCAATTTTCAATTCTCAACCCTCAATCCTCAATACTCAATCCTCAATCCTCAATGTTCAATCCTCAATACCCAATCCTCAATGTTCAATCCTCAATCCTCAATCCTCAATTTTCAATCCTCAATCCTCAGTCCTCAGTCCTCAAACCTCAATCCTCAACACTCAGGCCTCATCCTCAATCCTCAATCCTCAAAGCTCAATCTTCAATCCTCTGTACCAGATACTCAATCTTCAATTCTCAATCCTCAATACTCAATCCTCGATCTTCAATCCTCAATCCTCAATCCTCAATCCTCAATCCTCATTCTTCAATCCACAATACCCAATCTTCAATCTTCAATCCTCAATCCTCAATCATCAATTCTCAATCCTTAATCCTCAATCCTCAGACCTCAACCATCAATACTCAAACCTCAGTCCTCGTCCACAAACCACAACGCTCAATCCTCGATCCTCAATCTTCAATCCTCAATACTCAATCTTCAATCCTCCATCCTCAACCCTCAATCCTCAATCGTCAATACTCAATCCTCAATCCTCAGCCCCCAATCCTCAGCCCTCAAACCTCAATCCCGAATCCTCAATCCTAAATCCTCAATCTTCAGCCCTCAGTCCTCAAAAATCAACTATCAATCCTCTATCCTGAACAGAATATCCCTAATTTACAGTTTTCCATACTCAATCCCCATTCTTCAATCTTCAAATCTGAATCCACGAACATCAATTCTAATCACTCAACCATCAACACTCAGTCCTCAATCTTCAATCCTCAATCCTCAATCCTCAATCTTCAATCCTCAATACTCAATCTTCTGTCCTCAATCCTCAATCCTCAATCCTCAATCTTCAATCCTCAATCCTGAATCCTCATTCTTCGATCCTCAACACCCAATCCTCAATCTTCAATCCTCAATATTCAATCCTCAATTCTCAATCCTCAATCCTCAATCCTCAGACCTCAAACATCAATACTCAACCCTCAGACCTCGTCCTCAATCCACAACCCTCAATCCTCGATCCTCAATCTTCAATCATCAATATTCAATCTTCAATCCTCAACCCTCAATCCTCAATACTCAATCCTCAATGCTCAATGTTCAATCCTCAATACCCAATCCTCAATCTTCAATCCTCAATCCTCAATCCTCAATCCTCAATCCTCAATCCTCAATCCTCAATCTTCAATCCTCAATCCTCAATGCTCAATTCTCAATCCTCAATCCTCAAACCTCAATCTTCAATCCTCAGCACTCAGTCTTCAATCCTCAATCCTCAATCCTCAGTCATTAATCCTCAATCTTCAATTCTCAATCGTCAATCCCCACTCCTCAATCCTCAACACCCAATCCGCAATCTTCAATCCTCAATCCTCAATCCTCAATTCTCAATCCTCAATCCTCAATCCTCAGACCTCAAACATCAATAGTCAACCCTCAGTCCTCGTCCACAATACACAACCCTCAATCCTCGATCCTCAATCTTCAATCATCAATAATCAATCTTCAATTCTCAACCCTCCATCCTCAATACTCAATCCTCAATCCTCAATGTTCAATCCTCAATACCCAATCCTCAATCTTCAATCCTCAATCCTCAATCCTCAATCCTCAATCCTCAATCCGCAATCTTCAGTCCTCACACCTCAATCCTGAATCCTCAATCCTGAATCCTCAACGTTCAGCCCTCAGTCCTCAACAGTCAGTTGTCAATCCTCAATCCTCAATAGAATATCCTCAATTCACAGGTTTCAATACTCAACACTCAACCTGCAATCTTCAAATCTCTATCCACAAACATCAATTCTCATCACTCAACTCTCAACACTCAGTCCCCAATCCTGAATGTTCAATCCTCAATCCTCAGTCCACAATCCTCAATCCTCAATCTTCAATCCTCAATACTCAATCTTCAATCCTCAATTCTCAATCCTCAACCCTCAACCCTCAATCGTCAACCTCCAATCCTGAATACTCAATCTTCAATACTCAACCCTCAATCCTCAATCCTCAATCCTCAATCCTCATTCTTCAATCCTCAATACCCAATCCTCAATCCTCAATCCTCAATTTTCAATCCTCAATCCTCAGTCCTCAGTCCTCAAACCTCAATCCTCAACACTCAGGCCTCATCCTCAATCCTCAATCCTCAAAGCTCAATCCTCAATCCTCTGTCCCAGATACTCAATCTTCAATCCTCAATCCTCAATACTCAATCCTCGATCTTCAATCCTCAATCCTCAATCCTCAATCCTCAATCCTCATTCCTCAAACCTCAATCCTCAACCCTCAGTCCTCATCCTCAATACTCAATTCTCAATTCACAATCCTCAGTCCTCAATCCTCAAACTTCAATCCTCAATAATCATTTTTCAATCCTAGATACTCAATCCCCAATCATCAATCCTTAATCCACAATCTTCAGTCCTCAGTCCCCAGCCCTCAATCTTCAATCCTCAATGCTCCATCCTCAATCCTCAATCCTCAGTCCTCAGTCCTCAATCCTCAATCCTCAAACCTCAATCCTCAATCCTCAATCTTCAATCCTCAATACTCAATCTTCACTCCTCAATCCTCAATACTCAATCCTCGATCTTCAATCTTCAATCCTCAATCCTCAGTCCTCAATCCTCATTCTTCAATCCTCAGTACCCAATCCTCAATCTTCAATCCTCAATCCTCAATCCTCAATTCTCAATCCTCAATCCTCAGTCCTCGTCCTCAATCCACAACCCTCAATCCTCAATCCTCAATCTTCAATCCTCAACCCTCAACCATCAATACTCAATTCTCAATACTCAATAGAATATCCTGAATTCTCATGGTTCAATACTCAATCCACAATATTCTATAATCAAATCTCAATCCTCAAACATCAATTCTCAACACTCAATCCTCAACACTCAGTCCTCTCTCTTCAATCCTCCATTCTCAACTCTGAATCCTCAAGCGTCAATACTCAATCGTCAATCCTCAACCCTCAATCCTCAGCCCTCAAACCTCAATCCCGAATCCTCAATCCTAAATCCTCAGTCTTCAGCCCTCACTCCTCAAAAATCAACTATCAATCCTCTATCCTGAGTAGAATATCCTCAATTTACAGTTTTCCATACTCAATCCCCATTCTTCAATCTTCAAATCTGAATCCACAAACATCAATTCTAATCACTCAAGCATCAACACTCAGTCCTCAATCTTCAATCCTCAATCCTCAATCCTCAATCTTCAATCATCAATATTCAATATTCAGTCCTCAATCCTCAATCCTCAATCCTCAATGTTCAATCCGCAATACCCAACCCTCAATCTTCAATACTCAGTCCTCAATCCTCAATCCTCAATCCTCAATCCTCAATCCTCAATCCTCAATCCTCAATCCTCAATCCTCAATCCTCAATCTTCAATCCTCAATCCTCAATCCTCAGTCCTCAATACTCAACCATCAATCCTCAATCCTCAATCTTCAACCCTCAATACTGAATCTTTAATCCTCAATCCTCAATCCTCAATCCTCTATCCTTAATCCTGAATCCTCAATCCTCAATCCTCAATCCTCATTCTTCAATCCTGAATACCCAATCCTCAATCATCAATCCTCAATCCTCAATCCTCAATCCTCAATCCTCAATTGTCAATCCTCAATCCTCAGTCCTCAGTCCTCAAACCACAATCCTCAATCCTCAGCCCTCATCCTCAATCCTCAATCCTCAATCCTCAGTCCTCCGTCCTCAAACCTCAGTCCTCAGCCCTCAGACCTCATCCTCAATCCTCAATCCTCAATCCTCAATCCTCAAACTTCAAACCTCAATACTCAATCTTGAATCCTCAACCCTCAATCCTCAGTCATTAATCCTCAATCTTCAATTCTCAATCGTCAATCCCCACTCCTCAATCCTCAACACCCAATCCTCAATCTTCAATCCTCAATCCTCAATCCTCAATTCTCAATCCTCAATCCTCAATCCTCAGACCTCAAACATCAATACTCAACCCTCAGTCCTCGACCTCAATACACAACCCTCAATCCTCGATCCTCAACCTTCAATCATCAATAATCAATCTTCAATTCTCAACCCTCAATCCTCAATACTCAATCCTCAATCCTCAATGTTCAATCCTCAATATCCAATCCTCAATCTTCAATCCTCAATCCTCAATCCTCAATCCTCAATCCTCAATCCGCAATCTTCAGTCCTCAAACCTCAATCCTGAATCCTCAACCCTGAATCCTCAACGTTCAGCCCTCAGTCCTCAACAATCAGTTGTCAATCCTCAATCCTCAATAGAATATCCTCAATTCACAGGTTTCTATACTCAACACTCAACCTGCAATCTTCAAATCTCTATCCACAGACATCAATTCTCATCACTCAACCCTCAACACTCAGTCCCCAATCCTGAATCTTCAATCCTCAATCCCCAGTCCTCAATCCTCAATCCTCAATCTTCAATCCTCAATACTCAATCTTCAATCCTCAATCCTCAATCCTCAACCCTCAACCCTCAATCGTCAACCTCCAATCCTGAATACTCAATCTTCAATACTCAACCCTCAATCCTCAATCCTCAATCCTCAATCCTCATTCTCCAATCCTCAATACCCAATCCTCAATGTTCAATCCTCAATCCTCAATCCTCAATTTTCAATCCTCAATCCTCAGTCCTCAGTCCTCAAACCTCAATCCTCAACACTCAGGCCTCATCCTCAATCCTCAATCCTCAAAGCTCAATCTTCAATCCTCTGTCCCAGATACTCAATCTTCAATTCTCAATCCTCAATACTCAATCCTCGATCTTCAATCCTCAATCCTCAATCCTCAATCCTCAATCCTCATTCTTCAATCCACAATACCCAATCTTCAATCTTCAATCCTCAATCCTCAATCATCAATTCTCAATCCTTAATCCTCAATCCTCAGACCTCAACCATCAATACTCAACCCTCAGTCCTCGTCCACAAACCACAACGCTCAATCCTCGATCCTCAATCTTCAATCCTCAATACTCAATCTTCAATCCTCCATCCTCAACTCTCAATCCTCAATCGTCAATACTCAATCCTCAATCCTCAACCCCCAATCCTCAGCCCTCAAACCTCAATCCCGAATCCTCAATCCTAAATCCTCAATCTTCAGCCCTCAGTCCTCAAAAATCAACTATCAATCCTCTATCCTGAACAGAATATCCCTAATTTACAGTTTTCCATACTCAATCCCCATTCTTCAACCTTCAAATCTGAATCCACGAACATCAATTCTAATCACTCAACCATCAACACTCGGTCCTCAATCTTCAATCCTCAATCCTCAATCCTCAATCTTCAATCCTCAATACTCAATCTTCAGTCCTCAATCCTCAATCCTCAATCCTCAATCTTCAATCCTCAATCCTGAATCCTCATTCTTCGATCCTCAACACCCAATCCTCAATCTTCAATCCTCAATACACAATCCTCAATTCTCAATCCTCAATCCTCAATCCTCAGACCTCAAACATCAATACTCAACCCTCAGACCTCGTCCTCAATCCACAACCCTCAATCCTCGATCCTCAATCTTCAATCATCAATATTCAATCTTCAATCCTCAACCCTCAATCCTCAATACTCAATCCTCAATGCTCAATGTTCAATCCTCAATACCCAATCCTCAATCTTCAATCCTCAATCCTCAATCCTCAATCCTCAATCCTCAATCCTCAATCCTCAATCCTCAATCCTCAGTCCTCTAACCTCAATCCTGAATCCTCAATCCTGAATCCTCAATGTTCAGCCCTCAGTCCTCAACAATCAGTTGTCAATCCTCAATCCACAATAGAATATCCTCAATTCACAGGTTTCATTGCTCAATACTCGACCTGCAATCTTCAAATCTCTATCCACAAGCATCAATTCTCATCACTCAACACTCAACACTCAACACTCAGTCCCCAATCCTGAATCTTCAATCCTCAATCCTCAATCCTCAATCCTCAATCCTCAATCTTCAATCCTCAATCCTCAATGCTCAATTCTCAATCCTCAATCCTCAAACCTCAATCTTCAATCCTCAACACTCAATGTTCAATCCTCAATCCTCAATCCTCAGTCATCAATCCTCAACCCTCAGTCCTGTCCTCAATACACAACCCTCAATCCTCGATCCTCAATCTTCAATCATCAAAAATCAATCTTCAATTCTCAACCCTCAATCCTCAATACTCAATCCTCAATCCTCAACCCTCAATCCTCAGCCCTCAAACCTCAATCCCGAATCCTCAATCCTAAATCCTCAATCTTCAGCCCTCAGACCTCAAAAATCAACTATCAATCCTCTATCCTGAGTAGAAGATCCTCAATTTACAGTTTTCCATACTCAATCCCCATTCTTCAATCTTCAAATCTGAATCCACAAACATCAATTCTAATCACTCAAGCATCAACAGTCAGTCCTCAATCTTCAATCCTCAATCCTCAATCCTCAATCTTCAATCCTCAATACTCAATCTTCAATCATCAATCCTCAATCCTCATTCCTCAATCTTCATTCCTCAATCCTCAATCCTCATTCTTCAACCCTCAACACCCAATACTCAATCTTCAATCCTCAATCCTCAATCCTCAATTCTCAATCCTCAATCCTCAATCCTCGGACCCCAAACATCAATACTCAATCCTCAGACCTCGTCCTCAATCCACAACCCCCAATCCTCAATCCTCAATCTTCAATCATCAATATTCAATCTTCAGTCCTCAATCCTCAATCCTCAATCCTTAATCCTCAATCCACAATGTTCAATCCTCAATGCCCAATCCTCAATCTTCAATCCTCAATCCTCAATCCTCAATCCTCAATCCGCAATCTTCAGTCCTCAAACCTCAATCCTGAATCCTCAATCCTGAATCCTCAACGTTCAGCCCTCAGTCCTCAACAATCAGTTGTCAATCCTCAATCCTCAATAGAATATCCTCAATTCACAGGTTTCAATACTCAACCCTCAACCTGCAATCTTCAAATCTCTATCCACAAACATCAATTCTCATCACTCAACCCTCAACACTCAGTCCCCAATCCTGAATCTTCAATCCTCAATCCTCAGTCCTCAATCCTCAATCCTCAATCCTCAATCCTCAATCCTCAATCTTCAATCCTCAATCCTCAATACTCAGTCCTCAATACTCAACCATCAATCCTCAATCCTCAATCTTCAACCCTCAATACTGAATCTTTAATCCTCAATCCTCAATCCTCAATCCTTAATCCTGAATCCTCAATCCTCAATCCTCAATCCTCATTCTTCAATACTGAATACCCAATCCTCAATCATCAATCCTCAATCCTCAATCCTCAATCCTCAATCCTCAATTGTCAATCCTCAATCCTCAGTCCTCAGTCCTCAAACCACAATCCTCAATCCTCAGCCCCCATCCTCAATCCTCAATCCTCAATCCTGAGTCCTCCGTCCTCAAACCTCAGTCCTCAGCCCTCAGACCTCATCCTCAATCCTCAATCCTCAATCCTCAATCCTCAAACTTCAATCCTCAATACTCAATCTTCAATCCTCAATCCTCAATCCTCAATTCTCAATCCTCAATCCTCAGTCCTCAGTCCTCAAACCTCAATCCTCAAGCCTGAGGCCTCATCCTCAATCCTCAATCCTCAATACTCAATCTTCAATCCTCTGTCCCAGATCCTCAATCTTCAATTCTCAATCCTCAATCCTGAATCTTCAATCCTCAAGGCTCAATCTTCAATCCTCAATCCTCAATCCTCAATACTCAATCCTCATTCTTCAATCCTCAATACTCAATCTTCAATAATCAATCCTCAATCCTCAATACTCAATCCTCATTCATCAATCCTCCATACCCAATCCTCAATCTTCAATCGTCAATCCTCAATCCTCAATTCTCAATCCTCAATCCTCAGTCCTCAGGCCTCAAAGATCAATACTCAAACCTCAGTCCTCGTCCTCAATCCACAACCCTCAATCCTCGATCCTCAACCTTCAATCCTCAATACTCAATCTTCAATAATCAATCCTCAACCCTCAATACTCAATCGTCAACCTTATATCCTCAATACTCAATCTTCAATACTCAATTCTCAATCCTCAATCCTCAACCCTCATCCTTCAATCCTCAATACCCAATCCTCAATCTTCAATCCTCAATCCTCAATCCTCAATTCTCAATCCTCAATCCTCAGTCCTCAGTTCTCAAACCTCAATCCTCAACCCGCAGACCGCATCCTCAATCCTCAATCCTCAATCCTCAATCTTCAATCCCCAATACTCAATCATCAATCCTCAATCCTCAATCCTCAATCCTCAATCCTCAATCCTCAATCCTCAATCCTCAGTCATCAGTACTCAATCTTCAATGCTCAAACCTCAATACTCAATCCTCAATCCTCAATCCTCAATCCTCATTCTTCAATCCTCAATACCCAATCCTCAATCTTCAATCCTCAATCCTCAATCCTCAATTCTCTATCCTCAATCCTCAGTCCTCAGTTCTCAAACCTCAATCCTCAACCCTCAGACTGCATCCTCAATCCTCAATCCTCAATCCTCAATCCTCAAACATCTATTCTCAACTCTCAATCCTCAACACTCAGTCCCCTCTCTTCAATGCTCCATCCTCAATCCTCAATCCTCAAGGGTCAATCCTCAATCCTCAATCCTCAACCCTCAATCCTCAGTCCTCAAACCTCAATCCCGAATCCTCAATCCTGAATCCTCAATCTTCAGCCCTCAGTCCTCAACAATCAATTGTCAATCCTCAAACCACAATAGAATATCCTCAATTCACTGTTTTCAATACTCAATCCCCATTCTACAATCTTCAAATCTCAATCCACAAACATCAATTCTCATCACTCAACCCTCAGCACTCAGTCGTCAATCATCAATCCTCAATCCTCAATCCTCAACCTTCAATCCTCAATACTCAATCTTCAGTCCTCAATCCTCAATCCTCAATACTCAATACTCAATCCTCAATCCTCAATCCTCAATCCTCAATCCTCAGTCATCAATACTGTATCTTCAATACTCAATCCTCAATCCTCAATCCCCAATCCTCAATCCTCAATCCTCAATCCTCAATCCTCATTCCTCAAACCTCAATCCTCAACCCTCAGTCCTTATCCTCAATTCTCAATTCTCAATTCTCAATTCACAATCCTCAGTCCTCAATCCTCAATCTTCAATCCTCAATACCCAATCCTCAATCTTCAATCCTCAATCCTCAATCCTCAATTCTCAATACTCAATCCTCAATCCTCACACCTCAAACATCAATACTCAACCCTCAGTCCTCGTCCTCAATCCACAACCCTCAATCCTCAATCATCAATCTTCAATCCTCAACCCTCAACCATCAATACTCAATTCTCAATACTCAATAGAATATCCTGAATTCTCATGGTTCAATAATCAATCCACAATATTCTATAATCAAATCTCAATCCCCAAACATCAATTCTCAACACTCAATCCTCATCACTCAGTCCTCTCTCTTCAATCCTCCATCCTCAACTCTGAGTCCTCAAGCGTCAATACTCAATCGTCAATCCTCAACCCTCAATCCTCAGCCCTCAAACCTCAATCCCGAATCCTCAATCCTAAATCCTCAGTCTTCAGCCCTCAGTCCTCAAAAATCATCTATCAATCCTCTATCCTGAATAGAATATCCTCAATTTACAGTTTTCCATACTCAATCCCCATTCTTCAATCTTCAAATCTGAATCCACGAACATCAATTCTAATCACTCAAGCATCAACACTCAGTCCTCAATCTTCAATGCTCAATCCTCAGTCCTCAATCTTCAATCCTCAATACTCAATCTTCAGTCCTCAATCCTCAATCCTCAATCCTCAATCTTCAATCCTCAATCCTGAATCCTCATTCTTCGATCCTCAACACCCAATCCTCAATCTTCAATCCTCAATACTCAATCCTCAATTCTCAATCCTCAATCCTCAATCCTCAGACCTCAAACATCAATACTCAATCCTCAGACCTCGTCCTCAATCCGCAACCCTCAATCCTCGATCCTCAATCTTCAATCATCAATATTCAATCTTCAATCCTCAACCCTCAATCCTCAATACTCAATCCTCAATGCTCAATGTTCAATCCTCAATACCCAATCCTCAATCTTCAATCCTCAATCCTCAATCCTCAATCCTCAATCCTCAATCCTCAATCCTCAATCCTCAATCCTCAATCCTCAGTCCTCAAACCTCAATCCTGAATCCTCAATCCTGAATCCTCAATGTTCAGCCCTCAGTCCTCAACAATCAGTTGTCAATCCTCAATCCACAATAGAATATCCTCAATTCACATGTTTCATTGCTCAATACTCGACCTGCAATTTTCAAACCTCTATCCACAAGCATCAATTCTCTTCACTCAATCCTCATCACTCAGTCCCCAATCCTGAATCTTCAATCCTCAATCCTCAATCCTCAATCCTCAATCCTCAATCCTCAATCCTCAGTCATCAATCCTCAATCTTCAATTCTCAATCGTCAATCCCCACTCCTCAATCCTCAACACCCAATCCTCAATCTTCAATCCTCAATCCTCAATCCTCAATTCTCAATCCTCAATCCTCAATCCTCAGACCTCAAACATCAATACTCAACCCTCAGTCCTCGTCCACAATACACAACCCTCAATCCTCGATACTCAATCTTCAATCATCAATTATCAATCTTCAATTCTCAACCCTCCATCCTCAATACTCAATCCTCAATCCTCAATGTTCAATCCTCAATACCCAATCCTCAATCTTCAATCCTCAATCCTCAATCCTCAATCCTCAATCCTCAATCCTCAATCCGCAATCTTCAGTCCTCAAACCTCAATCCTGAATCCTCAATCCTGAATCCTCAACGTTCAGCCCTCAGTCCTCAACAATCAGTTGTCAATCCTCAATCCTCAATAGAATATCCTCAATTCACAGGTTTCAATACTCAACACTCAACCTGCTATCTTCAAATCTCTATACACAAACATCAATTCTCATCACTCAACTCTCAACACTCAGTCCCCAATCCTGAATCTTCAATCCTCAATCCTCAGTCCTCAATCCTCAATCCTTAATCTTCAATCCTCAATACTCAATCTTCAATCCTCAATCCTCAATCCTCAACCCTCAACCCTCAATCGTCAACCTGCAATCCTGAATACACAATCTTCAATACTCAACCCTCAATCCTCAATCCTCAATCCTCAATCCTCATTCTTCAATCCTCAATACCCAATCCTCAATCTTCAATCCTCAATCCTCAATCCTCAATTTTTAATCCTCAATCCTCAGTCCTCAGTCCTCAAACCTCAATCCTCAACACTCAGGCCTCATCCTCAATCCTCAATCCTCAAAGCTCAATCTTCAATCCTCTGTCCCAGATACTCAATCTTCAATTCTCAATTCTCAATACTCAATCCTCGATCTTCAATCCTCAATCCTCAATCCTCAATCCTCAATCCTCATTCCCCAAACCTCAATCCTCAACCCTCAGTCCTCATCGTCAATTCTCAGTTCTCAATTCACAATCCTCAGTCCTCAATCCTCAATCTTCAATCCTCAATAATCATTTTTCAATCCTAGATCCTCAATCCCCAATCATCAATCCTTAATCCTCAATCTTCAGTCCTCAGTCCCCAGCTATCAATCTTCAATCCTCAATGCTCCATCCTCAATCCTCAATCCTCAGTCCTCAGTCCTCAATCCTCAATCCTCAAACCTCAATCCTCAATCCTCAATCTTCAATCCTCAATACTCAATCTTCACTCCTCAATCCTCAATACTCAATCCTCGATCTTCAATCCTCAATCCTCAATCCTCAGTCCTCAATCCTCATTCTTCAGTCCTCAGTACCCAATCCTCAATCTTCAATCCCCAATCCTCAATCCTCAATTCTCAATCCTCAATCCTCAGTCCGCAGTCCTCAAACCTCAATCCTCATTCTTCAATCCTCAATACCCAATCCTCAATCTTCAATCCTCAATCCTCAATCCTCAATCCTCATTCCCCAAACCTCAATCCTCAAGCCTCAGTCCTCATCCTCAATTCTCAATTCTCAATTCACAATCCTCAGTCCTCAATCCTCAATCTTCAATCCTCAATAATCATCTTTCAATCCTAGATCCTCAATCACCAATCATCAATCCTTAATCCTCAATCTTCAGTCCTCAGTCCCCAGCCCTCAATCTTCAATCCTCAATGCTCCATCCTCAATCCTCAATCCTCAATCCTCAGTCCTCAGTCCTCAATCCTCAATCCTCAAACCTCAATCCTCAATCCTCAACCTTCAATCCTCAATACTCAATCTTCACTCCTCAATCCTCAATACTCAATCCTCGATCTTCAATCCTCAATCCTCAATCCTCAGTCCTCAATCCTCATTCTTCAATCCTCAGTACCCAATCCTCAATCTTCAATCCTCAATCCTCAATCCTCAATTCTCAATCCTCAATCCTCAGTCCTCAGTCCTCAAACCTCAATCCTCATTCTTCAATCCTCAATACCCAATCCTCAATCTTCAATCCTCAATCCTCAATCCTCAATTCTCAATCCTCAATCCTCAATCCTCAGACCTCGATCTTCAATCCTCAATCCACAACCCTCAATCCTCAATCCTCAATCTTCAATCCTCAACCCTCAACCATCAATACTCAATTCTCAATACTCAATAGAATATCCTGAATTCTCATGGTTCAATACTCAATCCACAATATTCTATAATCAAATCTCAATCCTCAAACATCAATTCTCAACACTCAATCCTCAACACTCAGTCCTCTCTCTTCAATCCTCCATCCTCAACTCTGAATCCTCAAGCGTCAATACTCAATCGTCAATCCTCAACCCTCAATCCTCAGCCCTCAAACCTCAATCCCGAATCCTCAATCCTAAATCCTCTGTCTTCAGCCCTCAGTCCTCAAAAATCAACTATAAATCCTCTATCCTGAATAAAATATCCTCAATTTCCAGTTTTCCATACTCAATCCCCATTCTTCAATCTTCAAATCTGAATTCACAAACATCAATTCTAATCACTCAAGCATCAACACTCAGTCTTCAATCTTCAATCCTCAATCCTCAATCCTCAATCTTCAATCCTCAATACTCAATCTTCAATCATCAATCCTCAATCCTCATTCCTCAATCTTCAATCCTCAATACTCAATCCTCATTCTTCAACCCTCAACACCCAATACTCAATCTTCAATCCTCAATCCTCAATCCTCAATTCTCAATCCTCAATCCTCAATCTTCAGACCTCAGACATCAATACTCAACCCTCAGCCCTCGTCCTCAATCCACAACCCTCAATCCTAGATCCTCAATCTTCCATCATCAATATTCAATCTTCAATCCTCAACCCTCAACCCTCAATACTCAATCCTCAACCCTCAATGTACGATCCTCAATACCCAATCCTCAATCTTCAATCCTCAATCCTCAATCCTCAATCCTCAATCTTCAATCCTCAATCCTCAGGCCTCAAACCTCAATCCTGAATCTTCAATCTTCAGCCATCAGTCCTCAAAAATCAACTATCAATCCCCTATCCTGAATAGAATATCCTCAATTTACAGTTTTCCATACTCAATCCCCATTCTTCAATCTTCAATTCTGAATCCACAAACATCAATTCTAATCACTCAACCATCAACACTCAGTCCTCAATCTTCAATCCTCAGTCCTCAATCCTCAATCTTCAATCCTCAATACTCAATCTTCAGTCCTCAGTCCTCAATCCTCAACCCTCAATCTTCAATCCTCAATCCTCAATCCTCATTCTTCGATCCTCAACACCCAATCCTCAATCTTCAATCCTCAATACTCAATCCTCAATTCTCAATCCTCAATCCTCAATCCTCAGACCTCAAACATCAATACTCAACCCTCAGACCTCGTCCTCAATCCACAACACTCAATCCTCGATCCTCAATCTTCAATCATCAATATTCAATCTTCATTCCTCAACCCTCAATCCTCAATACTCAATCCTCAATGCTCAATGTTCAATCCTCAATACCCAATCCTCAATCTTCAATCCTCAATCCTCAATCCTCAATCCTCAATCCTCAATCCTCAGTCCTC
The DNA here is from genome assembly GCF_051401765.1 of Calliopsis andreniformis. Classification (NCBI taxonomy): domain Eukaryota; kingdom Metazoa; phylum Arthropoda; class Insecta; order Hymenoptera; family Andrenidae; genus Calliopsis; species Calliopsis andreniformis. The sequence goes on along the minus strand of NW_027480443.1, from coordinate 4,271,548 downwards.
AGTCCTCAAACCTCAATCCTGAATCCTCAATCCTGAATCCTCAATGTTCAGCCCTCAGTACTCAACAATCAGTTGTCAATCCTCAATCCACAATAGAATATCCTCAATTCACAGGTTTCGTTGCTCAATACTCGACCTGCAATCTTCAAATCTCTATCCACAAGCATCAATTCTCATCACTCAACACTCAACACTCAGTCCCCAATCCTGAATCTTCAATCCTCAATCCTCAATCCTCAATCCTCAATCCTCAATCTTCAATCCTCAATCCTCAATGCTCAATTCTCAATCCTCAATCCTCAAACCTCAATCTTCAATCCTCAACACTCAATCTTCAATCCTCAATCCTCAATCCTCAGTCATCAATCCTCAATCTTCAATTCTCAATCGTCAATCCCCACTCCTCAATCCTCAACACCCAATCCTCAATCTTCAATCCTCAATCCTGAATCCTCAATTCTCAATCCTCAATCCTCAATCATCAGACCTCAAACATCAATACTCAACCCTCAGTCCTCGTCCTCAATACACAAACCTCAATCCTCGATCCTCAGACCTCAAACATCAATACTCAACCCTCAGACCTCGTCCTCAATCCACAACACTCAATCCTCGATCATCAATCTTCAATCATCAATATTCAATCTTCATTCCTCAACCCTCAATCCTCAATACTCAATCCTCAATGCTCAATGTTCAATCCTCAATACCCAATCCTCAATCTTCAATCCTCAATCCTCAATCCTCAATCCTCAATCCTCAATCCTCAATCCTCAATCCTCAATCCTCAGTCCTCAAACCACAATCCTGAATCCTCAATCCTGAATCCTCAATCTTCAGCCCTCAGTCATCAACAATCACTTGTCAATCCACAACCCTCAATAGAACATCCTCAGTACAGAGCTTTCCATACGCACTACTCAGTATGCAATCTTCAAATCTCTATCCGCAAACATCAATTCTCATCACTCAACCCTCAACACTCAGTCCCCAATCCTCAATCTTCCATTCTCAATCCTCAATCCTCAATCCTCAATCCTCAATCTTCAATCCTCAATACTAAATCTTCAATCCTCTATCCTCAATACTCAATCCTCAATATTCAATCCTCAACCCTCAATCCTCACTCCTCAATCCTCATTCTTCAATCCTCAGGATCCAATCCTCAATCTTCAATCCTCAATCCTCTATCCTCAATTCTCAATATTCAATCCTTAGTCCTGAGTCCTCAAACCTCAATCCTAATCCTTCAATCCTCAATCCTCAATCTTCAATCCTCAATCCTCAATCCTCAGTCCTCAATACTCAACCATCAATCCTCAATCCTCAATCTTCAACCCTCAATACTGAATCTTTAATCCTCAATCCTCAATCCTCAATCCTTAATCCTGAATCCTCAATCCTCAATCCTCAATCCTCATTCTTCAATCCTGAATACCCAATCCTCAATCATCAATCCTCAATCCTCAATCCTCAATCCTCAATCCTCAATTGTAAATCCTCAATCCTCAGTCCTCAGTCCTCAAACCACAATCCTCAATCCTCAGCCCTCATCCTCGATCCTCAATCCTCAATCCTCAGTCCTCCGTCCTCAAACCTCAGTCCTCAGCCCTCAGACCTCATCCTCAATCCTCAATCCTCAATCCTCAATCCTCAAACTTCAAACCTCAATACTCAATCTTCAATGCTCAATCCTCAATCCTCAGTCATCAATCCTCAATCTTCAATTCTCAACCGTCAATCCCCACTCCTCAATCCTCAACACCCAATCCTCAATCTTCAATCCTCAATACCCAATCCTCAATCTTCAATCCTCAATCCTCAATCCCCAATTCTCAATCCTCAATCCTCAATCCTCAGACCTCAAACCTCAATCCCGAATCCTCAATCCTAAATCCTCAATCCTCAATCCTCAGACCTCAAACATCAATACTCAACCCTCAGACCTCGTCCTCAATCCACAACACTCAATCCTCGATCCTCAATCTTCAATCATCAATATTCAATCTTCATTCCTCAACCCTCAATCCTCAATACTCAATCCTCAATGCTCAATGTTCAATCCTCAATACCCAATCCTCAATCTTCAATCCTCAATCCTCAATCCTCAATCCTCAATCCTCAATCCTCAATCCTCAGTCCTCAAACCTCAATCCTGAATCCTCAATCCTGAATCCTCAATGTTCAGCCCTCAGTACTCAACAATCAGTTGTCAATCCTCAATCCACAATAGAATATCCTCAATTCACAGGTTTCGTTGCTCAATACTCGACCTGCAATCTTCAAATCTCTATCCACAAGCATCAATTCTCATCACTCAACACTCAACACTCAGTCCCCAATCCTGAATCTTCAATCCTCAATCCTCAATCCTCAATCCTCAATCCTCAATCTTCAATCCTCAATCCTCAATGCTCAATTCTCAATCCTCAATCCTCAAACCTCAATCTTCAATCCTCAACACTCTATCTTCAATCCTCAATCCTCAATCCTCAGTCATCAATCCTCAATCTTCAATTCTCAATCGTCAATCCCCACTCCTCAATCCTCAACACCCAATCCTCAATCTTCAATCCTCAATCCTGAATCCTCAATTCTCAATCCTCAATCCTCAATCATCAGACCTCAAACATCAATACTCAACCCTCAGTCCTCGTCCTCAATACACAAACCTCAATCCTCGATCCTCAGACCTCAAACATCAATACTCAACCCTCAGACCTCGTCCTCAATCCACAACACTCAATCCTCGATCATCAATCTTCAATCATCAATATTCAATCTTCATTCCTCAACCCTCAATCCTCAATACTCAATCCTCAATGCTCAATGTTCAATCCTCAATACCCAATCCTCAATCTTCAATCCTCAATCCTCAATCCTCAATCCTCAATCCTCAATCCTCAATCCTCAATCCTCAATCCTCAGTCCTCAAACCACAATCCTGAATCCTCAATCCTGAATCCTCAATCTTCAGCCCTCAGTCATCAACAATCACTTGTCAATCCACAACCCTCCATAGAACATCCTCAGTACAGAGCTTTCCATACGCACTACTCAGTATGCAATCTTCAAATCTCTATCCGCAAACATCAATTCTCATCACTCAACCCTCAACACTCAGTCCCCAATCCTCAATCTTCCATTCTCAATCCTCAATCCTCAATCCTCAATCCTCAATCCTCAATCTTCAATCCTCAGTACTAAATCTTCAATCCTCTATCCTCAATACTCAATCCTCAATCTTCAATCCTCAACCCTCAATCCTCAATCCTCAATCCTCATTCTTCAATCCTCAGGATCCAATCCTCAATCTTCAATCCTCAATCCCCAATCCTCAATTCTCAATATTCAATCCTTAGTCCTGAGTCCTCAAACCTCAATCCTAATCCTTCAATCCTCAATACCCAATCCTCAATCTTCAATCCTCAATCCTCAATCATCAATTCTCAATCCTCAATCCTCAATCCTCGGACCCCAAACATCAATACTCAATCCTCAGTCCTCGTCCTCAATCCACAACCCCCAATCCTCAATCCTCAATCTTCAATCATCAATATTCAATCTTCAGTCCTCAATCCTCAATCCTCAATCCTCAATCCTCAATCCACAATGTTCAATCCGCAATACCCAATCCTCAATCTTCAATACTCAATCCTCAATCCACAATCCCCAATCCTCAATCCTCAATCCTCAATCCTCAATCCTCAATCTTCAATCCTCAATCCTCAATCCTCACTCCTCAATACTCAACCATCAATCCTCAATTCCCAATACGCAATAGAATATCCTGAATTCTCAGGATTCAATACTCAAACCTCAATCCTCAACCCTCAGCCCTCATCCTCCATCCTCAACCCTCAATGTTCAATCCGCAATACCCAATCCTCAATCTTCAATCCTCAATCCTCAATCCTCAATCCACAATCCCCAATCCTCAATCCTCAATCCTCAATCCTCAATCCTCAATCTTCAATCCTCAATCCTCAATCCTCACTCCTCAATACTCAACCATCAATCCTCAATTCCCAATACGCAATAGAATATCCTGAATTCTCACGATTCAATACTCAAACCTCAATCCTCAACCCTCAGCCCTCATCCTCCATCCTCAACCCTCAATGTTCAATCCGCAATACCCAATCCTCAATCTTCAATCCTCAATCCTCAATCCTCAATCCTCAATCCTCAATCCTCAATCCTCAATCTTCAATCCTCAATCCTCAATTCTGAATCCTGAATACTCAATCTTCAATCCTCAATCCTCAGCCCTCAATACTCTAGCATCAATCTTCAATCCTCAATCCTCAATCCTCAATCCTCAATCCTCATTCTTCAATCCTCAATACCCAATCCTCAATCTTCAATCCTCAATCCTCAATGCACAATTCTCAATCCTCAATCCTCAAACCTCAATCTTCAATCCTCAACACTCAATCATCAATCCTCAATCCTCAATCCTCAGTCATCAATCCTCAATCTTCAATTCTCAATCGTCAATCCCCACTCCTCAATACTCAACACCCAATCCTCGATCCTCAATCTTGAATCATCAATATTCAATCTTCAATCCTCAACCCTCAACCCTCAATACTCAATCTTCAATCCCCAATACTCAATCATCAATCCTCAATCCTCAATCCTCAATCCTCAATCCTCAATCCTCAATCCTCAATCCTCAGTCATCAGTACTCAATCTTCAATGCTCAAACCTCAATACTCAATCCTCAATCCTCAATCCTCAATCCTCATTCTTCAATCCTCAATACCCAATCCTCAATCTTCAATCCTCAATCCTCAATCCTCAATTCTCTATCCTCAATCCTCAGTCCTCAGTTCTCAAACCTCAATCCTCAACCCTCAGACTGCATCCTCAATCCTCAATCCTCAATCCTCAATCCTCAAACATCTATTCTCAACTCTCAATCCTCAACACTCAGTCCCCTCTCTTCAATGCTCCATCCTCAATCCTCAATCCTCAAGGGTCAATCCTCAATCCTCAATCCTCAACCCTCAATCCTCAGTCCTCAAACCTCAATCCCGAATCCTCAATCCTGAATCCTCAATCTTCAGCCCTCAGTCCTCAACAATCAATTGTCAATCCTCAAACCACAATAGAATATCCTCAATTCACTGTTTTCAATACTCAATCCCCATTCTACAATCTTCAAATCTCAATCCACAAACATCAATTCTCATCACTCAACCCTCAGCACTCAGTCGTCAATCATCAATCCTCAATCCTCAATCCTCAACCTTCAATCCTCAATACTCAATCTTCAGTCCTCAATCCTCAATCCTCAATACTCAATACTCAATCCTCAATCCTCAATCCTCAATCCTCAATCCTCAGTCATCAATACTGTATCTTCAATACTCAATCCTCAATCCTCAATCCCCAATCCTCAATCCTCAATCCTCAATCCTCAATCCTCATTCCTCAAACCTCAATCCTCAACCCTCAGTCCTTATCCTCAATTCTCAATTCTCAATTCTCAATTCACAATCCTCAGTCCTCAATCCTCAATCTTCAATCCTCAATACCCAATCCTCAATCTTCAATCCTCAATCCTCAATCCTCAATTCTCAATACTCAATCCTCAATCCTCAGACCTCAAACATCAATACTCAACCCTCAGTCCTCGTCCTCAATCCACAACCCTCAATCCTCAATCATCAATCTTCAATCCTCAACCCTCAACCATCAATACTCAATTCTCAATACTCAATAGAATATCCTGAATTCTCATGGTTCAATAATCAATCCACAATATTCTATAATCAAATCTCAATCCCCAAACATCAATTCTCAACACTCAATCCTCATCACTCAGTCCTCTCTCTTCAATCCTCCATCCTCAACTCTGAGTCCTCAAGCGTCAATACTCAATCGTCAATCCTCAACCCTCAATCCTCAGCCCTCAAACCTCAATCCCGAATCCTCAATCCTAAATCCTCAGTCTTCAGCCCTCAGTCCTCAAAAATCATCTATCAATCCTCTATCCTGAATAGAATATCCTCAATTTACAGTTTTCCATACTCAATCCCCATTCTTCAATCTTCAAATCTGAATCCACGAACATCAATTCTAATCACTCAAGCATCAACACTCAGTCCTCAATCTTCAATGCTCAATCCTCAGTCCTCAATCTTCAATCCTCAATACTCAATCTTCAGTCCTCAATCCTCAATCCTCAATCCTCAATCTTCAATCCTCAATCCTGAATCCTCATTCTTCGATCCTCAACACCCAATCCTCAATCTTCAATCCTCAATACTCAATCCTCAATTCTCAATCCTCAATCCTCAATCCTCAGACCTCAAACATCAATACTCAATCCTCAGACCTCGTCCTCAATCCGCAACCCTCAATCCTCGATCCTCAATCTTCAATCATCAATATTCAATCTTCAATCCTCAACCCTCAATCCTCAATACTCAATCCTCAATGCTCAATGTTCAATCCTCAATACCCAATCCTCAATCTTCAATCCTCAATCCTCAATCCTCAATCCTCAATCCTCAATCCTCAATCCTCAATCCTCAATCCTCAATCCTCAGTCCTCAAACCTCAATCCTGAATCCTCAATCCTGAATCCTCAATGTTCAGCCCTCAGTCCTCAACAATCAGTTGTCAATCCTCAATCCACAATAGAATATCCTCAATTCACAGGTTTCATTGCTCAATACTCGACCTGCAATTTTCAAACCTCTATCCACAAGCATCAATTCTCTTCACTCAATCCTCATCACTCAGTCCCCAATCCTGAATCTTCAATCCTCAATCCTCAATCCTCAATCCTCAATCCTCAATCCTCAATCCTCAGTCATCAATCCTCAATCTTCAATTCTCAATCGTCAATCCCCACTCCTCAATCCTCAACACCCAATCCTCAATCTTCAATCCTCAATCCTCAATCCTCAATTCTCAATCCTCAATCCTCAATCCTCAGACCTCAAACATCAATACTCAACCCTCAGTCCTCGTCCACAATACACAACCCTCAATCCTCGATACTCAATCTTCAATCATCAATTATCAATCTTCAATTCTCAACCCTCCATCCTCAATACTCAATCCTCAATCCTCAATGTTCAATCCTCAATACCCAATCCTCAATCTTCAATCCTCAATCCTCAATCCTCAATCCTCAATCCTCAATCCTCAATCCGCAATCTTCAGTCCTCAAACCTCAATCCTGAATCCTCAATCCTGAATCCTCAACGTTCAGCCCTCAGTCCTCAACAATCAGTTGTCAATCCTCAATCCTCAATAGAATATCCTCAATTCACAGGTTTCAATACTCAACACTCAACCTGCTATCTTCAAATCTCTATACACAAACATCAATTCTCATCACTCAACTCTCAACACTCAGTCCCCAATCCTGAATCTTCAATCCTCAATCCTCAGTCCTCAATCCTCAATCCTTAATCTTCAATCCTCAATACTCAATCTTCAATCCTCAATCCTCAATCCTCAACCCTCAACCCTCAATCGTCAACCTGCAATCCTGAATACACAATCTTCAATACTCAACCCTCAATCCTCAATCCTCAATCCTCAATCCTCATTCTTCAATCCTCAATACCCAATCCTCAATCTTCAATCCTCAATCCTCAATCCTCAATTTTTAATCCTCAATCCTCAGTCCTCAGTCCTCAAACCTCAATCCTCAACACTCAGGCCTCATCCTCAATCCTCAATCCTCAAAGCTCAATCTTCAATCCTCTGTCCCAGATACTCAATCTTCAATTCTCAATTCTCAATACTCAATCCTCGATCTTCAATCCTCAATCCTCAATCCTCAATCCTCAATCCTCATTCCCCAAACCTCAATCCTCAACCCTCAGTCCTCATCGTCAATTCTCAGTTCTCAATTCACAATCCTCAGTCCTCAATCCTCAATCTTCAATCCTCAATAATCATTTTTCAATCCTAGATCCTCAATCCCCAATCATCAATCCTTAATCCTCAATCTTCAGTCCTCAGTCCCCAGCTATCAATCTTCAATCCTCAATGCTCCATCCTCAATCCTCAATCCTCAGTCCTCAGTCCTCAATCCTCAATCCTCAAACCTCAATCCTCAATCCTCAATCTTCAATCCTCAATACTCAATCTTCACTCCTCAATCCTCAATACTCAATCCTCGATCTTCAATCCTCAATCCTCAATCCTCAGTCCTCAATCCTCATTCTTCAGTCCTCAGTACCCAATCCTCAATCTTCAATCCCCAATCCTCAATCCTCAATTCTCAATCCTCAATCCTCAGTCCGCAGTCCTCAAACCTCAATCCTCATTCTTCAATCCTCAATACCCAATCCTCAATCTTCAATCCTCAATCCTCAATCCTCAATCCTCATTCCCCAAACCTCAATCCTCAAGCCTCAGTCCTCATCCTCAATTCTCAATTCTCAATTCACAATCCTCAGTCCTCAATCCTCAATCTTCAATCCTCAATAATCATCTTTCAATCCTAGATCCTCAATCACCAATCATCAATCCTTAATCCTCAATCTTCAGTCCTCAGTCCCCAGCCCTCAATCTTCAATCCTCAATGCTCCATCCTCAATCCTCAATCCTCAATCCTCAGTCCTCAGTCCTCAATCCTCAATCCTCAAACCTCAATCCTCAATCCTCAACCTTCAATCCTCAATACTCAATCTTCACTCCTCAATCCTCAATACTCAATCCTCGATCTTCAATCCTCAATCCTCAATCCTCAGTCCTCAATCCTCATTCTTCAATCCTCAGTACCCAATCCTCAATCTTCAATCCTCAATCCTCAATCCTCAATTCTCAATCCTCAATCCTCAGTCCTCAGTCCTCAAACCTCAATCCTCATTCTTCAATCCTCAATACCCAATCCTCAATCTTCAATCCTCAATCCTCAATCCTCAATTCTCAATCCTCAATCCTCAATCCTCAGACCTCGATCTTCAATCCTCAATCCACAACCCTCAATCCTCAATCCTCAATCTTCAATCCTCAACCCTCAACCATCAATACTCAATTCTCAATACTCAATAGAATATCCTGAATTCTCATGGTTCAATACTCAATCCACAATATTCTATAATCAAATCTCAATCCTCAAACATCAATTCTCAACACTCAATCCTCAACACTCAGTCCTCTCTCTTCAATCCTCCATCCTCAACTCTGAATCCTCAAGCGTCAATACTCAATCGTCAATCCTCAACCCTCAATCCTCAGCCCTCAAACCTCAATCCCGAATCCTCAATCCTAAATCCTCTGTCTTCAGCCCTCAGTCCTCAAAAATCAACTATAAATCCTCTATCCTGAATAAAATATCCTCAATTTCCAGTTTTCCATACTCAATCCCCATTCTTCAATCTTCAAATCTGAATTCACAAACATCAATTCTAATCACTCAAGCATCAACACTCAGTCTTCAATCTTCAATCCTCAATCCTCAATCCTCAATCTTCAATCCTCAATACTCAATCTTCAATCATCAATCCTCAATCCTCATTCCTCAATCTTCAATCCTCAATACTCAATCCTCATTCTTCAACCCTCAACACCCAATACTCAATCTTCAATCCTCAATCCTCAATCCTCAATTCTCAATCCTCAATCCTCAATCTTCAGACCTCAGACATCAATACTCAACCCTCAGCCCTCGTCCTCAATCCACAACCCTCAATCCTAGATCCTCAATCTTCCATCATCAATATTCAATCTTCAATCCTCAACCCTCAACCCTCAATACTCAATCCTCAACCCTCAATGTACGATCCTCAATACCCAATCCTCAATCTTCAATCCTCAATCCTCAATCCTCAATCCTCAATCTTCAATCCTCAATCCTCAGGCCTCAAACCTCAATCCTGAATCTTCAATCTTCAGCCATCAGTCCTCAAAAATCAACTATCAATCCCCTATCCTGAATAGAATATCCTCAATTTACAGTTTTCCATACTCAATCCCCATTCTTCAATCTTCAATTCTGAATCCACAAACATCAATTCTAATCACTCAACCATCAACACTCAGTCCTCAATCTTCAATCCTCAGTCCTCAATCCTCAATCTTCAATCCTCAATACTCAATCTTCAGTCCTCAGTCCTCAATCCTCAACCCTCAATCTTCAATCCTCAATCCTCAATCCTCATTCTTCGATCCTCAACACCCAATCCTCAATCTTCAATCCTCAATACTCAATCCTCAATTCTCAATCCTCAATCCTCAATCCTCAGACCTCAAACATCAATACTCAACCCTCAGACCTCGTCCTCAATCCACAACACTCAATCCTCGATCCTCAATCTTCAATCATCAATATTCAATCTTCATTCCTCAACCCTCAATCCTCAATACTCAATCCTCAATGCTCAATGTTCAATCCTCAATACCCAATCCTCAATCTTCAATCCTCAATCCTCAATCCTCAATCCTCAATCCTCAATCCTCAGTCCTCAGTCCTCAAACCTCAATCCTGAATCCTCAATCCTGAATCCTCAATGTTCAGCCCTCAGTACTCAACAATCAGTTGTCAATCCTCAATCCACAATAGAATATCCTCAATTCACAGGTTTCGTTGCTCAATACTCGACCTGCAATCTTCAAATCTCTATCCACAAGCATCAATTCTCATCACTCAACACTCAACACTCAGTCCCCAATCCTGAATCTTCAATCCTCAATCCTCAATCCTCAATCCTCAATCCTCAATCTTCAATCCTCAATCCTCAATGCTCAATTCTCAATCCTCAATCCTCAAACCTCAATCTTCAATCCTCAACACTCAATCTTCAATCCTCAATCCTCAATCCTCAGTCATCAATCCTCAATCTTCAATTCTCAATCGTCAATCCCCACTCCTCAATCCTCAACACCCAATCCTCAATCTTCAATCCTCAATCCTGAATCCTCAATTCTCAATCCTCAATCCTCAATCATCAGACCTCAAACATCAATACTCAACCCTCAGTCCTCGTCCTCAATACACAAACCTCAATCCTCGATCCTCAGACCTCAAACATCAATACTCAACCCTCAGACCTCGTCCTCAATCCACAACACTCAATCCTCGATCATCAATCTTCAATCATCAATATTCAATCTTCATTCCTCAACCCTCAATCCTCAATACTCAATCCTCAATGCTCAATGTTCAATCCTCAATACCCAATCCTCAATCTTCAATCCTCAATCCTCAATCCTCAATCCTCAATCCTCAATCCTCAATCCTCAATCCTCAATCCTCAGTCCTCAAACCACAATCCTGAATCCTCAATCCTGAATCCTCAATCTTCAGCCCTCAGTCATCAACAATCACTTGTCAATCCACAACCCTCAATAGAACATCCTCAGTACAGAGCTTTCCATACGCACTACTCAGTATGCAATCTTCAAATCTCTATCCGCAAACATCAATTCTCATCACTCAACCCTCAACACTCAGTCCCCAATCCTCAATCTTCCATTCTCAATCCTCAATCCTCAATCCTCAATCCTCAATCTTCAATCCTCAATACTAAATCTTCAATCCTCTATCCTCAATACTCAATCCTCAATATTCAATCCTCAACCCTCAATCCTCACTCCTCAATCCTCATTCTTCAATCCTCAGGATCCAATCCTCAATCTTCAATCCTCAATCCTCTATCCTCAATTCTCAATATTCAATCCTTAGTCCTGAGTCCTCAAACCTCAATCCTAATCCTTCAATCCTCAATCCTCAATCTTCAATCCTCAATCCTCAATCCTCAGTCCTCAATACTCAACCATCAATCCTCAATCCTCAATCTTCAACCCTCAATACTGAATCTTTAATCCTCAATCCTCAATCCTCAATCCTTAATCCTGAATCCTCAATCCTCAATCCTCAATCCTCATTCTTCAATCCTGAATACCCAATCCTCAATCATCAATCCTCAATCCTCAATCCTCAATCCTCAATCCTCAATTGTAAATCCTCAATCCTCAGTCCTCAGTCCTCAAACCACAATCCTCAATCCTCAGCCCTCATCCTCGATCCTCAATCCTCAATCCTCAGTCCTCCGTCCTCAAACCTCAGTCCTCAGCCCTCAGACCTCATCCTCAATCCTCAATCCTCAATCCTCAATCCTCAAACTTCAAACCTCAATACTCAATCTTCAATGCTCAATCCTCAATCCTCAGTCATCAATCCTCAATCTTCAATTCTCAACCGTCAATCCCCACTCCTCAATCCTCAACACCCAATCCTCAATCTTCAATCCTCAATACCCAATCCTCAATCTTCAATCCTCAATCCTCAATCCCCAATTCTCAATCCTCAATCCTCAATCCTCAGACCTCAAACCTCAATCCCGAATCCTCAATCCTAAATCCTCAATCCTCAATCCTCAGACCTCAAACATCAATACTCAACCCTCAGACCTCGTCCTCAATCCACAACACTCAATCCTCGATCCTCAATCTTCAATCATCAATATTCAATCTTCATTCCTCAACCCTCAATCCTCAATACTCAATCCTCAATCTTCAATCCTCAATCCTCAATACCCAATCCTCAATCTTCAATCCTCAATCCTCAATCCTCAATCCTCAATCCTCAATCCTCAATCCTCAGTCCTCAAACCTCAATCCTGAATCCTCAATCCTGAATCCTCAATGTTCAGCCCTCAGTACTCAACAATCAGTTGTCAATCCTCAATCCACAATAGAATATCCTCAATTCACAGGTTTCGTTGCTCAATACTCGACCTGCAATCTTCAAATCTCTATCCACAAGCATCAATTCTCATCACTCAACACTCAACACTCAGTCCCCAATCCTGAATCTTCAATCCTCAATCCTCAATCCTCAATCCTCAATCCTCAATCTTCAATCCTCAATCCTCAATGCTCAATTCTCAATCCTCAATCCTCAAACCTCAATCTTCAATCCTCAACACTCTATCTTCAATCCTCAATCCTCAATCCTCAGTCATCAATCCTCAATCTTCAATTCTCAATCGTCAATCCCCACTCCTCAATCCTCAACACCCAATCCTCAATCTTCAATCCTCAATCCTGAATCCTCAATTCTCAATCCTCAATCCTCAATCATCAGACCTCAAACATCAATACTCAACCCTCAGTCCTCGTCCTCAATACACAAACCTCAATCCTCGATCCTCAGACCTCAAACATCAATACTCAACCCTCAGACCTCGTCCTCAACCCACAACACTCAATCCTCGATCATCAATCTTCAATCATCAATATTCAATCTTCATTCCTCAACCCTCAATCCTCAATACTCAATCCTCAATGCTCAATGTTCAATCCTCAATACCCAATCCTCAATCTTCAATCCTCAATCCTCAATCCTCAATCCTCAATCCTCAATCCTCAATCCTCAATCCTCAATCCTCAGTCCTCAAACCACAATCCTGAATCCTCAATCCTGAATCCTCAATCTTCAGCCCTCAGTCATCAACAATCACTTGTCAATCCACAACCCTCCATAGAACATCCTCAGTACAGAGCTTTCCATACGCACTACTCAGTATGCAATCTTCAAATCTCTATCCGCAAACATCAATTCTCATCACTCAACCCTCAACACTCAGTCCCCAATCCTCAATCTTCCATTCTCAATCCTCAATCCTCAATCCTCAATCCTCAATCCTCAATCTTCAATCCTCAGTACTAAATCTTCAATCCTCTATCCTCAATACTCAATCCTCAATCTTCAATCCTCAACCCTCAATCCTCAATCCTCAATCCTCATTCTTCAATCCTCAGGATCCAATCCTCAATCTTCAATCCTCAATCCCCAATCCTCAATTCTCAATATTCAATCCTTAGTCCTGAGTCCTCAAACCTCAATCCTAATCCTTCAATCCTCAATACCCAATCCTCAATCTTCAATCCTCAATCCTCAATCATCAATTCTCAATCCTCAATCCTCAATCCTCGGACCCCAAACATCAATACTCAATCCTCAGTCCTCGTCCTCAATCCACAACCCCCAATCCTCAATCCTCAATCTTCAATCATCAATATTCAATCTTCAGTCCTCAATCCTCAATCCTCAATCCTCAATCCTCAATCCACAATGTTCAATCCGCAATACCCAATCCTCAATCTTCAATACTCAATCCTCAATCCACAATCCCCAATCCTCAATCCTCAATCCTCAATCCTCAATCCTCAATCTTCAATCCTCAATCCTCAATCCTCACTCCTCAATACTCAACCATCAATCCTCAATTCCCAATACGCAATAGAATATCCTGAATTCTCAGGATTCAATACTCAAACCTCAATCCTCAACCCTCAGCCCTCATCCTCCATCCTCAACCCTCAATGTTCAATCCGCAATACCCAATCCTCAATCTTCAATCCTCAATCCTCAATCCTCAATCCACAATCCCCAATCCTCAATCCTCAATCCTCAATCCTCAATCCTCAATCTTCAATCCTCAATCCTCAATCCTCACTCCTCAATACTCAACCATCAATCCTCAATTCCCAATACGCAATAGAATATCCTGAATTCTCACGATTCAATACTCAAACCTCAATCCTCAACCCTCAGCCCTCATCCTCCATCCTCAACCCTCAATGTTCAATCCGCAATACCCAATCCTCAATCTTCAATCCTCAATCCTCAATCCTCAATCCTCAATCCTCAATCCTCAATCCTCAATCTTCAATCCTCAATCCTCAATTCTGAATCCTGAATACTCAATCTTCAATCCTCAATCCTCAGCCCTCAATACTCTAGCATCAATCTTCAATCCTCAATCCTCAATCCTCAATCCTCAATCCTCATTCTTCAATCCTCAATACCCAATCCTCAATCTTCAATCCTCAATCCTCAATGCACAATTCTCAATCCTCAATCCTCAAACCTCAATCTTCAATCCTCAACACTCAATCATCAATCCTCAATCCTCAATCCTCAGTCATCAATCCTCAATCTTCAATTCTCAATCGTCAATCCCCACTCCTCAATACTCAACACCCAATCCTCGATCCTCAATCTTGAATCATCAATATTCAATCTTCAATCCTCAACCCTCAACCCTCAATACTCAATCCTCAATCCTCAATGTACGATCCTCAATACCCAATCCTCAATCTTCAATCCTCAATCCTCAATCCTCAATCCTCAATCCTCAATCCTCAATCCTCAATCCTCAATCCTCAATCCTCAAACTTCAAGCCTCAATACTCAATCTTCAATCCTCAATCCTCAATCCTCAGTCATCAATCCTCAATCTTCAATTCTCAATCGTCAATCCCCACTCCTCAATCCTCCACACCCAATCCTCAATCTTCAATCCTCAATCCTCAATCCTCAATTCTCAATCCTCAATCCTCAATCCTCAGACCTCAAACATCAATACTCAACCCGCAGTCCTCGTCCTCAATACACAACCCTCAATCCTCGATACTCAATCTTCAATCATCAATAATCAATCTTCAATTCTCAACCCTCAATCCTCAATACTCAATCCTCAATCCTCAATGTTCAATCCTCAATCTTCAATCCTTCAATCCTCAATACCCAATCCTCAATCTTCAATCCTCAATCCTCAATCATCAATTCTCAATCCTCGATCCTCAATCCTCGGACCCCAAACATCAATACTCAATCCTCAGTCCTCGTCCTCAATCCACAACCCCCAATCCTCAATCCTCAATCTTCAATCATCAATATTCAATCTTCAGTCCTCAATCCTCAATCCTCAATCCTCAATCCACAATGTTCAATCCGCAATACCCAATCCTCAATCTTCAATACTCAATCCTCAATCCATAATCCTCAATCCTCAATCCTCAATCCTCAATGCTCAATCCTCAATCTTCAATCCTCAATCCTCAATCCTCACTCCTCAATACTCAACCATCAATCCTCAATTCCCAATACGCAATACTCAATCCTCGATCTTCAACCCTCAATCCTCAATCCTCAGTCCTCAATCCTCATTCTTCAATCCTCAGTACCCGATCCTCAATCTTCAATCCTCAATCCTCAATCCTCAATGCTCAATCCTCAATCCTCAGTCCTCAGTCCTCAAATCTCAGACCTCAAACATCAATACTGAACCCTCAGTCCTCGTCCTCAATCCACAACCCTCAATCCTCAATCCTCAATCTTCAATCCTCAATGCTCAATGTTCAATCCTCAATACCCAGTCCTCAATCTTCAATCCTCAATCCTCAATCCTCAATCCTCAATCCTCAATCCTCAATCCTCAGTCCTCAAACCTCAATCCTGAATCCTCAATCCTGAATCCTCAATGTTCAGCCCTCAGTCCTCAACAATCAGTTGTCAATCCTCAATCCACAATAGAATATCCTCAATTCACAGGTTTCATTGCTCAATACTCGACCTGCAATCTTCAAATCTCTATCCACAAGCATCAATTCTCATCACTCAACACTCAACACTCAGTCCCCAATCCTGAATCTTCAATCCTCAATCCTCAATCCTCAATCCTCAATTCTCAATCTTCAATCCTCAATCCTCAATGCTCAATTCTCAGTCCTCAATCCTCAAACCTCAATCTTCAACCCTCAACACTCAATCTTCAATTCTCAATCCTCAATCCTCAGTCATCAATCCTCAATCTTCAATTCTCAATCGTCAATCCCCACACCTCAATCCTCAACACCCAATCCTCAATCTTCAATCCTCAATCCTGAATCCTCAATTCTCAATCCTCAATCCTCAATCATCAGACCTCAAACATCAATACTCAACCCTCAGTCCTCGTCCTCAATACACAACCCTCAATCCTCGATCCTCAGACCTCAAACATCAATACTCAACCCTCAGACCTCGTCCTCAATCCACAACACTCAATCCTCGATCCTCAATCTTCAATCATCAATATTCAATCTTCATTCCTCAACCCTCAATCCTCAATACTCAATCCTCAATGCTCAATGTTCAATCCTCAACACCCAATCCTCAATCTTCAATCCTCAATCCTCAATCCTCAATCCTCAATCCTCAATCCTCAATCCTCAGTCCTCAAACCTCAATCCTGAATCCTCAATCCTGAATCCTCAACGTTCAGCCCTCAGTCCTCAACAATCAGTTGTCAATCCTCAATCCTCAATAGAATATCCTCAATTCACAGGTTTCAATAATCAACACTCAACCTGCAATCTTCAAATCTCTATCCACAAACATCAATTCTCATCACTCAACCCTCAACACTCAGTCCCCAATCCTGAATCTTCAATCCTCAATCCTCAGTCCTCAATCCTCAATCCTCAATCTTCAATCCTCAATACTCAATCTTCAATCCTCAATCCTCAATCCTCAACCCTCAGCCCTCAATCGTCAACATCCAATCCTGAATACTCAATCTTCAATACTCAACCCTCAATCCTCAATTCTCAATCCTCAATCCTCATTCTTCAATCCTCAATACCCAATCCTCAATCTTCAATCCTCAATCCTCAATCCTCAATTTTCAATCCTCAATCCTCAGTCCTCAGTCCTCAAACCTCAATCCTCAACACTCAGGCCTCATCCTCAATCCTCAATCCTCAAAGCTCAATCCTCAATCCTCTGTTCCAGATACTCAATCTTCAATTCTCAATCCTCAATACTCAATCCTCGATCTTCAATCCTCAATCCTCAATCCTCAATCCTCATTCTTCAATCCACAATACCCAATCTTCAATCTTCATTCCTCAATCCTCAATCATCAATTCTCAATCCTTAATCCTCAATCCTCAGACCTCAACCATCAATACTCAACCCTCAGTCCTCGTCCTCAAACCACAACACTCAATCCTCGATCCTCAATCTTCAATCCTCAATACTCAATCTTCAATCCTCTATCCTCAATCCTCAATCCTCAATCCTCAATACTCAATCGTCAGTCCTCGTCCTCAATCCACAACCCTCAATCCTCAATCCTCAATCTTCAGTCCTCAACCCTCAACCATCAATACTCAGTTCTCAATACTCAATAGAATATCCTGAATTCTCATGGTTGAATGCTCAATTCACAATATTCTATAATCAAATCTCAATCCTCAAACATCAATTCTCAACACTCAATCCTCAACACTCAGTCCTCTCTCTTCAATCCTCCATTCTCAACTCTCAATCCTCAATCGTCAATACTCAATCCTCAATCCTCAACCCTCAATCCTCAGCCCTCAAACCTCAATCCCGAATCCTCAATTCTAAATCCTCAATCTTCAGCCCTCAGTCCTCAAAAATCAACTATCAATCCTCTATCCTGAATAGAATATCCTCAATTTACAGTTTTCCATACTCAATCCCCATTCTTCAATCTTCAAATCTGAATCCACAAACATCAATTCTAATCACTCAAACATCAACACTCAGTCCTCAATCTTCAATCCTCAGTCATCAATCCTCAATCTTCAATCCTCAATACTCAATCTTCAGTCCTCAATCCTCAATCCTCAACCCTCAATCTTCAATCCTCAATCCTCAATCCTCATTCTTCGATCCTCAACACCCAATCCTCAATCTTCAATCCTCAATACTCAATCCTCAATTCTCAATCCTCAATCCTCAATCCTCAGACCTCAAACATCAATACTCAACCCTCAGACCTCGTCCTCAATCCACAACACTCAATCCTCGATCATCAATCTTCAATCATCAATATTCAATCTTCATTCCTCAACCCTCAATCCTCAATCCTCAATACTCAATCCTCAATGCTCAATGTTCAATCCTCAATACCCAATCCTCAATCATCAATCCTCAATCCTCAATCCTCAATCCTCAATCCTCAATCCTCAATCCTCAGTCCTCAAACCTCAATCCTGAATCCTCAATCCTGAATCCTCAATGTTCAGCCCTCAGTCCTCAACAATCAGTTGTCAATCCTCAGTCCACAATAGAATATCCTCAATTCACAGGTTTCATTGCTCAATACTCGACCTGCAATCTTCAAATCTCTATCCACAAGCATCAATTCTCATCACTCAACACTCAACACTCAGTCCCCAATCCTGAATCTTCAATCCTCAATCCTCAATCCTCAATCCTCAATCCTCAATCTTCAATCCTCAATCCTCAATGCTCAATACTCAACCCTCAATCCTCAAGCCTCAATCTTCAATCCTCAACACTCAATCTTCAATCCTCAATCCTCAATCCTCAGTCATCAATCCTCAATCTTCAATTCTCAATCGTCAATCCCCACTCCTCAATCCACAACACCCAATCCTCAATCTTCAATCCTCAATCCTGGGTCCTCAATTCTCAATCCTCAACCCTCAATCCTCAGACCTCAACCATCAATACTCAACCCTCAGTCCTCCTCCTCAATACACAACCCTCAATCCTCGATCCTCAATCTTCAATCATCAATAATCAATCTTCAATTCTCAACCCTCAATCCTCAATACTCAATCCTCAATCCTCAATGTTCAATCCTCAATACCCAATCCTCAATCTTCAATCCTCAATCCTCAATCCTCAATCCTCAATCCTCAATCCGCAATCTTCAGTCCTCAAACCTCAATCCTGAATCCTCAATCCTGAATCCTCAACGTTCAGCCCTCAGTCCTCAACAATCAGTTGTCAATCCTCAATCCTCAATAGAATATCCTCAATTCACAGGTTTCAATACTCAACACTCAACCTGCAATCTTCAAATATCTATCCACAAACATCAATTCTCATCTCTCAACCCTCAACACTCAGTCCCCAATCCTGAATCTTCAATACTCAATCCTCAGTCCTCAATCCTCAATCCTCAATACTAAATCTTCAATCCTCTATCCTCAATACTCAATCCTCAATCTTCAATCCTCAACCCTCAATCCTCAATCCTCAATCCTCATTCTTCAATCCTCAGGATCCAATCCTCAATCTTCAATCCTCAATCCTCAATCCTCAATTCTCAATATTCAATCCTTAGTCCTGAGTCCTCAAACTTCAATACTAATCCTTCAATCCTCAATACCCAATCCTCAATCTTCAATCCTCAATCCTCAATCCTCAATTCTCAATCCTCAATCCTCAATCCTCGGACCCCAAACATCAATACTCAACCCTCAGTCCTCGTGCTCAATCCACAACTCCCAATCCTCAATCCTCAATCTTCAGTCATCAATATTCAATCTTCAGTCCTCAATCCTCAATCCTCAATCCTCAATCGTCAATCCACAATGTTCAATCCGCAATACCCAATCCTCAATCTTCAATACTCAATTCTCAATCCACAATCCTCAATCCTCAATCCTCAATCCTCAATCCTCAATCCTCAATCTTCAATCCTCAATCCTCAATCCTCACTCCTCAATACTCAACCATCAATCCTCAATTCCCAATACGCAATAGAATATCCTGAATTCTCAGGATTCAATATCAAACCTCAATCCTCAACCCTCAGCCCTCATCCTCCATCCTCAACCCTCAATGTTCAATCCGCAATACCCAATCCTCAATCTTCAATACTCAATCCTCAATCCTCAATCCCCAATCCTCAATCCTCAATCCTCAATCCTCAATCCTCAATCTTCAATCCTCAATCCTCAAACTTCAATCCTCAATACTCAATCTTCAATCCTCTTGCCTCATTCCTCAAACCTCAATTCTGAATCCTGAATACTCAATCTTCAATCCTCAATCCTCAGCCCTCAATACTCTAGCATCAATCTTCAATCCTCAATCCTCAATCCTCAATCCTCAATCCTCATTCTCCAATCCTCAATACCCAATCCTCAATCTTCAATCCTCAATCCTCAATGCTCAATTCTCAATCCTCAATCCTCAAACATCAATCTTCAATCCTCAGCACTCAATCTTCAATCCTCAATCCTCAATCCTCAGTCATCAATCCTCAATCTTCAATTCTCAATCGTCAATCCCCACTCCTCAATACTCAACACCCAATCCTCAATCTTCAATCCTCAATCCTCTATCCTCAATCCTCAATTCTCAATCTTCAGACCTCAAACATCAATACTCAACCCTCAGTCCTCGTCCTCAATCCACAACCCTCAATCCTCGATCCTCAATCTTCAATCATCAATATTCAATCTTCAATCCTCAACCCTCAACCCTCAATACTCAATCCTCAATCCTCAATGTACGATCCTCAATACACAATCCTCAATCTTCAATCCTCAATCCTCAATCCTCAATCCTCAATCCTCAATCCTCAATCCTCAATCCTCAATCCTCAGTCCTCAATGTTCAATCCGCAATACCCAATCCTCAATCTTCAATACTCAATCCTCAATCCTCAATCCTCAATCCTCATTCTTCAATCCTCAATACCCAATCCTCAATCTTCAATCCTCAATCCTCAATGCTCAATTCTCAATCCTCAACCCTCAAACCTCAATCTTCAATCCTCAACACCCAATCCTCAATCTTCAATCCTCAATCCTGAATCCTCAATTCTCAATCCTCAATCCTCAATCCTCAGACCTCAACCATCAATACTCAACCCTCAGTCCTCCTCCTCAATACACAACCTTCAATCCTCGATCCTCAATCTTCAATCATCAATAATCAATCTTCAATTCTCAACCCTCAATCCTCAATACTCAATCCTCAATCCTCAATGTTCAATCCTGAATACCCAATCCTCAATCTTCAATCCTCAATCCTCAATCCTCAATCCTCAATCCTCAATCCGCAATCTTCAGTCCTCAAACCTCAATCCTGAATCCTCAATCCTGAATCCTCAACGTTCAGCCCTCAGTCCTCAACAATCAGTTGTCAATCCTCAATCCTCAATAGAATATCCTCAATTCACAGGTTTCAATACTCAACACTCAACCTGCAATCTTCAAATATCTATCCACAAACATCAATTATCATCTCTCATCCCTCAACACTCAGTCCCCAATCCTGAATCTTCAATCCTCAATCCTCAGTCCTCAATCCTCTATCCTCAATACTAAATCTTCAATCCTCTATCCTCAATACTCAATCCTCAATCTTCAATCCTCAACCCTCAATCCTCAATCCTCAATCCTCATTCTTCAATCCTCAGGATCCAATCCTCAATCTTCAATCCTCAATCCTCAATCCTCAATTCTCAATATTCAATCCTTAGTCCTGAGTCCTCAAACTTCAATCCTAATCCTTCAATCCTCAATACCCAATCCTCAATCTTCAATCCTCAATCCTCAATCCTCAATTCTCAATCCTCAATCCTCAATCCTCGGACCCCAAACATCAATACTCAACCCTCAGTCCTCGTGCTCAATCCACAACCCCCAATCCTCAATCCTCAATCTTCAATCATCAATATTCAATCTTCAGTCCTCAATCCTCAATCCTCAATCCTCAATCGTCAATCCACAATGTTCAATCCGCAATACCCAATCCTCAATCTTCAATACTCAATTCTCAATCCACAATCCTCAATCCTCAATCCTCAATCATCAATATTCAATCTTCATTCCTCAACCCTCAATCCTCAATACTCAATCCTCAATGCTCAATGTTCAATCCTCAACACCCAATCCTCAATCTTCAATCCTCAATCCTCAATCCTCAATCCTCAATCCTCAATCCTCAATCTTCAATTCTCAATCGTCTATCCCCACACCTCAATCCTCAACACCCAATCCTCAATCTTCAATCCTCAATCCTGAATCCTCAATTCTCAATCCTCAATCCTCAATCATCAGACCTCAAACATCAATACTCAACCCTCAGTCCTCGTCCTCAATACACAACCCTCAATCCTCGATCCTCAGACCTCAAACATCAATACTCAACCCTCAGACCTCGTCCTCAATCCACAACACTCAATCCTCGATCCTCAATCTTCAATCATCAATATTCAATCTTCATTCCTCAACCCTCAATCCTCAATACTCAATCCTCAATGCTCAATGTTCAATCCTCAACACCCAATCCTCAATCTTCAATCCTCAATCCTCAATCCTCAATCCTCAATCCTCAATCCTCAATCCTCAGTCCTCAAACCTCAATCCTGAATCCTCAATCCTGAATCCTCAACGTTCAGCCCTCAGTCCTCAACAATCAGTTGTCAATCCTCAATCCTCAATAGAATATCCTCAATTCACAGGTTTCAATAATCAACACTCAACCTGCAATCTTCAAATCTCTATCCACAAACATCAATTCTCATCACTCAACCCTCAACACTCAGTCCCCAATCCTGAATCTTCAATCCTCAATCCTCAATCCTCAATCTTCAATCCTCAATACTCAATCTTCAATCCTCAATCCTCAATCCTCAACCCTCAACCCTCAATCGTCAACCTCCAATCCTGAATACTCAATCTTCAATACTCAACCCTCAATCCTCAATCCTCAATCCTCAATCCTCATTCTTCAATCCTCAATACCCAATCCTCAATCTTCAATCCTCAATCCTCAATCCTCAATTTTCAATCCTCAATCCTCAGTCCTCAGTCCTCAAACCTCAATCCTCAACACTCAGGCCTCATCCTCAATCCTCAATCCTCAAAGCTCAATCTTCAATCCTCTGTCCCAGATACTCAATCTTCAATTCTCAATCCTCAATACTCAATCCTCGAGCTTCAATCCTCAATCCTCAATCCTCAATCCTCAATCCTCAATCCTCATTCTTCAATCCACAATACCCAATCTTCAATCTTCAATCCTCAATCCTCAATCATCAATTCTCAATCCTTAATCCTCAATCCTCAGACCTCAAACATCAATACTCAACCCTCAGACCTCGTCCTCAAAACACAACACTCAATCCTCGATCCTCAATCTTCAATCCTCAATCCTCAGTCCTCAAACCTCAATCCTGAATCCTCAATCCTGAATCCTCAATGTTCAGCCCTCAGTCCTCAACAATCAGTTGTCAATCCTCAATCCACAATAGAATATCCTCAATTCACAGGTTTCATTGCTCAATACTCGACCTGCAATCTTCAAATCTCTATCCACAAGCATCAATTCTCATCACTCAACCCTCAACACTCTGTCCCCAATCCTCAATCTTCAATCCTCAATCCTCAATCCCCAATCCTCAATCCTCAATCTTCAATCCTCAATACTCAATATTCAGTCCTCAATCCTCAATCCTCGACCCTCAATCCTCAATCGTCAATCTCCAATCCTGAATACTCAATCTTCAATCCTCAACCCTCAATCCTCAATCCTCAATCCTCAATACTCATTCTTCAACCCTCAATACCCAATCCTCAATCTTCAATCCTCAATCCTCATTCCTCAATTCTCAATCCTCAATCCTCAGTCCTCAGTTCTCAAACCTCAATCCTCAACCCGCAGACCGCATCCTCAATCCTCAATCCTCAATCCTCAATCTTCAATCCCCAATACTCAATCATCAATCCTCAATCCTCAATCCTCAATCCTCAATCCTCAATCCTCAATCCTCAACCCTCAGTCATCAGTACTCAATCTTCAATGCTCAAACCTCAATACTCAATCCTCAATCCTCAATCCTCAATCCTCATTCTTCAATCCTCAATACCCAATCCTCAATCTTCAATCCTCAATCCTCAATCCTCAATTCTCAATCCTCAATCCTCAGTCCTCAGTTCTCAAACCTCAATCCTCAACCCTCAGACTGCATCCTCAATCCTCAGTCCTCAATCCTCAATCCTCAATCCTCAAACATCTATTCTCAACTCTCAATCCTCAACACTCAGTCCTCTCTCTTCAATCCTCCATCCTCAATCCTCAATCCTCAAGCGTCAATCCTCAATCCTCAATCCTCAACCCTGAATCCTCAGTCCTCAAACCTCAATCCTCAGACCTCAAACATCAATACTCAACCCTCAGTCCTCGTCCTCAATACACAACCCTCAATCCTCGATCCTCAATCTTCAATCATCAATAATCAATCTTCAATTCTCAACCCTCAATCCTCAATACTCAATCCTCAATCCTCAATGTTCAATCCTCAATACCCAATCCTCAATCTTCAATCCTCAATCCTCAATCCTCAATCCTCAATCCTCAATCCGCAATCTTCAGTCCCCAAACCTCAATCCTGAATCCTCAACCCTGAATCCTCAACGTTCAGCCCTCAGTCCTCAACAATCAGTTGTCAATCCTCAATCCTCAATAGAATATCCTCAACTCACAGGTTTCAATACTCAACACTCAACCTGCAATCTTCAAATCTCTATCCACAAACATCAATTCTCATCACTCAACCCTCAACACTCAGTCCCCAATCCTGAATCTTCAATCCTCAATCCTCAGTCCTCAATCCTCAATCCTCAAACTTCAATCCTCAATACTCAATCTTCAATCCTCAATACTCAATCCTCAACCCTCAACCCTCAATCGTCAACCTCCAATCCTGAATACTTAATCTTCAATCCTCAACCCTCAATCCTCAATCCTCAATCCTCCATCCTCATTCTTCAATCCTCAATACCCAATCCTCAATCTTCAATCCTCAATCCTCAATCCTCAATTTTCAATCCTCAATCCTCAGTCCTCAGTCCTCAAACCTCAATCCTCAACACTCAGGCCTCATCCTCAATCCTCAATCCTCAATGCTCAATCCTCAATCCTCAATACTCAATGTTCAATCCTCAATACCCAATCCGCAATCTTCAATCCTCAATCCTGAATCCTCAATCCTCAATCCTCAATCCTCAATCCTCAGTCCTCAAACCACAATCCTGAATCCTCAATCCTGAATCCTCAATCTTCAGCCCTCAGTCCTCAACAATCACTTGTCAATCCACAACCCTCAATAGAACATCCTCACTACAGAGCTTTCCATACGCACTACTCAGTATGCAATCTTCAAATCTCTATCCGCAAACATCAATTCTCATCACTCAACCCTCAACACTCAGTCCCCAATCCTCAATCTTCCATTCTCAATCCTCAATCCTCAATCCTCAGTCCTCAGTCTTCAATCCTCAATACTAAATCTTCAATCCTCTATCCTCAATACTCAATCCTCAATCTTCAATCCTCAACCCTCAATCCTCAATCCTCAATCCTCATTCTTCAATCCTCAGGACCCAATCCTCAATCTTCAATCCTCAATCCTCAATCCTCAATTCTCAATATTCAATCCTTAGTCCTGAGTCCTCAAACCTCAATCCTAATCCTTCAATCCTCAATACCCAATCCTCAATCTTCAATCCTCAATCCTCAATCCTCAATTCTCAACCCTCAATCCTCAATCCTCGGACCCCAAACATCAATACTCAATCCTCAGTCCTCGTCCTCAATCCACAACCCCCAATCCTCAATCCTCAATCTTCAATCATCAATATTCAATCTTCAGTCCTCAATCCTCAATCCTCAATCCTCAATCCTCAATCCACAATGTTCAATCCGCAATACCCAATCCTCAATCTTCAATACTCAATCCTCAATCCACAATCCTCAATCCTCAATCCTCAATCCTCAATCCTCAATCCTCAATCTTCAATCCTCAATCCTCAATCCTCACTCCTCAATACTCAACCATCAATCCTCAATCCTCAACCTTCAACCCTCAATACTGAATCTTTAATCCTCAAACCTCAATCCTCAATCCTTAATCCTGAATCCTCAATCCTCAATCCTCAATCCTCAATCCTCAAACTTCAATCCTCAATACTCAATCTTCAATCCTCAATCCTCAATCCTCAATCCTCAATCCTCATTCTTCAATCCTCAATACCCAATCCTCAATCTTCAATCCTCAATCCTCAATGCTCAATTCTCAATCCTCAATCCTCAAACCTCAATCTTCAATCCTCAACACTCAATCTTCAATCCTCAATCCTCAATCCTCAGTCATCAATCCTCAATCTTCAATTCTCAATCGTCAATCCCCACTCCTCAATACTCAACACCCAATCCTCAATCTTCAATCCTCAATCCTCAATCCTCAATCCTCAATTCTCAATCTTCAGACCTCAAACATCAATACTCAACCCTCAGTCCTCGTCCTCAATCCACAACCCTCAATCCTCGATCCTCAATCTTCAATCATCAATATTCAATCTTCAATCCTCAACCCTCAACCCTCAATACTCAATCCTCAATCCTCAATGTACGATCCTCAATACCCAATCCTGAATCTTCAATCCTCAATCCTCAATCCTCAATCCTCAATCCTCAATCCTCAATCCTCAATCCTCAATCCTCAGTCCTCAATGTTCAATCCGCAATACCCAATCCTCAATCTTCAATACTCAATCCTCAATCCTCAATCCTCAATCCTCATTCTTCAATCCTCAATACCCAATCCTCAATCTTCAATCCTCAATCCTCAATGCTCAATTCTCAATCCTCTATCCTCAAACCTCAATCTTCAATCCTCAACACTCAATCTTCAATCCTCAATCCTCAATCCTCAGTCATCAATCCTCAATCTTCAATTCTCAATCGTCAATCCCCACTCCTCAATCCTCAACACCCAATCCTCAATCTTCAATCCTCAATCCTCAATCCTCAATTCTCAATCCTCAATCCTCAATCCTCAATCCTCAGACCTCAAACATCAATACTCAACCCTCAGTCCTCGTCCTCAATACACAACCCTCAATCCTCGATCCTCAACCTTCAATCATCTATAATCAATCTTCAATTCTCAACCCTCAATCCTCAATACTCAATCCTCAATCCTCAATGTTCAATCCTCAATACCCAATCCTCAAGCTTCAATCCTCAACCCTCAGTCCTCAATCCTCAATCCTCAATCTTCAATCCTCAATACTCAATCTTCAATCCTCAATCCTCAATCCTCAATCCTCAATCCTCAGTCCTCAATGTTCAATCCGCAATACCCAATCCTCAATCTTCAATACTCAATCCTCAATCCTCAATCCTCAATCCTCATTCTTCAATCCTCAATACCCAATCCTCAATCTTCAATCCTCAATCCTCAATGCTCAATTCTCAATCCTCAACCCTCAAACCTCAATCTTCAATCCTCAACACCCAATCCTCAATCTTCAATCCTCAATCCTGAATCCTCAATTCTCAATCCTCAATCCTCAATCCTCAGACCTCAACCATCAATACTCAACCCTCAGTCCTCCTCCTCAATACACAACCTTCAATCCTCGATCCTCAATCTTCAATCATCAATAATCAATATACAATTCTCAACCCGCAATCCTCAATACTCAATCCTCAATCCTCAATGTTCAATCCTGAATACCCAATCCTCAATCTTCAATCCTCAATCCTCAATCCTCAATCCTCAATCCTCAATCCTCAATCCGCAATCTTCAGTCCTCAAACTTCAATCCTGAATCCTCAATCCTGAATCCTCAACGTTCAGCCCTCAGTCCTCAACAATCAGTTGTCAATCCTCAATCCTCAATAGAATATCCTCAATTCACAGGTTTCAATACTCAACACTCAACCTGCAATCTTCAAATATCTATCCACAAACATCAATTATCATCTCTCAACCCTCAACACTCAGTCCCCAATCCTGAATCTTCAATCCTCAATCCTCAGTCCTCAATCCTCTATCCTCAATACTAAATCTTCAATCCTCTATCCTCAATACTCAATCCTCAATCTTCAATCCTCAACCCTCAATCCTCAATCCTCAATCCTCATTCTTCAATCCTCAGGATCCAATCCTCAATCTTCAATCCTCAATCCTCAATCCTCAATTCTCAATATTCAATCCTTAGTCCTGAGTCCTCAAACTTCAATCCTAATCCTTCAATCCTCAATACCCAATCCTCAATCTTCAATCCTCAATCCTCAATCCTCAATCCTCAGTCCTCAATCCTCAATCCTCAAACTTCAATCCTCAATACTCAATCTTCAATCCTCAATACTCAATCCTCAACCCTCAACCCTCAATCGTCAACCTCCAATCCTGAATACTTAATCTTCAATCCTCAACCCTCAATCCTCAATCCTCAATCCTCAATCCTCATTCTTCAATCCTCAATACCCAATCCTCAATCTTCAATCCTCAATCCTCAATCCTCAATTTTCAATCCTCAATCCTCAGTCCTCAGTCCTCAAACCTCAATCCTCAACACTCAGGCCTCATCCTCAATCCTCAATCCTCAATGCTCAATCCTCAATCCTCAATACTCAATGTTCAATCCTCAATACCCAATCCGCAATCTTCAATCCTCAATCCTGAATCCTCAATCCTCAATCCTCAATCCTCAATCCTCAGTCCTCAAACCACAATCCTGAATCCTCAATCCTGAATCCTCAATCTTCAGCCCTCAGTCCTCAACAATCACTTGTCAATCCACAACCCTCAATAGAACATCCTCACTACAGAGCTTTCCATACGCACTACTCAGTATGCAATCTTCAAATCTCTATCCGCAAACATCAATTCTCATCACTCAACCCTCAACACTCAGTCCCCAATCCTCAATCTTCCATTCTCAATCCTCAATCCTCAATCCTCAGTCCTCAGTCTTCAATCCTCAATACTAAATCTTCAATCCTCTATCCTCAATACTCAATCCTCAATCTTCAATCCTCAACCCTCAATCCTCAATCCTCAATCCTCATTCTTCAATCCTCAGGACCCAATCCTCAATCTTCAATCCTCAATCCTCAATCCTCAATTCTCAATATTCAATCCTTAGTCCTGAGTCCTCAAACCTCAATCCTAATCCTTCAATCCTCAATACCCAATCCTCAATCTTCAATCCTCAATCCTCAATCCTCAATTCTCAACCCTCAATCCTCAATCCTCGGACCCCAAACATCAATACTCAATCCTCAGTCCTCGTCCTCAATCCACAACCCCCAATCCTCAATCCTCAATCTTCAATCATCAATATTCAATCTTCAGTCCTCAATCCTCAATCCTCAATCCTCAATCCTCAATCCACAATGTTCAATCCGCAATACCCAATCCTCAATCTTCAATACTCAATCCTCAATCCACAATCCTCAATCCTCAATCCTCAATCCTCAATCCTCAATCCTCAATCTTCAATCCTCAATCCTCAATCCTCACTCCTCAATACTCAACCATCAATCCTCAATCCTCAACCTTCAACCCTCAATACTGAATCTTTAATCCTCAAACCTCAATCCTCAATCCTTAATCCTGAATCCTCAATCCTCAATCCTCAATCCTCAATCCTCAAACTTCAATCCTCAATACTCAATCTTCAATCCTCAATCCTCAATCCTCAATCCTCAATCCTCATTCTTCAATCCTCAATACCCAATCCTCAATCTTCAATCCTCAATCCTCAATGCTCAATTCTCAATCCTCAATCCTCAAACCTCAATCTTCAATCCTCAACACTCAATCTTCAATCCTCAATCCTCAATCCTCAGTCATCAATCCTCAATCTTCAATTCTCAATCGTCAATCCCCACTCCTCAATACTCAACACCCAATCCTCAATCTTCAATCCTCAATCCTCAATCCTCAATCCTCAATTCTCAATCTTCAGACCTCAAACATCAATACTCAACCCTCAGTCCTCGTCCTCAATCCACAACCCTCAATCCTCGATCCTCAATCTTCAATCATCAATATTCAATCTTCAATCCTCAACCCTCAACCCTCAATACTCAATCCTCAATCCTCAATGTACGATCCTCAATACCCAATCCTGAATCTTCAATCCTCAATCCTCAATCCTCAATCCTCAATCCTCAATCCTCAATCCTCAATCCTCAATCCTCAGTCCTCAATGTTCAATCCGCAATACCCAATCCTCAATCTTCAATACTCAATCCTCAATCCTCAATCCTCAATCCTCATTCTTCAATCCTCAATACCCAATCCTCAATCTTCAATCCTCAATCCTCAATGCTCAATTCTCAATCCTCTATCCTCAAACCTCAATCTTCAATCCTCAACACTCAATCTTCAATCCTCAATCCTCAATCCTCAGTCATCAATCCTCAATCTTCAATTCTCAATCGTCAATCCCCACTCCTCAATCCTCAACACCCAATCCTCAATCTTCAATCCTCAATCCTCAATCCTCAATTCTCAATCCTCAATCCTCAATCCTCAATCCTCAGACCTCAAACATCAATACTCAACCCCCAGTCCTCGTCCTCAATACACAACCCTCAATCCTCGATCCTCAACCTTCAATCATCTATAATCAATCTTCAATTCTCAACCCTCAATCCTCAATACTCAATCCTCAATCCTCAATGTTCAATCCTCAATACCCAATCCTCAAGCTTCAATCCTCAACCCTCAGTCCTCAATCCTCAATCCTCAATCTTCAATCCTCAATACTCAATCTTCAATCCTCAATCCTCAATCCTCAATCCTCAATCCTCAGTCCTCAATGTTCAATCCGCAATACCCAATCCTCAATCTTCAATACTCAATCCTCAATCCTCAATCCTCAATCCTCATTCTTCAATCCTCAATACCCAATCCTCAATCTTCAATCCTCAATCCTCAATGCTCAATTCTCAATCCTCAACCCTCAAACCTCAATCTTCAATCCTCAACACCCAATCCTCAATCTTCAATCCTCAATCCTGAATCCTCAATTCTCAATCCTCAATCCTCAATCCTCAGACCTCAACCATCAATACTCAACCCTCAGTCCTCCTCCTCAATACACAACCTTCAATCCTCGATCCTCAATCTTCAATCATCAATAATCAATATACAATTCTCAACCCGCAATCCTCAATACTCAATCCTCAATCCTCAATGTTCAATCCTGAATACCCAATCCTCAATCTTCAATCCTCAATCCTCAATCCTCAATCCTCAATCCTCAATCCTCAATCCGCAATCTTCAGTCCTCAAACTTCAATCCTGAATCCTCAATCCTGAATCCTCAACGTTCAGCCCTCAGTCCTCAACAATCAGTTGTCAATCCTCAATCCTCAATAGAATATCCTCAATTCACAGGTTTCAATACTCAACACTCAACCTGCAATCTTCAAATATCTATCCACAAACATCAATTATCATCTCTCAACCCTCAACACTCAGTCCCCAATCCTGAATCTTCAATCCTCAATCCTCAGTCCTCAATCCTCTATCCTCAATACTAAATCTTCAATCCTCTATCCTCAATACTCAATCCTCAATCTTCAATCCTCAACCCTCAATCCTCAATCCTCAATCCTCATTCTTCAATCCTCAGGATCCAATCCTCAATCTTCAATCCTCAATCCTCAATCCTCAATTCTCAATATTCAATCCTTAGTCCTGAGTCCTCAAACTTCAATCCTAATCCTTCAATCCTCAATACCCAATCCTCAATCTTCAATCCTCAATCCTCAATCCTCAATTCTCAATCCTCAATCCTCAATCCTCGGACCCCAAACATCAATACTCAACCCTCAGTCCTCGTGCTCAATCCACAACCCCCAATCCTCAATCCTCAATCTTCAATCATCAATATTCAATCTTCAGTCCTCAATCCTCAATCCTCAATCCTCAATCGTCAATCCACAATGTTCAATCCGCAATACCCAATCCTCAATCTTCAATACTCAATTCTCAATCCACAATCCTCAATCCTCAATCCTCAATCCTCAATCCTCAATCCTCAATCTTCAATCCTCAATCCTCAATCCTCAGTCCTCAATACCCAATCCTCAATCTTCAATCCTCAATCCTCAATGCTCAATTCTCAATCCTCAATCCTCAAACCTCAATCTTCAATCCTCAACACTCAATCTTCAATCCTCAATCCTCAATCCTCAGTCATCAATCCTCAATCTTCAATTCTCAATCGTCAATCCCCACTCCTCAAAACTCAACACCCAATCCTCAATCTTCAATCCTCAATCCTCAATCCTCAATCCTCAATTCTCAATCTTCAGACCTCAAACAACAATACTCAACCCTCAGTCCTCGTCCTCAACCCACAACCCTCAATCCTCGATCCTCAATCTTCAATCATCAATATTCAATCTTCAATCCTCAACCCTCAACCCTCAATACTCAATCCTCAATCCTCAATGTACGATCCTCAATACCCAATCCTCAATCTTCAATCCTCAATCCTCAATCCTCAATCCTCAATCCTCAATCCTCAATCCTCAATCCTCAATCCTCAGTCCTCAATGTTCAATCCGCAATACCCAATCCTCAACCTTCAATACTCAATCCTCAATCCTCAATCCTCAATCCTCATTCTTCAATCCTCAATACCCAATCCTCAATCTTCAATCCTCAATCCTCAATGCTCAATTCTCAATCCTCAATCCTCAAACCTCAATCTTCAATCCTCAACACTCAATCTTCAATCCTCAATCCTCAATCCTCAGTCATCAATCCTCAATCTTCAATTCTCAATCGTCAATCCCCACTCCTCAATCCTCAACACCCAATCCTCAATCTTCAATCCTCAATCCTCAATCCTCAATTCTCAATCCTCAATCCTCAATCCTCAGACCTCAAACATCAATACTCAACCCTCAGTCCTCGTCCTCAATACACAAACCTCAATCCTCGATCCTCAACCTTCAATCATCTATAATCAATCTTCAATTCTCAACCCTCAATCCTCAATACTCAATCCTCAATCCTCAATGTTCAATCCTCAATACCCAATCCTCAAGCTTCAATCCTCAACCCTCAGTCCTCAATCCTCAATCCTCAATCTTCAATCCTCAGTACTCAATCTTCAATCCTCAATCCTCAATCCTCAACCCTCAGCCCTCAATCGTCAACATCCAATCCTGAATACTCAATCTTCAATACTCAACCCTCAATCCTCAATTCTCAATCCTCAATCCTCATTCTTCAATCCTCAATACCCAATCCTCAATCTTCAATCCTCAATCCTCAATCCTCAATTTTCAATCCTCAATCCTCAGTCCTCAGTCCTCAAACCTCAATCCTCAACACTCAGGCCTCATCCTCAATCCTCAATCCTCAAAGCTCAATCCTCAATCCTCTGTCCCAGATACTCAATCTTCAATTCTCAATCCTCAATACTCAATCCTCGATCTTCAATCCTCAATCCTCAATCCTCAATCCTCATTCTTCAATCCACAATACGCAATCTTCAATCTTCATTCCTCAATCCTCAATCATCAATTCTCAATCCTTAATCCTCAATCCTCAGACCTCAACCATCAATACTCAACCCTCAGTCCTCGTCCTCAAACCACAACACTCAATCCTCGATCCTCAATCTTCAATCCTCAATACTCAATCTTCAATCCTCTATCCTCAATCCTCAATCCTCAATCCTCAATACTCAATCGTCAGTCCTCGTCCTCAATCCACAACCCTCAATCCTCAATCCTCAATCTTCAGTCCTCAACCCTCAACCATCAATACTCAATTCTCAATACTCAATAGAATATCCTGAATTCTCATGGTTCAATGCTCAATTCACAATATTCTATAATCAAATCTCAATCCTCAAACATCAATTCTCAACACTCAATCCTCAACACTCAGTCCTCTCTCTTCAATCCTCCATTCTCAACTCTCAATCCTCAATCGTCAATACTCAATCCTCAATCCTCAACCCTCAATCCTCAGCCCTCAAACCTCAATCCCGAATCCTCAATTCTAAATCCTCAATCTTCAGCCCTCAGTCCTCAAAAATCAACTATCAATCCTCTATCCTGAATAGAATATCCTCAATTTACAGTTTTCCATACTCAATCCCCATTCTTCAATCTTCAAATCTGAATCCACAAACATCAATTCTAATCACTCAAACATCAACACTCAGTCCTCAATCTTCAATCCTCAGTCCTCAATCCTCAATCTTCAATCCTCAATACTCAATCTTCAGTCCTCAATCCTCAATCCTCAACCCTCAATCTCCAATCATCAATCCTCAATCCTCATTCTTCGATCCTCAACACCCAATCCTCAATCTTCAATCCTCAATACTCAATCCTCAATTCTCAATCCTCAATCCTCAATCCTCAGACCTCAAACATCAATACTCAACCCTCAGACCTCGTCCTCAATCCACAACACTCAATCCTCGATCATCAATCTTCAATCATCAATATTCAATCTTCATTCCTCAACCCTCAATCCTCAATCCTCAATACTCAATCCTCAATGCTCAATGTTCAATCCTCAATACCCAATCCTCAATCATCAATCCTCAATCCTCAATACTCAATCCTCAATCCTCAATCCTCAATCCTCAGTCCTCAAACCTCAATCCTGTATCCTAAATCCTGAATCCTCCATCTTCAGCCCTCAGTCCTCAACAATCAGTTGTCAATCCTCAATCCTCAATAGAATATCATCAGTTCACAGTTTTTAACACTCAATACTCAATCTGCAATCTTCAAACCTCTATCCACAAACATCAATTCTCATCACTCAACACTCAACACTCAGTCCCCAATCCTGAATCTTCAATCCTCAATCCCCAATCCTCAATCCTCAATCCTCAATCTTCAATCCTCAATCCTCAATGCTCAATTCTCAACCCTCAATCCTCAAGCCTCAATCTTCAATCCTCAACACTCAATCTTCAATCCTCAATCCTCAATCCTCAGTCATCAATCCTCAATCTTCAATTCTCAATCGTCAATCCCCACTCCTCAATCCTCAACACCCAATCCTCAATCTTCAATCCTCAATCCTGAATCCTCAATTCTCAATCCTCAATCCTCAATCTTCAGACCTCAACCATCAATACTCAACCCTCAGTCCTCCTCCTCAATACACAATCCTCAATCCTCGATCCTCAATCTTCAATCATCAATAATCAATCTTCAATTCTCAACCCTCAATCCTCAATACTCAATCCTCAATCCTCAATGTTCAATCCTCAATACCCAATCCTCAATCTTCAATCCTCAATCCTCAATCCTCAATCCTCAATCCTCAATCCGCAATCTTCAGTCCTCAAACCTCAATCCTGAATCCTCAATCCTGAATCCTCAACGTTCAGCCCTCAGTCCTCAACAATCAGTTGTCAATCCTCAATCCTCAATAGAATATCCTCAATTCACAGGTTTCAATACTCAACACTCAACCTGCAATCTTCAAATATCTATCCACAAACATCAATTCTCATCTCTCAACCCTCAACACTCAGTCCCCAATCCTGAATCTTCAATCCTCAATCCTCAGTCCTCAATCCTCAATCCTCAATACTAAATCTTCAATCCTCTATCCTCAATACTCAATCCTCAATCTTCAATCCTCAACCCTCAATCCTCAATCCTCAATCCTCATTCTTCAATCCTCAGGATCCAATCCTCAATCTTCAATCCTCAATCCTCAATCCTCAGTCCTCAATACTCAACCATCAATCCTCAATCCTCAATCTTCAACCCTCAATACTGAATCTTTAATCCTCAATCCTCAATCCTCAATCCTTAATTCTGAATCCTCAATCCTCAATCCTCAATCCTCAATCCTCAAACTTCAATCCTCAATACTCAATCTTCAATCCTCTTGCCTCATTCCTCAAACCTCAATTCTGAATCCTGAATACTCAATCTTCAATCCTCAATCCTCAGCCCTCAATACTCTAGCATCAATCTTCAATCCTCAATCCTCAATCCTCAATCCTCAATCCTCATTCTCCAATCCTCAATACCCAATCCTCAATCTTCAATCCTCAATCCTCAATGCTCATTTCTCAATCCTCAATCCTCAAACCTCAATCTTCAATCCTCAACACTCAATCTTCAATCCTCAATCCTCAATCCTCAGTCATCAATCCTCAATCTTCAATTCTCAATCGTCAATCCCCACTCCTCAATACTCAACACCCAATCCTCAATCTTCAATCCTCAATCCTCTATCCTCAATCCTCAATTCTCAATCTTCAGACCTCAAACATCAATACTCAACCCTCAGTCCTCGTCCTCAATCCACAACACTCAATCCTCGATCCTCAATCTTCAATCATCAATATTCAATCTTCAATCCTCAACCCTCAACCCGCAATACTCAATCCTCAATCCTCAATCCGCAATCTTCAGTCCTCAAACCTCAATCCTGAATCCTCAATCCTGAATCCTCAACGTTCAGCCCTCAGTCCTCAACAATCAGTTGTCAATCCTCAATCCTCAATAGAATATCCTCAATTCACAGGTTTCAATACTCAACACTCAACCTGCAATCTTCAAATATCTATCCACAGACATCAATTATCATCTCTCAACCCTCAACACTCAGTCCCCAATCCTGAATCTTCAATCCTCAATCCTCAGTCCTCAATCCTCTATCCTCAATACTAAATCTTCAATCCTCTATCCTCAATACTCAATCCTCAATCTTCAATCCTCAACCCTCAATCCTCAATCCTCAATCCTCATTCTTCAATCCTCAGGATCCAATCCTCAATCTTCAATCCTCAATCCTCAATCCTCAATTCTCAATATTCAATCCTTAGTCCTGAGTCCTCAAACTTCAATCCTAATCCTTCAATCCTCAATACCCAATCCTCAATCTTCAATCCTCAATCCTCAATCCTCAATTCTCAATCCTCAATCCTCAATCCTCGGACCCCAAACATCAATACTCAACCCTCAGTCCTCGTGCTCAATCCACAACCCCCATCTCAATCCTCAATCTTCAATCATCAATATTCAATCTTCAGTCCTCAATCCTCAATCCTCAATCCTCAATCGTCAATCCACAATGTTCAATCCGCAATACCCAATCCTTAATCTTCAATACTCAATTCTCAATCCACAATCCTCAATCCTCAATCCTCAATCCTCAATCCTCAATCCTCAATCTTCAATCCTCAATCCTCAATCCTCAGTCCTCAATACTCAACCATCAATCCTCAATCCTCAATCTTCAACCCTCAATACTGAATCTTTAATCCTCAATCCTCAATCCTCAATCCTTAATCCTGAATCCTCAATCCTCAATCCTCAATCCTCAATCCTCAAACTTCAATCCTCAATACTCAATCTTCAATCCTCTTGCCTCATTCCTCAAACCTCAATTCTGAATCCTGAATACTCAATCTTCAATCCTCAATCCTCAGCCCTCAATACTCTAGCATCAATCTTCAATCCTCAATCCTCAATCCTCAATCCTCAATCCTCATTCTCCAATCCTCAATACCCAATCCTCAATCTTCAATCCTCAATCCTCAATGCTCAATTCTCAATCCTCAATCCTCAAACCTCAATCTTCAATCCTCAACACTCAATCTTCAATCCTCAATCCTCAATCCTCAGTCATCAATCCTCAATCTTCAATTCTCAATCGTCAATCCCCACTCCTCAATACTCAACACCCAATCCTCAATCTTCAATCCTCACACCTCTATCCTCAATCCTCAATTCTCAATCTTCAGACCTCAAACATCAATACTCAACCCTCAGTCCTCGTCCTCAATCCACAACCCTCAATCCTCGATCCTCAATCTTCAATCATCAATATTCAATCTTCAATCCTCAACCCTCAACCCTCAATACTCAATCCTCAATCCTCAATGTACGATCCTCAATACCCAATCCTCAATCTTCAATCCTCAATCCTCAATCCTCAATCCTCAATCCTCAATCCTCAATCCTCAATCCTCAATCCTCAGTCCTCAATGTTCAATCCGCAATACCCAATCCTCAATCTTCAATACTCAATCCTCAATCCTCAATCCTCAATCCTCATTCTTCAATCCTCAATACCCAATCCTCAATCCTCAATCCTCAATCCTCAATGCTCAATTCTCAATCCTCAACCCTCAAACCTCAATCTTCAATCCTCAACACCCAATCCTCAATCTTCAATCCTCAATCCTGAATCCTCAATTCTCAATCCTCAATCCTCAATCCTCAGACCTCAACCATCAATACTCAACCCTCAGTCCTCCTCCTCAATACACAACCCTCAATCCTCGATCCTCAATCTTCAATCATCAATAATCAATCTTCAATCCTCAATCCTCAACCCTCAGTCATCAATCCTCAATCTTCAATTCTCAATCGTCAATCCCCACTCCTCAATCCTCAACACCCAATCCTCAATCTTCAATCCTCAATCCTCAATCCTCAATTCTCAATCCTCAATCCTCAATCCTCGGACCCCAAACATCAATACTCAACCCTCAGACCTCGTGCTCAATCCACAACCCCCAATCCTCAATCCTCAATCTTCAATCATCAATATTCAATCTTCAGTCCTCAATCCTCAATCCTCAATCCTCAATCGTCAATCCACAATGTTCAATCCGCAATACCCAATCCTCAATCTTCAATACTCAATCCTCAATCCTCAATCCCCAATCCTCAATCCTCAATCCTCAATCCTCAATCCTCAATCTTCAATCCTCAATCCTCAATCCTCAGTCCTCAATACTCAACCATCAATCCTCAATCCTCAATCTTCAACCCTCAATACTGAATCTTTAATCCTCAATCCTCAATCCTCAATCCTTAATCCTGAATCCTCAATCCTCAATCCTCAATCCTCAATCCTCAAACTTCAATCCTCAATACTCAATCTTCAATCCTCTTGCCTCATTCCTCAAACCTCAATTCTGAATCCTGAATACTCAATCTTCAATCCTCAATCTTCAGCCCTCAATACTCTAGCATCAATCTTCAATCCTCAATCCTCAATCCTCAATCCTCAATCCTCATTCTCCAATCCTCAATACCCAATCCTCAATCTTCAATCCTCAATCCTCAATGCTCAATTCTCAATCCTCAATCCTCAAACCTCAATCTTCAATCCTCAACACTCAATCTTCAATCCTCAATCCTCAATCCTCAGTCATCAATCCTCAATCTTCAATTCTCAATCGTCAATCCCCACTCCTCAATACTCAACACCCAATCCTCAATCTTCAATCCTCAATCCGCTATCCTCAATCCTCAATTCTCAATCTTCAGACCTCAAACATCAATACTCAACCCTCAGTCCTCGTCCTCAATCCACAACCCTCAATCCTCGATCCTCAATCTTCAATCATCAATATTCAATCTTCAATCCTCAACCCTCAACCCTCAATACTCAATCCTCAATCCTCAATGTACGATCCTCAATACCCAATCCTCAATCTTCAATCCTCAATCCTCAATCCTCAATCCTCAATCCTCAATCCTCAATCCTCAATCCTCAATCCTCAATCCTCAGTCCTCAATGTTCAATCCGCAATACCCAATCCTCAATCTTCAATACTCAATCCTCAATCCTCAATCCTCAGTCCTCAATGTTCAATCCGCAATACCCAATCCTCAATCTTCAATCCTCAATCCTCAATCCTCAATTCTCAATCCTCAATCCTCAATCCTCAGACCTCAAACATCAATACTCAACCCTCAGTCCTCGTCCTCAATACACAACCCTCAATCCTCGATCCTCAATCTTCAATCATCAATAATCAATCTTCAATTCTCAACCCTCAATCCTCAATACTCAATCCTCAATCCTCAATGTTCAATCCTCAATACCCAATCCTCAATCTTCAATCCTCAATCCTTCATCCTCAATCCTCAATCCTCAATCCGCAATCTTCAGTCCTCAAACCTCAATCCTGAATCCTCAATCCTGAATCCTCAACGTTCAGCCCTCAGTCCTCAACAATCAGTTGTCAATCCTCAATCCTCAATAGAATATCCTCAATTCACAGGTTTCAATACTCAACACTCAACCTGCAATCTTCAAATCTCTATCCACAAACATCTATTCTCATCACTCAACCCTCAACACTCAGTCCCCAATCCTGAATATTCAATCCTCAATCCTCAGTCCTCAATCCTCAATCCTCAATCTTCAATCCTCAATACTCAATCTTCAATCCTCAATCCTCAATCCTCAACCCTCAACCCTCAATCGTCAACATCCAATCCTGAATACTCAATCTTCAATACTCAACCCTCAATCCTCAATCCTCAATCCTCAATCCTCATTCTTCAATCATCAATACTCAATCTTCAGTCCTCAATCCTCAATCCTCAACCCTCAATCTTCAATCCTCAATCCTCAATCCTCATTCTTCGATCCTCAACACCCAATCCTCAATCTTCAATCCTCAATACTCAATCCTCAATTCTCAATCCTCAATCCTCAATCCTCAGACCTCAAACATCAATACTCAACCCTCAGACCTCGTCCTCAATCCACAACACTCAATCCTCGATCCTCAATCTTCAATCATCAATATTCAATCTTCATTCCTCAGCCCTCAATCCTCAATCCTCAATACTCAATCCTCAATGCTCAATGTTCAATCCTCAATACCCAATCCTCAATCTTCAATCCTCAATCCTCAATCCTCAATCCTCAATCCTCAATCCTCAATCCTCAGTCCTCAAACCTCAATCCTGAATCCTCAATCCTGAATCCTCAATGTTCAGCCCTCAGTCCTCAACAATCAGTTGTCAATCCTCAGTCCACAATAGAATATCCTCAATTCACAGGTTTCATTGCTCAATACTCGACCTGCAATCTTCAAATCTCTATCCACAAGCATCAATTCTCATCACTCAACACTCAACACTCAGTCCCCAATCCTGAATCTTCAATCCTCAATCCTCAATCCTCAATCCTCAATCCTCAATCTTCAATCCTCGATACTCAATATTCAGTCCTCAATCCTCAATCCTCGACCCTCAGTCCTCAATCGTCAATCTCCAATCCTGAATACTCAATCTTCAATCCTCAACCCTCAATCCTCAATCCTCAATACTCAATACTCATTCTTCAACCCTCAATGCCCAATCCTCAATCTTCAATCCTCAATCCTCATTCCTCAATTCTCAATCCTCAATCCTCAGTCCTCAGTCCTCAAACCTCAATCCTCATGCCTGAGGCCTCATCCTCAATCCTCAATCCTCAATACTCAATCTTAAATCCTCTGTCCCAGATCCTCAATCTTCAATTCTCAATCCTCAATCCTCAATCTTCAATCCTCAAGGCTCAATCTTCAATCCTCGATCCTCAATCCTCAATCCTCAATCCTCATTCTTCAATCCTCAATACCCAATCCTGAATCTCCAATCGTCAATCCTCAATCCTCAATTCTCAATCCTCAATCCTCAATCCTCAGTCCTCAGGCCTCAAACATCAATACTCAAACCTCAGTCCTCGTCCTCAATCCACAACCCTCAATCCTCGATCCTCAATCTTCAATCCTCAATACTCAATCTTCAATCCTCAATCCTCAACCCTCAATACTCAATCGTCAATCTTATATCCTCAATACTCAATCTTCAATACTCAATTCTCAATCCTCAATCCTCAATCCTCATCCTTCAATCCTCAATACCCAATCCTGAATCTTCAATCCTCAATCCTCAATCCTCAATTCTCAATCCTCAACCCTCAATCCTCAGTCATCAATACTCAATCTTCAATACTCAATCCTCAATCCTCAGTCCTCAATCCTCAATCCTGAATCCTCAATCCTGAATCCTCAATCTTCAGCCCTCAGTCCTCAACAACCAATTATCAATCCGCAATCCTCATTAGAATATCCTCAATTCACTGTTTTCAATACTCAATCCCCATTCTTCAATCTTCAAATCTCAATCCACAAACATCAATTCTCATCAATCAACCCTCAACACTCAGTCCTCAATGTTCAATCCTCAATGCTCAATCCACAATCCTCAATCCTCAATCCTCAATCTTCAATCCCCAATACTCAATCATCAATCCTCAATCCTCAATCCTCAATCCTCAATCCTCAATCTTCAATCCTCAATCCTCAGTCATCAGTACTCAATCTTCAATGCTCAAAACTTAATACACAATCCTCAATCCTCAATCCTCAATCCTCATTCTTCAATCCTCAATACCCAATCCTCAATCTTCAATCCTCAATCCTCAATCCTCAATTCTCAATCCTCAATCCTCAGTCCTCAGTTCTCAAACCCCAATCCTCAACCCTCAGACTGCATCCTCAATCCTCAGTCCTCAATCCTCAATCCTCAATCCTCAAACATCTATTCTCAACTCTCAATCCTCAACACTCAGTCCTCTCTCTTCAATCCTCCATCCTCAATCCTCAATCCTCAAGCGTCAATCCTCAATCCTCAAACCTCAACCCTCAATCCTCAGTCCTCAAACCTCAATCCCGAATCCTCAATCCTGAATACTCAATCTTCAGCCCTCAGTCCTCAACAATCAACTGTCAATCCTCAATCCACAATAGAATATCCTCAATTCACTGTTTTCAATACTCAATCCCCATTCTTCAATCTTCAAATCTCAATCCACAAACATCAATTCTCATCACTCAACCCTCAGCACTCAGTCGTCAATCTTCAATCCTCAATCCTCAATCCTCAATCCTCAATACTCAATACTCAATCCTCAGTCATCAATACTCAATCTTCAATACTCAATCCTCAACCCTCAATCCTCAGTCCTCAATCCTCTATCCTCAATACTAAATCTTCAATCCTCTATCCTCAATACTCAATCCTCAATCTTCAATCCTCAACCCTCAATCCTCAATCCTCAATCCTCATTCTTCAATCCTCAGGATCCAATCCTCAATCTTCAATCCTCAATCCTCAATCCTCAATTCTCAATATTCAATCCTTAGTCCTGAGTCCTCAAACTTCAATCCTAATCCTTCAATCCTCAATACCCAATCCTCAATCTTCAATCCTCAATCCTCAATCCTCAATTCTCAATCCTCAATCCTCAATCCTCGGACCCCAAACATCAATACTCAACCCTCAGTCCTCGTGCTCAATCCACAACCCCCAATCCTCAATCCTCAATCTTCAATCATCAATATTCAATCTTCAGTCCTCAATCCTCAATCCTCAATCCTCAATCGTCAATCCACAATGTTCAATCCGCAATACCCAATCCTTAATCTTCAATACTCAATTCTCAATCCACAATCCTCAATCCTCAATCCTCAATCCTCAATCCTCAATCCTCAATCTTCAATCCTCAATCCTCAATCCTCAGTCCTCAATACTCAACCATCAATCCTCAATCCTCAATCTTCAACCCTCAATACTGAATCTTTAATCCTCAATCCTCAATCCTCAATCCTTAATCCTGAATCCTCAATCCTCAATCCTCAATCCTCAATCCTCAAACTTCAATCCTCAATACTCAATCTTCAATCCTCTTGCCTCATTCCTCAAACCTCAATTCTGAATCCTGAATACTCAATCTTCAATCCTCAATCCTCAGCCCTCAATACTCTAGCATCAATCTTCAATCCTCAATCCTCAATCCTCAATCCTCAATCCTCATTCTCCAATCCTCAATACCCAATCCTCAATCTTCAATCCTCAATCCTCAATGCTCAATTCTCAATCCTCAATCCTCAAACCTCAATCTTCAATCCTCAACACTCAATCTTCAATCCTCAATCCTCAATCCTCAGTCATCAATCCTCAATCTTCAATTCTCAATCGTCAATCCCCACTCCTCAATACTCAACACCCAATCCTCAATCTTCAATCCTCACACCTCTATCCTCAATCCTCAATTCTCAATCTTCAGACCTCAAACATCAATACTCAACCCTCAGTCCTCGTCCTCAATCCACAACCCTCAATCCTCGATCCTCAATCTTCAATCATCAATATTCAATCTTCAATCCTCAACCCTCAACCCTCAATACTCAATCCTCAATCCTCAATGTACGATCCTCAATACCCAATCCTCAATCTTCAATCCTCAATCCTCAATCCTCAATCCTCAATCCTCAATCCTCAATCCTCAATCCTCAATCCTCAGTCCTCAATGTTCAATCCGCAATACCCAATCCTCAATCTTCAATACTCAATCCTCAATCCTCAATCCTCAATCCTCATTCTTCAATCCTCAATACCCAATCCTCAATCCTCAATCCTCAATCCTCAATGCTCAATTCTCAATCCTCAACCCTCAAACCTCAATCTTCAATCCTCAACACCCAATCCTCAATCTTCAATCCTCAATCCTGAATCCTCAATTCTCAATCCTCAATC
Source organism: Calliopsis andreniformis (assembly GCF_051401765.1). Classification (NCBI taxonomy): domain Eukaryota; kingdom Metazoa; phylum Arthropoda; class Insecta; order Hymenoptera; family Andrenidae; genus Calliopsis; species Calliopsis andreniformis. Next base: position 4,226,843 of record NW_027480443.1, on the reverse strand, counting down.
CTCAATCCTCAGACCTCAACCATCAATACTCAACCCTCAGTCCTCCTCCTCAATACACAACCCTCAATCCTCGATCCTCAATCTTCAATCATCAATAATCAATCTTCAATCCTCAATCCTCAACCCTCAGTCATCAATCCTCAATCTTCAATTCTCAATCGTCAATCCCCACTCCTCAATCCTCAACACCCAATCCTCAATCTTCAATCCTCAATCCTCAATCCTCAATTCTCAATCCTCAATCCTCAATCCTCGGACCCCAAACATCAATACTCAACCCTCAGACCTCGTGCTCAATCCACAACCCCCAATCCTCAATCCTCAATCTTCAATCATCAATATTCAATCTTCAGTCCTCAATCCTCAATCCTCAATCCTCAATCGTCAATCCACAATGTTCAATCCGCAATACCCAATCCTCAATCTTCAATACTCAATCCTCAATCCTCAATCCCCAATCCTCAATCCTCAATCCTCAATCCTCAATCCTCAATCTTCAATCCTCAATCCTCAATCCTCAGTCCTCAATACTCAACCATCAATCCTCAATCCTCAATCTTCAACCCTCAATACTGAATCTTTAATCCTCAATCCTCAATCCTCAATCCTTAATCCTGAATCCTCAATCCTCAATCCTCAATCCTCAATCCTCAAACTTCAATCCTCAATACTCAATCTTCAATCCTCTTGCCTCATTCCTCAAACCTCAATTCTGAATCCTGAATACTCAATCTTCAATCCTCAATCTTCAGCCCTCAATACTCTAGCATCAATCTTCAATCCTCAATCCTCAATCCTCAATCCTCAATCCTCATTCTCCAATCCTCAATACCCAATCCTCAATCTTCAATCCTCAATCCTCAATGCTCAATTCTCAATCCTCAATCCTCAAACCTCAATCTTCAATCCTCAACACTCAATCTTCAATCCTCAATCCTCAATCCTCAGTCATCAATCCTCAATCTTCAATTCTCAATCGTCAATCCCCACTCCTCAATACTCAACACCCAATCCTCAATCTTCAATCCTCAATCCGCTATCCTCAATCCTCAATTCTCAATCTTCAGACCTCAAACATCAATACTCAACCCTCAGTCCTCGTCCTCAATCCACAACCCTCAATCCTCGATCCTCAATCTTCAATCATCAATATTCAATCTTCAATCCTCAACCCTCAACCCTCAATACTCAATCCTCAATCCTCAATGTACGATCCTCAATACCCAATCCTCAATCTTCAATCCTCAATCCTCAATCCTCAATCCTCAATCCTCAATCCTCAATCCTCAATCCTCAATCCTCAATCCTCAGTCCTCAATGTTCAATCCGCAATACCCAATCCTCAATCTTCAATACTCAATCCTCAATCCTCAATCCTCAGTCCTCAATGTTCAATCCGCAATACCCAATCCTCAATCTTCAATCCTCAATCCTCAATCCTCAATTCTCAATCCTCAATCCTCAATCCTCAGACCTCAAACATCAATACTCAACCCTCAGTCCTCGTCCTCAATACACAACCCTCAATCCTCGATCCTCAATCTTCAATCATCAATAATCAATCTTCAATTCTCAACCCTCAATCCTCAATACTCAATCCTCAATCCTCAATGTTCAATCCTCAATACCCAATCCTCAATCTTCAATCCTCAATCCTTCATCCTCAATCCTCAATCCTCAATCCGCAATCTTCAGTCCTCAAACCTCAATCCTGAATCCTCAATCCTGAATCCTCAACGTTCAGCCCTCAGTCCTCAACAATCAGTTGTCAATCCTCAATCCTCAATAGAATATCCTCAATTCACAGGTTTCAATACTCAACACTCAACCTGCAATCTTCAAATCTCTATCCACAAACATCTATTCTCATCACTCAACCCTCAACACTCAGTCCCCAATCCTGAATATTCAATCCTCAATCCTCAGTCCTCAATCCTCAATCCTCAATCTTCAATCCTCAATACTCAATCTTCAATCCTCAATCCTCAATCCTCAACCCTCAACCCTCAATCGTCAACATCCAATCCTGAATACTCAATCTTCAATACTCAACCCTCAATCCTCAATCCTCAATCCTCAATCCTCATTCTTCAATCATCAATACTCAATCTTCAGTCCTCAATCCTCAATCCTCAACCCTCAATCTTCAATCCTCAATCCTCAATCCTCATTCTTCGATCCTCAACACCCAATCCTCAATCTTCAATCCTCAATACTCAATCCTCAATTCTCAATCCTCAATCCTCAATCCTCAGACCTCAAACATCAATACTCAACCCTCAGACCTCGTCCTCAATCCACAACACTCAATCCTCGATCCTCAATCTTCAATCATCAATATTCAATCTTCATTCCTCAGCCCTCAATCCTCAATCCTCAATACTCAATCCTCAATGCTCAATGTTCAATCCTCAATACCCAATCCTCAATCTTCAATCCTCAATCCTCAATCCTCAATCCTCAATCCTCAATCCTCAATCCTCAGTCCTCAAACCTCAATCCTGAATCCTCAATCCTGAATCCTCAATGTTCAGCCCTCAGTCCTCAACAATCAGTTGTCAATCCTCAGTCCACAATAGAATATCCTCAATTCACAGGTTTCATTGCTCAATACTCGACCTGCAATCTTCAAATCTCTATCCACAAGCATCAATTCTCATCACTCAACACTCAACACTCAGTCCCCAATCCTGAATCTTCAATCCTCAATCCTCAATCCTCAATCCTCAATCCTCAATCTTCAATCCTCGATACTCAATATTCAGTCCTCAATCCTCAATCCTCGACCCTCAGTCCTCAATCGTCAATCTCCAATCCTGAATACTCAATCTTCAACCCTCAACCCTCAATCCTCAATCCTCAATACTCAATACTCATTCTTCAACCCTCAATGCCCAATCCTCAATCTTCAATCCTCAATCCTCATTCCTCAATTCTCAATCCTCAATCCTCAGTCCTCAGTCCTCAAACCTCAATCCTCATGCCTGAGGCCTCATCCTCAATCCTCAATCCTCAATACTCAATCTTAAATCCTCTGTCCCAGATCCTCAATCTTCAATTCTCAATCCTCAATTCTCAATCTTCAATCCTCAAGGCTCAATCTTCAATCCTCGATCCTCAATCCTCAATCCTCAATCCTCATTCTTCAATCCTCAATACCCAATCCTGAATCTCCAATCGTCAATCCTCAATCCTCAATTCTCAATCCTCAATCCTCAATCCTCAGTCCTCAGGCCTCAAACATCAATACTCAAACCTCAGTCCTCGTCCTCAATCCACAACCCTCAATCCTCGATCCTCAATCTTCAATCCTCAATACTCAATCTTCAATCCTCAATCCTCAACCCTCAATACTCAATCGTCAATCTTATATCCTCAATACTCAATCTTCAATACTCAATTCTCAATCCTCAATCCTCAATCCTCATCCTTCAATCCTCAATACCCAATCCTGAATCTTCAATCCTCAATCCTCAATCCTCAATTCTCAATCCTCAACCCTCAATCCTCAGTCATCAATACTCAATCTTCAATACTCAATCCTCAATCCTCAGTCCTCAATCCTCAATCCTGAATCCTCAATCCTGAATCCTCAATCTTCAGCCCTCAGTCCTCAACAACCAATTATCAATCCGCAATCCTCATTAGAATATCCTCAATTCACTGTTTTCAATACTCAATCCCCATTCTTCAATCTTCAAATCTCAATCCACAAACATCAATTCTCATCAATCAACCCTCAACACTCAGTCCTCAATGTTCAATCCTCAATGCTCAATCCACAATCCTCAATCCTCAATCCTCAATCTTCAATCCCCAATACTCAATCATCAATCCTCAATCCTCAATCCTCAATCCTCAATCCTCAATCTTCAATCCTCAATCCTCAGTCATCAGTACTCAATCTTCAATGCTCAAAACTTAATACACAATCCTCAATCCTCAATCCTCAATCCTCATTCTTCAATCCTCAATACCCAATCCTCAATCTTCAATCCTCAATCCTCAATCCTCAATTCTCAATCCTCAATCCTCAGTCCTCAGTTCTCAAACCCCAATCCTCAACCCTCAGACTGCATCCTCAATCCTCAGTCCTCAATCCTCAATCCTCAATCCTCAAACATCTATTCTCAACTCTCAATCCTCAACACTCAGTCCTCTCTCTTCAATCCTCCATCCTCAATCCTCAATCCTCAAGCGTCAATCCTCAATCCTCAAACCTCAACCCTCAATCCTCAGTCCTCAAACCTCAATCCCGAATCCTCAATCCTGAATACTCAATCTTCAGCCCTCAGTCCTCAACAATCAACTGTCAATCCTCAATCCACAATAGAATATCCTCAATTCACTGTTTTCAATACTCAATCCCCATTCTTCAATCTTCAAATCTCAATCCACAAACATCAATTCTCATCACTCAACCCTCAGCACTCAGTCGTCAATCTTCAATCCTCAATCCTCAATCCTCAATCCTCAATACTCAATACTCAATCCTCAGTCATCAATACTCAATCTTCAATACTCAATCCTCAACCCTCAGTCCTCAATCCTCAATCCTGAATCCTCAATCCTGAATCCTCAATCTTCAGCCCTCAGTCCTCAACAACCAATTATCAATCCGCAATCCTCATTAGAATATCCTCAATTCACTGTTTTCAATACTCAATCCCCATTCTTCAATCTTCAAATCTCAATCCACAAACATCAATTCTCATCAATCAACCCTCAACACTCAGTCCTCAATGTTCAATCCTCAATGCTCAATCCACAATCCTCAATCGTCAATCTTCAGTCCTCAATACTCAATCTTCAATCCTCAATCCTCAATCCTCAATCCTCAATCCTAATTCTTCAATCCTCAATACCCAATCCTCAATCTTCAATCCTCGTTCCTCAATCCTCAATTCTCAATCCTCAATCCTCAGTCCTCAGTCCTTAAACCTCAATCCTCAACCCTCAGCCCTGAACCTCAATTCTCAATCCTCAATCCTCAATCCTCAGTCATCAATACTCAATCTTCAATACTCAATCCTCAATCCTCAGTCCTCAATCCTCAATCCTCAATCCTCAATCCTCATTCCACAAACCTCAATCCTCAACCCTCAGTCCTCATCCTCACTTCTCAATTCTCAATCCTGAATCCTCAATCCTCAATCTTCAATCCTCAATAATCAATCTCCAATCCTAGATCCTCAATACCCAATCCTCAATCCTTAATCCTCAATCTTCAATCCTCAATGCTCCATGCTCAATCCTCAATCCTCAGTTCTGATTCCTCAATCCTCAATCCTCAATCCTCAGTCCTCAGTTCTCAAACCTCAATCCTCAACCCTCAGACCGCAACCTCAATCCTCAATCCTCAATCGTCAATCTTCAATCCCCAATACTCAATCATCAACCCTCAATCCTCAATCCTCAATCCTCAATCCTCAATCCTCAATCCTCAATCCTCAATCCTCAGTCATCAGTACTCAATCTTCAATACTCAAACCTCAATCCTCAATCCTCAATCCTCAATCCTCAATACTCAATCCTCATTCCTCAATCCTCGGACCCCAAACATCAATACTCAACCCTCAGTCCTCGTGCTCAATCCACAACCCCCAATCCTCAATCCTCAATCTTCAATCATCAATATTCAATCTTCAGTCCTCAATCCTCAATCCTCAATCCTCAAACGTCAATCCACAATGTTCAATCCGCAATACCCAATCCTTAATCTTCAATACTCAATTCTCAATCCACAATCCTCAATCCTCAATCCTCAATCCTCAATCCTCAATCCTCAATCTTCAATCCTCAATCCTCAATCCTCAGTCCTCAATACTCAACCATCAATCCTCAATCCTCAATCTTCAACCCTCAATACTGAATCTTTAATCCTCAATCCTCAATCCTCAATCCTTAATCCTGAATCCTCAATCCTCAATCCTCAATCCTCAATCCTCAAACTTCAATCCTCAATACTCAATCTTCAATCCTCTTGCCTCATTCCTCAAACCTCAATTCTGAATCCTGAATACTCAATCTTCAATCCTCAATCCTCAGCCCTCAATACTCTAGCATCAATCTTCAATCCTCAATCCTCAATCCTCAATCCTCAATCCTCATTCTCCAATCCTCAATACCCAATCCTCAATCTTCAATCCTCAATCCTCAATGCTCAATTCTCAATCCTCAATCCTCAAACCTCAATCTTCAATCCTCAACACTCAATCTTCAATCCTCAATCCTCAATCCTCAGTCATCAATCCTCAATCTTCAATTCTCAATCGTCAATCCCCACTCCTCAATACTCAACACCCAATCCTCAATCTTCAATCCTCAATCCTCTATCCTCAATCCTCAATTCTCAATCTTCAGACCTCAAACATCAATACTCAACCCTCAGTCCTCGTCCTCAATCCACAACCCTCAATCCTCGATCCTCAATCTTCAATCATCAATATTCAATCTTCAATCCTCAACCCTCAACCCTCAGTACTCAATCCTCAATCCTCAATGTACGATCCTCAATACCCAATCCTCAATCTTCAATCCTCAATCCTCAATCCTCAATCCTCAATCCTCAATCCTCAATCCTCAATTCTCAATCCTCAGTTCTCAATGTTCAATCCGCAATACCCAATCCTCAATCTTCAATACTCAATCCTCAATCCTCAATCCTCAATCCTCATTCTTCAATCCTCAATACCCAATCCTCAATCCTCAATCCTCAATCCTCAATCCTCAATCCTCAATCCTCAATCGTCAATCTTCAATCCCCAATACTCAATCATCAACCCTCAATCCTCAATCCTCAATCCTCAATCCTCAATCCTCAATCCTCAATCCTCAATCCTCAGTCATCAGTACTCAATCTTCAATACTCAAACCTCAATCCTCAATCCTCAATCCTCAATCCTCAATACTCAATCCTCATTCCTCAATCCTCGGACCCCAAACATCAATACTCAACCCTCAGTCCTCGTGCTCAATCCACAACCCCCAATCCTCAATCCTCAATCTTCAATCATCAATATTCAATCTTCAGTCCTCAATCCTCAATCCTCAATCCTCAAACGTCAATCCACAATGTTCAATCCGCAATACCCAATCCTTAATCTTCAATACTCAATTCTCAATCCACAATCCTCAATCCTCAATCCTCAATCCTCAATCCTCAATCCTCAATCTTCAATCCTCAATCCTCAATCCTCAGTCCTCAATACTCAACCATCAATCCTCAATCCTCAATCTTCAACCCTCAATACTGAATCTTTAATCCTCAATCCTCAATCCTCAATCCTTAATCCTGAATCCTCAATCCTCAATCCTCAATCCTCAATCCTCAAACTTCAATCCTCAATACTCAATCTTCAATCCTCTTGCCTCATTCCTCAAACCTCAATTCTGAATCCTGAATACTCAATCTTCAATCCTCAATCCTCAGCCCTCAATACTCTAGCATCAATCTTCAATCCTCAATCCTCAATCCTCAATCCTCAATCCTCATTCTCCAATCCTCAATACCCAATCCTCAATCTTCAATCCTCAATCCTCAATGCTCAATTCTCAATCCTCAATCCTCAAACCTCAATCTTCAATCCTCAACACTCAATCTTCAATCCTCAATCCTCAATCCTCAGTCATCAATCCTCAATCTTCAATTCTCAATCGTCAATCCCCACTCCTCAATACTCAACACCCAATCCTCAATCTTCAATCCTCAATCCTCTATCCTCAATCCTCAATTCTCAATCTTCAGACCTCAAACATCAATACTCAACCCTCAGTCCTCGTCCTCAATCCACAACCCTCAATCCTCGATCCTCAATCTTCAATCATCAATATTCAATCTTCAATCCTCAACCCTCAACCCTCAGTACTCAATCCTCAATCCTCAATGTACGATCCTCAATACCCAATCCTCAATCTTCAATCCTCAATCCTCAATCCTCAATCCTCAATCCTCAATCCTCAATCCTCAATTCTCAATCCTCAGTTCTCAATGTTCAATCCGCAATACCCAATCCTCAATCTTCAATACTCAATCCTCAATCCTCAATCCTCAATCCTCATTCTTCAATCCTCAATACCCAATCCTCAATCCTCAATCCTCAATCCTCAATCCTCAATCCTCAATCCTCAATCCGCAATCTTCAGTCCTCAAACCTCAATCCTGACTCCTCAATCCTGAATCCTCAACGTTCAGCCCTCAGTCCTCAACAATCAGTTGTCAATCCTCAATCCTCAATAGAATATCCTCAATTCACAGGTTTCAATACTCAACACTCAACCTGCAATCTTCAAATCTCTATCCACAAACATCAATTCTCATCACTCAACCCTCAACACTCAGTCCCCAATCCTGAATATTCAATCCTCAATCCTCAGTCCTCAATCCTCAATCCTCAATCTTCAATCCTCAATACTCAATCTTCAATCCTCAATCCTCAATCCTCAACCCTCAACCCTCAATCGTCAACATCCAATCGTGAATACTCAATCTTCAATACTCAACCCTCAATCCTCAATCCTCAATCCTCAATCCTCATTCTTCAATCATCAATACTCAATCTTCAGTCCTCAATCCTCAATCCTCAACCCTCAATCTTCAATCCTCAATCCTCAATCCTCATTCTTCGATCCTCAACACCCAATCCTCAATCTTCAATCCTCAATACTCAATCCTCAATTCTCAATCCTCAATCCTCAATCCTCAGACCTCAAACATCAATACTCAACCCTCAGACCTCGTCCTCAATCCACAACACTCAATCCTCGATCCTCAATCTTCAATCATCAATATTCAATCTTCATTCCTCAGCCCTCAATCCTCAATCCTCAATACTCAATCCTCAATGCTCAATGTTCAATCCTCAATACCCAATCCTCAATCTTCAATCCTCAATCCTCAATCCTCAATCCTCAATCCTCAATCCTCAATCCTCAGTCCTCAAACCTCAATCCTGAATCCTCAATCCTGAATCCTCAATGTTCAGCCCTCAGTCCTCAACAATCAGTTGTCAATCCTCAATCCTCAATAGAATATCCTCAATTCACAGGTTTCAATACTCAACACTCAACCTGCAATCTTCAAATCTCTATCCACAAACATCAATTCTCATCACTCAACCCTCAACACTCAGTCCCCAATCCTGAATATTCAATCCTCAATCCTCAGTCCTCAATCCTCAATCCTCAATCTTCAATCCTCGATACTCAATATTCAGTCCTCAATCCTCAATCCTCGACCCTCAGTCCTCAATCGTCAATCTCCAATCCTGAATACTCAATCTTCAATCCTCAACCCTCAATCCTCAATCCTCAATCCTCAATACTCATTCTTCAACCCTCAATGCCCAATCCTCAATCTTCAATCCTCAATCCTCATTCCTCAATTCTCAATCCTCAATCCTCAGTCCTCAGTCCTCAAACCTCAATCCTCATGCCTGAGGCCTCATCCTCAATCCTCAATCCTCAATACTCAATCTTAAATCCTCTGTCCCAGATCCTCAATCTTCAATTCTCAATCCTCAATCCTCAATCTTCAATCCTCAAGGCTCAATCTTCAATCCTCGATCCTCAATCCTCAATCCTCAATCCTCATTCTTCAATCCTCAATACCCAATCCTGAATCTTCAATCGTCAATCCTCAATCCTCAATTCTCAATCCTCAATCCTCAATCCTCAGTCCTCAGGCCTCAAACATCAATACTCAAACCTCAGTCCTCGTCCTCAATCCACAACCCTCAATCCTCGATCCTCAATCTTCAATCCTCAATACTCAATCTTCAATCCTCAATCCTCAACCCTCAATACTCAATCGTCAATCTTATATCCTCAATACTCAATCTTCAATACTCAATTCTCAATCCTCAATCCTCAATCCTCATCCTTCAATCCTCAATACCCAATCCTGAATCTTCAATCCTCAATCCTCAATCCTCAATTCTCAATCCTCAACCCTCAATCCTCAGTCCTCAAACCTCAATCCCGAATCCTCAATCCTGAATCCTCAATCTTCAGCCCTCAGTCCTCAACAATCAACTGTCAATCCTCAATCCACAATAGAATATCCTCAATTCACTGTTTTCAATACTCAATCCCCATTCTTCAATCTTCAAATCTCAATCCACAAACATCAATTCTCATCACTCAACCCTCAGCACTCAGTCGTCAATCATCAATCCTCAATCCTCAATCCTCAACCTTCAATCCTCAATATTCAATCTTCAATACTCAATCCTCAATCCTCAATCCTCAATACTCAATACTCAATCCTCAGTCATCAATACTCAATCTTCAATACTCAATCCTCAATCCTCAGTCCTCAATCCTCAATCCTGAATCCTCAATCCTGAATCCTCAATCTTCAGCCCTCAGTCCTCAACAACCAATTATCAATCCGCAATCCTCATTAGAATATCCTCAATTCACTGTTTTCAATACTCAATCCCCATTCTTCAATCTTCAAATCTCAATCCACAAACATCAATTCTCATCAATCAACCCTCAACACTCAGTCCTCAATGTTCAATCCTCAATGCTCAATCCACAATCCTCAATCGTCAATCTTCAGTCCTCAATACTCAATCTTCAATCCTCAATCCTCAATCCTCAATCCTCAATCCTAATTCTTCAATCCTCAATACCCAATCCTCAATCTTCAATCCTCGTTCCTCAATCCTCAATTCTCAATCCTCAATCCTCAGTCCTCAGTCCTTAAACGTCAATCCTCAACCCTCAGCCCTGATCCTCAATTCTCAATCCTCAATCCTCAATCCTCAGTCATCAATACTCAATCTTCAATACTCAATCCTCAATCCTCAGTCCTCAATCCTCAATCCTCAATCCTCAATCCTCATTCCTCAAACCTCAATCCTCAACCCTCAGTCCTCATCCTCACTTCTCAATTCTCAATCCTGAATCCTCAATCCTCAATCTTCAATCCTCAATAATCAATCTCCAATCCTAGATCCTCAATCCCCAATCCTCAATCCTTAATCCTCAATCTTCAATCCTCAATGCTCCATGCTCAATCCTCAATCCTCAGTTCTGATTCCTCAATCCTCAATCCTCAATCCTCAGTCCTCAGTTCTCAAACCTCAATCCTCGACCCTCAGACCGCAACCTCAATCCTCAATCCTCAATCGTCAATCTTCAATCCCCAATACTCAATCATCAACCCTCAATCCTCAATCCTCAATCCTCAATCCTCAATCCTCAATCCTCAATCCTCAATCCTCAGTCATCAGTACTCAATCTTCAATACTCAAACCTCAATCCTCAATCCTCAATCCTCAATCCTCAATCCTCAATCCTCATTCCTCAAACCTCAAACGTCAACCCTCAGTCCTCATCTTCAGTTCTCAATTCTTAATCCTCAAACCTCAACCCTCAACCCTCAATCGTCAACCTCTAATCCTGAATACTCAATCTTCAATACTCAACCCTCAATCCTCAATCCTCAGTCCTCAATCCTCATTCTTCAATCCTCAATACCCAATCCTCAATCTTCAATCCTCAATCCTCAATCCTCAATTTTCAATCCTCAATCCTCAGTCCTCAGTCCTCAAACCTCAATCCTCAACACTCAGGCCTCATCCTCAATCCTCAATCCTCAAAGCTCAATCTTCAATACTCTGTCCCAGATACTCAATCTTCAATTCTCAATCCTCAATACTCAATCCTCGAGCTTCAATCCTCGATCCTCAATCCTCAATCCTCAATCCTCAACCCTCATTCGTCAATCCACAATACCCAATCTTCAATCTTCAATCCTCAATCCTCAATCATCAATTCTCAATCCTTAATCCTCAATCCTCAGACCTCAAACATCAATACTCAACCCTCAGTCCTCGTCCTCAAAACACAACACACAATCCTCGATCCTCAATCTTCAATCCTCAATCCTCAGTCCTCAAACCTCAATCCTGAATCCTCAATCCTGAATCCTCAATGTTCAGCCCTCAGTCCTCAACAATCAGTTGTCAATCCTCAATCCACAATAGAATATCCTCAATTCACAGGTTTCATTGCTCAATACTCGACCTGCAATCTTCAAATCTCTATCCACAAGCATCAATTCTCATCACTCAACCCTCAACACTCAGTCTCCAATCCTGAATCTTCAATCCTCAATCCTGAATCCTCAATCCTCAATCCTCAATCTTCAATCCTCAATACTCAATATTCAGTCCTCAATCCTCAATCCTCGACCCTCAATCCTCAATCGTCAATCTCCAATCCTGAATACTCAATCTTCAATCCTCAACCCTCAATCCTCAATCCTCAATCCTCAATACTCATGCTTCAACCCTCAATACCCAATCCTCAATCTTCAATCCTCAATCCTCATTCCTCAACTCTCAATCCTCAATCCTCAGTCCTCAGTCCTCAAACCTCAATCCTCATGCCTGAGGCCTCATCCTCAATCCTCAATCCTCAATACTCAATCTTAAATCCTCTGTCGCAGATCCTGAATCCTCAATTCTCCATCCTCAATCCTCAATCTTCAATCCTCAAGGCATAATCTTCAATCCTCAATCCTCAATCCTCAATCCTCAATCCTCATTCTTCAATCCTCAATACCCAATCCTCAATCTTCAATCGTCAATCCTCAATCCTCAATTCTCAATCCTCAATCCTCAGTCCTCAGGCCTCAAACATCAATACTCAAACCTCAGTCCTCGTCCTCAATCCACAACCGTCAATCCTCGATCCTCAATCTTCAATCCTCAATACTCAATCTTCAATCCTCAATCCTCAACCCTCAATACTCAATCGTCAACCTTATATCCTCAATACTCAATCTTCAATACTCAATTCTCAATCCTCAATCCTCAATCGTCATCCTTCAATCCTCAATACCCAATCCTGAATCTTCAATCCTCAATCCTCAATCCTCAATTCTCAATCCTCAATCCTCAGTCCTCAGTTCTCAAACCTCAATCCTCAACCCGCAGACCGCATCCTGAATCCTCAATCCTCAATCCTCAATCTTCAATCCCCAATACTCAATCATCAATCCTCAATCCTCAATCCTCAATCCTCAATCCTCAATCCTCAATCCTCAATCCTCAGTCATCAGTACTCAATCTTCAATGCTCAAAACTTAATACACAATCCTCAATCCTCAATCCTCAATCCTCATTCTTCAATCCTCAATACCCAATCCTCAATCTTCAATCCTCAATTCTCAATCCTCAATTCTCAATCCTCAATCCTCAGTCCTCAGTTCTCAAACCCCAATCCTCAACCCTCAGACTGCATCCTCAATCCTCAGTCCTCAATCCTCAATCCTCAATCCTCAAACATCTATTCTCAACTCTCAATCCTCAACACTCAGTCCTCTCTCTTCAATCCTCCATCCTCAATCCTCAATCCTCAAGCGTCAATCCTCAATCCTCAAACCTCAACCCTCAATCCTCAGTCCTCAAACCTCAATCCCGAATCCTCAATCCTGAATCCTCAATCTTCAGCCCTCAGTCCTCAACAATCAGTTGTCAATCCTCAATCCACAATAGAATATCCTCAATTCACAGGTTTCATTGCTCAATACTCGACCTGCAATCTTCAAATCTCTATCCACAAGCATCAATTCTCATCACTCAACCCTCAACACTCAGTCCCCAATTCTGAATCTTCAATCCTCAATCCTCAATCCTCAATCCTCAATCCTCAATCCTCAATCTTCAATCCTCAATACTCAATATTCAGTCCTCAATCCTCAATCCTCGACCCTCAATCCTCAATCGTCAATCTCCAATCCTGAATACTCGATCTTCAATCCTCAACCCTCAATCCTTAATCCTCAATCCTCAATACTCATTCTTCAACCCTCAATACCCAATCCTCAATCTTCAATCCTCAATCCTCAATCCTCAATTCTCAATCCTCAATCCTCAGTCCTCAGTCCTCAAACCTCAATCCTCATGCCTGAGGCCTCATCCTCAATCCTCAATCCTCAATACTCAATCTTAAATCCTCTGTCCCAGATCCTCAATCTTCAATTCTCAATCCTCAATCCTCAATCTTCAATCCTCAAGGCTCAATCTTCAATCCTCAATCCTCAATCCTCAATCCTCAATCCTCATTCTTCAATCCTCAATACCCAATCCTCAATCTTCAATCGTCAATCCTCAATCCTCAATTCTCAATCCTCAATCCTCAGTCCTCAGGCCTTAAACATCAATACTCAAACCTCAGTCCTCGTCCTCAATCCACAACGCTCAATCCTCGATCCTCAATCTTCAATCCTCAATACTCAATCTTCAATCCTCAATCCTCAACCCTCAATACTCAATCGTCAATCTTATATCCTCAATACTCAATCTTCAATACTCAATTCTCAATCCTCAATCCTCAATCCTCATCCTTCAATCCTCAATACCCAATCCTGAATCTTCAATCCTCAACCCTCAATCCTCAATTCTCAATCCTCAATACTCAGTCCTCAGTTCTCAAACCTCAATCCTCAACCCGCAGACCGCATCCTCAATCCTCAATCCTCAATCCTCAATCTTCAATCCCCAATACTCAATCATCAATCCTCAATCCTCAATCCTCAATCCTCAATCCTCAATCCTCAATCCTCAAACCTCAATCCTCAATCCTCAATCTTCAATCCTCAATCCTCAATCCTCAGTCCTCAATAATCAACCATCAATCCTCAATCCTCAATCTTCAACCCTCAATACTGAATCTTTAATCCTCAATCCTCAATCCTCAATCCTTAATCCTGAATCCTCAATGTTCAATCCTCAATACCCAATCCTCAATCTTCAATCCTCAATCCTCAATCCTCAATCCTCAATCCTCAATCCGCAATCTTCAGGCCTCAAACCTCAATCCTGAATCCTCAATCCTGAATCCTCAACGTTCAGCCCTCAGTCCTCAAAAATCAGTTGTCAATCCTCAATCCTCAATAGAATATCCTCAATTCACAGGTTTCAATACTCAACACTCAACCGGCAATCTTCTAATCTCTATCCACAAACATCAATTCTCATCACTCAACCCTCAACACTCAGTCCCCAATCCTGAATCTTCAATCCTCAATCCTCAGTCCTCAATCCTCAATCCTCAATCTTCAATCCTCAATCCTCTATCTTCAATCCTCAACGCTCAATCCTCAATCCTCAATCCTCATTCTTCAATCCACAATCTTCAATCCACAATCCTCAATCCTCAATCCTCAATCCTCAATCCTCATTCTTCAATCCTCAATACCCAATCCTCAATCTGCAATCCCCAATCCTGAATCTTCAATCCTCAATCCTCAGTCCTCAATCCTCAATCCTCAATCTTCAATCCTCAATACTCAATCTTCAATCCTCAATCCTCAATCCTCAACCCTCAACCCTCAATCGTCAATCTCCAATCCTGAATACTCAATCTTCAATCCTCAACCCTCAATCCTCAATCCTCAATCCTCAATCCTCATTCTTCAATCCTCAACACCCAATCCTCAATCTTCAATCCTCAATCCTCAATCCTCAATTCTCAATCCTCAATCCCCTGTCCTCAGTCCTCAAACCTCAATCCTCAACACTCACGCCTCATCCTCAATCCTCAATCCTCAAAGCTCAATCTTCAATCCTCTGTCCCAGATCCTCAATCCTCAATTCTCAATCCTCAATCCTCAATCCTCAATCTTCAATCCTCAATCCTCAATCCTCAATCCTCAATCCTCATTCTTCAATCCGCAATACCCAATCTTCAATCTTCAATCCTCAATCCTCAATTCTCAATTCTCAATCCTTTATCCTCAATCCTCAGACCTCAAACATCAATACTCAGCCCTCAGTCCTCGTCCTCAATCCTCAACCCTCAATCCTCAATCCTCAATCTTCAATCATCTATACTCAATCTTCAATCCTCTATCCTCAATCCTCAATCCTCAATCCTCAATCATCAATATTCAACACTCAACCCTCAACCATCAATACTCAATACTCAACCACCAATCCTCAATTCTCAATACTCAATAGAGTATCCTGAATTCTCATGGTTCAATACTCAATCCACAATATTCTATAGTCAAATCTCAATCCTCAAACATCAATTCACAACACTCAATCCTCAACACTCAGTCCTCTCTCTTCAATCCTCCATCCTCAACTCTCAATCCTTAAGCGTCAATAATCAATCCTCAATCCTCAACTACCAATCCTCAGCCCTCAAACCTCAATCCCGAATCCTCAATCCTAAATCCTCAATCTTCAGCACTCAGTCCTCAAAAATCAACTGTCAATCCTCTATCCTCAATAGAATATCCTCAATTTGCAGTTTTCAATGCTCAATCCCCATTCTTCAATCTTCAAATCTCAATCCACAAACATCAATTCTAATAACGCAACCATCAACACTCAGTCCTCAATCTTCAATCCTCAATCCTCAATCCTCAATCTTCAATCCTCAATGCTCAATCTTCGATCCATAATCCTCAATCCTCAATCCTCAATCCTCAATACTCAATCTTCACTCCTCAATCCTCAATACTCAATCCTCGATCTTCAATCCTCAATCCTCAATCCTCAATCCTCAGTCCTCAATCCTCAATTCTCATTCTTCAATCCTCAGTACCCAATCCTCAATCTTCAATCCTCAATCCACAATCCTCAATTCTCAATCCTCAATCCTCAGTCCTCAGTCCTCAAACCTTAATCCTCATTCTTCAATCCTCAATACCCAATCCTCAATCTTCAATCCTCAATCCTCAATCCTTAATTCTCTATCCTCAATCCTCAATCCTCAGACCTCAAACATCAATACTCAACCCACAGTCCTCGTCCTCAACACACAACCCTCAATCCTCAACCCTCAATCTTCAATCCTCAACCCTCAATACTCAATCCTCAATCTTCAATCCACAATCCTCAATCCTTAATCCTCAATCCTCATTCTTCAATCCTCAGAACCCAATCCTCAATCTTCAATCCTCAATCCTCAATCCTCAATTCTCAATCCTGAATCCTCAATCCTCAGTCCTCAGTCCTCAATCTTCAATCCTCAATACTCAATATTCAATCCTCAATCCTCAGTCCTCAAACCTCAATTCTTAATCCTGAATACTCAATCTTCAATTCTCAATCCTCAGCCCTCAATACTCTAGCATCAATCTTCAATCCTCAATCCTCAATCCTCAATCCTCAATCCTCATTCTTCAATCCTCAATACCCAATCCTCAATCTTCAATCCTCAATCCTCAATGCTCAATTCTCAATCCTCAATTCTCAAACCTCAATGTTCAATCCTCAGTCCTCAATCTTCAATCCTCAATACTCAATCTTCAATCCTCAATCCTCAGTCCTCAAACCTCAATTCTGAATCCTGAATACTCAATCTTCAATCCTCAATACTCAATCTTCAATCCTCAATCCTCAGTCCTCAAACCTCAATTCTGAATCCTGAATACTCAATCTTCAATCCTCAATACTCAGCCCTCAATACTCTAGCATCAATCTTCAATACTCAATCCTCAATCCTCAAACCTCAATCCTCATTCTTCAATCCTCAATACCCAATCTTCAATCTTCAGTCCTCAATCCTCAATCCTCGACCCTCAATCCTCAATCGTCAATCTCCAATCCTGAACACTCCATATTCAATCCTCAACCCTCAATCCTCAATCCTCAATCCTCAATCCTCATTCTTCAACCCTCTATACCCAATCCTCAATCTTCAATCCTCAATCCTCAATCCTCAATTTTCAATCCTCAATCCTCAGTCCTCAGTCCTCAAACCTCAATCCTCAAGCCTGAGGCCTCATCCTCAATCCTCAATCCTCAATACTCAATCTTCAATCCTCTGTCCCAGATCCTCAATCTTCAATTCTCAATCCTCAATCCTCAATCTTCAATCCTCAAGGCTCAATCTTCAATCCTCAATCCTCAATCCTCAATCCTCAATCCTCAACCCTCAGCCCTCATCCTCAATCCTCAATCTTCAATCCTCAATGCTCAATTCTCAATCCTCAATCCTCAAACCTCAATCTTCAATCCTCAACACTCAATCTGCAATCATCAGTCCTCTATCCTCAGTCACCAATCCTCAACCTTCGACTCTCAATCGTCAATCCCCACTCCTCAATCCTCAACCCTCAGTCCTCGTTCCTCAAACCTCAATCCTCAACTCTCAGTCCTCATCCTCAATTCCCAATTCTCAATTCTCAAGCCTCAATCCTCAATCCTCAACCCTCAGCCCTCATCCTCAATCCACAATACTCAATCCTCAATCCTCAATCTTCAATCCTCAATCCTCAGTCCTGAAGCCTCAATTCTGAATCCTCAACGCTGAATCCTCAATCTTCAGCCCTCAGTCCTCAACAATCTGTTGTCAATCCTCAATCCTCAACAGAATATCCTCAATTCACAGTTTTCAATACTCAATACTCGATCTGCAATCTTCAAACCTATATCCACAAACATCAATACACATCACTCAACCCTCAACACTCAGTCCTCAATGTTCAATCCTCAATGCTCAATCCAGAATCCTCAATCGTCAATCTTCAGTCCTCAATACTCAATCTTCAATCCTCAATCCTCAATCCTCAATCCTCAATCCTAATTCTTCAATCCTCAATACCCAATCCTCAATCTTCAATCCTCGTTCCTCAATCCTCAATTCTCAATCCTCAATCCTCATTCCTCAGTCCTTAAACCTCAATCCTCAGCCCTCAGCCCTCATCCTCAATTCTCAATCCTCAATCCTCAATCCTCAGTCATCAATACTCAATCTTCAATACTCAATCCTCAATCCTCAGTCCTCAATCCTCAATCCTCAATCCTCAATCCTCATTCCTCAAACCTCAATCCTCAACCCTCAGTCCTCATCCTCACTTCTCAATTCTCAATCCTGAATCCTCAATCCTCAATCTTCAATCCTCAATAATCAATCTCCAATCCTAGATCCTCAATCCCCAATCCTCAATCCTTAATCCTCAATATTCAATCCACAGTCCCCAGTCCTCAACCTTCAATCCTCAATGCTCCATCCTCAATCCTCAATCCTCAGTTCTGAATGCTCAATCCTCAATCCTCAAACCCCAACACTCAACCGTCAGTCCTCGTCCTCAATACTCAACACTCAATCCTCAATCCTCAATCTTCAATCATCAGTACTCAATCTTCAATCCTCAATCCTCAATCCTCCATACTCAATATTCAACAAACAACACTCAGCCGTCAATCCTCATTTCTCATTACTCAATAGAATATCCTGAACTGTCATGGTTCAATACTCAGTCCACAATATTCAATAATCAAATCTCAATCCTCAAACATCAATCATCAACACACAATCCTCAACACTCAGTCCTCTCCCTTCAATCCTCCATCCTCAATCCTCAATCCTCAACACTCAATCCTCAGTCCTCACATCTCAATCCCGAATCCTCAATCCTGAATCCTCAATCCTGAATCCTCAATCTTCAGCCCTCAGTCCTCAACAACCAATTATCAATCCGCAATCCTCATTAGAATATCCTCAATTCACTGTTTCAATACTCAATCCCCATTCTTCAATCTTCAAATCTCAATCCACAAACATCAATTCTCATCAATCAACCCTCAACACTCTGTCCTCAATGTTCAATCCTCAATGCTCAATCCACAATCCTCAATCGTCAATCTTCAATCCTCAATACTCAATCTTCAATCGTCAATCCTCAATCCTCAATTCTCAATCCTAATTCTTCAATCCTCAATACCCAATCCTCAATCTTCGATCCTCGTTCCTCAATCCTCAATTCTCAATCCTCAATCCTCAGTCCTCAGTCCTTAAACCTCAATCCTCAACCCTCAGCCCTCATCCTCAATCCACAATCCTCAATCCTCAATCCTCAGTCATCAATACTCAATCTTCAATACACAATCCTCAATCCTCAGTCCTCAATCCTCAATCCTCAATCCTCAATCCTCATACCTCAAACCTCAATCCTCAACCCTCAGTCCTCATCCTCACTTCTCAATTCTCAATCCTCAATCCTCAATCCTCAAACCTCAATCCTCAACCGTCAGTCCTCATCCTCAACCCTCAACACTCAATCCTCAATGCTCAATCTTCATCATCAATTCTCAATCCTCAATCCTCAATACTCAATCCTCAATCTTCAATCATCAATCCTCAATCCTCAATCCTCAATCCTCAATCTTCAGCCCTCAGTCCTCAACAATCTGTTGTCAATCCCCAATCCTCAATAGAATATCCTCAATTCACAGTTTTCAATACTCAATACTCGATCTGCAATCTTCACACCTATATCCACAGACATCAATTCTCATCACTCAACCCTCAACACTCAGTCCTCAATGTTCAATCCTCAATGCTCAATCCTCAATCCTCATTCCTCAAACCTCAATCCTCAACCCTCAGTCCTCATCCTCAATACTCAATTCTCAATTCTCAATCCTCAGTCCTCAATCCTCAATCCTCATTCTTCAATCCTCAATACCCAATCCTCAATCTTCAATCCTCAATCCTCAATCCTCAATTCTCAATCTTCAATCCTCAGACCTCAGTTCTCAAACCTCAATCCTCAACCCTCAGACTGCATCCTCAATCCTCAATCCTCAATCCTCAATCCTCGAACATCTATTCTCAACTCTCAATCCTCAACACTCAGTCCACTCCCTTCAATCCTCCATCCTCAATCCTCAATCCTCAAGCGTCAACCCTCAATCCTCAATCCTCAACCCTCAATCCTCAGTCCTCAAACCTCAATCCCGATTCCTCAATCCTGAATCCTCAATCTTCAGCCCTCAGTCCTCAACAATCAATTGTCAATCCTCAATCCACAATAGAATATCCTCAATTCACTGTCTTCAATACTCAATCCCCATTCTTCAATCTTCAAATCTCAATCCACAAACATCAATTCTCATCACCCAACCTTCAGCACTCAGTCGTCAATCATCAATCCTCAATCCTCAATCCTCAATCCTCAGTCCTCCGTCCTCAAACCTCAGTCCTCATCCCGCAGACCTCATCCTCAATCCTCTATCCTCAATCCTCAATCCTCAAACTTCAATCCTCAATACTCAAACTTCAATCCTCAATCCTCATTCCTCAAACCCCAATTCTGAATCCTGAATACTCAATCTTCAATCCTCAACCCTCAATCCTCAATCCTCAGACCTCAAACATCAATACTCAACCCTCAGTCCTCGTCCTCAATACACAACACTCAATCCTCGATCCTCAATCTTCAATCATCAATAATCAATCTTCAATTCTCAACCCTCAATCCTCAATACTCAATCCTCAATCCTCAATGTTCAATCCTCAATACCCAATCCTCAATCTTCAATCCTCAATCCTCAATCCTCAATCCTCAATCCTCAATCCGCAATCATCAGTCCTCAAACCTCAATCCTGAATCCTCAACCCTGAGTCCTCAACGTTCAGCCCTCAGTCCTCAACAATCAGTTGTCAATCCTCAATCCTCAATAGAATATCCACAATTCACAGGTTTCAATACTCAACACTCAACCTGCAATCTTCAAATCTCTATCCACAAACATCAATTCTCGTCACTCAACCCTCAACACTCAGTCCCCAATCCTGAATCTTCAATCATCAATCCTCAGTCCTCAATCCTCAATCCTCAATCTTCAATCCTCAATACTCAATCTTCAATCCTCAATCCTCAATCCTCAACCCTCAACCCTCAATCGTCAACCTCCAATCCTGAATACTCAATCTTCAATCCTCAACCCTCAATCCTCAATCCTCAATCCTCAATCCTCATTCTTCAATCCTCAATACCCAATCCTCAATCTTCAATCCTCAATCCTCAATCCTCAATTTTCAATCCTCAATCCTCAGTCCTCAGTCCTCAAACCTCAATCCTCAACACTCAGGCCTCATCCTCAATCCTCAATCCTCAATGCTCAATCCTCAATCCTCAATACTCAATGTTCAATCCACAATACCCAATCCTCAATCTTCAATCCTCAATCCTGAAACCTCAATCCTCAATCCTCAATCCTCAATCCTCAGTCCTCAAACCACAATCCTGAATCCTCAATCCTGAATCCTCAATCTTCAGCCCTTAGTCCTCAACAATCACTTGTCAATCCTCAACCCTCAATAGAACATCCTCAGTTCAGAGTTTTCCATACGCACTACTCAATCTGCAATCTTCAAATCTCTATCCGCAAACATCAATTCTCATCACTCAACCCTCAACACTCAGTCCTCAATGTTCAATCCTCAATGCTTAATCCTCAATCCTCATTCCTCAAACCTCAATCCTCAACCCTCAGTCCTCATCCTCAATTCTCAATTCTCAATTCTCAATCCTCAGTCCTCAATCCTCAATCTTCAATCCGCAATACCCAATCCTCAATCTTCAATACTCAATCCTCAATCCTCAATCCTCAATCCTCAATCCTCAATCCTCAATCCGCAATCCTCAATCTTCAATCCTCAATCCTCAATACTCAATGTTCAATCCTCAATCCTCAATCCTCATCCTTCAATCCTCAATACCCAATCCTCAATCTTCAATCCTGAATCCTCAACCCTCAATTCTCAATCCTCAATCCTCAGTCATCAGTTCTCAAACCTCAATCCTCAACCCGCAGACCGCATCCTCAATCCTCAATCCTCAATCCTCAATCTTCAATCCCCAATACTCAATCATCAATCCTCAATCCTCAATCCTCAATCCTCAATCCTCAATCCTCAATCCTCAATCCTCAATCCTCAGTCATCAGTACTCAATCTTCAATGCTCAAACCTCAATACTCAATCCTCAATCCTCAATCCACAATCCTCATTCTTCAATCCTCAATACCCAATCCTCAATATTCAATCCTCAATCCTCAATCCTCAATTCTCAATCCTCAATCCTCAGTCCTCAGCTCTCAAACCTCAATCCTCAACCCTCAGACTGCATCCTCAATCCTCAATCCTCAATCCTCAATCCACAAACATCAATTCTCATCACTCAACCCTCAGCACTCAGTCGTCAATCATCAATCCTCAATCCTCAATCCTTAATCCTCAATCCTCAATCCTCAATCCTCAATCCTCATTCTTCAATCCTCAATACTCAACCCTCAATCCTCAATCCTCAATTTTCAGACCTCAATAGTCAATCTTCAATCCTCAATCCTCAATCCTCTATCCTCAATCCTCAATCGTCAGACTTCAATCCTCAATACTCAATCTTCAATCCTGAATCCTCAATCCTCAATCCTCAATCCTCATTCTTCAATCCTGAATACCCAATCCTCAATCATCAATACTCAATCCTCAATCCTCAATCATCAATCCTCAATCCTCAATCGTCAGTCCTCAAACCACAATCCTGAATCCTCAATCCTGAATCCTCAATCTTCAGCTCTCAGTCATCAACAATCACTTGTCAATCCACAACCCTCAATAGAACATCCTCAGTTCAGAGCTTTCCATACGCACTACTCAGTCTGCAATCTTCAAATCTCTATCCGCAAACATCAATTCTCATCACTCAACCCTCAACACTCAGTCGCCAATCCTCAATCATCAATCCTCAATCCTCAATCCTCAATCCTCAATCCTCATTCTTCAATTATCAATACCCAATCCTCAATCCTCAATCCTCAATCCTCAATCTTCAATCCTCAATACTAAATCTTCAATCCTCAATCCTCAATCCTCAATACTCAATCCTCATTCTTCAATCCTCAACACCCAATACTCAATCTTCAATCCTCAATCCTCAATCCTCAATTCTCAATCCTCAATCCTCAACCCTCAATCCTCAGTCATCAGTACTCAAACTTCAATACTCAAACCTCAATCCTCAATCCTCAATCCTCAATCCTCAATCCTCAATCCTTAATCCTCAATCCTCAATATTCAATCCTCAATACTCAATCTGCAATCCTCAATCCCCAATCCTCAATCTTCAATCCTCAATGCTCAATCTTCAATCCTCAATACTCAATGTTCAATCCTCAATACCCAATCCTCAATCTTCCATCCTCAATCCTGAAACCTCAATCCTCAATCCTCAATCCTCAATCCTCAGTCCTCAAACCACAATCCTGAATCCTCAATCCTGAATCCTCAATCTTCAGCCCTTAGTCCTCAACAATCACTTGTCAATCCTCAACCCTCAATAGAACATCCTCAGTTCAGAGTTATCCATACGCACTACTCAATCTGCAATCTTCAAATCTCTATCCGCAAACATCAATTCTCATCACTCAACCCTCAACACTCAGTCCTCAATGTTCAATCCTCAATGCTCAATCCTCAATCCTCATTCCTCAAACCTCAATCCTCGACCCTCAGTCCTCATCCTCAATTCTCAATTCTCAATTCTCAATCCTCAGTCCTCAATCCTCAATCTTCAATCCGCAATACCCAATCCTCAATCTTCAATACTCAATCCTCAATCCTCAATCCTCAATCCTCAATCCTCAATCCTCAATCCGCAATCCTCAATCTTCAATCCTCAATCCTCAATACTCAATGTTCAATCCTCAATCCTCAATCCTCATCCTTCAATCCTCAATACCCAATCCTCAATCTTCAATCCTCAATCCTCAATCCTCAATTCTCAATCCTCAATCCTCAGTCATCAGTTCTCAAACCTCAATCCTCAACCCGCAGACCGCATCCTCAATCCTCAATCCTCAATCCTCAATCTTCAATCCCCAATACTCAATCATCAATCCTCAATCCTCAATCCTCAATCCTCAATCCTCAATCCTCAATCCTCAATCCTCAATCCTCAGTCATCAGTACTCAATCTTCAATGCTCAAACCTCAATACTCAATCCTCAATCCTCAATCCTCAATCCTCATTCTTCAATCCTCAATACCCAATCCTCAATCTTCAATCCTCAATCCTCAATCCTCAATTCTCAATCCTCAATCCTCAGTCCTCAGCTCTCAAACCTCAATCCTCAACCCTCAGACTGCATCCTCAATCCTCAATCCTCAATCCTCAGTCCACAAACATCAATTCTCATCACTCAACCCTCAGCACTCAGTCGTCAATCATCAATCCTCAATCCTCAATCCTTAATCCTCAATCCTCAATCCTCAATCCTCAATCCTCATTCTTCAATCCTCAATACTCAACCCTCAATCCTCAATCCTCAATTTTCAGACCTCAATAGTCAATCTTCAATCCTCAATCCTCAATCCTCTATCCTCAATCCTCAATCGTCAGACTTCAATCCTCAATACTCAATCTTCAATCCTGAATCCTCAATCCTCAATCCTCAATCCTCATTCTTCAATCCTGAATACCCAATCCTCAATCATCAATACTCAATCCTCAATCCTCAATCCTCAATCCTCAATCCTCAATCGTCAGTCCTCAAACCACAATCCTGAATCCTCAATCCTGAATCCTCAATCTTCAGCTCTCAGTCATCAACAATCACTTTTCAATCCACAACCCTCAATAGAACATCCTCAGTTCAGAGCTTTCCATACGCACTACTCAGTCTGCAATCTTCAAATCTCTATCCGCAAACATCAATTCTCATCACTCAACCCTCAACACTCAGTCCCCAATCCTCAATCTTCAATCCTCAATCCTCAATCCTCAATCCTCAATCCTCATTCTTCAATTATCAATACCCAATCCTCAATCTACAATCCTCAATCCTCAATGCTCAATTCTCAATCCTCAATCCTCAAACCTCAATCTTCAATCCTCAACACTCAATCTTCAATCCTCAATCCTCAATCCTCAGTCATCAATCCTCAATCTTCAATTCTCAATCGTCAATCCCCACTCCTTAATCCTCAACACCCAATCCTCAATCTTCAATCCTCAATCCTCAATCCTCAATTCTCAATCTTCAGACCTCAAACATCAATACTCAACCCTCTGTCCTCGTCCTCAATCCACAACCCTCAATCCTCGATCCTCAATCTCAAATCATCAATATTCAATCTTCAATCCTCAACCCTCAACCCTCAATACTCAATCCACAATCCTCAATGTACGATCCTCAATACCCAATCCTCAATCTTCAATCCTCAATCCTCAATCCTCAATCCTCAGTCCTCAATCCTCAATCCTCAGCCCTCAAACCTCAATCCTGAATCCTCAATCTTCAGCCATCAGTCCTCAAAAATCAACTATCAATCCCCTATCCTGAATAGAATATCCTCAATTTACAGTTTTCCATACTCAATCCCCATTCTTCAATGTTCAATTCTGAATCCACAAACATCAATTCTAATCACTCAACCATCAACACTCAGTCCTCAATCTTCAATCCTCAATCCTCAATCCTCAATTCTCAATCCTCAATCCTCAATCCTCAATCCTCAATACTCAGTCCTCAATACTCAGCCATCAATCCTCAATCCTCAATCCTCAATCCTCAATCCTCAATCTTCAATCCTCAATCCTCAATCCTCAGTCCTCAATACTCAACCATCAATCCTCAATCCTCAATCTTCAACCCTCAATACTGAATCTTTAATCCTCAATCCTCAATCCTCAATCCTTAATCCTCAATCCTCAATCCTCAATCCTCAGTCCTCATTCTTCGATCCTCAATACCCAATCCTCAATCTTCAATCCTCAATCCTGAATCCTCAATCCTGAATCTCAATCTTCAGCTCTCAATCATCAACAATCACTTGTCAATCCACAACCCTCAATAGAACATCCTCAGTTCAGAGCTTTCCATACGCACTACTCAGTCTGCAATCTTCAAATCTCTATCCGCAAAAATCAATTCTCATCACTCAACCCTCAACACTCAGTCCCCAATCCTCAATCTTCAATTCTCAATCCTCCATCCTCAATCCTCAATCCTCAATCTTCAATCCTCAATACTAAATCTTCAATCCTCAATCCTCAATACTCAATCCTCAATCTTCAATCCTCAACCCTCAATCCTCAATCCTCAATCCTCATTCTTCAATCCTCAGTATCCAATCCTCAATCTTCAATCCTCAATCCTCAATCCTCAATTCTCAATATTCAATCCTTAGTCCTCAGTCCTCAAACCTCAATCCTAATCCTTCAATCCTCAATACCCAATCCTCAATCTTCAATCCTCAATCCTCAATCCTCAATTCTCAATCCTTAATCCTCAATCCTCGAACCCCAAACATCAATACTCAATCCTCAGACCTCGTCCTCAATCCACAACCCCCAATCCTCAATCCTCAATCTTCAATCATCAATATTCAATCTTCAGTCCTCAATCCTCAATCCTCAATCCTCAATCCTCAATCCTCAATGTTCAATCCGCAATACCCAATCCTCAATCTTCAATACTCAATCCTGAATCCACAATCCTCAATCCTCAATCCTCAATCCTCAATCCTCAATCCTCAATCTTCAATCCTCAATCCTCAATCCTCAGTCCTCAATACTCAACCATCAATCCTCAATTCCCAATACGCAATAGAATATCCTGAATTCTCAGGATTCAATACTCAAACCTCAATCCTCAACCCTCAGCCCTCATCCTCCATCCTCAATCCTCAATGTTCAATCCGCAATACCCAATCCTCAATCTTCAATACTCAATCCTCAATCCTCAATCCTCAATCCTCAATCCTCAATCCTCAATCCTCAATCCTCAATCCTCAATCTTCAGTCCTTAATCCTCAATCCTCAGTCCTCAATACTCAACCATCAACCCTCAATCCTCAATCTTCAACCCTCAATACTGAATCTTTAATCCTCAATCCTGAATCCTCACTCCTTAATCCTGAACCATCAATCCTCAATCCTCAATCCTCAATCCTCAATCCTCAATCCTCAAACTTCAATCCTCAATACTCAATCTTCAATCCTCAATCCTCATTCCTCAAACCTCAATTCTGAATCCTGAATACTCAATCTTCAATCCTCAATCCTCAGCCCTCAATACTCTAGCATCAATCTTCAATCCTCAATCCTCAATCCTCAATCCTCAATCCTCATTCTTCAATTATCAATACCCAATCCTCAATCTTCAATCCTCAATCCTCAATGCTCAATTCTCAATCCTCAATCCTCAAACCTCAATCTTCAATCCTCAAAACTCAATCATCAATCCTCAATCCTCAATCCTCAATCCTCAATCCTCAATCCTCAATCTTCAATCCTCAATACTCAATCTTCAATCCTCAATCCTCAGTCCTCAAACCTCAATTCTGATTCCTGAATACTCAATCTTCAATCCTCAATACTCAGCCCTCAATACTCTAGCATCAACCTTCAATCCTCAATCCTCAATCCTCAATCCTCAATCCTCATTCTTCAATCCTCAATACCCAATCCTCAATCTTCAATCCTCAATCCTCAATGCTCAATTCTCAATCCTCAATCCGCAAACCTCAATCTTCAAACCTCAGTCCTCAATCTTCAATCCTCAATACTCAATCATCAATCCTCAATCCTCAGTCCACAAACATCAATTCTGAATCCTGAATACTCAATCTTCCATCCTCAATCCTCAATCCTCAATCCTCATTCCTCAAACCTCAATCCTCAACCCTCAGTCCTCATCCTCAATTCTCAATCCTCAATCTTCAATCCTCAATCCTCAATCTTCAATCCTCAATAATCAATCTCCAATCCTAGATCCTCAATCCCCAATCCTCAATCCTTAATACACAATCATCAATCCTCAATCCCCAGTCCTCTATCTTCAATCCTCATGGCTCCATCCTCAATCCTCTATAATCAGTCCTCAATCCTCAATCCTCAATCCTCAAACCTCAACCCTCGACCGTCAGTCCTCGTCCTCAATCCTCAACCCTCAATCCTCAATCCTCAGTCTTCAATCATCAATACTCAATCTTCAATCCTCAAACCTCAATCGTCAATCCTCAATCCTCAATCCTCATTCTTCAATCCTCAATCTTCAGTCCTCAATATTCAATCCTCAATACTCAATATTCAATCCTCAATCCTCAATCCTCAATTCTCAATCCTCAATCCTCAGTCCTCAGTCCTCAAACCTCAATCCTCAACCCTCAGCCCTCAGCCCTCATCCTCAATCCTCAATCCTCAATCCTCAGTCCTCCGTCTTCAAACCTCAATCCTCAGCCCCCAGACCTCATCCTCAATCCACAATCCTCAATCCTCAATCCTCAACTTTCAATCCTCAATACTCAATCTTCAATCCTCAATCCTCAATCCGCAATCCTCAATCCTCAATCGTCAGTCTTCGGTCCTCAATACTCAATCTTCAATCCTGAATCCTCAATCCTCAATCCTCAACACTCATTCTTCAATCCTCAATACCCAATCCTCAATCATCAATCCTCAGTCCTCAATCCTCAACCCTGAATCCTCAAACTTCAGTCCTCAGTCCTCAACAATCTGTTGTCAATCCTCAATCCTCAATAGAATATCCTCAATTCACAGTTTTCAATACTCAATACTCGATCTGCAATCTTCAAACCTATATCCACAAACATCAATTCTCATCACTCAACCCTCAACACTCAGTCCTCAATGTTCAATCCTCAATGCTCAATCCACAATCCTCAATCGTCAATCTTCAGTCCTCAATAGTCAATCTTCAATCCTCAATCCTCAATCCTCAATCCTCAATCCTAATTCTTCAATCCTCAATACCCAATCCTCAATCTTCAATCCTCGTTCCTCAATCCTCAATTCTCAATCCTCAATCCTCATTCCTCAGTCCTTAAACCTCAATCCTCAACCCTCAGCCCTCATCCTCAATTCTCAATCCTCAATCCTCAATCCTCAGTCATCAATACTCAATCTTCAATACTCAATCCTCAATCCTCAGTCCTCAATCCTCAATCCTCAATCCTCAATCCTCATTCCTCAAACCTCAATCCTCAGCCCTCAGTCCTCATCCTCACTTCTCAATTCTCAATCCTGAATCCTCAATCCTCAATCTTCAATCCTCAATAATCAATCTCCAATCCTAGATCCTCAATCCCCAATCCTCAATCCTTAATCCTCAATCTTCAATCCTCAGTCCCCAGTCCTCAACCTTCAATCCTCAATGCTCCATCCTCAATCCTCAATCCTCAGTTCTGAATGCTCAATCCTCAATCCTCAAACCCCAACACTCAACCGTCAGTCCTCGACCTCAATACTCAACACTCAATCCTCAATCCTCAACCTTCAATCATCAGTACTCAATCTTCAATCCTCAATCCTCAATCCTCCATACTCAATATTCAACAAACAACACTCAGCCGTCAATCCTCAATTCTCATTACTCAATAGAATATCCTGAACTGTCATGGTTCAATACTCAGTCCACAATATTCAATAATCAAATCTCAATCCTCAAACATCAATCCTCAACACTCAATCCTCAACACTCAGTCCTCTCCCTTCAATCCTCCATCCTCAATCCTCAATCCTCAACACTCAATCCTCAGTCCTCACATCTCAATCCCGAATCCTCAATCCTGAATCCTCAATCTTCAGCCCTCAGTCCTCAACAACCAATTATCAATCCGCAATCCTCATTAGAATATCCTCAATTCACTGTTTCAATACTCAATCCCCATTCTTCAATCTTCAAATCTCAATCCACAAACATCAATTCTCATCAATCAACCCTCAACACTCAGTCCTCAATGTTCAATCCTCAATGCTCAATCCACAATCCTCAATCGTCAATCTTCAATCCTCAATACTCAATCTTCAATCGTCAATCCTCAATCCTCAATCCTCAATCCTAATTCTTCAATCCTCAATACCCAATCCTCAATCTTCGATCCTCGTTCATCAATCCTCAATTCTCAATCCTCAATCCTCAGTCCTCAGTCCTTAAACGTCAATCCTCAACCCTCAGCCCTCATCCTCAATCCACAATCCTCAATCCTCAATCCTCAGTCATCAATACTCAATCTTCTATACACAATCCTCAATCCTCAGTCCTCAATCCTCAATCCTCAATCCTCAATCCTCATTCCTCAAACCTCAATCCTCAACCCTCAGTCCTCATCCTCACTTCTCAATTCTCAATCCTCAATCCTCAATCCTCAAACCTCAATCCTCAGTCCTCAATCCTCAATCCTCAATCCTCAATCTTCAATCCTCAATACTCAATCTTCAATCCTCAATCCTCAATCCTCAATCCTCTATACTCATTCTTCAATCCCCAACACCCAATCCTCAATATCCAATCCTCAATCCTCAATCCTCAATTCTCAATCCTCAATCCTCAATCCGCATACCGCAAACGGTAATACTCAACACTCAGTCCTCGTCCTCAATCCACAACAATCAATCCTCGATCCTCAATCTTCAATCATCAATATTCAATCTTCAATCCTCAAACCTCAATCCTCAATACTCAATCCTCAATCCTCAATGTTCAATCCTCAATACCCAATCCTCAATCTTCAATCCTCAATCCTCAATCCTCGATCCTCGTTCTTCAATCCTCAATACCCAATCCTCAATCTTCAATCCTAAATCCTCAATCCTCAATTCGCAATCCTCAATCCTCAATCCTCAATCCTCAATCCTCAATCATCAATACTCAATCCTCAATCCTCAATCATCAATCCTCAATCCTCAATCGTCAGTCCTCAAACCACAATCCTGAATCCTCAATCCTGAATCCTCAATCTTCAGCTCTCAGTCATCAACAATCACTTGTCAATCCACAACCCTCAATAGAACATCCTCAGTTCAGAGCTTTCCATACGCACTACTCAGTCTGCAATCTTCAAATCTCTATCCGCAAACATCAATTCTCATCACTCAACCCTCAACACTCAGTCGCCAATCCTCAATCATCAATCCTCAATCCTCAATCCTCAATCCTCAATCCTCATTCTTCAATTATCAATACCCAATCCTCAATCCTCAATCCTCAATCCTCAATCTTCAATCCTCAATACTAAATCTTCAATCCTCAATCCTCAATCCTCAATACTCAATCCTCATTCTTCAATCCTCAACACCCAATACTCAATCTTCAATCCTCAATCCTCAATCCTCAATTCTCAATCCTCAATCCTCAACCCTCAATCCTCAGTCATCAGTACTCAAACTTCAATACTCAAACCTCAATCCTCAATCCTCAATCCTCAATCCTCAATCCTCAATCCTTAATCCTCAATCCTCAATATTCAATCCTCAATACTCAATCTGCAATCCTCAATCCCCAATCCTCAATCTTCAATCCTCAATGCTCAATCTTCAATCCTCAATACTCAATGTTCAATCCTCAATACCCAATCCTCAATCTTCCATCCTCAATCCTGAAACCTCAATCCTCAATCCTCAATCCTCAATCCTCAGTCCTCAAACCACAATCCTGAATCCTCAATCCTGAATCCTCAATCTTCAGCCCTTAGTCCTCAACAATCACTTGTCAATCCTCAACCCTCAATAGAACATCCTCAGTTCAGAGTTATCCATACGCACTACTCAATCTGCAATCTTCAAATCTCTATCCGCAAACATCAATTCTCATCACTCAACCCTCAACACTCAGTCCTCAATGTTCAATCCTCAATGCTCAATCCTCAATCCTCATTCCTCAAACCTCAATCCTCGACCCTCAGTCCTCATCCTCAATTCTCAATTCTCAATTCTCAATCCTCAGTCCTCAATCCTCAATCTTCAATCCGCAATACCCAATCCTCAATCTTCAATACTCAATCCTCAATCCTCAATCCTCAATCCTCAATCCTCAATCCTCAATCCGCAATCCTCAATCTTCAATCCTCAATCCTCAATACTCAATGTTCAATCCTCAATCCTCAATCCTCATCCTTCAATCCTCAATACCCAATCCTCAATCTTCAATCCTCAATCCTCAATCCTCAATTCTCAATCCTCAATCCTCAGTCATCAGTTCTCAAACCTCAATCCTCAACCCGCAGACCGCATCCTCAATCCTCAATCCTCAATCCTCAATCTTCAATCCCCAATACTCAATCATCAATCCTCAATCCTCAATCCTCAATCCTCAATCCTCAATCCTCAATCCTCAATCCTCAATCCTCAGTCATCAGTACTCAATCTTCAATGCTCAAACCTCAATACTCAATCCTCAATCCTCAATCCTCAATCCTCATTCTTCAATCCTCAATACCCAATCCTCAATCTTCAATCCTCAATCCTCAATCCTCAATTCTCAATCCTCAATCCTCAGTCCTCAGCTCTCAAACCTCAATCCTCAACCCTCAGACTGCATCCTCAATCCTCAATCCTCAATCCTCAGTCCACAAACATCAATTCTCATCACTCAACCCTCAGCACTCAGTCGTCAATCATCAATCCTCAATCCTCAATCCTTAATCCTCAATCCTCAATCCTCAATCCTCAATCCTCATTCTTCAATCCTCAATACTCAACCCTCAATCCTCAATCCTCAATTTTCAGACCTCAATAGTCAATCTTCAATCCTCAATCCTCAATCCTCTATCCTCAATCCTCAATCGTCAGACTTCAATCCTCAATACTCAATCTTCAATCCTGAATCCTCAATCCTCAATCCTCAATCCTCATTCTTCAATCCTGAATACCCAATCCTCAATCATCAATACTCAATCCTCAATCCTCAATCCTCAATCCTCAATCCTCAATCGTCAGTCCTCAAACCACAATCCTGAATCCTCAATCCTGAATCCTCAATCTTCAGCTCTCAGTCATCAACAATCACTTTTCAATCCACAACCCTCAATAGAACATCCTCAGTTCAGAGCTTTCCATACGCACTACTCAGTCTGCAATCTTCAAATCTCTATCCGCAAACATCAATTCTCATCACTCAACCCTCAACACTCAGTCCCCAATCCTCAATCTTCAATCCTCAATCCTCAATCCTCAATCCTCAATCCTCATTCTTCAATTATCAATACCCAATCCTCAATCTACAATCCTCAATCCTCAATGCTCAATTCTCAATCCTCAATCCTCAAACCTCAATCTTCAATCCTCAACACTCAATCTTCAATCCTCAATCCTCAATCCTCAGTCATCAATCCTCAATCTTCAATTCTCAATCGTCAATCCCCACTCCTTAATCCTCAACACCCAATCCTCAATCTTCAATCCTCAATCCTCAATCCTCAATTCTCAATCTTCAGACCTCAAACATCAATACTCAACCCTCTGTCCTCGTCCTCAATCCACAACCCTCAATCCTCGATCCTCAATCTCAAATCATCAATATTCAATCTTCAATCCTCAACCCTCAACCCTCAATACTCAATCCACAATCCTCAATGTACGATCCTCAATACCCAATCCTCAATCTTCAATCCTCAATCCTCAATCCTCAATCCTCAGTCCTCAATCCTCAATCCTCAGCCCTCAAACCTCAATCCTGAATCCTCAATCTTCAGCCATCAGTCCTCAAAAATCAACTATCAATCCCCTATCCTGAATAGAATATCCTCAATTTACAGTTTTCCATACTCAATCCCCATTCTTCAATGTTCAATTCTGAATCCACAAACATCAATTCTAATCACTCAACCATCAACACTCAGTCCTCAATCTTCAATCCTCAATCCTCAATCCTCAATTCTCAATCCTCAATCCTCAATCCTCAATCCTCAATACTCAGTCCTCAATACTCAGCCATCAATCCTCAATCCTCAATCCTCAATCCTCAATCCTCAATCTTCAATCCTCAATCCTCAATCCTCAGTCCTCAATACTCAACCATCAATCCTCAATCCTCAATCTTCAACCCTCAATACTGAATCTTTAATCCTCAATCCTCAATCCTCAATCCTTAATCCTCAATCCTCAATCCTCAATCCTCAGTCCTCATTCTTCGATCCTCAATACCCAATCCTCAATCTTCAATCCTCAATCCTGAATCCTCAATCCTGAATCTCAATCTTCAGCTCTCAATCATCAACAATCACTTGTCAATCCACAACCCTCAATAGAACATCCTCAGTTCAGAGCTTTCCATACGCACTACTCAGTCTGCAATCTTCAAATCTCTATCCGCAAAAATCAATTCTCATCACTCAACCCTCAACACTCAGTCCCCAATCCTCAATCTTCAATTCTCAATCCTCCATCCTCAATCCTCAATCCTCAATCTTCAATCCTCAATACTAAATCTTCAATCCTCAATCCTCAATACTCAATCCTCAATCTTCAATCCTCAACCCTCAATCCTCAATCCTCAATCCTCATTCTTCAATCCTCAGTATCCAATCCTCAATCTTCAATCCTCAATCCTCAATCCTCAATTCTCAATATTCAATCCTTAGTCCTCAGTCCTCAAACCTCAATCCTAATCCTTCAATCCTCAATACCCAATCCTCAATCTTCAATCCTCAATCCTCAATCCTCAATTCTCAATCCTTAATCCTCAATCCTCGAACCCCAAACATCAATACTCAATCCTCAGACCTCGTCCTCAATCCACAACCCCCAATCCTCAATCCTCAATCTTCAATCATCAATATTCAATCTTCAGTCCTCAATCCTCAATCCTCAATCCTCAATCCTCAATCCTCAATGTTCAATCCGCAATACCCAATCCTCAATCTTCAATACTCAATCCTGAATCCACAATCCTCAATCCTCAATCCTCAATCCTCAATCCTCAATCCTCAATCTTCAATCCTCAATCCTCAATCCTCAGTCCTCAATACTCAACCATCAATCCTCAATTCCCAATACGCAATAGAATATCCTGAATTCTCAGGATTCAATACTCAAACCTCAATCCTCAACCCTCAGCCCTCATCCTCCATCCTCAATCCTCAATGTTCAATCCGCAATACCCAATCCTCAATCTTCAATACTCAATCCTCAATCCTCAATCCTCAATCCTCAATCCTCAATCCTCAATCCTCAATCCTCAATCCTCAATCTTCAGTCCTTAATCCTCAATCCTCAGTCCTCAATACTCAACCATCAACCCTCAATCCTCAATCTTCAACCCTCAATACTGAATCTTTAATCCTCAATCCTGAATCCTCACTCCTTAATCCTGAACCCTCAATCCTCAATCCTCAATCCTCAATCCTCAATCCTCAATCCTCAATCCTCAATCCTCAATCTTCAATCCTCAATACTCAATCTTCAATCCTCAATCCTCAGTCCTCAAACCTCAATTCTGATTCCTGAATACTCAATCTTCAATCCTCAATACTCAGCCCTCAATACTCTAGCATCAACCTTCAATCCTCAATCCTCAATCCTCAATCCTCAATCCTCATTCTTCAATCCTCAATACCCAATCCTCAATCTTCAATCCTCAATCCTCAATGCTCAATTCTCAATCCTCAATCCGCAAACCTCAATCTT
Source organism: Calliopsis andreniformis (assembly GCF_051401765.1). Classification (NCBI taxonomy): domain Eukaryota; kingdom Metazoa; phylum Arthropoda; class Insecta; order Hymenoptera; family Andrenidae; genus Calliopsis; species Calliopsis andreniformis. The sequence goes on along the minus strand of NW_027480443.1, from coordinate 4,190,653 downwards.
CAAACCTCAGTCCTCAATCTTCAATCCTCAATACTCAATCATCAATCCTCAATCCTCAGTCCACAAACATCAATTCTGAATCCTGAATACTCAATCTTCCATCCTCAATCCTCAATCCTCAATCCTCATTCCTCAAACCTCAATCCTCAACCCTCAGTCCTCATCCTCAATTCTCAATCCTCAATCTTCAATCCTCAATCCTCAATCTTCAATCCTCAATAATCAATCTCCAATCCTAGATCCTCAATCCCCAATCCTCAATCCTTAATACACAATCATCAATCCTCAATCCCCAGTCCTCTATCTTCAATCCTCATGGCTCCATCCTCAATCCTCTATAATCAGTCCTCAATCCTCAATCCTCAATCCTCAAACCTCAACCCTCGACCGTCAGTCCTCGTCCTCAATCCTCAACCCTCAATCCTCAATCCTCAGTCTTCAATCATCAATACTCAATCTTCAATCCTCAAACCTCAATCGTCAATCCTCAATCCTCAATCCTCATTCTTCAATCCTCAATCCTCAATCTTCAGTCCTCAATATTCAATCCTCAATACTCAATATTCAATCCTCAATCCTCAATCCTCAATTCTCAATCCTCAATCCTCAGTCCTCAGTCCTCAAACCTCAATCCTCAACCCTCAGCCCTCAGCCCTCATCCTCAATCCTCAATCCTCAATCCTCAGTCCTCCGTCTTCAAACCTCAATCCTCAGCCCCCAGACCTCATCCTCAATCCACAATCCTCAATCCTCAATCCTCAACTTTCAATCCTCAATACTCAATCTTCAATCCTCAATCCTCAATCCGCAATCCTCAATCCTCAATCGTCAGTCTTCGGTCCTCAATACTCAATCTTCAATCCTGAATCCTCAATCCTCAATCCTCAACACTCATTCTTCAATCCTCAATACCCAATCCTCAATCATCAATCCTCAGTCCTCAATCCTCAACCCTGAATCCTCAAACTTCAGTCCTCAGTCCTCAACAATCTGTTGTCAATCCTCAATCCTCAATAGAATATCCTCAATTCACAGTTTTCAATACTCAATACTCGATCTGCAATCTTCAAACCTATATCCACAAACATCAATTCTCATCACTCAACCCTCAACACTCAGTCCTCAATGTTCAATCCTCAATGCTCAATCCACAATCCTCAATCGTCAATCTTCAGTCCTCAATAGTCAATCTTCAATCCTCAATCCTCAATCCTCAATCCTCAATCCTAATTCTTCAATCCTCAATACCCAATCCTCAATCTTCAATCCTCGTTCCTCAATCCTCAATTCTCAATCCTCAATCCTCATTCCTCAGTCCTTAAACCTCAATCCTCAACCCTCAGCCCTCATCCTCAATTCTCAATCCTCAATCCTCAATCCTCAGTCATCAATACTCAATCTTCAATACTCAATCCTCAATCCTCAGTCCTCAATCCTCAATCCTCAATCCTCAATCCTCATTCCTCAAACCTCAATCCTCAGCCCTCAGTCCTCATCCTCACTTCTCAATTCTCAATCCTGAATCCTCAATCCTCAATCTTCAATCCTCAATAATCAATCTCCAATCCTAGATCCTCAATCCCCAATCCTCAATCCTTAATCCTCAATCTTCAATCCTCAGTCCCCAGTCCTCAACCTTCAATCCTCAATGCTCCATCCTCAATCCTCAATCCTCAGTTCTGAATGCTCAATCCTCAATCCTCAAACCCCAACACTCAACCGTCAGTCCTCGACCTCAATACTCAACACTCAATCCTCAATCCTCAACCTTCAATCATCAGTACTCAATCTTCAATCCTCAATCCTCAATCCTCCATACTCAATATTCAACAAACAACACTCAGCCGTCAATCCTCAATTCTCATTACTCAATAGAATATCCTGAACTGTCATGGTTCAATACTCAGTCCACAATATTCAATAATCAAATCTCAATCCTCAAACATCAATCCTCAACACTCAATCCTCAACACTCAGTCCTCTCCCTTCAATCCTCCATCCTCAATCCTCAATCCTCAACACTCAATCCTCAGTCCTCACATCTCAATCCCGAATCCTCAATCCTGAATCCTCAATCTTCAGCCCTCAGTCCTCAACAACCAATTGTCAATCCGCAATCCTCATTAGAATATCCTCAATTCACTGTTTCAATACTCAATCCCCATTCTTCAATCTTCAAATCTCAATCCACAAACATCAATTCTCATCAATCAACCCTCAACACTCAGTCCTCAATGTTCAATCCTCAATGCTCAATCCACAATCCTCAATCGTCAATCTTCAATCCTCAATACTCAATCTTCAATCGTCAATCCTCAATCCTCAATCCTCTATCCTAATTCTTCAATCCTCAATACCCAATCCTCAATCTTCGATCCTCGTTCATCAATCCTCAATTCTCAATCCTCAATCCTCAGTCCTCAGTCCTTAAACGTCAATCCTCAACCCTCAGCCCTCATCCTCAATCCACAATCCTCAATCCTCAATCCTCAGTCATCAATACTCAATCTTCTATACACAATCCTCAATCCTCAGTCCTCAATCCTCAATCCTCAATCCTCAATCCTCATTCCTCAAACCTCAATCCTCAACCCTCAGTCCTCATCCTCACTTCTCAATTCTCAATCCTCAATCCTCAATCCTCAAACCTCAATCCTCAGTCCTCAATCCTCAATCCTCAATCCTCAATCTTCAATCCTCAATACTCAATCTTCAATCCTCAATCCTCAATCCTCAATCCTCTATACTCATTCTTCAATCCCCAACACCCAATCCTCAATATCCAATCCTCAATCCTCAATCCTCAATTCTCAATCCTCAATCCTCAATCCGCATACCGCAAACGGTAATACTCAACACTCAGTCCTCGTCCTCAATCCACAACAATCAATCCTCGATCCTCAATCTTCAATCATCAATATTCAATCTTCAATCCTCAAACCTCAATCCTCAATACTCAATCCTCAATCCTCAATGTTCAATCCTCAATACCCAATCCTCAATCTTCAATCCTCAATCCTCAATCCTCGATCCTCGTTCTTCAATCCTCAATACCCAATCCTCAATCTTCAATCCTAAATCCTCAATCCTCAATTCGCAATCCTCAATCCTCAATCCTCAATCCTCAATCCTCAATTCTCAATCCTCAATCCTCAGTCCTCAGTCCTCAAACCTCAATCCTCAAGCCTGGGGCCTCATCCTCAATCCTCAATCCTCAATACTCAATCTTCAATCCTGTGTCCCAGATCCTCAATCTTCAATTCTCAATCCGCAATCCTCAATCTTCAATCCTCAAGGCTCAATCTTCAATCCTCAATCCTCAATCCTCAATCCTCAATCCTCATTCTTCAATCCTCAATACCCAATCCTCAATCTTCAATCATCAATCCTCAATCCTCAATTCTCAATCCTCAATCCTCAATCCTCAGACCTCAAACATCAATACTCAAACCTCAGTCCTCGTCCTCAATCCACAACCCTCAATCCTCGATCCTCAATCTTCAATCCTCAATACTCAATCTTCAATCCTCAATCCTCAATCCTCAATCCTCAATCCTAATTCTTCAATCCTCAATACCCAATCCTCAATCTTCAATCCTCGTTCCTCAATCCTCAATTCTCAATCCTCAATCCTCAGTCCTCAGTCCTTAAACCTCAATCCTCAACCCTCAGCCCTCATCCTCAATTCTCAATCCTCAATCCTCAATCCTCAGTCATCAATACTCAATCTTCAATCCTCAATACTCAATCTTCAATCATCAATCCTCAATCCTCAATCCTCAATCTTCAATCCTCAATCCTCAGTCCTCAAGTCTCAATTCTGAATCCTCAACACTGAATCCTCAATCTTCAGCCCTCAGTCCTCAACAATCTGTTGTCAATCCTCAATCCTCAACAGAATATCCTCAATTCACAGTTTTCAATACTCAATACTCGATCTGCAATCTTCAAACCTATATCCACAAACATCAATACACATCACTCAACCCTCAACACTCAGTCCTCAATGTTCAATCCTCAATGCTCAATCCACAATCCTCAATAGTCAATCTTCAGTCCTCAATACTCAATCTTCAATCCTCAATCCTCAATCCTCAATCCTAATTCTTCAATCCTCAATACCCAACCCTCAATCTTCAATCCTCGTTCCTCAATCCTCAATTCTCAATCCTCAATCCTCATTCCTCAGTCCTTAAACCTCAATCCTCAACCCTCAGCCCTCATCCTCAATTCTCAATCCTCAATCCTCAATCCTCAGTCATCAATACTCAATCTTCAATACTCAATCCTCAATCCTCAGTCCTCAATCCTCAATCCTCAAACCTCAATCCTCAGCCGTCACTCCTCGTCCTCAACCCACAACCCTCAATTCTCAATCCTCAATCCTCAACCCACAAACCTCAATCCTCAATCATCAGTCCTCAATCTTCAATACTCAATCCTCAACCCTCAATCCTCAAACCTCAATCCTCAACCGTCAGTCCTCATCCTCAACCCTCAACACTCAATCCTCAATGCTCAATCTTCATCATCAATTCTCAATCCTCAATCCTCAATACTCAATCCTCAATCTTCAATCATCAATCCTTAATCCTCAATCCTCAATCCTCAATCTTCAGCCCTCAGTCCTCAACAATCTGTTGTCAATCCTCAATCCTCAATAGAATATCCTCAATTCACAGTTTTCAATACTCAATACTCGATCTGCAATCTTCACACCTATATCCACAGACATCAATTCTCATCACTCAACCGTCAACACTCAGTCCTCAATGTTCAATCCTCAATGCTCAATCCTCAATCCTCATTCCTCAAACCTCAATCCTCAACCCTCAGTCCTCATCCTCAATTCTCAATTCTCAATTCTCAATCCTCAGTCCTCAATGCTCAATCTTCAATCCTCAATAATGACTTTTCAATCCTAGATCCTCAATCCCCAATCATCAATCCTTAATCCTCAATCTTCAGTCCTCAGTCCCCAGCCCTCAACCTTCAATCCTCAATGGTCCATCCTCAATCCTCAATCCTCAATCCTTAATCCTCAATACTCAATCTTCAATCCTCAATCCTCAATCCTCAGTTCTCAATACTCAACCATCAATCCTCAATTCCTAATACGCAATAGAATATCCTGAATTCTCAGGATTCAATACTCAAACCTCAATCCTCAACCCTCAGCCCTCATCCTCCATCCTCAATCCTCAACCCTGAATCCTCAATCCTCAATCTTCAACGCTCAATACTGAATCTTTAATCCTCAATCCTCAATCCTCAATCTTCAATCCTCAATACTCAATCTTCAATCATCAATCCTCAATCCTCAATCCTCAATCTTCAATCCTGAATCCTCAATCCTCATTCTTCAATCCTCAACACCCAATACTCAATCTTCAATCCTCAATCCTCAATCCTCAATTCTCAATGCTCAATCCTCAATCCTCAATCCTCAGTCATCAGTACTCAATCTTCAATACTCAAACCTCAATCCTCAATCCTCAATCCTCAATCCTCATTCCTCAAACCTCAAACGTCAACCCTCAGTCCTCATCTTCAGCTCTCAATACTTAATCCTCAATCCTCAATCCTCAATCTTCAATACTCAATCCTCAATCTTCAACCCTCAACCCTCAATCCTCAATCCTCAATCCTCATTCTTCAATCCTCTGTACCCAATCCTCAATCTTCAATCCTCAATCCTCAATCCTCAATTGTCAATCCTCAATCCTAAGTCCTCAGTCGTCAAACCGCAATCCTCAACCCTCAGCCCTCATCCTCAATCCTCAATCCTCAATCCTCAGTCCTCCGTCTTCAAACCTCAATCCTCAGCCCCCAGACCTCATCCTCAATCCTCAATCCTCAATCCTCAATCGTCAATCTTTAATCCTCAATACTCAATGTTCAATCCTCAATACCCAATCCTCAATCTTCAATCCTCAATCCTGAAACCTCAATCCTCAATCCTCAATCCTCAATCCTCAGTCCTCAAACCACAATCCTGAATCCTCAATCCTGAATCCTCAATCTTCAGCCCTTAGTCCTCAACAATCACTTGTCAATCCTCAACCCTCAATAGAACATCCTCAGTTCAGAGTTTTCCATACGCACTACTCAATCTGCAATCTTCAAACCTCTATCCGCAAACATCAATTCTCATCACTCGACCCTCAACACTCAGTCCCCAATCCTCAATCTTCAATTCTGAATCCTCAATACTCAATCCTCAATCTTCAATCCTCAATCCTCAATACTCAATCTTCAATCCTCAATCCTCAATACTCAATCTTCAATCTTCAATCCTCAATCCTCAATCCTCAGTTCGCAATCCTCAATCGTCAATCCTCAGTCCTTAGGCATCAATACTCAACCCATAGTCCTCGTCCTCAATCCACAACCCTCAATCCTCAATCCTCAATCTTCATTCATCAATATTCAACCTTCAATCCTCAATCCTCAATCGTCAATCCTCAATCATCAATCCTCAATGTTCAATCCTCAATACCCAATCCTCAATCTTCAATCCTCAATCCTCAATCCTTTAATCCTCAATCCCCTGCCCTCAAACCTCAATCCTGTATCCTCAACCCTGAATCCTCAATGTTCAGCCCACAGTCCTCAACAATCAGTTGTCAATCCTCAATCCTCAATAGAATATCATCAATTCACGGTTTTCAATACTCAGTACTCAATCTGCAATCTTCAAATCTCTATCCACAAACATCAATTCTCATCACTCAACCCTCAACACTCAGTCCCCAATCCTCAATCTTCAATCCTCAGTCCTCAGACCTCAAACCTCAACCCTCTAACCTCAGCCCGCATCCTCAATCCTCAATCCTCAATCCTCAATCCCCAATCCTCAATCCTCAATCCTCATTCTTCAATCCTCAATACCCAATCCTCAATCATCAATCCTCAATCCCCAATCCTCAATCTTCAATCCTCAATCCTCAATCCTCAATCCTCAATCCTCAATCCTCATTCTTCAATCCTCAATACCCAATCCTCAATCTTCAATCCTCAAACCTCAATCCTCAGTTCTCAAAACTCAATCCTCAATCCTCAATCCTCAATCCTCAATCCTCAATCCTCAATCCTCAATCCACAAGCTTCAATCCTGAGTCCCAAATAATCAATCTTCAATACTCAATCCTCAATCCTCAAACTTCAATACTCAATACTCAATCTTCAATCCTCAATCCTCAATCCTCAATCCTCAATCCTCATTCTTCAATCCTCAATACCCAATCCTCAATCTTCAATCCTCAGTCCTTAATCCTCAATTCTCTGTCATCAATCCTCAATCCTCAGACCTCAAACATCAATACTCAACCCTCAGTCCACGTCCTCAATCCACAACACTCTATACTCAATCCTCAATCTTCAATCCTCAATCCTCAATCCTCAGACCTCAATCCTCAGTCCTCAAACCTCAATCCTGTATCCTCAATCCTGAATCCTCAACTTTCAGCCCTCAGTCCTCAACAATCAGTTGTCAATCCTCAATCCTCAATATAATATCATGAATTCACAGTTTTCAACACTCAATACTCAATCTGCAATCTTCAAATATCTATCCACAAACATCAATTCTCATCACTCAAGCCTCAACACTCATTCCCCAATCCTCAATCTTCAATCCTGAATCCTCAGTCCTCAATCCTCAATCCTCAATCTTCAATCCTCAATACTCAATCTTCAATCCTCAATCCTCAATCCTCAATCCTCAATCCTCAATCCTCTATCCTCAATCGTCAGTCTTCAATCCTCAACACTCAATTTTCAATCCTCAATCCCCAATCCTCAATCCTCAATCCTCATTCTTCAATCCTCAATACCCAATCCTCAATCCTCAATCCTCAGACCTCAGGCATCAATACTCAACCCACAGTCCTCGTCCTCAATCCACAACCCTCAATCCTCAATCCTCAATCTTCATTCATCAATATTCAACCTTCAATCCTCAATCCTCAATCGTCAACCCTCAATCCTCAATCCTCAATGTTCAATCCTCAATACCCAATCCTCAATCTTCAATCCTCAATCCTCAATCCTCAATCCACAATCCTCAACCTTCAATCCTCAATACTCAATCTTCAATCCTCAACCCTCATTCCTCAATCCTCAATCCTCAATCCTCAGTCCTCAAACCTTAATCCTGAATCCTCAACACTGAATCCTCGATCTTCGGCCCTCAGTCCTCAACAATCAGTTGTCAATCCTCAATCCTCAATTGAATATCATCAATTCACAGATTTCAATACTCAATACTCAATCTGCAATCTTCAAATCTCTATCCACAAACATCAATTCTCATAACTCAACCCTCTACACTCCGTCCCCAATCCTCAATCTTCAATCCTCAGTCCTCAGACCTCAAACCTCAACCCTCTAACCTCAGCCCGCATCCTCAATCCTCAATCCTCAATCCTCAATCCCCAATCCTCAATCCTCAATCCTCATTCTTCAATCCTCAATACCCAATCCTCAATCATCAATCCTCAATCCCCAATCCTCAACCTTCAATCCTCAATCCTCAATCGTCAATCCTCAATCATCAATCCTCAATGTTCAATCCTCAATACCCAATCCTCAATCTTCAATCCTCAATCCTCAATCCTTTAATCCTCAATCCCCTGCCCTCAAACCTCAATCCTGTATCCTCAACCCTGAATCCTCAATGTTCAGCCCACAGTCCTCAACAATCAGTTGTCAATCCTCAATCCTCAATAGAATATCATCAATTCACGGTTTTCAATACTCAGTACTCAATCTGCAATCTTCAAATCTCTATCCACAAACATCAATTCTCATCACTCAACCCTCAACACTCAGTCCCCAATCCTCAATCTTCAATCCTCAGTCCTCAGACCTCAAACCTCAACCCTCTAACCTCAGCCCGCATCCTCAATCCTCAATCCTCAATCCTCAATCCCCAATCCTCAATCCTCAATCCTCATTCTTCAATCCTCAATACCCAATCCTCAATCATCAATCCTCAATCCCCAATCCTCAATCTTCAATCCTCAATCCTCAATCCTCAATCCTCAATCCTCAATCCTCATTCTTCAATCCTCAATACCCAATCCTCAATCTTCAATCCTCAAACCTCAATCCTCAGTTCTCAAAACTCAATCCTCAATCCTCAATCCTCAATCCTCAATCCTCAATCCTCAATCCTCAATCCACAAGCTTCAATCCTGAGTCCCAAATAATCAATCTTCAATACTCAATCCTCAATCCTCAAACTTCAATACTCAATACTCAATCTTCAATCCTCAATCCTCAATCCTCAATCCTCAATCCTCATTCTTCAATCCTCAATACCCAATCCTCAATCTTCAATCCTCAGTCCTTAATCCTCAATTCTCTGTCATCAATCCTCAATCCTCAGACCTCAAACATCAATACTCAACCCTCAGTCCACGTCCTCAATCCACAACACTCTATACTCAATCCTCAATCTTCAATCCTCAATCCTCAATCCTCAGACCTCTATCCTCAGTCCTCAAACCTCAATCCTGTATCCTCAATCCTGAATCCTCAACTTTCAGCCCTCAGTCCTCAACAATCAGTTGTCAATCCTCAATCCTCAATATAATATCATGAATTCACAGTTTTCAACACTCAATACTCAATCTGCAATCTTCAAATATCTATCCACAAACATCAATTCTCATCACTCAAGCCTCAACACTCATTCCCCAATCCTCAATCTTCAATCCTGAATCCTCAGTCCTCAATCCTCAATCCTCAATCTTCAATCCTCAATACTCAATCTTCAATCCTCAATCCTCAATCCTCAATCCTCAATCCTCAATCCTCTATCCTCAATCGTCAGTCTTCAATCCTCAACACTCAATTTTCAATCCTCAATCCCCAATCCTCAATCCTCAATCCTCATTCTTCAATCCTCAATACCCAATCCTCAATCCTCAATCCTCAGACCTCAGGCATCAATACTCAACCCACAGTCCTCGTCCTCAATCCACAACCCTCAATCCTCAATCCTCAATCTTCATTCATCAATATTCAACCTTCAATCCTCAATCCTCAATCGTCAACCCTCAATCCTCAATCCTCAATGTTCAATCCTCAATACCCAATCCTCAATCTTCAATCCTCAATCCTCAATCCTCAATCCACAATCCTCAACCTTCAATCCTCAATACTCAATCTTCAATCCTCAACCCTCATTCCTCAATCCTCAATCCTCAATCCTCAGTCCTCAAACCTTAATCCTGAATCCTCAACACTGAATCCTCGATCTTCGGCCCTCAGTCCTCAACAATCAGTTGTCAATCCTCAATCCTCAATTGAATATCATCAATTCACAGATTTCAATACTCAATACTCAATCTGCAATCTTCAAATCTCTATCCACAAACATCAATTCTCATAACTCAACCCTCTACACTCCGTCCCCAATCCTCAATCTCCAATCCTCAATCGTCAATCCTCAATCCTCAATCCTCAATTTTCAATCCTCAATCCTCAATACTCAATCTGCAATCCTGAATCCTCAATCCTCCATGCTCAACACTCAATCCTCAAGAGTCAATCCTCAATCCTCAATCCTCAATCCTCAATCCCCAGCCCTCAAACCTCAATCCTGCATCCTCAATCCGGAATCCTCAATCTTCAGCCCACAGTCCTCAACAATCAGTTGTCAATCCTCAATCCTTAATAGAATATCATCAATTCACAGTTTTCAATACTCAGTAATCAATCTGCAATCTTCAAATCTCTATCCACAAACATCAATTCTCATAACGCAACCCTCAACACTCCGTCCCCAATCCTCAATTTCCAATCCTCAATCGTCAATCCTCAATCCTCGATCCTCAATTTTCAATCCTCAATCCTCAATACTCAATCTGCAACCCTCAATCCTCAATCCTCCATGCTGAACCCTCAATCCTCAAGAGCCAATCCTCAATCCTCAATCCTCAACCCTCAATCCTCAGTCATCAAACCTCAATCCCGGATCCTCAATCCTGAATCCTCAATCTTCAACACTCAGTCCTCAAAAATCAATTGTTAATCCTCAATCCTCAATAGAATATCCTCAATCCACAGTTTTCAATACTCAATCCCAATTCTTCAATCTTCAAATCTCAATCCACAAACATCAATTCTCATCACTCAACCATCAACACTCAGTCCTCAATCTGCAATCCTCAATCCTCAATCCTCGATCTTCAATCCTCAATACACAATCTTCAATCCTCAACCTTAATCGTCAATCCTCAATACTCAATCTTCAATCCTCAATCCTCAATCCTCAATCCTCAATCCTCAATCTTCAATCCACAATCCTCAATTCTCAATCCTCAATCCACAATCCTCAATCCTCAATCCTCAATCCTCAATCTTCAATCCTCAATACTCAATCTGCAATCCTCGATCCTCGGTCCTCAGTCCTGAATCCCCAATCCTCATTCTTCAATCCTCAGTACCGAATCCTCAATCTTCAATCCTCAATCCTCAATCCTCAATTCTCAATCCTCAATCATCAATCCTCAATCCTCAGACTTCAAACATCAATACTCAACCCCCAGTCCTCGTCCTCAATCCACAACCCTCAATCCTCAATCCTCAATCTTCAATAATTAATATTCAATCTTCAATCCACAATCCTCAATCCTCAATCCTCAATCCTCAATCCTCAATCCTCAATCCACAATCTTCAATCCTCAGTCCCAAATAATCAATCTTCAACGCTCAATCCTCAATCCTCAAACGTCAATCCTCAATACTCAATCTTCAATCCTCAATCCTCAATCCTCAATCCTCAATCCTCTTTCTTCAATCCTCAATTCCCAATCCTCAATCTTCAATCCTCAATCCTTAATCCTCAGTTCTCTATCCTCAATCCGCAATCCTCAGACCTCAAACATCAATACTCAACCCTCAGTCCTCGTCCTCAAACCACAACACTCAATACTCAATCCTCAATCTTCAATCCTCAATCCTCAATCCTCAATCTTCAATCCTCAATACACAATCTTCAATCCTCAACCCTCAATTCTCAATCCTCAATACTCAATCCTCAAATCTCAATCCTCAACCGTCAGTCCTCGTCCTCAATCCTCAAACCTCAATCCTCAATCCTCAATATTCAATCATCAATACTCAATCTTCAATCCTCAATCCTCAATCCTCAATCCTCAATCTTAATCTTCAATCCTCAATACTCAATCTTCAATCCTCAATCTTCAATTCTGAATCCTCTATTCTCAATCTTCAATCCTCAATACTCAATCTTCAATCCTCAATCCTCAATCCTCAACCCTCAATCCTCAATCCTCTATCCTCAATACTCAACATTCAATCCTCGATACTCAATCCTTAATCCTCAGTTCGCAATCCTCAATCCTCAATCCTCAGACCTCAGGCATCAATACTCAACCCACAGTCCTCGTCCTCAGTCCACAACCCTCAATCCGCAATCGTCAATCTTCATTCATCAACATTCAACCTTCAATCCTCAATCCTCAATCCTCAATCCTCAATCCTCAATCCTCAATCTTCAATCCTCAATCCTCAATCCTCAATTCTCAATCCTCAATCTTCAATCCTCAATACTCAATCTTCAATCCTCAAACCTCAATCCTCAATCCACAATCCTCAATCTTCAATCATCAATAATCAGTCTTCAATCCTCAATCCTCAATACTCAATCCTCAATCCTCAATCCTCAATATTCAATCATCAATACTCAATCTTCAATCCTCAATACTCAATCCTCAATCCTCAATCCTCAATCCTCAATCTTCAATCCTCAATACTCAATCTGCAATCCTCAGTTCTGAGTCCTCAATCCTCAATCCTCATTCTTCAATCCTCAATACCGAATCCTCAATCTTGAATCCTCAGACCTCAATCCTCTCAATTCTCAATCCTCAATCCTCAATCCTCAGACTTCAAACATCAATACTCAACCCTCAGTCCTCGTCCTCAATCCACAACCCTCAATCCTCAATCCTCAATCTTCAATCATTAATATTCAATCTTCAATCCACAATCCTCAATCATCAATCCTGAATCCTCAATCCTCAATCCTCAATCCACAATCCTCAATCCTCAATCTTCAATCCTCAGTCCCAAATAATCAATCTTCAATCCTCAATCTTCAATCCTCAATACTCAACCATCAATCCTCAATTCCCAATACTCAATAGCATACCCTGAATTCTCAGCATTCAATACTGACACCTCAATCCTCAACCCTCAGCCCTCATCCTCCATCCTCCATCCTCAAACCTCAATCCTCAATCCTCAATCTTCAACCCTCAATACTCCATCTTTAATCCTCAATCCTCAATCATCAATCCTCAATCCTCAGTCATCAATACTCAATTTTCAATACTCAATCCTCAATCATCAATCCTCAATCCTCAATCCTCATTCTTCAATCCTCAATACCCAATCCTCAATCCTCAATCCTCAATTTTCAATCCTCAATCCTCAGTCCTCAGTCCTCAAACCTCAATCCTCAACACTCAGGCCTCATCCTCAATCCTCAATCCTCAAAGCTCAATCCTCAATCCTCTGTCCCAGATACTCAATCTTCAATTCTCAATCCTCAATCCTCAATCCTCATTCCCCAAACCTCAATCCTCAACCCTCAGTCCTCATCCTCAATACCCAATCCTCAATCTTCAATCCTCAATCCTCAATCCTCAATCCTCAATCCTCAATCCTCAATCCTCAATCCTCAATCCTCAATCTTCAATCCTCAGTGCCAAATCCTCAATCTTCAATACACAATCCTCAATCCTCAAACTTCAATCCTCAATACTCAATCTTCAATCCTCAATCCTCAATCCTCAATCCTCAATCCTCATTCTTCAATCCTCAATACCCAATCCTCAATCTTCAATCCTCAATCCTCAATCCTCAATTCTCTATCCTCAATCCTCAATCCTCAGATCTCAAACATCAAAACTCAACCCTCAGTCCTCGTCCTCAATCCACAACCCTCAATCCTCAATCCTCAATCTTCAATTCTCAATCCTCAATCCTCAATCCTCAATCCTCAATCTTCAATCCTCAATCCTCTATCCTCAATTCTCAATCCTCAACCTTCAATCCTCAATACTCAATCTTCTATCTTCAATCCTCAATCCTCAATCCTCAGTTTGCAATCCTCAATCGTCAATCCTCAGACCTTAGGCATCAATGCTCAACCCATAGTCCTCGTCCTCAATCCACAACCCTCAATCCTCAATCCTCAATCTTCATTCATCAATATTCAACCTTCAATCCTCAATCCTCAATCGTCAATCCTCAATCATCAATCCTCAATGTTCAATCCTCAATACCCAATCCTCAATCTTCAATCCTCAATCCTCAATCCTTTAGTCCTCAATCCCCTGCCCTCAAACCTCAATCCTGTATCCTCAACCCTGAATCCTCAATGTTCAGCCCACAGTCCTCAACAATCAGTTGTCAATCCTCAATCCTCAATAGAATATCATCAATTCACAGTTTTTAACACTCAATACTCAATCTGCAATCTTCAAATCTCTATCCACAAACATCAATTCTCATCACTCAACCCTCAACACTCCGTCCCCAATCCTCAATCTTCAATCCTCAGTCCTCAGTCCTCAAACCTCAACCCTCAACCCTCAGCCCTCATCCTCAGTCCTCAATCCTCAATCCTCAATCCCCAATCCTCAATCCTCAATCCTCATTCTTCAATCCCCAATACCCAATCCTCAATCTTCAATCCTCAATCCCCAATCCTCAATCTTCAATCCTCAATCCTCAATCCTCAATCCTCAATCCTCACTCTTCAATCCTCAATACCCAATTCTCAATCTTCAATCCTCAAACCTCAATCCTCAGTTCTCAATCCTCAATCCTCAAGACTCAATCCTCAGACCTCAAACGTCAATATTCAACCCTCAGTCCTCGTCCTCAATCCAGAAACCTCAATCCTCAATCCTCAATCCTCAATCCTCAATCCTCAATGTTCAATCCTCAATACCCAATCCACAATCTTCAATCCTCAATCCTCAATCCTCAATCCTCAATCCCCAGCCCTCAAACCTCAATCCTGTATCCTCAATCCGGAATCCTCAATCTTCAGCCCACAGTCCTCAACAATCAGTTGTCAATCCTCAATCCTTCATAGAATATCATCAATTCACAGTTTTCAATACTCAGTACTCAATCTGCAATCTTCAAATCTCTATCCACAAACATCAATTCTCATAACGCAACCCTCAACACTCCGTCCCCAATCCTCAATTTCCAATCCTCAATCGTCAATCCTCAATCCTCGATCCTCAATTTTCAATCCTCAATCCTCAATACTCAATCTGCAACCCTCAATCCTCAATCCTCCATGCTGAACCCTCAATCCTCAAGAGCCAATCCTCAATCCTCAATCCTCAACCCTCAATCCTCAGTCCTCAAACCTCAATCCCGGATCCTCAACCCTGAATCCTCAATCTTCAACACTCAGTCCTCAAAAATCAATTGTTAATCCTCAATCCTCAATAGAATATCCTCAATTCACAGTTTTCAATACTCAATCCCAATTCTTCAATCTTCAAATCTCAATCCACAAACATCAATTCTCATCACTCAACCATCAACACTCAGTCCTCAATCTGCAATCCTCAATCCTCAATCCTCAATCTTCAATCCTCAATACACAATCTTCAATCCTCAATCTTAATCGTCAATCCTCAATACTCAATCTTCAATCCTCAATCCTCAATCCTCAATCCTCAATCCTCAATCTTCAATCCTCAATCCTCAATTCTCAATCCTCAATCCACAATCCTCAATCCTCAATCCTCAATCCTCAATCTTCAATCCTCAATACTCAATCTGCAATCCTCGATCCCCGGCCCTCAGTCCTGAATCCCCAATCCTCATTCTTCAATCCTCAGTACCGAATCCTCAATCTTCAATCCTCAATCCTCAATCCTCAATTCTCAATCCTCAATCATCAATCCTCAATCCTCAGACTTCAAACATCAATACTCAACCCCCAGTCCTCGTCCTCAATCCACAACCCTCAATCCTCAATCCTCAATCTTCAATCATTAATATTCAATCTTCAATACACAATCCTCAATCCTCAATCCTCAATCCTCAATCCTCAATCCTCAATACACAATCTTCAATCCTCAGTACCAAATAATCAATATTCAATACTCAGTCCTCAATCCTCAAACTTCAATCCTCAATACTCAATCTTCAATCCTCAATCCTCAATCCTCAATCCTCAATCCTCTTTCTTCAATCCTCAATACCCAATCCTCAATCTTCAATCCTCAATCCTTAATCCTCAATTCTCTATCCTCAATCCTCAATCCTCAGACCTCAAACATCAATACTCAACCCTCAGTCCTCGTCCTCAAAACACAACACTCAATACTCAATCCTCAATCTTCAATCCTCAATCCTCAATCCTCAATCTTCAATCCTCAATACACAATTTTCAATCCTCAACCCTCAATTCTCAATCCTCAATACTCAATCCTCAAATCTCAATCCTCAACCGTCCGTCCTCGTCTTCAATCCTCAAACCTCAATCCTCAATCCTCAATATTCAATCATCAATACTCAATCTTCAATCCTCAATCCTCAATCCTCAATCCACAATCCTCAATCTTCAATCATCAATACTCAGTCTTCAATCCTCAATCCTCAATACTCAATCCTCAATCCTCAATCCTCAATCTTCAATCCTCAATCCTCAATAGTCAATACTCAATCCTCAATCTTCAATCCTCAATACTCAATCTTCAATCCTCAATCCTCAATCCTCAATCCACAATCCTCAATCTTCAATCATCAATACTCAGTCTTCAATCCTCAATCCTCAATACTCAATCCTCAATCCTCATCCTCAATATTCAATCATCAATACTCAATCTTCAATCCTCAATCCTCAATCCTCAATCCTCAATCCTCAATCCTCAATCCTCAATCCTCATTCTTCAATCCTCCATACCCAATCCTCAATCTTCAATCCTCAATCCTCAATACTCAATCCTCTATCCTCAATCCTCAATCCTCAGACCTCAAACATCAAAACTCAACCCTCAGTCCTCGTCCTCAATCCACAACCCTCAATCCTCAATCCTCAATCCTCAATCCTCAATCCTCAATCCTCAGTCCTCAAACCTCAACCCTGTATCCTCAATCCTGAATCCTCAATCTTCAATCCTCAGTGCCAAATCCTCAATCTTCAATACACAATCCTCAATCCTCAAACTTCAATCCTCAATACTCAATTTTCAATCCTCAATACTCAATCCTCAATCCTCAATCCTCATTCTTCAATCCTCAATACCCAATCCTCAATCTTCAATCCTCAATCCTCAATCCTCAATTCTCTATCCTCAATCCTCAATCCTCAGATCTCAAACATCAAAACTCAACCCTCAGTCCTCGTCCTCAATCCACAACCCTCAATCCTCAATCCTCAATCTTCAATTCTCAATCCTCAATCCTCAATCCTCAATCCTCAATCTTCAATCCTCAATCCTCTATCCTCAATTCTCAATCCTCAATCTTCAATCCTCAATACTCAATCTTCAATCTTCAATCCTCAATCCTCAATCATCAGTTCGCAATCCTCAATCGTCAATCCTCAGACCTTAGGCATCAATACTCAACCCATAGTCCTCGTCCTCAATCCACAACCCTCAATCCTCAATCTTCAATCTTCATTCATCAATATTCAACCTTCAATCCTCAATCCTCAATCGTCAGTCCTCAATCATCAATCCTCAATGTTCAATCCTCAATACCCAACCCTCAATCTTCAATCCTCAATCCTCAATCCTTTAATCCTCAATCCCCTGCCCTCAAACCTCAATCCTATATCCTCAACCCTGAATCCTCAATGTTCAGCCCACAGTCCTCAACAATAAGTTGTCAATCCTCAATCCTCAATAGAATATCATCAATTCACAGTTTTCAATACTCAGTACTCAATCTGCAATCTTCAAATCTCTATCCACAAACATCAATTCTCATCACTCAACCCTCAACACTCAGTCCCCAATCCTCAATCTTCAATCCTCGGTCCTCAGACCTCAAACCTCAACCCTCTAACCTCAGCCCTCATCCTCAATCCTCAATCCTCAATCCTCAATCCCCAATCCTCAATCCTCAATCCTCATTCTTCAATCCTCAATACCCAATCCTCAATCATCAATCCTCAATCCCCAATCCTCAATCTTCAATCCTCAATCCTCAATCCTCAATCCTGAATCCTCAATCCTCATTCTTCAATCCTCAACACCCAATCCTCAATCTTCAATCCTCAAACCTCAATCCTCAGTTCTCAAAACTCAATCCTCAATCCTCACTCCTCAATCCTCAATCCTCAATCCTCAATCCTCAATCCACAATCTTCAATCCTGAGTCCCAAATAATCAATCTTCAATACTCAATCCTCAATCCTCAAACTTCAATCCTCAATACTCAATCTTCAATCCTCAATCCTCAATCCTCAATCCTCAATCCTCATTCTTCAATCCTCAATACCCAATCCTCAATCTTCAATCCTCAATCCTTAATCCTCAATTCTCTGTCATCAATCCTCAATCCTCAGACCTCAAACATCAATACTCAACCCTCAGTCCACGTCCTCAATCCACAACACTCTATACTCAATCCTCAATCTTCAATCCTCAGTCCTCAGTCCTCAAACCTCAACCCTCAACCCTCAGCCCTCATCCTCAATCCTCAATCCTCAATCCTCAATCCCCAATCCTCAATCCTCAATCCTCATTCTTCAATCCCCAATACCCAATCCTCAATCTTCAATCCTCAATCCCCAATCCTCAATCTTCAATCCTCAATCCTCAATCCTCAATCCTCAATCCTCAATCTTCAATCCTCAATACCCAATTCTCAATCTTCAATCCTCAAACCTCAATCCTCAGTTCTCAATCCTCAATCCTCAATCCTCAATCCTCAGACCTCAAACGTCAATATCCAACCCTCAGTCCTCGTCCTTAATCCAGAAACCTCAATCCTCAATCCTCAATCTTCAATCATCAATATTCAATCTTCAATCCTCAATCCTCAATCCTGAATTCTCAATCCTCAATCTTCAATCCTCAATACTCAATCTTCAATCCTCAATCCTCAGTCCTCAATCCACAATCCCCAATCTTCAATCATCAATACTCAATCTTCAATCCTCAATCCTCAATACTCAATCCTCAATCTTAATCTTCAATCCTCAATACTCAATCTTCAATACTCAATCCTCAATTCTCAATCCTCTATCCTCAATTTTCAATCCTCAATACTCAATCTTCAATCCTCAATCCTCAATCCTCAACCCTCAATCCTCAATCCTCAATCCTCAATAGCCAATCTTCAATCCTCAATACTCAATCCTCAATCCTCAATCCTCAATACTCAATCCTCAATCCTCATTCTTAAATCCTCAATACCCAATCCTCAATCTTCAATCCTCAATCCTCAATCCTCAATCCTCAATCCTCAATCCTCAATCATCAATCTTCAATCCTCAGTCCCAAATCCTCAATCTTCGATATACAATCCTCAATCCTCAAACTTCAATCCTCAATACTCAATCTTCAATCCTCAATCCTCAATCCTCAATCCTCAATCCTCATTCTTCAATCCTCCATACCCAATCCTCAATCTTCAATCCTCAATCCTCAATACTCAATCCTCTATCCTCAATCCTCAATCCTCAGACCTCAAACATCAAAACTCAACCCTCAGTCCTCGTCCTCAATCCACAACCCTCAATCCTCAATCCTCAATCTTCATTTCTCAATCCTCAATCCTCAATCCTCAATCCTCAATCCCCAATCCTCAATCCTCAGTCCTCAAACCTCAACCCTGTATCCTCAATCCTGAATCCTCCATCTTCAGCCCTCAGTCCTCAACAATCAGTTGTCAATCCTCAATCCTCAATAGAATATCGTCAATTCACAGTTTTTAACACTCAATACTCAATCTGCAATCTTCAAATCTCTATCCACAAACATCAATTCTCATCACTCAACCCTCAACACTCCGTCCCCAATCCTCAATCTTCAATCCTCAGTCCTCAGTCCTCAAACCTCAACCCTCAACCCTCAGCTCTCATCCTCAATCCTCAATCCTCAATCCTCATTCCCCAATACTCAATCCTCAATCCTCATTCTTCAATCCCCATTACCCAATCCTCAATCTTCAATCCTCAATCCTCAATCCTCAATCTTCAATACTCAATCCTCAATCCTCAATCCTCAATCCTCACCCTTCAATCCTCAATACTCAATTCTCAATCTTCAATCCTCAAACCTCAATCCTCAGTTCTCAATCCTCAATCCTCAATCCTCAATCCTCAGACCTCAAACGTCAATATTCAACCCTCAGTCCTCGTCCTCAATCCAGAAACCTCAATCCTCAATCCTCAATCTTCAATCACCAATATTCAATCTTCAATCCTCAATCCTCAATCCTCAATCCTCAATCCTCAATCCTCAATCTTCAATCCTCAATCCTCAATCCTGAATTCTCAATCCTCAATCTTCAATCCTCAATACTCAATCTTCAACCCTCAATCCTCAATCCACAATCCACAATCCTCAATCTTCAATCATCAATACTCAATCTTCAATCCTCAATCCTCAATACTCAATCCTCAAACTTAATCTTCAATCCTCAACACTCAATCTTCAATCTTCAATCCTCAATTCTCAATCCTCTATCCTCAATTTTCAATCCTCAATACTCAATCTTCAATCCTCAATCCTCAATCCTCAATCCTCAATCCTCAATCGTCATTCTTCAATCCTCAATACCCAATCCTCAATCTTCAATCCTCAATCCTCAATCCTCAATCCTCAATCCTCAATCCTCAATCCTCAATCCTCAATCCTCAATCCTCAATCTTCAATCCTCAGTCCCAAATCCTCAATCTTCAATACACAATTCTCAATCCTCAAACTTCAATCCTCAATACTCAATCTTCAATCCTCAATCCTCAATCCTCAATCCTCGATCCTCATTCTTCAATCCTCAATACCCAATCCTCAATCTTCAATCCTCAATCCTCAATACTCAATTCTCTATCCTCAATTCTCAATCCTCAGACCTCAAACATCAAAACTCAACCCTCAGTCCTCGTCCTCAATCCACAACCCTCAATCCTCATTCCTCAATCTTCAATTCTCAATCCTCAATCCTCAATCCTCAATCATCAATCCTCAATCCTCAATCCTCAGTACTCAAACCTCAATCCTGTATCCTCAATCCCGAATCCTCCATCTTCAGCCCTCAGTCCTCAACAATCAGTTGTCAATCCTCAATCCTCAAGGGAATATCATCAATTCACAGTTTTTAACACTCAATACTCAATCTGCAATCTTCAAATCTCTATCCACAAACATCAATTCTCATCACTCAACCCTCAACACTCCGTCCCCAATCCTCAATCTTCAATCCTCAGTCCTCAGTCCTCAAACCTCAACCCTCAACCCTCAGCCATCATCCTCAATCCTCAATACTCAATCCTCAATCCCCAATCCTCAATCCTCAATCCTCATTCTTCAATCCCCAATACCCAATCCTCAATCTTCAATCCTCAATCCCCAATCCTCAATCTTCAATCCTCAATCCTCAATCCTCAATCCTCAATCCTCATTCTTCAATCCTCAATCCTCAATCCTCAATTCTCAATCCTCAATCCTCAGTCCTCAGTCCTCAAACCTCAATCCTCATCCGTCAGCCCTCATCCTCAATCCTCAATGCTCTATCCTCAATCCTCAACATTCAATCCTCGATACTCAATCCTCAATCCTCAGTTCGCAATCCTCAATCCTCAATCCTCAGACCTTAGGCATCAATACTCAACCCACAGTCCTCGTCCTCAGTCCACAACCCTCAATCCTCAAACCTCAATATTCATTCATCAATATTCAACCTTCAATCCTCAATCCTCAATCCTGAATCCTCAATCCTCAATCCTCAATCTTCAATCCTCAATCCTCAATCCTCAATTCTCAATCCTCAATCTTCAATCCTCAATACTAAATCTTCAATCCTCAATCCTCAATCCTCAATCCACAATCCTCAATCTTCAATCATCAATACTCAATCTGCAATCCTCGATCCTCGGCCCTCAGTCCGGAATCCCCAATCCTCATTCTTCAATCCTCAGTACCGAATCCTCAATCTTCAATCCTCAATCCTCAATCCTCAATTCTCAATCCTCAATCATCAATCCTCAATCCTCAGACTTCAAACATCAATACTCAACCCCCAGTCCTCGTCCTCAATCCACAACCCTCAATCCTCAATCCTCAATCTTCAATCATTAATATTCAATCTTCAATACACAATCCTCAATCCTCAATCCTCAATCCTCAATCCTCAATCCTCAATACACAATCTTCAGTCCTCAGTCCCAAATAATCAATATTCAATACTCAATCCTCAATCCTCAAACTTCAATCCTCAATACTCAATCTTCAATCCTCAATCCTCAATCCTCAATCCTCAATCCTCTTTCTTCAATCCTCAATACCCAATCCTCAATCTTCAATCCTCAATCCTTAATCCTCAATTCTCTATCCTCAATCCTCAATCCTCAGACCTCAAACATCAATACTCAACCCTCAGTCCTCGTCCTCAAAACACAACACTCAATACTCAATCCTCAATCTTCAATCCTCAATCCTCAATCCTCAATCTTCAATCCTCAATACACAATCTTCAATCCTCAACCCTCAATTCTCAATCCTCAATACTCAATCCTCAAATCTCAATCCTCAACCGTCAGTCCTCGTCCTCAATCCTCAAACCTCAATCCTCAATCCTCAATATTCAATCATCAATACTCAATCTTCAATCCTCAATCCTCAATCCTCAATCCACAATCCTCAATCTTCAATCATCAATACTCAGTCTTCAATCCTCAATCCTCAATACTCAATCCTCAATCCTCAATCCTCAATCTTCAATCCTCAATCCTCAATAGTCAATTCTCAATCCTCAATCTTCAATCCTCAATACTCAATCTTCAATCCTCAATCCTCAATCCTCAATCCACAATTCTCAATCTTCAATCATCAATACTCAGTCTTCAATCCTCAATCCTCAATACTCAATCCTCAATCCTCAATCCTCAATATTCAATCATCAATACTCAATCTTCAATCCTCAATCCTCAATCCTCAATCCTCAATCCTCAATCCTCAATCCTCAATCTTCAATCCTCAATACTCAATCTGCAATCCTCAGTTCTGAGTCCTCAATCCTCAATCCTCATTCTTCAATCCTCAATACCGAATACTCAATCTTGAATCCTCAGACCTCAATCCTCTCAATTCTCAATCCTCAATCCTCAATCCTCAGACTTCAGACATCAATACTCAACCCTCAGTCCTCGTCCTCAATCCACAACCCTCAATCCTCAATCCTCAATCCTCAATCCCCAATCCTCAATCCTCAATCCTCATTCTTCAATCCTCAATACCCAATCCTCAATCATCAATCCTCAATCCCCAATCCTCAATCTTCAATCCTCAATCCTCAATCTTCAATCCTCAAACCTCAATCCTCAGTTCTCAAAACTCAATCCTCAATCCTCAATCCTCAATCCTCAATCCTCAATCCTCAATCCTCAATCCACAATCTTCAATCCTGAGTCCCAAACAATCAATCTTCAATACTCAATCCTCAATCCTCAAACTTCAATCCTCAATACTCAATCTTCAATCCTCAATCCTCAATCCTCAATCCTCAATCCTCATTCTTCAATCCTCAATACCCAATCCTCAATCTTCAATCCTCAATCCTTAATCCTCAATTCTCTGTCATCAATCCTCAATCCTCAGACCTCAAACATCAATACTCAACCCTAAGTCCACGTCCTCAATCCACAACACTCTATACTCAATCCTCAATCTTCAATCCTCAGTCCTCAGTCCTCAAACCTCAACCCTCAACCCTCAGCCCTCATCCTCAATCCTCAATCCTCAATCCTCAATCCCCAATCCTCAATCCTCAATCCTCATTCTTCAATCCCCAATACCCAATCCTCAATCTTCAATCCTCAATCCTTAATCCTCAATTCTCTGTCATCAATCCTCAATCCTCAGACCTCAAACATCAATACTCAACCCTAAGTCCACGTCCTCAATCCACAACACTCTATACTCAATCCTCAATCTTCAATCCTCAGTCCTCAGTCCTCAAACCTCAACCCTCAACCCTCAGCCCTCATCCTCAATCCTCAATCCTCAATCCTCAATCCTCAATCCTCAATCTTCAATCCTCAGTCCCAAATCCTCAATCTTCAATACACAATTCTCAATCCTCAAACTTCAATCCTCAATACTCAATCTTCAATCCTCAATCCTCAATCCTCAATCGTCAATCCTCATTCTTCAATCCTCAATACCCAATCCTCAATCTTCAATCCTCAATCCTCAATACTCAATTCTCTATCCTCAATTCTCAACCCTCAGACCTCAAACATCAAAACTCAACCCTCAGTCCTCGTCCTCAATCCACAACCCTCAATCCTCATTCCTCAATCTTCAATTCTCAATCCTCAATCCTCAATCCTCAATCATCAATCCTCAATCCTCAATCCTCAGTACTCAAACCTCAATCCTGTATCCTCAATCCTGAATCCTCCATCTTCAGCCCTCAGTCCTCAACAATCAGTTGTCAATCCTCAATCCTCAATAGAATATCATCAATTCACAGTTTTTAACACTCAATACTCAATCTGCAATCTTCAAATCTCTATCCACAAACATCAATTCTCATCACTCAACCCTCAACACTCCGTCCCCAATCCTCAATCTTCAATCCTCAGTCCTCAGTCCTCAAACCTCAACCCTCAACCCTCAGCCCTCATCCTCAATCCTCAATACTCAGTCCTCAATCCCCAATCCTCAATCTTCAATCCTCAATCCTCAATCCTCAATCCTCAATCCTCATTCTTCAATCCTCAATCCTCAATCCTCAATTCTCAATCCTCAATCCTCAGTCCTCAGTCCTCAAACCTCAATCCTCATCCGTCAGCCCTCATCCTCAATCCTCAATGCTCTATCCTCAATCCTCAACATTCAATCCTCGATACTCAATCCTCAATCCTCAGTTCGCAATCCTCAATCCTCAATCCTCAGACCTTAGGCATCAATACTCAACCCACAGTCCTCGTCCTCAGTCCACAACCCTCAATCCTCAAACCTCAATATTCATTCATCAGTATTCAACCTTCAATCCTCAATCCTCAATCCTGAATCCTCAATCCTCAATCCTCAATCTTCAATCCTCAATCCTCAATCCTCAATTCTCAATCCTCAATCTTCAATCCTCAATACTAAATCTTCAATCCTCAATCCTCAATCCTCAATCCACAATCCTCAATCTTCAATCATCAATACTCAACCTTCAATCCTCAGTCCTCAATACTCAATCCTCAATCCTCATTCTTCAATCGTCAATACCCAATCCTCAATCTTCAATCCTCAATCCTCAATCCTCAGTTCGCAATCCTCAATCCTCAATCCTCAGACCTCAGGCATCAATACTCAACCCACAGTCCTCGTCCTCAATCCACAACGCTCAATCCTCAATCCTCAATCTTCATTCATCAATATTCAACCTTCGATCCTCAATCCTCAATCCTCAATACTCAATCCTCAATCCTCAATGTTCAATCCTCAACACCCAATCCTCAATCTTCAATCCTCAATCCTCAATCCTTAATCCTCAATCCTCTGTCCTCAAACCTCAATCCTGTATCCTCAATCCTGAATCCTCAATCTTCAGCCCACAGTCCTCAACAATCAGTTGTCCATCCTCAATCCTCCATAGAATATCATCAATTCACAGTGTTCAATACTCAGTAGTCAATCTGCAATCTTCATATCTCTATCCACAAACATCAATTCTCATCACTCAACCCTCAACACGCAGTCCCCAATCCTCAATATTCAATCCACAATCATCAGTCGTCAATCCACAATCCTCATCCTTCAATCCTCAATACTCAATCTTCAATCTTCATTCCTCAATCCTCAATACTCAATTCTCAATCCTCGATTGTCAATCTTCAATCCTCAATGCTCAATCTTCAATTCTCAACCCTCAATCCTCAGTCCTCAGTCCTGAAACCTCAATCCTCAACCCTCAGCCCTCATCCTCAATCCTCAATCCTCAATCCTCAATCCCCAATCCTCAATCCTCAGTTCGCAATCCTCAATCCTCAATCCTCAGACCTCAGGCATCAATACTCAACCCACAGTCCTCGTCCTCAATCCACAACCCTCAATCCTCAATCCTCAATCTTCATTCATCAATATTCAACCTTCAATCCTCAATCCTCAATCGTCAACCCTCAATCCTCAATCCTCAATGTTCAATCCTCAATACCCAATCCTCAACCTTCAATCCTCAATCCTCAATCCTCATTCCCCTGCCCTCAAACCTCAATCCTGTATCCTCAATCCTGAATCCTCAATCTTCAGCACACAGTCCTCAGCAATCAGTTGTCAATCCTCAATCCTCAATAGAATATCATCAATTCACAGTTTTCAATACTCAGTACACAATCTGCAATCTTCAAATCTCCATCCACAAACATCAATTCTCATCACTCATCCCTCAACAGTCAGTCCCCAATCCTCAATGTTCAATCCTCAATCCTCAATCCTCAATCCACAATCCTCAACCTTCAATTCTCAATACTCAATCTTCAATCCTCAACCCTCATTCCTCAATCCTCAATTCTCAATCCTCGGTTGCCAATCTTCAATCCTCAATACTCAATCTTCAATCCTCAACCCTCAATCCTCAATCCTCAATCCCCATTCTTCAATCCTCAATAGCCAATCCTCAATCTTCAATCCTCAATCCTCAATCCTCAATTCTCAATCCTCAACCCTCAGCCCTCATCCTCAATCCTTAATCCTCTATCCTCAATCCTCAACCTTCAATCCTCGATACTGAATCCTCAATCCTCAATCCTCAGTCCTCAAACCTTAATGCTGAATCCTCAACACTGAATCCTCGATCTTCGGCCCTCAGTCCTCAACAATCAGTTGTCAATCCTCAATCCTCAATTGAATATCATCAATTCACAGATTTCAATACTCAATACTCAATCTGCAATCTTCAAATCTATATCCACAAACATCAATTCTCATAACTCAACCCTCTACACTCCGTCCCCAATCCTCAATCTCCAATCCCCAATCGTCAATCCTCAATCCTCAATCCTCAATTTTCAATCCTCAATCCTCAATACTCAATCTGCAATCCTCAATCCTCAATCCTCCATGCTCAACACTCAATCCTCAAGAGTCAATCCTCAATCCTCAATCCTCAACCCTCAATCCACAGTCCTCAAACCTCAATCCCGATTCCTCAATCCTGAATCCTAAATCTTCAACACGCAGCCCTCAAAAATCAATTGTCAATCCTCAATCCTCAATACAATATCCTCAATTCACATTCTTCAATACTCAATCCCAATTCTTCAATCTTCAAATCTCAATCCACAAACATCAATTCTCATCACTCAACCATCAACACTCAGTCCTCAATCTTCAATCCTCAATCCTCAATCCTCAATCTTCAATCCTCAGTACACAATCTTCAATCTTTAACCCTCAATTCTCAATCCTCAATACTCAATCCTCAAACCTCAATCCTCAATCCTCAATATTCAGTCATCAATACTCAATCTTCAATCCTCAATCCTCAATCCTCAATCCTCAATCCCCAATCCTCAATATTCAACACACAACCCTCAGCCATCCATCCTCAATACTCAACCATCAACCCTCAATTCTCAACACTCAATAGAATATACTGAATTCTCATGGTTGAATACTCAATCAAAAATATACAATAATCAGATCGCAATCCTCAAACATCAATTCTCAGCACTCAGTCCTCAACACTCAGTCCTCTCTCTTCAATCCTCCATCCTCAATCCTCAATCCTCAATCCTCAATGCTCAATCCTCAGTCCTCAAACCGCGATCCTGAATCCTCAATCCTTAATCCTCAATCTTCAGCCCTGAGTCCTACACAATCAGTTGTCAATCCTCAATCCTCAATAGAATGTCCTTAATTCACAGTGTTCAATACTCAATACTCAATCTGCAATCATCAGATCTCTATACACAAACATCAATTCTCATCACTCAACCCTCAATGCTCAGTCCCCAATCCTCAACCTTCAATCCTCAATCCTCAATCCTCAATCCTCAATCTTAATCTTCAAACCTCAATACTCAATCTTCAATCCTCAATCCTCAATTCTCAATCCTCTATCCTCAATTTTCAATCCTCAATACTCAACCTTCAATCCTCAATCCTCAATCCTCAACCCTCAATCCTCAATCCTCAATCCTCAATCGCCAATCTTCAATCCTCAATACTCAATCCTCAATCCTCAATCCTCAATCCTCAATCCTCAATCCTCATTCTTCAATCCTCAATACCCAATCCTCAATCTTCAATCCTCAATCCTCAATCCTCAATCCTCAATCCTCAATCCTCAATCCTCAATCCTCAATCCTCAATCCTCAATCTTCAATCCTCAGTCCCAAATCCTCAATCTTCAATACACAATCCTCAATCCTCAAACTTCAATCCTCAATACTCAATCTTCAATCCTCAATCCTCAATCCTCAATCCTCAATCCTCAATCCTCATTCTTCAATCCTCAATACCCAATCCTCAATCTTCAATCCTCAATCCTCAATCCTCAACCCTCAATCCTCGATCCTCAATCCTCAATCCTCAATCCTCAATCTTCAATCCTCAATACTCAATCCTCAATCCTCAATCCTCAATCCTAAATCCTCAATCTTCAATCCTCAATCCTCAATCCTCAACACTCAATCCTCAATGCTCAATGTTCAATCCTCAATATCCAATCCTCAACCTTCAATCCTCAATCCTCAATCCTCGTTCTTCAATCCTCAATACCCAATCCTCTATCTTCAATCCTAAATCCTCAATCCTCAATTCGCAATCCTCAATCCTCAATCCTCAATCCTCAATCCTCAATTCTCAATCCTCAATCCTCAGTCCTCAGTCCTCAAACCTCAATCCTCAAGCCTGTGTCCTCATCCTCAATCCTCAATCCTTAATACTCAATCTTCAATCCTCTGTCCCAGATCCTCAATCTTCAATTCTCAATCCTCAATCCTCAATCTTCAATCCTCAAGGCTCAATCTTCAATCCTCAATCCTCAATCCTCAATCCTCAATCCTCATTCTTCAATCCTCAATACCCAATCCTCAATCTTCAATCGTCAATCCTCAATCCTCAATTCTCAATCCTCAATCCTCAATCCTCAGACCTCAAACATCAATACTCAAACCTCAGTCCTCGTCCTCAATCCACAACCCTCAATCCTCGATCCTCAATCTTCAATCCTCAATACTCAATCTTCAATCCTCAATCCTCAATCCTCAATCCTCAATCCTAATTCTTCAATCCTCAATACCCAATCCTCAATCTTCTATCCTCGTTCCTCAGTCCTCCATACTCAATATTCAACACACAACACTCAGCCGTCAATCCTCAATTCTCATTACTCAATAGAATATCCTGAACTGTCATGGCTCAATACTCAATCCACAATATTCAATAATCAAATCTCAATCCTCAAACATCAATTCTCAACACTCAATCCTCAACACTCAGTCCTCTCCCTTCAATCCTCCATCCTCAATCCTCAATCCTCAATCCTCAAGCCTCAACCCTCAATACTCAACACTCAATCCTCAGTCCTCACATCTCAATCCCGAATCCTCAATCCTGAATCCTCAATCCTGAATCCTCAATCTTCAGCCCTCAGTCCTCAACAACCAATTATCAGTCCGCAATCCTCATTAGAATATCCTCAATTCACTGTTTTCAATACTCAATCCCCATTCTTCTATCTTCAAATCTCAATCCACAAACATCAATTCTCATCAATCAACCCTCAACACTCAGTCCTCAATGTTCAACCCTCAATGCTCAATCCACAATCCTCAATCGACAATCTTCAGTCCTCAATACTCAATCTTCAATCCTCAATCCTCAATCCTCAATCCTCAATCCTCAATTCCCAGCCCTCAAACCACAATCCTGTATCCTCAATCCTGAATCCTCAATCTTCAGCCCACAGTCCTCAACAATCAGTTGTCAATCCTCAATCCTTAATAGAATATCATCAATTCACAGTTTTCAATACTCAGTACTCAATCTGCAATCTTCAAATCTCTATCCACAAACATCAATTCTCATAACGCAACCCTCAACACTCCGTCCCCAATCCTCAATTTCCAATACTCAGTCGTCAATCCTCAATCCTCGATCCTCAGTTTTCAATCCTCAATCCTCAATACTCTATCCGCAACCCTCAATCCTCAATCCTCCATGCTCAACACTCAATCCTCAAGAGCCAATCCTCAATCCTCAATCCTCAATCCTCAACCCTCAATCCTCAGTCCTCAAACCTCAATCCCGGATCCTCAATCCTGAATCCTCAATCTTCAACACTCAGTCCTCAAAAATCAATCGTTAATCCTCAATCCTCAATAGAATATCCTCAATTCACAGTTTTCAATACTCAATCCCAATTCTTCAATCTTCAAATCTCAATCCACAAACATCAATTCTCATCACTCAACCATCAACACTCAGTCCTCAATCTTCAATCCTCAATCCTCAATCCTCAATCTTCAATCCTCAATACTCAAACTTCAATCCTCAATCTTAATCGTCAATCCTCAATACTCAATCTTCAATCCTCAATCCTCAATCCTCAATCCTCAATCCTCAATCTTCAATCCTCAATACTCAATCTTCAATCCTCAATCCTCAATTCTCAATCCTCAATCCACAATACTCAATCCTCAGTCCTCAATCCTCAATCTTCAATCCTCAATACTCAATCTTCAATCCTCAATCCTCAATCCGCAATCCTCAATCCTCAATCGTCAGTCTTCGGTCCTCAATACGCAATCTTCAATCCTCAATCCTCAATCCTCAATCCTCAATCCTAATTCTTCAATCCTCAATACCCAATCCTCAATCTTCAATCCTCGTTCCTCAATCCTCAATTCTCAATCCTCAATCCTCAGTCCTCAGTCCTTAAGCCTCAATCCTCAACCCTCAGCCCTCATCCTCAATTCTCAATCCTCAATCCTCAATCCTCAGTCATCAATACTCAATCTTCAATACTCAATCCTCAATCCTCAGTCCTCAATCCTCAATCCTCAATCCTCAATCCTCATTCCTCAAACCTCAATGCTCAACCCTCAGTCCTCATCCTCACTTCTCAATACTCAACCCTCAATCCTCAATCCTCAATCTTCAATCATCAGTACTCAATCTTCAATCCTCAATCCTCATTCCTCAATACTCAATATGCAACACACAACACTCAGCCGTCAATCCTCAATTCTCATTACTCAATAGAATATCCTGAACTGTCGTGGCTCAATACTCAATCCACAATATTCAATAATCAAATCTCAATCCTCAAACATCAATTCTCAACACTCAATCCTCAACACTCAGTCCTCTCCCTTCAATCCTCCATCCTCAATCCTCAATCCTCAATCCTAAATCCTCAACCCTCAATCCTCAACACTCAATTCTCAGTCCTCACATCTCAATCCCGAATCCTCAATCCTGAATCCTCAATCCTGAATCCTCAATCTTCAGCCCTCAGTCCTCAACAACCAATTATCAATCTGCAATCCTCATTAGAATATCCTCAATTCACTGTTTTCAATACTCAATCCCCATTCTTCAATCTTCAAATCTCAATCCACAAACATCAATTCTCATCACTCAACCCTCAGCACTCAGTCGTCAATCATCAATCCTCAATCCTTAATCCTAAACCTTCAATCCTCAAAACTCAATCTTTAATCCTCAATCCTCAATCCTCATTCCTCAATACTCATCCTCAATCCCCAATCCCCAATCCTCAATCCTCAATCCTCAATCCTCATTCCTCAAACCTCGATCCTCAACCCTCAGTCCTCGTCCGCAATTCTCAATTCTCAATTCTCTATCCTCAGTCCTCAATCTTCAATCTTCAATCCTCAATAATCATTTTTCAAACCTAGATCCTCAATCCCCAATCATCAATCCCTAATCCTCAATCTTCAGTCCTCAGTCCCCAGCCCTCAATCTTCAATCCTCAATGCTCCATCCTCAATCCTCAATCATCAGTCCTCAGTCCTCAATCCTCAATCCTCAAACCTCAATCCTCAGCCGTCACTCCTCGTCCTCAACCCACAACCCTCAATCCTCAATCCTCAATCCTCAACCCACAAACCTCAATCCTCAATCATCAGTCCTCAACCTTCAATACTCAATCCTCAACCCTCAATCCTCAAACCTCAATCCTCAACCGTCAGTCCTCGTCCTCAACCCTCAACACTAAATCCTCAATGCTCAATCTTCAATCATCAATCCTCAATCCTCAATCCTCAATACTCAATCCGCAATCTTCAATCCTCAATCCTCAATCCTCAATCCTCAATCCTCAATCCCCAACCTTCAATCCTCAATACTCAATGTTCAATCCTCAATCCTCAATCCTCAATCCTCAATCCTCAATCCTCAATCCTCAATCTTCAATCTTCAATACTCAATCTTCAATCCTCAATGCTCAATCCTCAATCCTCTATACTCATTCTTTAATCCCCAACACCCAATCCTCAATATTCAATCCTCAATCCTCAATTCTCAATTCTCAATCCTCAATCCTCAATCCTCAGACCTCAAACGGTAATACTCAACACTCAGTCCTCGTCCTCAATCCACAACAATCAATCCTCGATCCTCAATCTTCAATCATCAGTATTCAATCATCAATCCTCAATCCTCAATCCTCAATACTCAATCCTCAATCCTCAATGTTCAATACTCAATACCCATTCCTCAATCTTCAATCCTCAATCCTCAATCCTCGTTCTTCAATCCTCAACACCCAATCCTCAATCTTCAATCCTAAATCCTCAATCCTAAATCCTCAGTCCTCAATTCGCAATCCTCAATCCTCAATCTTCAATCCTCAGTCCTCAATCCTCAATCCTCAATCCTCATTCTTCAATCCTCAATAGCCAATCCTCAATCTTCAATCGTCAATCCTCAATCCTCAATTCTCAATCCTCAATCCTCAATCCTCAGACCTCAAACATCAATACTCAAACCTCTGTCCTCGTCCTCAATCCACAGCCCTCAATCCTATATCCTCAATCTTCAATCCTCAATACTCAATCTTCAATCCTCATTCCTCAATCCTCAATCCTCAATCCTCATTCTACAATCCTCAATACCCAATCCTCAATCTTCAATCCTCAATCCTCAATCCTCAATTCTCAATCCTCAATCCTCAGTCCTCAGTTCTCAAACCTCAATCCTCAACCCTCAGACCGCATCCTCAATCCTCAATCCTCAATCCTCAATCTTTAATCCCCAATACTCAATCATCAATCCTCAATCCTCAATCCTCAATCCTTAATCCTCAATCCTCAGACCTCAAACATCAATATTCAACCCTCATTCCTCGTCCTCAATCCAGAAACCTCAATACTCAATCCTCAATCCTCAATCCTCAATCCTCAATGTTCAATCCTCAATATCCAATCCTCAATCTTCAATCCTCAATCCTCAATGCTCAATCCTCAATCCCCAGCCCTCAAACCTCAATCCTGTATCCTCAATCCTGAATCCTCAATCTTCAGCCCACAGTCCTCAACAATCAGTTGTCAATTCTCAATCCTTAATAGAATATCATCAATTCACAGTTTTCAATACTCAGTACTCAATCTGCAATCTTCAAATCTCTATCCACAAACATCAATTCTCATAACGCAACCCTCAACACTCCGTCCCCAATCCTCAATTTCCAATCCTCAATCGTCAATCCTCAATCCTCGATCCTCAATTTTCAATCCTCAATCCTCAATACTCAATCTGCAACACTCAATCCTCAGTCATCAATGCTCAATCTTCAATACTCAATCCTCAATCTTCAATCCTCAATCCTCAATCCTTAATCCTCAATCCTCTGTCCTCAAACCTCAATCCTGTATCCTCAATCCTGAATCCTCAATCTTCAGCCCACAGTCCTCAACAATCAGTTGTCAATACTCAATCCTTAATAGAATATCATCAATTCACAGTTTTCAATACTCAGTACTCAATCTGCAATCTTCAAATCTCTATCCACAAACATCAATTCTCATAACGCAACCCTCAACACTCCGTCCCCAATCCTCAATCTCCAATCCTCAATCCTCAATCCTCAATCCTCAATCCTCAATCCTCAATCCTCAATCTTCAATCTTCAATACTCAATCTTCAATCCTCAATGCTCAATCCTCAATCCTCTATACTCATTCTTTAATCCCCAACACCCAATCCTCAATATTCAATCCTCAATCCTCAATTCTCAATTCTCAATCCTCAATCCTCAATCCTCAGACCTCAAACGGTAATACTCAACACTCAGTCCTCGTCCTCAATCCACAACAATCAATCCTCGATCCTCAATCTTCAATCATCAGTATTCAATCATCAATCCTCAATCCTCAATCCTCAATACTCAATCCTCAATCCTCAATGTTCAATACTCAATACCCATTCCTCAATCTTCAATCCTCAATCCTCAATCCTCGTTCTTCAATCCTCAACACCCAATCCTCAATCTTCAATCCTAAATCCTCAATCCTAAATCCTCAGTCCTCAATTCGCAATCCTCAATCCTCAATCTTCAATCCTCAGTCCTCAATCCTCAATCCTCAATCCTCATTCTTCAATCCTCAATAGCCAATCCTCAATCTTCAATCGTCAATCCTCAATCCTCAATTCTCAATCCTCAATCCTCAATCCTCAGACCTCAAACATCAATACTCAAACCTCTGTCCTCGTCCTCAATCCACAGCCCTCAATCCTATATCCTCAATCTTCAATCCTCAATACTCAATCTTCAATCCTCATTCCTCAATCCTCAATCCTCAATCCTCATTCTACAATCCTCAATACCCAATCCTCAATCTTCAATCCTCAATCCTCAATCCTCAATTCTCAATCCTCAATCCTCAGTCCTCAGTTCTCAAACCTCAATCCTCAACCCTCAGACCGCATCCTCAATCCTCAATCCTCAATCCTCAATCTTTAATCCCCAATACTCAATCATCAATCCTCAATCCTCAATCCTCAATCCTTAATCCTCAATCCTCAGACCTCAAACATCAATATTCAACCCTCATTCCTCGTCCTCAATCCAGAAACCTCAATACTCAATCCTCAATCCTCAATCCTCAATCCTCAATGTTCAATCCTCAATATCCAATCCTCAATCTTCAATCCTCAATCCTCAATGCTCAATCCTCAATCCCCAGCCCTCAAACCTCAATCCTGTATCCTCAATCCTGAATCCTCAATCTTCAGCCCACAGTCCTCAACAATCAGTTGTCAATTCTCAATCCTTAATAGAATATCATCAATTCACAGTTTTCAATACTCAGTACTCAATCTGCAATCTTCAAATCTCTATCCACAAACATCAATTCTCATAACGCAACCCTCAACACTCCGTCCCCAATCCTCAATTTCCAATCCTCAATCGTCAATCCTCAATCCTCGATCCTCAATTTTCAATCCTCAATCCTCAATACTCAATCTGCAACACTCAATCCTCAGTCATCAATGCTCAATCTTCAATACTCAATCCTCAATCTTCAATCCTCAATCCTCAATCCTTAATCCTCAATCCTCTGTCCTCAAACCTCAATCCTGTATCCTCAATCCTGAATCCTCAATCTTCAGCCCACAGTCCTCAACAATCAGTTGTCAATACTCAATCCTTAATAGAATATCATCAATTCACAGTTTTCAATACTCAGTACTCAATCTGCAATCTTCAAATCTCTATCCACAAACATCAATTCTCATAACGCAACCCTCAACACTCCGTCCCCAATCCTCAATCTCCAATCCTCAATCGTCAATCCTCAATACTCAATCCTCAATTTTCAATCCTCAATCCTCAATACTCAATCTGCAATCCTCAATCCTCAATCCTCCATGCTCAACACTCAATCCGCAAGAGTCAATCCTCAATCGTCAATCCTCAACCCTCAATCCACAGTCCTCAAACCTCAATCCCGATTCCTCAATCCTGAATCCTAAATCTTCAACACGCAGCCCTCAAAAATCAATTGTCAATCCTCAATCCTCAATACAATATCCTCAATTCACATTTTTCAATACTCAATCCCAATTCTTCAATCTTCAAATCTCAATCCACAAACATCAATTCTCATCACTCAACCATCAACACGAAGTCCTCAATCTTGAATCCTCAATCCTCAATCCTCAATCTTCAATCCTCAATACACAATCTTCAATCCTTAACCCTCAATTCTCAATCCTCAATACTCAATCCTCAAACCTCAATCCTCAATCCTCAATATTCAATCATCAATACTCAATCTTCAATCCTCAATCCTCAATCCTCAATCCTCAATCCTCAATCCTCAATATTCAACACACAACCCTCAGCCATCCATCCTCAATACTCAACCATCAATCCTCAATTCTCAACACTCAATAGAATATACTGAATTCTCATGGTTGAATACTCAATCAAAAATATACAATAATCAGATCTCAATCCTCAAACATCAATTCTCAGCACTCAGTCCTCAACACTCAGTCCTCTCTCTTCAATCCTCCATCCTCAATCCTCAATCCTCAATCCTCAATCCTCAATCCTAAATCCTCAATCCTCAGTCCTCAAACCGCGATCCTGAATCCTCAATCCTTAATCCTCAATCTTCAGCCCTGAGTCCTACACAATCAGTTGTCAATCCTCAATCCTCAATAGAATGTCCTTAATTCACAGTTTTCAATACTCAATACTCAATCTGCAATCTTCAGATCTCTATACACAAACATCAATTCTCATCACTCAACCCTCAATGCTCAGTCCCCAATCCTTAATCTTCAATCCTCAATCCTCAATCCTCAATCCTCAATCTTAATCTTCAAACCTCAATACTCAATCTTCAATCCTCAATCCTCAATTCTCAATCCTCTATCCTCAATTTTCAATCCTCAATACTCAATCTTCAATCCTCAATCCTCAATCCTCAACCCTCAATCCTCAATCCTCAATCCTCAATCGCCAATCTT
This sequence comes from Calliopsis andreniformis, assembly GCF_051401765.1. Taxonomy (NCBI): domain Eukaryota; kingdom Metazoa; phylum Arthropoda; class Insecta; order Hymenoptera; family Andrenidae; genus Calliopsis; species Calliopsis andreniformis. The sequence continues at coordinate 4,153,457 of NW_027480443.1, read as the reverse complement.
CAATCCTCAATACTCAATCCTCAATCCTCAATCCTCAATCCTCATTCTTCAATCCTCAATACGCAATCCTCAATCTTCAATCCTCAATCCTCAATACTCAATTCTCTATCCTCAATTCTCAATCCTCAGACCTCAAACATCAAAACTCAACCCTCAGTCCTCGTCCTCAATCCACAACCCTCAATCCTCATTCCTCAATCTTCAATTCTCAATCCTCAATCCTCAATCCTCAATCATCAATCCTCAATCCTCAATCCTCAGTCCTCAAACCTCAATCCTGTATCCTCAATCCTGAATCCTCCATCTTCAGCCCTCAGTCCTCAACAATCAGTTGTCAATCCTCAATCCTCAATAGAATATCATCAATTCACAGTTTTTAACACTCAATACTCAATCTGCAATCTTCAAATCTCTATCCACAAACATCAATTCTCATCACTCAACCCTCAACACTGCGTCCCCAATCCTCAATCTTCAATCCTCAGTCCTCAGTCCTCAAACCTCAACCCTCAACCCTCAGCCCTCATCCTCAATCCTCAATCTTCAATCCTCAATCCTCAATCCTCAATCCTCAATCCTCATTCTTCAATCCTCAATCCTCAATCCTCAATTCTCAATCCTCAATCCTCAGTCCTCAGTCCTCAAACCTCAATCCTCATCCGTCAGCCCTCATCCTCAATCCTCAACATTCAATCCTCGATACTCAATCCTCAATCCTCAGTTCTCAATCCTCAATCCTCAATCCTCAGACCTCAGGCATCAATACTCAACCCACAGTCCTCGTCCTCAGTCCACAACCCTCAATCCTCAATCCTCAATATTCATTCATCAATATTCAACCTTCAATCCTCAATCCTCAATCCTCAATCCTCAATCCTCAATCCTCAATCTTCAATCCTCAATCCTCAATCCTCAATTCTCAATCCTCAATCTTCAATCCTCAATACTCAATCTTCAATCCTCAATCCTCAATCCTCAATCCACAATCCTCAATCTTCAATCATCAATACTCAACCTTCAACCCTCAGTCCTCAATACTCAATCCTCAATCCTCATTCTTCAATCGTCAATACCCAATCCTCAATCTTCAATCCTCAATCCTCAATCCTCAGTTCGCAATCCTCAATCCTCAGTCCTCAGACCTCAGGCATCAATACTCAACCCACAGTCCTCGTCCTCAATCCACAACACTCAATCCTCAATCCTCAATCTTCATTCATCAATATTCAACCTTCAATCCTCAATCCTCAATCCACAATCCTCAATCCTCAATCCTCAATCCTCAATGTTCAATCCTCAACACCCAATCCTCAATCTTCAATCCTCAATCCTCAATCCTTAATCCACAATCCTCTGTCCCCAAACCTCAATCCTGTATCCTCAATCCTGAATCCTCAATCTTCAGCCCACAGTCCTCAACAATCAGTTGTCCATCCACAATCCTCAATAGAATATCATCAATTCACAGTGTTCAATACTCAGTAGTCAATCTGCAATCTTCATATCTCTATCCACAAACATCAATTCTCATCACTCAACCCTCAACACGCAGTCCCCAATCCTCAATATTCAATCCACAATCCTCAGTCGTCAATCCACAATCCTCAACCTTCAATCCTCAATACTCAATATTCAATCTTCATTCCTCAATCCTCAATACTCAATTCTCAATCCTCGATTGTCAATCTTCAATCCTCAATACTCAATCTTCAATTCTCAACCCTCAATCCTCAGTCCTCAGTCCTCAAACCTCAATCCTCAACCCTCAGCCCTCATCCTCAATCCTCAATCCTCAATCCTCAATCCCCAATCCTCAATCCTCAGTTCGCAATCCTCAATCCTCAATCCTCAGACCTCAGGCATCAATACTCAACCCACAGTCCTCGTCCTCAATCCACAACCATCAATCCTCAATCCTCAATCTTCATTCATCAATATTCAACGTTCAATCCTCAATCCTCGATCGTCAACCCTCAATCCTCAATCCTCAATGTTCAATCCTCAATACCCAATCCTCAATCTTCAATCCTCAATCCTCAATCCTCAATCCCCTGCCCTCAAACCTCAATCCTGTATCCTCAATCCTGAATCCTCAATCTTCAGCACACAGTCCTCAGCAATCAGTTGTCAATCCTCAATCCTCAATCCTCAACCCTCAATCCACAGTCCTCCAACCTCAATCCCGATTCCTCAATCCTGAATCCTAAATCTTCAACACGCAGCCCTCAAAAATCAATTGTCAATCCTCAATCCTCAATACAATATCCTCAATTCACATTTTTCAATACTCAGTCCCAATTCTTCAATCTTCAAATCTCAATCCACAAACATCAATTCTCATCACTCAACCATCAACACTCAGTCCTCAATCTTCAATCCTCAATCCTCAATCCTCAATCTTCAATCCTCAATACACAATCTTCAATTCTTAACCCTCAATTCTCAATCCTCACTACTCAATCCTCAAACCTCAATCCTAAATCCTCAATATTCAATCATCAATACTCAATCTTCAATCCTCAATCCTCAATCCTCAATCCTCAATCCTCAATCCTCAATCCTCAATCTTCAATCCTCAGTCCCAAATCCTCAATCTTCAATACACAATCCTCAATCCTCAAACTTCAATCCTCAATACTCAATCTTCAATCCTCAATCCTCAATCCTCAATCCTCAATCCTCAATCCTCAATCCTCAATCGCCAATCTTCAATCCTCAATACTCAATCCTCAATCCTCAATCCTCAATCCTCAATCCTCAATCCTCATTCTTCAATCTTCAATAGCCAATCCTCAATCTTCAATCCTCAATCCTCAATCCTCAATCCTCAATCCTCAATCCTCAATCCTCAATCCTCAATTCTCAATCCTCAATCCTCAATCCTCATACCGCAAACGGTAATACTCAACACTCAGTCCTCGTCCTCAATCCACAACAATCAATCCTCGATCCTCAATCTTCAATCCTCAGTCCTCAATCCTCAATCCTCAATCCTCAATCCTCAATCCTCAATCCTCAACCCTCAATCTTCAATCCTCAATCCTCAATCCTCAACACTCAATCCTCAATCCTCAATGTTCAATCCTCAATATCCAATCCTCAACCTTCAATCCTCAATCCTCAATCCTCGTTCTTCAGTCCTCAATACCCAATCCTCAATCTTCAATCCTAAATACTCAATCCTCAATTCGCAATCCTCAATCCTCAATCCTCAATTCTCGATCCTCAATCCTCAATCCTCATACCGCAAACGGTAATACTCAACACTCAGTCCTCGTCCTCAATCCACAACAATCAATCCTCGATCCTCAATCTTCAATCCTCAGTCCTCAATCCTCAATCCTCAATCCTCAATCCTCAATCCTCAATCCTCAATTCTCAATCTTCAATCCTCAATCCTCAATCCTCAACACTCAATACTCAATCCTCAATGTTCAATCCTCAATATCCAATCCTCAACCTTCAATCCTCAATCCTCAATCCTCGTTCTTCAATCCTCAATACCCAATCCTCAATCTTCAATCCTAAATACTCAATCCTCAATTCGCAATCCTCAATCCTCAATCCTCAATCCTCAATCCTCAATTCTCAATCCTCAATCCTCAGTCCTCAGTCCTCAAACCTCAATCCTCAAGCCTGGGGCCTCATCCTCAATCCTCAATCCTTAATACTCAATCTTCAATCCTCTGTCCCAGATCCTCAATCTTCAATTCTCAATCCTCAATCCTCAATCTTCAATCCTCAAGGCTCCATCTTCAATCCTCAATCCTCAATCCTCAATCCTCAATCCTCATTCTTCAATCCTCAATACCCAATCCTCAATCTTCAATCGTCAATCCTCAATCCTCAATTCTCAATCCTCAATCCTCAATCCTCAGACCTCAAACATCAATACTCAAACCTCAGTCCTCGTCCTCAATCCACAACCCTCAATCCTCGATCCTCAATCTTCAATCCTCAATACTCAATCTTCAATCCTCAATCCTCAATCCTCAATCCTCAATCCTAATTCTTCAATCCTCAATACCCAATCCTCAATCTTCAATCCTCGTTCCTCAATCCTCAATTCTCAATCCTCAATCCTCAGTCCTCAGTCCTTAAACCTCAATCCTCAACCCTCAGCCCTCATCCTCAATTCTCAATCCTCAATCCTCAATCCACAGTCATCAATACTCAAACTTCAATACTCAATCCTCAATCCTCAGTCCTCAATCCTCAATCCTCAATCCTCAATCCTCAATCCTCATTCCTCAAACCTCAATCCTCAACCCTCAGTCCTCATCCTCACTTCTGAATTCTCAATCCTGAATCCTCAATCCTGAATCTTCAATCCTCAATAATCAATCTCCAATCCTAGATCCTCAATCCCCAATCCTCAATCCTTAATCGTCAATCTTCAATCCTCAGTCCCCAGTCCTCAACCTTCAATCCTCAATGCTCCATCCTCAATCCCCAATCCTCAGTTCTGAATCCTCAATCCTCAATCCTCAATCCTCAAGCCTCAACCCTCAATCCTCAACACTCAATCCTCAGTCCTCACATCTCAATCCCGAATCCTCAATCCTGAATCCTCAATCCTGAATCCTCAATCTTCAGCCCTCAGTCCTCAACAACCAATTATCAGTCCGCAATCCTCATTAGAATATCCCCAATTCACTGTTTTCAATACTCAATCCCCATTCTTCAATCTTCAAATCTCAATCCACAAACATCAATTCTCATCAATCAACCCTCAACATTCAGTCCTCAATGTTCAACCCTCAATGCTCAATCCACAATCCTCAATCGACAATCTTCAGTCCTCAATACTCAATCTTCAATCCTCAATCCTCAATCCTCAATCCTCAATCCTCAATTCCCAGCCCTCAAACCACAATCCTGTATCCTCAATCCTGAATCCTCAATCTTCAGCCCACAGTCCTCAACAATCAGTTGTCAATCCTCAATCCTTAATAGAGTATCATCAATTCACAGTTTTCAATACTCAGTACTCAATCTGCAATCTTCAAATCTCTATCCACAAACATCAATTCTCATAACGCAACCCTCAACACTCCGTCCCCAATCCTCAATTTCCAATCCTCTGTCGTCAATCCTCAATCCTCGATCCTCAGTTTTCAATCCTCAATCCTCAATACTCTATCTGCAACCCTCAATCCTCAATCCTCCATGCTCAACCCTCAATCCTCAAAAGCCAATCCTCAATCCTCAATCCTCAATCCTCAACCCTCAATCCTCAGTCCTCAAACCTCAATCCCGTATCCTCAATCCTGAATCCTCAATCTTCAACACTCAGTCCTCAAAAATCAATCGTTAATCCTCAATCCCCAATAGAATATCCTCAATTCACAGTTTTCAATACTCAATCCCAATTCTTCAATCTTCAAATCTCAATCCACAAACATCAATTCTCATCACTCAACCATCAACACTCAGTCCTCAATCTTCAATCCTCAATCCTCAATCCTCAATCTTCAATCCTCAATACTCAAACTTCAATCCTCAATCTTAATCGTCAATCCTCAATACTCAATCTTCAATCCTCAATCCTCAATCCTCAATCCTCAATCCTCAATCTTCAATCCTCAATACTCAATCTTCAATCCTCAATCCTCAATTCTCAATCCTCAATCCACAATCCTCAATCCTCAGTCCTCAATCCTCAATCTTCAATCCTCAATACTCAATCTTCAATCCTCAATCCTCAATCCGCAATCCTCAATCCTCAATCGTCAGTCTTCGGTCCTCAATACGCAATCTTCAATCCTCAGTCCTTAAGCCTCAATCCTCAACCCTCAGCCCTCATCCTCAATCCTCAATCCTCAATCCTCAATCCTCAGTCATCAATACTCAATCTTCAATACTCAATCCTCAATCCTCAGTCCTCAATCCTCAATCCTCAATCCTCAATCCTCATTCCTCAAACCTCAATGCTCAACCCTCAGTCCTCATCCTCACTTCTCAATACTCAACCCTCAATCCTCAATCCTCAATCTTCAATCATCAGTACTCAATCTTCAATCCTCAATCCTCATTCCTCAATACTCAATATGCAACACACAACACTCAGCCGTCAATCCTCAATTCTCATTACTCAATAGAATATCCTGAACTGTCATGGCTCAATACTCAATCCACAATATTCAATAATCAAATCTCAATCCTCAAACATCAATTCTCAACACTCAATCCTCAACACTCAGTCCTCTCCCTTCAATCCTCCATCCTCAATCCTCAATCCTCAATCCTAAATCCTCAACCCTCAATCCTCAACACTCAATCCTCAGTCCTCACATCTCAATCCCGAATCCTCAATCCTGAATCCTCAATCCTGAATCCTCAATCTTCAGCCCTCAGTCCTCAACAACCAATTATCAATCTGCAATCCTCATTAGAATATCCTCAATTCACTGTTTTCAATACTCAATCCCCATTCTTCAATCTTCAAATCTCAATCCACAAACATCAATTCTCATCACTCAACCCTCAGCACTCAGTCGTCAATCATCAATCCTCAATCCTTAATCCTAAACCTTCAATCCTCAAAACTCAATCTTCAATCCTCAATCCTCAATCCTCATTCCTCAATACTCATCCTCAATCCCCAATCCCCAATCCTCAATCCTCAATCCTCAATCCTCATTCCTCAAACCTCGATCCTCAACCCTCAGTCCTCGTCCGCAATTCTCAATTCTCAATTCTCTATCCTCAGTCCTCAATCTTCAATCTTCAATCCTCAATAATCATTTTTCAAACCTAGATCCTCAATCCCCAATCATCAATCCCTAATCCTCAATCTTCAGTCCTCAGTCCCCAGCCCTCAATCTTCAATCCTCAATGCTCCATCCTCAATCCTCAATTATCAGTCCTCAGTCCTCAATCCTCAATCCTCAAACCTCAATCCTCAGCCGTCACTCCTCGTCCTCAACCCACAACCCTCAATCCTCAATCCTCAATCCTCAACCCACAAACCTCAATCCTCAATCATCAGTCCTCAACCTTCAATACTCAATCCTCAACCCTCAACCCTCAATCCTCAAACCTCAATCCTCAACCGTCAGTCCTCGTCCTCAACCCTCAACACTCAATCCTCAATGCTCAATCTTCAATCATCAATTCTCAATCCTCAATCCTCAATACTCAATCCGCAATCTTCAATCCTCAATCCTCAATCCTCAATCCTCAATCCTCAATCCCCAACCTTCAATCCTCAATACTCAATGTTCAATCCTCAATCCTCAATCCTCAATCCTCAATCCTCAATCCTCAATCCTCAATCTTCAATCTTCAATACTCAATCTTCAATCCTCAATGCTCAATCCTCAATCCTCTATACTCATTCTTTAATCCCCAACACCCAATCCTCAATATTCAATCCTCAATCCTCAATTCTCATTTCTCAATCCTCAATCCTCAATCCTCAGACCTCAAACGGTAATACTCAACACTCAGTCCTCGTCCTCAATCCACAACAATCAATCCTCGATCCTCAATCTTCAATCATCAGTATTCAATCATCAATCCTCAATCCTCAATCCTCAATACTCAATCCTCAATCCTCAATGTTCAATACTCAATACCCATTCCTCAATCTTCAATCCTCAATCCTCAATCCTCGTTCTTCAATCCTCAATACCCAATCCTCAATCTTCAATCCTAAATCCTCAATCCTAAATCCTCAGTCCTCAATTCGCAATCCTCAATCCTCAATCTTCAATCCTCAATCCTCAATCCTCAATCCTCAATCCTCATTCTTCAATCCTCAATAGCCAATCCTCAATCTTCAATCGTCAATCCCCAATCCTCAATTCTCAATCCTCAATCCTCAATCCTCAGACCTCAAACATCAATACTCAAACCTCTGTCCTCGTCCTCAATCCACAGCCCTCAATCCTATATCCTCAATCTTCAATCCTCAATACTCAATCTTCAATCCTCATTCCTCAATCCTCAATCCTCAATCCTCATTCTTCAATCCTCAATACCCAATCCTCAATCTTCAATCCTCAATCCTCAATCCTCAATTCTCAATCCTCAATCCTCAGTCCTCAGTTCTCAAACCTCAATCCTCAACCCTCAGACCGCATCCTCAATCCTCAATCCTCAATCCTCAATCCTCAATCTTTAATCCCCAATACTCAATCATCAATCCTCAATCCTCAATCCTCAATCCTCAATCCTCAATCCTCAGACCTCAAGCATCAATATTCAACCCTCATTCCTCGTCCTCAATCCAGAAACCTCAATACTCAATCCTCAATCCTCAATCCTCAATCCTCAATGTTCAATCCTCAATATCCAATCCTCAATCTTCAATCCTCAATCCTCAATGCTCAATCCTCAATCCCCAGCCCTCAAACCTCAATCCTGTATCCTCAATCCTGAATCCTCAATCTTCAGCCCACAGTCCTCAACAATCAGTTGTCAATCCTCAATCCTTAATAGAATATCATCAATTCACAGCTTTCAATACTCAGTACTCAATCTGCAATCTTCAAATCTCTATCCACAAACATCAATTCTCATAACGCAACCCTCAACACTCCGTCCCCAATCCTCAATTTCCAATCCTCAATCGTCAATCCTCAATCCTCGATCCTCAATTTTCAATCCTCAATCCTCAATACTCAATCTGCAACACTCAATCCTCAGTCATCAATACTCAATCTTCAATACTCAATCCTCAATCTTCAATCCTCAATCCTCAATCCTTAATCCTCAATCCTCTGTCCTCAAACCTCAATCCTGTATCCTCAATCCTGAATCCTCAATCTTCAGCCCACAGTCCTCAACAATCAGTTGTCCATCCTCTATCCTCAATAGAATATCATCAATTCACAGTGTTCAATACTCAGTAGTCAATCTGCAATCTTCATATCTCTATCCACAAACATCAATTCTCATCACTCAACCCTCAACACGCAGTCCCCAATCCTCAATATTCAATCCACAATCCTCAGTCGTCAATCCATAATCCTCAACCTTCAATCCTCAATACTCAATCTTCAATCTTCATTCCTCAATCCTCAATACTCAATTCTCAATCCTCGATTGTCAATCTTCAATCCTCAATACTCAATCTTCAATTCTCAACCCTCAATCCTCAGTCCTCAGTCCTCAAACCTCAATCCTCAACCCTCAGCCCTCATCCTCAATCCTCAATCCTCAATCCTCAATCCCCAATCCTCAATCCTCAGTTCGCAATCCTCAATCCTCAATCCTCAGACCTCAGGCATCAATACTCAACCCACAGTCCTCGTCCTCAATCCGCAACCCTCAATCCTCAATCCTCAATCTTCATTCATCAATATTCAACCTTCAATCCTCAATCCTCAATCGTCAACCCTCAATCCTCAATCCTCAATGTTCAATCCTCAATACCCAATCCTCAATCTTCAATCCTCAATCCTCAATCCTCAATCCCCTGCCCTCACACCTCAATCCTGTATCCTCAATCCTGAATCCTCAATCTTCAGCACACAGTCCTCAGCAATCAGTTGTCAATCCTCAATCCTCAATAGAATATCATCAATTCACAGTTTTCAATACTCAGTACACAATCTGCAATCTTCAAATCTCCATCCACAAACATCAATTCTCATCACTCATCCCTCAACAGTCAGTCCCCAATCCTCAATGTTCAATCCTCAATCCTCAATCCTCAATCCACAATCCTCAACCTTCAATTCTCTATACTCAATCTTCAATCCTCAACCCTCATTCCTCAATCCTCAATTCTCAATCCTCTGTTGCCAATCTTCAATCCTCAATACTCAATCTTCAATCCTCAACCCTCAATCCTCAATCCTCAATCCCCATTCTTCAATCCTCAATAGCCAATCCTCAATCTTCAATCCTCAATCCTCAATCCTCAATTCTCAATCCTCAACCCTCAGCCCTCATCCTCAATCCTTAATCCTCTATCCTCAATCCTCAACCTTCAATCCTCGATACTCAATCCTCAATCCTCAATCCTCAGTCCTCAAACCTTAATCCTGAACCCTCAACACTGAATCCTCGATCTTCGGCCCTCAGTCCTCAACAGTCAGTTGTCAATCCTCAATCCTCAATTGAATATCATCAATTCACAGATTTCAATACTCAATACTCAATCTGCAATCTACAAATCTCTATCCACAAACATCAATTCTCATAACTCAACCCTCTACACTCCGTCCCCAATCCTCAATCTCCAATCCTCAATCGTCAATCCTCAATCCTCAATCCTCAATTTTCAATCCTCAATCCTCAATACTCAATCTGCAATCCTCAATCCTCAATCCTCCATGCTCAACACTCAATCCTCAAGAGTCAATCCTCAATCCTCAATCCTCAACCCTCAATCCACAGTCCTCAAACCTCAATCCCGATTCCCCAATCCTGAATCCTAAATCTTCAACACGCAGCCCTCAAAAATCAATTGTCAATCCTCAATCCTCAATACAATATCCTCAATTCACATTTTTCAATACGCAATCCCAATTCTTCAATCTACAAATCTCAATCCACAAACATCAATTCTCATCACTCAACCATCAACACTCAGTCCTCTCTCTTCAATCCTCCATCCTCAATCCTCAATCCTCAATCCTCAATCCTCAATCCTCAGTCCTCAAACCGCGATCCTGAATCCTCAATCCTTAATCCTCAATCTTCAGCCCTGAGTCCTACACAATCAGTTGTCAATCCTCAATCCTCAATAGAATGTCCTTAATTCACAGTTTTCAATACTCAATACTCAATCTGCAATCTTCAGATCTCTATACACAAACATCAATTCTCATCACTCAACCCTCAATGCTCAGTCCCCAATCCTCAATCTTCAATCCTCAATCCTCTATCCTCAATCCTCAATCTTAATCTTCAAACCTCAATACTCAATCTTCAACCCTCAATCCTCAATTCTCAATCCTCTATCCTCAATTTTCAATCCTCAATACTCAATCTTCAATCCTCAATCCTCAATCCTCAACCCTCAATCCTCAATCCTCAATCCTCAATCGCCAATCTTCAATCCTCAATACTCAATCCTCAATCCTCAATCCTCAATCCTCAATCCTCAATCCTCATTCTTCAATCCTCAATACCCAATCCTCAATCTTCAATCCTCAATCCTCAATCCTCAATCCTCAATCCTCAATCCTCAATCCTCAATCCTCAATCCTCAATCTTCAATCCTCAGTCCCAAATCCTCAATCTTGAATACACAATCCTCAATCCTCAAACTTCAATCCTCAATACTCAATCTTCAATCCTCAATCCTCAATCCTCAATCTTCAATCCTCAATCCTCAATCCTCAATCCTCATTCTTCAATCCTCAATACCCAATCCTCAATCTTCAGTCCTCAATCCTCAATCCTCAATCCTCAATCCTCAATCCTCAATCCTCAATCCTCAATCTTCAATCCTCAGTCCTCAATCCTCAATCCTCATTCTTCAATCCTCAATGCCCAATCCTCAATCTTCAATCCTCAATCCTCAATACTCAATTCTCTATTCTCAATCCTCAATCCTCAGACCTCAAACATCAAAACTCAACCCTCAGTCCTCGTCCTCAATCCACAACACTCAATCCTCAATTCTCAATCTTCAATTCTCAATCCTCAATACTCAATCCTCAATCCTCAATCCTCAATCCTCAATCCTCAGTCCTCAAACCTCAATCCTGTATCCTAAATCCTGAATCCTCCATCTTCAGCCCTCAGTCCTCAACAATCAGTTGTCAATCCTCAATCCTCAATAGAATATCATCAATTCACAGTTTTTAACACTCAATACTCAATCTGCAATCTTCAAATCTCTATCCACAAACATCAATTCTCATCACTCAACCCTCAACACTCCGTCCCCAATCCTCAATCTTCAATCCTCAGTCCTCAGTCCTCAAACCTCAACCCTCAACCCTCAGCCCTCATTCTCAATCCTCAATCCTCAATCCTCAATCCCCAATCCTCAATCCTCAATCCTCATTCTTCAATCCCCAATACCCAATCCTCAATCTTCAATCCTCAATCCCCAATCCTCAATCTTCAATCCTCAATCCTCAATCCTCAATCCTCTATCCTCACTCTTCAATCCTCAATACCCAATTCTCAATCTTCAATCCTCAAACCTCAATCCTCAGTTCTCAATCCTCAATCCTCAATCCTCAATCCTCAGACCTCAAACGTCAATATTCAACCCTCAGTCCTCGTCCTCAATCCAGAAACCTCAATCCTCAATCCTCAATCTTCAATCATCAATATTCAATCTTCAATCCTCAATCCTCAATCCTCAATCCTCAATCCTCAATCCTCAATCTTCAATCCTCAATCCTCAATCCTGAATACTCAATCCTCAATCTTCAATCCTCAATACTCAATCTTCAATCCTCAATCCTCAATCCTCAATCCACAATCCTCAATCTTCAATCATCAATACTCAATCTTCAATCCTCAATCCTCAATACTCAATCCTCAATCTTAATCTTCAATCCTCAATACTCAATCTTCAATCCTCAATCCTCAATTCTCAATCCTCTATCCTCAATTTTCAATCCTCAATCCTCAATCCTCATTCTTAAATCCTCAATACCCAATCCTCAATCTTCAATCCTCAATCCTCAATCCTCAATCCTCAATCCTCAATCCTCAATCCTCAATCCTCAATCCTCAATCTTCAATCCTCAGTCCCAAATCCTCAATCTTCAATACACAATCCTCAATCCTCAAACTTCAATCCTCAATACTCAATCTTCAATCCTCAATCCTCAATCCTCAATCCTCAATCCTCATTCTTCAATCCTCAATACCCAATCCTCAATCTTCAATCCTCAATCCTCAATACTCAATTCTCTATCCTCAATCCTCAATCCTCAGACCTCAAACATCAAAACTCAAACCTCAGTCCTCGTCCTCAATCCACAACCCTCAATCCTCAATCCTCAATCTTCATTTCTCAATCCTCAATCCTCAATCCTCAATCCTCAATCCTCAATCCTCAATCCTCAGTCCTCAAACCTCAACCCTGTATCCTCAATCCTGAATCCTCCATCTTCAGCCCTCAGTCCTCAACAATCAGTTGTCAATCCTGAATCCTCAATAGAATATCATCAATTCACAGTTTTTAACACTCAATACTCAATCTGTAACCTTCGAATCTCTATCCACAAACATCAATTCTCATCACTCAACCCTCAACACTCCGTCCCCAATCCTCAATCTTCAATCCTCAGTCCTCAGTGCTCAAACCTCAACCCTCAACCCTCAGCCCTCATCCTCAATCCTCAATCCTCAATCCTCAATCCCCAATCCTCAATCCTCAATCCTCATTCTTCAATCCCCAATACCCAATCCTCAATCTTCAATCCTGTATCCCCAATCCTCAATCTTCAATACTCAATCCTCAATCCTCAATCCTCAATCCTCACTCTTCAATCCTAAATACCCAATTCTCAATCTTCAATCCTCAACCCTCAATCCTCAGTTCTCAATCCTCAATCCTCAATCCTCAATCCTCAGACCTCAAACGTCAATATTCAACCCTCAGTCCTCGTCCTCAATCCAGAAACCTCAATCCTCAATCCTCAATCTTCAATCACCAATACTCAATCTTCAATCCTCAATCCTCAATACTCAATCCTCAATCTTAATCTTCAATCCTCAATACTCAATCTTCAATCCTCAATCCTCAATCCTCAACCCTCAATCCTCAATCCTCAATCCTCAATCGCCAACCTTCAATCCTCAATTCTCAATCCTCAATCCTCAATCCTCAATCCTCAATCCTCAGTCCTCAATCCTCAATCCTCAATCTTCAATCCTCAGTCCCAAATCCTCAATCTTCAATACACAATTCTCAATCCTCAAACTTCAATCCTCAATACTCAATCTTCAATCGTCAATACTCAATCCTCAATCCTCAATCCTCATTCTTCAATCCTCAATACCCAATCCTCAATCTTCAATCCTCAATCCTCAATACTCAATTGTCTATCCTCAATTCTCAATCCTCAGACCTCAAACATCAAAACTCAACCCTCAGTCCTCGTCCTCAATCCACAACCCTCAATCCTCATTCCTCAATCTTCAATTCTCAATCCTCAATCCTCAATCCTCAATCATCAATCCTCAATCCTCAATCCTCAGTCCTCAAACCTCAATCCTGTATTCTCAATCCTGAATCCTCCATCTTCAGCCCTCAGTCCTCAACAATCAGTTGTCAATCCTCAATCCTCAATAGAATATCATCAATTCACAGTTTTTAACACTCAATACTCAATCTGCAATCTTCAAATCTCTATCCACAAACATAAATTCTCATCACTCAACCCTCAACACTCCGTCCCCAATCCTCAATCTTCAATCCTCAGTCCTCAGTCCTCAAACCTCAACCCTCAACCCTCAGCCTTCATCCTCAATCCTCAATCCTCAATCCTCAATCCCCAATCCTCAATCCTCAATCCTCATTCTTCAATCCCCAATACCCAATCCTCAATCTTCAATCCTCAATCCTCAATACTCAATTCTCTATCCTCAATTCTCAATCCTCAGACCTCAAACATCAAAACTCAACCCTCAGTCCTCGTCCTCAATCCACAACCCTCAATCCTCATTCCTCAATCTTCAATTCTCAATCCTCAATCCTCAATCCTCAATCATCAATCCTCAATCCTCAATCCTCAGTCCTCAAACCTCAATCCTGTATCCTCAATCCTGAATCCTCCATCTTCAGCCCTCAGTCCTCAACAATCAGTTGTCAATCCTCAATCCTCAATAGAATATCATCAATTCACAGTTTTTAACACTCAATACTCAATCTGCAATCTTCAAATCTCTATCCACAAACATAAATTCTCATCACTCAACCCTCAACACTCCGTCCCCAATCCTCAATCTTCAATCCTCAGTCCTCAGTCCTCAAACCTCAACCCTCAGACCTCAGACCTCGAACCTCAATCCTCAACCCTCAGCCCTCATCGTCAATCCTCAAACCTCAATCCTCAATCCTCAATAGTCAGTGCTCAATCCTCAATCATCAATCCTCAATACTCAATCTTCAATCCTCAATCCTCAATCCTCAGTCCTCATCCTCAATTCTCCATCTCAATCCTCAATCCTTAACCCTCACTTTTCAATCCTCAATAATCAATCTCCAATCCTAGATCCCCAATCCCCAATCCTCAATCCTTAATCCTCAATCTTCAATCCTCAATCCCCAGTCCCCAATCTTCAATCCTCAATCCTCAATCCTTAATCCCCAATTCTCAACCTTCAATCCTCAATACTCAATCTTCAATCCTCAATCATCAATCCTCAATCCTCAATCCTCAATCCTCAATCTTCAAACCTCAATCCTCAATCCTCAAGCCTCAATCCTCAATCCTCAATCCTCAGTCCTCAAACCTCAATCCCAAAACCTCAATCCTCAGTACTCAACCTTCAGACTTCAGACCTCAACAATCAGTTGTCAATCCTCAATCCTCAATAGAATATCATCAATTCACAGTTTTCAATACTAAATTCTCAATCTGCAATCTTCGAATCTCTATCCACAAACATCAATCCTCATCACTCAACCCTCAACACTAAGTCCCCAATCCTCAATCTTCAATCCTCTATCCTCAACCCTCATTCCTCAATCCTCAATCCTCAATCCTCAATCCTCAATCCTCAACCTTCAATCCTCAATACTCAATCTTCAATCCTCAATACTCAATCCTCAATCCTCAATATTCAATCCTCAACACTCAATCTTCAATCCTCAATCCGCAATCATCAATCCTCAATCCTCAATCCTCAGACATCAATCCTCAAACCTCAGTCCTCATCCTCAATTCTCAATCCGCAACCCTCAATCCTCAAACCACAATCCTCAATTGTCAGTCCTCGTCCTCAATCCTCAACCCTCAATCCTCAAACCTCAATCTTCAATCATCAATACTCAATCTTCAATCCTCAATCCTCAATCCTCAATCCTCATACCTCAAACCTCAATCCTCAACCCTCAGTCCTTATCCTCAATTCTCAATTCTCAATCCTCAATCCTCAATCCTCAATCTTCAATCCCAAATAATCAATTTTCAATCCTAGATCCTCAATCCCCAATCCTCAATCCTTAATCCTCAATCCTCAATTCTCAATCCTCAATCCTCAGTCCTCAGACCTCAAACCTCAATCCTCAACCCTCAGCCCTCATCGTCAGTCCTCAAACCTCAATCCTCAATCCTCAATCGTCAATCCTCAATCCTCAATCTTAAATCCTCAATACTCAATCTTCAATCCTCAATCCTCAATCCTCAATACTCAATATTCAATCCTCAATACCCAATTTTCAATACTCAATCCGCAATCATCATACCTCAATCCTCAATCCTCAGTCATCAATCCTCAATCTTCAATACTCAATGGTCAATCCTCAGTCCTCAACACTCAATCGTCAATCCTCAGTCCTCAATCCTCAATCCGCAATCCTCGTACCTCAAACCTCAATCCTCAATCCTCAATCCTCATTCTTCAATCCTCAATACCCAATCCTCAATCCTCAATCCTCAATCCTCAATCCTCAATCCTAAATCCTCAATCATCAATCCTCAATCTTCAATACTCAATCCTCAATCCTCAATCCTGAATCCTCAATACTAAACCATCAATCCTCAATTCTTAATACTCAATGGAACATCCTGAGTTCTCAGGATTCAATACTAAAACCTCAAACCTCAAACCTCAGTCATCATCCTCAATCCCCAATCCTCAATCGTCAATCCCCAACCTTCAATCCTCAATGCTCAATTTTCAATCCTCAATATTCAATCCTCAATCCTCAATCCTCATTCCTCAATCCTCATTCTTCAATCCTCAATACCCAATCCTCAATCTTCAATCCTCAGTCCTCAATCCTCAATTCTCAATCCTCAATCCTCGGTCCTCACTCCTCAAACCTCAATCCTCAATCCTCAGTCCTCAAACCTCAATCCTGAATCCTCAATCCTCAGTCCTCAACCTTCAGACTTCAGACCTCAACAATCAGTTGTCAATCCTCAATCCTCAATAGAATATCATCAATTCACAGTTTTCAATACTCAATACCCAATCTGCAATCTTCAAATCTCTATCCACAAACATCAATTCTCATCACTCAACCCTCAACACTCAGTCCTCAATGTTCAATCCTCAATCCTCAATTCTCAATCTTCGATCCTCAATACTGTATCTTCAATCCTCAATCCTCAATCCTCAATCCTCAATCCTCAATCCTGAATATTCAATCCTCAGTCCCCAATCCTCAATCCTCAATCCTCAATCCTCAATCCTTAATCCTCAATCTTCAATCCTCAATCCCCAGTCCCCAATCTTCAATCCTCAATCCTCAATCCTTAATCCTCAATTCTCAACCTTCAATCCTCAATACTCAATCTTCAATCCTCAATCATCAATCCTCAATCCTCAATCCTCAATCCTCAATCTTCAAACCTCAATCCTCAATCCTCAAGCCTCAATCCTCAATCCTCAATCCTCAGTCCTCAAACCTCAATCCCAAAACCTCAATCCTCAGTACTCAACCTTCAGACTTCAGACCTCAACAATCAGTTGTCAATCCTCAATCCTCAATAGAATATCATCAATTCACAGTTTTCAATACTAAATTCTCAATCTGCAATCTTCGAATCTCTATCCACAAACATCAATCCTCATCACTCAACCCTCAACACTAAGTCCCCAATCCTCAATCTTCAATCCTCTATCCTGAACCCTCATTCCTCAATCCTCAATCCTCAATCCTCAATCCTCAATCCTCAACCTTCAATCCTCAATACTCAATCTTCAATCTTCAATACTCAATCCTCAATCCTCAATCCTGAATCCTCAATACTAAACCATCAATCCTCAATTCTCAATACTCAATAGAACATCCTGAATTCTCAGGATTCAATACTAAAACCTCAAACCTCAAACCTCAGTCATCATCCTCAATCCTCAATCCTCAATCGTCAATCCTCAACCTTCAATCCTCAACACTCAACCTTCAACCCTCAATCCCCAATCCTCAATCGTCAATCCGCAATCCTCAATCCTCAGTCATCAGTCCTCAACCTTCAATACTCAATCCTCAATCCTCAATCCTCAATCCTCAATCCTCAATCTTCAATCCTCAATCCTCAATCCTCAATTCTCAATCCTCAACCCTCAGACCTCAGACCTCGAACCTCAATCCTCAACCCTCAGCCCTCATCGTCAATCCTCAAACCTCAATCCTCAATCCTCAATAGTCAATGCTCAATCCTCAATCATCAATCCTCAATACTCAATCTTCAATCCTCAATCCTCAATCCTCAGTCCTCATCCTCAATTCTCCATCTCAATCCTCAATCCTTAACCCTCACTTTTCAATCCTCAATAATCAATCTCCAATCCTAGATCCCCAATCCCCAATCCTCAATCCTTAATCCTCAATCTTCAATCCTCAATCCCCAGTCCCCAATCTTCAATCCTCAATCCTCAATCCTTAATCCTCAATTCTCAACCTTCAATCCTCAATACTCAATCTTCAATCCTCAATCATCAATCCTCAATCCTCAATCCTCAATCCTCAATCTTCAAACCTCAATCCTCAATCCTCAAGCCTCAATCCTCAATCCTCAATCCTCAGTCCTCAAACCTCAATCCCAAAACCTCAATCCTCAGTACTCAACCTTCAGACTTCAGACCTCAACAATCAGTTGTCAATCCTCAATCCTCAATAGAATATCATCAATTCACAGTTTTCAATACTAAATTCTCAATCTGCAATCTTCGAATCTCTATCCACAAACATCAATCCTCATCACTCAACCCTCAACACTAAGTCCCCAATCCTCAATCTTCAATCCTCTATCCTCAACCCTCATTCCTCAATCCTCAATCCTCAATCCTCAATCCTCAATCCTCAACCTTCAATCCTCAATACTCAATCTTCAATCCTCAATACTCAATCCTCAATCCTCAATATTCAATCCTCAACACTCAATCTTCAATCCTCAATCCGTAATCATCAATCCTCAATCCTCAATCCTCAGGCATCAATCCTCAAACCTCAGTCCTCATCCTCAATTCTCAATCCGCAACCCTCAATCCTCAAACCACAATCCTCAATTGTCAGTCCTCGTCCTCAATCCTCAACCCTCAATCCTCAAACCTCAATCTTCAATCATCAATACTCAATCTTCAATCCTCAATCCTCAATCCTCAATCCTCATTCCTCAAACCTCAATCCTCAACCCTCAGTCCTTATCCTCAATTCTCAATTCTCAATACTCAATCCTCAATCTTCAATCTTCAATCCCAAATAATCAATTTTCAATCCTAGATCCTCAATCCCCAATCCTCAATCCTTAATCCTCAATCCTCAATTCTCAATCCTCAATCCTCAGTCCTCAGACCTCAAACCTCAATCCTCAACCCTCAGGCCTCATCGTCAGTCCTCAAACCTCAATCCTCAATCCTCAATCGTCAATCCTCAATCCTCAATCTTAAATCCTCAATACTCAATCTTCAATCCTCAATCCTCAATCCTCAATACTCAATATTCAATCCTCAATACCCAATTTTCAATACTCAATCCGCAATCATCATACCTCAATCCTCAATCCTAAGTCATCAATCCTCAATCTTCAATACTCAATGGTCAATCCTCAGTCCTCAACACTCAATCGTCAATCCTCAGTCCTCAATCCTCAATCCGCAATCCTCGTACCTCAAACCTCAATCCTCAATCCTCAATCCTCATTCTTCAATCCTCAATACCCAATCCTCAATCCTCAATCCTCAATCCTCAATCCTCAATCCTAAATCCTCAATCATCAATCCTCAATCTTCAATACTCAATCCTCAATCCTCAATCCTGAATCCTCAATACTAAACCATCAATCCTCAATTCTCAATACTCAATAGAACATCCTGAATTCTCAGGATTCAATACTAAAACCTCAAACCTCAAACCTCAGTCATCATCCTCAATCCTCAATCCTCAATCGTCAATCCTCAACCTTCAATCCTCAACACTCAACCTTCAACCCTCAATCCCCAATCCTCAATCGTCAATCCGCAATCCTCAATCCTCAGTCATCAGTCCTCAACCTTCAATACTCAATCCTCAATCCTCAATCCTCAATCCTCAATCCTCAATCTTCAATCCTCAATCCTCAATCCTCAATTCTCAATCCTCAACCCTCAGACCTCAGACCTCGAACCTCAATCCTCAACCCTCAGCCCTCATCGTCAATCCTCAAACTTCAATCCTCAATCCTCAATAGTCAATGCTCAATCCTCAATCATCAATCCTCAATACTCAATCTTCAATCCTCAATCCTCAATCCTCAGTCCTCATCCTCAATTCTCCATCTCAATCCTCAATCCTTAACCCTCACTTTTCAATCCTCAATAATCAATCTCCAATCCTAGATCCCCAATCCCCAATCCTCAATCCTTAATCCTCAATCTTCAATCCTCAATCCCCAGTCCCCAATCTTCAATCCTCAATCCTCAATCCTTAATCCTCAATTCTCAACCTTCAATCCTCAATACTCAATCTTCAATCCTCAATCATCAATCCTCAATCCTCAATCCTCAATCCTCAATCTTCAAACCTCAATCCTCAATCCTCAAGCCTCAATCCTCAATCCTCAATCCTCAGTCCTCAAACCTCAATCCCAAAACCTCAATCCTCAGTACTCAACCTTCAGACTTCAGACCTCAACAATCAGTTGTCAATCCTCAATCCTCAATAGAATATCATCAATTCACAGTTTTCAATACTAAATTCTCAATCTGCAATCTTCGAATCTCTATCCACAAACATCAATCCTCATCACTCAACCCTCAACACTAAGTCCCCAATCCTCAATCTTCAATCCTCTATCCTCAACCCTCATTCCTCAATCCTCAATCCTCAATCCTCAATCCTCAATCCTCAACCTTCAATCCTCAATACTCAATCTTCAATCCTCAATACTCAATCCTCAATCCTCAATATTCAATCCTCAACACTCAATCTTCAATCCTCAATCCGCAATCATCAATCCTCAATCCTCAATCCTCAGGCATCAATCCTCAAACCTCAGTCCTCATCCTCAATTCTCAATCCGCAACCCTCAATCCTCAAACCACAATCCTCAATTGTCAGTCCTCGTCCTCAATCCTCAACCCTCAATCCTCAAACCTCAATCTTCAATCATCAATACTCAATCTTCAATCCTCAATCCTCAATCCTCAATCCTCATTCCTCAAACCTCAATCCTCAACCCTCAGTCCTTATCCTCAATTCTCAATTCTCAATACTCAATCCTCAATCTTCAATCTTCAATCCCAAATAATCAATTTTCAATCCTAGATCCTCAATCCCCAATCCTCAATCCTTAATCCTCAATCCTCAATTCTCAATCCTCAATCCTCAGTCCTCAGACCTCAAACCTCAATCCTCAACCCTCAGCCCTCATCGTCAGTCCTCAAACCTCAATCCTCAATCCTCAATCGTCAATCCTCAATCCTCAATCTTAAATCCTCAATACTCAATCTTCAATCCTCAATCCTCAATCCTCAATACTCAATATTCAATCCTCAATACCCAATTTTCAATACTCAATCCGCAATCATCATACCTCAATCCTCAATCCTCAGTCATCAATCCTCAATCTTCAATACTCAATGGTCAATCCTCAGTCCTCAACACTCAATCGTCAATCCTCAGTCCTCAATCCTCAATCCGCAATCCTCGTACCTCAAACCTCAATCCTCAATCCTCAATCCTCATTCTTCAATCCTCAATACCCAATCCTCAATCCTCAATCCTCAATCCTCAATCCTCAATCCTAAATCCTCAATCATCAATCCTCAATCTTCAATACTCAATCCTCAATCCTCAATCCTGAATCCTCAATACTAAACCATCAATCCTCAATTCTTAATACTCAATGGAACATCCTGAGTTCTCAGGATTCAATACTAAAACCTCAAACCTCAAACCTCAGTCATCATCCTCAATCCCCAATCCTCAATCGTCAATCCTCAACCTTCAATCCTCAATACTCAATTTTCAATCCTCAATATTCAATCCTCAATCCTCAATCCTCATTCCTCAATCCTCATTCTTCAATCCTCAATACCCAATCCTCAATCTTCAATCCTCAGTCCTCAATCCTCAATTCTCAATCCTCAATCCTCGGTCCTCACTCCTCAAACCTCAGGCATCAATCCTCAAACCTCAGTCCTCATCCTCAATTCTCAATCCGCAACCCTCAATCCTCAAACCACAATCCTCAATTGTCAGTCCTCGTCCTCAATCCTCAACCCTCAATCCTCAAACCTCAATCTTCAATCATCAATACTCAATCTTCAATCCTCAATCCTCAATCCTCAATCCTCATTCCTCAAACCTCAATCCTCAACCCTCAGTCCTTATCCTCAATTCTCAATTCTCAATACTCAATCCTCAATCTTCAATCTTCAATCCCAAATAATCAATTTTCAATCCTAGATCCTCAATCCCCAATCCTCAATCCTTAATCCTCAATCCTCAATTCTCAATCCTCAATCCTCAGTCCTCAGACCTCAAACCTCAATCCTCAACCCTCAGCCCTCATCGTCAGTCCTCAAACCTCAATCCTCAATCCTCAATCGTCAATCCTCAATCCTCAATCTTAAATCCTCAATACTCAATCTTCAATCCTCAATCCTCAATCCTCAATACTCAATATTCAATCCTCAATACCCAATTTTCAATACTCAATCCGCAATCATCATACCTCAATCCTCAATCCTCAGTCATCAATCCTCAATCTTCAATACTCAATGGTCAATCCTCAGTCCTCAACACTCAATCGTCAATCCTCAGTCCTCAATCCTCAATCCGCAATCCTCGTACCTCAAACCTCAATCCTCAATCCTCAATCCTCATTCTTCAATCCTCAATACCCAATCCTCAATCCTCAATCCTCAATCCTCAATCCTCAATCCTAAATCCTCAATCATCAATCCTCAATCCTCAATCCTCAATCCTCAATCTTCAATCCTCAATCCTCAATCCTCAATTCTCAATCCTCAACCCTCAGACCTCAGACCTCGAACCTCAATCCTCAACCCTCAGCCCTCATCGTCAATCCTCAAACCTCAATCCTCAATCCTCAATAGTCAATGCTCAATCCTCAATCATCAATCCTCAATACTCAATCTTCAATCCTCAATCCTCAATCCTCAGTCCTCATCCTCAATTCTCCATCTCAATCCTCAATCCTTAACCCTCACTTTTCAATCCTCAATAATCAATCTCCAATCCTAGATCCCCAATCCCCAATCCTCAATCCTTAATCCTCAATCTTCAATCCTCAATCCCCAGTCCCCAATCTTCAATCCTCAATCCTCAATCCTTAATCCTCAATTCTCAACCTTCAATCCTCAATACTCAATCTTCAATCCTCAATCATCAATCCTCAATCCTCAATCCTCAATCCTCAATCTTCAAACCTCAATCCTCAATCCTCAAGCCTCAATCCTCAATCCTCAATCCTCAGTCCTCAAACCTCAATCCCAAAACCTCAATCCTCAGTACTCAACCTTCAGACTTCAGACCTCAACAATCAGTTGTCAATCCTCAATCCTCAATAGAATATCATCAATTCACAGTTTTCAATACTAAATTCTCAATCTGCAATCTTCGAATCTCTATCCACAAACATCAATCCTCATCACTCAACCCTCAACACTAAGTCCCCAATCCTCAATCTTCAATCCTCTATCCTCAACCCTCATTCCTCAATCCTCAATCCTCAATCCTCAATCCTCAATCCTCAACCTTCAATCCTCAATACTCAATCTTCAATCCTCAATACTCAATCCTCAATCCTCAATATTCAATCCTCAACACTCAATCTTCAATCCTCAATCCGTAATCATCAATCCTCAATCCTCAATCCTCAGGCATCAATCCTCAAACCTCAGTCCTCATCCTCAATTCTCAATCCGCAACCCTCAATCCTCAAACCACAATCCTCAATTGTCAGTCCTCGTCCTCAATCCTCAACCCTCAATCCTCAAACCTCAATCTTCAATCATCAATACTCAATCTTCAATCCTCAATCCTCAATCCTCAATCCTCATTCCTCAAACCTCAATCCTCAACCCTCAGTCCTTATCCTCAATTCTCAATTCTCAATACTCAATCCTCAATCTTCAATCTTCAATCCCAAATAATCAATTTTCAATCCTAGATCCTCAATCCCCAATCCTCAATCCTTAATCCTCAATCCTCAATTCTCAATCCTCAATCCTCAGTCCTCAGACCTCAAACCTCAATCCTCAACCCTCAGGCCTCATCGTCAGTCCTCAAACCTCAATCCTCAATCCTCAATCGTCAATCCTCAATCCTCAATCTTAAATCCTCAATACTCAATCTTCAATCCTCAATCCTCAATCCTCAATACTCAATATTCAATCCTCAATACCCAATTTTCAATACTCAATCCGCAATCATCATACCTCAATCCTCAATCCTCAGTCATCAATCCTCAATCTTCAATACTCAATGGTCAATCCTCAGTCCTCAACACTCAATCGTCAATCCTCAGTCCTCAATCCTCAATCCGCAATCCTCGTACCTCAAACCTCAATCCTCAATCCTCAATCCTCATTCTTCAATCCTCAATACCCAATCCTCAATCCTCAATCCTCAATCCTCAATCCTCAATCCTAAATCCTCAATCATCAATCCTCAATCTTCAATACTCAATCCTCAATCCTCAATCCTGAATCCTCAATACTAAACCATCAATCCTCAATTCTTAATACTCAATGGAACATCCTGAGTTCTCAGGATTCAATACTAAAACCTCAAACCTCAAACCTCAGTCATCATCCTCAATCCCCAATCCTCAATCGTCAATCCTCAACCTTCAATCCTCAATACTCAATTTTCAATCCTCAATATTCAATCCTCAATCCTCAATCCTCATTCCTCAATCCTCATTCTTCAATCCTCAATACCCAATCCTCAATCTTCAATCCTCAGTCCTCAATCCTCAATTCTCAATCCTCAATCCTCGGTCCTCACTCCTCAAACCTCAGGCATCAATCCTCAAACCTCAGTCCTCATCCTCAATTCTCAATCCGCAACCCTCAATCCTCAAACCACAATCCTCAATTGTCAGTCCTCGTCCTCAATCCTCAACCCTCAATCCTCAAACCTCAATCTTCAATCATCAATACTCAATCTTCAATCCTCAATCCTCAATCCTCAATCCTCATTCCTCAAACCTCAATCCTCAACCCTCAGTCCTTATCCTCAATTCTCAATTCTCAATACTCAATCCTCAATCTTCAATCTTCAATCCCAAATAATCAATTTTCAATCCTAGATCCTCAATCCCCAATCCTCAATCCTTAATCCTCAATCCTCAATTCTCAATCCTCAATCCTCAGTCCTCAGACCTCAAACCTCAATCCTCAACCCTCAGCCCTCATCGTCAGTCCTCAAACCTCAATCCTCAATCCTCAATCGTCAATCCTCAATCCTCAATCTTAAATCCTCAATACTCAATCTTCAATCCTCAATCCTCAATCCTCAATACTCAATATTCAATCCTCAATACCCAATTTTCAATACTCAATCCGCAATCATCATACCTCAATCCTCAATCCTCAGTCATCAATCCTCAATCTTCAATACTCAATGGTCAATCCTCAGTCCTCAACACTCAATCGTCAATCCTCAGTCCTCAATCCTCAATCCGCAATCCTCGTACCTCAAACCTCAATCCTCAATCCTCAATCCTCATTCTTCAATCCTCAATACCCAATCCTCAATCCTCAATCCTCAATCCTCAATCCTCAATCCTAAATCCTCAATCATCAATCCTCAATCTTCAATACTCAATCCTCAATCCTCAATCCTGAATCCTCAATACTAAACCATCAATCCTCAATTCTTAATACTCAATGGAACATCCTGAGTTCTCAGGATTCAATACTAAAACCTCAAACCTCAAACCTCAGTCATCATCCTCAATCCCCAATCCTCAATCGTCAATCCTCAACCTTCAATCCTCAATACTCAATTTTCAATCCTCAATATTCAATCCTCAATCCTCAATCCTCATTCCTCAATCCTCATTCTTCAATCCTCAATACCCAATCCTCAATCTTCAATCCTCAGTACTCAATCCTCAATTCTCAATCCTCAATCCTCGGTCCTCACTCCTCAAACCTCAATCCTCAATCCTCAGTCCTCAAACCTCAATCCTGAATCCTCAATCCTCAGTCCTCAACCTTCAGACTTCAGACCTCAACAATCAGTTGTCAATCCTCAATCCTCAATAGAATATCATCAATTCACAGTTTTCAATACTCAATACCCAATCTGCAATCTTCAAATCTCTATCCACAAACATCAATTCTCATCACTCAAACCTCAACACTCAGTCCTCAATGTTCAATCCTCAATCCTCAATTCTCAATCTTCGATCCTCAATACTGTATCTTCAATCCTCAATCCTCAATCCTCAATCCTCAATCCTCAATCCTGAATATTCAATCCTCAGTCCCCAATCCTCAATCCTCAATCCTCAATCCTCAATCCTTAATCCTCAATCTTCAATCCTCAATCCCCAGTCCCCAATCTTCAATCCTCAATCCTCAATCCTTAATCCTCAATTCTCAACCTTCAATCCTCAATACTCAATCTTCAATCCTCAATCATCAATCCTCAATCCTCAATCCTCAATCCTCAATCTTCAAACCTCAATCCTCAATCCTCAAGCCTCAATCCTCAATCCTCAATCCTCAGTCCTCAAACCTCAATCCCAAAACCTCAATCCTCAGTACTCAACCTTCAGACTTCAGACCTCAACAATCAGTTGTCAATCCTCAATCCTCAATAGAATATCATCAATTCACAGTTTTCAATACTAAATTCTCAATCTGCAATCTTCGAATCTCTATCCACAAACATCAATCCTCATCACTCAACCCTCAACACTAAGTCCCCAATCCTCAATCTTCAATCCTCTATCGTGAACCCTCATTCCTCAATCCTCAATCCTCAATCCTCAATCCTCAATCCTCAACCTTCAATCCTCAATACTCAATCTTCAATCCTCAATACTCAATCCTCAATCCTCAATATTCAATCCTCAATACTCAATCTTCAATCCTCAATCCGCAATCATCAATCCTCAATCCTCAATCCTCAGACATCAATCCTCAAACCTCAGTCCTCATCCTCAATTCTCAATCCGCAACCCTCAATCCTCAAACCACAATCCTCAACTGTCAGTCCTCGTCCTCAACCCTCAACCCTCAATCCACAATCCTGAATCTTCAAAAATCAATACTCAATCTTCAATCCTCAATCCTCAATCCTCAATCCTCAAACCACAATCCTCAACTGTCAGTCCTCGTCCTCAATCCTCAACCCTCAATCCTCAATTCTCAATCTTCAATCATCAATACTCAATCTTCAATCCTCAATCCTCAATCCTCAATCCTCATTCCTCAAACCTCAATCCTCAACCCTCAGTCCTTATCCTCAATTCTCAATTCTCAATACTCAATCCTCAATCCTCAATCTTCAATCCTCAATAATCAATTTTCAATCCTAGATCCTCAATCCCCAATCCTCAATCCTTAATCCTCAATCTTCAATCCTCAATACTCAATCTTCAATCCTCAGTCCTCAGTCCTCAATCCTCAATTCTGAATTCTCAATCCTGAAACCTCAATCTTCAGCCCTCAGTCCTCAACAATCAGTTGTCAATTCTCAATCCTCAATAGAATATCATCAATTCACAGTTTTCAATACTCAATGCTCAATCTGCAATCTTCAAATATCTATCCACAAACATCAATTCTCATCACACAACCCTCAACACTCAGTCCCCAATCCTCAATCTTCAATCCTCAATCCTCAATCCTCAATCCTCAATCCTCAATCTTCAATCCTCAATACTCAATCTTCAATCCTCAATCCTCAGTCCTCAAACCTCAATTCTGAATCCTCAACCCTGAATCCTCAATCATCAGCCCTCAGTCCTCAACAATCAGTCGTCAATCCTCAATCCTCAGTATAATATCCTCAATTCACAGTTTTCAATACTCAATACCCAATCTGCAATCTCCAAATCTCTAACCACAAACATCAATTCTCATCACTCAACCCTCAACACTCAGTCCTCAATGTTCAATCCTCAATCCTCAATTCTCAATCTTCGATCCTCAATACTGTACCTTCAATCCTCAATCCTCAATCCTCAATCCTCAATCCTCAATCCTGAATATTCAATCCTCAGTCCCCAATCCTCAATCCTCAATCCTCAATCCTCATCCTTCAATCCTCAATACCCAATCCTCAATCTTCAATCCTCAATCCTCAATCCTCAATTCTCATCACACAACCCTCAACACTCAGTCCCCAATCCTCAATCTTCAATCCTCAATCCTCAATCCTCAATCCTCAATCCTCAATCTTCAATCCTCAATACTCAATCTTCAATCCTCAATCCTCAGTCCTCAAACCTCAATTCTGAATCCTCAATCCTCAATCCTCAATCATCAATCCTCAATATTCAATCCTCAATACTCAATTTTCAATACTCAATTCGCAATCATCAATCCTCAATCCTGAATCCTCAGTCATCAATCCTCAATCTTCAATACTCAATCGTCAATCCTCAGTCCTCAATCCTCAATCCTCAATCCTCGTACCTCAAACCTCAATCCTCAACCCTCAGGCCTCATCCTCAGTTCTCAATCCTCAATCCTCAATCCTCAACCCTCAAGCTTCAATCCTCAATAATCAATCTCCAATCCTAGATCCCCAATCCCCAATCCTCAATCCTTAATCCTCAATCCTCAATTCTCAATCTTCGATCCTCAATACTGTATCTTCAATCCTCAATCCTCAATCCTCAATCCTCAATCCTCAATCCTGAATATTCAATCCTCAGTCCCCAATCCTCAATCCTCAATCCTCAATCCTCATCCTTCAATCCTCAATACCCAATCCTCAATCTTCAATCCTCAATCCTCAATCCTCAATTCTCAATCCTCAATCCTCAGTCCTCAGACCTCAAACCTCAATCCTCAACCCTCAGCCCTCATCGTCAATCCTCAAACCTCAATCCTCAATCCTCAATCGTCAATCCTCAATCCTCAATCTTCACTCCAGAATACTCAACCTTCCATCCTCAATCCTCAATCCTCAATCCTCAATATTCAATCCTCAATACTCAATTTTCAATACTCAATTCGCAATCATCAATCCTCAATCCTGAATCCTCAGTCATCAATCCTCAATCTTCAATACTCAATCGTCAATCCTCAGTCCTCAATCCTCAATCCTCAACCCTCAGCCCTCATCGTCAATCCTCAAACCTCAATCCTCAATCCCCAATCCTCAATCCTCATTCCTCAAACCTCAATCCCCAAACCTCAGTCCTCATCCTCAATTCTCAATGCTCAATCCTCAATCCTCAAACCACAGTCCTCAACCGCCAGTCCTCGTCCTCAACCCTCAACCCTCAATCCACAATCCTGAATCTTCAATCATCAATACTCAATCTTCAATCCTCAATCCTCAATCCTCAATCCTCAAACCACAATCCTCAACTGTCAGTCCTCGTCCTCAATCCTCAACCCTCAATCCTCAATTCTCAATCTTCAATCATCAATACTCAATCTTCAACCCTCAATCCTCAATCCTCAATCCTCATTCCTCAAACCTCAATCCTCAACCCTCAGTCCTTATCCTCAATTCTCAATTCTCAATACTCAATCCTCAATCCTCAATCTTCAATCCTCAATAATCAATTTTCAATCCTAGATCCTCAATCCCCAATCCTCAATCCTTAATCCTCAATCTTCAACCCTCAATACTCAATCTTCAATCCTCAGTCCTCAGTCCTCAATCCTCAATTCTGAATTCTCAATCCTGAAACCTCAATCTTCAGCCCTGAGTCCTCAACAATCAGTTGTCAATTCTCAATCCTCAATAGAATATCATCAATTCACAGTTTTCAATACTCAATGCTCAACCTGCAATCTTCAAATATCTATCCACAAACATCAATTCTCATCACACAACCCTCAACACTCAGTCCCCAATCCTCAAACTTCAATCCTCAATCCTCAATCCTCAATCCTCAATCAACAATCTTCAATCCTCAATACTCAATCTTCAATCCTCAATACTCAATCTTCAATCCTCAATCCTCGGTCCTCAAACCTCAATTCTGAATCCTCAACCCTGAATCCTCAATCATCAGCCCTCAGTCCTCAACAATCAGTCGTCAATCCTCAATCCTCAGTATAATATCCTCAATTCACAGTTTTCAATACTCAATACCCAATCTGCAATCTCCAAATCTCTAACCACAAACATCAATTCTCATCACTCAACCCTCAACACTCAGTCCTCAATGTTCAATCCTCAATCCTCAATTCTCAATCTTCGATCCTCAATACTGTATCTTCAATCCTCAATCCTCAATCCTCAATCCTCAATACCCAATCCTCAATCTTCAATCCTCAATCCTCAATCCTCAATTCTCAATCCTCAATCCTCAGTCCTCAGACCTCAAACCTCAATCCTCAACCCTCAGCCCTCATCGTCAATCCTCAAACCTCAATCCTCAATCCTCAATCGTCAATCCTCAATCCTCAATCTTCAGTCCACAATACTCAACCTTCAATCCTCAATCCTCAATCATCAATCCTCAATATTCAATCCTCAATACTCAATTTTCAATACCCAATTCGCAATCATCAATTCTCAATCCTGAATCCTCAGTCATCAATCCTCAATCTTCAATACTCAATCGTCAATCCTTAGTCCTCAATCCTCAATCCTCAATCCTCGTACCTCAAACCTCAATCCTCAACCCTCAGGCCTCATCCTCAGTTCTCAATCCTCAATCCTCAATCCTCAACCCTCAAGCTTCAATCCTCAATAATCAATCTCCAATCCTAGATCCCCAATCCCCAATCCTCAATCCTTAATCCTCAATCTTCAATCCTCAATCCCCAGTCCTCAATCTTCAATCCTCAATGCCCAGTCCTCAATCCTCAATCCTCAGTCCTCAATCCTCAACCCTCAGCCCTCGTCATCAATCCTCAACCCTCAATAATCAATCCGCAATCTTCAATCATCAATACTCAATCTTCAATCCTCAATCCTCAATACTCAATCCTCAATCCTCAATACTCAATCCCCAGTCCTCAGTCCTCAATCTTCAATACCCAATCCGCCAATCCTCAATATTCAACACACAACCCTCAACCATCAATCCTCAATACTCAACCATCAATCCTCAATTCTCAATACTCAGTAGAATATCCTGAATTCTCAGTTTTCAATACTCAATCCTCAATCTTCAAACTTCAAATCTCCATCCACAAACATCAATTCTCATCTCTCAACCCTCAACACTCAGTCCTCAATATTCAATCCTCAATCCTCAATCCTCAATCTTCAATCCTCAATACTCAATCTTCAACCCTCAATCGTCAATTCTCAGTCTTCAATCCTCAACCCTCAATCCTCGATCCTCAATATTCAATCCTCAATACTCAATCTTCAATCCGCAATCCGCAATCATCAATCCTCAATTATCAATCCTCAGTCATCAATCCTCAATCTCCAATACTCAATCGTCAATCCTCAGTCCACAACCCTCAATCCTCAATCCTCGTATCTCAAACCTCAATCCTCAACCCTCAGTCCCCATCCTCAGTTCTCAATTCTCAACCCTCAATACTCAACCCTCAACCTTCAATCCTCAGTAATCAATCTCCAATCCTAGATCCCCATTCCCAAATCCTCAATCCTTAATCCTCAATCTTCAATCCTCAATCCCCAGTCCTCAATCTTCAATCCTCAATGCTCAATCCTCAATCCTCAATCCTCAGTTCTCAATCCTCAATCCTCAATCCTCAATCCTCAATCCTAAATCCTCAATCATCAATCCTCAATCTTCAATACTCAATCCTCAATCCTCAATCCTGAATCCTCAATACTAAAGCATCAATCCTCAATTCTCAATACTCAATAGAACATCCTGAATTCTCAGGATTCAATACTCAAACCTCAAACCTCAAACCTCAGTCATCATCCTCAATCCTCAATCCTCAATCGTCAATCCTCAACCTTCAATCCTCAACACTCAACCTTCAACCCTCAATCCTCAATCCTCAATCGTCAATCCGCAATCCTCCATCCTCAGTCATCAATCCTCAACCTTCAATACTCAATCCTCAATCCTCAATCCTCAATCCCCAATCCTCAATCCTCATTCCTCAAACCTCAATCCCCAAACCTCAGTCCTCATCCTCAATTCTCAATCCTCAATCCTCAATCCTCAAACCACAATCCTCAACCCTCAGGCCTCATCCTCAGTTCTCAATCCTCAATCCTCAATCCTCAACCCTCAAGCTTCAATCCTCAATAATCAATCTCCAATCCTAGATCCCCAATCCCCAATCCTCAATCCTTAATCCTCAATCTTCAATCCTCAATCCCCAGTCCTCAATCTTCAATCCTCAATGCCCAGTCCTCAATCCTCAATCCTCAGTCCTCAATCCTCAACCCTCAGCCCTCGTCATCAATCCTCAACCCTCAATAATCAATCCGCAATCTTCAATCATCAATACTCAATCTTCAATCCTCAATCCTCAATCCTCAATCCTCAATTCTCAATCCTCAATTCTCAGTCCTCAGACCTCAAACCTCAATCCTCAACCCTCAGCCCTCAGCCCTCATCGTCAGTCCTCAAACCTCAATCCTCAATCCTCAATCGTCAATCCTCAATCCTCAATCCTCAATCCTCAATCCTCAATTCTCAATTCTCAATCCTCAATCCTCAGTCCTCAGTCCTCAAACCTCAATCCTCAACCATCAGCCCTCATCCTCAATCCTCAATCCTTATTCCTCTGTCCTCAACCTTCAATCCTCAATACTCAATTTTCAATCCTCAATCCTCAATCCTCAATCCTCAATCCTAAATCCTCAATCATCAATCCTCAATCTTCAATACTCAATCCTCAATCCTCAATCCTGAATCCCCAATACTAAACCATCAATCCTCAATTCTCAATACTCAATAGAACATCCTGAATTCTCAGGATTCAATACTAAAACCTCAAACCTCAAACCTCAGTCATCATCCTCAATCCTCAATCATCAATCGTCGATCCTCAACCTTCAATCCTCAACACTCAACCTTCAACCCTCAGTCCCCAATCCTCAATCGTCAATCCGCAATCCTCAATCCTCAGTCATCAATCCTCAACCTTCAATACTCAATCCTCAATCCTCAATCCTCAATCCTCAATCTTCAATCCTCAATCCTCAATCCTCAATTCTCAATCCTCAACCCTCAGACCTCAGACCTCGAACCTCAATCCTCAACCCTCAGCCCTCATCGTCAATCCTCAAACCTCAATCCTCAATCCTCAATAGTCAATGCTCAATCCTCAATCATCAATCCTCAATACTCAATCTTCAATCCTCAATCCTCAATCCTCAGTCCTCATCCTCAATTCTCCATCTCAATCCTCAATCCTTAACCCTCACTTTTCAATCCTCAATAATCAATCTCCAATCCTAGATCCCCAATCCCCAATCCTCAATCCTTGATCCTCAATCTTCAATCCTCAATCCCCAGTCCCCAATCATCAATCCTAAATCCTCAATCATCAATCCTCAATCTTCAATACTCAATCCTCAATCCTCAATCCTGAATCCTCAATACTAAACCATCAATCCTCAATTCTTAATACTCAATGGAACATCCTGAGTTCTCAGGATTCAATACTAAAACCTCAAACCTCAAACCTCAGTCATCATCCTCAATCCCCAATCCTCAATCGTCAATCCTCAACCTTCAATCCTCAATACTCAATTTTCAATCCTCAATATTCAATCCTCAATCCTCAATCCTCATTCCTCAATCCTCATTCTTCAATCCTCAATACCCAATCCTCAATCTTCAATCCTCAGTCCTCAATCCTCAATTCTCAATCCTCAATCCTCGGTCCTCACTCCTCAAACCTCAATCCTCAATCCTCAGTCCTCAAACCTCAATCCTGAATCCTCAATCCTCAGTCCTCAACCTTCAGACTTCAGACCTCAACAATCAGTTGTCAATCCTCAATCCTCAATAGAATATCATCAATTCACAGTTTTCAATACTCAATACCCAATCTGCAATCTTCAAATCTCTATCCACAAACATCAATTCTCATCACTCAACCCTCAACACTCAGTCCTCAATGTTCAATCCTCAATCCTCAATTCTCAATCTTCGATCCTCAATACTGTATCTTCAATCCTCAATCCTCAATCCTCAATCCTCAATCCTCAATCCTCAATCTTCAATCCTCAATGCTCAATCATCAATCCTCAATTCTCAATCCTCAATCCTCAATCCTCAATCCTCAACCCTCAGTCCTTATCCTCAATTCTCAATTCTCAATCCTCAATCCTCAATCCTCAATCTTCAATACTCAATACTCAATCTTCAATCATCAGTCCTCAGTCCTCAATCATCAATTCTGAATTCTCAGTCCTGAATCCTCAATCTTCAGCCCTCAGTCCTCAACAATCAGTTGTCAATTCTCAATCCTCAATAGAATATCCTCAATTTACAGCTTCCAATACTCAATACTCAATCTGCAATCTTCAAATCTCTATCCACAAATATCAATTCTCATCACTCAATCCTCAATCCTCAATCCTCAATCCCCATTCATCAATCCTCAACCCTCAATCCACATTCCTCAAACCTCAATCCTCAAACCTCAGTCCTCATCCTCAATTCTCAATTCTCAATCCTCAATCCTCAATCCTCAACCCTCTATCTTCAATCCTAAATAATCAAACTCGAATACTTGAACCTCAATCCCCAATCCTCAATCCTCAATACCCAATCCTAAATCTTCAATCCTCAATCCTCAATTATCAATTCTCAATCCTCAATCCTCAATCCTCTGTCCTCAAACCTCAATCCTCAACCCTCAGTCCTCGTCCTCAAACCTCAACCCTCAATAGTCAATCCGCAATCTTCAATCCTCAGTCCTCAATACTCAATCCTCAATCCTCAATCATCAATCCCCAATCATCAACCCTCAACCTTCAATACCCAATCCTTAATCCTCAATCATCAATCCTCAATCTTCAATCCTCAATACTCAACTTTCAATCCTCAATCCTCAATCCTCAATCCTCAATCCTCAATCCTCATTCTTCAATCCTCAATACCCAATCCTCAATCTTCAATCCTCAATCCTCAATCCTCAATTCTCAATCCACAATCCTCAATCCTCAATCCTCAATCCTCAATCCTCAACATTCAATCCTCAATACTCAATCTTCAATCCTCAATCCTCAATCCTCAATCCTCAATCCTCAATCCTCAATCCTCAATATTCAACACAAAACCCTCAACCATCAATCCTCAATATTCAACAATCAATCCTCAATTCTCAATACTCAATAGAATACCCTGAATTCTCATCGTTCAATACTCAATCCACAAAAATTAATAATCAAATCTCAACCCTCAAACATCAATTCTCAACACTCAATCCTCAACACTCAGTCCTCTCTCTTCAATCCTCCATCCCCATTCCTCAATACTCAATCCTCAATCCTCAATCCTGAATATTCAATCCTCAGTCCCCAATCCTCAATCCTCAAACCTCAATCCTCAATCCTCAATCTTCAATCCTCAATACTCAACTTTCAATCCTCAATCCTCAATCCTCAATCCTCAATCTTCAATCCTCAATCCTCAATCTTCAAGCCTCAATCCTCAATCCTCAATCTTCAATCCTCAATACTCAACTTTCAATCCTCAATCCTCAATCCTCAATCTTCAATCCTCAATCCTCAATCTTCAAGCCTCAATCCTCAATCCTCAATCCTCAATCCTCAATCCTCAATCCTCAATCCTGAATCCTCAATCCTCAATCCTCAATCTTCAATCCTCAATACTCAGTCTTGAAACCTCAGTCCTCAGTCCTCAATCATCAATTCTCAATCCTAGATCCTCAATCCCCAATCCTCAATCCTTAATCCTCAATCTTCAATCCTCAATACTCTATGTTCAATCCTCAGTCCTCAGTCCTCAATCATCAATTCTGAATTCTCAATCCTGAGTCGTCAATCTTCAGCCCTCAGCCCTCAACAATCAGTTGTCAATTCTCAATCCACAATAGAATATCATCAATTCACAGCTTTCAATACTCAATGTTCAATCTGCTATATTCAAATATCTATCCACAAATATCAATTCTCATCACACAGCCCTCAACACTCAGTCCCCAATCCTCAATCTTCAATCCTCAATCCACAATCCTCAATCCTCAATCCTCAATCCTCAATCTTCAATCCTCAATGCTCAATCATCAATCCTCAATTCTCAATCCTCAATCCTCAATCCTCAATCCTCAATCCTCAACCCTCAGTCCTTATCCTCAATTCTCAATTCTCAATCCTCAATCCTCAATCCTCAACCTTCAATACTCAATAATCAATTCTCAATCCTAGATACTCAATCCCCAATCCTCAATCCTTAATCCTCAATCTTCAATCCTCAATACTCAATCTTCAATCATCAGTCCTCAGACCTCAATCATCAATTCTGAATTCTCAGTCCTGAATCCTCAATCTTCAGCCCTCAGTCCTCAACAATCAGTTGTCAATTCTCAATCCTCAATAGAATATCCTCAATTTACAGCTTCCAATACTCAATACTCAATCTGCAATCTTCAAATCTCTATCCACAAATATCAATTCTCATCACTCAATCCTCAACCCTCAATCCTCAATCCCCATTCATCAATCCTCAATCCTCAATCCACATTCCTCAAACCTCAATCCTCAAACCTCAGTCCTCATCCTCAATTCTCAATTCTCAATCCTCAATCCTCAATCCTCAACCCTCTATCTTCAATCCTAAATAATCAATCTCGAATACTTGAACCTCAATCCCCAATCCTCAATCCTCAATACCCAATCCTAAATCTTCAATCCTCAATCCTCAATTATCAATTCTCAATCCTCAATCCTCAATCCTCTGTCCTCAAACCTCAATCCTCAACCCTCAGTCCTCGTCCTCAAACCTCAACCCTCAATAATCAATCCGCAATCTTCAATCCTCAGTCCTCAATACTCAATCCTCAATCCTCAATCATCAATCCCCAATCATCAACCCTCAACCTTCAATACCCAATCCTTAATCCTGAATCATCAATCCTCAATCTTCAATCCTCAATACTCAACTTTCAATCCTCAATCCTCAATCCACAATCCTCAATCCTCAATCCTCATTCTTCAATCCTCAATACCCAATCCTCAATCTTCAATCCTCAATCCTCAATCCTCAATTCTCAATCCACAATCCTCAATCCTCAATCCTCAATCCTTAATCCTCAACATTCAATCCTCAATACTCAATCTTCAATCCTCAATCCTCAATCCTCAATCCTCAATCCTCAATCCTCAATCCTCAATATTCAACACAAAACCCTCAACCATCAATCCTCAATATTCAACAATCAATCCTCAATTCTCAATACTCAATAGAATACCCTGAATTCTCATCGTTCAATACTCAGTCCACAAAAATTAATAATCAAATCTCAACCCTCAAACATCAATTCTCAACACTCAATCCTCAACACTCAGTCCTCTCTCTTCAATCCTCAGTCCCCAATCCTCAATCCTCAATCCCCAATCCTCATCCTTCAATCCTCAATACCCAATCCTCAATCTTCAATCCTCAATCCTCAATCCTCAATTCTCAATCCTCAATCCTCATTCCTCAGACCTCAAACCTCAATCCTCAACCCTCAGCCCTCAACGTCAATCCTCAAACCTCAATCCTCAATCCTCAATCGTCAATCCTCAATCCTCAATCTTCAGTCCACAATACTCAACCTTCAATCCTCAATCCTCAATCATCAATCCTCAATATTCAATCCTCAATACTCAATTTTCAATACTCAATTCGCAATCATCAATCCTCAATCCTGAATCCTCAGTCATCAATCCTCAATCTTCAATACACAATCGTCAATCCTCAGTCCTCAATCCTCAATCCTCAATCCTCGTACCTCAAACCTCAATCTTCAACCCTCAGGCCTCAATCCTCAATTCTCAATCCTCAATCCTCAATCCTCAACCCTCAAGCTTCAATCCTCAATCTTCAATCCTCAATACTCAGTCTTGAAACCTCAGTCCTCAGTCCTCAATCATCAATTCTCAATCCTAGATCCTCAATCCCCAATCCTCAATCCTTAATCCTCAATCTTCAATCCTCAATACTCTATGTTCAATCCTCAGTCCTCAGTCCTCAATCATCAATTCTGAATTCTCAATCCTGAATCGTCAATCTTCAGCCCTCAGCCCTCAACAATCAGTTGTCAATTCTCAATCCACAATAGAATATCATCAATTCACAGCTTTCAATACTCAATGTTCAATCTGCTATATTCAAATATCTATCCACAAATATCAATTCTCATCACACAGCCCTCAACACTCAGTCCCCAATCCTCAATCTTCAAACCTCAATCCACAATCCTCAATCCTCAATCCTCAATCCTCAATCTTCAATCCTCAATGCTCAATCATCAATCCTCAATCCTCAATTCTCAATCCTCAATCCTCAATCCTCAATCCTCAATCCTCAACCCTCAGTCCTTATCCTCAATTCTCAATTCTCAAACCTCAATCCTCAACCCTCAGTCCCCATCCTCAGTTCTCAATTCTCAACCCTCAATACTCAACCCTCAACCTTCAATCCTCAGTAATCAATCTCCAATCCTAGATCCCCATTCCCAAATCCTCAATCCTTAATCCTCAATCTTCAATCCTCAATCCCCAGTCCTCAATCTTCAATCCTCAATGCTCAATCCTCAATCCTCAATCCTCAGTTCTCAATCCTCAATCCTCAATCCTCAATCCTCAATCCTAAATCCTCAATCATCAATCCTCAATCTTCAATACTCAATCCTCAATCCTCAATCCTGAATCCTCAATACTAAAGCATCAATCCTCAATTCTCAATACTCAATAGAACATCCTGAATTCTCAGGATTCAATACTCAAACCTCAAACCTCAAACCTCAGTCATCATCCTCAATCCTCAATCCTCAATCGTCAATCCTCAACCTTCAATCCTCAACACTCAACCTTCAACCCTCAATCCTCAATCCTCAATCGTCAATCCGCAATCCTCCATCCTCAGTCATCAATCCTCAACCTTCAATACTCAATCCTCAATCCTCAATCCTCAATCCCCAATCCTCAATCCTCATTCCTCAAACCTCAATCCCCAAACCTCAGTCCTCATCCTCAATTCTCAATCCTCAATCCTCAATCCTCAAACCACAATCCTCAACCCTCAGGCCTCATCCTCAGTTCTCAATGCTCAATCCTCAATCCTCAACCCTCAAGCTTCAATCCTCAATAATCAATCTCCAATCCTAGATCCCCAATCCCCAATCCTCAATCCTTAATCCTCAATCTTCAATCCTCAATCCCCAGTCCTCAATCTTCAATCCTCAATGCCCAGTCCTCAATCCTCAATCCTCAGTCCTCAATCCTCAACCCTCAGCCCTCGTCATCAATCCTCAACCCTCAATAATCAATCCGCAATCTTCAATCATCAATACTCAATCTTCAATCCTCAATCCTCAATCCTCAATCCTCAATTCTCAATCCTCAATTCTCAGTCCTCAGACCTCAAACCTCAATCCTCAACCCTCAGCCCTCAGCCCTCATCGTCAGTCCTCAAACCTCAATCCTCAATCCTCAATCGTCAATCCTCAATCCTCAATCCTCAATCCTCAATCCTCAATTCTCAATTCTCAATCCTCAATCCTCAGTCCTCAGTCCTCAAACCTCAATCCTCAACCATCAGCCCTCATCCTCAATCCTCAATCCTTATTCCTCTGTCCTCAACCTTCAATCCTCAATACTCAATTTTCAATCCTCAATCCTCAATCCTCAATCCTCAATCCTAAATCCTCAATCATCAATCCTCAATCTTCAATACTCAATCCTCAATCCTCAATCCTGAATCCCCAATACTAAACCATCAATCCTCAATTCTCAATACTCAATAGAACATCCTGAATTCTCAGGATTCAATACTAAAACCTCAAACCTCAAACCTCAGTCATCATCCTCAATCCTCAATCATCAATCGTCGATCCTCAACCTTCAATCCTCAACACTCAACCTTCAACCCTCAGTCCCCAATCCTCAATCGTCAATCCGCAATCCTCAATCCTCAGTCATCAATCCTCAACCTTCAATACTCAATCCTCAATCCTCAATCCTCAATCCTCAATCTTCAATCCTCAATCCTCAATCCTCAATTCTCAATCCTCAACCCTCAGACCTCAGACCTCGAACCTCAATCCTCAACCCTCAGCCCTCATCGTCAATCCTCAAACCTCAATCCTCAATCCTCAATAGTCAATGCTCAATCCTCAATCATCAATCCTCAATACTCAATCTTCAATCCTCAATCCTCAATCCTCAGTCCTCATCCTCAATTCTCCATCTCAATCCTCAATCCTTAACCCTCACTTTTCAATCCTCAATAATCAATCTCCAATCCTAGATCCCCAATCCCCAATCCTCAATCCTTGATCCTCAATCTTCAATCCTCAATCCCCAGTCCCCAATCATCAATCCTAAATCCTCAATCATCAATCCTCAATCTTCAATACTCAATCCTCAATCCTCAATCCTGAATCCTCAATACTAAACCATCAATCCTCAATTCTTAATACTCAATGGAACATCCTGAGTTCTCAGGATTCAATACTAAAACCTCAAACCTCAAACCTCAGTCATCATCCTCAATCCCCAATCCTCAATCGTCAATCCTCAACCTTCAATCCTCAATACTCAATTTTCAATCCTCAATATTCAATCCTCAATCCTCAATCCTCATTCCTCAATCCTCATTCTTCAATCCTCAATACCCAATCCTCAATCTTCAATCCTCAGTCCTCAATCCTCAATTCTCAATCCTCAATCCTCGGTCCTCACTCCTCAAACCTCAATCCTCAATCCTCAGTCCTCAAACCTCAATCCTGAATCCTCAATCCTCAGTCCTCAACCTTCAGACTTCAGACCTCAACAATCAGTTGTCAATCCTCAATCCTCAATAGAATATCATCAATTCACAGTTTTCAATACTCAATACCCAATCTGCAATCTTCAAATCTCTATCCACAAACATCAATTCTCATCACTCAACCCTCAACACTCAGTCCTCAATGTTCAATCCTCAATCCTCAATTCTCAATCTTCGATCCTCAATACTGTATCTTCAATCCTCAATCCTCAATCCTCAATCCTCAATCCTCAATCCTCAATCTTCAATCCTCAATGCTCAATCATCAATCCTCAATTCTCAATCCTCAATCCTCAATCCTCAATCCTCAACCCTCAGTCCTTATCCTCAATTCTCAATTCTCAATCCTCAATCCTCAATCCTCAATCTTCAATACTCAATACTCAATCTTCAATCATCAGTCCTCAGTCCTCAATCATCAATTCTGAATTCTCAGTCCTGAATCCTCAATCTTCAGCCCTCAGTCCTCAACAATCAGTTGTCAATTCTCAATCCTCAATAGAATATCC
The DNA here is from genome assembly GCF_051401765.1 of Calliopsis andreniformis. NCBI lineage: Eukaryota > Metazoa > Arthropoda > Insecta > Hymenoptera > Andrenidae > Calliopsis > Calliopsis andreniformis. The sequence continues at coordinate 4,111,795 of NW_027480443.1, read as the reverse complement.
TCAATTTACAGCTTCCAATACTCAATACTCAATCTGCAATCTTCAAATCTCTATCCACAAATATCAATTCTCATCACTCAATCCTCAATCCTCAATCCTCAATCCCCATTCATCAATCCTCAACCCTCAATCCACATTCCTCAAACCTCAATCCTCAAACCTCAGTCCTCATCCTCAATTCTCAATTCTCAATCCTCAATCCTCAATCCTCAACCCTCTATCTTCAATCCTAAATAATCAAACTCGAATACTTGAACCTCAATCCCCAATCCTCAATCCTCAATACCCAATCCTAAATCTTCAATCCTCAATCCTCAATTATCAATTCTCAATCCTCAATCCTCAATCCTCTGTCCTCAAACCTCAATCCTCAACCCTCAGTCCTCGTCCTCAAACCTCAACCCTCAATAGTCAATCCGCAATCTTCAATCCTCAGTCCTCAATACTCAATCCTCAATCCTCAATCATCAATCCCCAATCATCAACCCTCAACCTTCAATACCCAATCCTTAATCCTCAATCATCAATCCTCAATCTTCAATCCTCAATACTCAACTTTCAATCCTCAATCCTCAATCCTCAATCCTCAATCCTCAATCCTCATTCTTCAATCCTCAATACCCAATCCTCAATCTTCAATCCTCAATCCTCAATCCTCAATTCTCAATCCACAATCCTCAATCCTCAATCCTCAATCCTCAATCCTCAACATTCAATCCTCAATACTCAATCTTCAATCCTCAATCCTCAATCCTCAATCCTCAATCCTCAATCCTCAATCCTCAATATTCAACACAAAACCCTCAACCATCAATCCTCAATATTCAACAATCAATCCTCAATTCTCAATACTCAATAGAATACCCTGAATTCTCATCGTTCAATACTCAATCCACAAAAATTAATAATCAAATCTCAACCCTCAAACATCAATTCTCAACACTCAATCCTCAACACTCAGTCCTCTCTCTTCAATCCTCCATCCCCATTCCTCAATACTCAATCCTCAATCCTCAATCCTGAATATTCAATCCTCAGTCCCCAATCCTCAATCCTCAAACCTCAATCCTCAATCCTCAATCTTCAATCCTCAATACTCAACTTTCAATCCTCAATCCTCAATCCTCAATCCTCAATCTTCAATCCTCAATCCTCAATCTTCAAGCCTCAATCCTCAATCCTCAATCTTCAATCCTCAATACTCAACTTTCAATCCTCAATCCTCAATCCTCAATCTTCAATCCTCAATCCTCAATCTTCAAGCCTCAATCCTCAATCCTCAATCCTCAATCCTCAATCCTCAATCCTCAATCCTGAATCCTCAATCCTCAATCCTCAATCTTCAATCCTCAATACTCAGTCTTGAAACCTCAGTCCTCAGTCCTCAATCATCAATTCTCAATCCTAGATCCTCAATCCCCAATCCTCAATCCTTAATCCTCAATCTTCAATCCTCAATACTCTATGTTCAATCCTCAGTCCTCAGTCCTCAATCATCAATTCTGAATTCTCAATCCTGAGTCGTCAATCTTCAGCCCTCAGCCCTCAACAATCAGTTGTCAATTCTCAATCCACAATAGAATATCATCAATTCACAGCTTTCAATACTCAATGTTCAATCTGCTATATTCAAATATCTATCCACAAATATCAATTCTCATCACACAGCCCTCAACACTCAGTCCCCAATCCTCAATCTTCAATCCTCAATCCACAATCCTCAATCCTCAATCCTCAATCCTCAATCTTCAATCCTCAATGCTCAATCATCAATCCTCAATTCTCAATCCTCAATCCTCAATCCTCAATCCTCAATCCTCAACCCTCAGTCCTTATCCTCAATTCTCAATTCTCAATCCTCAATCCTCAATCCTCAACCTTCAATACTCAATAATCAATTCTCAATCCTAGATACTCAATCCCCAATCCTCAATCCTTAATCCTCAATCTTCAATCCTCAATACTCAATCTTCAATCATCAGTCCTCAGACCTCAATCATCAATTCTGAATTCTCAGTCCTGAATCCTCAATCTTCAGCCCTCAGTCCTCAACAATCAGTTGTCAATTCTCAATCCTCAATAGAATATCCTCAATTTACAGCTTCCAATACTCAATACTCAATCTGCAATCTTCAAATCTCTATCCACAAATATCAATTCTCATCACTCAATCCTCAACCCTCAATCCTCAATCCCCATTCATCAATCCTCAATCCTCAATCCACATTCCTCAAACCTCAATCCTCAAACCTCAGTCCTCATCCTCAATTCTCAATTCTCAATCCTCAATCCTCAATCCTCAACCCTCTATCTTCAATCCTAAATAATCAATCTCGAATACTTGAACCTCAATCCCCAATCCTCAATCCTCAATACCCAATCCTAAATCTTCAATCCTCAATCCTCAATTATCAATTCTCAATCCTCAATCCTCAATCCTCTGTCCTCAAACCTCAATCCTCAACCCTCAGTCCTCGTCCTCAAACCTCAACCCTCAATAATCAATCCGCAATCTTCAATCCTCAGTCCTCAATACTCAATCCTCAATCCTCAATCATCAATCCCCAATCATCAACCCTCAACCTTCAATACCCAATCCTTAATCCTGAATCATCAATCCTCAATCTTCAATCCTCAATACTCAACTTTCAATCCTCAATCCTCAATCCTCAATCCTCAATCCTCAATCCTCATTCTTCAATCCTCAATACCCAATCCTCAATCTTCAATCCTCAATCCTCAATCCTCAATTCTCAATCCACAATCCTCAATCCTCAATCCTCAATCCTTAATCCTCAACATTCAATCCTCAATACTCAATCTTCAATCCTCAATCCTCAATCCTCAATCCTCAATCCTCAATCCTCAATCCTCAATATTCAACACAAAACCCTCAACCATCAATCCTCAATATTCAACAATCAATCCTCAATTCTCAATACTCAATAGAATACCCTGAATTCTCATCGTTCAATACTCAGTCCACAAAAATTAATAATCAAATCTCAACCCTCAAACATCAATTCTCAACACTCAATCCTCAACACTCAGTCCTCTCTCTTCAATCCTCAGTCCCCAATCCTCAATCCTCAATCCCCAATCCTCATCCTTCAATCCTCAATACCCAATCCTCAATCTTCAATCCTCAATCCTCAATCCTCAATTCTCAATCCTCAATCCTCATTCCTCAGACCTCAAACCTCAATCCTCAACCCTCAGCCCTCAACGTCAATCCTCAAACCTCAATCCTCAATCCTCAATCGTCAATCCTCAATCCTCAATCTTCAGTCCACAATACTCAACCTTCAATCCTCAATCCTCAATCATCAATCCTCAATATTCAATCCTCAATACTCAATTTTCAATACTCAATTCGCAATCATCAATCCTCAATCCTGAATCCTCAGTCATCAATCCTCAATCTTCAATACACAATCGTCAATCCTCAGTCCTCAATCCTCAATCCTCAATCCTCGTACCTCAAACCTCAATCTTCAACCCTCAGGCCTCAATCCTCAATTCTCAATCCTCAATCCTCAATCCTCAACCCTCAAGCTTCAATCCTCAATCTTCAATCCTCAATACTCAGTCTTGAAACCTCAGTCCTCAGTCCTCAATCATCAATTCTCAATCCTAGATCCTCAATCCCCAATCCTCAATCCTTAATCCTCAATCTTCAATCCTCAATACTCTATGTTCAATCCTCAGTCCTCAGTCCTCAATCATCAATTCTGAATTCTCAATCCTGAATCGTCAATCTTCAGCCCTCAGCCCTCAACAATCAGTTGTCAATTCTCAATCCACAATAGAATATCATCAATTCACAGCTTTCAATACTCAATGTTCAATCTGCTATATTCAAATATCTATCCACAAATATCAATTCTCATCACACAGCCCTCAACACTCAGTCCCCAATCCTCAATCTTCAAACCTCAATCCACAATCCTCAATCCTCAATCCTCAATCCTCAATCTTCAATCCTCAATGCTCAATCATCAATCCTCAATCCTCAATTCTCAATCCTCAATCCTCAATCCTCAATCCTCAATCCTCAACCCTCAGTCCTTATCCTCAATTCTCAATTCTCAATCCTCAATCCTCAATCCTCAACCTTCAATACTCAATAATCAATTCTCAATCCTAGATCCTCAATCCCCAATCCTCAATCCTTAATCCTCAATCTTCAATCCTCAATACTCAATCTTCAATCATCAGTCCTCAGTCCTCAATCATCAATTCTGAATTCTCAGTCCTGAATCCTCAATCTTCAGCCCTCAGTCCTCAACAATCAGTTGTCAATTCTCAATCCTCAATAGAATATCCTCAATTTACAGCTTCCAATACTCAATACTCAATCTGCAATCTTCAAATCTCTATCCACAAATATCAATTCTCATCACTCAATCCTCAATCCTCAATCCTCAATCCCCATTCATCAATCCTCAACCCTCAATCCACATTCCTCAAACCTCAATCCTCAAACCTCAGACCTCATCCTCAATTCTCAATTCTCAATCCTCAATCCTCAATCCTCAACCCTCTATCTTCAATCCTAAATAATCAATCTCGAATACTTGAACCTCAATCCCCAATCCTCAATCCTCAATACCCAATCCTAAATCTTCAATCCTCAATCCTCAATTATCAATTCTCAATCCTCAATCCTCAATCCTCTGTCCTCAAACCTCAATCCTCAACCCTCAGTCCTCGTCCTCAAACCTCAACCCTCAATAATCAATCCGCAATCTTCAATCCTCAGTCCTCAATACTCAATCCTCAATCCTCAATCATCAATCCCCAATCATCAACCCTCAACCTTCAATACCCAATCCTTAATCCTCAATCATCAATCCTCAATCTTCAATCCTCAATACTCAACTTTCAATCCTCAATCCTCAATCCTCAATCCTCAATCCTCATTCTTCAATCCTCAATACCCAATCCTCAATCTTCAATCCTCAATCCTCAATCCTCAATTCTCAATCCACAATCCTCAATCCTCAATCCTCAATCCTCAATCCTCAACATTCAATCCTCAATACTCAATCTTCAATCCTCAATCCTCAATCCTCAATCCTCAATCCTCAATCCTCAATCCTCAATATTCAACACAAAACCCTCAACCATCAATCCTCAATATTCAACAATCAATCCTCAATTCTCAATACTCAATAGAATACCCTGAATTCTCATCGTTCAATACTCAATCCACAAAAATTAATAATCAAATCTCAACCCTCAAACATCAATTCTCAACACTCAATCCTCAACACTCAGTCCTCTCTCTTCAATCCTCCATCCCCAGTCCTCAATCCTCAATCCTCAATCCTCAATCCTGAATATTCAATCCTCAGTCCCCAATCCTCAATCCTCAATCCCCAATCCTCATCCTTCAATCCTCAATACCCAATCCTCAATCTTCAATCCTCAATCCTCAATCCTCAATTCTCAATCCTCAATCCTCAGTCCTCAGACCTCAAACCTCAATCCTCAACCCCCAGCCCTCATCGTCAATCCTCAAACCTCAATCCTCAATCCTCAATCGTCAATCCTCAATCCTCAATCTTCAGTCCACAATACTCAACCTTCAATCCTCAATCCTCAATCATCAATCCTCAATATTCAATCCTCAATACTCAATTTTCAATACTCAATTCGCAATCATCAATCCTCAATCCTGAATCCTCAGTCATCAATCCTCAATCTTCAATACACAATCGTCAATCCTCAGTCCTCAATCCTCAATCCTCAATCCTCGTACCTCAAACCTCAATCCTCAACCCTCAGGCCTCATCCTCAATTCTCAATCCTCAATCCTCAATCCTCAACCCTCAAGCTTCAATCCTCAATAATCAATCTCCAATCCTAGATCCCCAATCCCCAATCCTCAATCCTTAATCCTCAATATTCAATCCACAATCCCCAGTCCTCAATCTTCAATCCTCAATGCCCAGTCCTCAATCCTCAATCCTCAGTCCTCAATCCTCAACCCTCAGCCCTCGTCATCAATCCTCAACCCTCAATAATCAATCCGCAATCTTCAATCATCAATACTCAATCTTCAATCCTCAATCCTCAATTCTCAATCCTCAATCCTCAATCCTCTGTCCTCAAACCTCAATCCTCAACCCTCAGTCCTCGTCCTCAAACCTCAACCCTCAATAATCAATCCGCAATCTTCAATCCTCAGTCCTCAATACTCAATCCTCAATCCTCAATCATCAATCCCCAATCATCAACCCTCAACCTTCAATACCCAATCCTTAATCCTCAATCATCAATCCTCAATCTTCAATCCTCAATACTCAACTTTCAATCCTCAATCCTCAATCCTCAATCCTCAATCCTCATTCTTCAATCCTCAATACCCAATCCTCAATCTTCAATCCTCAATCCTCAATCCTCAATTCTCAATCCACAATCCTCAATCCTCAATCCTCAATCCTCAATCCTCAACATTCAATCCTCAATACTCAATCTTCAATCCTCAATCCTCAATCCTCAATCCTCAATCCTCAATCCTCAATCCTCAATATTCAACACAAAACCCTCAACCATCAATCCTCAATATTCAACAATCAATCCTCAATTCTCAATACTCAATAGAATACCCTGAATTCTCATCGTTCAATACTCAATCCACAAAAATTAATAATCAAATCTCAACCCTCAAACATCAATTCTCAACACTCAATCCTCAACACTCAGTCCTCTCTCTTCAATCCTCCATCCCCAGTCCTCAATACTCAATCCTCAATCCTCAATCCTGAATATTCAATCCTCAGTCCCCAATCCTCAATCCTCAAACCTCAATCCTCAATCCTCAATCTTCAATCCTCAATACTCAACTTTCAATCCTCAATCCTCAATCCTCAATCCTCAATCTTCAATCCTCAATCCTCAATCTTCAAGCCTCAATCCTCAATCCTCAATCTTCAATCCTCGATACTCAACTTTCAATCCTCAATCCTCAATCCTCAATCTTCAATCCTCAATCCTCAATCTTCAAGCCTCAATCCTCAATCCTCAATCCTCAATCCTCAATCCTCAATCCTCAATCCTGAATCCTCAATCCTCAATCCTCAATCTTCAATCCTCAATACTCAGTCTTGAAACCTCAGTCCTCAGTCCTCAATCATCAATTCTCAATCCTAGATCCTCAATCCCCAATCCTCAATCCTTAATCCTCAATCTTCAATCCTCAATACTCTATGTTCAATCCTCAGTCCTCAGTCCTCAATCATCAATTCTGAATTCTCAATCCTGAGTCGTCAATCTTCAGCCCTCAGCCCTCAACAATCAGTTGTCAATTCTCAATCCACAATAGAATATCATCAATTCACAGCTTTCAATACTCAATGTTCAATCTGCTATATTCAAATATCTATCCACAAATATCAATTCTCATCACACAGCCCTCAACACTCAGTCCCCAATCCTCAATCTTCAATCCTCAATCCACAATCCTCAATCCTCAATCCTCAATCCTCAATCTTCAATCCTCAATGCTCAATCATCAATCCTCAATTCTCAATCCTCAATCCTCAATCCTCAATCCTCAATCCTCAACCCTCAGTCCTTATCCTCAATTCTCAATTCTCAATCCTCAATCCTCAATCCTCAACCTTCAATACTCAATAATCAATTCTCAATCCTAGATACTCAATCCCCAATCCTCAATCCTTAATCCTCAATCTTCAATCCTCAATACTCAATCTTCAATCATCAGTCCTCAGACCTCAATCATCAATTCTGAATTCTCAGTCCTGAATCCTCAATCTTCAGCCCTCAGTCCTCAACAATCAGTTGTCAATTCTCAATCCTCAATAGAATATCCTCAATTTACAGCTTCCAATACTCAATACTCAATCTGCAATCTTCAAATCTCTATCCACAAATATCAATTCTCATCACTCAATCCTCAACCCTCAATCCTCAATCCCCATTCATCAATCCTCAATCCTCAATCCACATTCCTCAAACCTCAATCCTCAAACCTCAGTCCTCATCCTCAATTCTCAATTCTCAATCCTCAATCCTCAATCCTCAACCCTCTATCTTCAATCCTAAATAATCAATCTCGAATACTTGAACCTCAATCCCCAATCCTCAATCCTCAATACCCAATCCTAAATCTTCAATCCTCAATCCTCAATTATCAATTCTCAATCCTCAATCCTCAATCCTCTGTCCTCAAACCTCAATCCTCAACCCTCAGTCCTCGTCCTCAAACCTCAACCCTCAATAATCAATCCGCAATCTTCAATCCTCAGTCCTCAATACTCAATCCTCAATCCTCAATCATCAATCCCCAATCATCAACCCTCAACCTTCAATACCCAATCCTTAATCCTGAATCATCAATCCTCAATCTTCAATCCTCAATACTCAACTTTCAATCCTCAATCCTCAATCCTCAATCCTCAATCCTCAATCCTCATTCTTCAATCCTCAATACCCAATCCTCAATCTTCAATCCTCAAACCTCAATCCTCAATTCTCAATCCACAATCCTCAATCCTCAATCCTCAATCCTTAATCCTCAACATTCAATCCTCAATACTCAACCTTCAATCCTCAATCCTCAATCCTCAATCCTCAATCCTCAATCCTCAATCCTCAATATTCAACACAAAACCCTCAACCATCAATCCTCAATATTCAACAATCAATCCTCAATTCTCAATACTCAATAGAATACCCTGAATTCTCATCGTTCAATACTCAGTCCACAAAAATTAATAATCAAATCTCAACCCTCAAACATCAATTCTCAACACTCAATCCTCAACACTCAGTCCTCTCTCTTCAATCCTCCATCCCCAGTCCTCAATCCTCAATCCTCAATCCTCAATCCTGAATATTCAATCCTCAGTCCCCAATCCTCAATCCTCAATCCCCAATCCTCATCCTTCAATCCTCAATACCCAATCCACAATCTTCAATCCTCAATCCTCAATCCTCAATTCTCAATCCTCAATCCTCAGTCCTCAGACCTCAAACCTCAATCCTCAACCCTCAGCCCTCATCGTCAATCCTCAAACCTCAATCCTCAATCCTCAATCGTCAATCCTCAATCCTCAATCTTCAGTCCACAATACTCAACCTTCAATCCTCAATCCTCAATCATCAATCCTCAATATTCAATCCTCAATACTCAATTTTCAATACTCAATTCGCAATCATCAATCCTCAATCCTGAATCCTCAGTCATCAATCCTCAATCTTCAATACACAATCGTCAATCCTCAGACCTCAATCCTCAATCCTCAATCCTCGTACCTCAAACCTCAATCCTCAACCCTCAGGCCTCATCCTCAATTCTCAATCCTCAATCCTCAATCCTCAACCCTCAAGCTTCAATCCTCAATAATCAATCTCCAATCCTAGATCCCCAATCCCCAATCCTCAATCCTTAATCCTCAATATTCAATCCACAATCCCCAGTCCTCAATCTTCAATCCTCAATGCCCAGTCCTCAATCCTCAATCCTCAGTCCTCAATCCTCAACCCTCAGCCCTCGTCATCAATCCTCAACCCTCAATAATCAATCCGCAATCTTCAATCATCAATACTCAATCTTCAATCCTCAATCCTCAATTCTCAATCCTCAATCCTCAATCCTCTGTCCTCAAACCTCAATCCTCAACCCTCAGTCCTCGTCCTCAAACCTCAACCCTCAATAATCAATCGGCAATCTTCAATCCTCAGGCCTCAATACTCAATCCTCAATCCTCAATCATCAATCCCCAATCATCAACCCTCAACCTTCAATACCCAATCCTTAATCCTCAATCATCAATCCTCAATCTTCAATCCTCAATACTCAACTTTCAATCCTCAATCCTCAATCCTCAATCCTCAATCCTCATTCTTCAATCCTCAATACCCAATCCTCAATCTTCAATCCTCAATCCTCAATCCTCAATTCTCAATCCACAATCCTCAATCCTCAATCCTCAATCCTCAATCCTCAACATTCAATCCTCAATACTCAATCTTCAATCCTCAATCCTCAATCCTCAATCCTCAATCCTCAATCCTCAATCCTCAATATTCAACACAAAACCCTCAACCATCAATCCTCAATATTCAACAATCAATCCTCAATTCTCAATACTCAATAGAATACCCTGAATTCTCATCGTTCAATACTCAATCCACAAAAATTAATAATCAAATCTCAACCCTCAAACATCAATTCTCAACACGCAATCCTCAACACTCAGTCCTCTCTCTTCAATCCTCCATCCCCAGTCCTCAATACTCAATCCTCAATCCTCAATCCTGAATATTCAATCCTCAGTCCCCAATCCTCAATCCTCAAACCTCAATCCTCAATCCTCAATCTTCAATCCTCAATACTCAGCTTTCAATCCTCAATCCTCAATCCTCAATCCTCAATCTTCAATCCTCAATCCTCAATCTTCAAGCCTCAATCCTCAATCCTCAATCCTCAATCCTCAATCCTCAATCCTCAATCCTGAATCCTCAATCCTCAATCCTCAATCTTCAATCCTCAATACTCAGTCTTGAAACCTCAGTCCTCAGTCCTCAATCATCAATTCTCAATCCTAGATCCTCAATCCCCAATCCTCAATCCTTAATCCTCAATCTTCAATCCTCAATACTCTATGTTCAATCCTCAGTCCTCAGTCCTCAATCATCAATTCTGAATTCTCAATCCTGAATCGTCAATCTTCAGCCCTCAGCCCTCAACAATCAGTTGTCAATTCTCAATCCACAATAGAATATCATCAATTCACAGCTTTCAATACTCAATGTTCAATCTGCTATATTCAAATATCTATCCACAAATATCAATTCTCATCACACAGCCCTCAACACTCAGTCCCCAATCCTCAATCTTCAATCCTCAATCCACAATCCTCAATCCTCAATCCTCAATCCTCAATCTTCAATCCTCAATCCCCATTCATCAATCCTCAATCCTCAATCCACATTCCTCAAACCTCAATCCTCAAACCTCAGTCCTCATCCTCAATTCTCAATTCTCAATCCTCAATCCTCAATCCTCAACTCTCTATCTTCAATCCTAAATAATCAATCTCGAATACTAGAACCTCAATCCCCAATCCTCAATCCTCAATACCCAATCCTAAATCTTCAATCCTCAATCCTCAATTATCAATTCTCAATCCTCAATCCTCAATCCTCTGTCCTCAAACCTCAATCCTCAACCCTCAGTCCTCGTCCTCAAACCTCAACCCTCAATAATCAATCCGCAATCTTCAATCCTCAGTCCTCAATACTCAATCCTCAATCCTCAATCATCAATCCCCAATCATCAACCCTCAACCTTCAATACCCAATCCTTAATCCTCAATCATCAATCCTCAATCTTCAATCCTCAATACTCAACTTTCAATCCTCAATCCTCAATCCTCAATCCTCAATCCTCATTCTTCAATCCTCAATACCCAATCCTCAATCTTCAATCCTCAATCCTCAATCCTCAATTCTCAATCCACAATCCTCAATCCTCAATCCTCAATCCTCAATCCTCAACATTCAATCCTCAATACTCAATCTTCAATCCTCAATCCTCAATCCTCAATACTCAATCCTCAATTCTCAATCCTCAATCCTCGGTCCTCACTCCTCAAACCTCAATCCTCAACCCTCAGCCTCATCCTCAATCCTCAATCCTTATTCCTCAGTCCACCACCTTCAATCCTCAATACTCAATTATCAATGCTCAATCTTCAATCCTCAATCCTCAATCCTTAATTCTCAACACTCAATCCTCAGACCTCAGTCCTCAAACCTCAATCCTCAACCTTCAGCCCTCATCCTGGATCCTCAATCCTCAATCTTCAAACCTCAATCCTCAATCCTCAAGCCTCAATCCTCAATCCTCATTCCTCAGTCCTCAAACCTCAATCCCGAAACCTCAATCCTCAGTACTCAACCTTCAGACTTCAGACCTCAACAATCAGTTGTCAATCCTCAATCCTCAATAGAATATCATCAATTCACAGTTTTCAATACTAAATTCTCAATCTGCAATCTTCGAATCTCTATCCACAAACATGAATGCTCATCACTCAACCCTCAACACTCAGTCCCCAATCCTCAATCTTCAATCCTCTATCCTCAACCCTCATTCCTCAATCCTCAATCCTCAATCCTCAATCCTCAATCCTCAATCCTCAATCTTCAATCCTCAATACTCAATCTTCAATCCTCAATCCTCAGTCCTCAAACCTCAATTCTGAATCCTCAACCCTGAATCCTCAATCATCAGCCCTCAGTCCTCAACAATCAGTTGTCAATCCTCAATCCTCAGTATAATATCCTCAATTCACAGTTTTCAATACTCAATACCCAATCTGCAATCTCCAAATCTCTAACCACAAACATCAATTCTCATCACTCAACCCTCAACACTCAGTCCTCAATGTTCAATCCTCAATCCTCAATTCTCAATCTTCGATCCTCAATACTGTATCTTCAATCCTCAATCCTCAATCCTCAATCATCAATCCTGAATATTCAATCCTCAGTCCCCAATCCTCAATCCTCAATCCTCAATCCTCATCCTTCAATCCTCAATACCCAATCCTCAATCTTCAATCCTCAATCCTCAATCCTCAATTCTCAATCCTCAATCCTCAGTCCTCAGACCTCAAACCACAATCCTCAACCCTCAGCCCTCATCGTCAATCCTCAAACCTCAATCCTCAATCCTTAATCGTCAATCCTCAATTCTCAATCTTCAGTCCACAATACTCAACCTTCAATCCTCAATCCTCAATCATCAATCCTCAATATTCAATCCTCAGTACTCAATTTTCAATACTCAATTCGCAATCATCAATCCTCAATCCTGAATCCTCAGTCATCAATCCTCAATCTTCAATACTCAATCGTCAATCCTCAGTCCTCAATCCTCAATCCTCAATCCTCGTACCTCAAACCTCAATCCTCAACCCTCAGGCCTCATCCTCAGTTCTCAATCCTCAATCCTCAATCCTCAACCCTCAAGCTTCAATCCTCAATAGTCAATCTCCAATCCTATATCCCCAATCCCCAATCCTCAATCCTTAATCCTCCATCTTCAATCCTCAATACCCAGTCCTCAATCTTCAATCCTCATTGCCCAGTCCTCAATCCTCAATCCTCAGTCCTCAATCCTCAACCCTCAGCCCTCGTCATCAATCCTCAACCCTCAATAATCAATCCGCAATCTTCACTCATCAATACTCAATCTTCAACCGTCAATCCTCAATACTCAATCCTCAATCCTCAATACTCAATCCCTTAGTCCTCAGTCCTCAATCTTCAATACTCAATCCGCCAATCCTCAATATTCAACACACAACACTCAACCATCAATCCTCAATACTCAACAATCAATCATCAATTCTCAATACTCAGTAGAGTATCCTGAATTCTCAGTTTTCAATACTCAATCCTCAATCTTCAATCTTCAAATCTCCATCCACAAACATCAATTCTCATCTCTCAACCCTCAACACTCAGTCCTCAATATTCAATCCTCAATCCTCAATCCTCAATCTTCAATCCTCAATACTCAATCTTCAATCCTCAATCTTCAATTCTCAATCTTCAATCCTCAGCCCTCAATCCTCAATCCTCAATATTCAATCCTCAATACTCAATCTTCAATCCTCAATCCGCAATCATCAATCCTCAATTATCAATCCTCAGTCATCAATCCTCAATCTCCAATACTCAATCGTCAATCCTCAGTCCACAACCCTCAATCCTCAATCCTCGTATCTCAAACCCCAATCCTCAACCCTCAGTCCCCATCCTCAATTCTCAATTCTCAACCCTCAATCCTCAACCCTCAATCTTCAATCCTCAGTAATCAATCTCCAATCCTAGATCCCCAGTCCCCAATCCTCAATCCTTAATGCTCAATCTTCAATCCTCAGACATCAATCTTCAATCCTCAATGCTCAATCCTCAATCCTCAATCCTCAGTCCTCAATCCTCAATCCTTAATCCTCAATCGTCAATCCTAAATCCTCAATCATCAATCCTCAATCTTCAATACTCAATCCTCAATCCTCGATCCTGAATCCTCAATACTAAAGCATCAATCCTCAATTCTCAATACTCAATAGAACATCCTGAATTCTCAGGATTCAATACTCAAACCTCAAACCTCAAACCTCAGGCATCATCCTCAATCCTCAATCCTCAATCGTCAATCCTCAACCTTCAATCCTCAACACTCAACCTTCAACCCTCAATCCTCAATCCTCAATCGTCAATCCGCAATCATCCATCCTCAGTCATCAATCCTCAACCTTCAATACTCAATCCACAATCCTCAATCCTCAATCCCCAATCCTCAATCCTCATTCCTCAAACCTCAATCCCCAAACCTCAGTCCTCATCCTCAATTCTCAATCCTCAATCCTCAATCCTCAAACCACAATCCTCAACCGCCAGTCCCCAATCCTCAATCCTTAATCCTCAATCTTCAATCCTCAATCCCCAGTCCTCAATCTTCAATCCTCAATGCTCAATCCTCAATCCTCAATCCTCAGTCCTCAATCCTCAATCCTCAATCCTCAATCCTCAATCCTAAATCCTCAATCATCAATCCTCAATCTTCAATACTCAATCCTCAACCCTCAATCCTGAATCCTCAATACTAAAGCATCAATCCTCAATTCTCAATACTCAATAGAACATCCTGAATTCTCAGGATTCAATACTCAAACCTCAAACCTCACACCTCAGCCATCATCCTCAATCCTCAATCCTCAATCGTCAATCCTCAACCTTCAATCTTCAACACTCAACCTTCAACCCTCAATCCTCAATCCTCAATCGTCAATCCGCAATCCTCCATCCTCAGTCATCAATCCTCAACCTTCAATACTCAATCCTCAATCCTCAATCCTCAATCCCCAATCCTCAATCCTCATTCCTCAAACCTCAATCCCCAAACATCAGTCCTCATCCTCAATTCTCAATCCTCAATCCTCAATCCTCAAACCACAATACTCAACCCTCAGGCCTTATCCTCAGTTCTCAATCCTCAATCCTCAATCCTCAACCCTCAAGCATCAATCCTCAATAATCAATCTCCAATCCTAGATCCCCAATCCCCAATCTTCAATCCTTAATCCTCAATCTTCAATCCTCAATACCCAGTCCTCAATCTTCAATCCGCAATGCCCAGTCCTCAATCCTCAATCCTCAGTCCTCAATCCTCAACGCTCAGCCCTCGTTATCAATCCTCAACCCTCAATAATCAATCCGCAATCTTCACTCATCAATACTCAATCTTCAACCGTCAATCCTCAATACTCAATCCTCAATCCTCAATACTCAGTCCCCAGTCCTCAGTCCTCAATCTTCAATACTCAATCCGCCAATCCTCAATATTCAACACACAACCCTCAACCATCAATCCTCAATACTCAACCATCAATCCTCAATTCTCAATACTCAGTAGAATATCCTGAATTCTCAGTTTTCAATACTCAATCCTCAATCTTCAATCTTCAAATCTCCATCCACAAACATCTATTCTCATCTCTCAACCCTCAACACTCAGTCCTCAATATTCAATCCTCAATCCTCAATCCTCAATATTCAATCCTCAATACTCAATCTTCAATCCTCAATCGTCAATTCTCAATCTTCAATCCTCAACCCTCAATCCTCAATCCTCAATATTCAATCCTCAATACTCAATCTTCAATCCTCAATCCGCAATCATCAATCCTCAATTATCAAACCTCAGTCATCAATCCTCAATCTCCAATACTCAATCGTCAATCCTCAGTCCACAACCCTCAATCCTCAATCCTCGTATCTCAAACCTCAATCCTCAACCCTCAGTCCCCATCCTCAATTCTCAATTCTCAACCCTCAATCCTCAACCCTCAATCTTCAATCCTCAGTAATCAATCTCCAATCCTTGATCCCCAGTCCCCAATCCTCAATCCTTAATGCTCAATCTTCAATCCTCAGACGTCAATCTTCAATCCTCAATGCTCAATCCTCAATCCTCAATCCTCAGTCCTCAATCCTCAATCCTCAATCCTCAATCGTCAACCCTAAATCCTCAATCATCAATCCTCAATCTTCCATACTCAATCCTCAATCCTCGATCCTGAATCCTCAATACTAAAGCATCAATCCTCAATTCTCAATACTCAATAGAACATCCTGAATTCTCAGGATTCAATACTCAAACCTCAAACCTCAAACCTCAGGCATCATCCTCAATCCTCAATCCTCAATCGTCAATCCTCAACCTTCAATCCTCAACACTCAACCTTCAACACTCAATCCTCAATCCTCAATCGTCAATCCGCAATCCTCCATCCTCAGTCATCAATCCTCAACCTTCAATACTCAATCCTCAATCCTCAATCCTCAATCCCCAATCCTCAATCCTCATTCCTCAAACCTCAATCCCCAAACCTCAGTCCTCATCCTCAATTCTCAATCCTCAATCCTCAATCCTCAAACCACAATCCTCAACCGCCAGTCCTCGTCCTCAACCCTCAACCCTCAATCCTCAATCCTGAATCTTCAATCATCAATACTCAATCGTCAGTCTTCAATCCTCAATACTCAATCTTCAATCCTCAATCCTGAATCCTCAATCCTCAATCCTCATTCTTCAATCCTCAATACCCAATCCTCAATCTTCAATCCTCAATCCTCAATCATCAATTCTCTATACTCAATCCTCAGACCTCAGTCCTCAAACCTCAATCCTCAACCCTCAGCCCTCATCCTCAATCCTCAATCCTCAAACTCAATCCTCAATCTTCAATCCTCACTACTCAATCTTCAATCCTCAATCCTCAGTCCTCAAACCTCAATTCTGAATCCTCAATCCTGAATCCTCAGTCTTCAGCCCTCAGTCCTCAACAGTCAGTTGTCAATCCTCAATCCTCAACAGAATATCCACAATTCACAGTTTTCAATACCCAATACTCAATCTGCAATCTTCAAATCTCTATCCACAAACATTAATTCTCATCACTCAACCATCAAAACTCAGTCCTCAATGTTCAATCCTCAATCCTCAACTCTCAATCTTCAATCCTCAATACTGAATCTTCAATCCGCAATCGTCAATCCTCAATCCTCAATCCTCAGACCCCAATCCTCAATCCTCAATCCTCAATCCTCATTCTTCAATCCTCAATACCCAATCCTCAATCTTCAATCCTCAATCCTCAATCCTCAATTCTCAATCCTCAATTCTCAGTCCTCAGACCTCAAACCTCAATCCTCAACCCTCAGCCCTCATCGTCAGTCCTCAAACCTCAATCCTCAATCCTCAATCGTCAATCCTCAATCCTCAATCCTCAATCCTCAATCCTCAATTCTCAATTCTCAATCCTCAATCCTCAGTCCTCAGTCCTCAAACCTCAATCCTCAACCATCAGCCCTCATCCTCAATCCTCAATCCTTATTCCTCTGTCCTCAACCTTCAATCCTCAATACTCAATTTTCAATCCTCAATCCTCAATCCTCAATCCTCAATCCTAAATCCTCAATCATCAATCCTCAATCTTCAATACTCAATCCTCAATCCTCAATCCTGAATCCTCAATACTAAACCATCAATCCTCAATTCTCAATACTCAATAGAACATCCTGAATTCTCAGGATTCAATACTAAAACCTCAAACCTCAAACCTCAGTCATCATCCTCAATCCTCAATCCTCAATCGTCAATCCTCAACCTTCAATCCTCAACACTCAACCTTCAACCCTCAATCCCCAATCCTCAATCGTCAATCCGCAATCCTCAATCCTCAGTCATCAATCCTCAACCTTCAATACTCAATCCTCAATCCTCAATCCTCAATCCTCAATCTTCAATCCTCAATCCTCAATCCTCAATTCTCAATCCTCAACCCTCAGACCTCAGACCTCGAACCTCAATCCTCAACCCTCAGCCCTCATCGTCAATCCTCAAACCTCAATCCTCAATCCTCAATAGTCAATGCTCAATCCTCAATCATCAATCCTCAATACTCAATCTTCAATCCTCAATCCTCAATCCTCAGTCCTCATCCTCAATTCTCCATCTCAATCCTCAATCCTTAACCCTCACTTTTCAATCCTCAATAATCAATCTCCAATCCTAGATCCCCAATCCCCAATCCTCAATCCTTAATCCTCAATCTTCAATCCTCAATCCCCAGTCCCCAATCTTCAATCCTCAATCCTCAATCCTTAATCCTCAATTCTCAACCTTCAATCCTCAATACTCAATCTTCAATCCTCAATCATCAATCCTCAATCCTCAATCCTCAATCCTCAATCTTCAAACCTCAATCCTCAATCCTCAAGCCTCAATCCTCAATCCTCAATCCTCAGTCCTCAAACCTCAATCCCAAAACCTCAATCCTCAGTACTCAACCTTCAGACTTCAGACCTCAACAATCAGTTGTCAATCCTCAATCCTCAATAGAATATCATCAATTCACAGTTTTCAATACTAAATTCTCAATCTGCAATCTTCGAATCTCTATCCACAAACATCAATCCTCATCACTCAACCCTCAACACTAAGTCCCCAATCCTCAATCTTCAATCCTCTATCCTCAACCCTCATTCCTCAATCCTCAATCCTCAATCCTCAATCCTCAATCCTCAACCTTCAATCCTCAATACTCAATCTTCAATCCTCAATACTCAATCCTCAATCCTCAATATTCAATCCTCAACACTCAATCTTCAATCCTCAATCCGCAATCATCAATCCTCAATCCTCAATCCTCAGACATCAATCCTCAAACCTCAGTCCTCATCCTCAATTCTCAATCCGCAACCCTCAATCCTCAAACCACAATCCTCAATTGTCAGTCCTCGTCCTCAATCCTCAACCCTCAATCCTCAAACCTCAATCTTCAATCATCAATACTCAATCTTCAATCCTCAATCCTCAATCCTCAATCCTCATTCCTCAAACCTCAATCCTCAACCCTCAGTCCTTATCCTCAATTCTCAATTCTCAATCCTCAATCCTCAATCCTCAATCTTCAATCCCAAATAATCAATTTTCAATCCTAGATCCTCAATCCCCAATCCTCAATCCTTAATCCTCAATCCTCAATTCTCAATCCTCAATCCTCAGTCCTCAGACCTCAAACCTCAATCCTCAACCCTCAGCCCTCATCGTCAGTCCTCAAACCTCAATCCTCAATCCTCAATCGTCAATCCTCAATCCTCAATCTTAAATCCTCAATACTCAATCTTCAATCCTCAATCCTCAATCCTCAATACTCAATATTCAATCCTCAATACCCAATTTTCAATACTCAATCCGCAATCATCATACCTCAATCCTCAATCCTCAGTCATCAATCCTCAATCTTCAATACTCAATGGTCAATCCTCAGTCCTCAACACTCAATCGTCAATCCTCAGTCCTCAATCCTCAATCCGCAATCCTCGTACCTCAAACCTCAATCCTCAATCCTCAATCCTCATTCTTCAATCCTCAATACCCAATCCTCAATCCTCAATCCTCAATCCTCAGTCCTCAAACCTCAATCCCAAAACCTCAATCCTCAGTACTCAACCTTCAGACTTCAGACCTCAACAATCAGTTGTCAATCCTCAATCCTCAATAGAATATCATCAATTCACAGTTTTCAATACTAAATTCTCAATCTGCAATCTTCGAATCTCTATCCACAAACATCAATCCTCATCTCTCAACCCTCAACACTAAGTCCCCAATCCTCAATCTTCAATCCTCTATCCTGAACCCTCATTCCTCAATCCTCAATCCTCAATCCTCAATCCTCAATCCTCAACCTTCAATCCTCAATACTCAATCTTCAATCTTCAATACTCAATCCTCAATCCTCAATCCTGAATCCTCAATACTAAACCATCAATCCTCAATTCTCAATACTCAATAGAACATCCTGAATTCTCAGGATTCAATACTAAAACCTCAAACCTCAAACCTCAGTCATCATCCTCAATCCTCAATCCTCAATCGTCAATCCTCAACCTTCAATCCTCAACACTCAACCTTCAACCCTCAATCCCCAATCCTCAATCGTCAATCCGCAATCCTCAATCCTCAGTCATCAATCCTCAACCTTCAATACTCAATCCTCAATCCTCAATCCTCAATCCTCAATCTTCAATCCTCAATCCTCAATCCTCAATTCTCAATCCTCAACCCTCAGACCTCAGACCTCGAACCTCAATCCTCAACCCTCAGCCCTCATCGTCAATCCTCAATCCTCAATCCTCAATCCTCAATCGTCAATCCTCAACCTTCAATCCTCAACACTCAACCTTCAACCCTCAATCCCCAATCCTCAATCGTCAATCCGCAATCCTCAATCCTCAGTCATCAATCCTCAACCTTCAATACTCAATCCTCAATCCTCAATCCTCAATCCTCAATCTTCAATCCTCAATCCTCAATCCTCAATTCTCAATCCTCAACCCTCAGACCTCAGACCTCGAACCTCAATCCTCAACCCTCAGCCCTCATCGTCAATCCTCAAACCTCAATCCTCAATCCTCAATAGTCAATGCTCAATCCTCAATCATCAATCCTCAATACTCAATCTTCAATCCTCAATCCTCAATCCTCAGTCCTCATCCTCAATTCTCCATCTCAATCCTCAATCCTTAACCCTCACTTTTCAATCCTCAATAATCAATCTCCAATCCTAGATCCCCAATCCCCAATCCTCAATCCTTAATCCTCAATCTTCAATCCTCAATCCCCAGTCCCCAATCTTCAATCCTCAATCCTCAATCCTTAATCCTCAATTCTCAACCTTCAATCCTCAATGCTCAATCTTCAATCCTCAATCATCAATCCTCAATCCTCAATCCTCAATCCTCAATCTTCAAACCTCAATCCTCAATCCTCAAGCCTCAATCCTCAATCCTCAATCCTCAGTCCTCAAACCTCAATCCCAAAACCTCAATCCTCAGTACTCAACCTTCAGACTTCAGACCTCAACAATCAGTTGTCAATCCTCAATCCTCAATAGAATATCATCAATTCACAGTTTTCAATACTAAATTCTCAATCTGCAATCTTCGAATCTCTATCCACAAACATCAATCCTCATCACTCAACCCTCAACACTAAGTCCCCAATCCTCAATCTTCAATCCTCTATCCTCAACCCTCATTCCTCAATCCTCAATCCTCAATCCTCAATCCTCAATCCTCAACCTTCAATCCTCAATACTCAATCTTCAATCCTCAATACTCAATCCTCAATCCTCAATATTCAATCCTCAACACTCAATCTTCAATCCTCAATCCGCAATCATCAATCCGCAATCCTCAATCCTCAGGCATCAATCCTCAAACCTCAGTCCTCATCCTCAATTCTCAATCCGCAACCCTCAATCCTCAAACCACAATCCTCAATTGTCAGTCCTCGTCCTCAATCCTCAACCCTCAATCCTCAAACCTCAATCTTCAATCATCAATACTCAATCTTCAATCCTCAATCCTCAATCCTCAATCCTCATTCCTCAAACCTCAATCCTCAACCCTCAGTCCTTATCCTCAATTCTCAATTCTCAATACTCAATCCTCAATCTTCAATCTTCAATCCCAAATAATCAATTTTCAATCCTAGATCCTCAATCCCCAATCCTCAATCCTTAATCCTCAATCCTCAATTCTCAATCCTCAATCCTCAGTCCTCAGACCTCAAACCTCAATCCTCAACCCTCAGCCCTCATCGTCAGTCCTCAAACCTCAATCCTCAATCCTCAATCGTCAATCCTCAATCCTCAATCTTAAATCCTCAATACTCAATCTTCAATCCTCAATCCTCAATCCTCAATACTCAATATTCAATCCTCAATACCCAATTTTCAATACTCAATCCGCAATCATCATACCTCAATCCTCAATCCTCAGTCATCAATCCTCAATCTTCAATACTCAATGGTCAATCCTCAGTCCTCAACACTCAATCGTCAATCCTCAGTCCTCAATCCTCAATCCGCAATCCTCGTACCTCAAACCTCAATCCTCAATCCTCAATCCTCATTCTTCAATCCTCAATACCCAATCCTCAATCCTCAATCCTCAATCCTCAGTCCTCAAACCTCAATCCCAAAACCTCAATCCTCAGTACTCAACCTTCAGACTTCAGACCTCAACAATCAGTTGTCAATCCTCAATCCTCAATAGAATATCATCAATTCACAGTTTTCAATACTAAATTCTCAATCTGCAATCTTCGAATCTCTATCCACAAACATCAATCCTCATCACTCAACCCTCAACACTAAGTCCCCAATCCTCAATCTTCAATCCTCTATCCTGAACCCTCATTCCTCAATCCTCAATCCTCAATCCTCAATCCTCAATCCTCAACCTTCAATCCTCAATACTCAATCTTCAATCTTCAATACTCAATCCTCAATCCTCAATCCTGAATCCTCAATACTAAACCATCAATCCTCAATTCTCAATACTCAATAGAACATCCTGAATTCTCAGGATTCAATACTAAAACCTCAAACCTCAAACCTCAGTCATCATCCTCAATCCTCAATCCTCAATCGTCAATCCTCAACCTTCAATCCTCAACACTCAACCTTCAACCCTCAATCCCCAATCCTCAATCGTCAATCCGCAATCCTCAATCCTCAGTCATCAATCCTCAACCTTCAATACTCAATCCTCAATCCTCAATCCTCAATCCTCAATCTTCAATCCTCAATCCTCAATCCTCAATTCTCAATCCTCAACCCTCAGACCTCAGACCTCGAACCTCAATCCTCAACCCTCAGCCCTCATCGTCAATCCTCAAACCTCAATCCTCAATCCTCAATAGTCAATGCTCAATCCTCAATCATCAATCCTCAATACTCAATCTTCAATCCTCAATCCTCAATCCTCAGTCCTCATCCTCAATTCTCCATCTCAATCCTCAATCCTTAACCCTCACTTTTCAATCCTCAATAATCAATCTCCAATCCTAGATCCCCAATCCCCAATCCTCAATCCTTAATCCTCAATCTTCAATCCTCAATCCCCAGTCCCCAATCTTCAATCCTCAATCCTCAATCCTTAATCCTCAATTCTCAACCTTCAATCCTCAATGCTCAATCTTCAATCCTCAATCATCAATCCTCAATCCTCAATCCTCAATCCTCAATCTTCAAACCTCAATCCTCAATCCTCAAGCCTCAATCCTCAATCCTCAATCCTCAGTCCTCAAACCTCAATCCCAAAACCTCAATCCTCAGTACTCAACCTTCAGACTTCAGACCTCAACAATCAGTTGTCAATCCTCAATCCTCAATAGAATATCATCAATTCACAGTTTTCAATACTAAATTCTCAATCTGCAATCTTCGAATCTCTATCCACAAACATCAATCCTCATCACTCAACCCTCAACACTAAGTCCCCAATCCTCAATCTTCAATCCTCTATCCTCAACCCTCATTCCTCAATCCTCAATCCTCAATCCTCAATCCTCAATCCTCAACCTTCAATCCTCAATACTCAATCTTCAATCCTCAATACTCAATCCTCAATCCTCAATATTCAATCCTCAACACTCAATCTTCAATCCTCAATCCGCAATCATCAATCCTCAATCCTCAATCCTCAGGCATCAATCCTCAAACCTCAGTCCTCATCCTCAATTCTCAATCCGCAACCCTCAATCCTCAAACCACAATCCTCAATTGTCAGTCCTCGTCCTCAATCCTCAACCCTCAATCCTCAAACCTCAATCTTCAATCATCAATACTCAATCTTCAATCCTCAATCCTCAATCCTCAATCCTCATTCCTCAAACCTCAATCCTCAACCCTCAGTCCTTATCCTCAATTCTCAATTCTCAATACTCAATCCTCAATCTTCAATCTTCAATCCCAAATAATCAATTTTCAATCCTAGATCCTCAATCCCCAATCCTCAATCCTTAATCCTCAATCCTCAATTCTCAATCCTCAATCCTCAGTCCTCAGACCTCAAACCTCAATCCTCAACCCTCAGCCCTCATCGTCAGTCCTCAAACCTCAATCCTCAATCCTCAATCGTCAATCCTCAATCCTCAATCTTAAATCCTCAATACTCAATCTTCAATCCTCAATCCTCAATCCTCAATACTCAATATTCAATCCTCAATACCCAATTTTCAATACTCAATCCGCAATCATCATACCTCAATCCTCAATCCTCAGTCATCAATCCTCAATCTTCAATACTCAATGGTCAATCCTCAGTCCTCAACACTCAATCGTCAATCCTCAGTCCTCAATCCTCAATCCGCAATCCTCGTACCTCAAACCTCAATCCTCAATCCTCAATCCTCATTCTTCAATCCTCAATACCCAATCCTCAATCCTCAATCCTCAATCCTCAATCCTCAATCCTAAATCCTCAATCATCAATCCTCAATCTTCAATACTCAATCCTCAATCCTCAATCCTGAATCCTCAATACTAAACCATCAATCCTCAATTCTTAATACTCAATGGAACATCCTGAGTTCTCAGGATTCAATACTAAAACCTCAAACCTCAAACCTCAGTCATCATCCTCAATCCCCAATCCTCAATCGTCAATCCTCAACCTTCAATCCTCAATACTCAATTTTCAATCCTCAATATTCAATCCTCAATCCTCAATCCTCATTCCTCAATCCTCATTCTTCAATCCTCAATACCCAATCCTCAATCTTCAATCCTCAGTCCTCAATCCTCAATTCTCAATCCTCAATCCTCGGTCCTCACTCCTCAAACCTCAATCCTCAATCCTCAGTCCTCAAACCTCAATCCTGAATCCTCAATCCTCAGTCCTCAACCTTCAGACTTCAGACCTCAACAATCAGTTGTCAATCCTCAATCCTCAATAGAATATCATCAATTCACAGTTTTCAATACTCAATACCCAATCTGCAATCTTCAAATCTCTATCCACAAACATCAATTCTCATCACTCAACCCTCAACACTCAGTCCTCAATGTTCAATCCTCAATCCTCAATTCTCAATCTTCGATCCTCAATACTGTATCTTCAATCCTCAATCCTCAATCCTCAATCCTCAATCCTCAATCCTGAATATTCAATCCTCAGTCCCCAATCCTCAATCCTCAATCCTCAATCCTCAATCCTTAATCCTCAATCTTCAATCCTCAATCCCCAGTCCCCAATCTTCAATCCTCAATCCTCAATCCTTAATCCTCAATTCTCAACCTTCAATCCTCAATACTCAATCTTCAATCCTCAATCATCAATCCTCAATCCTCAATCCTCAATCCTCAATCTTCAAACCTCAATCCTCAATCCTCAAGCCTCAATCCTCAATCCTCAATCCTCAGTCCTCAAACCTCAATCCCAAAACCTCAATCCTCAGTACTCAACCTTCAGACTTCAGACCTCAACAATCAGTTGTCAATCCTCAATCCTCAATAGAATATCATCAATTCACAGTTTTCAATACTAAATTCTCAATCTGCAATCTTCGAATCTCTATCCACAAACATCAATCCTCATCACTCAACCCTCAACACTAAGTCCCCAATCCTCAATCTTCAATCCTCTATCCTGAACCCTCATTCCTCAATCCTCAATCCTCAATCCTCAATCCTCAATCCTCAACCTTCAATCCTCAATACTCAATCTTCAATCCTCAATACTCAATCCTCAATCCTCAATATTCAATCCTCAATACTCAATCTTCAATCCTCAATCCGCAATCATCAATCCTCAATCCTCAATCCTCAGACATCAATCCTCAAACCTCAGTCCTCATCCTCAATTCTCAATCCGCAACCCTCAATCCTCAAACCACAATCCTCAACTGTCAGTCCTCGTCCTCAACCCTCAACCCTCAATCCACAATCCTGAATCTTCAATCATCAATACTCAATCTTCAATCCTCAATCCTCAATCCTCAATCCTCAAACCACAATCCTCAACTGTCAGTCCTCGTCCTCAATCCTCAACCCTCAATCCTCAATTCTCAATCTTCAATCATCAATACTCAATCTTCAATCCTCAATCCTCAATCCTCAATCCTCATTCCTCAAACCTCAATCCTCAACCCTCAGTCCTTATCCTCAATTCTCAATTCTCAATACTCAATCCTCAATCCTCAATCTTCAATCCTCAATAATCAATTTTCAATCCTAGATCCTCAATCCCCAATCCTCAATCCTTAATCCTCAATCTTCAATCCTCAATACTCAATCTTCAATCCTCAGTCCTCAGTCCTCAATCCTCAATTCTGAATTCTCAATCCTGAAACCTCAATCTTCAGCCCTCAGTCCTCAACAATCAGTTGTCAATTCTCAATCCTCAATAGAATATCATCAATTCACAGTTTTCAATACTCAATGCTCAATCTGCAATCTTCAAATATCTATCCACAAACATCAATTCTCATCACACAACCCTCAACACTCAGTCCCCAATCCTCAATCTTCAATCCTCAATCCTCAATCCTCAATCCTCAATCCTCAATCTTCAATCCTCAATACTCAATCTTCAATCCTCAATCCTCAGTCCTCAAACCTCAATTCTGAATCCTCAACCCTGAATCCTCAATCATCAGCCCTCAGTCCTCAACAATCAGTCGTCAATCCTCAATCCTCAGTATAATATCCTCAATTCACAGTTTTCAATACTCAATACCCAATCTGCAATCTCCAAATCTCTAACCACAAACATCAATTCTCATCACTCAACCCTCAACACTCAGTCCTCAATGTTCAATCCTCAATCCTCAATTCTCAATCTTCGATCCTCAATACTGTACCTTCAATCCTCAATCCTCAATCCTCAATCCTCAATCCTCAATCCTGAATATTCAATCCTCAGTCCCCAATCCTCAATCCTCAATCCTCAATCCTCATCCTTCAATCCTCAATACCCAATCCTCAATCTTCAATCCTCAATCCTCAATCCTCAATTCTCATCACACAACCCTCAACACTCAGTCCCCAATCCTCAATCTTCAATCCTCAATCCTCAATCCTCAATCCTCAATCCTCAATCTTCAATCCTCAATACTCAATCTTCAATCCTCAATCCTCAGTCCTCAAACCTCAATTCTGAATCCTCAATCCTCAATCCTCAATCATCAATCCTCAATATTCAATCCTCAATACTCAATTTTCAATACTCAATTCGCAATCATCAATCCTCAATCCTGAATCCTCAGTCATCAATCCTCAATCTTCAATACTCAATCGTCAATCCTCAGTCCTCAATCCTCAATCCTCAATCCTCGTACCTCAAACCTCAATCCTCAACCCTCAGGCCTCATCCTCAGTTCTCAATCCTCAATCCTCAATCCTCAACCCTCAAGCTTCAATCCTCAATAATCAATCTCCAATCCTAGATCCCCAATCCCCAATCCTCAATCCTTAATCCTCAATCCTCAATTCTCAATCTTCGATCCTCAATACTGTATCTTCAATCCTCAATCCTCAATCCTCAATCCTCAATCCTCAATCCTGAATATTCAATCCTCAGTCCCCAATCCTCAATCCTCAATCCTCAATCCTCATCCTTCAATCCTCAATACCCAATCCTCAATCTTCAATCCTCAATCCTCAATCCTCAATTCTCAATCCTCAATCCTCAGTCCTCAGACCTCAAACCTCAATCCTCAACCCTCAGCCCTCATCGTCAATCCTCTAACCTCAATCCTCAATCCTCAATCGTCAATCCTCAATCCTCAATCTTCACTCCAGAATACTCAACCTTCCATCCTCAATCCTCAATCCTCAATCCTCAATATTCAATCCTCAATACTCAATTTTCAATACTCAATTCGCAATCATCAATCCTCAATCCTGAATCCTCAGTCATCAATCCTCAATCTTCAATACTCAATCGTCAATCCTCAGTCCTCAATCCTCAATCCTCAACCCTCAGCCCTCATCGTCAATCCTCAAACCTCAATCCTCAATCCCCAATCCTCAATCCTCATTCCTCAAACCTCAATCCCCAAACCTCAGTCCTCATCCTCAATTCTCAATGCTCAATCCTCAATCCTCAAACCACAGTCCTCAACCGCCAGTCCTCGTCCTCAACCCTCAACCCTCAATCCACAATCCTGAATCTTCAATCATCAATACTCAATCTTCAATCCTCAATCCTCAATCCTCAATCCTCAAACCACAATCCTCAACTGTCAGTCCTCGTCCTCAATCCTCAACCCTCAATCCTCAATTCTCAATCTTCAATCATCAATACTCAATCTTCAATCCTCAATCCTCAATCCTCAATCCTCATTCCTCAAACCTCAATCCTCAACCCTCAGTCCTTAATCCTCAATCTTCAATCCTCAATACTCAATCTTCAATCCTCAGTCCTCAGTCCTCAATCCTCAATTCTGAATTCTCAATCCTGAAACCTCAATCTTCAGCCCTGAGTCCTCAACAATCAGTTGTCAATTCTCAATCCTCAATAGAATATCATCAATTCACAGTTTTCAATACTCAATGCTCAACCTGCAATCTTCAAATATCTATCCACAAACATCAATTCTCATCACACAACCCTCAACACTCAGTCCCCAATCCTCAATCTTCAATCCTCAATCCTCAATCCTCAATCTTCAATCAACAATCTTCAATCCTCAATACTCAATCTTCAATCCTCAATACTCAATCTTCAATCCTCAATCCTCGGTCCTCAAACCTCAATTCTGAATCCTCAACCCTGAATCCTCAATCATCAGCCCTCAGTCCTCAACAATCAGTCGTCAATCCTCAATCCTCAGTATAATATCCTCAATTCACAGTTTTCAATACTCAATACCCAATCTGCAATCTCCAAATCTCTAACCACAAACATCAATTCTCATCACTCAACCCTCAACACTCAGTCCTCAATGTTCAATCCTCAATCCTCAATTCTCAATCTTCGATCCTCAATACTGTATCATCAATCCTCAATCCTCAATCCTCAATCCTCAATACCCAATCCTCAATCTTCAATCCTCAATCCTCAATCCTCAATTCTCAATCCTCAATCCTCAGTCCTCAGACCTCAAACCTCAATCCTCAACCCTCAGCCCTCATCGTCAATCCTCAAACCTCAATCCTCAATCCTCAATCGTCAATCCTCAATCCTCAATCTTCAGTCCACAATACTCAACCTTCAATCCTCAATCCTCAATCATCAATCCTCAATATTCAATCCTCAATACTCAATTTTCAATACCCAATTCGCAATCATCAATCCTCAATCCTGAATCCTCAGTCATCAATCCTCAATCTTCAATACTCAATCGTCAATCCTTAGTCCTCAATCCTCAATCCTCAATCCTCGTACCTCAAACCTCAATCCTCAACCCTCAGGCCTCATCCTCAGTTCTCAATCCTCAATCCTCAATCCTCAACCCTCAAGCTTCAATCCTCAATAATCAATCTCCAATCCTAGATCCCCAATCCCCAATCCTCAATCCTTAATCCTCAATCTTCAATCCTCAATCCCCAGTCCTCAATCTTCAATCCTCAATGCCCAGTCCTCAATCCTCAATCCTCAGTCCTCAATCCTCAACCCTCAGCCCTCGTCATCAATCCTCAACCCTCAATAATCAATCCGCAATCTTCAATCATCAATACTCAATCTTCAATCCTCAATCCTCAATACTCAATCCTCAATCCTCAATCCTCAATACTCAATCCCCAGTCCTCAGTCCTCAATCTTCAATACCCAATCCGCCAATCCTCAATATTCAACACACAACCCTCAACCATCAATCCTCAATACTCAAACATCAATCCTCAATTCTCAATACTCAGTAGAATATCCTGAATTCTCAGTTTTCAATACTCAATCCTCAATCTTCAAACTTCAAATCTCCATCCACAAACATCAATTCTCATCTCTCAACCCTCAACACTCAGTCCTCAATATTCAATCCTCAATCCTCAATCCTCAATCTTCAATCCTCAATACTCAATCTTCAATCCTCAATCGTCAATTCTCAGTCTTCAATCCTCAACCCTCAATCCTCAATCCTCAATATTCAATCCTCAATACTCAATCTTCAATCCTCAATCCGCAATCATCAATCCTCAATTATCAATCCTCAGTCATCAATCCTCAATCTCCAATACTCAATCGTCAATCCTCAGTCCACAACCCTCAATCCTCTATCCTCGTATCTCAAACCTCAATCCTCAACCCTCAGTCCCCATCCTCAATTCTCAATTCTCAACCCTCAATACTCAACCCTCAACCTTCAATCCTCAGTAATCAATCTCCAATCCTAGATCCCCATTCCCAAATCCTCAATCCTTAATCCTCAATCTTCAATCCTCAATCCCCAGTCCTCAATCTTCAATCCTCAATGCTCAATCCTCAATCCTCAATCCTCAGTTCTCAATCCTCAATCCTCAATCCTCAATCCTCAATCCTAAATCCTCAATCATCAATCCTCAATCTTCAATACTCAATCCTCAATCCTCAATCCTGAATCCTCAATACTAAAGCATCAATCCTCAATTCTCAATACTCAATAGAACATCCTGAATTCTCAGGATTCAATACTCAAACCTCAAACCTCAAACCTCAGTCATCATCCTCAATCCTCAATCCTCAATCGTCAATCCTCAACCTTCAATCCTCAACACTCAACCTTCAACCCTCAATCCTCAATCCTCAATCGTCAATCCGCAATCCTCCATCCTCAGTCATCAATCCTCAACCTTCAATACTCAATCCTCAATCCTCAATCCTCAATCCCCAATCCTCAATCCTCATTCCTCAAACCTCAATCCCCAAACCTCAGTCCTCATCCTCAATTCTCAATCCTCAATCCTCAATCCTCAAACCACAATCCTCAACCCTCAGGCCTCATCCTCAGTTCTCAATCCTCAATCCTCAATCCTCAACCCTCAAGCTTCAATCCTCAATAATCAATCTCCAATCCTAGATCCCCAATCCCCAATCCTCAATCCTTAATCCTCAATCTTCAATCCTCAATCCCCAGTCCTCAATCTTCAATCCTCAATGCCCAGTCCTCAATCCTCAATCCTCAGTCCTCAATCCTCAACCCTCAGCCCTCGTCATCAATCCTCAACCCTCAATAATCAATCCGCAATCTTCAATCATCAATACTCAATCTTCAATCCTCAATACTCAATCCTCAATCCTCAATTCTCAATCCTCAATTCTCAGTCCTCAGACCTCAAACCTCAATCCTCAACCCTCAGCCCTCATCGTCAGTCCTCAAACCTCAATCCTCAATCCTCAATCGTCAATCCTCAATCCTCAATCCTCAATCCTCAATCCTCAATTCTCAATTCTCAATCCTCAATCCTCAGTCCTCAGTCCTCAAACCTCAATCCTCAACCATCAGCCCTCATCCTCAATCCTCAATCCTTATTCCTCTGTCCCCAACCTTCAATCCTCAATACTCAATTTTCAATCCTCAATCCTCAATCCTCAATCCTCAATCCTAAATCCTCAATCATCAATCCTCAATCTTCAATACTCAATCCTCAATCCTCAATCCTGAATCCTCAATACTAAACCATCAATCCTCAATTCTCAATACTCAATAGAACATCCTGAATTCTCAGGATTCAATACTAAAACCTCAAACCTCAAACCTCAGTCATCATCCTCAATCCTCAATCATCAATCGTCAATCCTCAACCTTCAATCCTCAACACTCAACCTTCAACCCTCAATCCCCAATCCTCAATCGTCAATCCGCAATCCTCAATCCTCAGTCATCAATCCTCAACCTTCAATACTCAATCCTCAATCCTCAATCCTCAATCCTCAATCTTCAATCCTCAATCCTCAATCCTCAATTCTCAATCCTCAACCCTCAGACCTCAGACCTCGAACCTCAATCCTCAACCCTCAGCCCTCATCGTCAATCCTCAAACCTCAATCCTCAATCCTCAATAGTCAATGCTCAATCCTCAATCATCAATCCTCAATACTCAATCTTCAATCCTCAATCCTCAATCCTCAGTCCTCATCCTCAATTCTCCATCTCAATCCTCAATCCTTAACCCTCACTTTTCAATCCTCAATAATCAATCTCCAATCCTAGATCCCCAATCCCCAATCCTCAATCCTTGATCCTCAATCTTCAATCCTCAATCCCCAGTCCCCAATCTTCAATCCTCAATCCTCAATCCTTAATCCTCAATTCTCAACCTTCAATCCTCAATACTCAATCTTCAATCCTCAATCATCAATCCTCAATCCTCAATCCTCAATCCTCAATCTTCAAACCTCAATCCTCAATCCTCAAGCCTCAATCCTCAATCCTCAATCCTCAGTCCTCAAACCTCAATCCCAAAACCTCAATCCTCAGTACTCAACCTTCAGACTTCAGACCTCAACAATCAGTTGTCAATCCTCAATCCTCAATAGAATATCATCAATTCACAGTTTTCAATACTAAATTCTCAATCTGCAATCTTCGAATCTCTATCCACAAACATCAATCCTCATCACTCAACCCTCAACACTAAGTCCCCAATCCTCAATCTTCAATCCTCTATCCTCAACCCTCATTCCTCAATCCTCAATCCTCAATCCTCAATCCTCAATCCTCAACCTTCAATCCTCAATACTCAATCTTCAATCCTCAATACTCAATCCTCAATCCTCAATATTCAATCCTCAACACTCAATCTTCAATCCTCAATCCGCAATCATCAATCCTCAATCCTCAATCCTCAGACATCAATCCTCAAACCTCAGTCCTCATCCTCAATTCTCAATCCGCAACCCTCAATCCTCAAACCACAATCCTCAATTGTCAGTCCTCGTCCTCAATCCTCAACCCTCAATCCTCAAACCTCAATCTTCAATCATCAATACTCAATCTTCAATCCTCAATCCTCAATCCTCAATCCTCATTCCTCAAACCTCAATCCTCAACCCTCAGTCCTTATCCTCAATTCTCAATTCTCAATCCTCAATCCTCAATCCTCAATCTTCAATCCCAAATAATCAATTTTCAATCCTAGATCCTCAATCCCCAATCCTCAATCCTTAATCCTCAATCCTCAATTCTCAATCCTCAATCCTCAGTCCTCAGACCTCAAACCTCAATCCTCAACCCTCAGCCCTCATCGTCAGTCCTCAAACCTCAATCCTCAATCCTCAACCGTCAATCCTCAATCCTCAATCTTAAATCCTCAATACTCAATCTTCAATCCTCAATCCTCAATCCTCAATACTCAATATTCAATCCTCAATACCCAATTTTCAATACTCAATCCGCAATCATCATACCTCAATCCTCAATCCTCAGTCATCAATCCTCAATCTTCAATACTCAATGGTCAATCCTGAGTCCTCAACACTCAATCGTCAATCCTCAGTCCTCAATCCTCAATCCGCAATCCTCGTACCTCAAACCTCAATCCTCAATCCTCAATCCTCATTCTTCAATCCTCAATACCCAATCCTCAATCCTCAATCCTCAATCCTCAATCCTCAATCCTAAATCCTCAATCATCAATCCTCAATCTTCAATACTCAATCCTCAATCCTCAATCCTGAATCCTCAATACTAAACCATCAATCCTCAATTCTTAATACTCAATGGAACATCCTGAGTTCTCAGGATTCAATACTAAAACCTCAAACCTCAAACCTCAGTCATCATCCTCAATCCCCAATCCTCAATCGTCAATCCTCAACCTTCAATCCTCAATACTCAATTTTCAATCCTCAATATTCAATCCTCAATCCTCAATCCTCATTCCTCAATCCTCATTCTTCAATCCTCAATACCCAATACTCAATCTTCAATCCTCAGTCCTCAATCCTCAATTCTCAATCCTCAATCCTCGGTCCTCACTCCTCAAACCTCAATCCTCAATCCTCAGTCCTCAAACCTCAATCCTGAATCCTCAATCCTCAGTCCTCAACCTTCAGACTTCAGACCTCAACAATCAGTTGTCAATCCTCAATCCTCAATAGAATATCATCAATTCACAGTTTTCAATACTCAATACCCAATCTGCAATCTTCAAATCTCTATCCACAAACATCAATTCTCATCACTCAACCCTCAACACTCAGTCCTCAATGTTCAATCCTCAATCCTCAATTCTCAATCTTCGATCCTCAATACTGTATCTTCAATCCTCAATCCTCAATCCTCAATCCTCAATCCTCAATCCTGAATATTCAATCCTCAGTCCCCAATCCTCAATCCTCAATCCTCAATCCTCAATCCTTAATCCTCAACCTTCAATCCTCAATCCCCAGTCCCCAATCTTCAATCCTCAATCCTCAATCCTTAATCCTCAATTCTCAACCTTCAATCCTCAATACTCAATCTTCAATCCTCAATCATCAATCCTCAATCCTCAATCCTCAATCCTCAATCTTCAAACCTCAATCCTCAATCCTCAAGCCTCAATCCTCAATCCTCAATCCTCAGTCCTCAAACCTCAATCCCAAAACCTCAATCCTCAGTACTCAACCTTCAGACTTCAGACCTCAACAATCAGTTGTCAATCCTCAATCCTCAATAGAATATCATCAATTCACAGTTTTCAATACTAAATTCTCAATCTGCAATCTTCGAATCTCTATCCACAAACATCAATCCTCATCACTCAACCCTCAACACTAAGTCCCCAATCCTCAATCTTCAATCCTCTATCCTGAACCCTCATTCCTCAATCCTCAATCCTCAATCCTCAGTCCTCAATCCTCAACCTTCAATCCTCAATACTCAATCTTCAATCTTCAATACTCAATCCTCAATCCTCAATCCTGAATCCTCAATACTAAACCATCAATCCTCAATTCTCAATACTCAATAGAACATCCTGAATTCTCAGGATTCAATACTAAAACCTCAAACCTCAAACCTCAGTCATCATCCTCAATCCTCAATCCTCAATCGTCAATCCTCAACCTTCAATCCTCAACACTCAACCTTCAACCCTCAATCCCCAATCCTCAATCGTCAATCCGCAATCCTCAATCCTCAGTCATCAATCCTCAACCTTCAATACTCAATCCTCAATCCTCAATCCTCAATCCTCAATCTTCAATCCTCAATCCTCAAACCTCAATTCTCAATCCTCAACCCTCAGACCTCAGACCTCGAACCTCAATCCTCAACCCTCAGCCCTCATCGTCAATCCTCAAACCTCAATCCTCAATCCTCAATAGTCAATGCTCAATCCTCAATCATCAATCCTCAATACTCAATCTTCAATCCTCAATCCTCAATCCTCAGTCCTCATCCTCAATTCTCCATCTCAATCCTCAATCCTTAACCCTCACTTTTCAATCCTCAATAATCAATCTCCAATCCTAGATCCCCAATCCCCAATCCTCAATCCTTAATCCTCAATCTTCAATCCTCAATCCCCAGTCCCCAATCTTCAATCCTCAATCCTCAATCCTTAATCCTCAATTCTCAACCTTCAATCCTCAATACTCAATCTTCAATCCTCAATCATCAATCCTCAATCCTCAATCCTCAATCCTCAATCTTCAAACCTCAATCCTCAATCCTCAAGCCTCAATCCTCAATCCTCAATCCTCAGTCCTCAAACCTCAATCCCAAAACCTCAATCCTCAGTACTCAACCTTCAGACTTCAGACCTCAACAATCAGTTGTCAATCCTCAATCCTCAATAGAATATCACCAATTCACAGTTTTCAATACTAAATTCTCAATCTGCAATCTTCGAATCTCTATCCACAAACATCAATCCTCATCACTCAACCCTCAACACTAAGTCCCCAATCCTCAATCTTCAATCCTCTATCCTCAACCCTCATTCCTCAATCCTCAATCCTCAATCCTCAATCCTCAATCCTCAACCTTCAATCCTCAATACTGAATCTTCAATCCTCAATACTCAATCCTCAATCCTCAATATTCAATCCTCAACACTCAATCTTCAATCCTCAATCCGCAATCATCAATCCTCAATCCTCAATCCTCAGACATCAATCCTCAAACCTCAGTCCTCATCCTCAATTCTCAATCCGCAACCCTCAATCCTCAAACCACAATCCTCAACTGTCAGTCCTCGTCCTCAATCCTCAACCCTCAATACTCAAACCGCATTCCTCAATCCTCATTCTTCAATCCTCAATACCCAATCCTCAATCTTCAATCCTCAGTCCTCAATCCTCAATTCTCAATCCTCAATCCTCGGTCCTCACACCTCAAACCTCAATCCTCAATCCTCAGTCCTCAAACCTCAATCCTGAATCCTCAATCCTCAGTCCTCAACCTTCAGACTTCAGACCTCAACAATCAGTTGTCAATCCTCAATCCTCAATAGAATATCATCAATTCACAGTTTTCAATACTCAATACCCAATCTGCAATCTTCAGATCTCTATCCACAAACATCAATTCTCATCACTCAACCCTCAACACTCAGTCCTCAATGTTCAATCCTCAATCCTCAATTCTCAATCTTCGATCCTCAATACTGTATCTTCAATCCTCAATCCTCAATCCTCAATCCTCAATCCTCAATCCTGAATATTCAATCCTCAGTCCCCAATCCTCAATCCTCAATCCTCAATCCTCATCCTTCAATCCTCAATACCCAATCCTCAATCTTCAATCCTCAATCCTCAATCCTCAATTCTCAATCCTCAATCCTCAGTCCTCAGACCTCAAACCTCAATCCTCAACCCTCAGCCCTCATCGTCAATCCTCAAACCTCAATCCTCAATCCTCAATCGTCAATCCTCAATCCTCAATCTTCACTCCAGAATACTCAACCTTCCATCCTCAATCCTCAATCCTCAATCCTCAATATTCAATCCTCAATACTCAATTTTCAATACTCAATTCGCAATCATCAATCCTCAATCCTGAATCCTCAGTCATCAATCCTCAATCTTCAATACTCAATCGTCAATCCTCAGTCCTCAATCCTCAATCCTCAACCCTCAGCCCTCATCGTCAATCCTCAAACCTCAATCCTCAATCCCCAATCCTCAATCCTCATTCCTCAAACCTCAATCCCCAAACCTCAGTCCTCATCCTCAATTCTCAATCCTCAATCCTCAATCCTCAAACCACAGTCCTCAACCGCCAGTCCTCGTCCTCAACCCTCAACCCTCAATCCACAATCCTGAATCTTCAATCATCAATACTCAATCTTCAATCCTCAATCCTCAATCCTCAATCCTCAAACCACAATCCTCAACTGTCAGTCCTCGTCCTCAATCCTCAACCCTCAATCCTCAATTCTCAATCTTCAATCATCAATACTCAATCTTCAATCCTCAATCCTCAATCCTCAATCCTCATTCCTCAAACCTCAATCCTCAACCCTCAGTCCTTATCCTCAATTCTCAATTCTCAATACTCAATCCTCAATCCTCAATCTTCAATCCTCAATAATCAATTTTCAATCCTAGATCCTCAATCCCCAATCCTCAATCCTTAATCCTCAATCTTCAATCCTCAATACTCAATCTTCAATCCTCAGTCCTCAGTCCTCAATCCTCAATTCTGAATTCTCAATCCTGAAACCTCAATCTTCAGCCCTGAGTCCTCAACAATCAGTTGTCAATTCTCAATCCTCAATAGAATATCATCAATTCACAGTATTCAATACTCAATGCTCAACCTGCAATCTTCAAATATCTATCCACAAACATCAATTCTCATCACACAACCCTCAACACTCAGTCCCCAACCCTCAATCTTCAATCCTCAATCCTCAATCCTCAATCCTCAATCAACAATCTTCAATCCTCAATAGTCAATCTTCAATCCTCAATACTCAATCTTCAATCCTCAATCCTCGGTCCTCAAACCTCAATTCTGAATCCTCAACCCTGAATCCTCAATCATCAGCCCTCAGTCCTCAACAATCAGTCGTCAATCCTCAATCCTCAGTATAATATCCTCAATTCACAGTTTTCAATACTCAATACCCAATCTGCAATCTCCAAATCTCTAACCACAAACATCAATTCTCATCACTCAACCCTCAACACTCAGTCCTCAATGTTCAATCCTCAATCCTCAATTCTCAATCTTCGATCCTCAATACTGTATCTTCAATCCTCAATACTCAATCCTCAATCCTCAATACCCAATCCTCAATCTTCAATCCTCAATCCTCAATCCTCAATTCTCAATCCTCAATCCTCAGTCCTCAGACCTCAAACCTCAATCCTCAACCCTCAGCCCTCATCGTCAATCCTCAAACCTCAATCCTCAATCCTCAATCGTCAATCCTCAATCCTCAATCTTCAGTCCACAATACTCAACCTTCAATCCTCAATCCTCAATCATCAATCCTCAATATTCAATCCTCAATACTCAATTTTCAATACCCAATTCGCAATCATCAATCCTCAATCCTGAAGCCTCAGTCATCAATCCTCAATCTTCAATACTCAATCGTCAATCCTCAGTCCTCAATCCTCAATCCTCAATCCTCGTACCTCAAACCTCAATCCTCAACCCTCAGGCCTCATCCTCAGTTCTCAATCCTCAATCCTCAATCCTCAACCCTCAAGCTTCAATCCTCAATAATCAATCTCCAGTCCTCAATCTTCAATCCTCAATGCCCAGTCCTCAATCCTCAATCCTCAGTCCTCAATCCTCAACCCTCAGCCCTCGTCATCAATCCTCAACCCTCAATAATCAATCCGCAATCTTCAATCATCAATACTCAATCTTCAATCCTCAATCCTCAATACTCAATCCTCAATCCTCAATCCTCAATACTCAATCCCCAGTCCTCAGTCCTCAATCTTCAATACCCAATCCGCCAATCCTCAATATTCAACACACAACCCTCAACCATCAATCCTCAATACTCAACCATCAATCCTCAATTCTCAATACTCAGTAGAATATCCTGAATTCTCAGTTTTCAATACTCAATCCTCAATCTTCAAACTTCAAATCTCCATCCACAAACATCAATTCTCATCTCTCAACCCTCAACACTCAGTCCTCAATATTCAATCCTCAATCCTCAATCCTCAATCTTCAATCCTCAATACTCAATCTTCAATCCTCAATCGTCAATTCTCAGTCTTCAATCCTCAACCCTCAATCCTCAATCCTCAATATTCAATCCTCAATACTCAATCTTCAATCCTCAATCCGCAATCATCAATCCTCAATTATCAATCCTCAGTCATCAATCCTCAATCTCCAATACTCAATCGTCAATCCTCAGTCCACAACCCTCAATCCTCAATCCTCGTATCTCAAACCTCAATCCTCAACCCTCAGTCCCCATCCTTAATTCTCAATTCTCAACCCTCAATACTCAACCCTCAACCTTCAATCCTCAGTAATCAATCTCCAATCCTAGATCCCCATTCCCAAATCCTCAATCCTTAATCCTCAATCTTCAATCCTCAATCCCCAGTCCTCAATCTTCAATCCTCAATGCTCAATCCTCAATCCTCAATCCTCAGTCCTCAATCCTCAATCCTCAATCCTCAATCCTCAATCCTAAATCCTCAATCATCAATCCTCAATCTTCAATACTCAATCCTCAATCCTCAATCCTGAATCCTCAATACTAAAGCATCAATCCTCAATTCTCAATACTCAATAGAACATCCTGAATTCTCAGGATTCAATACTCAAACCTCAAACCTCAAACCTCAGTCATCATCCTCAATCCTCAATCCTCAATCGTCAATCCTCAACCTTCAATCCTCAACACTCAACCTTCAACCCTCAATCCTCAATCCTCAATCGTCAATCCGCAATCCTCCATCCTCAGTCATCAATCCTCAACCTTCAATACTCAATCCTCAATCCTCAATCCTCAATCCCCAATCCTCAATCCTCATTCCTCAAACCTCAATCCCCAAACCTCAGTCCTCATCCTCAATTCTCAATCCTCAATCCTCAATCCTCAAACCACAATCCTCAACCCTCAGGCCTCATCCTCAGTTCTCAATCCTCAATCCTCAATCCTCAACCCTCAAGCTTCAATCCTCAATAATCAATCTCCAATCCTAGATCCCCAATCCCCAATCCTCAATCCTTAATCCTCAATCTTCAATCCTCAATCCCCAGTCCTCAATCTTCAATCCTCAATGCCCAGTCCTCAATCCTCAATCCTCAGTCCTCAATCCTCAACCCTCAGCCCTCGTCATCAATCCTCAACCCTCAATAATCAATCCGCAATCTTCAATCATCAATACTCAATCTTCAATCCTCAATCCTCAATACTCAATCCTCAATCCTCAATACTCAATCCCCAGTCCTCAGTCCTCAATCTTCAATACTCAATCCGCCAATCCTCAATATTCAACACACAACCCTCAACCATCAATCCTCAATACACAACCATCAATCCTCAATTCTCAATACTCAGTAGAATATCCTGAATTCTCAGTTTTCAATACTCAATCCTCAATTTTCAATCTTCAAATCTCCATCCACAAACATCAATTCTCATCTGTCAACCCTCAACACTCAGTCCTCAATATTCAATCCTCAATCCTCAATCCTCAATCTTCAATCCTCAATACTCAATTCTCTATACTCAATCCTCAGACCTCAGTCCTCAAACCTCAATCCTCAACCCTCAGCCCTCATCCTCAATCCTCAATCCCCAAACTCAATCCTCAATGTTCAATCCTCAATACTCAATCTTCAATCCTCAATCCTCAGTCCTCAAACCTCAATTCTGAATCCTCAACCCTGAATCCTCAATCTTCAGCCCTCAGTCCTCAACAATCAGTTGTCAATCCTCAATCCTCAACAGAATATCCACAATTCACAGTTTTCAATACCCAATACTCAATCTGCAATCTTCAAATCTCTATCCACAAACATTAATTCTCATCACTCAACCATCAACACTCAGTCCTCAATGTTCAATCCTCAATCCTCAACTCTCAATCTTCAATCCTCAATACTGAATCTTCAATCCGCAATCGTCAATCCTCAATCCGCAATCGTCAATCCTCAATCCTCAATCCTCAGACCCCAATCCTCAATCCTCAATCCTCAATCCTCATTCTTCAATCCTCAATACCCAATCCTCAATCTTCAATCCTCAATCCTCAACCCTCAATTCTCAATCCTCAATCCTCAGTCCTCAGACCTCAAACCTCAATCCTCAACCCTCAGCCCTCATCGTCAGTCCTCAAACCTCAATCCTCAATCCTAAATCGTCAATCCTCAATCCTCAATCCTCAATCCTCAATCCTCAATTCTCAATCCTCAATCCTCAGTCCTCAGTCCTCAAACCTCAATCCTCAACCATCAGCCCTCATCCTCAATCCTCAATCCTTATTCCTCTGTCCGCAACCTTCAATCCTCAATACTCAATTTTCAATCCTCAATCCTCAATCCTCAATCCTCAAACCTAAATCCTCAATCATCAATCCTCAATCTTCAATCCTCAATCGTCAATCCTCAACCTTCAATCCTCAACACTCAACCTTCAACCCTCAATCCCCAATCCTCAACCGTCAATCCGCAATCCTCAATCCTCAGTCATCAATCCTCAACCTTCAATACTCAATCCTCAATCCTCAATCCTCAATCCTCAATCCTCATTCCTCAAACCTCAATCCTCAAACCTCAGTCCTCATCCTCAATTCTCAATCCTCAGTCCTCATCCTCAATTCTCAATCCTCAATCCTCAATCCTCAATCTTCAATCCTCAATCCTCAATCCTCAATCCTCAATCCTCAACCGTCTATCTTCAATCCTAAATAATCAATCTCCAATACTAGATCCTCAATCGCCAATCCTCAATCCTCAATACCCAATCCTAAATCTTCAATCCTCAATCCTCAATTATCAATTCTCAATCCTCAATCATCAATCCTCTGTCCTCAAACCTCAATCCTCAACCCTCAGCCCTCATCGTCAATCCTTAATCCTCAATCTTCAATCCTCAATCCCCAGTCCTCAATCTTCAATCCTCAATGCTCAATCCTCAATCCTCAATCCTCAGTCCTCAATCCTCAATCCTCAATCCTCAATCCTCAAACCTAAATCCTCAATCATCAATCCTCAATCTTCAATACTCAATCCTCAATCCTCAATCCTGAATCGTTAATCCTCAACCTTCAATCCTCAACACTCAACCTTCAACCCTCAATCCTCAATCCTCTATCGTCAATCCGCAATCCTCCATCCTCAGTCATCAATCCTCAACCTTCAATACTCAATCCTCAATCCTCAATCCTCAATGTTCAATCCCCAATACTCAATCTTCAATCCTCAATCCTCAGTCCTCAAACCTCAATTCTGAATCCTCAATCCTGAATCCTCAATCTTCAGCCCTCAGTCCTCAACAATCAGTTGTCAATCCTCAATCCTCAACAGAATATCCACAATTCCCAGTTTTCAATACCCAATACTCAATCTGCAATCTTCAAATCTCTATCCACAAACATTAATTCTCATCACTCAACCATCAACACTCAGTCCTCAATGTTCAATCCTCAATCCTCAACTCTCAATCTTCAATCCTCAATACTGAATCTTCAATCCGCAATCGTCAATCCTCAATCCTCAATCCTCAGACCCCAATCCTCAATCCTCAATCCTCAATCCTCATTCTTCAATCCTCAATACCCAATCATCAATCTTCAATCCTCAATCCTCAATCCTCAATTCTCAATCCTGAATCCTCAGTCCTCAGACCTCAAACCGCAATCCTCATCCTCAATTCTCAATCCTCAGTCCTCATCCTCAATTCTCAATCCTCAATCCTCAATCCTCAATCTTCAATCCTCAATCCTCAATCCTCAATCCTCAATCCTCAACCGTCTATCTTCAATCCTAAATAATCAATCTCCAATACTAGATCCTCAATCCCCAATCCTCAATCCTCAATACCCAATCCTAAATCTTCAATCCTCAATCCTCAATTATCAATTCTCAATCCTCAATCATCAATCCTCTGTCCTCAAACCTCAATCCTCAACCCTCAGCCCTCATCGTCAATCCTCAAACCTCAATCCTCAATCCTCAGTCGTCAATCCTCAACCCTCAATCATCAATCCTCAATACTCAATCGTCAATCCTCAGTCCTCAATCCTCAATCCTCAACCCTCAGCCCTCATCGTCAATCCTCAAACCTCAATCCTCAATCCCCAATCCTCAATCCTCATTCCTCAAACCTCAATCCCCAAACCTCAGTCCTCATCCTCAATTCCCAATCCTCAATCCTCAATCCTCAAACCACAGTCCTCAACAGCCAGTCCTCGTCCTCAACCCTCAACCCTCAATCCACAATCCTGAATCTTCAATCATCAATACTCAATCTTCAATCCTCAATCCTCAATCCTCAATCCTCAAACCACAATCCTCAACTGTCAGTCCTCGTCCTCAATCCTCAACCCTCAATCCTCAATTCTCAATCTTCAATCATCAATACTCAATCTTCAATCCTCAATCCTCAACCCTCAGTCCTTATCCTCAATTCTCAATTCTCAATACTCAATCCTCAATCCTCAATCTTCAATCCTCAATAATCAATTTTCAATCCTAGATCCTCAATCCCCAATCCTCAATCCTTAATCCTCAATCTTCAATCCTCAATACTCAATCTTCAATCCTCAGTCCTCAGTCCTCAATCCTCAATTCTGAATTCTCAATCCTGAAACCTCAATCTTCAGCCCTCAGTCCTCAACAATCAGTTGTCAATTCTCAATCCTCAATAGAATATCATCAATTCACAGTTTTCAATACTCAATGCTCAATCTGCAATCTTCAAATATCTATCCACAAACATCAATCCTCATCACACAACCCTCAACACTCAGTCCCCAATCCTCAATCTTCAATCCTCAATCCTCAATCCTCAATCCTCAATCCTCAATCTTCAATCCTCAATACTCAATCTTCAATCCTCAATCCTCAGTCCTCAAACCTCAATTCTGAA
Source organism: Calliopsis andreniformis (assembly GCF_051401765.1). Classification (NCBI taxonomy): domain Eukaryota; kingdom Metazoa; phylum Arthropoda; class Insecta; order Hymenoptera; family Andrenidae; genus Calliopsis; species Calliopsis andreniformis. The sequence continues at coordinate 4,067,951 of NW_027480443.1, read as the reverse complement.
TCCTCAACCCTGAATCCTCAATCATCAGCCCTCAGTCCTCAACAATCAGTCGTCAATCCTCAATCCTCAGTATAATATCCTCAATTCACAGTTTTCAATACTCAATACCCAATCGGCAATCTCCAAATCTCTAACCACAAACATCAATTCTCATCACTCAACCCTCAACACTCAGTCCTCAATGTTCAATCCTCAATCCTCAATTCTCAATCTTCGATCCTCAATACTGTATCTTCAATCCTCAATCCTCAATCCTCAATCCTCAATCCTCAATCCTGAATATTCAATCCTCAGTCCCCAATCCTCAATCCTCAATCCTCAATCCTCATCCTTCAATCCTCAATACCCAATCCTCAATCTTCAATCCTCAATCCTCAATCCTGAATTCTCAATCCTCAATCCTCAGTCCTCAGACCTCAAACCTTAATCGTCAACCCTCAGCCCTCATCGTCAATCCTCAAACCTCAATCCTCAATCCTCAATCGTCAATCCTCAATCCTCAATCTTCAGTCCACAATACTCAACCTTCAATCCTCAATCCTCAATCATCAATCCTCAATATTCAATCCTCAATACTCAATTTTCAATACTCAATTCGCAATCATCAATCCTCAATCCTGAATCCTCAGTCATCAATCCTCAATCTTCAATACTCAATCGTCAATCCTCAGTCCTCAATCCTCAATCCTCAATCCTCGTACCTCAAACCTCAATCCTCAACCCTCAGGCCTCATCCTCAGTTCTCAATCCTCAATCCTCAATCCTCAACCCTCAAGCTTCAATCCTCAATAATCAATCTCCAATCCTAGATCCCCAATCCCCAATCCTCAATCCTTAATACTCAATCCTCAATTCTCAATCTTCGATCCTCAATACTGTATCTTCAATCCTCAATCCTCAATCCTCAATCCTCAATCCTCAATCCTCAATCCTGAATATTCAATCCTCAGTCCCCAATCCTCAATCCTCAATCCTCAATCCTCATCCTTCAATCCTCAATACCCAATCCTCAATCTTCAATCCTCAATCCTCAATCCTCAATTCTCAATCCTCAATCCTCAGTCCTCAGACCTCAAACCTCAATCCTCAACCCTCAGCCCTCATCGTCAATCCTCAAACCTCAATCATCAATCCTCAATCGTCAATCCTCAATCCTCAATCTTCACTCCAGAATACTCAACCTTCCATCCTCAATCCTCAATCCTCAATCCTCAATATTCAATCCTCAATACTCAATTTTCAATACTCAATTCGCAATCATCAATCCTCAATCCTGAATCCTCAGTCATCAATCCTCAATCTTCAATACTCAATCGTCAATCCTCAGTCCTCAATCCTCAATCCTCAACCCTCAGCCCTCATCGTCAATCCTCAAACCTCAATCCTCAATCCCCAATCCTCAATCCTCATTCCTCAAACCTCAATCCCCAAACCTCAGTCCTCATCCTCAATTCTCAATCCTCAATCCTCAATCCTCAAACCACAGTCCTCAACCGCCAGTCCTCGTCCTCAACCCTCAACCCTCAATCCACAATCCTGAATCTTCAATCATCAATACTCAATCTTCAATCCTCAATCCTCAATCCTCAATCCTCAAACCACAATCCTCAACTGTCAGTCCTCGTCCTCAATCCTCAACCCTCAATCCTCAATTCTCAATCTTCAATCATCAATACTCAATCTTCAATCCTCAATCCTCAATCCTCAATCCTCATTCCTCAAACCTCAATCCTCAACCCTCAGTCCTTATCCTCAATTCTCAATTCTCAATACTCAATCCTCAATCCTCAATCTTCAATCCTCAATAATCAATTTTCAATCCTAGATCCTCAATCCCCAATCCTCAATCCTTAATCCTCAATCTTCAATCCTCAATACTCAATCTTCAATCCTCAGTCCTCAGTCCTCAATCCTCAATTCTGAATTCTCAATCCTGAAACCTCAATCTTCAGCCCTCAGTCCTCAACAATCAGTTGTCAATTCTCAATCCTCAATAGAATATCATCAATTCACAGTTTTCAATACTCAATGCTCAATCTGCAATCTTCAAATATCTATCCACAAACATCAATTCTCATCACACAACCCTCAACACTCAGTCCCCAATCCTCAATCTTCAATCCTCAATCCTCAATCCTCAATCCTCAATCCTCAATCTTCAATCCTCAATACTCAATCTTCAATCCTCAATCCTCAGTCCTCAAACCTCAATTCTGAATCCTCAACCCTGAATCCTCAATCATCAGCCCTCAGTCCTCAACAATCAGTCGTCAATCCTCAATCCTCAGTATAATATCCTCAATTCACAGTTTTCAATACTCAATACCCAATCTGCAATCTCCAAATCTCTAACCACAAACATCAATTCTCATCACTCAACCCTCAACACTCAGTCCTCAATGTTCAATCCTCAATCCTCAATTCTCAATCTTCGATCCTCAATACTGTATCTTCAATCCTCAATCCTCAATCCTCAATCCTCAATCCTCAATCCTGAATATTCAATCCTCAGTCCCCAATCCTCAATCCTCAATCCTCAATCCTCATCCTTCAATCCTCAATACCCAATCCTCAATCTTCAATCCTCAATCCTCAATCCTCAATTCTCAATCCTCAATCCTCAGTCCTCAGACCTCAAACCTCAATCCTCAACCCTCAGCCCTCATCGTCAATCCTCAAACCTCAATCCTCAATCCTCAATCGTCAATCCTCAATCCTCAATCTTCAGTCCACAATACTCAACCTTCAATCCTCAATCCTCAATCATCAATCCTCAATATTCAATCCTCAATACTCAATTTTCAATACTCAATTCGCAATCATCAATCCTCAATCCTGAATCCTCAGTCATCAATCCTCAATCTTCAATACTCAATCGTCAATCCTCAGTCCTCAATCCTCAATCCTCAATCCTCGTACCTCAAACCTCAATCCTCAACCCTCAGGCCTCATCCTCAGTTCTCAATCCTCAATCCTCAATCCTCAACCCTCAAGCTTCAATCCTCAATAATCAATCTCCAATCCTAGATCCCCAATCCCCAATCCTCAATCCTTAATCCTCAATCTTCAATCCTCAATCCCCAGTCCTCAATCTTCAATCCTCAATGCCCAGTCCTCAATCCTCAATCCTCAGTCCTCAATCCTCAACCCTCAGCCCTCGTCATCAATCCTCAACCCTCAATAATCAATCCGCAATCTTCAATCATCAATACTCAATCTTCAATCCTCAATCCTCAATACTCAATCCTCAATACTCAATCCCCAGTCCTCAGTCCTCAATCTTCAATACTCAATCCGCCAATCCTCAATATTCAACACACAACCCTCAACCATCAATTCTCAATACTCAACCATCAATCCTCAATTCTCAATACTCAATTCTCAATCCTCAATCCTCAGTCCTCAGACCTCAAACCTCAATCCTCAGCCCTCAGCCCTCATCGTCAATCCTCAAACCTCAATCCTCAATCCTCAATCCTCAATCGTCAATCCTCAATCCTCAATCTTCACTCCAGAATACTCAACCTTCCATCCTCAATCCTCAATCGTCAATACTCAATATTCAATCCTCAATACTCAATTTTCAATACTCAATTCGCAATCATCAATCCTCAATCCTGAATCCTCAGTCATCAATCCTCAATCTTCAATACTCAATCGTCAATCCTCAGTCCTCAATCCTCAATCCTCAATTCTCGTACCTCAAACCTCAATCCTCAACCCTCAGGCCTCATCCTCAGTTCTCAATCCTCAATCCTCAATCCTCAACCCTCAAGCTTCAATCCTCAATAATCAATCTCCAATCCTAGATCCCCAATCCCCAATCCTCAATCCTTAATCCTCAATCCTCAATTCTCAATCTTCGATCCTCAATACTGTATCTTCAATCCTCAATCCTCAATCCTCAATCCTCAATCCTCAATCCTGAATATTCAATCCTCAGTCCCCAATCCTCAATCCTCAATCCTCAATCCTCATCCTTCAATCCTCAATACCCAATCCTCAATCTTCAATCCTCAATCCTCAATCCTCAATTCTCAATCCTCAATCCTCAGTCCTCAGACCTCAACCCTCAATACTCAACCCTCAGCCCTCATCGTCAATCCTCAAACCTCAATCCTCAATCCTCAATCGTCAATCCTCAATCCTCAATCTTCACTCCAGAATACTCAACCTTCCATCCTCAATCCTCAATCCTCAATCCTCAATATTCAATCCTCAATACTCAATTTTCAATACTCAATTCGCAATCATCAATCCTCAATCCTGAATCCTCAGTCATCAATCCTCAATCTTCAATACTCAATCGTCAATCCTCAGTCCTCAATCCTCAATCCTCAACCCTCAGCCCTCATCGTCAATCCTCAAACCTCAATCCTCAATCCCCAATCCTCAATCCTCATTCCTCAAACCTCAATCCCCAAACCTCAGTCCTCATCCTCAATTCTCAATCCTCAATCCTCAATCCTCAAACCACAGTCCTCAACCGCCAGTCCTCGTCCTCAACCCTCAACCCTCAATCCACAATCCTGAATCTTCAATCATCAATACTCAATCTTCAATCCTCAATCCTCAATTCTCAATCTTCGATCCTCAATACTGTATCTTCAATCCTCAATCCTCAATCCTCAATCCTCAATCCTCAATCCTGAATATTCAATCCTCAGTCCCCAATCCTCAATCCTCAATCCTCAATCCTCATCCTTCAATCCTCAATACCCAATCCTCAATCTTCAATCCTCAATCCTCAATCCTCAATTCTCAATCCTCAATCCTCAATCCTCAGTATAATATCCTCAATTCACAGTTTTCAATACTCAATACCCAATCTGCAATCTCCAAATCTCTAACCACAAACATCAATTCTCATCACTCAACCCTCAACACTCAGTCCTCAATGTTCAATCCTCAATCCTCAATTCTCAATCTTCGATCCTCAATACTGTATCTTCAATCCTCAATCCTCAATCCTCAATCCTCAATCCTCAATCCTGAATATTCAATCCTCAGTCCCCAATCCTCAATCCTCAATCCTCAATCCTCATCCTTCAATCCTCAATACCCAATCCTCAATCTTCAATCCTCAATCCTCAATCCTCAATTCTCAATCCTCAATCCTCAGTCCTCAGACCTCAAACCTCAATCCTCAACCCTCAGCCCTCATCGTCAATCCTCAAACCTCAATCCTCAATCCTCAATCGTCAATCCTCAATCCTCAATCTTCAGTCCACAATACTCAACCTTCAATCCTCAATCCTCAATCATCAATCCTCAATATTCAATCCTCAATACTCAATTTTCAATACTCAATTCGCAATCATCAATCCTCAATCCTGAATCCTCAGTCATCAATCCTCAATCTTCAATACTCAATCGTCAATCCTCAGTCCTCAATCCTCAATCCTCAATCCTCGTACCTCAAACCTCAATCCTCAACCCTCAGGCCTCATCCTCAGTTCTCAATCCTCAATCCTCAATCCTCAACCCTCAAGCTTCAATCCTCAATAATCAATCTCCAATCCTAGATCCCCAATCCCCAATCCTCAATCCTTAATCCTCAATCTTCAATCCTCAATCCCCAGTCCTCAATCTTCAATCCCCAATGCCCAGTCCTCAATCCTCAATCCTCAGTCCTCAATCCTCAACCCTCAGCCCTCGTCATCAATCCTCAACCCTCAATAATCAATCCGCAATCTTCAATCATCAATACTCAATCTTCAATCCTCAATCCTCAATACTCAATCCTCAATACTCAATCCCCAGTCCTCAGTCCTCAATCTTCAATACTCAATCCGCCAATCCTCAATATTCAACACACAACCCTCAACCATCAATACTCAATACTCAACCATCAATCCTCAATTCTCAATACTCAATTCTCAATCCTCAATCCTCAGTCCTCAGACCTCAAACCTCAATCCTCAGCCCTCAGCCCTCATCGTCAATCCTCAAACCTCAATCCTCAATCCTCAATCCTCAATCGTCAATCCTCAATCCTCAATCTTCACTCCAGAATACTCAACCTTCCATCCTCAATCCTCAATCGTCAATCCTCAATATTCAATCCTCAATACTCAATTTTCAATACTCAATTCGCAATCATCAATCCTCAATCCTGAATCCTCAGTCATCAATCCTCAATCTTCAATACTCAATCGTCAATCCTCAGTCCTCAATCCTCAATCCTCAATCCTCGTACCTCAAACCTCAATCCTCAACCCTCAGGCCTCATCCTCAGTTCTCAATCCTCAATCCTCAATCCTCAACCCTCAAGCTTCAATCCTCAATAATCAATCTCCAATCCTAGATCCCCAATCCCCAATCCTCAATCCTTAATCCTCAATCCTCAATTCTCAATCTTCGATCCTCAATACTGTATCTTCAATCCTCAATCCTCAATCCTCAATCCTCAATCCTCAATCCTGAATATTCAATCCTCAGTCCCCAATCCTCAATCCTCAATCCTCAATCCTCATCCTTCAATCCTCAATACCCAATCCTCAATCTTCAATCCTCAATCCTCAATCCTCAATTCTCAATCCTCAATCCTCAGTCCTCAGACCTCAAACCTCAATCCTCAACCCTCAGCCCTCATCGTCAATCCTCAAACCTCAATCCTCAATCCTCAATCGTCAATCCTCAATCCTCAATCTTCACTCCAGAATACTCAACCTTCCATCCTCAATCCTCAATCCTCAATCCTCAATATTCAATCCTCAATACTCAATTTTCAATACTCAATTCGCAATCATCAATCCTCAATCCTGAATCCTCAGTCATCAATCCTCAATCTTCAATACTCAATCGTCAATCCTCAGTCCTCAATCCTCAATCCTCAACCCTCAGCCCTCATCGTCAATCCTCAAACCTCAATCCTCAATCCCCAATCCTCAATCCTCATTCCTCAAACCTCAATCCCCAAACCTCAGTCCTCATCCTCAATTCTCAATCCTCAATCCTCAATCCTCAAACCACAGTCCTCAACCGCCAGTCCTCGTCCTCAACCCTCAACCCTCAATCCACAATCCTGAATCTTCAATCATCAATACTCAATCTTCAATCCTCAATCCTCAATTCTCAATCTTCGATCCTCAATACTGTATCTTCAATCCTCAATCCTCAATCCTCAATCCTCAATCCTCAATCCTGAATATTCAATCCTCAGTCCCCAATCCTCAATCCTCAATCCTCAATCCTCATCCTTCAATCCTCAATACCCAATCCTCAATCTTCAATCCTCAATCCTCAATCCTCAATTCTCAATCCTCAATCCTCAGTCCTCAGACCTCAAACCTCAATCCTCAACCCTCAGCCCTCATCGTCAATCCTCAAACCTCAATCCTCAATCCTCAATCGTCAATCCTCAATCCTCAATCTTCAGTCCACAATACTCAACCTTCAATCCTCAATCCTCAATCATCAATCCTCAATATTCAATCCTCAATACTCAATTTTCAATACTCAATTCGCAATCATCAATCCTCAATCCTGAATCCTCAGTCATCAATCCTCAATCTTCAATACTCAATCGTCAATCCTCAGTCCTCAATCCTCAATCCTCAATCCTCGTACCTCAAACCTCAATCCTCAACCCTCAGGCCTCATCCTCAGTTCTCAATCCTCAATCCTCAATCCTCAACCCTCAAGCTTCAATCCTCAATAATCAATCTCCAATCCTAGATCCCCAATCCCCAATCCTCAATCCTTAATCCTCAATCTTCAATCCTCAATCCCCAGTCCTCAATCTTCAATCCTCAATGCCCAGTCCTCAATCCTCAATCCTCAATCCTCAATCCTCATCCTTCAATCCTCAATACCCAATCCTCAATCTTCAATCCTCAATCCTCAATCCTCAATTCTCAATCCTCAATCCTCAGTCCTCAGACCTCAAACCTCAATCCTCAACCCTCAGCCCTCATCGTCAATCCTCAAACCTCAATCCTCAATCCTCAATCGTCAATCCTCAATCCTCAATCTTCACTCCAGAATACTCAACCTTCCATCCTCAATCCTCAATCCTCAATCCTCAATATTCAATCCTCAATACTCAATTTTCAATACTCAATTCGCAATCATCAATCCTCAATCCTGAATCCTCAGTCATCAATCCTCAATCTTCAATACTCAATCGTCAATCCTCAGTCCTCAATCCTCAATCCTCAACCCTCAGCCCTCATCGTCAATCCTCAAACCTCAATCCTCAATCCCCAATCCTCAATCCTCATTCCTCAAACCTCAATCCCCAAACCTCAGTCCTCATCCTCAATTCTCAATCCTCAATCCTCAATCCTCAAACCACAGTCCTCAACCGCCAGTCCTCGTCCTCAACCCTCAACCCTCAATCCACAATCCTGAATCTTCAATCATCAATACTCAATCTTCAATCCTCAATCCTCAATTCTCAATCTTCGATCCTCAATACTGTATCTTCAATCCTCAATCCTCAATCCTCAATCCTCAATCCTCAATCCTGAATATTCAATCCTCAGTCCCCAATCCTCAATCCTCAATCCTCAATCCTCATCCTTCAATCCTCAATACCCAATCCTCAATCTTCAATCCTCAATCCTCAATCCTCAATTCTCAATCCTCAATCCTCAGTCCTCAGACCTCAAACCTCAATCCTCAACCCTCAGCCCTCATCGTCAATCCTCAAACCTCAATCCTCAATCCTCAATCGTCAATCCTCAATCCTCAATCTTCAGTCCACAATACTCAACCTTCAATCCTCAATCCTCAATCATCAATCCTCAATATTCAATCCTCAATACTCAATTTTCAATACTCAATTCGCAATCATCAATCCTCAATCCTGAATCCTCAGTCATCAATCCTCAATCTTCAATACTCAATCGTCAATCCTCAGTCCTCAATCCTCAATCCTCAATCCTCGTACCTCAAACCTCAATCCTCAACCCTCAGGCCTCATCCTCAGTTCTCAATCCTCAATCCTCAATCCTCAACCCTCAAGCTTCAATCCTCAATAATCAATCTCCAATCCTAGATCCCCAATCCCCAATCCTCAATCCTTAATCCTCAATCTTCAATCCTCAATCCCCAGTCCTCAATCTTCAATCCTCAATGCCCAGTCCTCAATCCTCAATCCTCAGTCCTCAATCCTCAACCCTCAGCCCTCGTCATCAATCCTCAACCCTCAATAATCAATCCGCAACCTTCAATCATCAATACTCAATCTTCAATCCTCAATCCTCAATACTCAATCCTCAATACTCAATCCCCAGTCCTCAGTCCTCAATCTTCAATACTCAATCCGCCAATCCTCAATATTCAACACACAACCCTCAACCATCAATTCTCAATACTCAACCATCAATCCTCAATTCTCAATACTCAGTAGAATATCCTGAATTCTCAGTTTTCAATACTCAATCCTCAATCTTCAATCTTCAAATCTCCATCCACAAACATCAATTCTCATCTCTCAACCCTCAACACTCAGTCCACAATATTCAATCCTCAATCCTCAATCCTCAATCTTCAATCCTCAATACTCAATCTTCAATCCTCAATCGTCAATTCTCAATCTTCAATCCTCAACCCTCAATCCTCAATCCTCAATATTCAATCCTCAATACTCAATCTTCAATCCTCAATCCGCAATCATCAATCCTCAATTATCAATCCTCAGTCATCAATCCTCAATCTCCAATACTCAATCGTCAATCCTCAGTCCACAACCCTCAATCCTCAATCCTCGTATCTCAAACCTCAATCCTCAACCCTCAGTCCCCATCCTCAATTCTCAATTCTCAACCCTCAATACTCAACCCTCAACCTTCAATCCTCAGTAATCAATCTCCAATCCTAGATCCCCATTCCCCAATCCTCAATCCTTAATCCTCAATCTTCAATCCTCAATCCCCAGTCCTCAATCTTCAATCCTCAATGCTCAATCCTCAATCCTCAATCCTCAGTCCTCAATCCTCAATCCTCAATCCTCAATCCTCAATCCTAAATCCTCAATCATCAATCCTCAATCTTCAATACTCAATCCTCAATCCTCAATCCTGAATCCTCAATACTAAAGCATCAATCCTCAATTCTCAATACTCAATAGAACATCCTGAATTCTCAGGATTCAATACTCAAACCTCAAACCTCAAACCTCAGTCATCATCCGCAATCCTCAATCCTCAATCGTCAATCCTCAACCTTCAATCCTCAACACTCAACCTTCAACCCTCAATCCTCAATCCTCAATCGTCAATCCGCAATCCTCCATCCTCAGTCATCAATCCTCAACCTTCAATACTCAATCCTCAATCGTCAATCCTCAATCCCCAATCCTCAATCCTCATTCCTCAAACCTCAATCACCAAACCTCAGTCCTCATCCTCAATTCTCAATCCTCAATCCTCAATCCTCAAACCACAATCCTCAACCCTCAGGCCTCATCCTCAGTTCTCAATCCTCAATTCTCAATCCTCAACCGTCAAGCTTCAATCCTCAATAATCAATCTCCAATCCTAGATCCCCAATCCCCAATCCTCAATCCTTAATCCTCAATCTTCAATCCTCAATCCCCAGTCCTCAATCTTCAATCCTCAATGCCCAGTCCTCAGACCTCGGTCCTCAAACCTCAATCCTCAACCTTCAGCCCTCATCCTGGATCCTCAATCCTCAATCTTCAAACCTCAATCCTCAATCCTCAAGCCTCAATCCTCAATCCTCAATCCTCAGTCCTCAAACCTCAATCCCGAAACCTCAATCCTCAGTACTCAACCTTCAGACTTCGGACCTCAACAATCAGTTGTCAATCCTCAATCCTCAATAGAATATCATCAATTCACAGTTTTCAATACTAAATTCTCAATCTGCAATCTTCGAATCCTCATCACTCAACCCTCAACACTAAGTCCCCAATCCTCAATCTTCAATCCTCTATCCTCAACCCTCGTTCCTCAATCCTCAATCCTCAATCCTCAATCCTCAACCTTCAATCCTCAATACTCAATCTTCAATCCTCAATACTCAATCCTCAATCCTGAATATTTAATCCTCAATACTCAATCTTCAATCCTCAATCCGCAATCATCAATCCTCAATCCTCAATCCTCAGTCATCAATCCTCAAACCTCAGTCCTCATCCTCAATTCTCAATCCGCAACCCTCAATCCTCAATCCACAATCCTCAACTGTCAGTCCTGGTCCTCAATCCTCAACCCTCAATCCTCAAACCTCAATCTTCAATCATCAATACTCAATCTTCAATCCTCAATCCTCAATCCTCAATCCTCATTCCTCAAACCTCAATCCTCAACCCTCAGTCCTTATCCTCAATTCTCAATTCTCAATCCTCAATCCTCAATCCTCAACCTTCAATCCCAAATAATCAATTTTCAATCCTAGATCCTCAATCCCCAATCCTCAATCCTTAATCCTCAATCCTCAATCCTCAATCCACAATCCTCAACTGTCAGTCCTCGTCCTCAATCCTCAACCCTCAATCCTCAAACCTCAATCCTCAATCCTCAATCCTCATTCTTCAATCCTCAATACCCAATCCTCAATCCTCTATCCTCAATCCTCAATCCTCAATCCTAAATCCTCAATCATCAATCCTCAATCTTCAATACTAAATCCTCAATCCTCAATCCTGAATCCTCAATACTAAACCATCAATCCTCAATTCTTAATACTCAATAGAACATCCTGAGTTCTCAGGATTCAATACTAAAACCTCAAACCTCAAACCTCAGTCATCATCCTCAATCCCCAATCCTCAATCGTCAATCCTCAACCTTCAATCCTCAATACTCAATTTTCAATCCTCAATATTCAATCCTCAATCCTCAATCGTCATTCCTCAATCCTCATTCTTCAATCCTCAATACCCAATCCTCAATCTTCAATCCTCAGTCCTCAATCCTCAATTCTCAATCCTCAATCCTCGGTCCTCACTCCTCAAACCTCAATCCTCAATCCTCAGTCCTCAAACCTCAATCCTGAATCCTCAATCCTCAGTCCTCAACCTTCAGACTTCAGACCTCAACAATCAGTTGTCAATCCTCAATCCTCAATAGAATATCATCAATTCACAGTTTTCAATACTCAATACCCAATCTGCAATCTTCAAATCTCTATTCACAAACATCAATTCTCATCACTCAACCCTCAACACTCAGTCCTCAATGTTCAATCCTCAATCCTCAATTCTCAATCTTCGATCCTCAATACTGTATCTTCAATCCTCAATCCTCAATCCTCAATCCTCAATCCTCAATCCTGAATATTCAATCCTCAGTCCCCAATCCTCAATCCTCAATCCTCAATCCTCATCCTTCAATCCTCAATACCCAATCCTCAATCTTCAATCCTCAATCCTCAATCCTCAATTCTCAATCCTCAATCCTCAGTCCTCAGACCTCAAACCTCAATCCTCAACCCTCAGCCCTCATCGTCAATCCTCAAACCTCAATCCTCAATCCTCAATCGTCAATCCTCAACCCTCAATCTTCACTCCAGTATACTCAACCTTCCATCCTCAATCGTCAATCCTCAATCCTCAATATTCAATCCTCAATACTCAATTTTCAGTACTCAATTCGCAATCATCAATCCTCAATCCTGAATCCTCAGTCATCAATCCTCAATCTTCAATACTCAATCGTCAATCCTCAGTCCGCAATCCTCAATCCTCAATCCTCGTACCTCAAACCTCAATCCTCAACCCTCAGGCCTCATCCTCAATTCTCAATCCTCAATCCTCAATCCTCAATCCTCAACCCTCAAGCTTCAATCCTCAATAATCAATCTCCAATCCTAGATCCCCAATCCCCAATCCTCAGTCCTTAATCCTCAATCTTCAATCCTCAATCCCCAGTCCTCAATCTTCAATCCTCAATGCCCAGTCCTCAATCCTCAATCCTCAGTCCTCAATCCTCAACCCTCAGACCTCGTCATCAATCCGCAATCTTCAATCATCAATACTCAATCTTCAATCCTCAATCCTCAATACTCAATCCTCAATCCTCAATACTCAATCCCCAGTCCTCAGTCCTCAATCTTCAATACTCAATCCGCCAATCCTCAATATTCAACACACAACCGTCAACCATCAATCCTCAATACTCAACCACCAATCCTCAATTCTCAATACTCAGTCATCAATCCTCAATCTCCAATACTCAATCGTCAATCCTCAGTCCACAATCCTCAATCCTCAATCCTCGTATCTCAAACCTCAATCCTCAACCCTCAGTCCCCATCCTCAGTTCTCAATTCTCAACCCTCAATCCTCAACCCTCAATCTTCAATCCTCAATAATCAATCTCCAATCCTAGATCCACAGTCCCCAATCCTCAATCCTTAATCCTCAATCTTCAATCCTCAATCCCCAGTCCTCAATCTTCAATCCTCAATGCTCAATCCTCAATCCTCAATCCTCAGTCCTCAATCCTCAATCCTCAATCCTCAATCCTCAATCCTAAATCCTCAATCATCAATCCTCAATCTTCAATACTCAATCCTCAATCCTCAATACTGACTCCTCAATACTAAAGCATCAATCCTCAATTCTCAATACTCAATAGAACACCCTGAATTCTCAGGATTCAATACTCAAACCTCAAACCTCAAACCTCAGCCATCATCCTCAATCCTCAATCCTCAATCGTCAATCCTCAACCTTCAATCCTCAACACTCAACCTTCAACCCTCAATCCTCAATCCTCAATCGTCAGTCCGCAATCCTCCATCCTCAGTCATCAATCCTCAACCTTCAATACTCAATCCTCAATCCTCAATCCTCAATCCTCAATCCTCAATCCCCAATCCTCAATCCTCATTCCTCAAAGCTCAATCCCCAAACCTCAGTCCTCATCCTCAATTCTCAATCCTCAATCCTCAATCCTCAAACCACAGTCCTCAACCGCCAGTCCTCGTCCTCAACCCTCAACCCTCAATCCACAATCCTGAATCTTCAATCATCAATACTCAATCTTCAATCCTCAATCCTCAATCCTCAATCCTCAAACCACAATCCTCAACTGTCAGTCCTCGTCCTCAATCCTCAACCCTCAATCCTCAATTCTCAATGTTCAATCATCAATACTCAATCTTCAATCCTCAATCCTCAATCCTCAATCCTCGTTCCTCAAACCTCAATCCTCAACCCTCAGTCCTTATCCTCAATTCTCAATTCTCAATACTCAATCCTCAATCCTCAATCTTCAATCCTCAATAATCCATTTTCAATCCTAGATCCTCAATCCCCAATCCTCAATACTTAATCCTCAATCTTCAATCCTCAATACTCAATCTTCAATCCTCAGTCCTCAGTCCTCAATCCTCAATTCTGAATTCTCAATCCTGAAACCTCAATCTTCAGCCCTCAGTCCTCAACAATCAGTTGTCAATTCTCAATCCTCAATAGAATATCATCAATTCACAGTTTTCAATACTCAATGCTCAATCTGCAATCTTCAAATATCTATCCACAAACATCAATTCTCATCACACAACCCTCAACACTCAGTCCCCAATCCTCAATCTTCAATCCTCAATCCTCAATCCTCAATCCTCAATCCTCAATCTTCAATCCTCAATACTCAATCTTCAATCCTCAATCCTCAGTCCTCAAACCTCAATTCTGAATCCTCAACCCTGAATCCTCAATCATCAGCCCTCAGTCCTCAACAATCAGTCGTCAATCCTCAATCCTCAGTATAATATCCTCAATTCACAGTTTTCAATACTCAATACCCAATCTGCAATCTCCAAATCTCTAACCACAAACATCAATTCTCATCACTCAACCCTCAACACTCAGTCCTCAATGTTCAATCCTCAATCCTCAATTCTCAATCTTCGATCCTCAATACTGTATCTTCAATCCTCAATCCTCAATCCTCAATCCTCAATCCTCAATCCAGAATATTCAATCCTCAGTCCCCAATCCTCAATCCTCAATCCTCAATCCTCATCCTTCAATCCTCAATACCCAATCCTCAATCTTCAATCCTCAATCCTCAATCCTCAATTCTCAATCCTCAATCCTCAGTCCTCAGACCTCAAACCTCAATCCTCAACCCTCAGCCCTCATCGTCAATCCTCAAACCTCAATCCTCAATCCTCAATCGTCAATCCTCAATCCTCAATCTTCAGTCCACAATACTCAACCTTCAATCCTCAATCCTCAATCATCAATCCTCAACATTCAATCCTCAATACTCAATTTTCAATACTCAATTCGCAATCATCAATCCTCAATCCTGAATCCTCAGTCATCAATCCTCAATCTTCAATACTCAATCGTCAATCCTCAGTCCTCAATCCTCAATCCTCAATCCTCGTACCTCAAACCTCAATCCTCAACCCTCAGGCCTCATCCTCAGTTCTCAATCCTCAATCCTCAATCCTCAACCCTCAAGCTTCAATCCTCAATAATCAATCTCCAATCCTAGATCCCCAATCCCCAATCCTCAATCCTTAATCCTCAATCTTCAATCCTCAATCCCCAGTCCTCAATCTTCAATCCTCAATGCCCAGTCCTCAATCCTCAATCCTCAGTCCTCAATCCTCAACCCTCAGCCCTCGTCATCAATCCTCAACCCTCAATAATCAATCCGCAACCTTCAATCATCAATACTCAATCTTCAATCCTCAATCCTCAATACTCAATCCTCAATACTCAATCCCCAGTCCTCAGTCCTCAATCTTCAATACTCAATCCGCCAATCCTCAATATTCAACACACAACCCTCAACCATCAATTCTCAATACTCAACCATCAATCCTCAATTCTCAATACTCAGTAGAATATCCTGAATTCTCAGTTTTCAATACTCAATCCTCAATCTTCAATCTTCAAATCTCCATCCACAAACATCAATTCTCATCTCTCAACCCTCAACACTCAGTCCACAATATTCAATCCTCAATCCTCAATCCTCAATCTTCAATCCTCAATACTCAATCTTCAATCCTCAATCGTCAATTCTCAATCTTCAATCCTCAACCCTCAATCCTCAATCCTCAATATTCAATCCTCAATACTCAATCTTCAATCCACAATCCGCAATCATCAATCCTCAATTATCAATCCTCAGTCATCAATCCTCAATCTCCAATACTCAATCGTCAATCCTCAGTCCACAACCCTCAATCCTCAATCCTCGTATCTCAAACCTCAATCCTCAACCCTCAGTCCCCATCCTCAATTCTCAATTCTCAACCCTCAATACTCAACCCTCAACCTTCAATCCTCAGTAATCAATCTCCAATCCTAGATCCCCATTCCCCAATCCTCAATCCTTAATCCTCAATCTTCAATCCTCAATCCCCAGTCCTCAATCTTCAATCCTCAATGCTCAATCCTCAATCCTCAATCCTCAGTCCTCAATCCTCAATCCTCAATCCTCAATCCTCAATCCTAAATCCTCAATCATCAATCCTCAATCTTCAATACTCAATCCTCAATCCTCAATCCTGAATCCTCAATACTAAAGCATCAATCCTCAATTCTCAATACTCAATAGAACATCCTGAATTCTCAGGATTCAATACTCAAACCTCAAACCTCAAACCTCAGTCATCATCCGCAATCCTCAATCCTCAATCGTCAATCCTCAACCTTCAATCCTCAACACTCAACCTTCAACCCTCAATCCTCAATCCTCAATCGTCAATCCGCAATCCTCCATCCTCAGTCATCAATCCTCAACCTTCAATACTCAATCCTCAATCGTCAATCCTCAATCCCCAATCCTCAATCCTCATTCCTCAAACCTCAATCACCAAACCTCAGTCCTCATCCTCAATTCTCAATCCTCAATCCTCAATCCTCAAACCACAATCCTCAACCCTCAGGCCTCATCCTCAGTTCTCAATCCTCAATTCTCAATCCTCAACCGTCAAGCTTCAATCCTCAATAATCAATCTCCAATCCTAGATCCCCAATCCCCAATCCTCAATCCTTAATCCTCAATCTTCAATCCTCAATCCCCAGTCCTCAATCTTCAATCCTCAATGCCCAGTCCTCAGACCTCGGTCCTCAAACCTCAATCCACAACCTTCAGCCCTCATCCTGGATCCTCAATCCTCAATCTTCAAACCTCAATCCTCAATCCTCAAGCCTCAATCCTCAATCCTCAATCCTCAGTCCTCAAACCTCAATCCCGAAACCTCAATCCTCAGTACTCAACCTTCAGACTTCGGACCTCAACAATCAGTTGTCAATCCTCAATCCTCAATAGAATATCATCAATTCACAGTTTTCAATACTAAATTCTCAATCTGCAATCTTCGAATCCTCATCACTCAACCCTCAACACTAAGTCCCCAATCCTCAATCTTCAATCCTCTATCCTCAACCCTCGTTCCTCAATCCTCAATCCTCAATCCTCAATCCTCAATCCTCAACCTTCAATCCTCAATACTCAATCTTCAATCCTCAATACTCAATCCTCAATCCTGAATATTTAATCCTCAATACTCAATCTTCAATCCTCAATCCGCAATCATCAATCCTCAATCCTCAATCCTCAGTCATCAATCCTCAAACCTCAGTCCTCATCCTCAATTCTCAATCCGCAACCCTCAATCCTCAATCCACAATCCTCAACTGTCAGTCCTCGTCCTCAATCCTCAACCCTCAATCCTCAAACCTCAATCTTCAATCATCAATACTCAATCTTCAATCCTCAATCCTCAATCCTCAATCCTCATTCCTCAAACCTCAATCCTCAACCCTCAGTCCTTATCCTCAATTCTCAATTCTCAATCCTCAATCCTCAATCCTCAACCTTCAATCCCAAATAATCAATTTTCAATCCTAGATCCTCAATCCCCAATCCTCAATCCTTAATCCTCAATCCTCAATTCTCAATCCTCAATCCTCAGTCCTCAGACCTCAAACCTCAATCCTCAACCCTCAGCCCTCATCGTCAGTCCTCAAACCTCAATCCTCAATCCTCAATCGTCAATCCTCAATCCTCAATCTTAAATCCTCAATACTCAATCTTCAATCCTCAATCCTCAATCCTCAATACTCAATATTCAATCCTCAATACCCAATTTTCAATACTCAATCCGCAATCATCATACCTCAATCCTCAATCCTCAGTCATCAATCCTCAATCTTCAATACTCAATGGTCAATCCTCAGTCCTCAATACTCAATCCACAATCCTCAACTGTCAGTCCTCGTCCTCAATCCTCAACCCTCAATCCTCAAACCTCAATCCTCAATCCTCAATCCTCATTCTTCAATCCTCAATACCCAATCCTCAATCCTCTATCCTCAATCCTCAATCCTCAATCCTAAATCCTCAATCATCAATCCTCAATCTTCAATACTAAATCCTCAATCCTCAATCCTGAATCCTCAATACTAAACCATCAATCCTCAATTCTTAATACTCAATAGAACATCCTGAGTTCTCAGGATTCAATACTAAAACCTCAAACCTCAAACCTCAGTCATCATCCTCAATCCCCAATCCTCAATCGTCAATCCTCAACCTTCAATCCTCAATACTCAATTTTCAATCCTCAATATTCAATCCTCAATCCTCAATCGTCATTCCTCAATCCTCATTCTTCAATCCTCAATACCCAATCCTCAATCTTCAATCCTCAGTCCTCAATCCTCAATTCTCAATCCTCAATCCTCGGTCCTCACTCCTCAAACCTCAATCCTCAATCCTCAGTCCTCAAACCTCAATCCTGAATCCTCAATCCTCAGTCCTCAACCTTCAGACTTCAGACCTCAACAATCAGTTGTCAATCCTCAATCCTCAATAGAATATCATCAATTCACAGTTTTCAATACTCAATACCCAATCTGCAATCTTCAAATCTCTATTCACAAACATCAATTCTCATCACTCAACCCTCAACGCTCAGTCCTCAATGTTCAATCCTCAATCCTCAATTCTCAATCTTCGATCCTCAATACTGTATCTTCAATCCTCAATCCTCAATCCTCAATCCTCAATCCTCAATCCTGAATATTCAATCCTCAGTCCCCAATCCTCAATCCTCAATCCTCAATCCTCATCCTTCAATCCTCAATACCCAATCCTCAATCTTCAATCCTCAATCCTCAATCCTCAATTCTCAATCCTCAATCCTCAGTCCTCAGACCTCAAACCTCAATCCTCAACCCTCAGCCCTCATCGTCAATCCTCAAACCTCAATCCTCAATCCTCAATCGTCAATCCTCAACCCTCAATCTTCACTCCAGTATACTCAACCTTCCATCCTCAATCGTCAATCCTCAATCCTCAATATTCAATCCTCAATACTCAATTTTCAGTACTCAATTCGCAATCATCAATCTTCAATCCTCAATAATCCATTTTCAATCCTAGATCCTCAATCCCCAATCCTCAATCCTTAATCCTCAATCTTCAATCCTCAATACTCAATCTTCAATCCTCAGTCCTCAGTCCTCAATCCTCAATTCTGAATTCTCAATCCTGAAACCTCAATCTTCAGCCCTCAGTCCTCAACAATCAGTTGTCAATTCTCAATCCTCAATAGAATATCATCAATTCACAGTTTTCAATACTCAATGCTCAATCTGCAATCTTCAAATATCTATCCACAAACATCAATTCTCATCACACAACCCTCAACACTCAGTCCCCAATCCTCAATCTTCAATCCTCAATCCTCAATCCTCAATCCTCAATCCTCAATCTTCAATCCTCAATACTCAATCTTCAATCCTCAATCCTCAGTCCTCAAACCTCAATTCTGAATCCTCAACCCTGAATCCTCAATCATCAGCCCTCAGTCCTCAACAATCAGTCGTCAATCCTCAATCCTCAGTATAATATCCTCAATTCACAGTTTTCAATACTCAATACCCAATCTGCAATCTCCAAATCTCTAACCACAAACATCAATTCTCATCACTCAACCCTCAACACTCAGTCCTCAATGTTCAATCCTCAATCCTCAATTCTCAATCTTCGATCCTCAATACTGTATCTTCAATCCTCAATCCTCAATCCTCAATCCTCAATCCTCAATCCTGAATATTCAATCCTCAGTCCCCAATCCTCAATCCTCAATCCTCAATCCTCGTCCTTCAATCCTCAATACCCAATCCTCAATCTTCAATCCTCAATCCTCAATCCTCAATTCTCAATCCTCAATCCTCAGTCCTCAGACCTCAAACCTCAATCCTCAACCCTCAGCCCTCATCGTCAATCCTCAAACCTCAATCCTCAATCCTCAATCGTCAATCCTCAATCCTCAATCTTCAGTCCACAATACTCAACCTTCAATCCTCAATCCTCAATCATCAATCCTCAATATTCAATCCTCAATACTCAATTTTCAATACTCAATTCGCAATCATCAATCCTCAATCCTGAATCCTCAGTCATCAATCCTCAATCTTCAATACTCAATCGTCAATCCTCAGTCCTCAATCCTCAATCCTCAATCCTCGTACCTCAAACCTCAATCCTCAACCCTCAGGCCTCATCCTCAGTTCTCAATCCTCAACCCTCAGCCCTCGTCATCAATCCTCAACCCTCAATAATCAATCCGCAACCTTCAATCATCAATACTCAATCTTCAATCCTCAATCCTCAATACTCAATCCTCAATACTCAATCCCCAGTCCTCAGTCCTCAATCTTCAATACTCAATCCGCCAATCCTCAATATTCAACACACAACCCTCAACCATCAATTCTCAATACTCAACCATCAATCCTCAATTCTCAATACTCAGTAGAATATCCTGAATTCTCAGTTTTCAATACTCAATCCTCAATCTTCAATCTTCAAATCTCCATCCACAAACATCAATTCTCATCTCTCAACCCTCAACACTCAGTCCACAATATTCAATCCTCAATCCTCAATCCTCAATCTTCAATCCTCAATACTCAATCTTCAATCCTCAATCGTCAATTCTCAATCTTCAATCCTCAACCCTCAATCCTCAATCCTCAATATTCAATCCTCAATACTCAATCTTCAATCCTCAATCCGCAATCATCAATCCTCAATTATCAATCCTCAGTCATCAATCCTCAATCTCCAATACTCAATCGTCAATCCTCAGTCCACAACCCTCAATCCTCAATCCTCGTATCTCAAACCTCAATCCTCAACCCTCAGTCCCCATCCTCAATTCTCAATTCTCAACCCTCAATACTCAACCCTCAACCTTCAATCCTCAGTAATCAATCTCCAATCCTAGATCCCCATTCCCCAATCCTCAATCCTTAATCCTCAATCTTCAATCCTCAATCCCCAGTCCTCAATCTTCAATCCTCAATGCTCAATCCTCAATCCTCAATCCTCAGTCCTCAATCCTCAATCCTCAATCCTCAATCCTCAATCCTAAATCCTCAATCATCAATCCTCAATCTTCAATACTCAATCCTCAATCCTCAATCCTGAATCCTCAATACTAAAGCATCAATCCTCAATTCTCAATACTCAATAGAACATCCTGAATTCTCAGGATTCAATACTCAAACCTCAAACCTCAAACCTCAGTCATCATCCGCAATCCTCAATCCTCAATCGTCAATCCTCAACCTTCAATCCTCAACACTCAACCTTCCATCCTCTATCCTCAATCCTCAATCGTCAATCCGCAATCCTCCATCCTCAGTCATCAATCCTCAACCTTCAATACTCAATCCTCAATCGTCAATCCTCAATCCCCAATCCTCAATCCTCATTCCTCAAACCTCAATCACCAAACCTCAGTCCTCATCCTCAATTCTCAATCCTCAATCCTCAATCCTCAAACCACAATCCTCAACCCTCAGGCCTCATCCTCAGTTCTCAATCCTCAATTCTCAATCCTCAACCGTCAAGCTTCAATCCTCAATAATCAATCTCCAATCCTAGATCCCCAATCCCCAATCCTCAATCCTTAATCCTCAATCTTCAATCCTCAATCCCCAGTCCTCAATCTTCAATCCTCAATGCCCAGTCCTCAGACCTCGGTCCTCAAACCTCAATCCTCAAACTTCAGCCCTCATCCTGGATCCTCAATCCTCAATCTTCAAACCTCAATCCTCAATCCTCAATCCTCAATCCTCAATCCTCAATCCTCAGTCCTCAAACCTCAATCCCGAAACCTCAATCCTCAGTACTCAACCTTCAGACTTCGGACCTCAACAATCAGTTGTCAATCCTCAATCCTCAATAGAATATCATCAATTCACAGTTTTCAATACTAAATTCTCAATCTGCAATCTTCGAATCCTCATCACTCAACCCTCAACACTAAGTCCCCAATCCTCAATCTTCAATCCTCTATCCTCAACCCTCGTTCCTCAATCCTCAATCCTCAATCCTCAATCCTCAATCCTCAACCTTCAATCCTCAATACTCAATCTTCAATCCTCAATACTCAATCCTCAATCCTGAATATTTAATCCTCAATACTCAATCTTCAATCCTCAATCCGCAATCATCAATCCTCAATCCTCAATCCTCAGTCATCAATCCTCAAACCTCAGTCCTCATCCTCAATTCTCAATCCGCAACCCTCAATCCTCAATCCACAATCCTCAACTGTCAGTCCTCGTCCTCAATCCTCAACCCTCAATCCTCAAACCTCAATCTTCAATCATCAATACTCAATCTTCAATCCTCAATCCTCAATCCTCAATCCTCATTCCTCAAACCTCAATCCTCAACCCTCAGTCCTTATCCTCAATTCTCAATTCTCAATCCTCAATCCTCAATCCTCAACCTTCAATCCCAAATAATCAATTTTCAATCCTAGATCCTCAATCCCCAATCCTCAATCCTTAATCCTCAATCCTCAATTCTCAATCCTCAATCCTCAGTCCTCAGACCTCAAACCTCAATCCTCAACCCTCAGCTCTCATCGTCAGTCCTCAAACCTCAATCCTCAGTCCTCAATCGTCAATCCTCAATCCTCAATCTTAAATCCTCAATACTCAATCTTCAATCCTCAATCCTCAATCCTCAATACTCAATATTCAATCCTCAATACCCAATTTTCAATACTCAATCCGCAATCATCATACCTCAATCCTCAATCCTCAGTCATCAATCCTCAATCTTCAATACTCAATGGTCAATCCTCAGTCCTCAATACTCAATCGTCAATCCTCAGTCCTCAATCCTCAATCCTCAATCCTCGTACCTCAAACCTCAATCCTCAATCCTCAATCCTCATTCTTCAATCCTCAATACCCAATCCTCAATCCTCTATCCTCAATCCTCAATCCTCAATCCTAAATCCTCAATCATCAATCCTCAATCTTCAATACTAAATCCTCAATCCTCAATCCTGAATCCTCAATACTAAACCATCAATCCTCAATTCTTAATACTCAATAGAACATCCTGAGTTCTCAGGATTCAATACTAAAACCTCAAACCTCAAACCTCAGTCATCATCCTCAATCCCCAATCCTCAATCGTCAATCCTCAACCTTCAATCCTCAATACGCAATTTTCAATCCTCAATATTCAATCCTCAATCCTCAATCGTCATTCCTCAATCCTCATTCTTCAATCCTCAATACCCAATCCTCAATCTTCAATCCTCAGTCCTCAATCCTCAATTCTCAATCCTCAATCCTCGGTCCTCACTCCTCAAACCTCAATCCTCAATCCTCAATCCTCAGTCCTCAATCCTCAATATTCAATCCTCAATCCTCAATCTACAATCATCAATATTCTATCTTCAATCCTCAATCCTCAATCCTCGATACTCAATCCTCAATCCTCAATGTTCAATCCTCAATACCCAATCCTCAATCTTCAATCCTCAATCCTCAATCCTCAATCCTCAATTCTCAATCCTCAATCCTCAGTCCTCAGTCCTCAAACCTCAATCCTCAGCCCTCAGCCCTCATCGTCAATTCTCAATCCTCAATTCTCAATCCTCAATCTTCAATCCTCAATACTCAATCTTCAATCCACAATCCTCAATCTTCAATCCTCAATACTCAATCTTCAATCCTCAATCCTCAATCCTCAATACTCAATCCTCAATCCTCAATCCTCAGTCCTAAATCCTCAATCTTCAATCCTCAATACTCAATCTTCAATCCTCAATCCTCAATCCTCAATCCTCAATCCTCAATCCTCAATCCTCAATACTCAATCTTCAATCCTCAATCCTCAGTCCTCAATCCTCAATTCTGAATCCTCAATCCTGAATCCTAAATCTTCAGCCCTCAGTCCTCAACAATCAGTTGCCAATCATCAATCCTCAATAGAATATCCTCAATTCACAGTCTTCAATACTCAATACTGAATCTGCAATCTTCGAATCTGCATATCTCTATCCACAATCGTCAATTCTCATCACTCAACCCTCAACACTCAGACCTCAATGTTAAATCCTCAATCCTCAATTCTCTATTTTCAATCCTCAATACTGAATCTTCAATCCTCAACCCTCAATCCTCAATCCTCAATCCTCAATCCTCAAGCCTCAGTCCTCATCCTCAATTCTCAATTCTCAATCCTCAATCCTCAATCCTCAACCCTCTATCTTCAATCCTAATTAATCAATCTCCAATACTAGATCCTCAATCCCCAATCCTCAATCCTCAATACCCAATCCTAAATCTTCAATCCTCAATCCTCAATTATCAATTCTCAATCCTCAATCCTCAATTCTCTGTCCTCAAACCACAATCCTCAACCCTCAGTCCTCGTCCTCAAACCTCAACCCTCAATCCTCAATCCTCAATCTTCAATCCTCAATACTCAATCTTCAATCCACAATCGTCAATCTTCAATCCTCAATACTCAATCTTTAATCCTCAATCCTCAATCCTCAATACTCAATCCTCAATCCTCAGTCCTCAATCCTCAATCTTCAATCCTCAATACTCATTCTTCAATCCTCAATCCTCAATCCTCAATTCTCAATCCTCATTCTTCAATCCTCATTACCCAATCCACAATCCTCATTCCTCAATCCTCAATCCTCAATTCTCAACCCTCAATCCTCAATAATCATTCTTCAATCCTCAATCCTCAGTCTTCAAACCTCAATTCTGAATCCTCAATACTGAATCCTCAATCTTCAGGCCTCAGTCCTCAACAATCAGTTGACAATCCTCAATCCTCAATAGAATATCCTCAATTCAAAGTTTTCAATACTCAATACTCAATCTGCAATCTTCAAACCTCTATCCACAAACATCAATTCTCATCACTGAACCCTCAACACTCAGTCCTCAATGTTCAATACTCAATCTTCAACCCACAATCCTCAATCGTCAATCTTCAATCCTCAATACTCAATCTTCAATCCTCTATCCTCAATCCTCAATCCTCAATCCTCATTCTTCAATCCTCAATACCCAATCCTCAATCTTCAATCCTCAATCCTCAATCCTCAATTCTCAATCCTCAAACCTCAGTCCTCAGTCCTTAAACCTCAATCCTCAACCCTCAGCCCTCATCCTCAATCCTCAATCCTCAATCCCCAATCCTCAATCTTCAATCCTCAGTACTCAATCTTCAACACTCAATCCTCAATCCTCAATTCTCAATCCTCAATCCTCAGTCCTCAGTCCTCAATCCTCAATTCTCTGTCCTCAAACCTCAATCCTCAACCCTCAGTCCTCGTCCTCAAACCTCAACCCTCAATCCTCAATCCTCAATCTTCAATCCTCAATACTCAATCTTCAATCCACAATCGTCAATCTTCAATCCTCAATACTCAATCTTTAATCCTCAATCCTCAATCCTCAATACTCAATCCTCAATCCTCAGTCCTCAATCCTCAATCTTCAATCCTCAATACTCATTCTTCAATCCTCAATCCTCAATCCTCAATTCTCAATCCTCATTCTTCAATCCTCATTACCCAATCCACAATCCTCATTCCTCAATCCTCAATCCTCAATTCTCAACCCTCAATCCTCAATAATCATTCTTCAATCCTCAATCCTCAGTCTTCAAACCTCAATCCTCAATACTCAATCCTCAATCCTCAGTCCTCAATCCTCAATCTTCAATCCTCAATACTCATTCTTCAATCCTCAATCTTCAATCCTCGACACTCAATCTTCAATCCTCAATCCTCAGTCCTCAAACCTCAATTCTGTATCCTCAATCCTGAATCCTCAATCTTCAGCCCTCAGTCCTCAACAATCAGTAGTGAACCCTGAATCCTCAATAGAATATCCTCAATTCACAGTTTTCAATACTCAATACTCAATCTGCATTCTTCAAACCTCTATCCACAAACATCAATTCTCATCACTCAACCCTCAACACTCAGTCCTCAACGTTCAATCCTCAATCCTCAATCCACAATCCTCAATCGTCAATCTTCAATCCTCAATCCCCAGTCCTCAATCTTCAATCCTCAATGCTCAATCCTCAATCCTCAATCCTCAGTCCTCAATCCTCAATCCTCAGACCTCAAACCTCAATCCTCAACCGTCAGTCCTCGTCCTCAATCCTCAACACTCAATCCTCAATCCTCAATCTTCAATCATGAATAGTCAATATTCAATCCTCAATCTTCAATCCTCAATCCTCAATGCTCAATCCTCAATATTTAACACACAACCCTCAACCACCTATCCTCAATACTCAACCATCAATCCTCAATTCCTAATACTCAATAGTGTATCCTGAATTATCATGGTTCAATGCTCAATCCACAATATTCAATAATCAAATCTCAATCCTCAAACGTCAATTCTCAACACTCAATCCTCAATCCTCAGTCCTCAATCCTCAATCCTCAATCCTCAATCATCAATGCTCAGTCTTCAATCCTCAACACTCAATCTTTAATCATCAATCCTCAATCCTCAATCTTCAATCCTCAATCCTCAATCCTGAATCCTCAATCCTCAATCCTCAATCCTCAATCCTCAATCCTCAATATTCAATCCTCAATACTCAATCTTCAATCCTCGATCCTCAATCCTAAATCCTCAGTCCTCATTCTTCAATCCTCAATACCCAATCCTCAATCTTCAATCCTCAATCCTCAATCCTCAATTCTCAATCCTCAATCCTCAATCTTCTGACCTCAAACATCAATAATCAACCCTCAGTCCTGGTCCTCAATCCACAACCCTCAGTCCTCAATCCTCAATCTTCAATCATCAATATTCAATCTTCAATCCTCAACCATCAATCCTCGATCCTCAATCCTCAATCCTCAATGTTCAATCCTCATTACCCAATCCACAATCCTCATTCCTCAATCCTCAATCCTCAATTCTCAACCCTCAATCCTCAATAATCATTCTTCAATCCTCAATCCTCAGTCTTCAAACCTCAATTCTGAATCCTCAATCCTGAATCCTCAATCTTCAGGCCTCAGTCCTCAACAATCAGTTGACAATCCTCAATCCTCAATAGAATATCCTCAATTCACAGTTTTCAATACTCAATACTCAATCTGCAATCTTCAAACCTCTATCCACAAACATCAATTCTCATCACTGAACCCTCAACACTCAGTCCTCAATGTTCAATACTCAATCTTCAACCCACAATCCTCAATCGTCAATCTTCAATCCTCAATACTCAATCTTCAATCCTCTATCCTCAATCCTCAATCCTCAATCCTCATTCTTCAATCCTCAATACCCAATCCTCAATCTTCAATCCTCAATCCTCAATCCTCAATTCTCAATCCTCAAACCTCAGTCCTCAGTCCTTAAACCTCAATCCTCAACCCTCAGCCCTCATCCTCAATCCTCAATCCTCAATCCCCAATCCTCAATCTTCAATCCTCAGTACTCAATCTTCAACACTCAATCCTCAATCCTCAATTCTCAATCCTCAATCCTCAGTCCTCAGTCCTCAATCCTCAATTCTCTGTCCTCAAACCTCAATCCTCAACCCTCAGTCCTCGTCCTCAAACCTCAACCCTCAATCCTCAATCCTCAATCTTCAATCCTCAATACTCAATCTTCAATCCACAATCGTCAATCTTCAATCCTCAATACTCAATCTTTAATCCTCAATCCTCAATCCTCAATACTCAATCCTCAATCCTCAGTCCTCAATCCTCAATCTTCAATCCTCAATACTCATTCTTCAATCCTCAATCCTCAATCCTCAATTCTCAATCCTCATTCTTCAATCCTCATTACCCAATCCACAATCCTCATTCCTCAATCCTCAATCCTCAATTCTCAACCCTCAATCCTCAATAATCATTCTTCAATCCTCAATCCTCAGTCTTCAAACCTCAATCCTCAATACTCAATCCTCAATCCTCAGTCCTCAATCCTCAATCTTCAATCCTCAATACTCATTCTTCAATCCTCAATCTTCAATCCTCGACACTCAATCTTCAATCCTCAATCCTCAGTCCTCAAACCTCAATTCTGTATCCTCAATCCTGAATCCTCAATCTTCAGCCCTCAGTCCTCAACAATCAGTAGTGAACCCTGAATCCTCAATAGAATATCCTCAATTCACAGTTTTCAATACTCAATACTCAATCTGCATTCTTCAAACCTCTATCCACAAACATCAATTCTCATCACTCAACCCTCAACACTCAGTCCTCAACGTTCAATCCTCAATCCTCAATCCACAATCCTCAATCGTCAATCTTCAATCCTCAATCCCCAGTCCTCAATCTTCAATCCTCAATGCTCAATCCTCAATCCTCAATCCTCAGTCCTCAATCCTCAATCCTCAGACCTCAAACCTCAATCCTCAACCGTCAGTCCTCGTCCTCAATCCTCAACACTCAATCCTCAATCCTCAATCTTCAATCATGAATAGTCAATATTCAATCCTCAATCTTCAATCCTCAATCCTCAATGCTCAATCCTCAATATTTAACACACAACCCTCAACCACCTATCCTCAATACTCAACCATCAATCCTCAATTCCTAATACTCAATAGTGTATCCTGAATTATCATGGTTCAATGCTCAATCCACAATATTCAATAATCAAATCTCAATCCTCAAACGTCAATTCTCAACACTCAATCCTCAATCCTCAGTCCTCAATCCTCAATCCTCAATCCTCAATCATCAATGCTCAGTCTTCAATCCTCAACACTCAATCTTTAATCATCAATCCTCAATCCTCAATCTTCAATCCTCAATCCTCAATCCTGAATCCTCAATCCTCAATCCTCAATCCTCAATCCTCAATCCTCAATATTCAATCCTCAATACTCAATCTTCAATCCTCGATCCTCAATCCTAAATCCTCAGTCCTCATTCTTCAATCCTCAATACCCAATCCTCAATCTTCAATCCTCAATCCTCAATCCTCAATTCTCAATCCTCAATCCTCAATCTTCTGACCTCAAACATCAATAATCAACCCTCAGTCCTGGTCCTCAATCCACAACCCTCAGTCCTCAATCCTCAATCTTCAATCATCAATATTCAATCTTCAATCCTCAACCATCAATCCTCGATCCTCAATCCTCAATCCTCAATGTTCAATCCTCAATACCCAATCCTCAATCTTCAATCCTCAATCCTCAATCCTCAATCCTCAATTCTCAATCCTCAATCCTCAGTCCTCAGTCCTCAAACCTCAACCCTCAACCCGCAGCCCTCATCGTCAATTCTCAATCCTCAATTCTCAATCCTCAATCTTCAATCCTCAATACTCAATCTTCAATCCACAATCCTCAATCTTCAATCCTCAATACTCAATCTTCAATCCTCAATCCTCAATCCTCAATACTCAATCCTCAATCCTCAGTCCTCAATCCTCAAACTTCTACCTCAATACTCAATCTTCAATCCTCAATCCTCAATCCTCAATACTCAATCCACAATATTCTATCTCCAATCCTCAATCCTCAATATTCAATTCTCGATCCTCAATCCTCAATCCTCAATACTCAATCCTCAATTCTCTACCTTCAATCATCAACCTGCAGCCATCAATCCTCATTCCTCAATCCTCAGTCCTCAATCCTCAATCCTCAATCCTCAATCCTCAATCCTCAATCCTCAATCCTCAATCATCAACCCTCACTCCTCAATCCTCAATCCTCAATCCTCAATCATCAATCCTCAATCCTCAATCCTCATTCCTCAATCCTCAACCCTCAATCCTCAATCCTCAATCCTCAATCCTCAATCCTCAATCCTCAATCCTCAATCCTCAATCCTCAATCCACGGTCCTCAAACCTCAATTCTGACTCCTCAATCCTGAATCCTCAATCTTCAGCCCTCAGTCCTCAACAATCAGTTGTCAACCCTCAATCCTCAATAGAATATCCTCAATTCACAGTTTTCAATACTCAATACTCAATCTGCATTCTTCAAACCTCTATCCACAAACATCAATTCTCATCACTCAACCCTCAACACTCAGTCCTCAACGTTCAATCCTCAATTCTCAATCCACAGTCCTCAATCGTCAATCCTCAATACTCAATCTTCAATTCACAATCCTCAATCTTCAATCCTCAATCCTCAATCCTCAATACCCAATCCTCAATCTTCAACACTCTATCCTCAATTCTCAATCCTCAATCCTCAATCCTCAGTCCTCAGACCTCAAACCTCAATACTCAACCCTCAGCCCTCATCCTCAGCCCACAATCCTCAATCCTCAATCCTCAATCCTCAATCTTCAATCCTCAACCTTCAATACTCAATCCTCAATCCTCAATCCTCAATGCTCAATCCTCAATCATCAATGCTCAGTCTTCAATCCTCAACACTCAATCTTTAATCATCAATCCTCAATCCTCAACCTTCAATCCTCAATCCTCAATCCTGAATCCTCAATCCTCAATCTTCAATCCTCAATCCTCAATCCTCAATATTCAGTCCTCAATACTCAATCTTCAATCCTGGATCCTCAATCCTAAATCCTCAGTCCTCATTCTTCAATCCTCAATACCCAATCCTCAATCTTCAATCCTCAATCCTCAATCCTCAATCCTCAGTCCTCAATCCTCAATCCTCAGACCTCAAACCTCAATCCTCAACCGTCAGTCCTCGTCCTCAATCCTCAACACTCAACCCTCAATCCTCAATCCTCAATCTTCAATCCTCAATACTCAATCTTCAATCCGCAATCCTCAATCTTCAATCCTCAATCTTCAATCCTCAATCCTCAGTCCTCAATCCTCAATCCTCAGACCTCAAACCTCAATCCTCAACCGTCAGTCCTCGTCCTCAATCCTCAACACTCAATCCTCATTCTTCAATCCTCATTACCCAATCCACAATCCTCATTCCTCAATCCTCAATCCTCAATTCTCAACCCTCAATCCTCAATAATCATTCTTCAATCCTCAATCCTCAGTCTTCAAACCTCAATCCTCAATACTCAATCCTCAATCCTCAGTCCTCAATCCTCAATCTTCAATCCTCAATACTCATTCTTCAATCCTCAATCTTCAATCCTCGACACTCAATCTTCAATCCTCAATCCTCAGTCCTCAAACCTCAATTCTGTATCCTCAATCCTGAATCCTCAATCTTCAGCCCTCAGTCCTCAACAATCAGTAGTGAACCCTGAATCCTCAATAGAATATCCTCAATTCACAGTTTTCAATACTCAATACTCAATCTGCATTCTTCAAACCTCTGTCCACAAACATCAATTCTCATCACTCAACCCTCAACACTCAGTCCTCAACGTTCAATCCTCAATCCTCAATCCACAATCCTCAATCGTCAATCTTCAATCCTCAATCCCCAGTCCTCAATCTTCAATCCTCAATGCTCAATCCTCAATCCTCAATCCTCAGTCCTCAATCCTCAATCCTCAGACCTCAAACCTCAATCCTCAACCGTCAGTCCTCGTCCTCAATCCTCAACACTCAATCCTCAATCCTCAATCTTCAATCATGAATAGTCAATATTCAATCCTCAATCTTCAATCCTCAATCCTCAATGCTCAATCCTCAATATTCAACACACAACCCTCAACCACCTATCCTCAATACTCAACCATCAATCCTCAATTCCTAATACTCAATAGTGTATCCTGAATTATCATGGTTCAATGCTCAATCCACAATATTCAATAATCAAATCTCAATCCTCAAACGTCAATTCTCAACACTCAATCCTCAATCCTCAGTCCTCAATCCTCAATCCTCAATCCTCAATCATCAATGCTCAGTCTTCAATCCTCAACACTCAATCTTTAATCATCAATCCTCAATCCTCAATCTTCAATCCTCAATCCTCAATCCTGAATCCTCAATCCTCAATCCTCAATCCTCAATCCTCAATCCTCAATATTCAATCCTCAATACTCAATCTTCAATCCTCGATCCTCAATCCTAAATCCTCAGTCCTCATTCTTCAATCCTCAATACCCAATCCTCAATCTTCAATCCTCAATCCTCAATCCTCAATTCTCAATCCTCAATCCTCAATCTTCTGACCTCAAACATCAATAATCAACCCTCAGTCCTCAATCCTCAATCTTCAATCATCAATATTCAATCTTCAATCCTCAACCATCAATCCTCGATCCTCAATCCTCAATCCTCAATGTTCAATCCTCAATACCCAATCCTCAATCTTCAATCCTCAATCCTCAATCCTCAATCCTCAATTCTCAATCCTCAATCCTCAGTCCTCAGTCCTCAAACCTCAACCCTCAACCCGCAGCCCTCATCGTCAATTCTCAATCCTCAATTCTCAATCCTCAATCTTCAATCCTCAATACTCAATCTTCAATCCACAATCCTCAATCTTCAATCCTCAATACTCAATCTTCAATCCTCAATCCTCAATCCTCAATACTCAATCCTCAATCCTCAGTCCTCAATCCTCAAACTTCTACCTCAATACTCAATCTTCAATCCTCAATCCTCAATCCTCAATACTCAATCCACAATATTCTATCTCCAATCCTCAATCCTCAATATTCAATTCTCGATCCTCAATCCTCAATCCTCAATACTCAATCCTCAATTCTCTACCTTCAATCATCAACCTGCAGCCATCAATCCTCATTCCTCAATCCTCAGTCCTCAATCCTCAATCCTCAATCCTCAATCCTCAATCCTCAAACCTCAATCATCAATCATCAACCCTCACTCCTCAATCCTCAATCCTCAATCCTCAATCATCAATCCTCAATCCTCAATCCTCAATCCTCAATCCTCAACCCTCAATCCTCAATCCTCAATCCTCAATCCTCAATCCTCAATCCTCAATCCTCAATCCTCAATCCTCAATCCACGGTCCTCAAACCTCAATTCTGACTCCTCAATCCTGAATCCTCAATCTTCAGCCCTCAGTCCTCAACAATCAGTGACCAACCCTCAATCCTCAATAGAATATCCTCAATTCACAGTTTTCAATACTCAATACTCAATCTGCATTCTTCAAACCTCTATCCACAAACATCAATTCTCATCACTCAACCCTCAACACTCAGTCCTCAACGTTCAATCCTCAATTCTCAATCCACAGTCCTCAATCGTCAATCCTCAATACTCAATCTTCAATTCACAATCCTCAATCTTCAATCCTCAATCCTCAATCCTCAATACCCAATCCTCAATCTTCAACACTCTATCCTCAATTCTCAATCCTCAATCCTCAATCCTCAGTCCTCAGACCTCAAACCTCAATACTCAACCCTCAGCCCTCATCCTCAGCCCACAATCCTCAATCCTCAATCCTCAATCCTCAATCTTCAATCCTCAACCTTCAATACTCAATCCTCAATCCTCAATCCTCAATGCTCAATCCTCAATCATCAATGCTCAGTCTTCAATCCTCAACACTCAATCTTTAATCATCAATCCTCAATCCTCAACCTTCAATCCTCAATCCTCAATCCTGAATCCTCAATCCTCAATCTTCAATCCTCAATCCTCAATCCTCAATATTCAGTCCTCAATACTCAATCTTCAATCCTGGATCCTCAATCCTAAATCCTCAGTCCTCATTCTTCAATCCTCAATACCCAATCCTCAATCTTCAATCCTCAATCCTCAATCCTCAATCCTCAGTCCTCAATCCTCAATCCTCAGACCTCAAACCTCAATCCTCAACCGTCAGTCCTCGTCCTCAATCCTCAACACTCAACCCTCAATCCTCAATCCTCAATCTTCAATCCTCAATACTCAATCTTCAATCCGCAATCCTCAATCTTCAATCCTCAATACTCAATCTTCAATCCTCAATCCTCAATCCTCAGTCCTCAAACCTCAATTCTGAATCCTCAACCCTGAATCCTCAATCTTCAGCCCTCAGTCCTCAATCCTCAATATTCAATCCTCAATACTCACTCTTCAATCCTCGATCCTCAATCCTAAATCCTCAGTCCTCATTCTTCAATCCTCAATACCCAATCCTCAATCTTCAATCCTCAATCCTCAATCCTCAATTCTCAATCCTCGATCCTCAATCTTCTGACCTCAAACATCAATAATCAACCCTCAGTCCTCGTCCTCAATCCACAACCCTCAGTCCTCAATCCTCAATCTTCAATCATCAATATTCAATCTTCAATCCTCAACCCTCAATCCTCGATCCTCAATCCTCAATCCTCAATGTTCAATCCTCAATACCCAATCCTCAATCTTCAATCCTCAATCCTCAATCCTCAATCCTCAATTCTCAATCCTCAATTCTCTGTCCTCAGTCCTCAAACCACAACCCTCAACCCGCAGCCCTCATCGTCAATTCTCAATCCTCAATCCTCAATCCTCAATCTTCAATCCTCAATACTCAATCTTCAATCCACAATCCTCAATCTTCAATCCTCAATACTCAATCTTCAATCCTCAATCCTCAATCCTCAATACTCAATCGTCAATCCTCAGTCCTCAATCCTCAATCTTCCACCTCAATACTCAATCTTCAATCCTCAATCCTCAATCCTCAATACTCAATCCTCAATCCTCAGTCCTCAATCCTCAATCTTCAATCCTCAATCCTCAATCTACAATCATCAATATTCAATCTTCAATCCTCAATCCTCAATCCTCGATAATCAATCCTCAATCCTCAATGTTCAATCCTCAATACCCAATCCTCAATCTTCAATCCTCAATCCTCAATCCTCAATCCTTAATTCTCAATCCTCAATCCTCAGTCCTCAGTCCTCAAACCTCAATCCTCAACCCTCAGCCCTCATCGTCAATTCTCAATCCTCAATTCTCAATCCTCAATCTTCAATCCTCAATACTCAATCTTCAATCCACAATCCTCAATCTTCAATCCTCAATACTCAATCTTCAATCCTCAATCCTCAATCCTCAATACTCAATCCTCAATCCTCAGTCCTCAATCCTCAATCTTCAATCCTCAATACTCAATCTTCAATCCTCAATCCTCAATCCTCAATCCTCAATCCTCAATCCTCAATCCTCAATTCTCTGTCCTCAAACCTCAATCCTTAACCCTCAGTCCTCGTCCTCAAACCTCAACCCTCAATCCTCAATCCTCAATCTTCAATCCTCATTACTCAATCTTCAATCCGCAATCCTCAATCTTCAATCCTCAATACTCAATCCTTAATCCTCAATCCTCAATCCTCAATACTCAATCCTCAATCCTCAGTCCTCAATCCTCAATCTTCAATCCTCAATACTCAATCTTCAATCCTCAATCCTCAATCCTCAATTCTCAATCCTCATTCTTCAATCCTCATTACCCAATCCACAGTCCTCATTCCTCAATCCTCAATCCTCAATTCTCAACCCTCAATCCTCAATGATCATTCTTCAATCCTCAATCCTCAGTCTTCAAACCTCAATTCTGAATCCTCAATCCTGAATCCTAAATCTTCAGGCCTCAGTCCTCAGCAATCAGTTGGCAATCCCCAATCCTCAATAGAATATCCTCAATTCACAGTTTTCAATACTCAATTCTCAATCTGCAATCTTCAAACCTCTATCCACAAACATCAATTCTCATCACTGAACCCTCAACACTCAGTCCTCAATGTTCAATACTCAATCTTCAACCCACAATCCTCAATCGTCAGTCTTCAATCCTCTATACTCAATCTTCAATCCTCTATCCTCAAACCTCAATCCTCAATCCTCGATCCTCAATCCTCAATCCTCAATGTTCAATCCTCAATACCCAATCCTCAATCTTCAATCCTCAATCCTCAATCCTCATTCCTCAATTCTCAATCCTCAATCCTCAGTCCTCAGTCCTCAAACCTCAATCCTCAACCCTCAGCCCTCATCGTCAACTCTCAATCCTCAATCCTCAATCCTCAATCTTCAATCCTCAATACTCAATCTTCAGTTCACAATCCTCAATCTTCAATCGTCAATCCTCAATCCTCAATCCCCAATCCTCAATCTTCAACACTCTATCCTCAATCCTCAATTCTCAATCCTCAATCCTCAGTCCTCAGTCCTCAAACCTCAATACTCAACCCTCAGCCCTCATCCTCAATCCACAATCCTCAATCCTCAATCCTCAATCCTCAATCTTCAATCCTCGATACTCAATCTTCAATCCTCAATCCTCAGTCCTCAAACCTCAATTCTGAATCCCCAATCCTGATTCCTCAATCTTCAGCCCTCAGTCCTCAACAATCAGTTGTCAACCCTGAATCCTCAATAGAATATCCTCAATTCACAGTTTTCAATACTCAATACTCAATCTGCAATAAACAAACCTCTATCCACAAACATCAATTCTCATCACTCAACCCTCAAGACTCAGTCCTCAACGTTCAATCCTCAATCCTCAATCCACAATCCTCAATCGTCAATCTTCAATCCTCAATCCCCAGTTCTCAATCTTCAATCCTCAATGCTCATTCCTAAATCCTCAATCCTCAGTCCTCAATCCTCAATCTTCAATCCTCAATCCTCAATCCTCAATCCTCAATATTCAACACACAACCCTCAACCACCAATCCTCAATACTCAACCATCAATCCTCAATTCTCAATACTCAATAGTGTATCCTGAATTCTCATGGTTCAATACCCAATGCACAATATTCAATAATCAAATCTCAATCCTCAAACATCAATTCTCAACACTCAATCCTCAACACTCAGTCCACCCTTTTCAATCCTCCATCCTCAACCCCCAATCCTCAAGCGTCAGTCCTCAATCCTCAAACCTCAACCCTCAGTACTCAGTCCATAAACCTCAATCCCGAATCCTCAATCCTGAATCCTCAATCTTTAGCCCCCAGTCCTCAACAATTAATCTTCAATCCCCAATCCTCAATAGAATATCCTCAATTCACAGTTTTCAATACTCAATCCCCATTCTTCAATCTTCAAATCTCAATCCACAAACATCAATTCCCATCACTCAACCCTGAACACTAAGTCCTCAACCTTCAATCCTCAACCCTCAGCCCTCATCCTCAATCCTCAATCCTCAATCCTCAATCCTCAATCTTCAATCCTCAATACTCAATCTTCAATCCTCAATCCTCAATCCTCAGTCCTCAAACCTCAGTTCTGAATCCTCAATCCTGAATCCTCAATCTTCAGCCCTCAGTCCTCAACAATCAGGTGACAATCCTCAGTCCTCAATAGAATATCTTCAATTCACAGTTTTCAATACACAATACTCAATCTGCAATATTCAAGTCTCTATCCACAAACATCAATTCTCATCACTCAACCCTCAACATTCAGTCCTCAATGTTCAATCCTCAATCCCCAATCCTCAATCCCCAATCATCAATGTTCAGTCTTCAATCCTCAACACTCAATCTTTAATCATCAATCCTCAATCCTCAATCTTCAATCCTCAATCCTCAATCCTGAATCCTCAATCCTCAAACCTCAATCCTCAATCCTCAATCCTCAATATTCAATCCTCAAAACTCAATCTTCAATCCTCGATCCTCATTCCTAAATCCTCAGTCCTCATTCTTCAATCCTCAATACCCAATCCTCAATCTTCAATCCTCAGTCCTCAATCCTCAATTCTCAATCCTCAATCCTCAATCTTCTGACCTCAAACATCAATAATCAACCCTCAGTCCTCGTCCTCAATCTACAACCCTCAGTCCTCAATCCTCAATCTTCAATCATCAATATTCAATCTTCAATCCTCAACCCTCAATCCTCGATCCTCAATCCTCAATCCTCAATGTTCAATCCTCAATACCCAATCCTCAATCTTCAATCCTCAATCCTCAATCCTCAATCCTCAATTCTCAATCCTCAATCCTCAGTCCTCAGTCCTCAAACCTCAACCCTCAATCCGCAGCCCTCATCGTCAATTCTCAATCCTCAATCCTCAATCCTCAATCTTCAATCCTCAATACTCAATCTTCAATCCACAATCCTCAACCTTCAATCCTCAATACTCAATCTTCAATCCTCAATCCTCAATCCTCAATACTCAATCCTCAATCCTCAGTCCTCAATCCTCAATCTTCTACCTCAATACTCAATCTTCAATCCTCAATCCTCAATCTTCAATCCACAATCCTCAATCGTCAAACTTCAATCCTCAATACTCAATCTTCAATCCTCTATCCTCAATCCTCAATCCTCAATCCTCATTCTTCAATCCTCAATACCCAATCCTCAATCTTCAGTTCTCAATCCTCAATCCTCAATTCTCAATCCTCCATCCTCAGTCCTCAATCCTCAATCTTCTACCTCAATACTCAATCTTCAATCCTCAATCCTCAATCTTCAATCCACAATCCTCAATCGTCAAACTTCAATCCTCAATACTCAATCTTCAATCCTCTATCCTCAATCCTCAATCCTCAATCCTCATTCTTCAATCCTCAATACCCAATCCTCAATCTTCAGTTCTCAATCCTCAATCCTCAATTCTCAATCCTCCATCCTCAGTCCTCAGTCCTTAAACCTCAATCCTCAATCCTCAATCCTCAGTCCTCAAACCTCAATTCTGAATCCTCAATACTGAATCCTCAATCTTCAGCCCTCAGTCCTCAACAATCAGGTGACAATCCTGAATCCTCAATAGAATATCCTCAATTCACAGTATTCAATACTCAATACTCAATCTGCAATCTTCAAACCTCTATCCACAAACATCAATTCTCATCACTGAACCCTCAACACTCAGTCCTCAATGCTCAATACTCAATCTTCAATCCACAATCCACAATCCTCAATCCTCAATCCTCATTCTTCAATCCTCAATACCCAATCCTCAATCTTCTGTCCTCAATCCTCAATCCTCAATTCTCAACCCTCAGTCCTCAGTCCTCAGTCCTTAAACCTCAATCCTCAACCCTCAGCCCTCATCCTCAATCCTCAATCCTCAATCCTCAATCCTCAATCCTCAATCCTCAGTCCTCAAACCTCAATTCTGAATCCTCAATACTGAATCCTCAATCTTCAGCCCTCAGTCCTCAACAATCAGGTGACAATCCTCAATCCTCAATAGAATATCTTCAATTCACAGTTTTTAATACACAATACTCAATCTGCAATCTTCAAATCTCTATCCACAAACATCAATTCTCATCACTCAACCCTCAACACTCAGTCCTCAATGTTCAATCCTCAATCCTCAATTCTCAATCTTCAATCCTCAGTCCTCAATACTCAATCCTCAATCCTCAATCCTCAATCCTCAATCATCAATCCTCAACCTTCAATACTCAATCCTCAATCCTCAATCCTCAATCCTCAATCCTCAATCATCAATGCTCAGTCTTCAATACTCAACACTCAATCTTTAATCATCAATCCTCAATCCTCAATCTTCAATCCTCAATCTTCAATCCACAATCCTCAATCCTCAATTCTCAATCCTCAATCCTCATTCCTCAGACCTCAAACATTAATACTCAACCCTCGGTCCGCGTCCTCAATCCACAACCCTCAATCCTCAATCCTCAATCTACAATCATCAATATTCAATCTTCAATCCTCCATCCTCAATCCTCGATGCTCAATCCTCAATCTTCAATGTTCAACACTCAATACCCAATCCTCAATCTTCAATCCTCAATCCTCAATCCTCAATCCTCAATTCTCAATCCTCAATCCTCAGTCCTCAGTCCTCAAACCTCAATCCTCAACCCTCAGCCCTCATCGTCAATTCTCAATCCTCAATTCTCAATCCTCAATATTCAATCCTCAATACTCAATCTTCAATCCACAATCCTCAATCTTCAATCCTTAATACTCAATCTTCAATCCTCAATCCTCAATCCTCAATACTCAATCCTCAATCCTCAGTCCTCAATCCTCAATCTTCAATCCTCAATCCTCAATCTACAATCATCAATATTCAATCTTCAATCCTCAATCCTCAATCCACGATACTCAATCCTCAATCCACAATGTTCAATCCTCAATACCCAATCCTTAATCTTCAATCCTCAATCCTCAATCCTCAATCCTCAATTCTCAATCCTCAATCCTCAGTCCTCAGTCCTCAAACCTCAATCCTCAACCCTCAGCCCTCATCCTCAATCCTCAATCCTCAATCCTCAATCCTCAATCTTCAATCTTCAATACTCAATCTTCAATCCTCAATCCTCAATCCTCAGTCCTCAAACCTCAATTCTGAATCCTCAATACTGAATCTTCAATCTTCAGCCCTCAGTCCTCAACAATCAGGTGACAATCCTCAATCCTCAATAGAATATCTTCAATTCACAGTTTTCAATACACAATACTCAATCTGCAATCTTCAAATCTCTATCCACAAACATCAATTCGCATCACTCAACCCTCAACACTCAGTCCTCAATGTTCAATCCTCAGTCCTCAATTCTCAACCCTCAATCCTCAATTCTCAATCCTCAATCCTCAATAATCATTCTTCAATCCTCAATCCTCAGTCCTCAAACCTCAATTCTGTATCCTCAATCCTGAATCCTCAATCTTCAGCACTCAGTCCTCAACAATCAGTTGACAATCCTCAATCCTCAATAGAATATCCTCAATTCACAGTTTTCAATACTCAATACTCAATCTGCAATCTTCAAACCTCTAATCACAAACATCAGTCCTCATCACTGAACCCTCAACACTCAGTCCTCAATGCTCAATACTGAATCTTCAATCCACAATCCTCAATCGTTAAACTTCAATCCTCAATACTCAATCTTCAA
Source organism: Calliopsis andreniformis (assembly GCF_051401765.1). NCBI lineage: Eukaryota > Metazoa > Arthropoda > Insecta > Hymenoptera > Andrenidae > Calliopsis > Calliopsis andreniformis. The sequence continues at coordinate 4,027,012 of NW_027480443.1, read as the reverse complement.
TCCTCCATCCTCAATCCTCAATCCTCAATCCTCATTCTTCAATCCTCAATACCCAATCCTCAATCTTCAGTCCTCAATCCTCAATCCTCAATTCACAATCCTCAGTCCTCAGTCCTTAGTCCTTAAACCTCAATCCTCAACCCTCAGCCCTCATCCTCAATCCTCAATCCTCAATCCTCAATCCTCAATCTTCAATCCTCAATACTCAATCTTCAATCCTCAATCCTCAATCCTCAGTCCTCAAACCTCAATTCTGAATCCTCAATCCTGAATCCTCGATCTTCAGCCCTCAGTCCTCAGCAATCAGGTGACAATCCTCAATCCTCAATAGAATATCTTCAATTCACAGTTTTCAATACACAATACTCAATCTGCAATCTTCAAATCTCTATCCACAAACATCAATTCTCATCACTCAACACTCAACACTCAGTCCTCAATGTTCAATCCTCAGTCCTCAATCCTCAATCCTCAATCCTCAATTCTCAATCCTCAATCCTCAATAATCATTCTTCAATCCTCAATCCTCAGTCCTCAAACCTCAATTCTGAATCCTCAATCCTGAATCCTCAATCTTCAGCACTCAGTCCTCAACAATTAGGTGAGAATCCTCAATCCTCAATAGAATATCTTCAATTCACAGTTTTCAATACACAATACTCAATCTGCAATCTTCAAATCTCTATCCACAAACATCAATTCTCATCACTCAACCCTCAACACTCAGTCCTCAATGTTCAATCCTCAGTCCTCAATCCTCAATCCTCAATCCTCAATTCTCAATCCTCAATCCTCAATAATCATTCTTCAATCATCAATCCTCAGTCCTCAAACCTCAATTCTGAATCCTCAATCCTGAATCCTCAATCTTCAGCCCTCAGTCCTCAACAATCAGGTGACAATCCTCAATCCTCAATAGAATATCTTCAATTCACAGTTTTCAATACACAATACTCAATCTGCAATCTTCAAATCTCTATCCACAAACATCAATTCTCATCACTCAACACTCAACACTCAGTCCTCAATGTTCAATCCTCAATCCTCAATTCTCAATCATGAATCCTCAACCTTCAATACTCAATCCTCAATCCTCAATCCTCAATCCTCAATCCTCAATCATTAATGCTCAGTCTTCAATCCTCAACACTCAATCTTTAATCATAAATCCTCAATCCTCAATCTTCAATCCTCAATCCTCAATCCTGAATCCTCAATCCTCAAACCTCAATCCTCAATCCTCAATCCTCAATATTCAATCCTCAATACTCAATCTTCAATCCTCGATCCTCATTCCTAAATCCTCAGTCCTCATTCTTCAATCCTCAATACCCAATCCTCAATCTTCAATCCTCAATCCTCAATCCTCAATTCTCAATCCTCAATCCTCATTCCTCAGACCTCAAACATTAATACTCAACCCTCAGTCCGCGTCCTCAATCCACAACCCTCAATCCTCAATCCTCAATCTACATTCATCAATATTCAATCCTCAATCCTCAATCCTCAATCCTCGATACTCAATCCTCAATCCTCAATGTTCAACCTTCAATACCCAATCCTCAATCTTCAATCCTCAATCCTCAATCCTCAATCCTCAATTCTCAATCCTCAATCGTCAATCTACAATCATCAATATTCAATCTTCAATCCTCAATCCTCAATCCTCGATACTCAATCCTCAATCCTCAATGTTCAATCCTCAACACCCAATCCTTAATCTTCAATCCTCAATCCTCAATCCTCAATCCTCAATTCTCAATCCTCAATCCTCAGTCCTTAGTCCTCAAACCTCAAACCTCAACCCTCAGCCCTCATCGTCAATTCTCAATCCTCAATTCTCAATCCTCAATCTTCAATCCTCAATACTCAATCTTCAATCCACAATCCTCTATCTTCAATCCTCAATCCTCAATCTTCAATCCTCAGTCCTCAATACTCAATCCTCAATCCTCATCCTCAACCCTCAACCATCAATCCTCAACCTTCAATACCCAATCCTCAATCCTCAATCCTAAATCCTCAATCCTCAATCATCAATACTCAATCTTCAATCCTCAACACTCAATCTTTAATCATCAATCCTCAATCCTCAATCTTCAATCCTCAATCCTCAATCCTGAATCCTCAATCCTCAATCCTCAATCCTCAATCCTCAATCCTCAATCCTCAATCTTCATTCCTCAATACTCAATCTTCAATCCTCAATCTTCAATCCTCGATCCTCAATCCTCAATATTCAACACACAACCCTCAACCACCAATCCTCAATACTCAACCATCAATCCTCAAGCGTCAATCCTCAATCCTCAACCCTCAATCCTCAATTCTCAATCCTCAATCCTCAGTGCTCAGTCCTCAAACCTCAATCCTCAACCCTCAGCCCTCATCCTCAATCCTCAATCCTCAACCCTCAATCCTCAATCTTCAATCTTCAATACTCAATCTTCAATCCTCAATCCTCAATCCTCAGTCCTCAAACCTCAATTCTGAATCCTCAATACTGAATCCTCAATCTTCAGCCCTCAGTCCTCAACAATCAGGTGACAATCCTCAATCCTCAATAGAATATCTTCAATTCACAGTTTTCAATACACAATACTCAATCTGCAATCTTCAAATCTCTATCCACAAACATCAATTCTCATCACTCAACCCTCAACACTCAGTCCTCAATGTTCAATCCTCAGTCCTCAATTCTCAATCCTCAATCCTCAATTCTCAATCCTCAATCCTCAATAATCATTCTTCAATCCTCAATCCTCAGTCCTCAAACCTCAATTCTGAATCCTCAATCCTGAATCCTCAATCTTCAGCACTCAGTCCTCAACAATTAGGTGACAATCCTCAATCCTCAATAGAATATCTTCAATTCACAGTTTTCAATACACAATACTCAATCTGCAATCTTCAAATCTCTATCCACAAACATCAATTCTCATCACTCAACCCTCAACACTCAGTCCTCAATGTTCAATCCTCAGTCCTCAATCCTCAATCCTCAATCCTCAATTCTCAATCCTCAATCCTCAATAATCAATCTTCAATCCTCAATCCTCAGTCCTCAAACCTCAATTCTGAATCCTCAATCCTGAATCCTCAATCTTCAGCACTCAGTCCTCAACAATCAGTTGACAATCCTCAATCCTCAATAGAATATCCTCAATTCACAGTTTTCAATACTCAATACTCAATCTGCAATCTTCAAACCTCTATCCACAAACATCAGTCCTCATCACTGAACCCTCAACACTCAGTCCTCAATGCTCAATACTCAATCTTCAATCCACAATCCTCAATCGTTAAACTTCAATCCTCAATACTCAATCTTCAATCCTCCAACCTCAATCCTCAGTCCTCAAACCTCAATTCTGAATCCTCAATCCTGAATCCTCAATCTTCAGCCCTCAGTCCTCAACAATCAGGTGACAATCCTCAATCCTCAATAGAATATCTTCAATTCACAGTTTTCAATACACAATACTCAATCTGCAATCTTCAAATCTCTATCCACAAACATCAATTCTCATCACTCAACACTCAACACTCAGTCCTCAATGTTCAATCCTCAATCCTCAATCCTCAATCATCAATCCTCAACCTTCAATACTCAATCCTCAATCCTCAATCCTCAATCCTCAATCCTCAATCATTAATGCTCAGTCCTCAATCCTCAACACTCAATCTTTAATCATAAATCCTCAATCCTCAATCTTCAATCCTCAATCCTCAATCCTGAATCCTCAATCCTCAAACCTCAATCCTCAATCCTCAATCCTCAATATTCAATCCCCAATACTCAATCTTCAATCCTCGATCCTCATTCCTAAATCCTCAGTCCTCATTCTTCAATCCTCAATACCCAATCCTCAATCTTCAATCCTCAATCCTCAATCCTCAATTCTCAATCCTCAATCCTCATTCCTCAGACCTCAAACATTAATACTCAACCCTCAGTCCGCGTCCTCAATCCACAACCCTCAATCCTCAATCCTCAATCTACATTCATCAATATTCAATCTTCAATCCTCAATCCTCAATCCTCGATACTCAATCCTCAATCCTCAATGTTCAACCCTCAATACCCAGTCCTCAATCTTCAATCCTCAATCCTCAATCCTCAATCCTCAATTCTCAATCCTCAATCCTCAATCTACAATCATCAATATTCAATCTTCAATCCTCAATCCTCAATCCTCGATACTCAATCCTCAATCCTCAATGTTCAATCCTCAATACCCAATCCTTAATCTTCAATCCTCAATCCTCAATCCTCAATCCTCAATTCTCAATCCTCAATCCTCAGTCCTTAGTCCTCAAACCTCAAACCTCAACCCTCAGCCCTCATCGTCAATTCTCAATCCTCAATTCTCAATCCTCAATCTTCAATCCTCAATGCTCAATCTTCAATCCACAATCCTCTATCTTCAATCCTCAATACTCAATCTTCAATCGTCAATCCTCAATCCTCAATACTCAATCCTCAATCCTCAGTCCTTAATCCTCAATCTTCAATCCTCAATACTCAATCTTCAATCCTCAATCCTCAATCCTCAATCCTCAATCCTCAATCCTCAATCCTCAATACTCAATCTTCAATCCTCAATCCTCAGTCCTCAAACCTCAATTCTGAATCCTCACTCCTGAATCCTAAATCTTCAGCCCTCAGTCCTCAACAATCAGTTGCCAATCATCAATCCTCAATATTATATCCTCAATTCACAGTCTTCAATACTCAATACTCAATCTGCAATCTTCGAATCTGCATATCTCTATCCACAAACGTCAATTCTCATCACTCAACCCTCAACACTCAGTCCTCAATGTTCAATCCTCAATCCTCAATTCTCAATCTTCAATCCTCAATACTCAATTTTTAATCCTCAATCCTCAATCCTCAATCTTCAATCCTCCATCCTCAATCCTCAGTCCTCAAACCTCAATTCTGAATCCTCAATCCTGAATCCTCAATCTTCAGCCCTCAGTCCTCAACAATCAGGTGACAATCCTCAATCCTCAATAGAGTATCTTCAATTCACAGTTTTCAATACACAATACTCAATCTGCAATCTTCAAATCTCTGTCCACAAACATCAATTCTCATCACTCAACACTCAACACTCAGTCCTCAATGTTCAATCCTCAATCCTCAATTCTCAATCATCAATCCTCAACCTTCAATACTCAATCCTCAATCCTCAATCCTCAATCCTCAATCCTCAATCCTCAATCATTAATGCTCAGTCTTCAATCCTCAACACTCAATCTTTAATCATAAATCCTCAATCCTCAATCTTCAATCCTCAATCCTCAATCCTGAATCCTCAATCCTCAAACCTCAATCCTCAATCCTCAATCCTCAATATTCAATCCTCAATACTCAATCTTCAATCCTCGATCCTCATTCCTAAATCCTCAGTCCTCATTCTTCAATCCTCAATACCAAATCCTCAATCTTCAATCCTCAATCCTCAATCCTCAATCCTCAATCCTCAATCCTCAATCCTCAATCTTCAATCCTCGATACTCAATCTTCAATCCTCAATCCTCAGTCCTCAAACCTCAATTCTGAATCCTCAATCCTGAATCCTCAATCTTCAGCCCTCAGTCCTCAACAATCAGTTGTCAACCCTGAATCCTCAATAGAATATCCTCAATTCACAGTTTTCAATACTCAATACTCAATCTGCGTTCTTCAAACCTCTATCCACAAACATCAATTCTCATCACTCAACCCTCAACACTCAGTCCTCAACGTTCAATCCTCAATCCTCAATCCACAATCCTCAATCGTCAATCTTCAATCCTCAATCCCCAGTCCTCAATCTTCAATCCTCAATGCTCAATCCTCAATCCTCAATCCTCAGTCCTCAATCCTCAATCCTCAGACCTCAAACCTCAATCCTCAACCGTCAGTCCTCGTCCTCAATCCTCAACACTCAATCGTCAATCCTCAATCTTCAATCATCAATAGTCAATATTCAATCCTCAATCTTCAATCCTCAATCCTCAATGCTCAATCCTCAATATTCAACACACAACCCTCAACCACTAATCCTCAATACTCAACCATCAATCCTCAATTCCTAATACTCAATAGTGTATCCTGAATTATCATGGTTCAATGCTCAATCCACAATATTCAAAAATCAAATCTCAATCCTCAAACATCAATTCTCAACACTCAATCCTCAATCCTCAGTCCTCAGTCCTCAAACCTCAATCCTCAACCCTCAGCCCTCATCGTCAACTCTCAATCCTCAATCCTCAATCCTCAATCTTCAATCCTCAATACTCAATCTTCAATTCACAATCCTCAATCTTCAATCCTCAATCCTCAATCCTCAATACCCAATCCTCAATCTTCAACACTCTATCCTCAATTCTCAATTCTCAACCCTCAATCCTCAGTCCTCAGTCCTCAAACCTCAATACTCAACCCTCAGACCTCATCCTCAGCCCACAATCCTCAATCCTCAATCCTCAATCCTCAACCTTCAATCCTCAACCTTCAATACTCAATCCTCAATCCTCAATCCTCAATCCTCAATCCTCAATCATCAATGCTCAGTCTTCAATCCTCAACACTCAATCTTTAATCATCAATCCTCAATCCTCAATCTTCAATCCTCAATCCTCAATCCTGAATCCTCAATCCTCAATCCTCAATCCTCAATCCTCAATCCTCAATATTGAATCCTCAATACTCAATCTTAAATCCTCGATCCTCAATCCTAAATCCTCAGTACTCATTCTTCAATCCTCAATACCCAATCCTGAATCTTCAATCCTCAATCCTCAATCCTCAATTCTCAATCATCAATCCTCAGTCCTCAGTCCTCAAACCTCAACCCTCAACCCGCAGCCCTCATCGTCAATTCTCAATCCTCAATCCTCAATCCTCAATCTTCAATCCTCAATACTCAATCTTCAATCCACAATCCTCAATCTTCAATCCTCAATACTCAATCTTCAGTCCTCAAACATCAATACTCAACCCTCAGTCCTCGTCCTCAATCCACAACACTCAATCTTCAATCCTCAATCTTCAATCATCAATATTCAATCTTCAATCCTCAACCCTCAAACCTGGATCCTCAATCCTCAATTCCCAATCCTCAATCGTCAATCCTCAATCCTCAATCCTCAATCCTCAATTCCCAATCCTCAATCCTCAGTCCTCAGTCCTCAAACATCAAACCTCAACCCTCAAACCTCAATCCTCAACCGTCAGTCCCTGTCCTCAATCCTCAACACTCAATCCTCAATCCTCAATCCTCAATCGTAAATCCTCAATCCTCAATCCTCAATCTTCAATCCTCAATCCTCAATCCTCAATCCTCTATCCTCATTCTTCAATCCTCAATACCCAATCCTCAATCTTCAACACTCAATCCTCAATCCTCAATTCTCAATCCTCAATCCTCAGTCCTCAGTCCTCAAATCTCAATACTCAACCCTCAGCCCTCATCCTCAATCCTCAGTCCTCAATCCTCAATCCTCAATCTTCGATCCTCGATACTCAATCTTCAATCCTCAATCCTCAGTCCTCAAACCTCAATTCCGAATCCTCAATCCTGAATCCTCAATCTTCAGCCCTCAGTCCTCAACAATCAGTTGTCAACCCTGAATCCTCTATAGAATATCCTCAGTTCACAGTTTTCAATACTCAATACTCAATCTGCATTCTTCAAACCTCTATCCACAAACATCAATTCTCATCATTCAACCCTCAACACTCAGTCCTCAACGTTCAATCCTCAATCCTCAATCCACAATCCTCAATCGTCTATCGTCAATCCTCAATCCCCAGTCCTCAAACTTCAATCCTCAATGCTCAATCCTCAATCCTCAATCCTCAGTCCTCAATCCTCAATCCTCAGACCTCAAACCTCAATCCTCAACCGTCAGTCCTCGTGCTCAATCCTCAACACTCAATCCTCAATCCTCAATCTTCAATCATCAATACTCAATATTCAATCCTCAGTCTTCAATCCTCAATCCTCAATCCTCTATCCTCAATATTCAACACACAACCCTCAACCACCAATCCTCAATACTCAACCATCAATCCTCAATTCCTAATACTCAATAGTGTATCCTGAATTATCTTGGTTCAATACTCAATCCACAATATTCAATAATCAAATCTCAATCCTCAAACATCAATACTCAACACTCAATCCTCAACACTCAGTCCACTCTTTTCAATCCTCCATCCTCAACCCTCAATCCTCAAGCGTCAATCCTCAATCCTCGACCCTCAATCCTCAGTCCTTAAACCTCAATCCCGATTCCTCGATCCTGAATCCTCAATCTTTAGCCCTCAGTCCTCAACAATCAATTGTCAATCCTCAATCCTCAATAGAATATCCTCAATTCACAGTTTTCAATACTCAATACTGAATCTGCAATCTTCGAATCTGCATATCTCTATCCACAATCGTCAATTCTCATCACTCAACCCTCAACACTCAGACCTCAATGTTAAATCCTCAATCCTCAATTCTCTATCTTCAATCCTCAATACTGAATCTTCAATCCTCAATCCTCAATCCTCAATCATCAATCCTCAATCCTCAAACCTCAGTCCTCATCCTCAATTCTCAATTCTCAATCCTCAATCCTCAATCCTCAACCCTCTATCTTCAATCCTAAATAATCAATCTCCAATACTAGATCCTCAATCCCCAATCCTCAATCCTCAATACTCAATCTTTAATCCTCAATCCTCAATCCTCAACCTTCAATCCTCAGTCCTCAATACTCAATCATCAATCCTCATCCTCAACCCTCAATCATCAATCCTCAACCTTCAATACTCAATCCTCAATCCTCAATCCTAAATCCTCAATCCTCAATGTTCAATACTCAATCTTCAACCCACAATCCTCAATCGTCAATCTTCAATCCTCAATACTCAATCTTCAATCCCCTATCCTCAATCCTCAATCCTCAATCCTCATTCTTCAATCCTCAATACCCAATCCTCAATCTTCAATCCTCAATCCTCAATCCTCAATTCTCAATCCTCAATCCTCAGTCCTCAGTCCTTAAACCTCAATCCTCAATCCTCATTCTTCAATCCTCAATACCCAATCCTCAATCTGCAATCCTCAATCCTCAATCCTCAATTCTCAATCCTCAATCCTCAGTCCTCAGTCCTTAAACCTCAATCCTCAACCCTCAGCACTCATCCTCAATCCTCAATCCTCAATCCTCAATCCCCAATCCTCAATCCTCAATACCCAATCCTAAATCTTCAATCCTCAATCCTCAATTATCAATTCTCAATCCTCAATCCTCAATTCTCTGTCCTCAAACCTCAATCCTCAACCCTCAGTCCTCGTCCTCAAACCTCAACCCTCAATCCTCAATCCTCAATCTTCAATCCTCAATACTCAATCTTCAATCCACAATCCTCAATCTTCAATCCTCAATACTCAATCTTTAATCCTCAATCCTCAATCCTCAATACTCAATCCTCAATCCTCAGTCCTCAATCCTCAATCTTCAATCCTCAATACTCATTCTTCAATCCTCAATCCTCAATCCTCAATTCTCAATCCCCATTCTTCAATCCTCATTACCCAATCCACAATCCTCATTCCTCAATCCTCAATACTCAATTCTCAACCCTCAATCCTCAGTAATCATTCTTCAATCCTCAATCCTCAGTCTTCAAACCTCAATTCTTAATCCTCAATCCTGAATCCTCAATCTTCAGGCCTCAGTCCTCAACAATCAGTTGACAATCCTCAATCCTCAATAGAATATCCTCAATTCACAGTTTTCAATACTCAATACTCATTCTGCAATCTTCAAACCTCTATCCACAAACATCAATTCTCATCACTGAACCCTCAACACTCAATCCTCAATGTTCAATACTCAATCTTCAACCCACAATCCTCAATCGTCAATCTTCAATCCTCAATACTCAATCTTCAATCCTCTATCCTCAATCCTCAATCCTCAATCCTCATTCTTCAATCCTCAATACCCAATCCTCAATCTGCAATCCTCAATCCTCAATCCTCAATTCTCAATCCTCAATCCTCAGTCCTCAGTCCTTAAACCTCAATCCTCAACCCTCAGCCCTCATCCTCAATCCTCAATCCTCAATCCTCAATCCTCAATCTTCAATCCTCAATACTCAATCTTCAACACTCAATCCTCAATCCTCAATTCTCAATCCTCAATCCTCAGTCCTCAGTCCTCAATCCTCAATACTCAACCCTCAGCCCTCATCCTCAATCCTCAATCCTCAATCCTCAATCCTCAATCTTCAATCCTCGATACTCAATCTTCAATCCTCAATCCTCAGTCCTCAAACCTCAATTCTGAATCCTCAATCCTGAATCCTCAATCTTCAGCCCTCAGTCCTCAACAATCAGTTGTCAACCCTGAATCCTCAATAGAATATCCTCAATTCACAGTTTTCAATACTCAATACTCAATCTGCGTTCTTCAAACCTCTATCCACAAACATCAATTCTCATCACTCAACCCTCAACACTCAGTCCTCAACGTTCAATCCTCAATCCTCAATCCACAATCCTCAATCGTCAATCTTCAATCCTCAATCCCCAGTCCTCAATCTTCAATCCTCAATGCTCAATCCTCAATCCTCAATCCTCAGTCCTCAATCCTCAATCCTCAGACCTCAAACCTCAATCCTCAACCGTCAGTCCTCGTCCTCAATCCTCAACACTCAATCGTCAATCCTCAATCTTCAATCATCAATAGTCAATATTCAATCCTCAATCTTCAATCCTCAATCCTCAATGCTCAATCCTCAATATTCAACACACAACCCTCAACCACTAATCCTCAATACTCAACCATCAATCCTCAATTCCTAATACTCAATAGTGTATCCTGAATTATCATGGTTCAATGCTCAATCCACAATATTCAAAAATCAAATCTCAATCCTCAAACATCAATTCTCAACACTCAATCCTCAATCCTCAGTCCTCAGTCCTCAAACCTCAATCCTCAACCCTCAGCCCTCATCGTCAACTCTCAATCCTCAATCCTCAATCCTCAATCTTCAATCCTCAATACTCAATCTTCAATTCACAATCCTCAATCTTCAATCCTCAATCCTCAATCCTCAATACCCAATCCTCAATCTTCAACACTCTATCCTCAATTCTCAATTCTCAACCCTCAATCCTCAGTCCTCAGTCCTCAAACCTCAATACTCAACCCTCAGACCTCATCCTCAGCCCACAATCCTCAATCCTCAATCCTCAATCCTCAACCTTCAATCCTCAACCTTCAATACTCAATCCTCAATCCTCAATCCTCAATCCTCAATCCTCAATCATCAATGCTCAGTCTTCAATCCTCAACACTCAATCTTTAATCATCAATCCTCAATCCTCAATCTTCAATCCTCAATCCACAATCCTGAATCCTCAATCCTCAATCCTCAATCCTCAATCCTCAATCCTCAATATTGAATCCTCAATACTCAATCTTAAATCCTCGATCCTCAATCCTAAATCCTCAGTACTCATTCTTCAATCCTCAATACCCAATCCTCAATCTTCAATCCTCAATCCTCGATCCTCAATTCTCAATCATCAATCCTCAATCTTCTGACCTCAAACTTCAATAATCAACCCTCAGTCCTGGTCCTCAATCCGTAACCCTCAGTCCTCAATCCTCAATCTTCAATCATCAATATTCAATCTTCAATCCTCAACCCTCAATCCTCGATACTCAATCCTCAATCCTCAGTCCTCAGTCCTCAAACCTCAACCCTCAACCCGCAGCCCTCATCGTCAATTCTCAATCCTGAATCCTCAATCCTCAATCTTCAATCCTCAATACTCAATCTTCAACCCACAATCCTCAATCTTCAATCCTCAATACTCAATCTTCAGTCCTCAAACATCAATACTCAACCCTCAGTCCTCGTCCTCAATCCACAACACTCAATCTTCAATCCTCAATCTTCAATCATCAATATTCAATCTTCAATCCTCAACCCTCAATCCTGGATCCTCAATCCTCAATTCCCAATCCTCAATCGTCAATCCTCAATCCTCAATCCTCAATCCTCAATTCCCAATCCTCAATCCTCAGTCCTCAGTCCTCAAACATCAAACCTCAACCCTCAAACCTCAATCCTCAACCGTCAGTCCCTGTCCTCAATCCTCAACGCTCAATCCTCAATCCTCAATCCTCAATTGTAAATCCTCAATCCTCAATCCTCAATCTTCAATCCTCAATCCTCAATCCTCAATCCTCTATCCTCATTCTTCAATCCTCAATACCCAATCCTCAATCTTCAACACTCAATCCTCAATCCTCAATTCTCAATCCTCAATCCTCAGTCCTCAGTCCTCAAATCTCAATACTCAACCCTCAGCCCTCATCCTCAATCCTCAGTCCTCAATCCTCAATCCTCAATCTTCGATCCTCGATACTCAATCTTCAATCCTCAATCCTCAGTCCCCAATCCTCAATCCTCAATACTCAATCTTTAATCCTCAATCCTCAATCCTCAACCTTCAATCCTCAGTCCTCAATACTCAATCATCAATCCTCATCCTCAACCCTCAATCATCAATCCTCAACCTTCAATACTCAATCCTCAATCCTCAATCCTAAATCCTCAATCCTCAATGTTCAATACTCAATCTTCAACCCACAATCCTCAATCGTCAATCTTCAATCCTCAATACTCAATCTTCAATCCCCTATCCTCAATCCTCAATCCTCAATCCTCATTCTTCAATCCTCAATACCCAATCCTCAATCTTCAATCCTCAATCCTCAATCCTCAATTCTCAATCCTCAATCCTCAGTCCTCAGTCCTTAAACCTCAATCCTCAACCCTCAGCCCTCATCCTCAATCCTCAATCCTCAATCCTCAATCCTCAATCTTGAATCCTCAATACTCAATCTTCAATCCTCAATCCTCGATCCTCAGTCCTCAAACCTCAATTCTGAATCCTCAACCCTGAATCCTCAATCTTCAGCCCTCAGTCCTCAACAATCAGGTTACAATCCTCAATCCTCAATGGAATATTCTCAATTCACAGTTTTCAACACACAATACTCATTCTGCAATCTTCAAATCTCTATCCACAAACATCAATTCTCACCACTCAACCCTCAAGACTCAGTCCTCAATGTTCAATCCTCAATCCTCAATTCTCAATCTTCAATCCTCAATACTCAATCTTTAATCCTCAATCCTCAATCCTCAATCTTCAATCCTCAGTCCTCAATACTCAATCCTCAATCCTCATCCTCAACCCTCAATCATCAATCCTCAACCTTCAATACTCAATCCTCAATCCTCAATCCTAAATCCTCAATCCTCAATCATCAATCCTCAATCTTCAATCCTCAACACTCAATCTTTAATCAGCAATCCTCAATCCTCAATCTTCAATCCTCAATCCTCAATCCTGAATCCTCAATCCTCAATCCTCAATCCTCAATCCTCAGTCCTCAATCTTCAATCCTCAATACTCAATCTTCAATCCTCGATCCTCAATCCTAGATCCTCAGTCCTCACTCTTCAATCCTCAATACCCAATCCTCACTCTTCAATCCTCAATCCTCAATCCTCAATTCTCAATACTCAATCCTCAATCTTCAGACCTCAAACATCAATACTCAACCCTCAGTCCTCGTCCTCAATCCACAACACTCAATCTTCAATCCTCAATCTTCAATCCTCAATACTCAATCTTCAATCCACAATCCTCAATCTTCAATCCTCAATACTCAATCTTTAATCCTCAATCCTCAATCCTCAATACTCAATCCTCAATCCTCAGTCCTCAATCCTCAATCTTCAATCCTCAATACTCATTCTTCAATCCTCAATCCTCAATCCTCAATTCTCAATCCTCATTCTTCAATCCTCATTACCCAATCCACAATCCTCATTCCTCAATCCTCAATCCTCAATTCTCAACCCTCAATCCTCAATAATCATTCTTCAATCCTCAATCCTCAGTCTTCAAACCTCAATTCTGAATCCTCAATCCTGAATCCTCAATCTTCAGGCCTCAGTCCTCAACAATCAGTTGACAGTCCTCAATCCTCAATAGAATATCCTCAATTCACAGTTTTCAATACTCAATACTCATTCTGCAATCTTCAAACCTCTATCCACAAACATCAATTCTCATCACTGAACCCTCAACACTCAGTCCTCAATGTTCGATACTCAATCTTCAACCCACAATCCTCAATCGTCAATCTTCAATGCTCAATACTCAATCTTCAATCCTCTATCCTCAATCCTCAATCCTCAATCCTCATTCTTCAATCCTCAATACCCAATCCTCAATCTTCAATCCTCAATCCTCAATCCTCAGTTCTCAATCCTCAATCCTCAGTCCTCAGTCCTTAAACCTCAATCCTCAACCCTCAGCCCTCATCCTCAATCCTCAATCCTCAATCCTCAATCCTCAATCTTCAATCCTCAATACTCAATCTTCAACACTCAATCCTCAATCCTCAATTCTCAATCCTCAATCCTCAGTTCTCAGTCCTCAAACCTCAATACTCAACCCTCAGCCCTCATCCTCAATCCTCAATCCTCAATCTTCAATCCTCGATACTCAATCTTCAATCCTCAATCCTCAGTCCTCAAACCTCAATTCTGAATCCTCAATCCTGAATCCTCAATCTTCAGCCCTCAGTCCTCAACAATCAGTTGTCAACCCTGAATCCTCAATAGAATATCCTCAATTCACAGTTTTCAATACTCAATACTCAATCTGCGTTCTTCAAACCTCTATCCACAAACATCAATTCTCATCACTCAACCCTCAACACTCAGTCCTCAACGTTCAATCCTCACTCGTCAATCCACAATCCTCAATCGTCAATCTTCAATCCTCAATCCCCAGTCCTCAATCTTCAATCCTCAATGCTCAATCCTCAATCCTCAATCCTCAGTCCTCAATCCTCAATCCTCAGACCTCAAACCTCAATCCTCAACCGTCAGTCCTCGTCCTCAATCCTCAACACTCAATCCTCAATCCTCAATCTTCAATCATCAATAGTCAATATTCAATCCTCAATCTTCAATCCTCAATCCTCGATCCTCAATCCTCAATCCTCAATGTTCAATCCTCAATACCCAATCCTCAATCTTCAATCCTCAATCCTCAATCCTCAATCCTCAATTCTCAATCCTCAATCCTCAGTCCTCAGTCCTCAAACCTCAACCCTCAACCCGCAGCCCTCATCGTCAATTCTCAATCCTCAATCCTCAATCCTCAATCTTCAATCCTCAATACTCAATCTTCAATCCACAATCCTCAATCTTCAATCCTCAATACTCAATCTTCAATCCTCAATCCTCAATCCTCAATACTCAATCCTCAATCCTCAATCATCAACCCTCACTCCTCAATCCTCAATCCTCAATCCTCAATCATCAACCCTCACTCCTCAATCCTCAATCCTCAATCCTCAATCATCAATCCTCAATCCTCAATCCTCAATCCTCAATCCTCAACCCTCAATCCTCAATCCTCAATCCTCAATCCTCAATCCTCAATCCTCAATCCTCAATCCTCAATCCTCAATCCTCAATCCTCAATCCTCTATCCTCATTCTTCAATCCTCAATACCCAATCCTCAATCTTCAACACTCAATCCTCAATCCTCAATTCTCAATCCTCAATCCTCAGTCCTCAGTCCTCAAACCTCAATACTCAACCCTGAGCCCTCATCCTCAATCCTCAATCCTCAATCCTCAATCCTCAATCTTCAATCCTCGATACTCAATCTTCAATCCTCGATACTCAATCTTCAATCCTCAATCCTCGGTCCTCAAACCTCAATTCTGAATCCTCAACCCTGAATCCTCAATCTTCAGCCCTCAGTCCTCTTCAATCAGTTGTCAACCCTGAATCCTCAATAGAATATCCTCAGTTCACAGTTTTCAATACTCAATACTCAATCTGCATTCTTCAATCCTCTATCCACAAACATCAATTCTCATCACTCAACCCTCAACACTCAGTCCTCAACGTTCAATCGTCAATCCTCAATCCACAATCCTCAATCGTCAATCCTCAATACTCAATCTTCAATTCACAATCCTCAATCCTCAATGCTCAATCCTCAATCCTCAATCCTCAGTCCTCAATCCTCAATCCTCAGACCTCAAACCTCAATCCTCAACCGTCAGTCCTCGTCCTCAATCCTCAACACTCAATCCTCAATCCTCAATCTTCAATCATCAATAGTCAATATTCAATCCTCAATCTTCAATCCTCAATCCTCGATCCTCAATCCTCAATCCTCAATGTTCAATCCTCAATACCCAATCCTCAATCTTCAATCCTCAATCCTCAATCCTCAATCCTCAATTCTCAATCCTCAATCCTCAGTCCTCAGTCCTCAAACCTCAACCCTCAACCCGCAGCCCTCATCGTCAATTCTCAATCCTCAATCCTCAATCCTCAATCTTCAATCCTCAATACTCAATCTTCAATCCACAATCCTCAATCTTCAATCCTCAACACTCAATCTTCAATCCTCAATCCTCAATCCTCAATACTCAATCCTCAATCCTCAATCATCAACCCTCACTCCTCAATCCTCAATCCTCAATCCTCAATCATCAACCCTCACTCCTCAATCCTCAATCCTCAATCCTCAATCATCAATCCTCAATCCTCAATCCTCAATCCTCAATCCTCAACCCTCAATCCTCAATCCTCAATCCTCAATCCTCAATCCTCAATCCTCAATCCTCAATCCTCAATCCTCAATCCTCAATCCTCAATCCTCAATCCTCAATCCTCTATCCTCATTCTTCAATCCTCAATACCCAATCCTCAATCTTCAACACTCAATCCTCAATCCTCAATTCTCAATCCTCAATCCTCAGTCCTCAGTCCTCAAACCTCAATACTCAACCCTGAGCCCTCATCCTCAATCCTCAATCCTCAATCCTCAATCCTCAATCTTCAATCCTCGATACTCAATCTTCAATCCTCAATCCTCGGTCCTCAAACCTCAATTCTGAATCCTCAACCCTGAATCCTCAATCTTCAGCCCTCAGTCCTCTTCAATCAGTTGTCAACCCTGAATCCTCAATAGAATATCCTCAGTTCACAGTTTTCAATACTCAATACTCAATCTGCATTCTTCAATCCTCTATCCACAAACATCAATTCTCATCACTCAACCCTCAACACTCAGTCCTCAACGTTCAATCCTCAATCCTCAATCCACAATCCTCAATCGTCAATCCTCAATACTCAATCTTCAATTCACAATCCTCAATCTTCGATCCTCAATCCTCAATCCTCAATACCCAATCCTCAATCTTCAACACTCTATCCTCAATCCTCAATCCTCAATCTTCAATCCTCAGTCCTCAATACTCAATCCTCAATCCTAATCCTCAACCCTCAATCATCAATCCTCAACCTTCAATACTCAATCCTCAATCCTCAATCCTAAATCCTCAATCCTCAATCATCAATCCTCAATCTTCAATCCTCAACACTCAATCTTTAATCAGCAATCCTCAATCCTCAATCTTCAATCCTCAATCCTCAATCCTGAATCCTCAATCCTCAATCCTCAATCCTCAATCCTCAATCCTCAATCTTCAATCCTCAATACTCAATCTTCAATCCTCGATCCTCAATCCTAGATCCTCAGTCCTCACTCTTCAATCCTCAATACCCAATCCTCACTCTTCAATCCTCAATCCTCAATCCTCAATTCTCAATCCTCAATCCTCAATCTTCAGACCTCAAACATCAATACTCAACCCTCAGTCCTCGTCCTCAATCCACAACACTCAATCTTCAATCCTCAATCTTCAATCCTCAGTCCTCAGCCCTCAAACCTCAAACCTCAACCCTCAAACCTCAATCCTCAACCGTCAGTCCCTGTCCTCAATCCTCAACACTCAATCCTCAATCCTCAATCCTCAACCGTCAATCCTCAATCCTCAATCCTCAATCTTCAATCCTCAATCCTCAATCCTCAATCCTCTATCCTCATTCTTCAATCCTCAATACCCAATCCTCAATCTTCAACACTCAATCCTCAATCCTCAATCTTCAATCCTCGATACTCAATCTTCAATCCTCAATCCTCAGTCCTCAAACCTCAATTCTGAATCCTCAATCCTGAATCCTCAATCTTCAGTCCTCAGTCCTCAACAATCAGTAGTCAACCCTGAATCCTCAATAGAATATCCTGAATTCACAGTTTTCAATACTCAATACTCAATCTGCAATCTTCAAACCTCTATCCACAAACATCAATTCTCATCACTGAACCCTCAACACTCAGTCCTCAATGTTCAATACTCAATCTTCAACCCACAATCCTCAATCGTCAATCTTCAATCCTCAATACTCAATCTTCAATCCTCTATCCTCAATCCTCAATCCTCAATCCTCATTCTTCAATCCTCAATACCCAATCCTCAATCTTCAATCCTCAATCCTCAGTCCTCAATTCTCAATCCTCAATCCTCAGTCCTCAGTCCTTAAACATCAATCCTCAACCCTCAGCCCTCATCCTCAATCCTCAATCCTCAATCCTCAATCCTCATTCTTCAATCCTCTATCCTCAATCCTCAATCCTCAATCCTCATTCTTCAATCCTCAATACCCAATCCTCAATCTTCAATCCTCAATCCTCAATCCTCAACCCTCAGCCCTCATCCTCAATCCTCAATCCTCAATCCTCAATCCTCAATCTTCAATCCTCGATACTCAATCTTCAATCCTCAATCCTCAGTCCTCAAACCTCAATTCTGAATCCTCAATCCTGAATCCTCAATCTTCAGCCCTCAGTCCTCAACAATCAGTTGTCAACCCTGAATCCTCAATAGAATATCCTCAATTCACAGTTTTCAATACTCAATACTCAATCTGCGTTCTTCAAACCTCTATCCACAAACATCAATTCTCATCACTCAACCCTCAACACTCAGTCCTCAACGTTCAATCCTCACTCCTCAATCCACAATCCTCAATCGTCAATCTTCAATCCTCAATCCCCAGTCCTCAATCTTCAATCCTCAATGCTCAATCCTCAATCCTCAATCCTCAGTCCTCAATCCTCAATCCTCAGACCTCAAACCTCAATCCTCAACCGTCAGTCCTCGTCCTCAATCCTCAACACTCAATCCTCAATCCTCAATCTTCAATCATCAATAGTCAATATTCAATCCTCAATCTTCAATCCTCAATCCTCGATCCTCAATCCTCAATCCTCAATGTTCAATCCTCAATACCCAATCCTCAATCTTCAATCCTCAATCCTCAATCCTCAATCCTCAATTCTCAATCCTCAATCCTCAGTCCTCAGTCCTCAAACCTCAACCCTCAACCCGCAGCCCTCATCGTCAATTCTCAATCCTCAATCCTCAATCCTCAATCTTCAATCCTCAATACTCAATCTTCAATCCACAATCCTCAATCTTCAATCCTCAATACTCAATCTTCAATCCTCAATCCTCAATCCTCAATACTCAATCCTCAATCCTCAATCATCAACCCTCACTCCTCAATCCTCAATCCTCAATCCTCAATCATCAACCCTCACTCCTCAATCCTCAATCCTCAATCCTCAATCATCAATCCTCAATCCTCAATCCTCAATCCTCAATCCTCAACCCTCAATCCTCAATCCTCAATCCTCAATCCTCAATCCTCAATCCTCAATCCTCAATCCTCAATCCTCAATCCTCAATCCTCAATCCTCTATCCTCATTCTTCAATCCTCAATACCCAATCCTCAATCTTCAACTCTCAATCCTCAATCCTCAATTCTCAATCCTCAATCCTCAGTCCTCAGTCCTCAAACCTCAATACTCAACCCTCAGCCCTCATCCTCAATCCTCAATCCTCAATCATCAATCCTCAATCTTCAATCCTCGATACTCAATCTTCAATCCTCAATCCTCAGTCCTCAAACCTCAATTCTGAATCCTCAATCCTGAATCCTCAATCTTCAGCCCTCAGTCCTCAACAATCAGTTGTCAACCCTGAATCCTCAATAGAATATCCTCAATTCACAGTTTTCAATACTCAATACTCAATCTGTATTCTTCAAACCTCTATCCACAAACATCAATTCTCATCACTCAACCCTCAACACTCATTCCTCAACGTTCAATCCTCAATCCTCAATCCACAATCCTCAATCGTCAATCTTCAATCCTCAATCCCCAGTCCTCAATCTTCAATCCTCGATGCTCAATCCTCAATCCTCAATCCTCAGTCCTCAATATTCAACACACAACCCTCAACCACCAATCCTCAATACTCAACCATCAATCCTCAATTCCTAATACTCAATAGTGTATCCTGAATTATCATGGTTCAATGCTCAATCCACAATATTCAGTAATAAAATCTCAATCCTCAAACATCAATTCTCAACACTCAATCCTCAATCCTCAGTCCTCAGTCCTCAAACCTCAATCCTCAACCCTCAGCCCTCATCGTCAACTCTCAATCCTCAATCCTCAATCCTCAATCTTCAATCCTCAATACTCAACCTTCAATTCACAATCCTCAAGCTTCAATCCTCAATCCTCAATCCTCAATACCCAATCCTCAATCTTCAACACTCTATCCTCAATTCTCAATTCTCAATCCTCAATCCTCAGTCCTCAGTCCTCAAACCTCAATACTCAACCCTCAGCCCTCATCCTCAGCCCACAATCCTCAATCCTCAATCCTCAATCCTCAATCTTCAATCCTCAACCTTCAATACTCAATCCTCAATCCTCAACCCTCAATCCTCAATCCTCAATCATCAATGCTCAGTCTTCAATCCTCAACACTCAATCTTTAATCATCAATCCTCAATCCTCAATCTTCAATCCTCAATCCTCAATCCTGAATCCTCAATCCTCAATCCTCAATCCTCAATCCTCAATCCTCAATATTCAATCCTCAATACTCAATCTTCAATCCTCGATCCTCAATCCTAAATCCTCAGTCCTCATTCTTCAATCCTCAATACCCAATCCTCAATCTTCTAGCCTCAATCCTCAATCCTCAATTCTCAATCCTCAATCCTCAATCTTCTGACCTCAAACATCAATAATCAACCCTCAGTCCTCGTCCTCAATCCACAACCCTCAGTCCTCAATCCTCAATCTTCAATCATCAATATTCAATCTTCAATCGTCAACCCTCAATCCTCGATCCTCAATCCTCAATCCTCAATGTTCAATCCTCAATACCCAATCCTCAATCTTCAATCCTCAATCCTCAATGCTCAATCCTCAATTCTCAATCCTCAATCCTCAGTCCTCAGTCCTCAAACCTCAATACTCAACCCTCAGCCCTCATCCTCAATCCTCAATCCTCAGTCCTCAATCCTCAATCTTCAATCCTCAATACTCATTCTTCAATCCTCAATCCTCAATCCTCAATTCTCAATCCTCATTCTTCAATCCTCATTACCCAATCCACAATCCTCATTCCTCAATCCTCAATCCTCAATTCTCAACCCTCAATCCTCAATAATCATTCTTCAATCCTCAATCCTCAGTCTTCAAACCTCAATTCTGAATCCTCAATCCTGAATCCTCAATCTTCAGGCCTCAGTCCTCAACAATCAGTTGACAGTCCTCAATCCTCAATAGAATATCCTCAATTCACAGTTTTCAATACTCAATACTCATTCTGCAATCTTCAAACCTCTATCCTCAAACATCAATTCTCATCACTGAACCCTCAACACTCAGTCCTCAATGTTCGATACTCAATCTTCAACCCACAATCCTCAATCGTCAATCTTCAATCCTCAATACTCAATCTTCAATCCTCTATCCTCAATCCTCAATCCTCAATCCTCATTCTTCAATCCTCAATACCCAATCCTCAATCTTCAATCCTCAATCCTCAATCCTCAGTTCTCAATCCTCAATCCTCAGTCCTCAGTCCTTAAACCTCAATCCTCAACCCTCAGCCCTCATCCTCAATCCTCAATCCTCAATCCTCAATCCTCAATCTTCAATCCTCAATACTCAATCTTCAACACTCAATCCTCAATCCTCAATTCTCAATCCTCAATCCTCAGTCCTCAGTCCTCAAACCTCAATACTCAACCCTCAGCCCTCATCCTCAATCCTCAATCCTCAATCCTCAATCCTCAATCTTCAATCCTCGATACTCAATCTTCAATCCTCAATCCTCAGTCCTCAAACCTCAATTCTGAATCCTCAATCCTGAATCCTCAATCTTCAGCCCTCAGTCCTCAACAATCAGTTGTCAACCCTGAATCCTCAATAGAATATCCTCAATTCACAGTTTTCAATACTCAATACTCAATCTGCGTTCTTCAAACCTCTATCCACAAACATCAATTCTCATCACTCAACCCTCAACACTCAGTCCTCAACGTTCAATCCTCACTCCTCAATCCACAATCCTCAATCGTCAATCTTCAATCCTCAATCCCCAGTCCTCAATCTTCAATCCTCAATGCTCAATCCTCAATCCTCAATCCTCAGTCCTCAATCCTCAATCCTCAGACCTCAAACCTCAATCCTCAACCGTCAGTCCTCGTCCTCAATCCTCAACACTCAATCCTCAATCCTCAATCTTCAATCATCAATAGTCAATATTCAATCCTCAATCTTCAATCCTCAATCCTGGATCCTCAATCCTCAATCCTCAATGTTCAATCCTCAATACCCAATCCTCAATCTTCAATCCTCAATCCTCAATCCTCAATCCGCAATTCTCAATCCTCAATCCTCAGTCCTCAGTCCTCAAACCTCAACCCTCAACCCGCAGCCCTCATCGTCAATTCTCAATCCTCAATCCTCAATCCTCAATCTTCAATCCTCAATACTCAATCTTCAATCCACAATCCTCAATCTTCAATCCTCAATACTCAATCTTCAATCCTCAATCCTCAATCCTCAATACTCAATCCTCAATCCTCAATCATCAACCCTCACTCCTCAATCCTCAATCCTCAATCCTCAATCATCAACCCTCACTCCTCAATCCTCAATCCTCAATCCTCAATCATCAATCCTCAATCCTCAATCCTCAATCCTCAATCCTCAACCCTCAATCCTCAATCCTCAATCCTCAATCCTCAATCCTCAATCCTCAATCCTCAATCCTCAATCCTCAATCCTCAATCCTCAATCCCCTATCCTCATTCTTCAATCCTCAATACCCAATCCTCAATCTTGAACACTCAATCCTCAATCCTCAATTCTCAATCCTCAATCCTCAGTCCTCAGTCCTCAAACCTCAATACTCAACCCTGAGCCCTCATCCTCAATCCTCAATCCTCAATCCTCAATCCTCAATCTTCAATCCTCGATACTCAATCTTCAATCCTCAATCCTCGGTCCTCAAACCTCAATTCTGAATCCTCAACCCTGAATCCTCAATCTTCAGCCCTCAGTCCTCTTCAATCAGTTGTCAACCCTGAATCCTCAATAGAATATCCTCAGTTCACAGTTTTCAATACTCAATACTCAATCTGCATTCTTCAATCCTCTATCCACAAACATCAATTCTCATCACTCAACACTCAACACTCAGTCCTCAACGTTCAATCCTCAATCCTCAATCCACAATCCTCAATCGTCAATCCTCAATACTCAATCTTCAATTCACAATCCTCAATCTTCGATCCTCAATCCTCAATCCTCAATACCCAATCCTCAATCTTCAACACTCTATCCTCAATTCTCAATTCTCAAACCTCAATCCTCAGTCCTCAGACCTCAAACATCAATACTCAACCCTCAGCCCTCATCCTCAGCCCACAATCCTCATTCCTCAATCCTCAATCCTCAATCTTCAATCCTCAACCTTCAATACTCAATCCTCAATCCTCAATCCTCAATCCTCAATCCTCAATCATCAATGCTCAGTCTTCAATCCTCAACACTCAATCTTTAATCATCAATCCTCAATCCTCAATCTTCAATCCTCAATCCTCAATCCTGAATCCTCAATCCTCAATCTTCAATCCTCAATCCTCAATCCTCAATATTCAATCCTCAATACTCAATCTTCAATCCTCGATCCTCAATCCTAAATCCTCAGTCCTCATTCTTCAATCCTCAATACACAATCCTCAATCTTCAATCCTCAATCCTCAATCCTCAATTCTCAATCCTCAATCCTCAATCTTCTGACCTCAAACATCAATAATCAACCCTCAGTCCTCGTCCTCAATCCACAACCCTCAGTCCTCAATCCTCAATCTTCAATCATCAATATTCAATCTTCAATCCTCAACCCTCAATCCTCGATCCTCAATCCTCAATCCTCAATGTTCAATCCTCAATACCCAATCCTCAATCTTCAATCCTCAATCCTCAATCCTCAATCCTCAATTCTCAATCCTCAATCCTGAGTCCTCAGTCCTCAAACCTCAACCCTCAACCCGCAGCCCTCATCGTCAATTCTCAATCCTCAATCCTCAAACCTCAATCTTCAATCCTCAATACTCAATCTTCAATCCACAATCCTCAATCTTCAATCCTCAATACTCAATCTTCAATCCTCAATCCTCAATCCTCAATACTCAATCCTCAATCCTCAATCCTCAGTCCTCAATCCTCAATCTTCTACCTCAATACTCAATCTTCAATCCTCAATCCTCAATCCTCAATACTCAATCCTCAATCCTCGGTCCTCAATCCTCAATCTTCAATCCTCAATCCTCAATCTACAATCATCAATATTCAATCTTCAATCCTCAATCCTCAATCCTCGATAATCAATTCTCAATCCTCAATGTTCAATCCTCAATACCCAATCCTCAATCTTCAATCCTCAATCTTCTGACTTCAAAAATCAATAATCAACCCTCAGTCCTCGTCCTCAATCCATAACCCTCAGTCCTCAATCCTCAATCTTCATTCCTCAATACTCACTCTTTAATCCTCAATCCTCAATCCTCAATCTTCAATCCTCAGTCCTCAATACTCAATCCTCAATCCTCAATCCTCAATCCTCAATCATCAATCCTCAACCTTCAATACTCAATCCTCAATTCTCAATCCTCAATCCTCAATCCTCAAACATCAATGCTCAGTCTTCAATCCTCAACACTCAATCTTTAATCATCAATCCTCAATCCTCAATCTTCAATCCCCAATCCTCAATCCTGAATCCTCAATCCTCAAACCTCAATCCTCAATCCTCAATCCTCAATATTCAATCCTCAATACTCAATCTTCAATCCTCGATCCTCATTCCTAAATCCTCAGTCCTCATTCTTCAATCCTCAATACCCAATCCTCAATCTTCAATCCTCAATCCTCAATCCTCAATTCTCAATCCTCAATCCTCATTCCTCAGACCTCAAACATTAATACTCAACCCTCAGTCCGCGTCCTCAATCCACAACCCTCAATCCTCAATCCTCAATCTACATTCATCAATATTCAATCTTCAATCCTCAATCCTCAATCCTCGATACTCAATCCTCAATCCTCAATGTTCAATCCTCAATACCCAATCCTTAATCTTCAATTCTCAATCCTCAATTCTCAATCCTCAATCTTCAATCCCCAATACTCAATCTTCAATCCACAATCCTCTACCTTCAATCCTCAATACTCAATCTTCAATCCTCAATCCTCAATCCTCAGTTCTCTGTCCTCAAACCTCAATCCTCAACCCTCAGCCCTCATCGTCAATTCTCAATCCTCAATTCTCAATCCTCAATCTTCAATCCCCAATACTCAATCTTCAATCCACAATCCTCTACCTTCAATCCTCAATACTCAATCTTCAATCCTCAACCTCAATCCTCAATCCTCAATCCTCAATCCTCAATCCTCAATCCTCAATACTCAATCTTCAATCCTCAGTCCTCAGTCCTCAAACCTCAATTCTGAATCCTCAATCCTGAATCCTAAATCTTCAGCCCTCAGTCCTCAACAATCAGTTGCCAATCATCAATCCTCAATATTATATCCTCAATTCACAGTCTTCAATACTCAATCGTCAATCTGCAATCTTCGAATCTGCATATCTCTATCCACAAACGTCAATTCTCATCACTCAACCCTCAACACTCAGACCTCAATGTTAAATCCTCAATCCTCAATTCTCTATCTTCAATCCTCAATACTGAATCTTCAACACTCAATCCTCAATCCTCAATCCTCAATCCTCAAACCTCAGTCCTCATCCTCAATTCTCAATTCTCAATTCTCAATCCTCAATCCTCTACCCTCTATTTTCAATCCTAAATAATCAATTTCCAATACTAGATCCTCAATCCCCAATCCTCAATCCTCAATACCCAATCCTAAATCTTCAATCCTCAATCCTCAATTATCAATTCTCAATCCTCAATCCTCAGTTCTCTGTCCTCAAACCTCAATCCTCAACCCTCAGTCCTCGTCCACAAACCCCAAACCTCAATCCTCAATCCTCAGTCTTCAATCCTCAATACTCAATCTTCAATCCACAATCCTCAATCTTCAATCCTCAATACTCAATCTTTAATCCTCAATCCTCAATCCTCAATACTCAATCCTCAATCCTCAGTCCTCAATCCTCAATCTTCAATCCTCAATCCTCAATCATCAATCCTCAATCCTCAATCCTCAATCCTCAATCCTCAACCCTCAATCCTCAATCCTCAATCCTCAATCCTCAATCCTCAATCCTCAATCCTCAATCCTCAATCCTCAATCCTCAATCCTCAATCCTCTATCCTCATTCTTCAATCCTCAATACCCAATC
The DNA here is from genome assembly GCF_051401765.1 of Calliopsis andreniformis. NCBI lineage: Eukaryota > Metazoa > Arthropoda > Insecta > Hymenoptera > Andrenidae > Calliopsis > Calliopsis andreniformis. The sequence continues at coordinate 4,000,286 of NW_027480443.1, read as the reverse complement.
CTCAATCTTGAACACTCAATCCTCAATCCTCAATTCTCAATCCTCAATCCTCAGTCCTCAGTCCTCAAACCTCAATACTCAACCCTGAGCCCTCATCCTCAATCCTCAATCCTCAATCCTCAATCCTCAATCTTCAATCCTCGATACTCAATCTTCAATCCTCAATCCTCGGTCCTCAAACCTCAATTCTGAATCCTCAACCCTGAATCCTCAATCTTCAGCCCTCAGTCCTCTTCAATCAGTTGTCAACCCTGAATCCTCAATAGAATATCCTCAGTTCACAGTTTTCAATACTCAATACTCAATCTGCATTCTTCAATCCTCTATCCACAAACATCAATTCTCATCACTCAACCCTCAACACTCAGTCCTCAACGTTCAATCCTCAATCCCCAATCCACAATCATCAATCGTCAATCCTCAATACTCAATCTTCAATCCCCTATCCTCAATCCTCAATCCTCAATCCTCATTCTTCAATCCTCAATACCCAATCCTCAATCTTCAATCCTCAATCCTCAATCCTCAATTCTCAATCCTCAATCCTCAGTCCTCAGTCCTTAAACCTCAATCCTCAACCCTCAGCCCTCATCCTCAATCCTCAATCCTCAATCCTCAATCCTCAATCTTGAATCCTCAATACTCAATCTTCAATCCTCAATCCTCGATCCTCAGTCCTCAAACCTCAATTCTGAATCCTCAACCCTGAATCCTCAATCTTCAGCCCTCAGTCCTCAACAATCAGGTTACAATCCTCAATCCTCAATGGAATATTCTCAATTCACAGTTTTCAACACACAATACTCATTCTGCAATCTTCAAATCTCTATCCACAAACATCAATTCTCACCACTCAACCCTCAACACTCAGTCCTCAATGTTCAATCCTCAATCCTCAATTCTCAATCTTCAATCCTCAATACTCTATCTTTAATCCTCAATCCTCAATCCTCAATCTTCAATCCTCAGTCCTCAATACTCAATCCTCAATCCTCATCCTCAACCCTCAATCATCAATCCTCAACCTTCAATACGCAATCCTCAATCCTCAATCCTAAATCCTCAATCCTCAATCATCAATCCTCAATCTTCAATCCTCAAGACTCAATCTTTAATCAGCAATCCTCAATCCTCAATCTTCAATCCTCAATCCTCAATCCTGAATCCTCAATCCTCAATCCTCAATCCTCAATCCTCAATCCTCAATCTTCAATCCTCAATACTCAATCTTCAATCCTCGATCCTCAATCCTAGATCCTCAGTCCTCACTCTTCAATCCTCAATACCCAATCCTCACTCTTCAATCCTCAATCCTCAATCCTCAATTCTCAATCCTCAATCCTCAATCTTCAGACCTCAAACATCAATACTCAACCCTCAGTCCTCGTCCTCAATCCACAACACTCAATCTTCAATCCTCAATCTTCAATCCTCAGTCCTCAGCCCTCAAACCTCAAACCTCAACCCTCAAACCTCAATCCTCAACCGTCAGTCCCTGTCCTCAATCCTCAACACTCAATCCTCAATCCTCAATCCTCAACCGTCAATCCTCAATCCTCAATCCTCAATCTTCAATCCTCAATCCTCAATCCTCAATCCTGTATCCTCATTCTTCAATCCTCAATACCCAATCCTCAATCTTCAACAGTCAATCCTCAATCCTCAATCTTCAATCCTCGATACTCAATCTTCAATCCTCAATCCTCAGTCCTCAAACCTCAATTCTGAATCCTCAATCCTGAATCCTCAATCTTCAGCCCTCAGGCCTCAACAATCAGTTGTCAACCCTGAATCCTCAATAGAATATCCTGAATTCACAGTTTTCAATACTCAATACTCAATCTGCAATCTTCAAACCTCTATCCACAAACATCAATTCTCATCACTGAACCCTCAACACTCAGTCCTCAATGTTCAATACTCAATCTTCAACCCACAATCCTCAATCGTCAATCTTCAATCCTCAATACTCAATCTTCAATCCTCTATCCTCAATCCTCAATCCTCAATCCTCATTCTTCAATCCTCAATACCCAATCCTCAATCTTCAATCCTCAATCCTCAATCCTCAATTCTCAATCCTCAATCCTCAGTCCTCAGTCCTTAAACCTCAATCCTCAACCCTCAGCCCTCATCCTCAATCCTCAATCCTCAATCCTCAATCCTCATTCTTCAATCCTCAATACTCAATCTTCAACACTCAATCCTCAATCCTCAATTCTCAATCCTCAATCCTCAATCCTCAGTCCTCAGTCCTCAAACCTCAATACTCAACCCTCAGCCCTCATCCTCAATCCTCAATCCTCAATCATCAATCCTCAATCCTCAATCCTCGATACTCAATCTTCAATCCTCAATCCTCAGTCCTCAAACCTCAATTCTGAATCCTCAATCCTGAATCCTCAATCTTCAGCCCTCAGTCCTCAACAATCAGTTGTCAACCCTGAATCCTCAATAGAATATCCTCAATTCACAGTTTTCAATACTCAATACTCAATCTGTATTCTTCAAACCTCTATCCACAAACATCAATTCTCATCACTCAACCCTCAACACTCATTCCTCAACGTTCAATCCTCAATCCTCAATCCACAATCCTCAATCGTCAATCTTCAATCCTCAATCCCCAGTCCTCAATCTTCAATCCTCGATGCTCAATCCTCAATCCTCAATCCTCAGTCCTCAATCCTCAATCCTCAGACCTCAAACCTCAATCCTCAACCGTCAGTCCTCGTCCTCAATCCTCAACACTCAATCCTCAATCCTCAATCTTCAATCATCAGTAGTCAATATTCAATCCTCAATCTTCAATCCTCAATCCTCAATGCTCAATCCTCAATATTCAACACACAACCCTCAACCACCAATCCTCAATACTCAACCATCAATCCTCAATTCCTAATACTCAATAGTGTATCCTGAATTATCATGGTTCAATGCTCAATCCACAATATTCAGTAATCAAATCTCAATCCTCAAACATCAATTCTCAACACTCAATCCTCAATCCTCAGTCCTCAGTCCTCAAACCTCAATCCTCAACCCTCAGCCCTCATCGTCAACTCTCAATCCTCAATCCTCAATCCTCAATCTTCAATCCTCAATACTCAACCTTCAATTCACAATCCTCAAGCTTCAATCCTCAATCCTCAATCCTCAATACCCAATCCTCAATCTTCAACACTCTATCCTCAATTCTCAATTCTCAATCCTCAATCCTCAGTCCTCAGTCCTCAAACCTCAATACTCAACCCTCAGCCCTCATCCTCAGCCCACAATCCTCAATCCTCAATCCTCAATCCTCAATCTTCAATCCTCAACCTTCAATACTCAATCCTCAATCCTCAACCCTCAATCCTCAATCCTCAATCATCAATGCTCAGTCTTCAATCCTCAACACTCAATCTTTAATCATCAATCCTCAATCCTCAATCTTCAATCCTCAATCCTCAATCCTGAATCCTCAATCCTCAATGCTCAATCCTCAATCCTCAATCCTCAATCTTCAATCCTCGATACTCAATCTTCAATCCTCAATCCTCGGTCCTCAAACCTCAATTCTGAATCCTCAACCCTGAATCCTCAATCTTCAGCCCTCAGTCCTCTTCAATCAGTTGTCAACCCTGAATCCTCAATAGAATATCCTCAGTTCACAGTTTTCAATACTCAATACTCAATCTGCATTCTTCAATCCTCTATCCACAAACATCAATTCTCATCACTCAACCCTCAACACTCAGTCCTCAACGTTCAATCCTCAATCCTCAATCCACAATCCTCAATCGTCAATCCTCAATACTCAATCTTCAATTCACAATCCTCAATCCTCAATGCTCAATCCTCAATCCTCAATCCTCAGTCCTCAATCCTCAATCCTCAGACCTCAAACCTCAATCCTCAACCGTCAGTCCTCGTCCTCAATCCTCAACACTCAATCCTCAATCCTCAATCTTCAATCATCAATAGTCAATATTCAATCCTCAATCTTCAATCCTCAATCCTCGATCCTCAATCCTCAATCCTCAATGTTCAATCCTCAATACCCAATCCTCAATCTTCAATCCTCAATCCTCAATCCTCAATCCCCAATTCTCAATCCTCAATCCTCAGTCCTCAGTCCTCAAACCTCAACCCTCAACCCGCAGCCCTCATCGTCAATTCTCAATCCTCAATCCTCAATCCTCAATCTTCAATCCTCAATACTCAATCTTCAATCCACAATCCTCAATCTTCAATCCTCAATACTCAATCTTCAATCCTCAATCCTCAATCCTCAATACTCAATCCTCAATCCTCAATCATCAACCCTCACTCCTCAATCCTCAATCCTCAATCCTCAATCATCAACCCTCACTCCTCAATCCTCAATCCTCAATCCTCAATCATCAATCCTCAATCCTCAATCCTCAATCCTCAATCCTCAACCCTCAATCCTCAATCCTCAATCCTCAATCCTCAATCCTCAATCCTCAATCCTCAATCCTCAATCCTCAATCCTCAATCCTCAATCCTCTATCCTCATTCTTCAATCCTCAATACCCAATCCTCAATCTTCAACACTCAATCCTCAATCCTCAATTCTCAATCCTCAATCCTCAGTCCTCAGTCCTCAAACCTCAATACTCAACCCTGAGCCCTCATCCTCAATCCTCAATCCTCAATCCTCAATCCTCAATCTTCAATCCTCGATACTCAATGTTCAATCCTCAATCCTCGGTCCTCAAACCTCAATTCTGAATCCTCAACCCTGAATCCTCAATCTTCAGCCCTCAGTCCTCTTCAATCAGTTGTCAACCCTGAATCCTCAATAGAATATCCTCAGTTCACAGTTTTCAATACTCAATACTCAATCTGCATTCTTCAATCCTCTATCCACAAACATCAATTCTCATCACTCAACCCTCAACACTCAGTCCTCAACGTTCAATCCTCAATCCTCAATCCACAATCCTCAATCGTCAATCCTCAATACTCAATCTTCAATTCACAATCCTCAATCTTCGATCCTCAATCCTCAATCCTCAATACCCAATCCTCAATCTTCAACACTCTATCCTCAATCCTCAATCCTCAATCTTCAATCCTCAGTCCTCAATACTCAATCCTCAATCCTCATCCTCAACCCTCAATCATCAATCCTCAACCTTCAATACTCAATCCTCAATCCTCAATCCTAAATCCTCAATCCTCAATCATCAATCCTCAATCTTCAATCCCCAACACTCAATCTTTAATCAGCAATCCTCAATCCTCAATCTTCAATCCTCAATCCTCAATCCTGAATCCTCAATCCTCAATCCTCAATCCTCAATCCTCAATCCTCAATCTTCAATCCTCAATACTCAATCTTCAATCCTCGATCCTCAATCCTAGATCCTCAGTCCTCACTCTTCAATCCTCAATACCCAATCCTCACTCTTCAATCCTCAATCATCAATCCTCAATTCTCAATCCTCAATCCTCAATCTTCAGACCTCAAACATCAATACTCAACCCTCAGTCCTCGTCCTCAATCCACAACACTCAATCTTCAATCCTCAATCTTCAATCCTCAGTCCTCAGCACTCAAACCTCAAACCTCAACCCTCAAACCTCAATCCTCAACCGTCAGTCCCTGTCCTCAATCCTCAACACTCAATCCTCAATCCTCAATCCTCAACCGTCAATCCTCAATCCTCAATCCTCAATCTTCAATCCTCAATCCTCAATCCTCAATCCTCTATCCTCATTCTTCAATCCTCAATACCCAATCCTCAATCTTCAACACTCAATCCTCAATCCTCAATCTTCAATCCTCGATACTCAATCTTCAATCCTCAATCCTCAGTCCTCAAACCTCAATTCTGAATCCTCAATCCTGAATCCTCAATCTTCAGTCCTCAGTCCTCAACAATCAGTAGTCAACCCTGAATCCTCAATAGAATATCCTGAATTCACAGTTTTCAATACTCAATACTCAATCTGCAATCTTCAAACCTCTATCCACAAACATCAATTCTCATCACTGAACCCCCAACACTCAGTCCTCAATGTTCAATACTCAATCTTCAACCCACAATCCTCAATCGTCAATCTTCAATCCTCAATACTCAATCTTCAATCCTCTATCCTCAATCCTCAATCCTCAATCCTCATTCTTCAATCCTCAATACCCAATCCTCAATCTTCAATCCTCAATCCTCAATCCTCAATTCTCAATCCTCAATCCTCAGTCCTCAGTCCTTAAACATCAATCCTCAACCCTCAGCCCTCATCCTCAATCCTCAATCCTCAATCCTCAATCCTCATTCTTCAATCCTCTATCCTCAATCCTCAATCCTCAATCCTCATTCTTCAATCCTCAATACCCAATCCTCAATCTTCAATCCTCAATCCTCAATCCTCAATTCTCAATCCTCAATCCTCAGTCCTCAGTCCTTAAACATCAATCCTCAACCCTCAGCCCTCATCCTCAATTCTCAATCCTCAATCCTCAATCCTCATTCTTCAATCCTCAATACTCAATCTTCAACACTCAATCCTCAATCCTCAATTCTCAATCCTCAATCCTCAATCCTCAGTCCTCAGTCCTCAAACCTCAATACTCAACCCTCAGCCCTCATCCTCAATCCTCAATCCTCAATCATCAATCCTCAATCTTCAATCCTCGATACTCAATCTTCAATCCTCAATCCTCAGTCCTCAAACCTCAATTCTGAATCCTCAATCCTGAATCCTCAATCTTCAGCCCTCAGTCCTCAACAATCAGTTGTCAACCCTGAATCCTCAATAGAATATCCTCAATTCACAGTTTTCAATACTCAATACTCAATCTGTATTCTTCAAACCTCTATCCACAAACATCAATTCTCATCACTCAACCCTCAACACTCATTCCTCAACGTTCAATCCTCAATCCTCAATCCACAATCCTCAATCGTCAATCTTCAATCCTCAATCCCCAGTCCTCAATCTTCAATCCTCGATGCTCAATCCTCAATCCTCAATCCTCAGTCCTCAATATTCAACACACAACCCTCAACCACCAATCCTCAATACTCAACCATCAATCCTCAATTCCTAATACTCAATAGTGTATCCTGAATTATCATGGTTCAATGCTCTATCCACAATATTCAGTAATCAAATCTCAATCCTCAAACATCAATTCTCAACACTCAATCCTCAATCCTCAGTCCTCAGTCCTCAAACCTCAATCCTCAACCCTCAGCCCTCATCGTCAACTCTCAATCCTCAATCCTCAATCCTCAATCTTCAATCCTCAATACTCAACCTTCAATTCACAATCCTCAAGCTTCAATCCTCAATCCTCAATCCTCAATACCCAATCCTCAATCTTCAACACTCTATCCTCAATTCTCAATTCTCAATCCTCAATCCTCAGTCCTCAGTCCTCAAACCTCAATACTCAACCCTCAGCCCTCATCCTCAGCCCACAATCCTCAATCCTCAATCCTCAATCCTCAATCTTCAATCCTCAACCTTCAATACTCAATCCTCAATCCTCAACCCTCAATCCTCAATCCTCAATCATCAATGCTCAGTCTTCAATCCTCAACACTCAATCTTTAATCATCAATCCTCAATCCTCAATCTTCAATCCTCAATCCTCAATCCTGAATCCTCAATCCTCAATCCTCAATCCTCAATCCTCAATCCTCAATATTCAATCCTCAATACTCAATCTTCAATCCTCGATCCTCAATCCTAAATCCTCAGTCCTCATTCTTCAATCCTCAATACCCAATCCTCAATCTTCTAGCCTCAATCCTCAATCCTCAATTCTCAATCCTCAATCCTCAATCTTCTGACCTCAAACATCAATAATCAACCCTCAGTCCTCGTCCTCAATCCACAACCCTCAGTCCTCAATCCTCAATCTTCAATCATCAATATTCAATCTTCAATCCTCAACCCTCAATCCTCGATCCTCAATCCTCAATCCTCAATGTTCAATCCTCAATACCCAATCCTCAATCTTCAATCCTCGATCCTCAATGCTCAATCCTCAATTCTCAATCCTCAATCCTCAGTCCTCAGTCCTCAAACCTCAACCCTCAACCCGCAGCCCTCATCGTCAATTGTCAATCCTCAATCCTCAATCCTCAATCTTTAATCCTCAATACTCAATCTTCAATCCACAATCGTCAATCTTCAATCCTCAATACTCAATCTTCAATCCTCTATCCTCAATCCTCACTCCTCAATCCTCTATCTTCAATCCTAAATAATCAATCTCCAATACTAGATCCTCAATCCCCAATCCTCAATCCTCAATACCCAATCCTAAATCTTCAATCCTCAATCCTCAATTATCAATTCTCAATCCTCAATCCTCAATTCTCTGTCCTCAAACCTCAATCCTCAACCCTCAGTCCTCGTCCTCAAACCTCAACCCTCAATCCTCAATCCTCAATCTTCAATCCTCAATACTCAATCTTCAATCCACAATCCTCAATCTTCAATCCTCAATACTCAATCTTTAATCCTCAATCCTCAATCCTCAATACTCAATCCTCAATCCTCAGTCCTCAATCCTCAATCTTCAATCCTCAATACTCATTCTTCAATCCTCATTACCCAATCCACAATCCTCATTCCTCAATCCTCAATCCTCAATTCTCAACCCTCAATCCTCAATAATCATTCTTCAATCCTCAATCCTCAGTCTTCAAACCTCAATTCTGAATCCTCAATCCTGAATCCTCAATCTTCAGGCCTCAGTCCTCAACAATCAGTTGACAGTCCTCAATCCTCAATAGAATATCCTCAATTCACAGTTTTCAATGCTCAATACTCATTCTGCAATCTTCAAACCTCTATCCTCAAACATCAATTCTCATCACTGAACCCTCAACACTCAGTCCTCAATGTTCGATACTCAATCTTCAACCCACAATCCTCAATCGTCAATCTTCAATCCTCAATACTCAATCTTCAATCCTCTATCCTCAATCCTCAATCCTCAATCCTCATTCTTCAATCCTCAATACCCAATCCTCAATCTTCAATCCTCAATCCTCAATCCTCAGTTCTCAATCCTCAATCCTCAGTCCTCAGTCCTTAAACCTCAATCCTCAACCCTCAGCCCTCATCCTCAATCCTCAATCCTCAATCCTCAATCCTCAATCTTCAATCCTCAATACTCAATCTTCAACACTCAATCCTCAATCCTCAATTCTCAATCCTCAATCCTCAGTCCTCAGTCCTCAAACCTCAATACTCAACCCTCAGCCCTCATCCTCAATCCTCAATCCTCAATCCTCAATCCTCAATCTTCAATCCTCGATACTCAATCTTCAATCCTCAATCCTCAGTCCTCAAACCTCAATTCTGAATCCTCAATCCTGAATCCTCAATCTTCAGCCCTCAGTCCTCAACAATCAGTTGTCAACCCTGAATCCTCAATAGAATATCCTCAATTCACAGTTTTCAATACTCAATACTCAATCTGCGTTCTTCAAACCTCTATCCACAAACATCAATTCTCATCACTCAACCCTCAACACTCAGTCCTCAACGTTCAATCCTCACTCCTCAATCCACAATCCTCAATCGTCAATCTTCAATCCTCAATCCCCAGTCCTCAATCTTCAATCCTCAATGCTCAATCCTCAATCCTCAATCCTCAGTCCTCAATCCTCAATCCTCAGACCTCAAACCTCAATCCTCAACCGTCAGTCCTCGTCCTCAATCCTCAACACTCAATCCTCAATCCTCAATCTTCAATCATCAATAGTCAATATTCAATCCTCAATCTTCAATCCTCAATCCTCGATCCTCAATCCTCAATCCTCAATGTTCAATCCTCAATACCCAATCCTCAATCTTCAATCCTCAATCCTCAATCCTCAATCCGCAATTCTCAATCCTCAATCCTCAGTCCTCAGTCCTCAAACCTCAACCCTCAACCCGCAGCCCTCATCGTCAATTCTCAATCCTCAATCCTCAATCCTCAATCTTCAATCCTCAATACTCAATCTTCAATCCACAATCCTCAATCTTCAATCCTCAATACTCAATCTTCAATCCTCAATCCTCAATCCTCAATACTCAATCCTCAATCCTCAATCATCAACCCTCACTCCTCAATCCTCAATCCTCAATCCTCAATCATCAACCCTCACTCCTCAATCCTCAATCCTCAATCCTCAATCATCAATCCTCAATCCTCAATCCTCAATCCTCAATCCTCAACCCTCAATCCTCAATCCTCAATCCTCAATCCTCAATCCTCAATCCTCAATCCTCAATCCTCAATCCTCAATCCTCAATCCTCAATCCTCTATCCTCATTCTTCAATCCTCAATACCCAATCCTCAATCTTGAACACTCAATCCTCAATCCTCAATTCTCAATCCTCAATCCTCAGTGCTCAGTCCTCAAACCTCAATACTCAACCCTGAGCCCTCATCCTCAATCCTCAATCCTCAATCCTCAATCCTCAATCTTCAATCCTCGATACTCAATCTTCAATCCTCAATCCTCGGTCCTCAAACCTCTATTCTGAATCCTCAACCCTGAATCCTCAATCTTCAGCCCTCAGTCCTCTTCAATCAGTTGTCAACCCTGAATCCTCAATTGAATATCCTCAGTTCACAGTTTTCAATACTCAATACTCAATCTGCATTCTTCAATCCTCTATCCACAAACATCAATTCTCATCACTCAACACTCAACACTCAGTCCTCAACGTTCAATCCTCAATCCTCAATCCACAATCCTCAATCGTCAATCCTCAATACTCAATCTTCAATTCACAATCCTCAATCTTCGATCCTCAATCCTCAATCCTCAATACCCAATCCTCAATCTTCAACACTCTATCCTCAATTCTCAATTCTCAAACCTCAATCCTCAGTCCTCAGACCTCAAACCTCAATACTCAACCCTCAGCCCTCATCCTCAGCCCACAATCCTCAATCCTCAATCCTCAATCCTCAATCTTCAATCCTCAACCTTCAATACTCAATCCTCAATCCTCAATCCTCAATCCTCAATCCTCAATCATCAATGCTCAGTCTTCAATCCTCAACACTCAATCTTTAATCATCAATCCTCAATCCTCAATCTTCAATCCTCAATCCTCAATCCTGAATCCTCAATCCTCAATCTTCAATCCTCAATCCTCAATCCTCAATATTCAATCCTCAATACTCAATCTTCAATCCTCGATCCTCAATCCTAAATCCTCAGTCCTCATTCTTCAATCCTCAATACCCAATCCTCAATCTTCAATCCTCAATCCTCAATCCTCAATTCTCAATCCTCAATCCTCAATCTTCTGACCTCAAACATCAATAATCAACCCTCAGTCCTCGTCCTCAATCCACAACCCTCAGTCCTCAATCCTCAATCTTCAATCATCAATATTCAATCTTCAATCCTCAACCCTCAATCCTCGATCCTCAATCCTCAATCCTCAATGTTCAATCCTCAATACCCAATCCTCAATCTTCAATCCTCAATCCTCAATCCTCAATCCTCAATTCTCAATCCTCAATCCTCAGTCCTCAGTCCTCAAACCTCAACCCTCAACCCGCAGCCCTCATCGTCAATTCTCAATCCTCAATCCTCAAACCTCAATCTTCAATCCTCAATACTCAATCTTCAATCCACAATCCTCAATCTTCAATCCTCAATACTCAATCCACAATCATCAATCGTCAATCCTCAATACTCAATCTTCAATTCACAATCCTCAATCTTCGATCCTCAATCCTCAATCCTCAATACCCAATCCTCAATCTTCAACACTCTATCCTCAATTCTCAATTCTCAAACCTCAATCCTCAGTCCTCAGACCTCAAACCTCAATACTCAACCCTCAGCCCTCATCCTCAGCCCACAATCCTCAATCCTCAATCCTCAATCCTCAATCTTCAATCCTCAACCTTCAATACTCAATCCTCAATCCTCAATCCTCAATCCTCAATCCTCAATCATCAATGCTCAAACATCAATGCTCAGTCTTCAATCCTCAACACTCAATCTTTAATCACCAATCCTCAATCCTCAATCTTCAATCCCCAATCCTCAATTCTGAATCCTCAACCCTCAAACCTCAATCCTCAATCCTCAATCCTCAATATTCAATCCTCAATACTCAATCTTCAATCCTCGATCCTCATTCCTAAATCCTCAGTCCTCATTCTTCAATCCTCAATACCCAATCCTCAATCTTCAATCCTCAATCCTCAATCCTCAATTCTCAATCCTCAATCCTCATTCCTCAGACCTCAAACATTAATACTCAACCCTCAGTCCGCGTCCTCAATCCACAACCCTCAATCCTCAATCCTCAATCTACATTCATCAATATTCAATCTTCAATCCTCAATCCTGAATCCTCGATACTCAATCCTCAATCCTCAATGTTCAATCCTCAATCCTCAAACATCAATGCTCAGTCTTCAATCCTCAACACTCAATCTTTAATCATCAATCCTCAATCCTCAATCTTCAATCCCCAATCCTCAATCCTGAATCCTCAATCCTCAAACCTCAATCCTCAATCCTCAATCCTCAATATTCAATCCTCAATACTCAATCTTCAATCCTCGATCCTCATTCCTAAATCCTCAGTCCTCATTCTTCAATCCTCAATACCCAATCCTCAATCTTCAATCCTCAATCCTCAATCCTCAATTCTCAATCCTCAATCCTCATTCCTCAGACCTCAAACATTAATACTCAACCCTCAGTCCGCGTCCTCAATCCACAACCCTCAATCCTCAATCCTCAATCTACATTCATCAATATTCAATCTTCAATCCTCAATCCTCAATCCTCGATACTCAATCCTCAATCCTCAATGTTCAATCCTCAATACCCAATCCTTAATCTTCAATCCTCAATTCTCAATCCTCAATCCTCAATTCTCAATCCTCAATCCTCAGTCCTCAGTCCTCAAACCTCAAACCTCAACCCTCAGCCCTCATCGTCAATTCTCAATCCTCAATTCTCAATCCTCAATCTTCAATCCCCAATACTCAATCTTCAATCCACAATCCTCTATCTTCAATCCTCAATACTCAATCTTCAATCCTCAATCCTCAATCCTCAATACTCAATCCTCAATCCTCAGTCCTTAATCCTCAATCTTCAATCCTCAATCCTCAATCCTCAATTCTCAATCCTCATTCTTCAATCCTCATTACCCAATCCACAATCCTCAATCCTCAATCCTCAATCCTCAAACCTCAGTCCTCATCCTCAATTCTCAATTCTCAATTCTCAATCCTCAATCCTCTACCCTCTATTTTCAATCCTAAATAATCAATTTCCAATACTAGATCCTCAATCCCCAATCCTCAATCCTCAATACCCAATCCTAAATCTTCAATCCTCAATCCTCAATTATCAATTCTCAATCCTCAATCCTCAGTTCTCTGTCCTCAAACCTCAATCCTCAACCCTCAGTCCTCGTCCACAAACCCCAAACCTCAATCCTCAATCCTCAATCTTCAATCCTCAATACTCAATCTTCAATCCACAATCCTCAATCTTCAATCCTCAATACTCAATCTTTAATCCTCAATCCTCAATCCTCAATACTCAATCCTCAATCCTCAGTCCTCAATCCTCAATCTTCAATCCTCAACACTCAATCTTCAATCCTCAATCCTCAATCCTCAATTCTCAATCCTCATTCTTCAATCCTCATTACCCAATCCACAATCCTCATTCCTCAATCCTCAATCCTCAATTCTCAACCCTCAATCCTCAATAATCATTCTTCAATACTCAATCCTCAGTCTTCAAACCTCAATTCTGAATCCTCAATCCTGAATCCTCAATCTTCAGGCCTCAGTCCTCAGCAATCAGTTGACAACCCTCAATCCTCAATAGAATATCCTCAATTCACAGTTTTCAATACTCAATACTCAATCTGCAATTTTCAAACCTCTATCCACAGACATCAATTCTCATCACTGAACCCTCAACACTCAGTCCTCAATGTTCAATACTCAATCTTCAACCCACAATCCTCAATCGTCAATCTTCAATCCTCAATACTCAATCTTCAATCCTCAATCCTCAATCCTCAATCCTCAATCCTCATTCTTCAATCCTCAATACCCAATCCTCAATCTTCAATCCTCAATCCTCAATTCTCAATTCTGAATCCTCAATCCTCAGTCCTCAGTCCTTAAACCTCAATCCTCTACCCTCAGCTCTCATCCTCAATCCTCAATCCTCAATCCTCAATCCTCAATCTGCAATCCTCAATACTCAATCTTCAATCCTCAATCCTCCATCCTCAGTCCTCAAACCTCAATTCTGAATCCTCAACCCTGAAACCTCAATCTTCAGCCCCTCAGTCCTCAACAATCAGGTTACAATCCTCAATCCTCAATGGAATATCCTCAATTCACAGTTTTCAATACACAATACTCATTCTGCAATCTTCAAATCTCTATCCACAAACATCAATTCTCACCACTCAACCCTCAACACTCAGTCCTCAATGTTCAATCCTCAATCCTCAATTCTCAATCTTCAATCCTCAATACTCAATCTTTAATCCTCAATCCTCAATCCTCAATCTTCAATCCTCAGTCCACAATACTCAATCCTCAATACTCAATCCTCAATCCTCAATCATCAATCCTCAACCTTCAATACTCAATCCTCAATCCTCAATCCTCAATCCTCAATCCTCAATCATCAATGCTCAGTCTTCAATCCTCAACACTCAATCTTTAATCATCAATCCTCAATCCTCAATCTTCAATCCTCAATCCTCAATCCTGAATCCTCAATCCTCAAACCTCAATCCTCAATCCTCAATCCTCAATATTCAATCCTCAATATTCAATCTTCAATCCTCGATCCTCATTCCTAAATCCTCAGTCCTCATTCTTCAATCCTCAATACCCAATCCTCAATCTACAATCCTCAATCCTCAATCCTCAATTCTCAATCCTCAATCCTCAATCTTCTGACCTCAAACATCAATAATCAACCCTCAGTCCTCATCCTCAATCCAAAACCCTCAGTCCTCAATCCTCAATCTTCAATCATCAATATTCAATCTTCAACCCTCAACCCTCAATCCTCGATTCTCTATCCTCAATCCTCAATGTTCAATCCTCAATACCCAATTCTCAATCTTCAATCCTCAATCCTCAATCCTCAATCCTCAATTCTCAATTCTCAATCCTCAGTCCTCAGTCCTCAATCTTCAATCCACAATCCTCAATCGTCAAACTTCAATCCTCAATACTCAATCTTCAATCCTCTATCCTCAATCCTCAGTCCTCAATCCTCATTCTTCAATCCTCAATACCCAATCCTCAATCTTCAGTCCTCAATCCTCAATCGTCAATCCTCAATTCTCAATCCTCAATCCTCAGTCCTCAGTCCTTAAGCCTTAATCCTCAACCCTCAGCCCTCATCCTCAATCCTCAATCCTCAATCCTCAATCCTCAATCTTCAATCTTCAATACTCAATCTTCAATCCTCAATCCTCAATCCTCAGTCCTCAAACCTCAATTCTGAATCCTCAATACTGAATCCTCAATCTTCAGCCCTCAGTCCTCAACAATCAGGTGACAATCCTCAATCCTCAATAGAATATCTTCAATTCACAGTTTTCAATACACAATACTCAATCTGCAATCTTCAAATCTCTATCCACAAACATCAATTCTCAGCACTCAACACTCAACACTCAGTCCTCAATGTTCAATCCTCAATTCTCAATTCTCAATCTTCATTCCTCAATACTCACTCTTTAATCCTCAATCCTCAATCCTCAATCTTCAATCCTCAGTCCTCAATACTCAATCCTCAATCCTCAATCCTCAATCCTCAATCATCAATCCTCAACCTTCAATACTCAATCCTCAATTCTCAATCCTCAATCCTCAATCCTCAAACATCAATGCTCAGTCTTCAATCCTCAACACTCAATCTTTAATCATCAATCCTCAATCCTCAATCTTCAATCCCCAATCCTCAATCCTGAATCCTCAATCCTCAAACCTCAATCCTCAATCCTCAATCCTCAATATTCAATCCTCAATACTCAATCTTCAATCCTCGATCCTCATTCCTAAATCCTCAGTCCTCATTCTTCAATCCTCAATACCCAATCCTCAATCTTCAATCCTCAATCCTCAATCCTCAATCCTCAATCCTCATTCCTCAGACCTCAAACATTAATACTCAACCCTCAGTCCGCGTCCTCAATCCACAACCCTCAATCCTCAATCCTCAATCTACATTCATCAATATTCAATCTTCAATCCTCAATCCTCAATCCTCGATACTCAATCCTCAATCCTCAATGTTCAATCCTCAATACCCAATCCTTAATCTTCAATCCTCAATCCTCAAACCTCAATCCTCAATTCTCAATCCTCAATCCTCAGTCCTCAGTCCTCAAACCTCAAACCTCAACCCTCAGCCCTCATCGTCAATTCTCAATCCTCAATTCTCAATCCTCAATCTTCAATCCCCAATACTCAATCTTCAATCCACAATCCTCTATCTTCAATCCTCAATACTCAATCTTCAATCATCAATCCTCAATCCTCAATACTCAATCCTCAATCCTCAGTCCTTAATCCTCAATCTTCAATCCTCAATACTCAATCTTCAATCCTCAATCCTCAATCCTCAATCCTCAATCCTCAATCCTCAATCCTCAATCCTCAATACTCAATCTTCAATCCTCAATCCTCAGTCGTCAAACCTCAATTCTGAATCCTCAATCCTGAATCCTAAATCTTCAGCCCTCAGTCCTCAACAATCAGTTGCCAATCATCAATCCTCAATATTATATCCTCAATTCACAGTCTTCAATACTCAATACTCAATCTGCAATCTTCGAATCTGCATATCTCTATCCACAAACGTCAATTCTCATCACTCAACCCTCAACACTCAGACCTCAATGTTAAATCCTCAATCCTCTTTTCTCTATCTTCAATCCTCAATACTGAATCTTCAACACTCAATCCTCAATCCTCAATCCTCAATCCTCAAACCTCAGTCCTCATCCTCAATTCTCAATTCTCAATCCTCAATCCTCAATCCTCAACCCTCTATTTTCAATCCTAAATAATCAATCTCCAATACTAGATCCTCAATCCCCAATCCTCAATCCTCAATACCCAATCCTAAATCTTCAATCCTCAATCCTCAATTATCAATTCTCAATCCTCAATCCTCAGTTCTCTGTCCTCAAACCTCAATCCTCAACCCTCAGTCCTCTTCCACAAACCCCAAACCTCAATCCTCAATCCTCAATCATCAATCCTCAATCTTCAATCCTCAATACTCAATCTTCAATCCTCAATCCTCAATTCTCAATCCTCAATGCACAACCCTCAATCGTCAATCCTCAATCCCCAATCCTCAAACTTCAATCCTCAATCCTCAATCCTCAATCCTCAGTCCTCAATCTTCGATCCTCAATACTCAATCTGCAATCCTCAATCCTCAGTCCTCACTCCTCAATCCTCACTCTTCAATCCTCAATACCGAATCCTCAATCCTCAATCCACAATCCTCAATTCTCAATCCTCAATCCTGAATCCTCAGACTTCAAACATCAATACTCAACCCTCAGTCCTCGTCCTCAATCCACAACCCTCAATCCTCAATCCTCAATATTCAGTCATTAATATTCAACCTTCAATCCTCAATGCTCAATCCTCTATCCTCAACACTCAATCCTCAATGTTCAATCCTCAATACCCAATCCTCAGTCTTCAATCCTCAATCCTCAATCCTCAATCCTCAATCCTCAATCCTCAATCTTAATCTTCAATTCTCAGTACTCAATCTTCAATCCTCAATCCTCAATCCTCAATCCTCAGTCCTCAATCCTCAATCTTCAATCCTCAATACTCAATCTTCAATCCTCAATCCTCAATCCTCAATCCTCAATCCTCAATCCTCAATCCTCATTCTTCAATCCTCATTACCGAATCCTCAATCTTCAATCCTCAATCCTCTATCCTCAATTCTCAATCCTCAATCCTCAATCCTCAGACCTCAAACATTAATACTCAACCCTCAGTCCTCGTCCTCAAGCCACAACCCTCAATCCTCGATCCTCAATCTTCAATCAGCAATATTCAATCTTCAATCCTCAATCCTCAATCCTCAATACTCAATCCTCAATCCTCAATGTTCTGTCCTCAATACGCAATACTCATTCTTCAATTCTCAATCCTCAATCCTCAATCCTCAATCCTCAATCCTCAATCCTCAATCCTCAGTCCTCAAACCTCAATCCTGATTCCTCAGCCCTGAATCCTCAATGTTCAGCCCTAAGTCCTCAACAGTCAGTTCTCAATCCTCAATCCTCAATAGAATATCCTCAATTCACGGTTTTCAATACTCAACACTCAATCTGCAATCTTCAGACCTCTATCCACAAACATCAATTCTCATCACTCAACCCTCAATACTCAGTCCCCAATCCTCAATCTTCAATCCTCAATCCTCTATCCTCAACACTCAATCCTCAATGTTCAATCCTCAATACCCAACCCTCAGTCTTCAATCCTCAATCCTCAATCCTCAATCCTCTATCCTCAATCCTCAATCCTCAATCCTCAATCCTCAATCGTCAATATTCAATTCTCAATACTCAATCTTCAATCCTCAATCCTCAATACTCAATACTCAATCCTCATTCTTCAATCCTCAATACCCAATCCTCAATCTTCAATCCTCAATCCTCAATTCTCAATCCTCAATCCTCAATCCTCAGACCTCAAACATCAATACTCAACCCTCAGTCCTCGTCCTCAATCCACAACCCCTAATACTCAATCCTCAATCTTCAATTCTCAATCTTCAATCCCCAATCCTCAATCCTCGGTCCTCAAACCACAGTCCTGAATCCTCAATCCTGAATCCTCAACCTTCGGCCCTCAGTCCTCAACAATCGGTTGTCAATCCTCAATCCTCAAGAGAATATCATCAATTCACAGTTTTCAATACTCAATACTCAATCTGCAATCTTCAAATCTCTATCCACAAACATCAATTCTCATCACTCATCCCTCAACACTCAATCCTCAATCTTCAATCCTCAATCCTCAATCCTCAATCCTCAATCCTCATTCTTCAATCCTCAATACACAATCCTCAATACCCAATCTCCAATCCTCAATCCTCAATCCTCAATCCTCAATCCTCAATCCTCATTCTTCAATCCTCAACACCCAATCCTCAATCTTCAATCCACAATCCTCAATCCTCAATTCTCAATCCTCATTTCTCAGTCCTCAGTCCTCAAACATCAATCGTCAACCCTCAGTCCTCAAAACGCAATCCCTAATCCTCAATACTGAATCCTCAATCTTCAGCCCTCAGTCCTCAACAATCAATAGTCAATCCTCAGTCGTCCATAGAATATCCTCAATTCACAGTTTTCAATACTCAATCCCCATTCTTCAATCTTCAAATCTCAATCCACAAACATCAATTCTCATCACTCAACCCTCAACACTCAGTCCTCAATCTTCAATCCTCAATCATCAATCCTCAATCTTCAATCCTCAATACTCAATCTTCAATCCTCAATCCTCAATTCTCAATCCTCAATGCTCAACCCTCAATCGTCAATCCTCAATCCCCAATCCTCAATCTTCAATACTCAATCCTCAATCCTCAATCCTCAGTCCTCAATCTTCGATCCTCAATACTCAATCTGCAATCCTCAATCCTCAGTCCTCACTCCTCAATCCTCATTCTTCAATCCTCAATATCGAATCCTCAATCTTCAATCCTCAATCCTCAATCCTCAATTCTCAATCCTCTATACTCAATCTTCAATCCTAAATCCTCAATCCTCAATCCTCAATCCTCATTCTTCAATCCTCAAAACCCAATCCTCAATCTTCAATCCTCAATCCTCTATCCTCAATTCTCAATCCTCAATCCTCAATCCTCAGACCTCAAACATTAATACTCAACCCTCAGTCCTCGTCCTCAAGCCACAACCCTCAATCCTCGATCCTCAATCTTCAATCAGCAATATTCAATCTTCAATCCTCAATCCTCAATCCTCAATACTCAATCCTCAATCCTCAATGTTCTGTCCTCAATACGCAATCCTCATTCTTCAACTCTCAATCCTCAATCCTCAATCCTCAATCCTCAATCCTCAATCCTCAATCCTCAGTCCTCAAACCTCAATCCTGAATCATCAGTCCTGAATCATCAATCTTCTGCCTTCAGTCCTCAACAATCAGTTGTCAATCCTCAATCCTCAATAGACTATCCTCAATTCACAGTTTTCAATACTCAATCCCCATTCTTCAATCTTCAAATCTCTATCCACAAACATCAATTCTCATCACTCAACCATCAACACTCAGTCCTCAATCATCAATCCTCAATCCTCAATCCTCAATCGTCAATCTTCAACCCTCAATACTCAATCTTCAATCCTCAATCCTCAATCCCCAATCCTCAATCCTCATTCTTCAATCCTCAATACTCAATCCTCAATCTTCAATCCTCAAACCTCAATCCTCAATCCTCAATCCACAATCCTCAATCCTCAATCTTCAATCCTCAGTCACAAATCCTCAATCGTCAATACTCACTCCTCAATCCTCAATCTTCAATCCTGAATAATCAGTCTTCAATCCTCAATCCTCAATCCTCAATCCTCAATCAACATTCTTCAATCCTCAATACCCAATCCTCAATCTTCAATCCTCAATCCTCAATCCTCAATTCTCAATACTCAATCCTCAATCCTCAATCCTCATTCTTCAATCCTCATTACCGTATCCTCAATCTTCAATCCTCAATCCTCAATCCTCAATTCTCAATCCTCAATCCTGAATCCTCAGACTTCAAACATCAATACTCAACCCTCAGTCCTCGTCCTCAATCCTCAATATTCAGTCATTAATATTCAACCTTCAATCCTCAATCCTCAATCCTCTATCCTCAACACTCAATCCTCAATGTTCAATCCTCAATACCCAATCCTCAGTCTTCAATCCTCAGTCCTCAATCCTCAATCCTCAGACCTCAAACCTCAATCCTCAACCGTCAGTCCTCGTCCTCAATCCTCAACACTCAATCCTCAATCCTCAATCTTCAATCGTCAATAGTCAATATTCAATCCTCAATCTTCAATCCTCAATCCTCAGTGCTCAATCCTCAATATTCAACACACAACCCTCAACCACCAATCCTCAATACTCAACCATCAATCCTCAATTCCTAATACTCAATAGTGTATCCTGAATTATCATGGTTCAATGCTCAATCCACAATATTCAATAATCAAATCTCAATCCTCAAACATCAATTCTCAACACTCAATCCTCAATCCTCAGTCCTCAGTCCTCAAACCTCAATCCTCAACCCTCAGCCCTCATCGTGAACTCTCAATCCTCAATCCTCAACCCTCAATCTTCAATCCTCAATACTCAATCTTCAATTCACAATCCTCAATCTTCAATACTCAATCCTCAATCCTCAATACCCAATCCTCAATCTTCAACACTCTATCCTCAATTCTCAATTCTCAATCCTCAATCCTCAGTCCTCAGTCCTCAAACCTCAATACTCAACCCTCAGCCCTCATCCTCAGCCCACAATTCTCAATCCTCAATCCTCAATCCTCAATCTTCAATCCTCAACATTTAATACTCAATCCTCAATCCTCAATCCTCAATCCTCAATACTCAATCCTCAATCCTCAGTCCTCAATCCTCAATATTCAATCCTCAATCCTCAATCTACAACCATCAATATTCAATCTTCAATCCTCAATCCTCAATCCTCGATACTCAATCCTCAATCCTCAATGTTCAATCCTCAATACCCAATCCTCAATCTTCAATCCTCAATCCTCAATCCTCAATCCTCAATTCTCAATCCTCAATCCTCAGTCCTCAGTCCTCAAACCTCAATCCTCAACCCTCAGCCCTCATCGTCAATTCTCAATCCTCAATTCTCAATCCTCAATCTTCAATCCTCAATACTCAATCATCAATCCTCAATTCCTAATACTCAATAGTGTATCCTGAATTATCATGGTTCAATACTCAATCCACAATATTCAGTAATCAAATCTCAATCCTCAAACATCAATTCTCAACACTCAATCCTCAACACTCAGTCCACTCTTTTCAATCCTCCATCCTCAACCCTCAATCCTCAAGCGTCAATCCTCAATCCTCGACCCTCAATCCTCAGTCCTTAAACCTCAATCCCGATTCCTCGATCCTGAATCCTCAATCTTTAGCCCTCAGTCCTCAACAATCAATTGTCAATCCTCAATCCTCAATAGAATATCCCCAATTCACAGTTTTCAATACTCAATACTGAATCTGCAATCTTCGAATCTGCATATCTCTATCCACAATCGTCAATTCTCATCACTCAACCCTCAACACTCAGACCTCAATGTTAAACCCTCAATCCTCAATTCTCTATCTTCAATCCTCAATACTGAATCTTCAATCCTCAATCCTCAATCCTCAATCCTCAATCCTCAATCCTCAAACCTCAGTCGTCATCCTCAATTCTCAATCCCCAATCCTCAATCCTCAACCCTCTATCTTCAATCTTAAATAATCAATATCCAATACTAGATCCTCAATCCCCAATCCTCAATCCTCAATACCCAATCCTGAATCTTCAATCCTCAATCCTCAATTATCAATTCTCAATCCTCAATCCTCAATTCTCTGTCCTCAAACCTCAATCCTCAACCCTCAGTCCTCGTCCTCAAACCTCAACCCTCAATCCTCAATCCTCGAATCTTCAATCCTCAATACTCAATCTTCAATCCACAATCCTCAATATTCAATCCTCAATACTCAATCTTTAATCCTCAATCCTCAATCCTCAATACTCAATCCTCAATCCTCAGTCCTCAATCCTCAATCTTCAATCCTCAATACTCATTCTTCAATCCTCAATCCTCAATCCTCAATTCTCAATCCTCATTCTTCAATCCTCATTACCCAATCCACAATCTTCAATCCTCAATCCTCAATCCTCAATTCTCAATCCTCAATCCTCAGTCCTCAGTCCTTAAACCTCAATACTCAACCCTCAGCCCTCATCCTCAATCCTCAATCCTCAATCCTCAATCCTCAATCTTGAATCCTCAATACTCAATCTTCAATCCTCAATCCTCAATCCTCAGTCCTCAAACCTCAATTCTGAATCCTCAGCCCTGAATCCTCAATCTTCAGCACTCAGTCCTCAACAATCAGGTTACAATCCTCAATCCTCAATGGAATATCCTCAATTCACAGTTTTCAATACACAATACTCATTCTGCAATCTTCAAATCTCTATCCACAAACATCAATTCTCACCACTCAACCCTCAACACTCAGTCCTCAATGTTCAATCCTCAATCCTCAATTCTCAATCTTCAATCCTCAATACTCAATCTTTAATCCTCAATCCTCAATCCTCAATCTTCAATCCTCAGTCCTCAATACTCAATCCTCAATCCTCATCCCCACCCTCAATCATCAATCCTCAACCTTCAATACTCAATCCTCAATCCTCAATCCTAAACCCTCAATCCTCAATCTTCAATCCTCAATACTCAATCTTCAATCCTCGATCCTCAATCCTAGATCCTCAGTCCTCACTCTTCAATCCTCAATACCCAATCCTCACTCTTCAATCCTCAATCCTCAATCCTCAATTCTCAATCCTCAATCCTCAATCTTCAGACCTCAAACATCAATACTCAACCCTCAGTCCTCGTCCTCAATCCACAACACTCAATCTTCAATCCTCAATCTTCAATCCTCAGTCCTCAGCCGTCAAACCTCAAACCTCAACCCTCAAACCTCAATCCTCAACCGTCAGTCCCTGTCCTCAATCCTCAACACTCAATCCTCAATCCTCAATCCTCAATCGTCAATCCTCAATCCTCAATACTCAATCTTCAATCCTCAATCCTCAATCCTCAATCCTCTATCCTCATTCTTCAATCCTCAATACCCAATCCTCAATCTTCAACACTCAATCCTCAATCCTCTATTCTCAATCCCCAATCCTCAGTCCTCAGTCCTCAAACCTCAATACTCAACCCTCAGCCCTCATCCTCAATCCTTAATCCTCAATCCTCAATCCTCAATCTTCAATCCTCGATACTCAATCTTCAATCCTCAATCCTCAGTCCTCAAACCTCAATTCTGAATCCTCAATCCTGAATCCTCAATCTTCAGCCCTCAGTCCTCAACAATCAGTTGTCAACCCTGAATCCTCAATAGAATATCCTGAATTCACAGTTTTCAATACTCAATACTCAATCTGCAATCTTCAAACCTCTATCCACAAACATCAATTCTCATCACTGAACCCTCAACACTCAGTCCTCAATGTTCAATACTCAATCTTCAACCCACAATCCTCAATCGTCAATCTTCAATCCTCAATACTCAATCTTCAATCCTCTATCCTCAATCCTCAATCCTCAATCCTCATTCTTCAATCCTCAATACCCAATCCTCAATCTTCAATCCTCATTCCTCAATCCTCAATTCTCAATCCTAAATCCTCAGTCCTCAGTCCTTAAACCTCAATCCTCAACCCTCAGCCCTCATCCTCAATCCTCAATCCTCAATCCTCAATCCTCAATCTTCAATCCTCAATACTCAATCTTCAACACTCAATCCTCAATCCTCTATTCTCAATCCTCAATCCTCAGTCCTCAGTCCTCAAATCTCAATACTCAACCCTCAGCCCTCATCCTCTATCCTCAATCCTCAATCCTCAATCCTCAATCCTCAATCTTCAATCCTCGATACTCAATCTTCAATCCTCAATCCTCAATCCTCAGTCCTCAAACCTCAATTCTGAATCCTCAATCCTGAATCCTCAATCTTCAGCCCTCAGTCCTCAACAATCAGTTGTCAACCCTGAATCCTCAATAGAATATCCTCAATTCACAGTTTCCAATACTCAATACTCAATCTGCATTCTTCAAACCTCTATCCACAAACATCAATTCTCATCACTCAACCCTCAACACTCCGTCCTCAACGTTCAATCCTCAATCCTCAATCCACAATCCTCAATCGTCAATCTTCAATCCTCAATCCCCAGTCCTCAATCTTCAATCCTCAATGCTCAATCCTCAATCCTCAATCCTCAGTCCTCAACCCTCAATCCTCAGACCTCAAACCTCAATCCTCAACCGTCAGTCCTCGTCCTCAATCCTCAACACTCAATCCTCAATCCTCAATCTTCAATCATCAATAGTCAATATTCAATCCTCAATCTTCAATCCTCAATCTTCAATGCTCAAACCTCAATATTCAACACACAACCCTCAACCACCAATCCTCAATACTCAACCAACAATCCTCAATTCCTAATACTCAATAGTGTATCCTGAATTATCATGGTTCAATGCTCAATCCACAATATTCAATAATCAAATCTCAATCCTCAAACATCAATTCTCAACACTCAATCCTCAATCCTCAGTCCTCAGTCCTCAAACATCAATCCTCAACCCTCAGCCCTCATCGTCAACTCTCAATCCTCAATCCTCAATCCTCAATCTTCAATCCTCAATACTCAGTCTTCAATTCAAAATCCTCAATCTTCAATCCTCAATCCTCAATCCTCAATACCCAGTCCTCAATCTTCAACACTCTATCCTCAATTCTCAATTCTCAATCCTCAATCCTCAGTCCTCAGTCCTCAAACCTCAATACTCAACCCTGAGCCCTCATCCTCAGCCCACAATCCTCAATCCTCAATCCTCAATCCTCAATCTTCAATCCTCAACATTTAATACTCAATCCTCAATCCTCAATGTTCAATCCTCAATACCCAATCCTCAATCTTCAATCCTCAATCCTCAATCCTCAATCCTCAATTCTCAATCCTCAATCCTCAGTCCTCAGTCCTCAAACCTCAATCCTCAGCCCTCAGCCCTCATCGTCAATTCTCAATCCTCAATTCTCAATCCTCAATCTTCAATCCTCAATACTCAATCTTCAATCCACAATCGTCAATCTTCAATCCTCACTACTCAATCTTTAATCCTCAATCCTCAATCCTCAATACTCAATCCTCAATCCTCAGTCCTCAATCCTCAATCTTCAATTCTCAATACTCATTCTTCAATCCTCAATCCTCAATCCTTAATTCTCAATCCTCATTCTTCAATCCTCATTACCCAATCCACAATCCTCATTCCTCAATCCTCAATCCTCAATTCTCAACCCTCAATCCTCAATAATCATTCTTCAATCCTCAATCCTCAGTCTTCAAACCTCAATTCTGAATCCTCAATCCTGAATCCTCAATCTTCAGGCCTCAGTCCTCAACAATCAGTTGACAATCCTCAATCCTCAATAGAATATCCTCAATTCACAGTTTTCAATACTCAATACTCAATCTGCAATCTTCAAACCTCTATCCACAAACATCAATTCTCATCACTGAACCCTCAACACTCAGTCCTCAATGTTCAATACTCAATCTTCAACCCACAATCCTCAATCGTCAATCTTCAATCCTCAATTCTCGATCCTCAAACCTCAGTCCTCAGTCCATAAACCTCAATCCTCAACCCTCAGCCCTCATCCTCAATCCTCAATCCTCAATCCTCAATCCTCAATCTTCAATCCTCAGTACTCAATCTTCAACACTCAATCCTCAATCCTCAATTCTCAATCCTCAATCCTCAGTCCTCAGTCCTCAATCCTCAATACTCAACCCTCAGCCCTCATCCTCAATCCTCAATCCTCAATCCTCAATCCTCAATCTTCAATCCTCGACACTCAATCTTCAATCCTCAATCCTCAGTCCTCAAACCTCAATTCTGTATCCTCAATCCTGAATCCTCAATCTTCAGCCCTCAGTCCTCAACAATCAGTTGTCAACCCTGAATCCTCAATAGAATATCCTCAATTCACAGTTTTCAATACTCAATACTCAATCTGCATTCTTCAAACCTCTATCCACAAACATCAATTCTCATCACTCAACCCTCAAAACTCAGTCCTCAACGTTCAATCCTCAATCCTCAATCCACAATCCTCAATCGTCAATTTTCAATCCTCAATCCCCAGTCCTCAATCTTCAATCCTCAATGCTCAATCCTCAATCCTCAATCCTCAGTCCTCAATCCTCAATCCTCAGACCTCAAACCTCAATCCTCAACCGTCAGTCCTCGTCCTCAATCCTCAACACTCAATCCTCAATCCTCAATCTTCAATCATGAATAGTCAATATTCAATCCTCAATCTTCAATCCTCAATCCTCAATGCTCAATCCTCAATATTCAACACACAACCCTCAACCACCTATCCTCAATACTCAACCATCAATCCTCAATTCCTAATACTCAATAGTGTATCCTGAATTATCATGGTTCAATGCTCAATACACAATATTCAATAATCAAATCTCAATCCTCAAACGTCAATTCTCAACACTCAATCCTCAATCCTCAGTCCTCAATCCTCAATCCTCAATCCTCAATCATCAATGCTCAGTCTTCAATCCTCAACACTCAATCTTTAATCATCAATCCTCGATCCTCAATCTTCAATCCTCAATCCTCAATCCTGAATCCTCAATCCTCAATCCTCAATCCTCAATCCTCAATCCTCAATATTCAATCCTCAATACTCAATCTTCAATCCTCGATCCTCAATCCTAAATCCTCAGTCCTCATTCTTCAATCCTCAATACCCAATCCTCAATCTTCAATCCTCAATCCTCAATCCTCAATTCTCAATCCTCAATCCTCAATCTTCTGACCTCAAACATCAATAATCAACCCTCAGTCCTGGTCCTCAATCCACAACCCTCAGTCCTCAATCCTCAATCTTCAATTATCAATATTCAATCTTCAATCCTCAACCCTCAATCCTCGATCCTCAATCCTCAATCCTCAATGTTCAATCCTCAATACCCAATCCTCAATCTTCAATCCTCAATCCTCAATCCTCAATCCTCAATTCTCAATCCTCAATCCTCAGTCCTCAGTCCTCAAACCTCAACCCTCAACCCGCAGACCTCATCGTCAATTCTCAATCCTCAATCCTCAATCCTCAATCCTCAATCCTCAATCCTCAATCCTCAATCCTCAATCCTCAATCCTCAATCCTCAATCCTCAATCCTCAATCCTCAATCCTCAATCCTCAATCTTCAATCCTCAGTACTCAATCTTCAACACTCAATCCTCAATCCTCAATTCTCAATCCTCAATCCTCAGTCCTCAGTCCTCAATCCTCAATACTCAACCCTCAGCCCTCATCCTCAATCCTCAATCCTCAATCCTCAATCCTCAATCTTCAATCCTCGACACTCAATCTTCAGTCCTCAATCCTCGGTCCTCAAACCTCAATTCTGACTCCTCAATCCTGAATCCTCAATTTTCAGCCCTCAGTCCTCAACAATCAGTTGTCAACCCTGAATCCTCAATAGAATATCCTCAATTCACAGTTTTCAATACTCAATACTCAATCTGCATTCTCCAAACCTCTATCCACAAACATCAATTCTCATCACTCAACCCTCAACACTCAGTCCTCAACGTTCAATCCTCAATTCTCAATCCACAGTCCTCAATCGTCAATCCTCAATACTCAATCTTCAATTCACAATCCTCAATCTTCAATCCTCAATCCTCAATCCTCAATCCTCAATTCTCAATCCTCAATCCTCAGTCCTCAGTCCTCAAACCTCAACCCTCAACCCGCAGCCCTCATCGTCAATTCTCAATCCTCAATTCTCAATCCTCAATCTTCAATCCTCAATACTCAATCTTCAATCCACAATCCTCAATCTTCAATCCTCAATACTCAATCTTCAATCCTCAATCCTCAATCCTCAATACTCAATCCTCAATCCTCAGTCCTCAATCCTCAAACTTCTACCTCAATACTCAATCTTCAATCCTCAATCCTCAATCCTCAATACTCAATCCACAATATTCTATCTCCAATCCTCAATCCTCAATATTCAATTCTCGATCCTCAATCCTCAATCCTCAATACTCAATCCTCAATTCTCTACCTTCAATCATCAACCTGCAGCCATCAATCCTCATTCCTCAATCCTCAGTCCTCAATCCTCAATCCTCAATCCTCAATCCTCAATCCTCAAACCTCAATCCTCAATCATCAACCCTCACTCCTCAATCCTCAATCCTCAATCCTCAATCATCAATCCTCAATCCTCAATCCTCAATCCTCAATCCTCAACCCTCAATCCTCAATCCTCAATCCTCAATCCTCAATCCTCAATCCTCAATCCTCAATCCTCAATCCTCAATCCTCAATCCTCAATCCTCAATCCTCTATCCTCATTCTTCAATCCTCAATACCCAATCCTCAATCTTCAACACTCAATCCTCAATCCTCAATTCTCAATCCTCAATCCTCAGTCCTCAGTCGTCAAACCTCAATACTCAACCCTGAGCCCTCATCCTCAATCCTCAATCCTCAATCCTCAATCCTCAATCTTCAATCCTCGATACTCAATCTTCAATCCTCAATCCTCGGTCCTCAAACCTCAATTCTGACTACTCAATACTGAATCCTCAATCTTCAGCCCTCAGTCCTCAACAATCAGTTGTCAACCCTGAATCCTCAATAGAATATCCTCAATTCACAGTTTTCAATACTCAATACTCAATCTGCATTCTTCAAACCTCTATCCACAAACATCAATTCTCATCACTCAATCCTCAACACTCAGTCCTCAACGTTCAATCCTCAATTCTCAATCCACAGTCCTCAATCGTCAATCCTCAATACTCAATCTTCAATCCTCAATCCTCAATCCTCAATACCCAATCCTCAGTCTTCAACACTCTATCCTCAATTCTCAATTCTCAATCCTCAATCCTCAGTCCTCAGTCCTCAAACCTCAATACTCAACCCTCAGCCCTCATCCTCAGCCCACAATCCTCAATCCTCAATCCTCAATCCTCAATCTTCAATCCTCAACCTTCAATACTCAATCCTCAATCCTCAATCTTCAATCCTCAATCCTCAATCCTCAATTCTCAATCCTCAATCCTCAATCTTCTGACCTCAAACATCAATAATCAACCCTCAGTCCTCGTCCTCAATCCACAACCCTCAGTCCTCAATCCTCAATCTTCAATCATCAATATTCAATCTTCAATCCTCAACCCTCAATCCTCGATCCTCAATCCTCAATCCTCAATGTTCAATCCTCAATACCCAATCCTCAATCTTCAATCCTCAATCCTCAATCCTCAATCCTCAATTCTCAATCCTCAATCCTCAGTCCTCAGTCCTCAAACCTCAACCCTCAACCCGCAGCCCTCATCGTCAATTCTCAATCCTCAATCCTCAAACAAGAATCTTCAATCCTCAATACTCAATCTTCAATCCACAATCCTCAATCTTCAATCCTCAATACTCAATCTTCAATCCTCAATCCTCAATCCTCAATACTCAATCCTCAATCCTCAGTCCTCAATCCTCAATCTTCTACCTCAATACTCAATCTTCAATCCTCAATCCTCAATCCTCAATACTCAATCCTCAATCCTCAATCCTCAATACTCAATCTTCAATCCTCAATCCTCAGTCCTCAAACCTCAATTCTGAATCCTCAATCCTGAATCCTAAATCTTCAGCCCTCAGTCCTCAACAATCAGTTGCCAATCATCAATCCTCAATAGAATATCCTCAATTCCCAGTCTTCAATACTCAATACTCAATCTGCAATCTTCGAATCTGCATATCTCTATCCACAAACGTCAATTCTCATCACTCAACCCTCGACACTCAGACCTCAATGTTAAATCCTCAATCCTCAATTCTCTATCTTCAATCCTCAATACTGAATCTTCAACACTCAATCCTCAATCCTCAATCCTCAATCCTCAAACCTCAGTCCTCATCCTCAATTCTCAATTCTCAATCCTCAATCCTCAATCCTCAACCCTCTATCTTCAATCCTAAATAATCAATCTCCAATACTAGATCCTCAATCCCCAATCCTCAATCCTCAATACCCAATCCTAAATCTTCAATCCTCAATCCTCAATTATCAATTCTCAATCCTCAATCCTCAATTCTCTGTCCTCAAACCTCAATCCTCAACCCTCAGTCCTCGTCCTCAAACCTCAACCCTCAACCCTCAATCCTCAATCTTCAATCCTCAATACTCAATCTTCAATCCACAATCGTCAATCTTCAATCCTCAATACTCAATCTTTAATCCTCAATCCTCAATCCTCAATACTCAATCCTCAATCCTCAGTCCTCAATCCTCAATCTTCAATCCTCAATACTCATTCTTCAATCCTCAATCCTCAATCCTCAATTCTCAATCCTCATTCTTCAATCCTCATTACCCAATCCACAATCCTCATTCCTCAATCCTCAATCCTCAATTCTCAACCCTCAATCCTCAATAATCATTCTTCAATCCTCAATCCTCAGTCTTCAATCCTCAATTCTGAATCCTCAATCCTGAATCCTCAATCTTCAGGCCTCAGTCCTCAACAATCAGTTGACAATCCTCAATCCTCAATAGAATATCCTCAATTCACAGTTTTCAATACTCAATACTCAATCTGCAATCTTCAAACCTCTATCCACAAACATCAATTCTCATCACTGAACCCTCAACACTCAGTCCTCAATGTTCAATACTCAATCTTCAACCCACAATCCTCAATCGTCAATCTTCAATCCTCAATACTCAATCTTCAATCCTCTATCCTCAATCCTCAATCCTCAATCCTCATTCTTCAATCCTCAATACCCAATCCTCAATCTTCAATCCTCAATCCTCAATCCTCAATTCTCAATCCTCAAACCTCAGTCCTCAGTCCTTAAACCTCAATCCTCAACCCTCAGCCCTCATCCTCAATCCTCAATCCTCAATCCTCAATCCTCAATCTTCAATCCTCAGTACTCAATCTTCAACACTCAATCCTCAATCCTCAATTCTCAATCCTCAATCCTCAGTCCTCAGTCCTCAATCCTCAATACTCAACCCTCAGCCCTCATCCTCAATCCTCAATCCTCAATCCTCAATCCTCAATCTTCAATCCTCGACACTCAATCTTCAATCCTCAATCCTCAGTCCTCAAACCTCAATTCTGTATCCTCAATCCTGAATCCTCAGTCTTCAGCCCTCAGTCCTCAACAATCAGTTGTCAACCCTGAATCCTCAATAGAATATCCTCAATTCACAGCTTTCAATACTCAATACTCAATCTGCATTCTTCAAACCTCTATCCACAAACATCAATTCTCATCACTCAACCCTCAACACTCAGTCCTCAACGTTCAATCCTCAATCCTCAATCCACAATCCTCAATCGTCAATCTTCAATCCTCAATCCCCAGTCCTCAATCTTCAATCCTCAATGCTCAATCCTCAATCCTCAATCCTCAGTCCTCAATCCTCAATCCTCAGACCTCAAACCTCAATCCTCAACCGTCAGTCCTCGTCCTCAATCCTCAACACTCAATCCTCAATCCTCAATCTTCAATCATGAATAGTCAATATTCAATCCTCAATCTTCAATCCTCAATCCTCAATGCTCAATCCTCAATAATCAACACACAACCCTCAACCACCTATCCTCAATACTCAACCATCAATCCTCAATTCCTAATACTCAATAGTGTATCCTGAATTATCATGGTTCAATGCTCAATACACAATATTCAATAATCAAATCTCAATCCTCAAACGTCAATTCTCAACACTCAATCCTCAATCCTCAGTCCTCAATCCTCAATCCTCAATCCTCAATCATCAATGCTCAGTCTTCAATCCTCAACACTCAATCTTTAATCATCAATCCTCAATCCTCAATCTTCAATCCTCAATCCTCAATCCTGAATCCTCAATCCTCAATCCTCAATCCTCAATCCTCAATCCTCAATATTCAATCCTCAATACTCAATCTTCAATCCTCGATCCTCAATCCTAAATCCTCAGTCCTCATTCTTCAATCCTCAATACCCAATCCTCAATCTTCAATCCTCAATCCTCAATCCTCAATTCTCAATCCTCAATCCTCAATCTTCTGACCTCAAACATCAATAATCAACCCTCAGTCCTGGTCCTCAATCCACAACCCTCAGTCCTCAATCCTCAATCTTCAATCATCAATATCCAATCTTCAATCCTCAACCCTCAATCCTCGATCCTCAATCCTCAATCCTCAATGTTCAATCCTCAATACCCAATCCTCAATCTTCAATCCTCAATCCTCAATCCTCAATCCTCAATTCTCAATCCTCAATCCTCAGTCCTCAGTCCTCAAACCTCAACCCTCAACCCGCAGCCCTCATCGTCAATTCTCAATCCTCAATTCTCAATCCTCAATCTTCAATCCTCAATACTCAATCTTCAATCCACAATCCTCAATCTTCAATCCTCAATCCTCAATACTCAATCCTCAATCCTCAGTCCTCAATCCTCAAACTTCTACCTCAATACTCAATCTTCAATCCTCAATCCTCAATCCTCAATACTCAATCCACAATATTCTATCTCCAATCCTCAATCCTCAATATTCAATTCCCGATCCTCAATCCTCAATCCTCAATACTCAATCCTCAATTCTCTACCTTCAATCATCAACCTGCAGCCATCAATCCTCATTCCTCAATCCTCAGTCCTCAATCCTCAATCCTCAATCCTCAATCCTCAATCCTCAAACCTCAATCCTCAATCATCAACCCTCACTCCTCAATCCTCAATCCTCAATCCTCAATCATCAATCCTCAATCCTCAATCCTCAATCCTCAATCCTCAACCCTCAATCCTCAATCCTCAATCCTCAATCCTCAATCCTCAATCCTCAATCCTCAATCCTCAATCCTCAATCCTCAATCCTCAATCCTCAATCCTCTATCCTCATTCTTCAATCCTCAATACCCAATCCTCAATCTTCAATCCTCAATCCTCAATCCTGAATTCTCAATCCTCAATCCTCAATCTTCTGACCTCAAACATCAATAATCAACCCTCAGTCCTCGTCCTCAATCCACAACCCTCAGTCCTCAATCCTCAATCTTCAATCATCAATATTCAATCTTCAATCCTCAACCCTCAATCCTCGATCCTCAATCCTCAATCCTCAATGTTCAATCCTCAATACCCAATCCTCAATCTTCAATCCTCAATCCTCAATCCTCAATCCTCAATTCTCAATCCTCAATCCTCAGTCCTCAGTCCTCAAACCTCAACCCTCAACCCGCAGCCCTCATCGTCAATTCTCAATCCTCAATCCTCAAACCTGAATCTTCAATCCTCAATACTCAATCTTCAATCCACAATCCTCAATCTTCAATCCTCAATACTCAATCTTCAATCCTCAATCCTCAATCCTCAATACTCAATCCTCAATCCTCAGTCCTCAATCCTCAATCTTCTACCTCAATACTCAATCTTCAATCCTCAATCCTCAATCCTCAATACTCAATCCTCAATCCTCAATCCTCAATACTCAATCTTCAATCCTCAATCCTCAGTCCTCAAACCTCAATTCTGAATCCTCAATCCTGAATCCTAAATCTTCAGCCCTCAGTCCTCAACAATCAGTTGCCAATCATCAATCCTCAATAGAATATCCTCAATTCCCAGTCTTCAATACTCAATACTCAATCTGCAATCTTCGAATCTGCATATCTCTATCCACAAACGTCAATTCTCATCACTCAACCCTCGACACTCAGACCTCAATGTTAAATCCTCAATCCTCAATTCTCTATCTTCAATCCTCAATACTGAATCTTCAACACTCAATCCTCAATCCTCAATCCTCAATCCTCAAACCTCAGTCCTCATCCTCCATTCTCAATTCTCAATCCTCAATCCTCAATCCTCAAACCTCTATCTTCAATCCTAAATAATCAATCTCCAATACTAGATCCTCAATCCCCAATCCTCAATCCTCAATACCCAATCCTAAATCTTCAATCCTCAATCCTCAATTATCAATTCTCAATCCTCAATCCTCAATTCTCTGTCCTCAAACCTCAATCCTTAACCCTCAGTCCTCGTCCTCAAACCTCAACCCTCAATCCTCAATCCTCAATCTTCAATCCTCATTACTCAATCTTCAATCCGCAATCCTCAATCTTCAATCCTCAATACTCAATCTTTAATCCTCAATCCTCAATCCTCAATACTCAATCCTCAATCCTCAGTCCTCAATCCTCAATCTTCAATCCTCAATACTCAATCTTCAATCCTCAATCCTCAATCCTCAATTCTCAATCCTCATTCTTCAATCCTCATTACCCAATCCACAATCCTCATTCCTCAATCCTCAATCCTCAATTCTCAACCCTCAATCCTCAATGATCATTCTTCAATCCTCAATCCTCAGTCTTCCAACCTCAATTCTGAATCCTCAATCCTGAATCCTAAATCTTCAGGCCTCAGTCCTCAGCAATCAGTTGGCAATCCTCAATCCTCAATAGAATATCCTCAATTCACAGTTTTCAATACTCAATTCTCAATCTGCAATCTTCAAACCTCTATCCACAAACATCAATTCTCATCACTGAACCCTCAACACTCAGTCCTCAATGTTCAATACTTAATCTTCAACCCACAATCCTCAATCGTCAGTCTTCAATCCTCAATACTCAATCTTCAATCCTCTATCCTCAATACTCAATCCTCAATCCTCATTCTTCAATCCTCAATACCCAATCCTCAATCTTCAATCCTCAATCCTCAATCCTCAATTCTCAATCCTCAATCCTCAGTCCTCAGTCCTTAAACCTCAATCCTCAACCCTCAGCCCTCATCCTCAATCCTCAATCCTCAATCCTCAATCCTCAATCTTCAATCCTCAGTACTCGATCTTCAACACTCAATCCTCAATCCTCAATTCTCAATCCTCAATCCTCAGTCCTCAGTCCTCAATCCTCAATACTCAACCCTCAGCCCTCATCCTCAATCCTCAATCCTCAATCCTCAATCCTCAATCTTCAATCCTCGACACTCAATCTTCAATCCTCAATCCTCAGTCCTCAAACCTCAATTCTGTATCCTCAATCCTGGATCCTCAATCTTCAGCCCTCAGTCCTCAACAATCAATTGTCAACCCTGAATCCTCAATAGAATATCCTCAATTCACAGTTTTCAATACTCAATACTCAATCTGCATTCTTCAAACCTCTATCCACAAACATCAATTCTCATCACTCAACCCTCAACACTCAGTCCTCAACGTTCAATCCTCAATACTCAATCTTCAATCCTCGATCCTCAATCCTAAATCCTCAGTCCTCATTCTTCAATCCTCAATACCCAATCCTCAATCTTCAATCCTCAATCCTCAATCCTCAATTCTCAATCCTCAATCCTCAATCTTCTGACCTCAAACATCAATAATCAACCCTCAGTCCTGGTCCTCAATCCACAACCCTCAGTCCTCAATCCTCAATCTTCAATCATCAATATCCAATCTTCAATCCTCAACCCTCAATCCTCGATCCTCAATCCTCAATCCTCAATGTTCAATCCTCAATACCCAATCCTCAATCTTCAATCCTCAATCCTCAATCCTCAATCCTCAATTCTCAATCCTCAATCCTCAGTCCTCAGTCCTCAAACCTCAACCCTCAACCCGCAGCCCTCATCGTCAATTCTCAATCCTCAATTCTCAATCCTCAATCTTCAATCCTCAATACTCAATCTTCAATCCACAATCCTCAATCTTCAATCCTCAATCCTCAATACTCAATCCTCAATCCTCAGTCCTCAATCCTCAAACTTCTACCTCAATACTCAATCTTCAATCCTCAATCCTCAATCCTCAATACTCAATCCACAATATTCTATCTCCAATCCTCAATCCTCAATATTCAATTCCCGATCCTCAATCCTCAATCCTCAATACTCAATCCTCAATTCTCTACCTTCAATCATCAACCTGCAGCCATCAATCCTCATTCCTCAATCCTCAGTCCTCAATCCTCAATCCTCAATCCTCAATCCTCAATCCTCAAACCTCAATCCTCAATCATCAACCCTCACTCCTCAATCCTCAATCCTCAATCCTCAATCATCAATCCTCAATCCTCAATCCTCAATCCTCAATCCTCAACCCTCAATCCTCAATCCTCAATCCTCAATCCTCAATCCTCAATCCTCAATCCTCAATCCTCAATCCTCAATCCTCAATCCTCAATCCTCAATCCTCAATCCTCTATCCTCATTCTTCAATCCTCAATACCCAATCCTCAATCTTCAATCCTCAATCCTCAATCCTGAATTCTCAATCCTCAATCCTCAATCTTCTGACCTCAAACATCAATAATCAACCCTCAGTCCTCGTCCTCAATCCACAACCCTCAGTCCTCAATCCTCAATCTTCAATCATCAATATTCAATCTTCAATCCTCAACCCTCAATCCTCGATCCTCAATCCTCAATCCTCAATGTTCAATCCTCAATACCCAATCCTCAATCTTCAATCCTCAATCCTCAATCCTCAATCCTCAATTCTCAATCCTCAATCCTCAGTCCTCAGTCCTCAAACCTCAACCCTCAACCCGCAGCCCTCATCGTCAATTCTCAATCCTCAATCCTCAAACCTGAATCTTCAATCCTCAATACTCAATCTTCAATCCACAATCCTCAATCTTCAATCCTCAATACTCAATCTTCAATCCTCAATCCTCAATCCTCAATACTCAATCCTCAATCGTCAGTCCTCAATCCTCAATCTTCTACCTCAATACTCAATCTTCAATCCTCAATCCTCAATCCTCAATACTCAATCCTCAATCCTCAATCCTCAATACTCAATCTTCAATCCTCAATCCTCAGTCCTCAAACCTCAATTCTGAATCCTCAATCCTGAATCCTAAATCTTCAGCCCTCAGTCCTCAACAATCAGTTGCCAATCATCAATCCTCAATAGAATATCCTCAATTCCCAGTCTTCAATACTCAATACTCAATCTGCAATCTTCGAATCTGCATATCTCTATCCACAAACGTCAATTCTCATCACTCAACCCTCGACACTCAGACCTCAATGTTAAATCCTCAATCCTCAATTCTCTATCTTCAATCCTCAATACTGAATCTTCAACACTCAATCCTCAATCCTCAATCCTCAATCCTCAAACCTCAGTCCTCATCCTCCATTCTCAATTCTCAATCCTCAATCCTCAATCCTCAAACCTCTATCTTCAATCCTAAATAATCAATCTCCAATACTAGATCCTCAATCCCCAATCCTC
This sequence comes from Calliopsis andreniformis, assembly GCF_051401765.1. Lineage (NCBI taxonomy): Eukaryota > Metazoa > Arthropoda > Insecta > Hymenoptera > Andrenidae > Calliopsis > Calliopsis andreniformis. The sequence continues at coordinate 3,962,076 of NW_027480443.1, read as the reverse complement.
AATCCTCAATACCCAATCCTAAATCTTCAATCCTCAATCCTCAATTATCAATTCTCAATCCTCAATCCTCAATTCTCTGTCCTCAAACCTCAATCCTTAACCCTCAGTCCTCGTCCTCAAACCTCAACCCTCAATCCTCAATCCTCAATCTTCAATCCTCATTACTCAATCTTCAATCCGCAATCCTCAATCTTCAATCCTCAATACTCAATCTTTAATCCTCAATCCTCAATCCTCAATACTCAATCCTCAATCCTCAGTCCTCAATCCTCAATCTTCAATCCTCAATACTCAATCTTCAATCCTCAATCCTCAATCCTCAATTCTCAATCCTCATTCTTCAATCCTCATTACCCAATCCACAATCCTCATTCCTCAATCCTCAATCCTCAATTCTCAACCCTCAATCCTCAATGATCATTCTTCAATCCTCAATCCTCAGTCTTCCAACCTCAATTCTGAATCCTCAATCCTGAATCCTAAATCTTCAGGCCTCAGTCCTCAGCAATCAGTTGGCAATCCTCAATCCTCAATAGAATATCCTCAATTCACAGTTTTCAATACTCAATTCTCAATCTGCAATCTTCAAACCTCTATCCACAAACATCAATTCTCATCACTGAACCCTCAACACTCAGTCCTCAATGTTCAATACTTAATCTTCAACCCACAATCCTCAATCGTCAGTCTTCAATCCTCAATACTCAATCTTCAATCCTCTATCCTCAATACTCAATCCTCAATCCTCATTCTTCAATCCTCAATACCCAATCCTCAATCTTCAATCCTCAATCCTCAATCCTCAATTCTCAATCCTCAATCCTCAGTCCTCAGTCCTTAAACCTCAATCCTCAACCCTCAGCCCTCATCCTCAATCCTCAATCCTCAATCCTCAATCCTCAATCTTCAATCCTCAGTACTCGATCTTCAACACTCAATCCTCAATCCTCAATTCTCAATCCTCAATCCTCAGTCCTCAGTCCTCAATCCTCAATACTCAACCCTCAGCCCTCATCCTCAATCCTCAATCCTCAATCCTCAATCCTCAATCTTCAATCCTCGACACTCAATCTTCAATCCTCAATCCTCAGTCCTCAAACCTCAATTCTGTATCCTCAATCCTGGATCCTCAATCTTCAGCCCTCAGTCCTCAACAATCAATTGTCAACCGTGAATCCTCAATAGAATATCCTCAATTCACAGTTTTCAATACTCAATACTCAATCTGCATTCTTCAAACCTCTATCCACAAACATCAATTCTCATCACTCAACCCTCAACACTCAGTCCTCAACGTTCAATCCTCAATCCTCAATCCACAATCCTCAATCCCCAGTCCTCAATCTTCAATCCTCAGTGCTCAATCCTCAATCCTCAATCCTCAGTCCTCAATCCTCAAACCTCAGACCTCAAACCTCAATCCTCAACCGTCAGTCCTCGTCCTCAATCCTCAACACTCAATCCTCAATCCTCAATCTTCAATCATGAATAGTCAATATTCAATCCTCAATCTTCAATCCTCAATCCTCAATGCTCAATCCTCAATATTCAACACACAACCCTCAACCACCTATCCTCAATACTCAACCATCAATCCTCAATTCCTAATACTCAATAGTGTATCCTGAATTATCATGGTTCAATGCTCAATCCACAATATTCAATAATCAAATCTCAATCCTCAAACGTCAATTCTCAACACTCAATCCTCAATCCTCAGTCCTCAATCCTCAATCCTCAATCCTCAATCATCAATGCTCAGTCTTCAATCCTCGATCCTCAATCCTAAATCCTCAGTCCTCATTCTTCAATCCTCAATACCCAATCCTCAATCTTCAATTCTCAATCCTCAATCCTCAGTCCTCAGTCCTCAAACCTCAATACTCAACCCTCAGCCCTCATCCTCAGCCCACAATCCTCAATCCTCAATCCTCAATCCTCAATCTTCAATCCTCAACCTTCAATACTCAATCCTCAATCCTCAATCCTCAATGCTCAATCCTCAATCATCAATGCTCAGTCTTCAATCCTCAACACTCAATCTTTAATCATCAATCCTCAATCCTCAACCTTCAATCCTCAATCCCCAATCCTGAATCCTCAATCCTAAATCCTCAGTCCTCATTCTTCAATCCTCAGTACCCAATCCTCAATCTTCAATCCTCAATCCTCAATCCTCAATTCTCAATCCTCAATCCTCAATCTTCTGACCTCAAACATCAATAATCAACCCTCAGTCCTCGTCCTCAATCCACAACCCTCAGTCCTCAATCCTCAATCTTCAATCATCAATATTCAATCTTCAATCCTCAACCCTCAATCCTCGATCCTCAATCCTCAATCCTCAATGTTCAATCCTCAATACCCAATCCTCAATCTTCAATCCTCAATCCTCAATCCTCAATCCTCAATTCTCAATCCTCAATCCTCAGTCCTCAGTCCTCAAACCTCAACCCTCAACCCGCAGCCCTCATCGTCAATTCTCAATCCTCAATCCTCAAACCTGAATCTTCAATCCTCAATACTCAATCTTCAATCCACAATCCTCAATCTTCAATCCTCAATACTCAATCTTCAATCCTCAATCCTCAATCCTCAATACTCAATCCTCAATCCTCAGTCCTCAATCCTCAATCTTCTACCTCAATACTCAATCTTCAATCCTCAATCCTCAATCCTCAATACTCAATCCTCAATCCTCAATCCTCAATACTCAATCTTCAATCCTCAATCCTCAGTCCTCAAACCTCAATTCTGAATCCTCAATCCTGAATCCTAAATCTTCAGCCCTCAGTCCTCAACAATCAGTTGCCAATCATCAATCCTCAATAGAATATCCTCAATTCCCAGTCTTCAGTACTCAATACTCAATCTGCAATCTTCGAATCTGCATATCTCTATCCACAAACGTCAATTCTCATCACTGAACCCTCAACACTCAGTCCTCAATGTTCAATACTCAATCTTCAACCCACAATCCTCAATCGTCAGTCTTCAATCCTCAATACTCAATCTTCAATCCTCTATCCTCAATACTCAATCCTCAATCCTCATTCTTCAATCCTCAATACCCAATCCTCAATCTTCAATCCTCAATCCTCAATCCTCAGTCCTCAAACCTCAATTCTGAATCCTCAACCCTGAATCCTCAATCTTCAGCCCTCAGTCCTCAATCCTCAATATTCAATCCTCAATACTCAATCTTCAATCCTCGATCCTCAATCCTAAATCCTCAGTCCTCATTCTTCAATCCTCAATACCCAATCCTCAATCTTCAATCCTCAATCCTCAATCCTCAATCCTCAATCCTCAATTCTCAATCCTCAATCCTCAGTCCTCAGTCCTCAAACCTCAATCCTCAACCCAAAGCCCTCATCGTCAATTCTCAATCCTCAATTCTCAATCCTCAATCTTCAGCCCTCAGTCCTCAATCCTCAATATTCAATCCTCAATACTCAATCTTCAATCCTCGATCCTCAATCCTAAATCCTCAGTCCTCATTCTTCAATCCTCAATACCCAATCCTCAATCTTCAATCCTCAATCCTCAATCCTCAATCCTCAATCCTCAATTCTCAATCCTCAATCCTCAGTCCTCAGTCCTCAAACCTCAATCCTCAACCCAAAGCCCTCATCGTCAATTCTCAATCCTCAATTCTCAATCCTCAATCTTCAATCCTCAATACTCAATCTTCAATCCACAATCCTCAATCTTCAATCCTCAATACTCATTCTTCAATCCTCAATCCTCAATCCTCAATACTCAATCCTCAATCCTCAGTCCTCAATCCTCAATCTTCAATCCTCAATACTCAATCTTCAATCCTCAATCCTCAATCCTCAATCTTCAATCCTCAATCCTCAATCCTCAATACTCAATCTTCAATCCTCAATCCTCAGTCCTCAAACCTCAATTCTGAATCCTCAATCCTGAATCCTAAATCTTCAGCCCTCAGTCCTCAACAATCAGTTGCCAATCATCAATCCTCAATAGAATATCCTCAATTCACAGTCTTCAATACTCAACACTCAATCTGCAATCTTCGAATCTGCATATCTCTATCCACAAACGTCAATTCTCATCATTCAACCCTCAACACTCAGACCTCAATGTTAAATCCTCAATCCTCAATTCTCTATCTTCAATCCTCAATACTGAATCTTCAACACTCAATCCTCAATCCTCAATCCTCGATCCTCAAACCTCAGTCCTCATCCTCGATACTCAATTCTCAATCCTCAATCCTCAATCCTCAACCCTCTATCTTCAATCCTAAATAATCAATTTCCAATACTAGATCCTCAATCCCCAATCCTCAATCCTCAATACCCAATCCTAAATCTTCTATCCTCAATCCTCAATTATCAATTCTCAATCCTCAATCCTCAATTCTCTGTCCTCAAACCTCAATCCTCAACCCTCAGTCCTCGTCCTCAAACCTCAACCCTCAATCCTCAATCCTCAATCTTCAATCCTCAATACTCAATTCTCAATCCTCATTCTTCAATCCTCATTACCCAATCCACAATCCTCATTCCTCAATCCTCAATCCTCAATTCTCGACCCTCAATCCTCAATAATCATTCTTCAATCCTCAATCCTCAGTCTTCAAACCTCAATTCTTAATCCTCAATCCTGAATCCTCAATCTTCAGGCCTCAGTCCTCAGCAATCAGTTGACAATCCTCAATCCTCAATAGAATATCCTCAATTCACAGTTTTCAATACTCAATACTCAATCTGCAATCTTCAAACCCCTATCCACAAACATCAATTCTCATCACTGAACCCTCAACACTCAGTCCTCAATGTTCAATACTCAATCTTCAACCCATAATCCTCAATCGTCAATCTTCAATCCTCAATACTCAATCTTCAATCCTCTATCCTCAATCCTCAATCCTCAATCCTCATTCTTCAATCCTCAATACCCAATCCTCAATCTTCAATCCTCAATCCTCAATCCTCAATTCTCAATCCTCAATCCTCAGTCCTCAGTCCTTAAACCTCAATCCTCAACCCTCAGCCCTCATCCTCAATCCTCAATCCTCAATCCTCAATCCTCAATCTTCAATCCTCAATACTCAATCTTCAGTCCTCAATCCTCAATCCTCAGTCCTCAAACCTCAATTCTGAATCCTCAACCCTGAATCCTCATCCTCAACCCTCAATCATCAATCCTCAACCTTCAATACTCAATCCTCAATCCTCAATCCCAAATCCTCAATCCTCAATCATCAATCCTCAATCTTCAACCCTCAACACTCAATCTTTAATCATCAATCCTCAATCCTCAATCTTCAATCCTCAATCCTCAATCCTGAATCCTCAATCCTCAATCCTCAATCCTCAATCCTCAATCCTCAATCTTCAATCCTCAATACTCAATCTTCAATCCTCGATCGTCAATCTTCATTCCTCAATCCCCAGTCCTCAATCTTCAATCCTCAATGCTCAATCCTCAATCCTCAATCCTCAGTCCTCAATCCTCAATCCTCAGACCTCAAACCTCAATCCTCAACCGTCAGTCCTCGTCCTCAATCCTCAACACTCAATCCTCAATCCTCAATCTTCAATCATCAATACTCAATATTCAATCCTCAATCTTCAATCCTCAATCCTCAATCCTCAATCCTCAATATTCAACACACAACCCTCAACCACCAATCCGTAATACTCAACCATCAATCCTCAATTCCTAATACTCAATAGTGTATCCTGAATTCTCATGGTTCAATACTCAATCCACAATGTTCAATAATCAAATCTCAATCCTCAAACATCAATTCTCAACACTCAATCCTCAACACTCAGTCCACTCTTTTCAATCCTCCAACCTCAACCCTCAATCCTCATGCGTCAATCCTCAATCCTCAACCCTCAATCCTCAGTCCTTAAACCTCAATCCCGATTCCTCAATCCTGAATCCTCAATCTTTAGCCCTCAGTCCTCAACAATCAGTTGTCAATCCTCAATAGAATATCCTCAATTCACAGTTTTCAATACTCAATCCCCATTCTTCAATCTTCAAATCTCAATCCACAAACATCAATTCCCATCACTCAACCCTCAACACTAAGTCCTCAATCTTCAATCCTCAATCCTCAATCCTCAACGTTCAATCCTCAATACTCAATCTTCAATCATCAATTCTCAATCCTCAATCCTCAATCCTCAGACCTCAAACATCAATACTCAACCCTCAGTCCTCGTCCTCAATCCACAACCCTCAATCCTCAATCCTCAACCTTCAATCATCAATATTCAATCTTCAAACCTCAATCCTCAATCCTCGATCCTCAATCCTCAATCCTCAATGTTCAATCCTCAATACCCAATCCTCAATCTTCAATCCTCAATCCTCAATCCTCATTCCTCAATTCTCAATCCTCAATCCTCAGTCCTCAGTCCTCAAACCTCAATCCTCAACCCTCAGCCCTCATCGTCAACTCTCAATCCTCAATCCTCAATCCTCAATCTTCAATCCTCAATACTCAATCTTCAGTTCACAATCCTCAATCTTCAATCGTCAATCCTCAATCCTCAATCCCCAATCCTCAATCTTCAACACTCTATCCTCAATCCTCAATTCTCAATCCTCAATCCTCAATATTCAACACACAACCCTCAACCACCAATCCTCAATACTCAACCATCAATCCTCAATTCTCAATACTCAATAGTGTATCCTGAATTCTCATGGTTCAATACCCAATGCACAATATTCAATAATCAAATCTCAATCCTCAAACATCAATTCTCAACACTCAATCCTCAACACTCAGTCCACCCTTTTCAATCCTCCATCCTCAACCCCCAATCCTCAAGCGTCAGTCCTCAATCCTCAAACCTCAACCCTCAGTACTCAGTCCATAAACCTCAATCCCGAATCCTCAATCCTGAATCCTCAATCTTTAGCCCTCAGTCCTCAACAATCAATCGTCAATCCCCAATCCTCAATAGAATATCCTCAATTCACAGTTTTCAATACTCAATCCGCATTCTTCAATCTTCAAATCTCAATCCACAAACATCAATTCCCATCACTCAACCCTCAACACTAAGTCCTCAATCTTCAATCCTCAACCCTCAGCCCTCATCCTCAATCCTCAATCCTCAATCCTCAATCCTCAATCTTCAATCCTCAATACTCAATCTTCAATCCTCAATCCTCAATCCTCAGTCCTCAAACCTCAATTCTGAATCCTCAATCCTGAATCCTGAATCTTCAGCCCTCAGTCCTCAACAATCAGGTGACAATCCTCAATCCTCAATAGAATATCTTCAATTCACAGTTTTCAATACACAATACTCAATCTGCAATCTTCAAATCTCTATCCACAAACATCAATTCTCATCACTCAACACTCAACACTCAGTCCTCAATGTTCAATCCTCAATCCTCAATTCTCAATCATCAATCCTCAACCTTCAATACTCAATCCTCAATCCTCAATCCTCAATCCTCAATCCTCAATCATCAATGCTCAGTCTTCAATCCTCAACACTCAATCTTTAATCATCAATCCTCAATCCTCAATCTTCAATCCTCAATCCTCAATCCTGAATCCTCAATCCTCAAACCTCAATCCTCAATCCTCAATCCTCAATATTCAATCCTCAATACTCAATCTTCAATCCTCGATACTCATTCCTAAATCCTCAGTCCTCATTCTTCAATCCTCAATACCCAATCCTCAATCTTCAATCCTCAATCCTCAATCCTCAATTCTCAATCCTCAATCCTCATTCCTCAGACCTCAAACATTAATACTCAACCCTCAGTCCGCGTCCTCAATCCACAACCCTCAATCCTCAATCCTCAATCTACATTCATCAATATTCAATCTTCAATCCTCAATCCTCAATCCTCGATACTCAATCCTCAATCCTCAATGTTCAACCCTCAATACCCAATCCTCAATCTTCAATCCTCAATCCTCAATCCTCAATCCTCAATTCTCAATCCTCAATCCTCAATCTACAATCATCAATATTCAATCTTCAATCCTCAACCCTCAATCCTCGATCCTCAATCCTCAATCCTCAATGTTCAATCCTCAATACCCAATCCTCAATCTTCAATCCTCAATCCTCAATCCTCAATCCTCAATTCTCAATCCTCAATCCTCAGTCCTCAGTCCTCAAACCTCAACCCTCAACCCGCAGCCCTCATCGTCAATTCTCAATCCTCAATCCTCAAACCTGAATCTTCAATCCTCAATACTCAATCTTCAATCCACAATCCTCAATCTTCAATCCTCAATACTCAATCTTCAATCCTCAATCCTCAATCCTCAATACTCAATCCTCAATCCTCAGTCCTCAATCCTCAATCTTCTACCTCAATACTCAATCTTCAATCCTCAATCCTCAATCCTCAATACTCAATCCTCAATCCTCAATCCTCAATACTCAATCTTCAATCCTCAATCCTCAGTCCTCAAACCTCAATTCTGAATCCTCAATCCTGAATCCTAAATCTTCAGCCCTCAGTCCTCAACAATCAGTTGCCAATCATCAATCCTCAATAGAATATCCTCAATTCCCAGTCTTCAATACTCAATACTCAATCTGCAATCTTCGAATCTGCATATCTCTATCCACAAACGTCAATTCTCATCACTCAACCCTCGACACTCAGACCTCAATGTTAAATCCTCAATCCTCAATCCTCAATCTTCAATCCTCAATACTCAATCTTCAGTTCACAATCCTCAATCTTCAATCGTCAATCCTCAATCCTCAATCCCCAATCCTCAATCTTCAACACTCTATCCTCAATCCTCAATTCTCAATCCTCAATCCTCAATATTCAACACACAACCCTCAACCACCAATCCTCAATACTCAACCATCAATCCTCAATTCTCAATACTCAATAGTGTATCCTGAATTCTCATGGTTCAATACCCAATGCACAATATTCAATAATCAAATCTCAATCCTCAAACATCAATTCTCAACACTCAATCCTCAACACTCAGTCCACCCTTTTCAATCCTCTATCCTCAACCCCCAATCCTCAAGCGTCAGTCCTCAATCCTCAAACCTCAACCCTCAGTACTCAGTCCATAAACCTCAATCCCGAATCCTCAATCCTGAATCCTCAATCTTTAGCCCTCAGTCCTCAACAATCAATCGTCAATCCCCAATCCTCAATAGAATATCCTCAATTCACAGTTTTCAATACTCAATCCGCATTCTTCAATCTTCAAATCTCAATCCACAAACATCAATTCCCATCACTCAACCCTCAACACTAAGTCCTCAATCTTCAATCCTCAACCCTCAGCCCTCATCCTCAATCCTCAATCCTCAATCCTCAATCCTCAATCTTCAATCCTCAATACTCAATCTTCAATCCTCAATCCTCAATCCTCAGTCCTCAAACCTCAATTCTGAATCCTCAATCCTGAATCCTGAATCTTCAGCCCTCAGTCCTCAACAATCAGGTGACAATCCTCAATCCTCAATAGAATATCTTCAATTCACAGTTTTCAATACACAATACTCAATCTGCAATCTTCAAATCTCTATCCACAAACATCAATTCTCATCACTCAACACTCAACACTCAGTCCTCAATGTTCAATCCTCAATCCTCAATTCTCAATCATCAATCCTCAACCTTCAATACTCAATCCTCAATCCTCAATCCTCAATCCTCAATCCTCAATCATCAATGCTCAGTCTTCAATCCTCAACACTCAATCTTTAATCATCAATCCTCAATCCTCAATCCTCAATCCTCAATTCTCAATCCTCAATCCTCAATCTACAATCATCAATATTCAATCTTCAATCCTCAATCCTCAATCCTCGATACTCAATCCTCAATCCTCAATGTTCAATCCTCAATACCCAATCCTTAATCTTCAATCCTCAATCCTCAATCCTCAATCCTCAATTCTCAATCCTCAATCCTCAGTCCTTAGTCCTCAAACCTCAAACCTCAACCCTCAGCCCTCATCGTCAATTCTCAATCCTCAATTCTCAATCCTCAGTCTTCAATCCTCAATACTCAATCTTCAATCCACAATCCTCTATCTTCAATCCTCAATACTCAATCTTCAATCGTCAATCCTCAATCCTCAATACTCAATCCTCAATCCTCAGTCCTTAATCCTCAATCTTCAATCCTCAATACTCAATCTTCAATCCTCAATCCTCAATCCTCAATCCTCAATCCTCAATCCTCAATCCTCAATACTCAATCTTCAATCCTCAATCCTCAGTCCTCAAACCTCAATTCTGAATCCTCAATCCTGAATCCTAAATCTTCAGCCCTCAGTCCTCAACAATCAGTTGCCAATCATCAATCCTCAATATTATATCCTCAATTCGCAGTCTTCAATACTCAATACTCAATCTGCAATCTTCGAATCTGCATATCTCTATCCACAAACGTCAATTCTCATCACTCAACCCTCAACACTCAGACCTCAATGTTAAATCCTCAATCCTCAATTCTCTGTCTTCAATCCTCAATACTGAATCTTCAACACTCAATCCTCAATCCTCAATCCTCAATCCTCAAACCTCAGTCCTCATCCCCAATTCTCAATTCTCAATCCTCAATCCTCAATCCTCAACCCTCTATTTTCAATCCTAAATAATCAATCTCCAATACTAGATCCTCAATCCCCAATCCTCAATCCTCAATACCCAATCCTAAATCTTCAATCCTCAATCCTCAATTATCAATTCTCAATCCTCAATCCTCAGTTCTCTCTCCTCAAACCTCAATCCTCAACCCTCAGTCCTCGTCCACAAACCCCAACCCTCAATCCTCAATCCCCAATCTTCAATCCTCAATACTCAATCTTCAATCCACAATCCTCAATCTTCAATCCTCAATACTCAATCTTTAATCCTCAATCCTCAATCCTCAATACTCAATCCTCAATCCTCAGTCCTCAATCTTCAATCTTCAATCCTCAACACTCAATGTTCAATCCTCAATCCTCAATCCTCAATCCTCAATCCTCAATCTTTAATCCTCAATCCTCAATCCTCAATACTCAATCCTCAATCCTCAGTCCTCAATCCTCAATCTTCAATCCTCAATACTCAATCCTCAGTCCTCAATCCTCAATCTTCAATCCTCAATACTCAATCTTCAATCCTCAATCCTCAATCCTCAATTCTCAATCCTCATTCTTCAATCCTCATTACCCAATCCACAATCCTCATTCCTCAATCCTCAATCCTCAATTCTCAACCCTCAATCCTCAATGATCATTCTTCAATCCTCAATCCTCAGTCTTCAAACCTCAATTCTGAATCCTCAATCCTGAATCCTAAATCTTCAGGCCTCAGTCCTCAGCAATCAGTTGGCAGTCCTCAATCCTCAATAGAATATCCTCAATTCACAGTTTTCAATACTCAATTCTCAATCTGCAATCTTCAAACCTCTATCCACAAACATCAATTCTCATCACTGAACCCTCAACACTCAGTCCTCAATGTTCAATACTCAATCTTCAACCCACAATCCTCAATCGTCAGTCTTCAATCCTCAGTACTCAATCTTCAATCCTCTATCCTCAATACTCAATCCTCAATCCTCATTCTTCAATCCTCAATACCCAATCCTCAATCTTCAATCCTCAATCCTCAATCCTCAATTCTCAATCCTCAATCCTCAGTCCTCAGTCCTTAAACCTCAATCCTCAACCCTCAGCCCTCATCCTCAATCCTCAATCCTCAATCCTCAATCCTCAATCCTCAATCTTCAATCCTCAGTACTCAATCTTCAACACTCAATCCTCAATCCTCAATTCTCAATCCTCAATCCTCAGTCCTCAGTCCTCAATCCTCAATACTCAACCCTCAGCCCTCATCCTCAATCCTCAATCCTCAATCCTCAATCCTCAATCTTCAATCCTCGACACTCAATCTTCAATCCTCAATCCTCAGTCCTCAAACCTCAATTCTGTATCCTCAATCCTGAATCATCAATCTTCAGCCCTCAGTCCTCAACAATCAGTTGTCAACCCTGAATCCTCAATAGAATATCCTCAATTCACAGTTTTCAATACTCAATACTCAATCTGCATTCTTCAAACCTCTATCCACAAACATCAATTCTCATCACTCAACCCTCAACACTCAGTCCTCAACGTTCAATCCTCAATCCTCAATCCACAATCCTCAATCGTCAATCTTCAATCCTCAATCCCCAGTCCTCAATCTTCAATCCTCAATGCTCAATCCTCAATCCTCAATCCTCAGTCCTCAATCCTCAATCCTCAGACCTCAAACCTCAATCCTCAACCGTCAGTCCTCGTCCTCAATCCTCAACACTCAATCCTCAATCCTCAATCTTCAATCATGAATAGTCAATATTCAATCCTCAATCTTCAATCCTCAATCCTCAATGCTCAATCCTCAATATTCAACACACAACCCTCAACCACCTATCCTCAATACTCAACCATCAATCCTCAATTCCTAATACTCAATAGTGTATCCTGAATTATCATGGTTCAATGCTCAATCCACAATATTCAATAATCAAATCTCAATCCTCAAACGTCAATTCTCAACACTCAATCCTCAATCCTCAGTCCTCAATCCTCAATCCTCAATCCTCAATCATCAATGCTCAGTCTTCAATCCTCAACACTCAATCTTTAATCATCAATCCTCAATCCTCAATCTTCAATCCTCAATCCTCAATCCTGAATCCTCAATCCTCAATCCTCAATCCTCAATCCTCAATCCTCAATATTCAATCCTCAATACTCAATCTTCAATCCTCGATCCTCAATCCTAAATCCTCAGTCCTCATTCTTCAATCCTCAATACCCAATCCTCAATCTTCAATCCTCAATCCTCAATCCTCAATTCTCAATCCTCGATCCTCAATCTTCTGACCTCAAACATCAATAATCAACCCTCAGTCCTCGTCCTCAATCCACAACCCTCAGTCCTCAATCCTCAATCTTCAATCATCAATATTCAATCTTCAATCCTCAACCCTCAATCCTCGATCCTCAATCCTCAATCCTCAATGTTCAATCCTCAATACCCAATCCTCAATCTTCAATCCTCAATCCTCAATCCTCAATCCTCAATTCTCAATCCTCAATTCTCTGTCCTCAGTCCTCAAACCTCAACCCTCAACCCGCAGCCCTCATCGTCAATTCTCAATCCTCAGTCCTCAATCCTCAATCTTCAATCCTCAATACTCAATCTTCAATCCACAATCCTCAATCTTCAATCCTCAATACTCAATCTTCAATCCTCAATCCTCAATCCTCAATACTCAATCGTCAATCCTCAGTCCTCAATCCTCAATCTTCTACCTCAATACTCAATCCTCAATCCTCAGTCCTCATTCTTCAATCCTCAATACCCAATCCTCAATCTTCAATCCTCAATCCTCAATCCTCAATTCTCAATCCTCGATCCTCAATCTTCTGACCTCAAACATCAATAATCAACCCTCAGTCCTCGTCCTCAATCCACAACCCTCAGTCCTCAATCCTCAATCTTCAATCATCAATATTCAATCTTCAATCCTCAACCCTCAATCCTCGATCCTCAATCCTCAATCCTCAATGTTCAATCCTCAATACCCAATCCTCAATCTTCAATCCTCAATCCTCAATCCTCAATCCTCAATTCTCAATCCTCAATTCTCTGTCCTCAGTCCTCTAGCCTCAACCCTCAACCCGCAGCCCTCATCGTCAATTCTCAATCCTCAATCCTCAATCCTCAATCTTCAATCCTCAATACTCAATCTTCAATCCACAATCCTCAATCTTCAATCCTCAATACTCAATCTTCAATCCTCAATCCTCAATCCTCAATACTCAATCGTCAATCCTCAGTCCTCAATCCTCAATCTTCTATCTCAATACTCAATCTTCAATCCTCAATCCTCAATCCTCAATACTCAATCCTCAATCCTCAGTCCTCAATCCTCAATCTTCAATCCTCAATCCTCAATCTACAATCATCAATATTCAATCTTCAATCCTCAATCCTCAATCCTCGATAATCAATCCTCAATCCTCAATGTTCAATCCTCAATACCCAATCCTCAATCTTCAATCCTCAATCCTCAATCCTCAATCCTTAATTCTCAATCCTCAATCCTCAGTCCTCAGTCCTCAAACCTCAATCCTCAACCCTCAGCCCTCATCGTCAATTCTCAATCCTCAATTCTCAATCCTCAATCTTCAATCCTCAATACTCAATCTTGAATCCACAATCCTCAATCTTCAATCCTCAATACTCAATCTTCAATCCTCAATCCTCAGTCCTCAATACTCAATCCTCAATCCTCAGTCCTCAATCCTCAATCTTCAATCCTCAATACTCAATCTTCAATCCTCAATCCTCAATCCTGAATCCTCAATCCTCAATCCCAATCCTCAATACTCAATCTTCAATCCTCAATCCTCAGTCCTCAAACCTCAATTCTGAATCCTCAATCCTGAATCCTAAATCTTCAGCCCTCAGTCCTCAACAATCAGTTGCCAATCATCAATCCTCAATAGAATATCCTCAATTCCCAGTCTTCAGTACTCAATACTCAATCTGCAATCTTCGAATCTGCATATCTCTACCCACAAACGTCAATTCTCATCACTGAACCCTCAACACTCAGTCCTCAATGTTCAATACTCAATCTTCAACCCACAATCCTCAATCGTCAGTCTTCAATCCTCAATACTCAATCTTCAATCCTCTATCCTCAATACTCAATCCTCAATCCTCATTCTTCAATCCTCAATACCCAATCCTCAATCTTCAATCCTCAATCCTCAATCCTCAATTCTCAATCCTCAATCCTCAGTCCTCAGTCCTTAAACCTCAATCCTCAACCCTCAGCCCTCATCCTCAATCCTCAATCCTCAATCCTCAATCCTCAATCTTCAATCCTCAATACTCAATCTTCAATCCTCAATCCTCAATCCTCAGTCCTCAAACCTCAATTCTGAATCCTCAACCCTGAATCCTCAATCTTCAGCCCTCAGTTCTCAATCCTCAATATTCAATCCTCAATACTCAATCTTCAATCCTCGATCCTCAATCCTAAATCCTCAGTCCTCATTCTTCAATCCTCAATACCCAATCCTCAATCTTCAATCCTCAATCCTCAATCCTCAATCCTCAATCCTCAATTCTCAATCCTCACTCCTCAGTCCTCAGTCCTCAAACCTCAATCCTCAACCCAAAGCCCTCATCGTCAATTCTCAATCCTCAATTCTCAATCCTCAATCTTCAATCCTCAATACTCAATCTTCAATCCACAATCCTCAATCTTCAATCCTCAATACTCATTCTTCAATCCTCAATCCTCAATCCTCAATACTCAATCCTCAATCCTCAGTCCTCAATCCTCAATCTTCAATCCTCAATACTCAATCCTCAATCCTCAATCCTCAATCCTCAATCTTCAATCCTCGATACTCAATCTTCAATCCTCAATCCTCAGTCCTCAATCCTCAGGCCTCAAACATCAATACTCAACCCTCTGTCCTCGTCCTCAATCCACAACCCTCAATCCTCAATCCTCAATCTTCAATCATCAATATTCAACCTTCAATCCTCGATCCTTAATCCTCGATCCTCAATCCTCAATCCTCAAGCGTCAATCCTCAATCCTCAATCCTCAACCCTCAATCCTCAGTCCTTAAACCTCAATTCTGAATCCTCAATCCTGAATCCTCAATCTTTAGCCCTCAGTCCTCAACAATCAATAGTCAATCGTCAATCTTCAATAGAATATTCTCAATTCACAGTTTTCAATACTCAATCCCCATTCTTCAATCTTCAAACCTCAATCCACAAACATCAATGCCCATCACTCAACCCTCAACACTAAGTCCTCAATCTTCAATCCTCAACCCTCAATCCTCAACCTTCAATCCTCAATACTCAATCTTCAATCCTCAATCCTCATTCTTCAATCCTCATTACCCAATCCTCAATCTTCATTCCTCAATCCTCAATCCTCAATTCTCAACCCTCAATCCTCAATAATCATTCTTCAATCCTCAATCCTCAGTCCTCAAACCCCAATTCTGAATCCTCAATCCTGAATCCTCAACCTTCAGCCCTCAGTCCTCAACAATCGGGTGACAATCCACAATCCTCAATAGAATATCCTCAATTCACAGTTTTCAATTCACAATACTCAATCTGCAATCTTCAAATCTCTATCCACAAACATCAATTCTCATCACCCAACCCTCAACACTCAGTCCTCAGTGTTCAATCCTCAATCCTCAATTCTCAATCTTCAATCCTCAATACTCAATCTTTAATCCCCAATCCTCAATCCTCAATCTTCAATCCTCAGTCCTCAATACTCAATCCTCAGTCCTCAATACTCAATCCTCAATCATCAATCCTCAACCTTCAATACTCAATCCTCAATCCTCAATACTCAATCCTCAATCCTCAATCATCAATCCTCAATCTTCAATCCTCAACACTCAATCTTTAATGATCAATCCTCAATCCTCAATCTTCAATCCTCAATCCTCAATCCTCGATCCTCAATCCTCAATCCTCAATGTTCAATCCTCAATACCCAATCCTCAATCTTCAATCCTCAATCCTCAATCCTCAATCCTCAGTCCTCAATTCTCAATCCTCAATCCTCAGTCCTCAGTCCTCAAACCTCAATCCTCAACTCTCAGCCCTCATCGTCAATTCTCAATCCTCAATCCTCAATCCTCAATCTTCAATCCTCAGTACCCAATCATCAATCCACAATCCTCAATCTTCAATCCTCAATACTCAATCTTTAATCCTCAATCCCCAATCCTCAATACTCAATCCTCAATCCTCAGTCCTCAATCCTCAATCTTCAATCCTCAATACTCAATCTTCAATGCTCAATCCTCAATCCTCAATCCTCAATCCTCATTCTTCAATCCTCAATACCCAATCCTCAATCTTCAGTCCTCAATCCTCAATCCTCAGTTCTCAATCCTCAATCCTCAATAATCTATCTTCAATCCACAATCCTCAGTCCTCAAACCTCAATTCTGAATCCTCAATCCTGTATCCTCAATCTTCAGCCCTCAGTCCTCAACAATCAGTTGACAATCCTCAATCCTCAATAGAATATCCTCAATTCACAGTTTTCAATACTCAATACTCAATCTGCAGTCTTCAAACCTCTATCCACAAACATCAATTCTCATCACTGAACCCTCAACACTCAGTCCTCAATGTTCAATACTCAATCTTCAATCCACAATCCTCAATCGTCAATTTTCAATCCTCAATACTCAATCTTCAATCTTCAATCCTCAATACTCAATCCTCAATCCTCATTCTTCAATCATCAATACCAAATCCTCAATCTTCAATCCTCAATCCTCAATCCTCAATTCTCAATCCTCAATCCTCAGTCCTCAGTCCTTAAACCTCAAACCTCAAACCTCAGCCCTCATCCTCAATCCTCAATACTCAATCCTCAATCCTCAACCCTCAATCCACAACAATCAATGTTCAATCCTCAATACTCAATCCTCAATCCTCAATCCTCAATCCTCAATCCTCAGTCATCAATCCTCAACCTTCAATACTCAATCTTCAATCCTCAATCCTCAATCCTCAATCCTCAGTCCTCAATTCTCAATCCTCAATCCTCAGTCCTCAGTCCTCAAACCTCAATCCTCAACTCTCAGCCCTCATCGTCAATTCTCAATCCTCAATCCTCAATCCTCAATCTTCAATCCTCAGTACCCAATCATCAATCCACAATCCTCAATCTTCAATCCTCAATACTCAATCTTTAATCCTCAATCCCCAATCCTCAATACTCAATCCTCAATCCTCAGTCCTCAATCCTCAATCTTCAATCCTCAATACTCAATCTTCAATGCTCAATCCTCAATCCTCAATCCTCAATCCTCATTCTTCAATCCTCAATACCCAATCCTCAATCTTCAGTCCTCAATCCTCAATCCTCAGTTCTCAATCCTCAATCCTCAATAATCTATCTTCAATCCACAATCCTCAGTCCTCAAACCTCAATTCTGAATCCTCAATCCTGTATCCTCAATCTTCAGCCCTCAGTCCTCAACAATCAGTTGACAATCCTCAATCCTCAATAGAATATCCTCAATTCACAGTTTTCAATACTCAATACTCAATCTGCAGTCTTCAAACCTCTATCCACAAACATCAATTCTCATCACTGAACCCTCAACACTCAGTCCTCAATGTTCAATACTCAATCTTCAATCCACAATCCTCAATCGTCAATTTTCAATCCTCAATACTCAATCTTCAATCTTCAATCCTCAATACTCAATCCTCAATCCTCATTCTTCAATCATCAATACCAAATCCTCAATCTTCAATCCTCAATCCTCAATCCTCAATTCTCAATCCTCAATCCTCAGTCCTCAGTCCTTAAACCTCAAACCTCAAACCTCAGCCCTCATCCTCAATCCTCAATACTCAATCCTCAATCCTCAACCCTCAATCCACAACAATCAATGTTCAATCCTCAATACTCAATCCTCAATCCTCAATCCTCAATCCTCAATCCTCAGTCATCAATCCTCAACCTTCAATACTCAATCCTCAATCCTCAATCCTCAATCCTCAATCCTCAATCCTCAATCCTCATTCCTCAAACCTCAATCCTCAAACCTCAGTCATCATCCTCAATTCTCAATTCTCAATCCTCAATCCTCATTCCTCAACCCACTATCTTCAATCCTAAATAATCAATCTCCAATACTAGATCCTCAATCCCCAATCCTCAATCCGCAATACCCAATCCTAAATCTTCAATCCTCAATCCTCAATTATCAATTCTCAATCCTCAATCCTCAATCCTCTGTCCTCAAACCTCAATCCTCAACCCTCAGTCCTCGTCCTCAAACCTCAACCCTCAATAGTCAATCCGTAATCTCCAATCATCAATACTCAATCTTCAATCCTCAATCCTCAATACTCAATCCTCAATCCTCAATACTCAATCCTCAGTCCTCAGTCCTCAATCTTCAATACTCAATCCGCCAATCCGCAATATACAACACACAACCCTCAACCATCAATGCTCAATACTCAACCATCAATCCAAAATTCTCAATACTCAATAGAATATCCTGAATTCTCAGTTTTCAATACTCAATCCTCAATCTTCAATCTTCAAGTCTCCATCCACAAACATCAATTCTCATCACTCAACCTTCAACACTCAGTCCCCAATCCTCAATCTTCAATCCTCAATCCTCAATCCTCAATCCTCAATCCTCAATCTTCAATCCTCAATACTCAATCTTCAATCCACAATCCTCAATTCTCAATCCTCAATCTTCAATCCTCAATACTCAGTCATCAATCCTCAATCCTCAATCCTCAATCCTCAATCCTCAACCCTCAATCGTCAGTCTTCAAACCTCAATACTCAATCTTCAATCCTCAATCCTCAATCCTCAATCCTCAATCCTCATGCTTCAATCCTCAATACCCAATCCTCAATCTTCAACACTCAAACCTCAATCCTTAGTTCTCAATACTCAATCCTCAATCCTCATTCTTCAATCCTCAATAACCAATCCTCAATCTTCCATCCTCAATCCTCAATCCTTAATTCTCAACCATCAATCCTCAGTCCTCAGTCCTCAAACCTCAATCCTCAACCTTCAGCCCACATCCTCGACCCTCAATCCTCAATCTTCAATCCTCAAACCTCAATCCTCAAGCCTCAATCCTCAATCCTCAATCCTCAATCCTCAATCCTCAATCGTCAATCCTCAACCATCAATCCTCAATCCTCAATCCTCAATCTTCAATCCTCAATACTCAATCTTCAATCCTCATTCCTCAATCCTAAATCCTCAGTCCTCATTCTTCAATCCTCAATACCCAACCCTCAATCTTCAATCCTCAATCCTCAATCCTCAATTCTCAATCCTCAATCCTCAATCCTCAGGCCTCAAACATCAATACTCAACCCTCTGTCCTCGTCCTCAATCCACAACCCTCAATCCTCAATCCTCAATCTTCAATCATCAATATTCAACCTTCAATCCTCAATCCTTAATCCTCGATCCTCAATCCTCAATCCTCAAGCGTCAATCCTCAATCCTCAATCCTCAGCCCTCAATCCTCAGTCCTTAAACCTCAATTCTGAATCCTCAATCCTGAATCCTCAATCTTTAGCCCTCAGTCCTCAACAATCAATTGTCAATCGTCAATCCTCAATAGAATATTCTCAATTCACAGTTTTCAATACTCAATCCCCATTCTTCAATCTTCAAACCTCAATCCACAAACATCAATGCCCATCACTCAACCCTCAACACTAAGTCCTCAATCTTCAATCCTCAACCCTCAATCCTCAACCTTCAATCCTCAATACTCAATCTTCAATCCTCAATCCTCATTCTTCAATCCTCATTACCCAATCCTCAATCTTCATTCCTCAATCCTCAATCCTCAATTCTCAACCCTCAATCCTCAATAATCATTCTTCAATCCTCAATCCTCAGGCCTCAAACCCCAATTCTGAATCCTCAATCCTGAATCCTCAACCTTCAGCCCTCAGTCCTCAACAATCGGGTGACAATCCACAATCCTCAATAGAATATCCTCAATTCACAGTTTTCAATTCACAATACTCAATCTGCAATCTTCAAATCTCCATCCACAAACATCAATTCTCATCACTCAACCCTCAACACTCAGTCCTCAGTGTTCAATCCTCAATCCTCAATTCTCAATCTTCAATCCTCAATACTCAATCTTTAATCCCCAATCCTCAATCCTCAATCTTCAATCCTCAGTCCTCAATACTCAATCCTCAATCCTCAATACTCAATCCTCAATCATCAATCCTCAACCTTCAATACTCAATCCTCAATCCTCAATACTCAATCCTCAATCCTCAATCATCAATCCTCAATCTTCAATCCTCAACACTCAATCTTTAATGATCAATCCTCAATCCTCAATCTTCAATCCTCAATCCTCAATCCTCGATCCTCAATCCTCAATCCTCAATGTTCAATCCTCAATACCCAATCCTCAATCTTCAATCCTCAATCCTCAATCCTCAATCCTCAGTCCTCAATTCTCAATCCTCAATCCTCAGTCCTCAGTCCTCAAACCTCAATCCTCAACTCTCAGCCCTCATCGTCAATTCTCAATCCTCAATCCTCAATCCTCAATCTTCAATCCTCAGTACCCAATCATCAATCCACAATCCTCAATCTTCAATCCTCAATACTCAATCTTTAATCCTCAATCCCCAATCCTCAATACTCAATCCTTAATCCTCAGTCCTCAATCCTCAATCTTCAATCCTCAATACTCAATCTTCAATGCTCAATCCTCAATCCTCAATCCTCAATCCTCATTCTTCAATCCTCAATACCCAATCCTCAATCTTCAGTCCTCAATCCTGAATCCTCAGTTCTCAATCCTCAATCCTCAATAATCTATCTTCAATCCACAATCCTCAGTCCTCAAACCTCAATTCTGAATCCTCAATCCTGTATCCTCAATCTTCAGCCCTCAGTCCTCAACAATCAGTTGACAATCCTCAATCCTCAATAGAATATCCTCAATTCACAGTTTTCAATACTCAATACTCAATCTGCAGTCTTCAAACCTCTATCCACAAACATCAATTCTCATCACTGAACCCTCAACACTCAGTCCTCAATGTTCAATTCTCAATCTTCAATCCACAATCCTCAATCGTCAATTTTCAATCCTCAATACTCAATCTTCAATCCTCAATCCTCAATACTCAATCCTCAATCCTCATTCTTCAATCATCAATACCAAATCCTCAATCTTCAATCCTCAATCCTCAATCCTCAATTCTCAATCCTCAATCCTCAGTCCTCAGTCCTTAAACCTCAAACCTCAAACCTCAGCCCTCATCCTCAATCCTCAATACTCAATCCTCAATCCTCAACCCTCAATCCACAACAATCAATGTTCAATCCTCAATACTCAATCCTCAATCCTCAATCCTCAATCCTCAGTCATCAATCCTCAACCTTCAATACTCAATCCTCAATCCTCAATCCTCAATGTTCAATCCGCAATACCCAATCCTCAATCTTCAATCCTCAATCCTCAATCCTCAATCCTCAGTCCTCAATTCTCAATCCTCAATCCTCAGTCCTCAGTCCTCAAACCTCAATCCTCAACTCTCAGGACTCATCGTCGATTCTCAATCCTCAATCCTCAATCCTCAATCTTCAATCCTCAGTACCCAATCATCAATCCACAATCCTCAATCTTCAATCCTCAATACTCAATCTTTAATTATCAATCCCCAATCCTCAATACTCAATCCTCAATCCTCAGTCCTCAATCCTCAATCTTCAATCCTCAATACTGAATCTTCAATGCTCAATCCTCAATCCTCAATCCTCAATCCTCATTCTTCAATCCTCAATACCCAATCCTCAATCTTCAGTCCTCAATCCTGAATCCTCAGTTCTCAATCCTCAATCCTCAATAATCTATCTTCAATCCACAATCCTCAGTCCTCAAACCTCAATTCTGAATCCTCAATCCTGTATCCTCAATCTTCAGCCCTCAGTCCTCAACAATCAGTTGACAATCCTCAATCCTCAATAGAATATCCTCAATTCACAGCTTTCAATACTCAATACTCAATCTGCAGTCTTCAAACCTCTATCCACAAACATCAATTCTCATCACTGAACCCTCAACACTCAGTCCTCAATGTTCAATACTCAATCTTCAATCCACAATCCTCAATCGTCAATTTTCAATCCTCAATACTCAATCTTCAATCCTCAATCCTCAATACTCAATCCTCAATCCTCATTCTTCAATCATCAATACCAAATCCTCAATCTTCAATCCTCAATCCTCAATCCTCAATTCTCAATCCTCAATCCTCAGTCCTCAGTCCTTAAACCTCAAACCTCAAACCTCAGCCCTCATCCTCAATCCTCAATACTCAATCCTCAATCCTCAACCCTCAATCCACAACAATCAATGTTCAATCCTCAATACTCAATCCTCAATCCTCAATCCTCAATCCTCAGTTATCAATCCTCCACCTTCAATACTCAATCCTCAATCCTCAATCCTCAATCCTCAATCCTCAATCCTCAATCCTCATTCCTCAAACCTCAATCCTCAAACCTCAGTCATCATCCTCAATTCTCAATTCTCAATCCTCAATCCTCATTCCTCAACCCACTATCTTCAATCCTAAATAATCAATCTCCAATACTAGATCCTCAATCCCCAATCCTCAATCCGCAATACCCAATCCTAAATCTTCAATCCTCAATCCTCAATTATCAATTCTCAATCCTCAATCCTCAATCCTCTGTCCTCAAACCTCAATCCTCAACCCTCAGTCCTCGTCCTCAAACCTCAACCCTCAATAGTCAATCCGTAATCTCCAATCATCAATACTCAATCTTCAATCCTCAATCCTCAATACTCAATCCTCAATCCTCAATACTCAATCCTCAGTCCTCAGTCCTCAATCTTCAATACTCAATCCGCCAATCCGCAATATACAACACACAACCCTCAACCATCAATGCTCAATACTCAACCATCAATCCAAAATTCTCAATACTCAATAGAATATCCTGAATTCTCAGTTTTCAATACTCAATCCTCAATCTTCAATCTTCAAGTCTCCATCCACAAACATCAATTCTCATCACTCAACCTTCAACACTCAGTCCCCAATCCTCAATCTTCAATCCTCAATCCTCAATCCTCAATCCTCAATCCTCAATCTTCAATCCTCAATACTCAATCTTCAATCCACAATCCTCAAATCTCAATCCTCAATCTTCAATCCTCAATCCTCAATCCTCAATCCTCAATCCTGATTCTTCAATCCTCAATCCTCAATCCTCAATCCTCAATCCTCAATCCTCAATCCTCAATCCTCAATCCTCAATCCTCTATCTTCAATTCTCAATACTCAATCTTCAATCCTCATTCCTCAATACTAAATCCTCAGTTCTCATTCTTCAATCCTCAATACCCAATCCTCAATCTACAATCCTCAATCCTCAATCCTCAATTCTCAATCCTCAACCCTCAATCCTCAGGCCTCAAACATCAATACTCAACCCTCAGTTCTCGTCCTCAATCCACAACCCTCAATCCTCAATCCTCAATCTTCAATCAACAATATTCAACCTTCAATCCTCAATCCTCGATCCTCGATCCTCAATCCTCAATCCTCAATGTTCAATCCTCAATGCTCAATCCTCAATCTTCAATCCTCAATCCTCAATCCTCAATACTCAATCCTCAGTCCTCAGCCCTCAATCTTCAATACTCAATCCGCCAATCCTCGATATTCAACACACAACCCTCAACCATCAATCCTCAATACTCAACCATCAATCCAAAATTCTCAATACTCAATAGAATATACTGAATTCTCAGTTTTCAATACCCAATCCTCTATCTTCAATCTTCAAATCTCCATCCACAAACATCAATTCTCATCACTCAACATTCAACACTCGGTCCCCAAACCTCAATCTTCAATCCTCAATCCTCAATCCTCAATCCTCAATCCTCAACCTTCAATCCTCAATACTCAATCTTCAATCCTCAATCCTCAATTCTCAATCCTCAATCTTCAATCCTCAATTCTCAATCCTCAATCCTCAATCCTGATTCTTCAATCCTCAATACCCAATCCTCAATCTTCTATCCTCAATCCTCAATCCTCAATTCTCAATCCTAAATCCCCAACCCTCAATCCTCAATCCTCAATCGTCAGTCTTCAATCCTCAATACTCAATCTTCAATCATCAGTCCTCAATGCTCAATCCTCAATCCTCATTCTTCAGTCCTCAATACCCAATCCTCAATCTTCCATCCTCAATCCTCAATCCTTAACTCTCAACCCTCAATCCTCAGTCCTCAGTCCTCAAACCTCAATCCTCAACCTTCAGCTCTCATCCTCGATCCTCAATCCTCAATCTTCAATCCTCAATCCTCAATCCTCAAGCCTCAATCCTCAATCCTCAATCCTCAATCCTCTATCCTCAATCCTCAATCCTCAATCCTCAATCGTCAATCCTCAATCCTCAATCCTCATTCTTCAATCCTCATTACCCAATCCTCAATCTTCATTCGTCAATCCTCAATCCTCAATAATCATTCTTCAATCCCCAATCCTCAGTCCTCAATTCTCAATCCTCAATCTTCAATCCTCAATCCTCAATCCTCAATCCTCAATCCTGATTCGTCAATCCTCAATACCCAATCCTCAATCTTCTATCCTCAATCCTCAATCCTCAATTCTCAATCCTAAATCCCCAACCCTCAATCCTCAATCCTCAATCGTCAGTCTTCAATCCTCAATACTCAATCTTCAATCATCAGTCCTCAATGCTCAATCCTCAATCCTCATTCTTCAGTCCTCAATACCCAATCCTCAATCTTCCATCCTCAATCCTCAATCCTTAACTCTCAACCCTCAATCCTCAGTCCTCAGTCCTCAAACCTCAATCCTCAACCTTCAGCTCTCATCCTCGATCCTCAATCCTCAATCTTCAATCCTCAATCCTCAATCCTCAAGCCTCAATCCTCAATCCTCAATCCTCTATACTCAATCCTCAATCCTCAATCCTCCATCCTCAATCCTCAATCCTGAATCCTCATTCTTCAATCCTCATTACCCAATCCTCAATCTTCATTCCTCAATCCTCAATCCTCAATAATCATTCTTCAATCCCCAATCCTCAGTCCTCAAACCTCAATTCTGAATCCTCAATCCTGAATCCCCAATCTTCAGCCCTCAGTCCTCAACAATCAGTTGACAATCCTCAATCCTCAATAGAATATCCTCAATTCACAGTTTTCAATACTCAATACTCAATCTGCAGTCTTCAAACCTCTATCCACAAACATCAATTCTCATCACTGAACCCTCAACACTCAGTCCTCAATGTTCAATACTCAATCTTCAATCCACAATCCTCAATCGTCAATTTTCAATCCTCAATACTCAATCTTCAATCCTCAATCCTCAATACTCAATCCTCAATCCTCATTCTTCAATCATCAATACCAAATCCTCAATCTTCAATCCTCAATCCTCAATCCTCAATTCTCAATCCTCAATCCTCAGTCCTCAGTCCTTAAACCTCAAACCTCAAACCTCAGCCCTCATCCTCAATCCTCAATACTCAATCCTCAATCCTCAACCCTCAATCCACAACAATCAATGTTCAATCCTCAATACTCAATCCTCAATCCTCAATCCTCAATCCTCAGTCATCAATCCTCAACCTTCAATACTCAATCCTCAATCCTCAATCCTCAATCCTCAATCCTCAATCCTCAATCCTCATTCCTCAAACCTCAATCCTCAAACCTCAGTCATCATCCTCAATTCTCAATTCTCAATCCTCAATCCTCATTCCTCAACCCACTATCTTCAATCCTAAATAATCAATCTCCAATACTAGATCCTCAATCCCCAATCCTCAATCCGCAATACCCAATCCTAAATCTTCAATCCTCAATCCTCAATTATCAATTCTCAATCCTCAATCCTCAATCCTCTGTCCTCAAACCTCAATCCTCAACCCTCAGTCCTCGTCCTCAAACCTCAACCCTCAATAGTCAATCCGTAATCTCCAATCATCAATACTCAATCTTCAATCCTCAATCCTCAGTACTCAATCCTCAATCCTCAATACTCAATCCTCAGTCCTCAGTCCTCAATCTTCAATACTCAATCCGCCAATCCGCAATATACAACACACAACCCTCAACCATCAATGCTCAATACTCAACCATCAATCCAAAATTCTCAATACTCAATAGAATATCCTGAATTCTCAGTTTTCAATACTCAATCCTCAATCTTCAATCTTCAAGTCTCCATCCACAAACATCAATTCTCATCACTCAACCTTCAACACTCAGTCCCCAATCCTCAATCTTCAATCCTCAATCCTCAATCCTCAATCCTCAATCCTCAATCTTCAATCCTCAATACTCAATCTTCAATCCACAATCCTCAATTCTCAATCCTCAATCTTCAATCCTCAATCCTCAATCCTCAATCCTCAATCCTGATTCTTCAATCCTCAATCCTCAATCCTCAATCCTCAATCCTCAATCCTCAATCCTCAATCCTCAATCTTCAATCCTCTATCTTCAATTCTCAATACTCAATCTTCAATCCTCATTCCTCAATACTAAATCCTCAGTTCTCATTCTTCAATCCTCAATACCCAATCCTCAATCTACAATCCTCAATCCTCAATCCTCAATTCTCAATCCTCAACCCTCAATCCTCAGGCCTCAAACATCAATACTCAACCCTCAGTTCTCGTCCTCAATCCACAACCCTCAATCCTCAATCCTCAATCTTCAATCAACAATATTCAACCTTCAATCCTCAATCCTCGATCCTCGATCCTCAATCCTCAATCCTCAATGTTCAATCCTCAATGCTCAATCCTCAATCTTCAATCCTCAATCCTCAATCCTCAATACTCAATCCTCATTCCTCAGCCCTCAATCTTCAATACTCAATCCGCCAATCCTCGATATTCAACACACAACCCTCAACCATCAATCCTCAATACTCAACCATCAATCCAAAATTCTCAATACTCAATAGAATATACTGAATTCTCAGTTTTCAATACCCAATCCTCTATCTTCAATCTTCAAATCTCCATCCACAAACATCAATTCTCATCACTCAACATTCAACACTCGGTCCCCAAACCTCAATCTTCAATCCTCAATCCTCAATCCTCAATCCTCAATCCTCAACCTTCAATCCTCAATACTCAATCTTCAATCCTCAATCCTCAATTCTCAATCCTCAATCTTCAATCCTCAATTCTCAATCCTCAATCCTCAATCCTGATTCTTCAATCCTCAATACCCAATCCTCAATCTTCTATCCTCAATCCTCAATCCTCAATTCTCAATCCTAAATCCCCAACCCTCAATCCTCAATCCTCAATCGTCAGTCTTCAATCCTCAATACTCAATCTTCAATCATCAGTCCTCAATGCTCAATCCTCAATCCTCATTCTTCAGTCCTCAATACCCAATCCTCAATCTTCCATCCTCAATCCTCAATCCTTAACTCTCAACCCTCAATCCTCAGTCCTCAGTCCTCAAACCTCAATCCTCAACCTTCAGCTCTCATCCTCGATCCTCAATCCTCAATCTTCAATCCTCAATCCTCAATCCTCAAGCCTCAATCCTCAATCCTCAATCCTCAATCCTCTATCCTCAATCCTCAATCCTCAATCCTCAATCGTCAATCCTCAATCCTCAATCCTCATTCTTCAATCCTCATTACCCAATCCTCAATCTTCATTCGTCAATCCTCAATCCTCAATAATCATTCTTCAATCCCCAATCCTCAGTCCTCAATTCTCAATCCTCAATCTTCAATCCTCAATCCTCAATCCTCAATCCTCAATCCTGATTCTTCAATCCTCAATACCCAATCCTCAATCTTCTATCCTCAATCCTCAATCCTCAATTCTCAATCCTAAATCCCCAACCCTCAATCCTCAATCCTCAGTCGTCAGTCTTCAATCCTCAATACTCAATCTTCAATCATCAGTCCTCAATGCTCAATCCTCAATCCTCATTCTTCAGTCCTCAATACCCAATCCTCAATCTTCCATCCTCAATCCTCAATCCTTAACTCTCAACCCTCAATCCTCAGTCCTCAGTCCTCAAACCTCAATCCTCAACCTTCAGCTCTCATCCTCGATCCTCAATCCTCAATCTTCAATCCTCAATCCTCAATCCTCAAGCCTCAATCCTCAATCCTCAATCCTCTATACTCAATCCTCAATCCTCAATCCTCCATCCTCAATCCTCAATCCTCAATCCTCATTCTTCAATCCTCATTACCCAATCCTCAATCTTCATTCCTCAATCCTCAATCCTCAATAATCATTCTTCAATCCCCAATCCTCAGTCCTCAAACCTCAATTCTGAATCCTCAATCCTGAATCCTCAATCTTCAGCCCTCAGTCCTCAACAATCAGTTGACAATCCTCAATCCTCAATAGAATATCCTCAATTCACAGTTTTCAATACTCAATACTCAATCTGCAGTCTTCAAACCTCTATCCACAGACATCAATTCTCATCACTGAACCCTCAACACTCAGTCCTCAATGTTCAACACTCAATCTTCAATCCACAATCCTCAATCGTCAATTTTCAATCCTCAATACTCAATCTTCAATCCTCAATCCTCAATACTCAATCCTCAATCCTCATTCTTCAATCATCAATACCAAATCCTCAATCTTCAATCCTCAATCCTCAATCCTCAATTCTCAATCCTCAATCCTCAGTCCTCAGTCCTTAAACCTCAAACCTCAAACCTCAGCCCTCATCCTCAATCCTCAATACTCAATCCTCAATCCTCAACCCTCAATCCACAACAATCAATGTTCAATCCTCAATACTCAATCCTCAATCCTCAATCCTCAATCCTCAGTCATCAATCCTCAACCTTCAATACTCAATCCTCAATCCTCAATCCTCAATCCTCAATCCTCAATCCTCAGTCCTCAGCCCTCAATCTTCAATACTCAATCCGCCAATCCTCGATATTCAACACACAACCCTCAACCATCAATCCTCAATACTCAACCATCAATCCAAAATTCTCAATACTCAATAGAATATACTGAATTCTCAGTTTTCAATACCCAATCCTCTATCTTCAATCTTCAAATCTCCATCCACAAACATCAATTCTCATCACTCAACATTCAACACTCGGTCCCCAAACCTCAATCTTCAATCCTCAATCCTCAATCCTCAATCCTCAATCCTCAACCTTCAATCCTCAATACTCAATCTTCAATCCTCAATCCTCAATTCTCAATCCTCAATCTTCAATCCTCAATTCTCAATCCTCAATCCTCAATCCTGATTCTTCAATCCTCAATACCCAATCCTCAATCTTCTATCCTCAATCCTCAATCCTCAATTCTCAATCCTAAATCCCCAACCCTCAATCCTCAATCCTCAATCGTCAGTCTTCAATCCTCAATACTCAATCTTCAATCATCAGTCCTCAATTCTCAATCCTCAATCCTCATTCTTCAGTCCTCAATACCCAATCCTCAATCTTCCATCCTCAATCCTCAATCCTTAACTCTCAACCCTCAATCCTCAGTCCTCAGTCCTCAAACCTCAATCCTCAACCTTCAGCTCTCATCCTCGATCCTCAATCCTCAATCTTCAATCCTCAATCCTCAATCCTCAAGCCTCAATCCTCAATCCTCAATCCTCAATCCTCTATCCTCAATCCTCAATCCTCAATCCTCAATCGTCAATCCTCAATCCTCAATCCTCATTCTTCAATCCTCATTACCCAATCCTCAATCTTCATTCGTCAATCCTCAATCCTCAATAATCATTCTTCAATCCCCAATCCTCAGTCCTCAATTCTCAATCCTCAATCTTCAATCCTCAATCCTCAATCCTCAATCCTTAATCCTGATTCTTCAATCCTCAATACCCAATCCTCAATCTTCTATCCTCAATCCTCAATCCTCAATTCTCAATCCTAAATCCCCAACCCTCAATCCTCAATCCTCAATCGTCAGTCTTCAATCCTCAATACTCAATCTTCAATCATCAGTCCTCAATGCTCAATCCTCAATCCTCATTCTTCAGTCCTCAATACCCAATCCTCAATCTTCCATCCTCAATCCTCAATCCTTAACTCTCAACCCTCAATCCTCAGTCCTCAGTCCTCAAACCTCAATCCTCAACCTTCAGCTCTCATCCTCGATCCTCAATCCTCAATCTTCAATCCTCAATCCTCAATCCTCAAGCCTCAATCCTCAATCCTCAATCCTCTATACTCAATCCTCAATCCTCAATCCTCCATCCTCAATCCTCAATCCTCAATCCTCATTCTTCAATCCTCATTACCCAATCCTCAATCTTCATTCCTCAATCCTCAATCCTCAATAATCATTCTTCAATCCCCAATCCTCAGTCCTCAAACCTCAATTCTGAATCCTCAATCCTGAATCCTCAATCTTCAGCCCTCAGTCCTCAACAATCAGTTGACAATCCTCAATCCTCAATAGAATATCCTCAATTCACAGTTTTCAATACTCAATACTCAATGTGCAATCTTCAAACCTCTATCCACAAACATCAATTCTCATCACTGAACCCTCAACACTCAGTCCTCAATGCTCAATACTCAATCTTCAATCCACAATCCTCAATCGTCAATCTTCAATCCTCAATACCCAATCTTCAATACTCTATCCTCTATCCTCAATCCTCAATCGTCATTCTTCAATCCTCAATACCCAATCCTCAATCTTCAATCCTCAATCCTCAATCCTCAACCCTCAATCGTCAGTCTTCAAACCTCAATACTCAATCTTCAATCCTCAATCCTCAATCCTCAATCCTCAATCCTCAATCCTCAATCCCCAATTCTCAATCCTCAATCTTTAATCCTCAGACCTCAAACATCAATACTCAACCCTCAGTCCTCGTCCTCAATCCTGAATCCTCAATCCTGAATCATCAACCTTCAGACCTCACTCCTCAACAATCAGTTGTCAATTCTCAATCCTCAATAGAATATCATCAACTCACAGATTTCAATACCCAATACTCAATCTGAAATCTTTAAATCTCTATCCACAAACACCAATTCTCATCACTCAACACTCAACGCTCAGTCCCCAATCCTCAATCTTCAATCCTCAATCCACAATCCTCAATCCTCAATCCTCAATCTTCAATCCTCAATACTCAGTCATCACTCCTCAATCCTCAATCCTCAATCCTCAATCCTCAACACTCAATCGTCAGTCTTCAAACCTCAACACTCAATCTTCAATCCTCAATCCTCAATCCTCAATCCTCAATCCTCATGCTTCAATCCTCAATACCCAATCCTCAATCTTCAACACTCAATCCTCAATCCTCAGTTCTCAATACTCAATCCTCAATCCTCATTCTTCAATCCTCAATAACCAATCCTCAATCTTCCATCCTCAATCCTCAATCCTTAATTCTCAACCCTCAATCCTCAGTCCTCAGTCCTCAAACCTCAATCCCCAACCATCAGCCCTCATCCTCGATCCTCAATCCTCAATCTTCAATCCTCAAACCTCAATCCTCAAGCCTCAATCCTCAATCCTCATACCTCAATCCTCAATCCTCAATCGTCAATCCCCAATCCTCAATCCTCAATCCTCAATCATCTGTCTTCAATCCTCAATACTCTATCTTCAATCCTCATTCCTCAATCCTAAATCCTCAGTCCTCATTCTTCAATCCTCAATACCCAATCCTCAATCTTCAATCCTCAATCCTCAATCCTCAATCTTCAATCCTCAATCATCTGTCTTCAATCCTCAATACTCTATCTTCAATCCTCA
Organism: Calliopsis andreniformis; assembly: GCF_051401765.1. Classification (NCBI taxonomy): domain Eukaryota; kingdom Metazoa; phylum Arthropoda; class Insecta; order Hymenoptera; family Andrenidae; genus Calliopsis; species Calliopsis andreniformis. The sequence goes on along the minus strand of NW_027480443.1, from coordinate 3,929,672 downwards.
TTCCTCAATCCTAAATCCTCAGTCCTCATTCTTCAATCCTCAATCCACAACCCTCAATCCTCAATCCTCAATTTTCAATCATCAATATTCAACCTTCAATCCTCAATCCTTAATCCTCGATCCTCAATCCTCAATCCTCAAGCGTCAATCCTCAATCCTCAATCCTCAACCCTCAATCCTCAGTCCTTAAACCTCAATTCTGAATCCTCAATACTGAATCCTCAATCTTTAGCCCTCAGTCCTCAACAATCAATTGTCAATCGTCAATCCTCAATAGAATATTCTCAATTCACAGTTTTCAATACTCAATCCCCATTCTTCAATCTTCAAACCTCAATCCACAAACATCAATGCCCATCACTCAACCCTCAACACTAAGTCCTCAATCTTCAATCCTCAACCCTCAATCCTCAACCTTCAATCCTCAATACTCAATCTTCAATCCTCAATCCTCATTCTTCAATCCTCATTACCCAATCCTCAATCTTCATTCCTCAATCCTCAATCCTCAATTCTCAACCCTCAATCCTCAATAATCATTCTTCAATCCTCAATCCTCAGTCCTCAAACCCCAATTCTGAATCCTCAATCCTGAATCCTCAATCTTCAGCCCTCAGTCCTCAACAATCGGGTGACAATCCACAATCCTCAATAGAATATCCTCAATTCACAGTTTTCAATTCACAATACTCAATCTGCAATCTTCAAATCTCTATCCACAAACATCAATTCTCATCACTCAACCCTCAACACTCAGTCCTCAGTGTTCAATCCTCAATCCTCAATTCTCAATCTTCAATCCTCAATACTCAATCTTTAATCCCCAATCCTCAATCCTCAATCTTCAATCCTCAGTCCTCAATACTCAATCCTCAATCCTCAATACTCAATCCTCAATCATCAATCCTCAACCTTCAATACTCAATCCTCAATCCTCAATACTCAATCCTCAATCCTCAATCATCAATCCTCAATCTTCAATCCTCAACACTCAATCTTTAATGATCAATCCTCAATCCTCAATCTTCAATCCTCAATCCTCAATCCTCGATCCTCAATCCTCAATCCTCAATGTTCAATCCTCAATACCCAATCCTCAATCTTCAATCCTCAATCCTCAATCCTCAATCCTCAGTCCTCAATTCTCAATCCTCAATCCTCAGTCCTCAGTCCTCAAACCTCAATCCTCAACTCTCAGCCCTCATCGTCAATTCTCAATCCTCAATCCTCAATCCTCAATCTTCAATCCTCAGTACCCAATCATCAATCCACAATCCTCAATCTTCAATCCTCAATACTCAATCTTTAATCCTCAATCCCCAATCCTCAATACTCAATCCTCAATCCTCAGTCCTCAATCCTCAATCTTCAATCCTCAATACTCAATCTTCAATGCTCAATCCTCAATCCTCAATCCTCAATCCTCATTCTTCAATCCTCAATACCCAATCCTCAATCTTCAGTCCTCAATCCTCAATCGGCAGTTCTCAATCCTCAATCCTCAATAATCTATCTTCAATCCACAATCCTCAGTCCTCAAACCTCAATTCTGAATCCTCAATCCTGTATCCTCAATCTTCAGCCCTCAGTCCTCAACAATCAGTTGACAATCCTCAATCCTCAATAGAATATCCTCAATTCACAGTTTTCAATACTCAATACTCAATCTGCAGTCTTCAAACCTCTATCCACAAACATCAATTCTCATCACTGAACCCTCAACACTCAGTCCTCAATGTTCAATACTCAATCTTCAATCCACAATCCTCAATCGTCAATTTTCAATCCTCAATACTCAATCTTCAATCCTCAATCCTCAATACTCAATCCTCAATCCTCATTCTTCAATCATCAATACCAAATCCTCAATCTTCAATCCTCAATCCTCAATCCTCAATTCTCAATCCTCAATCCTCAGTCCTCAGTCCTTAAACCTCAAACCTCAAACCTCAGCCCTCATCCTCAATCCTCAATACTCAATCCTCAATCCTCAACCCTCAATCCACAACAATCAATGTTCAATCCTCAATACTCAATCCTCAATCCTCAATCCTCAATCCTCAGTCATCAATCCTCAACCTTCAATACTCAATCCTCAATCCTCAATCCTCAATCCTCAATCCTCAATCCTCAATCCTCAATCCTCATTCCTCAAACCTCAATCCTCAAACCTCAGTCGTCATCCTCAATTCTCAATTCTCAATCCTCAATCCTCATTCCTCAACCCACTATCTTCAATCCTAAATAATCAATCTCCAATACTAGATCCTCAATCCCCAATCCTCAATCCGCAATACCCAATCCTAAATCTTCAATCCTCAATCCTCAATTATCAATTCTCAATACTCAATCCTCAATCCTCTGTCCTCAAACCTCAATCCACAACCCTCAGTCCTCGTCCTCAAACCTCAACCCTCAATAGTCAATCCGTAATCTCCAATCATCAATACTCAATCTTCAATCCTCAATCCTCAATACTCAATCCTCAATCCTCAATACTCAATCCTCAGTCCTCAGTCCTCAATCTTCAATACTCAATCCGCCAATCCGCAATATACAACACACAACACTCAACCATCAATGCTCAATACTCAACCATCAATCCAAAATTCTCAATACTCAATAGAATATCCTGAATTCTCAGTTTTCAATACTCAATCCTCAATCTTCAATCTTCAAGTCTCCATCCACAAACATCAATTCTCATCACTCAACCTTCAACACTCAGTCCCCAATCCTCAATCTTCAATCCTCAATCCTCAATCCTCAATCCTCAATCCTCAATCTTCAATCCTCAATACTCAATCTTCAATCCACAATCCTCAATTCTCAATCCTCAATCTTCAATCCTCAATCCTCAATCCTCAATCCTCAATCCTGATTCTTCAATCCTCAATCCTCAATCCTCAATCCTCAATCCTCAATCCTCAATCCTCTATCTTCAATCCTCAATACTCAATCTTCAATCCTCATTCCTCAATACTAAATCCTCAGTTCTCATTCTTCAATCCTCAATACCCAATCCTCAATCTACAATCCTCAATCCTCAATCCTCAATTCTCAATCCTCAACCCTCAATCCTCAGGCCTCAAACATCAATACTCAACCCTCAGTTCTCGTCCTCAATCCACAACCCTCAATCCTCAATCCTCAATCTTCAATCAACAATATTCAACCTTCAATCCTCAATCCTCAATCCTCGATCCTCAATCCTCAATCCTCAATGTTCAATCCTCAATGCTCAATCCTCAATCTTCAATCCTCAATCCTCAATCCTCAATACTCAATCCTCAGTCCTCAGCCCTCAATCTTCAATACTCAATCCGCCAATCCTCGATATTCAACACACAACCCTCAACCATCAATCCTCAATACTCAACCATCAATCCAAAATTCTCAATACTCAATAGAATATACTGAATTCTCAGTTTTCAATACCCAATCCTCTATCTTCAACCTTCAAATCTCCATCCACAAACATCAATTCTCATCACTCAACATTCAACACTCGGTCCCCAAACCTCAATCTTCAATCCTCAATCCTCAATCCTCAATCCTCAATCCTCAACCTTCAATCCTCAATACTCAATCTTCAATCCTCAATCCTCAATTCTCAATCCTCAATCTTCAATCCTCAATCCTCAATCCTCAATCCTCAATCCTGATTCTTCAATCCTCAATACCCAATCCTCAATCTTCTATCCTCAATCCTCAATCCTCAATTCTCAATCCTAAATCCCCAACCCTCAATCCTCAATCCTCAATCGTCAGTCTTCAATCCTCAATACTCAATCTTCAATCATCAGTCCTCAATGCTCAATCCTCAATCCTCATTCTTCAGTCCTCAATACCCAATCCTCAATCTTCCATCCTCAATCCTCAATCCTTAACTCTCAACCCTCAATCCTCAGTCCTCAGTCCTCAAACCTCAATCCTCAACCTTCAGCTCTCATCCTCGATCCTCAATCCTCAATCTTCAATCCTCAATCCTCAATCCTCAAGCCTCAATCCTCAATCCTCAATCCTCTATCCTCAATCCTCAATCCTCAATCCTCAATCCTCAATCCTCAATCCTCAATCCTCATTCTTCAATCCTCATTACCCAATCCTCAATCTTCATTCCTCAATCCTCAATCCTCAATAATCATTCTTCAATCCCCAATCCTCAGTCCTCAAACCTCAATTCTGAATCCTCAATCCTGAATCCTCAATCTTCAGCCCTCAGTCCTCAACAATCAGTTGACAATCCTCAATCCTCAATAGAATATCCTCAATTCACAGTTTTCAATACTCAATACTCAATGTGCAATCTTCAAACCTCTATCCACAAACATCAATTCTCATCACTGAACCCTCAACACTCAGTCCTCAATGCTCAATGCTCAATCTTCAATCCACAATCCTCAATCGTCAATCTTCAATCCTCAATACCCAATCTTCAATACTCTATCCTCTATCCTCAATCCTCAATCGTCATTCTTCAATCCTCAATACCCAACCCTCAATCTTCAATCCTCAATCCTCAATCCTCAACCCTCAATCGTCAGTCTTCAAACCTCAATACTCAATCTTCAATCCTCAATCCTCAATCCTCAATCCTCAATCCTCAATCCCCAATTCTCAATCCTCAATCTTTAATCCTCAGACCTCAAACATCAATACTCAACCCTCAGTCCTCGTCCTCAATCCTGAATCCTCAATCCTGAATCATCAACCTTCAGACCTTAGTCCTCAACAATCAGTTGTCAATTCTCAATCCTCAATAGAATATCATCAATTCACAGATTTCAATACCCAATACTCAATCTGAAATCTTTAAATCTCTATCCACAAACACCAATTCTCATCACTCAACACTCAACGCTCAGTCCCCAATCCTCAATCTTCAATCCTCAATCCACAATCCTCAATCCTCAATCCTCAATCTTCAATCCTCAATACTCAGTCATCACTCCTCAATCCTCAATCCTCAATCCTCAATCCTCAACACTCAATCGTCAGTCTTCAAACCTCAACACTCAATCTTCAATCCTCAATCCTCAATCCTCAATCCTCAATCCTCATGCTTTAATCCTCAATACCCAATCCTCAATCTTCAACACGCAATCCTCAATCCTCAGTTCTCAATACTCAATCCTCAATCCTCATTCTTCAATCCTCAATAACCAATCCTCAATCTTCCATCCTCAATCCTCAATCCTTAATTCTCAACCCTCAATCCTCAGTCCTCAGTCCTCAAACCTCAATCCCCAACCTTCAGCCCTCATCCTCGATCCTCAATCCTCAATCTTCAATCCTCAAACCTCAATCCTCAAGCCTCAATCCTCAATCCTCATACCTCAATCCTCAATCCTCAATCGTCAATCCTCAATCCTCAATCCTCAATCCTCAATCATCTATCTTCAATCCTCAATGCTCAATCTTCAATCCTCATTCCTCAATCCTAAATCCTCAGTCCTCATTCTTCAATCCTCAATACCCAATCCTCAATCTTCAATCCTCAATCCTCAATCCTCAATTCTCAATCCTCAATCCTCAATCCTCAATTCTCAATCCTCAATCCTCAATCCTCAGGCTTCAAACATCAATACTCAGCCCTCATCGTCAATTCTCAATCCTCAATCCTCAATCCTCAATCTTCAATCCTCAATACTCAATCTTCAATCCACAATCCTCAATATTCAATCCTCAATACTCAGTCCTCAATCCTCAACCCTCAATCCTCAACACTCAATCTTCAATCCTCAATCCTCAATCCTCAACCCTCAATCCTCAGTCATCAATCCTCAACCTTCAATACTCAATCCTCAATCCTGAACACTCAACCCTCAATCCTCAATCACCAATTCTCAATCCTCAATCTTTAATCCTCAGACTTCAATCCTCAATCCTCAATTCTCAATCCTCAATCCTCAGTCCTCAGTCCTCAAACCTCAATCCTCAACCCTCAGCCCTCATCGTCAATTCTCAATCCTCAATACTCAATCCTCAATCTTCAATTCTCAATACTCAATCTTCAATCCACAATCCTGAATCTTCAATCCTCAATACTCAATCTTTAATCCTCAATCCTCAATCCTCAATTCTCAATCCTCAATCCTCAGTCCTCAGTCCTCAAACCTCAACCCTCAACCCGCAGCCCTCATCGTCAATTCTAAATCCTCAATCCTCAATCCTCAATCTTCAATCCTCAATACTCAATCTTCAATCCACAATCCTCAATCTTCAGTCCTCAATACTCAATCTTCAATCCTCAATCCTCAATCCTCAATACTCAATCCTCAATCCTCAGTCCTCAATCCTCAATCTTCAACCTCAATCCTCAATCCTCATTCTTCAATCCTCATTACCCAATCCTCAATCTTCATTCCTCAATCCTCAATCCTCAATTCTCAACCCTCAATCCTCAATAATCATTCTTTAATCCTCAATCCTCAGTCCTCAAACCCCAATTCTGAATCCTCAATCCTGAATCCTCAACCTTCAGCCCTCAGTCCTCAACAATCGGGTGACAATCCACAATCCTCAATAGAATATCCTCAATTCACAGTTTTCAATTCACAATACTCAATCTGCAATCTTCAAATCTCTATCCACAAACATCAATTCTCATCACTCAACCCTCAACACTCAGTCCTCAGTGTTCAATCCTCAATCCTCAATTCTCAATCTTCAATCCTCAATACTCAATCTTTAATCCCCAATCCTCAATCCTCAATCTTCAATCCTCAGTCCTCAATACTCAATCCTCAATCCTCAATACTCAATCCTCAATCATCAATCCTCAACCTTCAATACTCAATCCTCAATCCTCAATACTCAATCCTCAATCCTCAATCATCAATCCTCAATCCTCAATCCTCAATGTTCAATCCTCAATACCCAGTCCTCAATCTTCAATCCTCAATCCTCAATCCTCAATCCCCAGTCCTCAATTCTCAATCCTCAATCCTCAGTCCTCAGTCCTCAAACCTCAATCCTCAACTCTCAGCCCTCATCGTCAATTCTCAATCCTCAATCCTCAATCCTCAATCTTCAATCCTCAGTACCCAATCATCAATCCACAATCCTCAATCTTCAATCCTCAATACTCAATCTTTAATCCTCAATCCCCAATCCTCAATACTCAATCCTCAATCCTCAGTCCTCAATCCTCAATCTTCAATCCTCAATACTCAATCTTCAATGCTCAATCCTCAATCCTCAATCCTCAATCCTCATTCTTCAATCCTCAATACCCAATCCTCAATCTTCAGTCCTCAATCCTCAATCCTCAGTTCTCAATCCTCAATCCTCAATAATCTATCTTCAATCCACAATCCTCAGTCCTCAAACCTCAATTCTGAATCCTCAATCCTGTATCCTCAATCTTCAGCCCTCAGTCCTCAACAATCAGTTGACAATCCTCAATCCTCAATAGAATATCCTCTATTCACAGTTTTCAATACTCAATACTCAATCTGCAGTCTTCAAAGCTCTATCCACAAACATCAATTCTCATCACTGAACCCTCAACACTCAGTCCTCAATGTTCAATACTCAATCTTCAATCCACAATCCTCAATCGTCAATTTTCAATCCTCAATACTCAATCTTCAATCCTCAATCCTCAATACTCAATCCTCAATCCTCATTCTTCAATCATCAATACCAAATCCTCAATCTTCAAAGCTCAATCCTCAATCCTCAATTCTCAATCCTGAATCCTCAGTCCTCAGTCCTTAAACCTCAAACCTCAAACCTCAGCCCTCATCCTCAATCCTCAATACTCAATCCTCAATCCTCAACCCTCAATCCACAACAATCAATGTTCAATCCTCAATACTCAATCCTCAATCCTCAATCCTCAATCCTCAGTCATCAATCCTCAACCTTCAATACTCAATCCTCAATCCTCAATCCTCAATCCTCAATCCTCAATCCTCAATCCTCATTCCTCAAACCTCAATCCTCAAACCTCAGTCATCATCCTCAATTCTCAATTCTCAATCCTCAATCCTCATTCCTCAACCCACTATCTTCAATCCTAAATAATCAATCTCCAATACTAGGTCCTCAATCCCCAATCCTCAATCCGCAATACCCAATCCTAAATCATCAATCCTCAATCCTCAATTATCAATTCTCAATCCTCAATCCTCAATCCTCTGTCCTCAAACCTCAATCCTCAACCCTCAGTCCTCGTCCTCAAACCTCAACCCTCAATAGCCAATCCGTAATCTCCAATCATCAATACTCAATCTTCAATCCTCAATCCTCAATACTCAATCCTCAATCCTCAATACTCAATCCTCAGTCCTCAGTCCTCAATCTTCAATACTCAATCCGCCAATCCGCAATATACAACACACAACCCTCAACCATCAATGCTCAATACTCAACCATCAATCCAAAATTCTCAATACTCAATAGAATATCCTGAATTCTCAGTTTTCAATACTCAATCCTCAATCTTCAATCTTCAAGTCTCCATCCACAAACATCAATTCACATCACTCAACCTTCAACACTCAGTCCCCAATCCTCAATCTTCAATCCTCAATCCTCAATCCTCAATCCTCAATCCTCAATCTTCAATCCTCAATACTCAATCTTCAATCCACAATCCTCAATTCTCAATCCTCAATCTTCAATCCTCAATCCTCAATCCTCAATCCTCAATCCTGATTCTTCAATCCTCAATCCTCAATCCTCAATCCTCAATCCTCAATCCTCAATCCTCAATCCTCAATCCTCAATCCTCTATCTTCAATCCTCAATACTCAAGCTTCAATCCTCATTCCTCAATACTAAATCCTCAGTTCTCATTCTTCTATCCTCAATACCCAATCCTCAATCTACAATCCTCAATCCTCAATCCTCAATTCTCAATCCTCAACCCTCAATCCTCAGGCCTCAAACATCAATACTCAACCCTCAGTTCTCGTCCTCAATCCACAACCCTCAATCCTCAATCCTCAATCTTCAATCAACAATATTCAACCTTCAATCCTCAATCCTCAATCCTCGATCCTCAATCCTCAATCCTCAATGTTCAATCCTCAATGCTCAATCCTCAATCTTCAATCCTCAATCCTCAATCCTCAATACTCAATCCTCAGTCCTCAGCCCTCAATCTTCAATACTCAATCCGCCAATCCTCGATATTCAACACACAACCCTCAACCATCAATCCTCAATACTCAACCATCAATCCAAAATTCTCAATACTCAATAGAATATACTGAATTCTCAGTTTTCAATACCCAATCCTCTATCTTCAATCTTCAAATCTCCATCCACAAACATCAATTCTCATCACTCAACATTCAACACTCGGTCCCCAAACCTCAATCTTCAATCCTCAATCCTCAATCCTCAATCCTCAATCCTCAACCTTCAATCCTCAATACTCAATCTTCAATCATCAGTCCTCAATGCTCAATCCTCAATCCTCATTCTTCAGTCCTCAATACCCAATCCTCAATCTTCCATCCTCAATCCTCAATCCTTAACTCTCAACCCTCAATCCTCAGTCCTCAGTCCTCAAACCTCAATCCTCAACCTTCAGCTCTCATCCTCGATCCTCAATCCTCAATCTTCAATCCTCAATCCTCAATCCTCAAGCCTCAATCCTCAATCCTCAATCCTCTATCCTCAATCCTCAATCCTCAATCCTCAATCCTCAATCCTCAATCCTCAATCCTCATTCTTCAATCCTCATTACCCAATCCTCAATCTTCATTCCTCAATCCTCAATCCTCAATAATCATTCTTCAATCCCCAATCCTCAGTCCTCAAACCTCAATTCTGAATCCTCAATCCTGAATCCTCAATCTTCAGCCCTCAGTCCTCAACAATCAGTTGACAATCCTCAATCCTCAATAGAATATCCTCAACTCACAGTTTTCAATACTCAATACTCAATGTGCAATCTTCAAACCTCTATCCACAAACATCAATTCTCATCACTGAACCCTCAACACTCAGTCCTCAATGCTCAATACTCAATCTTCAATCCACAATCCTCAATCGTCAATCTTCAATCCTCAATACCCAATCTTCAATACTCTATCCTCTATCCTCAATCCTCAATCGTCATTCTTCAATCCTCAATACCCAATCCTCAATCTTCAATCCTCAATCCTCAATCCTCAACCCTCAATCGTCAGTCTTCAAACCTCAATACTCAATCTTCAATCCTCAATCCTCAATCCTCAATCCTCAATCCTCAATCCCCAATTCTCAATCCTCAATCTTTAATCCTCAGACCTCAAACATCAATACTCAACCCTCAGTCCTCGTCCTCAATCCTGAATCCTCAATCCTGAATCATCAACCTTCAGACCTCAGTCCTCAACAATCAGTTGTCAATTCTCAATCCTCAATAGAATATCATCAATTCACAGATTTCAATACCCAATACTCAATCTGAAATCTTTAAATCTCTATCCACAAACACCAATTCTCATCACTCAACACTCAACGCTCAGTCCCCAATCCTCAATCTTCAATCCTCAATCCACAATCCTCAATCCTCAATCCTCAATCTTCAATCCTCAATACTCAGTCATCACTCCTCAATCCTCAATCCTCAATCCTCAATCCTCAACACTCAATCGTCAGTCTTCAAACCTCAACACTCAATCTTCAATCCTCAATCCTCAATCCTCAATCCTCAATCCTCATGCTTTAATCCTCAATACCCAATCCTCAATCTTCAACACTCAATCCTCAATCCTCAGTTCTCAATACTCAATCCTCAATCCTCATTCTTCAATCCTCAATAACCAATCCTCAATCTTCCATCCTCAATCCTCAATCCTTAATTCTCAACCCTCAATCCTCAGTCCTCAGTCCTCAAACCTCAATCCCCAACCTTCAGCACTCATCCTCGATCCTCAATCCTCAATCTTCAATCCTCAAACCTCAATCCTCAAGCCTCAATCCTCAATCCTCATACCTCAATCCTCAATCCTCAATCGTCAATCCTCAATCCTCAATCCTCAATCCTCAATCATCTATCTTCAATCCTCAATACTCAATCTTCAATCCTCATTCCTCAATCCTAAATCCTCAGTCCTCACTCTTCAATCCTCAACACCCAATCCTCAATCTTCAATCCTCAATCCTCAATCCTCAATTCTCAATCCTCAATCCTCAATCCTCAATTCTCAATCCTCAATCCTCAATCCTCAGGCTTCAAACATCAATACTCAGCCCTCATCGTCAATTCTCAATCCTCAATCCTCAATCCTCAATCTTCAATCCTCAATACTCAATCTTCAATCCACAATCCTCAATCTTCAATCCTCAATACTCAGTCCCCAATCCTCAACCCTCAATCCTCAACACTCAATCTTCAATCCTCAATCCTCAATCCTCAACCCTCAATCCTCAGTCATCAATCCTCAACCTTCAATACTCAATCCTCAATCCTGAACACTCAACCCTCAATCCTCAATCACCAATTCTCAATCCTCAATCTTTAATCCTCAGACTTCAATCCTCAATCCTCAATTCTCAATCCTCAATCCTCAGTCCTCAGTCCTCAAACCTCAATCCTCAACCCTCAGCCCTCATCGTCAATTCTCAACCCTCAATACTCAATCCTCAATCTTCAATTCTCAATACTCAATCTTCAATCCACAATCCTGAATCTTCAATCCTCAATACTCAATCTTTAATCCTCAATCCTCAATCCTCAATTCTAAATCCTCAATCCTCAATCCTCAATCTTCAATCCTCAATACTCAATCTTCAATCCACAATCCTCAATCTTCAGTCCTCAATACTCAATCTTCAATCCTCAATCCTCAATCCTCAATACTCAATCCTCAATCCTCAGTCCTCAATCCTCAATCTTCAACCTCAATCCTCAATCCTCAATCCTCATTGTTCAATCCTCAATACCCAATCCTCAATCTTCAATCCTCAATCCTCAATCCCCAATTCTCAATCCTCAATCTTTAATCCTCAGACCTCAAACATCAATACTCAACCCTCAGTCCTCGTCCTCTATCCTGAATCCTCAATCCTGAATCCTCAATCTTCAGACCTCAGTCCTCAACAATCAGTTGTCAATTCTCAATCCTCAATAGAATATCATCAATTCACAGATTTCAATACCCAATACTCAATCTGAGATCTTTAAATCTCTATCCACAAACACCAATTCTCATCACTCAACACTCAACGCTCAGTCCCCAATCCTCAATCTTCAATCCTCAATCCACAATCCTCAATCCTCAATCCTCAATCCTCAACCTTCAATCCTCAATACTCAGTCATCAATCCTCAATCCTCAATCCTCAATCCTCAATCCTCAACCCTCAATCGTCAGTCTTCAAACCTCAATACTCAATCTTCAATCCTCAATCCTCAATCCTCAATCCTCAATCCTCATGCTTCAATCCTCAATACCCAATCCTCAATCTTCAACACTCAAACCTCAATCCTTAGTTCTCAATACTCAATCCTCAATCCTCATTCTTCAATCCTCAATAACCAATCCTCAATCTTCCATCCTCAATCCTCAATCCTTAATTCTCAACCATCAATCCTCAGTCCTCAGTCCTCAAACCTCAATCCTCAACCCTCAGCCCTCATCGTCAATCCTCAATCCTCAATCCTCAATCATCAATCCTCAATCCTCAATCCTCAATCTTCAATCCTCAATACTCAATCTTCAATCCTCATTCCTCAATCCTAAATCCTCAGTCCTCATTCTTCAATCCTCAATACCCAATCCTCAGTCTTCAATCCTCAATCCTCAATCCTCAATTCTCAATCCTCAATCCTCAATCCTCAGGCCTCAAACATCAATACTCAACCCTCTGTCCTCGTCCTCAATCCACAACCCTCAATCCTCAATCCTCAATCTTCAATCATCAATATTCAATCCTCAATACTCAATTTTCAATACTCAATCCGCAATCATCAATGCTCAATCCTGAATCCTCAGTCATCAATCCTCAATCTTCAATACTCAATAATCAATTTTCAATCCTAGATCCTCAATACCCAATCCTCAATCCTTAATCCTCAATCTTCAATCCTCAATACTCAATCTTCAATCCTCAGTCCTCAGTCCTCAATCCTCAATTCTGAATTCTCAATCCTGAATCCTCAATCTTTAGCCCTCAGTCCTGAACAATCAGTTGTCAATTCTCAATCCTCAGTAGAATATCATCAATTCACAGTTTTGGATACTCAATGCTCAATCTGCAATCTTCAAATATCTATCCACAAACATCAATTCTCATCACACAACCCTCAACACTCAGTCCCCAATCCTCAATCTTCAATCCTCAATCCTCAATCCTCAATCCTCAATCCTCAATCTTCAATCTTCAATCCTCAATCCTGAATCCTCAATTCTCAATCCTCAATCCTCAGTCCTCAGTCCTCAAACCTCAATCCTCGATCCTCAATCTTCAATCCTCAATACTGAATCTTCAATCCTCAATCCTCAATCCGCAATTCTTAATCCTCAATACTCAATCCTCAATCGTCAATCCTCAATCCCCAATCCTCAATCTTCAATCCTCAATCCTCAATCCTCAATCCACAATCCTCAATCTTCAATCCTCAATACTCAATCTTCAATCCTCAATCCGCAATCATCAATCCTCAATTCTCAATCGTCAGTCATCAATCCTCAATATTCAGTCCTCAATACTCAATCTTCAATCCTCAATCCTCAATCCTCAATCCTCAGTCCTCATTCTTCAATCCTCAATACCCAATCCTCAATCTTCAATCCTCAATCCTCAATCCTCAATTCTCAATCAGCAATCCCCAATCCTCAGACCTCGAACATCAATACTCAACCCTCAGTCCACGTCCTCAATCCACAACCCTCAATCCTCAATCCTCAATCTTCAATCCTCAATACTCAATCTTCAATCCTCAATCCTCAATCCTCAATCCTCAATCCTCAATCTTCAATCCTCAATACCCAATCCTCAATGTTCAATCCGCAATACCCAATCCTCAATCTTCAATACTCAGTCCTCAATCCTCAATCCTCAATCCTCAATCCTCAATCCTCAGTCCTCAAACCTCAATCCTGAATCCTCAATCCTGAATCCTCAACCTTCAGCACTCAGTCCTCAACAATCAGTTGTCATTCCTCAATCCTCAATAGAATATCCTCAGTTCAGAGTTTTCAATACGCAATACTCAATCTGCAATCTTCAAATCTCTATCCACAAACATCAATTCTAATCACACAACCCTCAACACTGAGTTCCCAATCCTCAATCTACAATCCTCAATCATCAGTCCTCAATCCTCAATCCTCAATCTTCAACCCTCAATACTCAATCTTCAATCCTCAATCCTCAATCCTCAATACTCAATCCTCAATCCTCAGTCCGCAATCCTCAATCTTCAATCCTCAATACTCAATCCTCAATCCTCAATACTCAATCCTCAAACCTCAATCCTCATTCTTCAATCCTCAATACCCAATCCTCAATCTTCAATCCTCAATCCTCAATCCTCAATTCTCAATCCTCAATCATCAATCCTCAGACCTCAAACATCAATACTCAACCCTCAGTCCTCGTCCTCAATCCACAACCCTCAATCCTCAATCCTCAATCTTCAATCATCAATATTCAATCTTCAGTCCTCAATCCTCAATCCTCAATCCTCAATTCTCAATCCTCAATCCTCAGTCCTCAGACCTCAAACCTCAATCCTCAACCCTCAGCCCTCATCGTCAATCATCAAACATCAATCCTCAATCCTCAATCGTCAATCCTCAATCCTCAATCTTCAATCCTCAATACTCAATCGTCAATCCTCAATCCTCAATCCTCAATCCTCAATATTCAATCCTCAATACCCAATTTTCAATACTCAATCCGCAATCATCATACCTCAATCCTCAGTTATCAATTCTCAATCTTCAATACTCAATAGTCAATCCTCAGTCCTCAATCCTCAATCCTCAATCCTCGTACCTCAAACCTCAATCCTCAACCCTCAGTCCTCATCCTCAATTCTCTATTCTCAATCTTCAATCCTCAACCCTCAATATTCAATCCTCGATAATCAATCTCCAATCCTAGATCCCCAATCCCCAATACTCAATCCTTAATCCTCAATCTTGAATCCTCAATCCCCAGTACTCAATCTTCAATCCTCAATGCCCAATCCTCAATCCTCAATCCTCAGTCCTCAATTCTCGACCCTCAGTCCTCGTCATCAATCCTCAACCCTCAATAATCAATCCGTAATCTTCATTCATCAGTACTCAATCTTCAATCCTCAATCCTCAATACTCAATCCTCAATCCTCAATACTCAATCCCCAGTCCTCAGTCCTCAATCTTCAATACTCAATCCGCCAATCCTCTATATTCAACACACAACCCTCAACCATCAATCCTCAATGCTCAACCATCAATCCTCAATCCTCAATATTCAATCCTCAATACTCAATCTTCAATCCTCAATCCGCAGTCATCAATCCTCAATCCTCAATCCCTAGTCATCAATCCTCAATCCTCAATCCTCAATACTCAATCCTCAATCCTCAGTCCGCAATCCTCAATCTTCAATCCTCAATACTCAATCCTCAATCCTCAATACTCAATCCTCAAACCTCAATCCTCATTCTTCAATCCTCAATACCCAATC
Source organism: Calliopsis andreniformis (assembly GCF_051401765.1). Taxonomy (NCBI): domain Eukaryota; kingdom Metazoa; phylum Arthropoda; class Insecta; order Hymenoptera; family Andrenidae; genus Calliopsis; species Calliopsis andreniformis. Next base: position 3,914,043 of record NW_027480443.1, on the reverse strand, counting down.
CTCAATCTTCAATCCTCAATCCTCAATCCTCAATTCTCAATCCTCAATCATCAATCCTCAGACCTCAAACATCAATACTCAACCCTCAGTCCTCGTCCTCAATCCACAACCCTCAATCCTCAATCCTCAATCTTCAATCATCAATATTCAATCTTCAGTCCTCAATCCTCAATCCTCAATCCTCAATTCTCAATCCTCAATCCTCAGTCCTCAGACCTCAAACCTCAATCCTCAACCCTCAGCCCTCATCGTCAATCATCAAACATCAATCCTCAATCCTCAATCGTCAATCCTCAATCCTCAATCTTCAATCCTCAATACTCAATCGTCAATCCTCAATCCTCAATCCTCAATCCTCAATATTCAATCCTCAATACCCAATTTTCAATACTCAATCCGCAATCATCATACCTCAATCCTCAGTCATCAATTCTCAATCTTCAATACTCAATAGTCAATCCTCAGTCCTCAATCCTCAATCCTCAATCCTCGTACCTCAAACCTCAATCCTCAACCCTCAGTCCCCATCCTCAATTCTCAATTTTCAACCCTCAATCCTCAACCCTCAATCTTCAATCCTCAATAATCAATCTCCAAACCTAGATCCCCAATCCCCAATCCTTAATCCTTAATCCTCAATCTTCAATCCTCAATACCCAGTCCTCAAACCTCAATCCTCAGTCATCAATCCTCAACCTTCAATAGTCAATCCTCAATCCTCAATCCTCAGTCCTCAATCCTCAATCCTCATTCCTCAAACCTCAATCCTCAAACCTCAGTCCTCATACTCAATTCTCAATTCTCAATCCTCAATCCTCAATCCTCAACCCTCTATCTTCAATCCTTAATAATCAATCTCCAATACTAGATCCTCAATCCCCAATCCTCAATCCTCAATATCCAATCCTAAATCTTCAATCCTCAATCCTCTATTATCAATCGTCAATCCTCAATCCTCAATCCTCTGTCCTCAAACTTCAATCCTCAACCCTCAATCCTCAGTCCTCAGTCCTCAAACCTCAATCCTCAACCTTCAGCCCTCATCCTCGATCCTCAATCCTCAATCTTCAATCCTCAATCCTCAACCCTCAAGCCTCAATCCTCAATCCTCAATCCTCAATCCTCATTCCTCAAACCTCAATCCTCAACCCTCAGTCCTTATCCTCAATTCTCAGTTCTCAATCCTCAATCCTCAATCCTCATTCTTCAATCCTCAATCCTCAATCCTCATCCTTCAATCCTCAATACCCAATCCTCAATCTTCAATCCTCAATCCTCAATCCTCAATTCTCAATCTTCAATCCTCAATCCTCAGACCTCAAACATCAATACTCAACCCTCAGTCCTCGTCCTCAATCCACAACCCTCAATCCTCAATCCTCAATATTGAATCATCAATATTCAATCTTCAGTCCTCAATCCTCAATCCTCAATCTTCAATCCTCAATCCTCAATCCTCAGTCATCAACCCTCAACCTTCGATACTCAATCCTCAATCCTCAATCTTCAATCCTCAATCCTCAATCCTCAATCCTCATTCCTCAAACCTCAATCCTCAACCCTCAGTCCTTATCCTTAATTCTCAGTTCTCAATCCTCAATCCTCAATCCTCAATATTCAATCCTCAATAATCAATTTTCAATCCTAGATCCTCAATCGCCTATCCTCAATCCTTAATCCTCAATCTTCAATCCTCAATACTCAATCTTCAATCCTCAGTCCTCAGTCATCAATCCTCGATTCTGAATTCTCAATCCTGAATCCTCAATCTTCAGCCCTCAGTCCTCAACAATCAGTTGTCAATTCTCAATCCTCAATAGAATATCATCAATTCACAGTTTTCAATACTCAATGCGCAATCGGCAATCTTCAAATATCTATCCACAAACATCAATTCTAATCACACAACCCTCAACACTCAGTCCCCAAACCTCAATCTTCAATCCTCAATCCTCAATCCTCAATCCTCAATCCTCAATATTCAACCCTCAATACTCAATCTTCAATCCTCAATCCTCAATCCTCAATACTCAATCCTCAATCCTCAGTCCGCAATCCTCAATCTTCAATCCTCAATACTCAATCCTCAATCCTCAATGCTCAATCCTCAATCCTCAATCCTCATTCTTCAATCCTCAATATCCAATCCTCAATCTTCAATCCACAATCCTCAATCCTCAATTCTCAATCCTCAATCCTCAATCCTCAGACCTCAAACATCAATACTCAACCCTCAGTCCTCGTCCTCAATCCACAACCCTCAATCCTCAATCCTCAATCTTCAATCATCAATATTCAATCTTCAGTCCTCAATCCTCAATCCTCAATCCTCAATTCTCAACCCTCAATCCTCAGTCCTCAGACCTCAAACCTCAATCCTCAACCCTCAGCCCTCATCGTCAATCATCAAACCTCAATCCTCAATCCTCAATCGTCAATCCTCAATCCTCAATCTTCAATCCTCAATACTCAATCGTCAATCCTCAATCCTCAATCCTCAATCCTCAATCCTCAATATTCAATCCTCAATACCCAATTTTCAATACTCAATCCGCAATCATCATACCTCAATCCTCAGTCATCAATTCTCAATCTTCAATACTCAATCGTCAATCCTCAGTCCTCAATCCTCAATCCTCAATCCTCGTACCTCAAACCTCAATCCTCGACCCTCAGTCCTCATCCTCAATTCTCTATTCTCAATCCTCAATCCTCAACCCTCAATCATCGATCCTCGATAATCAATCTCCAATCCTAGATCCCCAATCCCCAATACTCAATCCTTAATCCTCAATCTTGAATCCTCAATCCCCAGTACTCAATCTTCAATCCTCAATGCCCAATCCTCAATCCTCAATCCTCAGTCCTCAATTCTCAACCCTCAGTCCTCGTCGTCAATCCTCAACCCACAATAATCAATCCGTAATCTTCATTCATCAATACTCAATCTTCAATCCTCAATCCTCAATACTCAATCCTCAATCCTCAATACTCAATCCCCAGTCCTCAGTCCTCAATATACAATACTCAATCCGCCTATCCTCTATATTCAACACACAACCCTCAACCATCAATCCTCAATGCTCAACCATCAATCCTCAATTCTCAATACTCAGTAGAATATCCTGAATTCTAAGTTTTCAATACTCAATCCTCAATCTTCAATCTTCAAATCTCCATCCACAAACATCAATTCTTATCTCTCAACCCTCAACACTCAGTCCTCAATCTTCAATACTCAATACTCAATCCTCAATCTTCAATTCCCAATACTCAATCTTCAATCCTCAATCCTCAATTCTCAATCTTCAATCCTCAACCCTCAATCCTCAATCCTCAATATTCAATCCTCAATACTCAATCTTCAATCCTCAATCCGCGTCATCAATCCTCAATCCTCAATCCTCAGTCATCAATCCTCAATCTTCAATACTCAATCGTCAAACCTCAGCCCTCAATCCTCAATCCTCAATCCTCTTTCCTCAAACCTCAATCCTCAACCCTCAGTCCCCATCCTCAATTCTCAATTCTCAACCCTCAATCCTCAACCCTCAATCTTCAATCCTCAATAATCAATCTCCAAACCTAGATCCCCAATCCCCAATCCTTAATTCTTAATCCTCAATCTTCAATCCTCAATCCCCAGTCCTCAATCCTCAATCCTCAGTCATCAATCCTCAACCTTCAATACTCAATCCTCAATCCTCAATCCTCAGTCCTCAATCCTCAATCCTCATTCCTCAAACCTCAATCCTCAAACCTCAGTCCTCATACTCAATTCTCAATTCTCAATCCTCAATCCTCAATCCTCAACCCTCTATCTTCAATCCTTAATAACCAATCTCCAATACTAGATCCTCAATCCCCAATCCTCAATCCTAAATATCCAATCCTAAATCTTCAATCCTCAATCCTCTATTATCAATCGTCAATACTCAATCCTCAATCCTCTGTCCTCAAACCTCAATCCTCAGCCCTCAATCCTCAGTCCTCAGTCCTCAAACCTCAATCCTCAACCTTCAGCCCTCATCCTCGATCCTCAATCCTCAATCTTCATTCCTCAATCCTCAATCCTCAAGCCTCAATCCTCAATCCTCAATCCTCAATCCTCATTCCTCAAACCTCAATCCTCAACCCTCAGTCCTTATCCTCAATTCTCAGTTCTCAATCCTCAATCCTCAATCCTCAATATTCAATCCTCAATAATCAATTTTCAATCCTAGATCCTCAATCCCCAATCCCCAATCCTTAATCCTCAATCTTCAATCCTCAATACTCAATCTTCAATCCTCAGTCCTCAGTCATCAATCATCAATTCTGAATTCTCAATCCTGAATCCTCAATCTTCAGCCCTCAGTCCTCAACAATCAGTTGTCAATTCTCAATCCTCAATAGAATATCATCAATTCACAGTTTTCAATACTCAATGCGCAATCTGCAATCTTCAAATATCTATCCACAAACATCAATTCTAATCACACAACCCTCAACACTCAGTCCCCAAACCTCAATCTTCAATACTCAATCCTCAATCCTCAATCCTCAATCCTCAATCTTCAACCCTCAATACTCAATCTTCAATCCTCAATCCTCAATCCTCAATACTCAATCCTCAATCCTCAGTCCGCAATCCTCAATCTTCAATCCTCAATACTCAATCCTCAATCCTCAATACTCAATCCTCAATCCTCAATCCTCAATCTTCAATCCTCAATACCCAATCCTCAATCTTCAGTCCTCAATCCTCAATCCTCAATTCTCAATCCTCAATCCTCAATCCTCAGACCTCAAACATCAATACTCAACCCTCAGTCCTCGTCCTCAATCCACAACCCTCAATCCTCAATCCTCAATCTTCAATCATCAATATTCAATCTTCAGTACTCAATCCTCAATCCTCGATCCTCAATTCTCAATCCTCAATCCTCAGTCCTCAGACCTCAAACCTCAATCCTCAACCCTCAGCCCGCATCGTCAATCATCAAACCTCAATCCTCAATCCTCAATCGTCAATCCTCAATCCTCAACCTTCAATCCTCAATACTCAATCGTCAATCCTCAATCCTCAATCCTCAATCCTCAATATTCAATCCTCAATACCCAATTTTCAATACTCAATCCGCAATCATCATACCTCAATCCTCAGTCATCAATTCTCAATCTTCAATACTCAATCGTCAATCCTCAGTCCTCAATCCTCAATCCTCAATCCTCGTACCTCAAACCTAAATCCTCAACCCTCAGTCCTCATCCACAATTCTCTATTCTCAATCCTCAATCCTCAACCCTCAATCTTCAATCCTCGATAATCAATCTCCAATCCTAGATCCCCAATCCCCAATCCTCAATCCTTAATCCTCAATCTTGAATCCTCAATCCCCAGTACTCAATCTTCAATCCTCAATGCCCAATCCTCAATCCTCAATCCTCAGTCCTCAATCTTCAATCCTCAATCCTCAATCCTCAATCCTCAATTCTCAATCCTCAAACCTCAGTCCTCAACCCTCAGTCCTCATCCTCAATTCTCTATTCTCAATACTCAATCCTCAAACCTCAATCTTCAATCCTCGATAATCAATCTCCAATCCTAGATCCCCAATCCCCAATCCTCAATCCTTAATCCTCAATCTTGAATCCTCAATCCCCAGTACTCAATCTTCAATCCTCAATGCCCAATCCTCAGTCCTCAATCCGCAGTCATCAATCCTCAATCCTCAATCCTCAGTCATCAATCCTCAATCTTCAATACTCAATCGCCAAACCTCAGCCCTCAATCCTCAATCCTCAATCCTCTTTCCTCAAACCTCAATCCTCAACCCTCAGTCCCCATCCTCAATTCTCAATTCTCAACCCTCAATCCTCAACCCTCAATCTTCAATCCTCAATAATCAATCTCCAAACCTAGATCCCCAATCCCCAATCCTTAATCCTTAATCCTCAATCTTCAATCCTCAATCCCCAGTCCTCAATCCTCAATCCTCAGTCATCAATCCTCAACCTTCAATACTCAATCCTCAATCCTCAATCCTCAGTCCTCAATCCTCAATCCTCATTCCTCAAACCTCAATCCTCAAACCTCAGTCCTCATACTCAATTCTCAATTCTCAATCCTCAATCCTCAATCCTCAACCCTCTATCTTCAATCCTTAATAATCAATCTCCAATACTAGATCCTCAATCCCCAATCCTCAATCCTCAATATCCAATCCTAAATCTTCAATCCTCAATCCTCTATTATCAATCGTCAATCCTCAATCCTCAATCCTCTGTCCTCAAACCTCAATCCTCAATGCTCAATCATCAATACCCAATCCTCAATCTTCAATCCTCAATCCTCAATCCTCAATCCTCAATTCTCAATCCTCAATCCTCAGTCCTCAGTCCCCAAACCTCAATCCTCAACCGTCAGCCCTCATCGTCAATTCTCAATCCTCAATCCTCAATCCTCAACCTTCAATCCTCAATACTCAATCTTCAATCCACAATCCTCAATCTTCAATCCTCAATACTCAATCTTCAATCCTCAATCCTGAATCCTCAATCCTCAATACTCAATCCTCAATCCTCAGTCCGCAATCCTCAATCTTCAATCCTCAATACTCAATCTTCAATCCTCAATACTCAATCCTCAATCCTCAATCCTCATTCTTCAATCCTCAATACCAAATCCTCAATCTTCAATCCTCAATCCTCAATCCTCAATTCTCAATCCTCAATCCTCAATCCTCAGACCTCAAACATCAATACTCAACCCTCAGTCCTCGTCCTCAATCCACAACCCTCAATCCTCAATCCTCAATCTTCAATCATCAATATTCAATCTTCAGTCCTCAATCCTCAATCCTCAATCCTCAATCCTCAATCCTCAATGTTCAATCCGCAATACCCAATCCTCAATCTTCAATCCTCAATCCTCGGTCCTCAATCCTCAATATTCAGTCCTCAATCCTCAGTCCTCAAACCTCAGTCCTGAATCCTCAATCCTGAATCCTCAATCTTCAGACCTCAGTCCTCAACAATCAGTTGTCAATTCTCAATCCTCAATAGAATACCATCAATTCACAGTTTTCAATACTCAATACTCAATCTGAAATCTTTATATCTCTATCCACAAACACCAATTCTCATCACTCAACCCTCAACACTCAGTCCCCAATCCTCAATCTTCAATCCTCGATCCTCAAACCTCAATCCTCAATCCTCAGTCCCCAATCCTCAATCCTCAATCCTCAATCCTCATCCTTCGATCCTCAATACCCAATCCTCAATCTTCAATCCTCAATCCTCAATCCTCAATTCTCAATCCTCAATCCTCAGTCCTCAGACCTCAAACCTCAATCCTCAACCCTCAGCCCTCATCGTCAATCATCAAACCTCAATCCTCAATCCTCAATCGTCAATCCTCAGTCCTCAATCCTCAATCCTCAATCCTCGTACCTCAAACCTCAATCCTCAACCCTCAGTCCTCATCCTCAATTCTGTATTCTCAATCCTCAATCCTCAAACCTCAATCTTCAATCCTCGATAATCAATCTCCAATCCTAGATCCCCAATCCCCAATCCTCAATCCTTAATCCTCAATCTTGAATCCTCAATCCCCAGTACTCAATCTTCAATCCTCAATCCCCAATCCTCAATCCTCAATCCTCAGTCCTCAATCCTCAACCCTCAGCGCTCGTCATCAATCCTCAACCCTCAATAATCAATCCGCAATCTTCAATCATCAATACTCAATCTTCAATCCTCAATCCTCAATACTCAATCCTCAATCCTCAATACTCAATCCCCAGTCCTCAGTCCTCAATCTTCAACACTCAATCCGCCAATCCTCAATATTCAACACACAACCCTCAACCATCATCCTCAATGCTCAACCATCAATCCTCAATTCTCAATACTCAGTAGAATATCCTGAATTCTCAGTTTTCAATACTCAATCCTCAATCTTCAATCTTCAAATCTCCATCCACAAACATCAATTCTCATCTCGCAACCCTCAACACTCAGTCCTCAATCTTCAATACTCAATACTCAGTCCTCAATCTTCAATTCCCAATACTCAATCTTCAATCCTCAATCCTCAATTCTCAATCTTCAATCCTCAACCCTCAATCCTCAGTCATCAATTCTCAATCTTCAATACTCAATCGTCAACCCTCGGCCCTCAATCCTCAGTCATCAATCCTCAACCTTCAATACTCAATCCTCAATCCTCAATCCTCAGTCCTCAATCCTCAATCCTCATTCCTCAAACCTCAATCCTCAAACCTCAGTCCTCATACTCAATTCTCAATTCTCAATCCTCAATCCTCAATCCTCAACCCTCTATCTTCAATCCTAAATAATCAATCTCCAATACTAGATCCTCAATCCCCAATCCTCAATCCTCAATATCCAATCCTAAATCTTCAATCCTCAATCCTCTATTATCAATCGTCAATCCTCAATCCTCAATCCTCTGTCCTCAAACCTCAATCCTCAACCCTCAATCCTCAGTCCTCAGACCTCAAACCTCAATCCTCAACCTTCAGCCCTCATCCTCGATCCTCAATCCTCAATCTTCAATCCTCAATCCTCAATCTTCAATCCTCAATCCTCAATCCTCAGTCATCAATCCTCAATCTTCAATACTCAATCGTCAACCCTCAGCCCTCAATCCTCAATCCTCAATCCTCGTTCCTCAAACCTCAATCCTCAACACTCAGCCCTCATCCTCCATCCTCAATTCTCAATCCTCAATCCTCAACCTTCAGTCCCCAATACTCAATCTACAATCCTCAATCCTCAATCCTCAATCCTCAATCCTCAATCCTCATTCATCAATTCTCAATCTTCAACACTCAATCCTCAATCCTCAATCCTCAATCCTTAATCCTCAATCCTCAATCCTCATTCCTCAAACCTCAATCCTCAACCCTCAGTCCTCATACTCAATTCTCAATTCTCAATCCTCAATCCTCAATCCTCAACCTTCATTCCTCAATAATCAATTTTCATTCCTAGATCCTCAATCCCCAATCCTCAATCGTTAATCCTCAATCTTCAATCCTCAATCCCCAATCCTCAATCTTCATTTCTCAATGCTCCATCCTCTATCCTCAATCCTCAGTCCTCAGTCTTCAACCGTCAATCATCAAACCTCAATCCTCAACCGTCAGTCCTCGTCCTCAACCCTCAACCCTCTACACTCAATACTCAATCCTCAATCTTCAATCATCAATACTCAATCTTCAATCCTCAATCCTCAATCCTTAATCCTCAATCCTCAATCCTCAATATCTAACACACAACCCTCAACCATCAATCCTCAATCCTCAATCCTCAATCCTCAATATTCAATCCTCAATACCCAATTTTCAATACTCAATCCGCAATCGTCATACCTCAATCCTCAGTCATCAATTCTCATTCTTCAATACTCAATCGTCAATCCTCAGTCCTCAATCCTCAATCCTCAATCCTCGTACCTCAAACCTCAATCCTCAACCCTCAGTCCTCATCCTCAATTCTCTATTCTCAATCCTCAATCCTCAACCCTCAATCTTCAATCCTCGATAATCAATCTCCAATCCTAGATCCCCAATCCCCAATCCTCAATCCTTAATCCTCAATCTTGAATCCTCAATCCCCAGTACTCAATCTTCAATCCTCAATGCCCAATCCTCAATCCTCAATCCTCAGTCCTCAATTCTCAACCCTCAGTCCTCGTCATCAATCCTCAACCCTCAATAATCAATGCGTAATCTTCAATCATCAATACTCAATCTTCAATCCTCAATCCTCAATACTCAATCCTCAATCCTCAATACTCAATCGCCAGTCCTCAGTCCTCAATCTTCAATACTCAATCCGCCAATCCTCTATATTCAACACACAACCCTCAACCATCAATCCTCAATGCTCAACCATCAATCCTCAATTCTCAATACTCAGTAGAATATCCTGAATTCTAAGTTTTCAATACTCAATCCTCAATCTTCAATTTTCAAATCTCCATCCACAAACATCAATACTTATCTCTCAACCCTCAACACTCAGTCCTCAATCTTCAATACTCAATACTCAATCCTCAATCTTCAATTCCCAATACTCAATCTTCATTCCTCAATCCTCAATTCTCAATCTTCAATCCTCAACCCTCAATCCTCAATCCTCAATATTCAATCCTCAATACTCAATCTTCAATCCTCAATCCGCAGTCATCAATCCTCAATCCTCAATCCTCAGTCATCAATCCTCAATCTTCAATACTCAATTGTCAAACCTCAGCCCTCAATCCTCAATCCTCAATCCTCTTTCCCCAAACCTCAATCCTCAACCCTCAGTCCCCATCCTCAAATCTCAATTCTCAACCCTCAATCCTCAACCCTCAATCTTCAATCCTCAATAATCAATCTCCAAACCTAGATCCCCAATCCCCAATCCTTAATACTTAATCCTCAATCTTCAATCCTCAATACGCAGTCCTCAATCCTCAATCCTCAGTCATCAATACTCAACCTTCAATACTCAATCCTCAATCCTCAATCCTCAGTCCTCAATCCTCAATCCTCATTCCTCAAACCTCAATCCTCAAACCTCAGTCCTCATACTCAATTCTCAATTCTCAATCCTCAATCCTCAATCCTCAATCCTCAATCCTCAACCCTCTATCTTCAATCCTTAATAATCAATCTCCAATACTAGATCCTCAATCCCCAATCCTCAATCCTCAATAACCAATCCTAAATCTTCAATCCTCAATCCTCTATTATCAATCGTCAATCCTCAATCCTCAATCCTCTGTCCTCAAACCTCAATCCTCAACCCTCAATCCTCAGTCCTCAGTCCTCAAACCTCAATCCTCAACCTTCAGCCCTCATCCTCGATCCTCAATCCTCAATCTTCAATCCTCAATCCTCAATCCTCAAGCCTCAATCCTCAATCCTCAATCCTCAATATTCAACCATCAATATTCAATCTTCAATCCTCAATCCTCAATCCTCGATCCTCAATCCTCAATCCTCAATGCTCAATCCTCAATACCCAATCCTCAATCTTCAATCCTCAATCCTCAATCCTCAATCCTCAGTTCTCAATCCTCAATCCTCAGTCCTCAGTCCCCAAACCTCAATCCTCAACCGTCAGCCCTCATCGTCAATTCTCAATCCTCAATCCTCAATACTCAACCTTCAATCCTCAATACTCAATGTTCAATCCACAATCCTCAATCTTCAATCCTCAATACTCAATCTTCAATCCTCAATCCTCAATCCTCAGTCCTCAATACTCAATCCTCAATCCTCAGTCCGCAATCCTCAATCTTCAATCCTCAATACTCAATCTTCAATCCTCAATACTCAATCCTCAATCCTCAATCCTCATTCTTCAATCCTCAATACCAAATCCACAATCTTCAATCCTCAATCCTCAATCCTCAATTCTCAATCCTCAATCCTCAATCCTCAGACCTCAAACATCAATACTCAACCCTCAGTCCTCGTCCTCAATCCACAACCCTCAATCCTCAATCCTCAATCTTCAATCATCAATATTCAATCTTCAGTCCTCAATCCTCAATCCTCAATCCTCAATCCTCAATCCTCAATGTTCAATCCGCAATACCCAATCCTCAATCTTCAATCCTCAATCCTCAGTCCTCAATCCTCAATATTCAGTCCTCAATCCTCAGTCCTCAAACCTCAATCCTGAATCCTCAATCCTGAATCCTTAATCTTCAGACCTCAGTCCTCAACAATCAGTTGTCAATTCTCAATCCTCAATAGAAAACCATCAATTCACAGTTTTCAATACTCAATACTCAATCTGAACTCTTTAAATCTCTATCCACAAACACCAATTCTCATCACTCAACCCTCAACACTCAGTCCCCAATCCTCAATCTTCAATCCTCGATCCTCAAACCTCAATCCTCAATCCTCAATCCTCAGTCCCCAATCCTCAATCCTCAATCCTCAATCCTCATCCTTCGATCCTCAATCCCCAATCCTCAATCTTCAATCCTCAATCCTCAATCCTCAATCCACAATCCTCAATCTTCAATCCTCAATACTCAATCTTCAATCCTCAATCCTCAATCCTCAATCCTCAATCCTCAATCCTCAATCATCAATCCTCAATCCTCAATCTTCAATCCTCAATACTCAATCCTCAATCCTCAATCCTCAATCCTCAATCCTCAATCCTCAATCCTCAATCCTCAATACTCAATCTTCAATCCTCAAATCTCAATCCTCAATCCTCAATCCTCATTCTTCAATCCTCAATCCTCAATCCTCATCCTTCAATCCTCAATACCCAATCCTCAATCTTCAATCCTCAATCCTCAATCCTCAATTCTCAATCTTCAATCCTCAATCCTCAGACCTCAAACATCAATACTCAACCCTCAGTCCTCGTCCTCAATCCACAACCCTCAATCCTCAATCCTCAATATTGAATCATCAATATTCAATCTTCAGTCCTCAATCCTCAATCCTCAATCTTCAATCCTCAATCCTCAATCCTCAGTCATCAATCCTCAACCTTCGATACTCAATCCTCAATCCTCAATCCTCAATCCTCAATCCTCAATCCTCAATCCTCATTCCTCACACCTCAATCCTCAAACCTCAGTCCTCATCCTCAATTCTCAATCCTCAACCCTCAACCCTCAATCCTCAAACCACAATCCTCAACTGTCTGTTCTCGTCCTCAATCCTCAACCCTCAATCCTCAATCCTCAATCCTCAATCTTCAATCATCAATACTCAATCTTCAATCCTCAATCCTCAATCCTCAATCCTCATTCCTCAAACCTCAATCCTCAACCCTCAGTCCTTATACTCAATTCTCAGTTCTCAATCCTCAATCCTCAATCCTCAATATTCAATCCTCAATAATCAATTTTCAATCCTAGATCCTCAATCGCCAATCCTCAATCCTTAATCCTCAATCTTCAATCCTCAATACTCAATCTTCAATCCTCAGTCCTCAGTCATCAATCCTCGATTCTGAATTCTCAATCCTGAATCCTCAATCTTCAGCCCTCAGTCCTCAACAATCAGTTGTCAATTCTCAATCCTCAATAGAATATCATCAATTCACAGTTTTCAATACTCAATGCGCAATCGGCAATCTTCAAATATCTATCCACAAACATCAATTCTAATCACACAACCCTCAACACTCAGTCCCCAAACCTCAATCTTCAATCCTCAATCCTCAATCCTCAATCCTCAATCCTCAATCTTCAACCCTCAATACTCAATCTTCAATCCTCAATCCTCAATCCTCAATACTCAATCCTCAATCCTCAGTCCGCAATCCTCAATCTTCAATCCTCAATACTCAATCCTCAATCCTCAATGCTCAATCCTCAATCCTCAATCCTCATTCTTCTATCCTCAATACCCAATCCTCAATCTTCAATCCTCAATCCTCAATCCTCAATTCTCAATCCTCAATCCTCAATCCTCAGACCTCAAACATCAATACTCAACCCTCAGTCCTCGTCCTCAATCCACAACCCTCAATCCTCAATCCTCAATCTTCAATCATCGATATTCAATCTTCAGTCCTCAATCCTCAATCCTCAATCCTCAATTCTCAACCCTCAATCCTCAGTCCTCAGACCTCAAACCTCAATCCTCAACCCTCAGCCCTCATCGTCAATCATGAAACCTCAATCCTCAATCCTCAATCGTCAATCCTCAATCCTCAATCTTCAATCCTCAATACTCAATCGTCAATCCTCAATCCTCAATCCTCAATCCTCAATCCTCAATATTCAATCCTCAATACCCAATTTTCAATACTCAATCCGCAATCATCATACCTCAATCCTCAGTCATCAATTCTCAATCCTCAGTCCGCAATCCTCAATCTTCAATCCTCAATACTCAATCTTCAATCCTCAATCCTCAACCCTCTATCTTCAATCCTTAATAATCAATCTCCAATACTAGATCCTCAATCCCCAATCCTCAATCCTCAATATCCAATCCTAAATCTTCAATCCTCAATCCTCTATTATCAATCGTCAATCCTCAATCCTCAATCCTCTGTCCTCAAACCTCAATCCTCAACCCTCAATCCTCAGTCCTCAGTCCTCAAACCTCAATCCTCAACCTTCAGCCCTCATCCTCGATCCTCAATCCTCAATCTTCAATCCTCAATCCTCAATCCTCAAGCCTCAATCCTCAATCCTCAATCCTCAATATTCAACCATCAATATTCAATCTTCAATCCTCAATCCTCAATCCTCGATCCTCAATCCTCAATCCTCAATGCTCAATCCTCAATACCCAATCCTCAATCTTCAATCCTCAATCCTCAATCCTCAATCCTCAGTTCTCAATCCTCAATCCTCAGTCCTCAGTCCCCAAACCTCAATCCTCAACCGTCAGCCCTCATCGTCAATTCTCAATCCTCAATCCTCAATACTCAACCTTCAATCCTCAATACTCAATGTTCAATCCACAATCCTCAATCTTCAATCCTCAATACTCAATCTTCAATCCTCAATCCTCAATCCTCAGTCCTCAATACTCAATCCTCAATCCTCAGTCCGCAATCCTCAATCTTCAATCCTCAATACTCAATCTTCAATCCTCAATACTCAATCCTCAATCCTCAATCCTCATTCTTCAATCCTCAATACCAAATCCTCAATCTTCAATCCTCAATCCTCAATCCTCAATTCTCAATCCTCAATCCTCAATCCTCAGACCTCAAACATCAATACTCAACCCTCAGTCCTCGTCCTCAATCCACAACCCTCAATCCTCAATCCTCAATCTTCAATCATCAATATTCAATCTTCAGTCCTCAATCCTCAATCCTCAATCCTCAATCCTCAATCCTCAATGTTCAATCCGCAATACCCAATCCTCAATCTTCAATCCTCAATCCTCAGTCCTCAATCCTCAATATTCAGTCCTCAATCCTCAGTCCTCAAACCTCAATCCTGAATCCTCAATCCTGAATCCTTAATCTTCAGACCTCAGTCCTCAACAATCAGTTGTCAATTCTCAATCCTCAATAGAAAACCATCAATTCACAGTTTTCAATACTCAATACTCAATCTGAAATCTTTAAATCTCTATCCACAAACACCAATTCTCATCACTCAACCCTCAACACTCAGTCCCCAATCCTCAATCTTCAATCCTCGATCCTCAAACCTCAATCCTCAATCCTCAATCCTCAGTCCCCAATCCTCAATCCTCAATCCTCAATCCTCATCCTTCGATCCTCAATCCCCAATCCTCAATCTTCAATCCTCAATCCTCAATCCTCAATCCACAATCCTCAGTCATCAATCCTCAACCTTCGATACTCAATCCTCAATCCTCAATCCTCAATCCTCAATCCTCAATCCTCAATCCTCATTCCTCACACCTCAATCCTCAAACCTCAGTCCTCATCCTCAATTCTCAATCCTCAGCCCTCAACCCTCAATCCTCAAACCACAATCCTCAACTGTCTGTTCTCGTCCTCAATCCTCAACCCTCAATCCTCAATCCTCAATCCTCAATCTTCAATCATCAATACTCAATCTTCAATCCTCAATCCTCAATCCTCAATCCTCATTCCTCAAACCTCAATCCTCAACCCTCAGTCCTTATCCTCAATTCTCAGTTCTCAATCCTCAATCCTCAATCCTCAATATTCAATCCTCAATAATCAATTTTCAATCCTAGATCCTCAATCGCCAATCCTCAATCCTTAATCCTCAATCTTCAATCCTCAATACTCAATCTTCAATCCTCAGTCCTCAGTCATCAATCCTCGATTCTGAATTCTCAATCCTGAATCCTCAATCTTCAGCCCTCAGTCCTCAACAATCAGTTGTCAATTCTCAATCCTCAATAGAATATCATCAATTCACAGTTTTCAATACTCAATGCGCAATCGGCAATCTTCAAATATCTATCCACAAACATCAATTCTAATCACACAACCCTCAACACTCAGTCCCCAAACCTCAATCTTCAATCCTCACTCCTCAATCCTCAATCCTCAATCCTCAATCTTCAACCCTCAATACTCAATCTTCAATCCTCAATCCTCAATCCTCAATACACAATCCTCAATCCTCAGTCCGCAATCCTCAATCTTCAATCCTCAATACTCAATCCTCAATCCTCAATGCTCAATCCTCAATCCTCAATACTCATTCTTCAATCCTCAATACCCAATCCTCAATCTTCAATCCTCAATCCTCAATCCTCAATTCTCAATCCTCAATCCTCAATCCTCAGACCTCAAACATCAATACTCAACCCTCAGTCCTCGTCCTCAATCCACAACCCTCAATCCTCAATCCTCAATCTTCAATCATCGATATTCAATCTTCAGTCCTCAATCCTCAATCCTCAATCCTCAATTCTCAACCCTCAATCCTCAGTCCTCAGACCTCAAACCTCAATCCTCAACCCTCAGCCCTCATCGTCAATCATCAAACCTCAATCCTCAATCCTCAATCGTCAATCCTCAATCCTCAATCTTCAATCCTCAATACTCAATCGTCAATCCTCAGTCCTCAATTCTCAACCCTCAGTCCTCATCCTCAATTCTCTATTCTCAATCCTCAATCCTCAACCCTCAATCTTCGATCCTCGATAATCAATCTCCAATCCTAGATCCCCAATCCCCAATACTCAATCCTTAATCCTCAATCTTGAATCCTCAATCCCCAGTACTCAATCTTCAATCCTCAATGCCCAATCCTCAATCCTCAATCCTCAGTCCTCAATTCTCAACCCTCAGTCCTCGTCATCAATCCTCAACCCACAATAATCAATCCGTAATCTTCATTCATCAATACTCAATCTTCAATCCTCAATCCTCAATACTCAATCCTCAATCCTCAATACTCAATCCCCAGTCCTCAGTCCTCAATCTTCAATACTCAATCCGCCAATCCTCTATATTCAACACACAACCCTCAACCATCAATCCTCAATGCTCAACCATCAATCCTCAATTCTCAATACTCAGTAGAATATCCTGAATTCTAAGTTTTCAATACTCAATCCTCAATCTTCAATCTTCAAATCTCCATCCACAAACATCAATTCTTATCTCTCAACCCTCAACACTCAGTCCTCAATCTTCAATACTCAATACTCAATCCTCAATCTTCAATTCCCAATACTCAATCTCCAATCCTCAATCCTCAATTCTCAATCTTCAATCCTCAACCCTCAATCCTCAATCCTCAATATTCAATCCTCAATACTCAATCTTCAATCCTCAATCCGCAGTCATCAATCCTCAATCCTCAATCCTCAGTCATCAATCCTCAATCTTCAATACTCAATCGTCAAACCTCAGCCCTCAATCCTCAATCCTCAATCCTCTTTCCTCAAACCTCAATCCTCAACCCTCAGTCCCCATCCTCAATTCTCAATTCTCAACCCCCAATCCTCAACCCTCAATCTTCAATCCTCAATAATCAATCTCCAAACCTAGATCCCCAATCCCCAATCCTTAATTCTTAATCCTCAATCTTCAATCCTCAATCCCCAGTTTTCAATCCTC
Organism: Calliopsis andreniformis; assembly: GCF_051401765.1. Classification (NCBI taxonomy): domain Eukaryota; kingdom Metazoa; phylum Arthropoda; class Insecta; order Hymenoptera; family Andrenidae; genus Calliopsis; species Calliopsis andreniformis. The sequence continues at coordinate 3,896,517 of NW_027480443.1, read as the reverse complement.
AATCCTCAGTCATCAATCCTCAACCTTCAATACTCAATCCTCAATCCTCAATCCTCAGTCCTCAATCCTCAATCCTCATTCCTCAAACCTCAATCCTCAAACCTCAGTCCTCATACTCAATTCTCAATTCTCAATCCTCAATCCTCAATCCTCAACCCTCTATCTTCAATCCTTAATAACCAATCTCCAATACTAGATCCTCAATCCCCAATCCTCAATCCTCAATATCCAATCCTAAATCTTCAATCCTCAATCCTCTATTATCAATCGTCAATCCTCAATCCTCAATCCTCTGTCCTCAAACCTCAATCCTCAATTCTCAATCCTCAATCCTCAATCCTCAGACCTCAAACATCAATACTCAACCCTCAGTCCTCGTCCTCAATCCACAACCCTCAATCCTCAATCCTCAATCTTCAATCATCAATATTCAATCTTCAGTCCTCAATCCTCAATCCTCAATCCTCAATCCTCAATCCTCAATCTTCAATCCGCAATACCCAATCCTCAATCTTCAATCCTCAATCCTCAGTCCTCAATCCTCAATATTCAGTCCTCAATCCTCAGTCCTCAAGCCTCATTCCTGAATCCTCAATCCTCAATCCTCAATCCTCAATCCTCAGTCATCAATCCTCAATCTCCAATACTCAATCGTCAACCCTCAGCCCTCAATCCTCAATCCTCAATCCTCAATCCTCGTTCCTCAAACCACAATCCTCAACCCTCAGTCGTCATCCTCAATTCTCAATTCTCAATCCTCAATCCTCAACCCTCAATCTTCAATCCTCAATTCTCAACCTTCAGTCCTCAATACTCAACCGTCAATCCTCAATTCGCAATACTCAATAGAATATCCTGAATTCTCAGGATTCAATACTCAAACCTCAATCCTCAACACTCAGTCCTCATTCTCCATCCTCAATTCTCAATCCTCAATCCTCAACCTTCAGTCCCCAATACTCAATCTACAATCCTCAATCCTCAATCCTCAATCCTCAATCCTCAATCCTCATTCATCAATTCTCAACCTTCAACACTCAATCCTCAATCCTCAATCCTCAATCCTTAATCCTCAATCCTCAATCCTCATTCCTCAAACCTCAATCCTCAACCCTCAGTCCTCATACTCAATTCTCAATTCTCAATCCTCAATCCTCAATCCTAAACCTTCAATCCTCAATAATCAATTTTCATTCCTAGATCCTCAATCCCCAATCCTCAATCGTTAATCCTCAATCTTCAATCCTCAATCCCCAATCCTCAATCTTCATTTCTCAATGCTCCATCCTCTATCCTCAATCCTCAGTCCTCAGTCTTCAACCGTCAATCATCAAACCTCAATCCTCAACCGTCAGTCCTCGTCCTCAACCCTCAACCCTCTACACTCAATACTCAATCCTCAATCTTCAATCATCAATACTCAATCTTCAATCCTCAATCCTCAATCCTTAATCCTCAATCCCCAATCCTCAATATCTAACACACAACCCTAAACCATCAATCCTCAATTCTCAACCATCAATTCTCGATTCTCAATACTCAACAGAATATCCTGAATTCTCATCGTGCAATACTCAATCCACAAAAATCAAAAATCAAATCTCAATCCTCAATCCTCAATCCTCAACCCTCAATCCTCATTCTTCAATCCTCAATCCTCAATCCTCAATCCTAAATCCTCAACCATCAATCCTCAATCTTCAATACTCAAACCTCAATCCTCAATCCTGAATCCTCAATACTAAACCATCAATCCTCAATTCTCAATACTCAATAGAACATCCTGAATTCTCAGGATTCAATACTAAAACCTCAAACCTCAAACCTCAGCCATCATCTTCAATCCTCAATCCTCAATCCTCAATCGTCAGTCTTCAATCCTCAATACTCAATATTCAATTGTCAATCCTGAATCCAAAATCCTCAATCCTCATTCTTCAATCCTCAATACCCAATCCTCAATCTTCAATCCTCTATCCTCAATCCACAATTCTCAATACTCAATCCTCAGACCTCAGTCCTCAAACCTCAATCCTCAACCCTCAGCCCTCATCCTCAATCCTCAATCCTCAACCTCAATCCTCAATCTTCAATCCTCAATACTCAATCTTCAATCCTCAATCCTCAGACCTCAAACCTCAATTCTGAATCCTCAACCCTGAATCCTCAATCTTCAGCCCTCAGTCTTCAACAATCTGTTGTCAATCCTCAATCCTCAGTATAATATCCTCAATTCACAGTTTTCAATACTCAATACTCAATCTGCAATCTTCAAATCTCTATCCACAAACACCAATTCTCATCACTCAACCCTCAACACTCAGTCCTCAATGTTCAATCCTCAATCCTCAATTCTCAATCTTCGATCCTCAATACTGAATCTTCAATCCTCAATCCTCAATCCTGAATATCCAATCCACAGTGCCCAATCCTAAATCCTCAATCCTCAATCCTCATTCTTCAATCCTCAATACCCAATCCTCAATCTTCAATCCTCAATCCTCAATCCTCAATTCTCAATGCTAAATCCTCAGTCCTCAGACCTCAAACCTCAATCCTCAACCCTCTGCCCTCATCGTCAATCCTCAAACCTAAATACTCAATACTCAATCGTCAATCCTCAATCCTCAATCTTCAATCCACAATACTCAACCTTCAATCCTCAATCCTCAATCCTCAATCCTCAATATTCAATCCTCAATACTCAATTTTCAATACTCAATCCGCAATCATCAATCCTCAATCCCCAATCCTCAGTCATCAATCCTCAAACCTCAGTCCCCATCCACAATTCTCAATCCTCAACCCTCAATCCTCAAACCACAATCCTCAACTGTCAGTCCTCGTCCTCAATCCTCAACCCTCGATCCTCAATCCTCAGTCTTCAATCATCAATACTCAATCTTCAATCCTCAATCCACAATCCTCAATCCTCATTCCTCAAACCTCAATCCTCAACCCTCAGTCCTTATCCTCAATTCTCAATTCTCAATCCTCAATCCTCAATCCTCAATCTTCAATCCTCAATAATCAATTTTCAATCCTAGATCCTCAATCGCCAGTCCTCAGTCCTTAATCCTCAATCTTCAATCCTCAATACTCAATCTTCAATCCTCAGTCCTCAGTCCTCAATCCTCAATTCTGAATTCTCAATCCTGAATCCTCAATCTTCAGCCCTCAGTCCTCAACAATTAGTTGTCAATCCTCAATCCTCAATAGAATATCATCAATTCACAGTTTTCAATACTCAATGCTCAATCTGCAATCTTCAAATATCTATCCACAAACATCAATTCTAATCACACAACCCTCAACACTCAGTCCCCAAACCTCAATCTTCAATTCTCAATCCTCAATCCTCAATCCTCAATCCTCAATCTTCAACCCTCAATACTCAATCATCAATCCTCAATTCTCAATCCTCAATCCTCAACCCTCAATCCTCAACCCTCAATCCTCATTCTTCAATCCTCAATCCTCAATCCTCAATCCTCAATCCTCAATCCTCAACCCTCTATCTTCAATCCTTAATAACCAATCTCCAATACTAGATCCTCAATCCCCAATCCTCAATCCTCAATATCCAATCCTAAATCTTCAATCCTCAATCCTCTATTATCAATCGTCAATCCTCAATCCTCAATCCTCTGTCCTCAAACCTCAATCCTCAATTCTCAATCCTCAATCCTCAATCCTCAGACCTCAAACATCAATACTCAACCCTCAGTCCTCGTCCTCAATCCACAACCCTCAATCCTCAATCCTCAATCTTCAATCATCAATATTCAATCTTCAGTCCTCAATCCTCAATCCTCAATCCTCAATCCTCAATCCTCAATCTTCAATCCGCAATACCCAATCCTCAATCTTCAATCCTCAATCCTCAGTCCTCAATCCTCAATATTCAGTCCTCAATCCTCAGTCCTCAAGCCTCATTCCTGAATCCTCAATCCTCAATCCTCAATCCTCAATCCTCAGTCATCAATCCTCAATCTTCAATACTCAATCGTCAACCCTCAGCCCTCAATCCTCAATCCTCAATCCTCGTTCCTCAAACCACAATCCTCAACCCTCAGTCGTCATCCTCAATTCTCAATTCTCAATCCTCAATCCTCAACCCTCAATCTTCAATCCTCAATTCTCAACCTTCAGTCCTCAATACTCAACCGTCAATCCTCAATTCGCAATACTCAATAGAATATCCTGAATTCTCAGGATTCAATACTCAAACCTCAATCCTCAACACTCAGTCCTCATTCTCCATCCTCAATTCTCAATCCTCAATCCTCAACCTTCAGTCCCCAATACTCAATCTGCAATCCTCAATCCTCAATCCTCAATCCTCAATCCTCAATCCTCATTCATCAATTCTCAACCTTCAACACCCAATCCTCAATCCTCAATCCTCAATCCTTAATCCTCAATCCTCAATCCTCATTCCTCAAACCTCAATCCTCAACCCTCAGTCCTCATACTCAATTCTCAATTCTCAATCCTCAATCCTCAATCCTAAACCTTCAATCCTCAATAATCAATTTTCATTCCTAGATCCTCAATCCCCAATCCTCAATCGTTAATCCTCAATCTTCAATCCTCAATCCCCAATCCTCAATCTTCATTTCTCAATGCTCCATCCTCTATCCTCAATCCTCAGTCCTCAGTCTTCAACCGTCAATCATCAAACCTCAATCCTCAACCGTCAGTCCTCGTCCTCAACCCTCAACCCTCTACACTCAATACTCAATCCTCAATCTTCAATCATCAATACTCAATCTTCAATCCTCAATCCTCAATCCTTAATCCTCAATCCCCAATCCTCAATATCTAACACACAACCCTAAACCATCAATCCTCAATTCTCAACCATCAATTCTCGATTCTCAATACTCAACAGAATATCCTGAATTCTCATCGTGCAATACTCAATCCACAAAAATCAAAAATCAAATCTCAATCCTCAATCCTCAATCCTCAACCCTCAATCCTCATTCTTCAATCCTCAATCCTCAATCCTCAATCCTAAATCCTCAACCATCAATCCTCAATCTTCAATACTCAAACCTCAATCCTCAATCCTGAATCCTCAATACTAAACCATCAATCCTCAATTCTCAATACTCAATAGAACATCCTGAATTCTCAGGATTCAATACTAAAACCTCAAACCTCAAACCTCAGCCATCATCTTCAATCCTCAATCCTCAATCCTCAATCGTCAGTCTTCAATCCTCAATACTCAATATTCAATTGTCAATCCTGAATCCAAAATCCTCAATCCTCATTCTTCAATCCTCAATACCCAATCCTCAATCTTCAATCCTCTATCCTCAATCCACAATTCTCAATACTCAATCCTCAGACCTCAGTCCTCAAACCTCAATCCTCAACCCTCAGCCCTCATCCTCAATCCTCAATCCTCAACCTCAATCCTCAATCTTCAATCCTCAATACTCAATCTTCAATCCTCAATCCTCAGCCTCAAACCTCAATTCTGAATCCTCAACCCTGAATCCTCAATCTTCAGCCCTCAGTCTTCAACAATCAGTTGTCAATCCTCAATCCTCAGTATAATATCCTCAATTCACAGTTTTCAATACTCAATACTCAATCTGCAATCTTCAAATCTCTATCCACAAACACCAATTCTCATCACTCAACCCTCAACACTCAGTCCTCAATGTTCAATCCTCAATCCTCAATTCTCAATCTTCGATCCTCAATACTGAATCTTCAATCCTCAATCCTCAATCCTGAATATCCAATCCACAGTGCCCAATCCTAAATCCTCAATCCTCAATCCTCATTCTTCAATCCTCAATACCCAATCCTCAATCTTCAATCCTCAATCCTCAATCCTCAATTCTCAATGCTAAATCCTCAGTCCTCAGACCTCAAACCTCAATCCTCAACCCTCTGCCCTCATCGTCAATCCTCAAACCTAAATACTCAATACTCAATCGTCAATCCTCAATCCTCAATCTTCAATCCACAATACTCAACCTTCAATCCTCAATCCTCAATCCTCAATCCTCAATATTCAATCCTCAATACTCAATTTTCAATACTCAATCCGCAATCATCAATCCTCAATCCCCAATCCTCAGTCATCAATCCTCAAACCTCAGTCCCCATCCACAATTCTCAATCCTCAACCCTCAATCCTCAAACCACAATCCTCAACTGTCAGTCCTCGTCCTCAATCCTCAACCCTCGATCCTCAATCCTCAGTCTTCAATCATCAATACTCAATCTTCAATCCTCAATCCACAATCCTCAATCCTCATTCCTCAAACCTCAATCCTCAACCCTCAGTCCTTATCCTCAATTCTCAATTCTCAATCCTCAATCCTCAATCCTCAATCTTCAATCCTCAATAATCAATTTTCAATCCTAGATCCTCAATCGCCAGTCCTCAGTCCTTAATCCTCAATCTTCAATCCTCAATACTCAATCTTCAATCCTCAGTCCTCAGTCCTCAATCCTCAATTCTGAATTCTCAATCCTGAATCCTCAATCTTCAGCCCTCAGTCCTCAACAATCAGTTGTCAATCCTCAATCCTCAATAGAATATCATCAATTCACAGTTTTCAATACTCAATGCTCAATCTGCAATCTTCAAATATCTATCCACAAACATCAATTCTAATCACACAACCCTCAACACTCAGTCCCCAAACCTCAATCTTCAATTCTCAATCCTCAATCCTCAATCCTCAATCCTCAATCTTCAACCCTCAATACTCAATCATCAATCCTCAATTCTCAATCCTCAATCCTCAACCCTCAATCCTCAACCCTCAATCCTCATTCTTCAATCCTCAATCCTCAATCCTCAATCCTCAATCCTCAATCTTCAACCCTCAATACTCAATCATCAATCCTCAATTCTCAATCCTCAATCCTCAACCCTCAATCCTCAACCCTCAATCCTCATTCTTCAATCCTCAATCCTCAATCCTCAATCCTAAATCCTCAACCATCAATCCTCAATCTTCAATACTCAAACCTCAATCCTCAATCCTGAATCCTCAATACTAAACCATCAATCCTCAATTCTCAATACTCAATAGAACATCCTGAATTCTCAGGATTCAATACTAAAACCTCAAACCTCAAACCTCAGCCATCATCTTCAATCCTCAATCCTCAATCCTCAATCGTCAGTCTTCAATCCTCAATACTCAATATTCAATTGTTAATCCTGAATCCAAAATCCTCAATCCTCATTCTTCAATCCTCAATACCCAATCCTCAATCTTCAATCCTCTATCCTCAATCCACAATTCTCCATACTCAATCCTCAGACCTCAGTCCTCAAACCTCAATCCTCAACCCTCAGCCCTCATCCTCAATCCTCAATCCTCAACCTCAATCCTCAATCTTCAATCCTCAATCCCCAGTCCTCAATCCTCAATCCTCAGTCATCAATCCTCAACCTTCAATACTCAAACCTCAATCCTCAATCTTCAATCCTCAATAATCAATCTCCAAACCTAGATCCCCAATCCCCAATCCTTAATTCTTAATCCTCAATCTTCAATCCTCAATCCCCAGTCCTCAATCCTCAATCCTCAGTCATCAATCCTCAACCTTCAATACTCAATCCTCAATCCTCAATCCTCAGTCCTCAATCCTCAATCCTCATTCCTCAAACCTCAATCCTCAAACCTCAGTCCTCATACTCAATTCTCAATTCTCAATCCTCAATCCTCAATCCTCAACCCTCTATCTTCAATCCTTAATAACCAATCTCCAATACTAGATCCTCAATCCCCAATCCTCAATCCTCAATATCCAATCCTAAATCTTCAATCCTCAATCCTCTATTATCAATCGTCAATCCTCAATCCTCAATCCTCTGTCCTCAAACCTCAATCCTCAACCCTCAATCCTCAGTCCTCAGTCCTCAAACCTCAATCCTCAACCTTCAGCCCTCATCCTCGATCCTCAATCCTCAATCTTCATTCCTCAATCCTCAATCCTCAAGCCTCAATCCTCAATCCTCAATCCTCAATCCTCATTCCTCAAACCTCAATCCTCAACCCTCAGTCCTTATCCTCAATTCTCAGTTCTCAATCCTCAATCCTCAATCCTCAATATTCAATCCTCAATAATCAATTTTCAATCCTAGATCCTCAATCCCCAATCCTCAATCCTTAATCCTCAATCTTCAATCCTCAATACTCAATCTTCAATCCTCAGTCCTCAGTCATCAATCCTCAATTCTGAATTCTCAATCCTGAATCCTCAATCTTCAGCCCTCAGTCCTCAACAATCAGTTGTCAATTCTCAATCCTCAATAGAATATCATTAATTCACAGTTTTCAATACTCAATGCGCAATCTGCAATCTTCAAATATCTATCCACAAACATCAATTCTAATCACACAACCCTCAACACTCAGTCCCCAAACCTCAATCTTCAATCCTCAATCCTCAATCCTCAATCCTCAATCCTCAATCTTCAACCCTCAATACTCAATCTTCAATCCTCAATCCTCAATCCTCAATACTCAATCCTCAATCCTCAGTCCGCAATCCTCAATCTTCAATCCTCAATACTCAATCCTCAATCCTCAATACTCAATCCTCAATCCTCAATCCTCAATCTTCAATCCTCAATACCGAATCCTCAATCTTCAATCCTCAATCCTCAATCCTCAATTCTCAATCCTCAATCCTCAATCCTCAGACCTCAAACATCAATACTCAACCCTCAGTCCTCGTCCTCAATCCACAACCCTCAATCCTCAATCCTCAATCTTCAATCATCAATATTCAATCTTCAGTACTCAATCCTCAATCCTCAATCCTCAATTCTCAACCCTCAATCCTCAGTCCTCAGACCTCAAACCTCAATCCTCAACCCTCAGCCCTCATCGTCAATCATCAAACCTCAATCCTCAATCCTCAATCGTCAATCCTCAATCCTCAACCTTCAATCCTCAATACTCAATCGTCAATCCTCAATCCTCAATCCTCAATCCTCAATATTCAATCCTCAATACCCAATTTTCAATACTCAATCCGCAATCATCATACCTCAATCCTCAGTCATCAATTCTCAATCTTCAATACTCAATCGTCAATCTTCAGTCCTCAATTCTCAATCCTCAATCCTCGTACCTCAAACCTCAATCCTCAACCCTCAGTCCTCATCCTCAATTCTCTATTCTCAATCCTCAATCCTCAACCCTCAATCTTCAATCCTCGATAATCAATCTCCAATCCTAGATCCCCAATCCCCAATCCTCAATCCTTAATCCTCAATCTTGAATCCTCAATCCCCAGTACTCAATCTTCAATCCTCAATGCCCAATCCTCAATCCTCAATCCTCAGTCCTCAATGTTCAATCCTCAATCCTCAATCCTCAATCCTCAATTCTCAATCCTCAAACCTCAGTCCTCAAACCTCAGTCCTCATACTCAATTCTCAATTCTCAATCCTCAATCCTCAATCCTCAACCCTCTATCTTCAATCCTTAATAATCAATCTCCAATACTAGATCCTCAATCCCCAATCCTCAATCCTCAATATCCAATCCTAAATCTTCAATCCTCAATCCTCTATTATCAATCGTCAATCCTCAATCCTCAATGCTCTGTCCTCAAACCTCAATCCTCAACCCTCAATCCTCAGTCCTCAGTCCTCAAACCTCAATCCTCAACCTTCAGCCCTCATCCTCGATACTCAATCCTCAATCTTCAATCCTCAATCCTCAATCCTCAAGCCTCAATCCTCAATCCTCAATCCTCAATATTCAACCATCAATATTCAATCTTCAATCCTCAATCCTCAATCCTCGATCCTCAATCCTCAATCCTCAATGCTCAATCCTCAATACCCAATCCTCAATCTTCAATCCTCAATCCTCAATCCTCAATCCTCAGTTCTCAATCCTCAATCCTCAGTCCTCAGTCCCCAAACCTCAATCCTCAACCGTCAGCCCTCATCGTCAATTCTCAATCCTCAATCCTCAATCCTCAACCTTCAATCCTCAATACTCAATCTTCAATCCACAATCCTCAATCTTCAATCCTCAATACTCAATCTTCAATCCTCAATCCTCAATCCTCAATCCTCAATACTGAATCCTCAATCCTCAGTCCGCAATTCTCAATCTTCAATCCTCAATACTCAATCTTCAATCCTCAATACTCAATCCTCAATCCTCAATCCTCATTCTTCAATCCTCAATACCAAATCCTCAATCTTCAATCCTCAATCCTCAATCCTCAATCCTCAATTCTCAATCCTCAATCCTCAATCCTCAGACCTCAAACATCAATAATCAACCCTCAGTCCTCGTCCTCAATCCACAACCCTCAATCCTCAATCCTCAATCTTCAATCATCAATATTCAATCTTCAGTCCTCAATCCTCAATCCTCAATCCTCAATCCTCAATCCTCAATCTTCAATCCGCAATACGCAATCCTCAATCTTCAATCCTCAATCCTCAGTCCTCAATCCTCAATATTCAGTCCTCAATCCTCAGTCCTCAAACCTCATTCCTGAATCCTCAATCCTGAATCCTTAATCTTCAAACCTCAGTCCTCAACAATCAGTTGTCAATTCTCAATCCTCAATAGAATACCATCAATTCACAGTTTTCAATACTCAATACTCAATCTGAAATCTTTAAATCTCTATCCACAAACACCAATTCTCATCACTCAACCCTCAACACTCAGTCCCCAATCCTCAATCTTCAATCCTCGATCCTCAAACCTCAATCCTCAATCCTCAGTCCCCAATCCTCAATCCTCAATCCTCAATCCTCATCCTTCGATCCTCAATACCCAATCCTCAATCTTCAATCCTCAATCCTCAATCCTCAATTCTCAATCCTCAATCCTCAGTCCTCAGACCTCAAACCTCAATCCTCAACCCTCAGCCCTCATCGTCAATCATCAAACCTCAATCCTCAATCCTCAATCGTCAATCCTCAGTCCTCAATCCTCAATCCTCAATCCTCATTCCTCAAACCTCAATCCTCAAACCTCAGTCCTCATACTCAATTCTCAATTCTCAATCCTCAATCCTCAATCCTCAACCCTCTATCTTCAATCCTTAATAATCAATCTCCAATACTAGATCCTCAGTCCCCAATCCTCAATCCTCAATATCCAATCCTAAATCTTCAATCCTCAATCCTCTATTATCAATCGTCAATCCTCAATCCTCAATCCTCTGTCCTCAAACCTCAATCCTCAATGCTCAATCCTCAATACCCAATCCTCAATCTTCAATCCTCAATCCTCAATCCTCAATCCTCAATTCTCAATCCTCAATCCTCAGTCCTCAGTCCCCAAACCTCAATCCTCAACCGTCAGCCCTCATCGTCAATTCTCAATCCTCAATCCTCAATCCTCAACCTTCAATCCTCAATACTCAATCTTCAATCCACAATCCTCAATCTTCAATCCTCAATACTCAATCTTCAATCCCCAATCCTCAATCCTGAATCCTCAATACTCAATCCTCAATCCTCAGTCCGCAATCCTCAATCTTCAATCCTCAATACTCAATCTTCAATCCTCAATACTCAATCCTCAATCCTCAATCCTCATTCTTCAATCCTCAATACCAAATCCTCAATCTTCAATCCTCAATCCTCAATCCTCAATTCTCAATCCTCAATCCTCAATCCTCAGACCTCAAACATCAATACTCAACCCTCAGTCCTCGTCCTCAATCCACAACCCTCAATCCTCAATCCTCAATATTCAATCATCAATATTCAATCTTCAGTCCTCAATCCTCAATCCTCAATCCTCAATCCTCAATCCTCAATCCTCAATGTTCAATCCGCAATACCCAATCCTCAATCTTCAATCCTCAATCCTCAGTCCTCAATCCTCAATATTCAGTCCTCAATCCTCAGTCCTCAAACCTCAGTCCTGAATCCTCAATCCTGAATCCTCAATCTTCAGACCTCAGTCCTCAACAATCAGTTGTCAATTCTCAATCCTCAATAGAATACCATCAATTCACAGTTTTCAATACTCAATACTCAATCTGAAATCTTTATATCTCTATCCACAAACACCAATTCTCATCACTCAACCCTCAACACTCAGTCCCCAATCCTCAATCTTCAATCCTCGATCCTCAAACCTCAATCCTCAATCCTCAGTCCCCAATCCTCAATCCTCAATCCTCAATCCTCATCCTTCGATCCTCAATACCCAATCCTCAATCTTCAATCCTCAATCCTCAATCCTCAATTCTCAATCCTCAATCCTCAGTCCTCAGACCTCAAACCTCAATCCTCAACCCTCAGCCCTCATCGTCAATCATCAAACCTCAATCCTCAATCCTCAATCGTCAATCCTCAATTATCATTCTTCAATCCTCAATACTCAATCGTCAATCCTCAATCCTCAATCCTCAATCGTCAATATTCAATCCTCAATACCCAATTTTCAATACTCAATCCGCAATCATCATACCTCAATCCTCAGTCATCAATTCTCAATCTTCAATACTCAATCGTCAATCCTCAGTCCTCAATCCTCAATCCTAATTCCTCAAACCTCAATCCTCGAACCTCAGTCCTCATACTCAATTCTCAATTCTCAATCCTCAATCCTCAATCCTCAACCCTCTATCTTCAATCCTAAATAATCAATCTCCAATACTAGATCCTCAATCCCCAATCCTCAATCCTCAATATCCAATCCCAAATCTTCAATCCTCAATCCTCTATTATCAATCGTCAATACTCAATCCTCAATCCTCTGTCCTCAAACCTCAATCCTCAACCCTCAATCCTCAGTCCTCAGTCCTCAAACCTCAATCCTCAACCTTCAGCCCTCATCCTCGATCCTCAATCCTCAATATTCAATCCTCAACCCTCAATCCTCAAGCCTCAATCCTCAATCCTCAGTCCTCGTTCTCAGACCTCAACACTCAATAATCAATCTTCAATCTTCACTCATCAACACTCAATCCTCAATCCTCAATCCTCAATTCTCAATCCTCAATCCTCAGTCCTCAGTCCTAAAACCTCAACCTTCAAACCCTCAGCCCTCATCCTCAATCCTTAATCATCATTCCTCTATCCCCAACCTTCAATCCTCAATTCTCAATCTTCAACCCTCAATCCTCAATCCTCAATCCTCAGTCATCAATCCTCAATCTTCAATACTCAATCGTCAACCCTCAGTCCTCAATCCTCAATCCTCAATCCTCGTTCCTCAAACCACAATCCTCAACCCTCAGACGTCATCCTCAACTCTCAATTCTCAATCCTCAATCCTCAACCCTCAATCTTCATCCTCAATTCTCAACCTTCAGTCCTCAATCCTCAATCCTCAATCCTCAATATTGAATCCTCAATAATCAATTTTCAATCCTAGATCCTCAATCCCCAATCCTCAATCCTTAATCCTCAATCTTCAATCCTCAATACTTGATCTTCGATCCTCAGTCCTCAGTCATCAATCCTCAATTCTGAATTCTCAATCCTGAATCCTCAATCTTCAGCCCTCAGTCCTCAACAATGAGTTGTCAATTCTCAATCCTCAATAGAATATCATCAATTCACAGTTTTCAATACTCAATGCGCAATCTGCAATCTTCAAATATCTATCCACAAACATCAATTCTAATCACACAACCCTCAACACTCAGTCCCCAATCCTCAATCTTCAATCCTCGATCCTCAAACCTCAATCCTCAATCCTCAGTCCCCAATCCTCAATCCTCAATCCTCAATCCTCATCCTTCGATCCTCAATACCCAATCCTCAATCTTCAATCCTCAATCCTCAATCCTCAATTCTCAATCCTCAATCCTCAGTCCTCAGACCTCAAACCTCAATCCTCAACCCTCAGCCCTCATCGTCAATCATCAAACCTCAATCCTCAATCCTCAATCGTCAATCCTCAGTCCTCAATCCTCAATCCTCAATCCTCATTCCTCAAACCTCAATCCTCAAACCTCAGTCCTCATACTCAATTCTCAATTCTCAATCCTCAATCCTCAATCCTCAACCCTCTATCTTCAATCCTTAATAATCAATCTCCAATACTAGATCCTCAGTCCCCAATCCTCAATCCTCAATATCCAATCCTAAATCTTCAATCCTCAATCCTCTATTATCAATCGTCAACCCTCAATCCTCAATCCTCTGTCCTCAAACCTCAATCCTCAATGCTCAATCCTCAATACCCAATCCTCAATCTTCAATCCTCAATCCTCAATCCTCAATCCTCAATTCTCAATCCTCAATCCTCAGTCCTCAGTCCCCAAACCTCAATCCTCAACCGTCAGCCCTCATCGTCAATTCTCAATCCTCAATCCTCAATCCTCAACCTTCAATCCTCAATACTCAATCTTCAATCCACAATCCTCAATCTTCAATCCTCAATACTCAATCTTCAATCCTCAATCCTCAATCCTGAATCCTCAATACTCAATCCTCAATCCTCAGTCCGCAATCCTCAATCTTCAATCCTCAATACTCAATCTTCAATCCTCAATACTCAATCCTCAATCCTCAATCCTCATTCTTCAATCCTCAATACCAAATCCTCAATCTTCAATCCTCAATCCTCAATCCTCAATTCTCAATCCTCAATCCTCAATCCTCAGACCTCAAACATCAATACTCAACCCTCAGTCCTCGTCCTCAATCCACAACCCTCAATCCTCAATCCTCAATATTCAATCATCAATATTCAATCTTCAGTCCTCAATCCTCAATCCTCAATCCTCAATCCTCAATCCTCAATCCTCAATGTTCAATCCGCAATACCCAATCCTCAATCTTCAATCCTCAATCCTCAGTCCTCAATCCTCAATATTCAGTCCTCAATCCTCAGTCCTCAAACCTCAGTCCTGAATCCTCAATCCTGAATCCTCAATCTTCAGACCTCAGTCCTCAACAATCAGTTGTCAATTCTCAATCCTCAATAGAATACCATCAATTCACAGTTTTCAATACTCAATACTCAATCTGAAATCTTTATATCTCTATCCACAAACACCAATTCTCATCACTCAACCCTCAACACTCAGTCCCCAATCCTCAATCTTCAATCCTCGATCCTCAAACCTCAATCCTCAATCCTCAGTCCCCAATCCTCAATCCTCAATCCTCAATCCTCATCCTTCGATCCTCAATACCCAATCCTCAATCTTCAATCCTCAATCCTCAATCCTCAATTCTCAATCCTCAATCCTCAGTCCTCAGACCTCAAACCTCAATCCTCAACCCTCAGCCCTCATCGTCAATCATCAAACCTCAATCCTCAATCCTCAATCGTCAATCCTCAATTATCATTCTTCAATCCTCAATACTCAATCGTCAATCCTCAATCCTCAATCCTCAATCGTCAATATTCAATCCTCAATACCCAATTTTCAATACTCAATCCGCAATCATCATACCTCAATCCTCAGTCATCAATTCTCAATCTTCAATACTCAATCGTCAATCCTCAGTCCTCAATCCTCAATCCTAATTCCTCAAACCTCAATCCTCGAACCTCAGTCCTCATACTCAATTCTCAATTCTCAATCCTCAATCCTCAATCCTCAACCCTCTATCTTCAATCCTAAATAATCAATCTCCAATACTAGATCCTCAATCCCCAATCCTCAATCCTCAATATCCAATCCCAAATCTTCAATCCTCAATCCTCTATTATCAATCGTCAATACTCAATCCTCAATCCTCTGTCCTCAAACCTCAATCCTCAACCCTCAATCCTCAGTCCTCAGTCCTCAAACCTCAATCCTCAACCTTCAGCCCTCATCCTCGATCCTCAATCCTCAATATTCAATCCTCAACCCTCAATCCTCAAGCCTCAATCCTCAATCCTCAGTCCTCGTTCTCAGACCTCAACACTCAATAATCAATCTTCAATCTTCACTCATCAACACTCAATCCTCAATCCTCAATCCTCAATTCTCAATCCTCAATCCTCAGTCCTCAGTCCTAAAACCTCAACCTTCAAACCCTCAGCCCTCATCCTCAATCCTTAATCATCATTCCTCTATCCCCAACCTTCAATCCTCAATTCTCAATCTTCAACCCTCAATCCTCAATCCTCAATCCTCAGTCATCAATCCTCAATCTTCAATACTCAATCGTCAACCCTCAGTCCTCAATCCTCAATCCTCAATCCTCGTTCCTCAAACCACAATCCTCAACCCTCAGACGTCATCCTCAACTCTCAATTCTCAATCCTCAATCCTCAACCCTCAATCTTCATCCTCAATTCTCAACCTTCAGTCCTCAATCCTCAATCCTCAATCCTCAATATTGAATCCTCAATAATCAATTTTCAATCCTAGATCCTCAATCCCCAATCCTCAATCCTTAATCCTCAATCTTCAATCCTCAATACTTGATCTTCGATCCTCAGTCCTCAGTCATCAATCCTCAATTCTGAATTCTCAATCCTGAATCCTCAATCTTCAGCCCTCAGTCCTCAACAATGAGTTGTCAATTCTCAATCCTCAATAGAATATCATCAATTCACAGTTTTCAATACTCAATGCGCAATCTGCAATCTTCAAATATCTATCCACAAACATCAATTCTAATCACACAACCCTCAACACTCAGTCACCAAACCTCAATCTTCAATCCTCAATCCTCAATCCTCAATCCTCAATCCTCAATCTTCAACCCTCAATACTCAATCATCAATCCTCAATTCTCAATCCTCAATCCTCAATCCTCAATTCTCAATCCTCAATCCTCAGTCCTCGGACCTCAAACCTCAATCCTCAATCTTCAATCCTCAATACTCAACTTTCAATCCTCAATCCCCAATCCTCAATCCTTAATCCTCAATTTTCAATCCTCAATCCCCAGTCCTCAATCTTCAATCCTCAATGCTCCATCCTCAATCCTCAATCCTCAGTCCTCAGTCCTCAACCCTCAATCCTCAAACCTAAATCCTCAACCGTCAGTCCTCGTCCTCAACCCTCAACCCTCAATCCTCAATCCTCAATCTTCAGTCATCAATACTCAATCTTCAATCCTCAATACTCAATCTTCAATCCCCAATCATCAATCCTCAATCCTCAATCCTCAAACCACAATCCTCAACCGTCAGTCCTCCTCCTCAATCCTCAACCCTCAATCTTCAATACTCAATCTTCAATCATCAATACATAATCTTAAATCCTCAATCCTCAATCCTCAATCCTCATTCCTCAAACCTCAATCCTCAACCCTCTGTCCTTATCCTCAATTCTCAATTCTCAATTCTCAATCCTCAATCCTCAATCCTCTATCTTCAATCCTCAATAATCAATCTTCAATCCTCAATCCTCAATCCTCAATCCGCAATCCTCAATCCTCAATCCTCAATCGTCATTCTTCAATCCTCATTCTTCAATCCTCAATACGCAATCCTCAATCTTGAATCCTCAATCCTCAATCCTCAATTCTCAATCCTCAATCCTCAATCCTCTGACCTCAAACATCAATACTCAACCTTCAGTCCTCGTCCTCAATCCACAGCACTCAATCCTCAATCCACAATCTTCAATCATCAATATTCAATATTCAATCTTCAGTCCTCAATCCTCACTCCTCAATCCGCAATCCTCAATCCTCAACCATCAATTCTCAATCCTCAATCTTCAGTCCTCAATACTAAATCTTCAATCCTCAATCCTCAATCCTCAATTCTTAATCCTCAATACTCAATCCTCAATCGTCAATCCTCAATCCCCAATCCTCAATCTTCAATCCTCAATCCTCAATCCTCAATCCACAATCCTCAATCTTCAATCCTCAATACTCAATCTTCAATCCTCAATCCTCAATCCTCAATCCGCAATCCTCAATGCTCAATCCTCATTCTTCAATCCTCATTCTTCAATCCTCAATACCCAATCCTCAATCTTGAATCCTCAATCCTCAATCCTCAATTCTCAATCCTCAATCCTCAATCCTCAATCCTCAATCCTCAGACCTCAAACATCAATACTCAACCATCAGTCCTCGTCCTCAATCCACAGCACTCAATCCTCAATCCTCAATCTTCAATCATCAATATTCAATATTCAATCTTCAGTCCTCAATCCTCAGTCCTCAATCCTCAATCCTCAATCCTCAATGTTCAATCCGCAATATCCAATCCTCAATCCTCAGTCCTCAAACCTCAATCCTGAATACTCAATCCTGAATCCTCAATCTTCACACCTAAGTCCTCAACAATCAGTTGTCAATTCTCAATCCTCAATATTCAATTCTCAACACTCAATCTTCAATCCTCAATCCGCAATCATCAATCCTCAATTCTCAATCGTCTGTCATCAATCCTCAATCTTCAATCCTCAATACTCAATCTTCAATCCTCAATCACCAATCCTCAATCCTCAGTCCTCATTCTTCAATCCTCAATACCCGATCCTCAATCTT
Organism: Calliopsis andreniformis; assembly: GCF_051401765.1. Taxonomy (NCBI): domain Eukaryota; kingdom Metazoa; phylum Arthropoda; class Insecta; order Hymenoptera; family Andrenidae; genus Calliopsis; species Calliopsis andreniformis. The sequence continues at coordinate 3,878,123 of NW_027480443.1, read as the reverse complement.
CAATCCTCAATCCTCAATCCCCAATCCTCAATCGTCAATCCGCAATTCTCAATCCTCAGTCATCAATCCTCAACATTCAATCCTCAATCCTCAACCCTCAGTCCTCATACTCAATTCTCAATTCTCAATCCTCAATCCTCAATCCTCAACCTTCAATCCTCAATAATCAATTTTCATTTCTAGATCCTCAATCCCCAATCCTCAATCGTTACTCCTCAATCTTCAATCCTCAATCCCCAATCCTCAATCTTCAATCCTCAATGCTCCATCCTCTATCCTCAATCCTCAATCCTCAATCCTCAACCCTCAATCCTCATTCTTCAATCCTCAATCCTCAATCCTCTATCCTCAATCCTCAGTCACCAATCCTCAACCTTCAATACTCAATTCTCAATCCTCAATCCTCAATCCTCAACCCTCAATCCTCAATCCTCAATCCTTATTCCTCAAACCTTAATCCTCAACCCTCAGTCCTCATACTCAATTCTCAATTCTCAATCCTCAATATTCAACACACAACCCTCAACCATGAATCCTCAATACTCAACCATCAATCCTCAATTCTCAATACTAAATAGAATATCCTGAATTCTCATTGTGCAATACACAATCCACAAAAATCAATAATCAAATCTCAATCCTCAAACATCAATTCTCAACACTCAATCCTCAACACTCAATCCGCATTCCACAAACCTCAATCCCCATACCACAGTCCTCATCCTCAATTCTCAATCCTCATTCCTCCAACCACAATCCTCAACCCTCAGTCCTCATCCTCAATTCTCAATTCTCAATCCTCAATCCTCAACCCTCAATCTTCAATCCTCAATTCCCAACCTTCAATCCTCAATACTCAACCGTCAATCATCAATTCGCAATACTCAGTAGAATATCCTGAATTCTCAGGATTCAATACTCAAACCTCAATCCTCAACCCTCAGCCCTCATCCTCCATCCTCAATCCTCAATCCTCAGTCTTCAATCATCAATACTCAATCTTCAATCCTCAATCCTCAATCCTCAATCCTCATTCCTCAAACCTCAATCCTCAACCCTCAGTCCTTATCCTCAATTCTCAATTCTCAATCCTCAATCCTCAATCCTCAATCTTCAATCCTCAATAATCAATTTTCAGTCCTAGATCCTCAATCGCCAATCCTCAATCCTTAATCCTCAATCTTCAATCCTCAATACTCAATCTTCAATCCTCAGTCCTCAGTCGTCAATCCTCAATTCTGAATTCTCAATCCTGAATACTCAATCTTCAGCCCTCAGTCCTCAACAATCAGTTGTCAATTCTCAATCCTCAATAGAATATCATCAATTCACAGATTTCAATACTCAATGCTCAATCTGCAATCTTCAAATATCTATCCACAAACATCAATTCTCATCACACAACCCTCAACACTCAGTCCCCAATCCTCAATCTTAAGTCCTCAATCCTCAATCCTCAATCCCCAATCCTCAATCTTCAATCATCAATACTCAATCATCAATCCTCAATTCTCAATCCTCAATCCTCAATCCTCAATCGTCAGTCTTCAATCCTCAATACTCAATATTCAACCCTCAATACTGAATCCTCAATCCTCAATCCTGAATATCCAATCCTCAGTCCCCAATCCTCAATCCTCAATCATCAATCCTCATTTTTCAATCCTCAACACCCAATCCTCAATCTTCAATCCTCAATCCTCAATCCTCAATTCTCAATCCTCAATCCTCAGTCCTCAGACCTCAAACCTCAATCCTCAATCTTCAATCCTCAATACTCAACTTTCAATCCTCAATCCTCAGTCCTCAGTCCTCAACCCTCAATCCTCAAACCTCAATCCTCAACCGTCAGTCCTCGTCCTCAACCCTCAACCCTCAATCCTCAATCCTCAATCTTCAATCATCAATACTCAATCTTCAATCCTCAATACTCAATCTTCAATCCCCAATCATCAATCCTCAATCCTCAATCCTCAAACCACAATCCTCAACCGTCAGTCCTCGTCCTCAATCCTCAACCCTCAATCCTCAATCCTCAATCTTCAATCATCAATACATAATGTTAAATCCTCAATCCTCAATCCTCAATCCTCATTCCTCAAACCTCAATCCTCAATCCTCAATCTTCAATCATCAAAACTCAATCTTCAATACTCAATGCTCAATCTACAATCCCCAATCATCTATCCTCAATCCTCAATCCTCATTCTTCAATCCTCAATCCCCAGTCCTCAATCTTCAATCCTCAATGCTCAATCGTTAATCCTCAACACTCAATCCTCAATCCTCATTCCTCAAACCTCAATCCTCAACCCTCAGTCCTTATCCTCAATTCTCAATTCTCAATCCTCAATCCTCAATCCTCAATCCTCAGACCTTAAACCTCAATCCTCAACCGTCAGTCCTCGTGCTCAATCCTCAACACTCAATCCTCAATCCTCAATCTTCAATCATCAATATTCAATCTTCAATCCCCAATCCTCAATCCTCGATCCTCAATCCTCAATCCTCAATGTTCAATCCTCAATACACTATCCTCAACTTTCAATCCTCAATCCTCAATCCTCAGTCCTCAATTCTCAATCCTCAATCCTCAGTCCTCAGTCCTCAAACCTCAATTCTCAACCCTCAGCCCTCATCGTCAACTCTCAATCCTCAATCCTCAATCCTCAATCTTCAATCCTCAATACTCAATCTTCAATTCACAATCCTCAACCTTCAATCCTCAATCCTCAATCCTGAATACCCAATCCTCAATCTTCAACACTCTATCCTCAATCCTCGATTCTGAATCCTCAATCCTCAGTCCTCAGTCCTCAAACCTCAATACTCAACCCTCAGCCCTCATCCTCAATCCTTAATCATCATTCCTCTATCCCCAACCTTCAATCCTCAATTCTCAATCTTCAACCCTCAATCCTCAATCCTCAATCCTCAGTCATCAATCCTCAATCTTCAATACTCAATCGTCAACCCTCAGTCCTCAATCCTCAATCCTCAATCCTCGTTCCTCAAACCACAATCCTCAACCCTCAGACGTCATCCTCAACTCTCAATTCTCAATCCTCAATCCTCAACCCTCAATCTTCATCCTCAATTCTCAACCTTCAGTCCTCAATCCTCAATCCTCAATCCTCAATATTGAATCCTCAATAATCAATTTTCAATCCTAGATCCTCAATCCCCAATCCTCAATCCTTAATCCTCAATCTTCAATCCTCAATACTTGATCTTCGATCCTCAGTCCTCAGTCATCAATCCTCAATTCTGAATTCTCAATCCTGAATCCTCAATCTTCAGCCCTCAGTCCTCAACAATGAGTTGTCAATTCTCAATCCTCAATAGAATATCATCAATTCACAGTTTTCAATACTCAATGCGCAATCTGCAATCTTCAAATATCTATCCACAAACATCAATTCTAATCACACAACCCTCAACACTCAGTCACCAAACCTCAATCTTCAATCCTCAATCCTCAATCCTCAATCCTCAATCCTCAATCTTCAACCCTCAATACTCAATCATCAATCCTCAATTCTCAATCCTCAATCCTCAATCCTCAATTCTCAATCCTCAATCCTCAGTCCTCGGACCTCAAACCTCAATCCTCAATCTTCAATCCTCAATACTCAACTTTCAATCCTCAATCCCCAATCCTCAATCCTTAATCCTCAATTTTCAATCCTCAATCCCCAGTCCTCAATCTTCAATCCTCAATGCTCCATCCTCAATCCTCAATCCTCAGTCCTCAGTCCTCAACCCTCAATCCTCAAACCTAAATCCTCAACCGTCAGTCCTCGTCCTCAACCCTCAACCCTCAATCCTCAATCCTCAATCTTCAGTCATCAATACTCAATCTTCAATCCTCAATACTCAATCTTCAATCCCCAATCATCAATCCTCAATCCTCAATCCTCAAACCACAATCCTCAACCGTCAGTCCTCCTCCTCAATCCTCAACCCTCAATCTTCAATACTCAATCTTCAATCATCAATACATAATCTTAAATCCTCAATCCTCAATCCTCAATCCTCATTCCTCAAACCTCAATCCTCAACCCTCTGTCCTTATCCTCAATTCTCAATTCTCAATTCTCAATCCTCAATCCTCAATCCTCTATCTTCAATCCTCAATAATCAATCTTCAATCCTCAATCCTCAATCCTCAATCCGCAATCCTCAATCCTCAATCCTCAATCGTCATTCTTCAATCCTCATTCTTCAATCCTCAATACGCAATCCTCAATCTTGAATCCTCAATCCTCAATCCTCAATTCTCAATCCTCAATCCTCAATCCTCTGACCTCAAACATCAATACTCAACCTTCAGTCCTCGTGCTCAATCCACAGCACTCAATCCTCAATCCACAATCTTCAATCATCAATATTCAATATTCAATCTTCAGTCCTCAATCCTCACTCCTCAATCCGCAATCCTCAATCCTCAACCATCAATTCTCAATCCTCAATCTTCAGTCCTCAATACTAAATCTTCAATCCTCAATCCTCAATCCTCAATTCTTAATCCTCAATACTCAATCCTCAATCGTCAATCCTCAATCCCCAATCCTCAATCTTCAATCCTCAATCCTCAATCCTCAATCCACAATCCTCAATCTTCAATCCTCAATACTCAATCTTCAATCCTCAATCCTCAATCCTCAATCCGCAATCCTCAATGCTCAATCCTCATTCTTCAATCCTCATTCTTCAATCCTCAATACCCAATCCTCAATCTTGAATCCTCAATCCTCAATCCTCAATTCTCAATCCTCAATCCTCAATCCTCAATCCTCAATCCTCAGACCTCAAACATCAATACTCAACCATCAGTCCTCGTCCTCAATCCACAGCACTCAATCCTCAATCCTCAATCTTCAATCATCAATATTCAATATTCAATCTTCAGTCCTCAATCCTCAGTCCTCAATCCTCAATCCTCAATCCTCAATGTTCAATCCGCAATATCCAATCCTCAATCCTCAGTCCTCAAACCTCAATCCTGAATACTCAATCCTGAATCCTCAATCTTCACACCTAAGTCCTCAACAATCAGTTGTCAATTCTCAATCCTCAATATTCAATTCTCAACACTCAATCTTCAATCCTCAATCCGCAATCATCAATCCTCAATTCTCAATCGTCTGTCATCAATCCTCAATCTTCAATCCTCAATACTCAATCTTCAATCCTCAATCACCAATCCTCAATCCTCAGTCCTCATTCTTCAATCCTCAATACCCGATCCTCAATCTTCAATCCTCAATCCTCAATCCCCAATCCTCAATCGTCAATCCGCAATTCTCAATCCTCAGTCATCAATCCTCAACATTCAATCCTCAATCCTCAACCCTCAGTCCTCATACTCAATTCTCAATTCTCAATCCTCAATCCTCAATCCTCAACCTTCAATCCTCAATAATCAATTTTCATTTCTAGATCCTCAATCCCCAATCCTCAATCGTTACTCCTCAATCTTCAATCCTCAATCCCCAATCCTCAATCTTCAATCCTCAATGCTCCATCCTCTATCCTCAATCCTCAATCCTCAATCCTCAACCCTCAATCCTCATTCTTCAATCCTCAATCCTCAATCCTCTATCCTCAATCCTCAGTCACCAATCCTCAACCTTCAATACTCAATTCTCAATCCTCAATCCTCAATCCTCAACCCTCAATCCTCAATCCTCAATCCTTATTCCTCAAACCTTAATCCTCAACCCTCAGTCCTCATACTCAATTCTCAATTCTCAATCCTCAATATTCAACACACAACCCTCAACCATGAATCCTCAATACTCAACCATCAATCCTCAATTCTCAATACTAAATAGAATATCATCAATTCACAGATTTCAATACTCAATGCTCAATCTGCAATCTTCAAATATCTATCCACAAACATCAATTCTCATCACACAACCCTCAACACTCAGTCCCCAATCCTCAATCTTAAGTCCTCAATCCTCAATCCTCAATCCCCAATCCTCAATCTTCAATCATCAATACTCAATCATCAATCCTCAATTCTCAATCCTCAATCCTCAATCCTCAATCGTCAGTCTTCAATCCTCAATACTCAATATTCAACCCTCAATACTGAATCCTCAATCCTCAATCCTGAATATCCAATCCTCAGTCCCCAATCCTCAATCCTCAATCATCAATCCTCATTTTTCAATCCTCAACACCCAATCCTCAATCTTCAATCCTCAATCCTCAATCCTCAATTCTCAATCCTCAATCCTCAGTCCTCAGACCTCAAACCTCAATCCTCAATCTTCAATCCTCAATACTCAACTTTCAATCCTCAATCCTCAGTCCTCAGTCCTCAACCCTCAATCCTCAAACCTCAATCCTCAACCGTCAGTCCTCGTCCTCAACCCTCAACCCTCAATCCTCAATCCTCAATCTTCAATCATCAATACTCAATCTTCAATCCTCAATACTCAATCTTCAATCCCCAATCATCAATCCTCAATCCTCAATCCTCAAACCACAATCCTCAACCGTCAGTCCTCGTCCTCAATCCTCAACCCTCAATCCTCAATCCTCAATCTTCAATCATCAATACATAATGTTAAATCCTCAATCCTCAATCCTCAATCCTCATTCCTCAAACCTCAATCCTCAATCCTCAATCTTCAATCATCAAAACTCAATCTTCAATACTCAATGCTCAATCTACAATCCCCAATCATCTATCCTCAATCCTCAATCCTCATTCTTCAATCCTCAATCCCCAGTCCTCAATCTTCAATCCTCAATGCTCAATCGTTAATCCTCAACACTCAATCTTTAATCATCAATCCTCAATCCTCAATCTTCAGTCCTCAATCCTCAATCCTGAATCCTCAATCCTCAATCCTCAATTCTCAATCCTCAATCCTCAATCCTCAATATTCAATCCTCAATACTCAATCTTCAATCCTCGATCCTCAATCCTCAATCCTTAATCCTCAATCTTCAGTCCTCAATACTGAATCGTCAGTCCTCAATCCT